>NC_062567.1:109409275-110623442 GCF_022837055.1 Prionailurus viverrinus | reverse complement strand
CTTAAAGGTTTAAATAACAACTAAAATCTCCCACAGTCTTAAGAAAGAAGCTAATGGGAGGTAGAAGTCAAATCTAGTGCCCCTCAATCAAGGACTTTATAATTAATGAAGTGGAAATATTTTTTAATGCCTAAACTCATAATTTGAAGGCAGAAACTTGGTTTGTTTGGAAAAATATTTTTAAAGGTTCTAGAGAAAAAAATATTTGTTTCCAGTAAGTATATGGGCTACTTAAAATAATCCTCCCATTGAGGAAACAGGAAAAAACCTAGAAAAAATATGAACAAAATATTCTGAATGAAGGTTCAGAAGAACTAAACAATTGTTGAACTTCCAGTTTGAAAGCGAGGGAATATAGAGATTTACACAGGTTAGATTGGTATTAGGAGTACTTGTCTCTGTGGGTATTTGCTGATTGTGAAAAAGTTGCTGGAAGTCTGGGAAGCTGAGCGGTATTTTTGAGTGTCTCTTGAGGATAAGGATGAAAATTGGGGTGCAGGATCCAAGAGAGTGATACAGCATCAGTAAACAGTATGGACTCTGTGAAGGTTGACTAAGACATCATCTGTCCCTTGAGGAGATGAACACCCAGCTTTGAATCACTTCAGTCTCTGAAGATACTTTAAAGAGATTGTAGATTTCTAGAGTCAGACATTTGGCAGGAAGAAGAGCCTATCATCTCTGGAGAAAGAGACCATCATCTCTGGCTTCTAATTAGTTTTTTACATATAAGGTCCAGATCCCAAAGCAAATTGACCGAACACAAAGGAATTGAAGAACATCTGCCAGAATCAACAGAAGAGAGCTTAAAACCTTCACAGTTGTCAGATGCAGATTTGAAATGAAAATTGCTTAAAATATTCAAGGAGTTAAACAAGATTAGTGAATTTAAGACGAGAATTGGAAGCTGAAGAAAAGATGCTTAAAACTGAAATTATAGACATTTTAAAATGTAATAATTAAAATGAAGAACTATAGAGATGGGTTTAGCAGTTTATTAGATGTACATAAAAAGGGATTTAATAAGCTGAAAGAAAAAGTAAAAGAAAATCTCCAGAATGAATTTCAGAAAAGAAAAAAAAAAAAGAAAGGCAAATATATATTGTAGAACACAAAAACAGAACCACATATATGCAACTACCTGGTTTATGACAAACGTTACAGTTCAGTGCAGTGGAAAGTTTGATCTTTCTGGTAAATGTACTAATCCCCACTACACATGACCCAATTCTAGATGGAGATTAAAAGTAAATATCAAAGGTAAAAGAAAACATTTCTTGAAAGTATTTAAAAAATAAGGACTATCATAAACTTCAGGTGGTCATACATTTCTTAAATTGTAAAACAAGAACTCTAAATATAAATAAAAATTGTTAAATTGGAATACAGTAAAACTAAAAATCTTTTTGTCAAAAGAAATCCTTAAAAAAAAAAAAGAGGCAGGGGGGAAGCCGGGCACCTGGGTATCTCAGTCTGTTAAAGCTCAGGTCATGATCTTACAGTTTGTGACTTCAAGCCCCATGTCAAACCCCATGTCGAGCCCTGTGCCGGGCTCCGTGCTGATAGTGTGGAGCCTGCTTGGGATTCTCTCTCTCTCTCTCTCTCTCTCTCTCTCTCTCTCTCTCTCTCCCTCTCTCTCTCTCTCTTTGCCCTTCCCCTGCTCAAGCTTTCTCTCTCTCTCTCTCTCTCTCTCTCTCTCTCTCTCTCTCTCTCTTTCTCTCTCTCTCTCTCTCAATAAATAAATAAACTTAATTTTTTTTAAAGAAAAGGAAAAACAAAAAAAGCCACAAAATGGGAGAAAATACTTTCAAAACATATAGTTAACAAACGACTCACATTCTGAATGTAGAAAGGATTTTTACAAATGAATTTAAAAAGTAATTGAATAGAACAGAAAACTATTGCAATGCTTGAAGAGACACTTCACAATAAAGTAAAATAAATGAATAATAAGCAAATGAAAATTTGATTAATTTTATTAGTCTTTAAGGAAATGCAAATTAAAGCCTAAATGAATGCCACTTTATATTCACCAGAATGGCTAAGATGAAAAAGACATACGATACTGAATTTTGGCAAAGATGAGGAGCAATTGGAAATTTCATGCACTGTGAAAATGCAAATTGGAATAGACATTTTGGAAAATAGTTCTGATGTGTGTACTTACTTACAGTGCACTTATGCATAGCCTATGACTTAGCATTCTACTCCTAGGTATATATTCAACAGAAATACATTGTATCTACCTATCTATCAATCTATCTATCCAAAGACATGTATAAAGATATGTATAAATATAATATCACTATTCTTGGAGCACCTGGGTGGCTCAGTCGGTTAAGCATCTGACTTCTGCTCAAGGTCACGATCTTGAGGTTCGTGAGTTCTAGCTCCACATTGGGCTCTGTGCTGACCACTCAGAGCCTGGAGCCTGCTTCAGATTCTGTGTCTCCCTCTCTCTGTGCCCCTCCCCTGCTTGTGCTCTGTGTATCTCTCTCTCTTTTTCAAAAATAAGTAAACGTTAAAAATTTTTTTTGAAATATATAACATCAGTATTCTTAACAGCCAAAAATTTAAAAACCAGGAAAAAAGTCAAGTTTATAGCAACACTATTCTTAGTGCCTAAAATTGAGAGACAATCCAAATGTTCATAAATAGTAATTTGTCTAAATAAATTGTGGTGTGTTCATTTAACAGTATATTATCCTTGAATGAGAATGAACAAACTCTAACTACAAACAACAACATGGATAAATCTCACCAATAGATCTAGGGGAAAGATGCCAGGAACAAAAGAATACTTACTATATCATACCATTCATATAAACCTTAAGAACAGACAAAAATTGTTTTGGATGTCATGATAGTGCCAGGAATGGAGCTTGATAGGAGTTTCTAAGGTGCTGGTTATGTTCTACTTCTTGACCTGCTTGTATGTTTTATGAATGTGTTGAGTTTGTAAACATCCATAGGATGTGCACTTGTGAATTGTTTTCTGTAAATATGATATAGTTTAGTGCTTACCCAATGGGAGTTACTAGTTAAAACAGCATCCAAGTATATCAAATAACTAACTTTAACAAAAGCATGCAAGTCCTTTACACTGAAAACTGCAAAATAATATTGATAGGAATTGAAGAACACAAAAATAAGTGGAGGGGCATACTATGTTGATGGTTGGGATGATTCAGTGTTGTAAAGATAACTGTTTTACTCAAGTTGATAGTAAATTTCAATGTAATTGCAGGCAAAATCCCAACAGATTTTTATGTGAAACAAGACAAACATATTCTAAAATTTACAAGTAAAGGAAAAGAGCCATTACTCTTTTAAATGAAAAGAATGATGAAGGATTTATGTTAATAATTATTAAGACTGTCCAAAGATAAGCTGAGGCGTATTAAAATTTTTAAGAGTTTGTTTAAGCAAAAATTGATTTGAATAAGGTAATATACAATCTGGCAAATAGAAAAGAGCTCCAAGGAACTGTACAAAATAAGAGATTTTCACAGGAAGAGAAGGAACAAGGAAGTTACAGTAGGCAAAAAATCAGGTTGGTTGTTGTGAAGTTACTTTCCTTTAGGGGTGGGAGGGGTCTATCAGGCCAACTAGTGCTGATCAGGTGATTCCTGATTAACTGATGATTCCTTTTCTGGAAGAACTGAAACTGTATTTCTCAGTTTGGTGGTGGGCTTACCATAAGTAACTCCACTTTGGGTCTGTTGTTTTTAAGGCTTAAAAAAGCTTTAGTAAATCAGTGTGATATTGGTTAAAAAATATGTAAACTGACCAATGGGAAAAAAAAAAAAGAATCCCAAAACAAAACAGAACATGCATATATGGACACTTGATTTGTTACAAAACTAAAGCTAACATTGCATATCTTATTTCAGTAAATGTTTCTGGAGCACTTAGATATCTCTATTTTTACAAATTAGCATAGCATTCACAAAAATTTATTTCAGGTACTTTTAGGTTTCTAAATGTGAAAAGTAAAATAATTATGCTTCCAGAAAAAGATATGACACTACTTATAATGCCTTGGAGGGAAAATTTCTTAAATAAGATACTGTGTATTGTGATTTATAATAAGAAATGTGTATTTGGTCTTCCTCCAGTTCCTGGCACAGAGCTCCCCAAACCCTTGTAATTTCCTAAGTGATTAGAGCAATAGGGGTATCTTTTGTTATAATATTTGGTTTTGTCCTTAGTTCTTGAAGTAGCTTCAGAGAGATAAAAGTGAAAGGAGCATCTTTTGTTATTCATAACAAGCCCCTTTCCAACACACCTGAGTTTATGTTCCTGAGGTGACATTTGGAAAGCCTCCAAGGATCTGAGCTTGATTAGAAGGTTAGAAGTTTCAGGTCAACCCTCCCCACCCCCCACC
This sequence comes from Prionailurus viverrinus, assembly GCF_022837055.1. Taxonomy (NCBI): domain Eukaryota; kingdom Metazoa; phylum Chordata; class Mammalia; order Carnivora; family Felidae; genus Prionailurus; species Prionailurus viverrinus. The sequence goes on along the minus strand of NC_062567.1, from coordinate 110,619,055 downwards.
TTCCTAAGAAGGAAGGGGTGTTGGAGATTGAGTTCAATCACCAATGGCCAATGACTCACTCAGCCATGTCCATGTAAAGAAACCCCCATAAAAACCCCCAAATGATGGGGTTTGGTGAGCTTCTAGGTTTGTGAACACAGGGAAGTGCTGAGAGAGTGATCTGCCCAAGGAGAGCATAGAAGCTCCATACTCCTTCCCCCATACTTTGCCCTATGTACTTTTTCTTCCATCTGACAGTTCCTGAGCTGCATCCTTTTATAAGGAACCAGTAATTAGTAAGCAAAATATTCCCCTGAGTTTTGTGAGCCATTGTAGCAAGTTAATCAAATGCAGGGAGGGGATTGCGTGAACCTCTGATCTGTAGCCGGTGGGTCAGAAGCACAAGTAACAACCCGGACTTGCAGTTGGCATCTAAAGTGGGAGTAAGGACAGTCTTAGAGGAATGAGTCCTTAATGTGTGGGATATGACATTATCTCCAAGTAGAGGGAGTCAGGACCAGTTGAATTCTAGGATACCACTTGGATTGTCAATGTGGGAACCCCCTCCCCAACATACACCTGGTGACTGGATTAAATAACTATTCAGGGCATTGTGTGTAGTGTAAAGTAAGACAATATTATGTTTTTCCTTTACAAGTACAAAATAAATAAAACATTTTTAACTGTTTATTAAAATTAAGGGCTTCAAGCTCTGGAAAACAGTATGGAGGTTCCTCAAAAAGTTAAAAGTAGAACTACCCTATGACCTTGCAATTGCATTACAGGGTATTTATTCAAAGGATACAAAAATACTGATTCAAAGCAGCACATGAACTCCAATGTTTATAGCAGTACTATCAACAATACCCAAATTATGGAAAGAGCCCAAATGTCCAATAACTAAGGGCTTGATAAAGAAGATAAAGATACACACACACACACACACACACACACACACACACACACACACACACTGGAATATTACTCAGCCATCAAAAAGAATGAACTCTTGCCATTTACAATGACATGGATGGAACTAGAGTGTATTATGCTAAGTGAAACAATTCAGTCAAGAAAGACAAATACCATATGATTTCACTCATACCTGGAATTTAAGAAACAAAACAGAAGACAGAGGAAAAATAAAGTAAGGTAAAAACAGAGAGGGAGGCAAACCATAAGACACCCCTGACTATAGGGAAAAAAACTTAGGGTTGCTGGAGGGGAGGTGGGTGAGGGGGATAGGTAAAATAGGTAATGAATCACTAAATTCTACTCCTGAAACCATTTCTACACTATATGCTATATGTTAACTAACTTGAATTTAAATACAATCTTAGAAGAAAGAAGAAAGAAAGAAAGAAAGAAAGAAAGAAAGAAAGAAAGAAAGAAAGAAAGAAAGAAAGAAAGAAGGTAAATTCCATAGCAGGGACATGTTTGAAGAGACTAGAGAAGTGGTATTAAGAACACAGCTGGAGATGGGTGCCAGGGGGCTCAGTCAGTTAAGCGTCAGACTTGAGTTCAGGTCATGAGCTCATGGCCGTTGAGTTTGAGCCCCACATCAGGCTCTGTACTGACAGTTCAGAGCCTGAAGCCTGCTTCAGATTCTGTGTCTCCCTCTCTCTCTGGCCTTCCCCAGCTTGCGCTCTCTCTCTCTCTCTCTCTCTCTCTCTCAAAATTAAATCAACATCTAAAAAAATACTTAAAAAAAAAAAAAAAGAACACAGCTGGTATGGCAACTAGAAGTTGGTGGAGTAGGGCTTGATGCATTTGGTCTTCTCTGAGAGGTAGGGAAGCAAAGTTATCCAATAAATGTGATGCAAAGAAAAATGGGATGAGAGGCAACTTAAAAGCCCTACGTGGTACAACTCTGAAGGAAGATGTTAGCTCCTGAGCCCCCAGACAGGTTGACTGGCGGTTTGTCAGGCAAGCTTTGGGTTCAACTCTTCCCTCTGTTCAATTCAGCTTCTTCCCCTGACCTTTGACAGGTGTTTATCCCTTATAAACCTCTTAACCTTGTCTTCTAAGAGTCAGCTCTTGGAGATCCTTATCTGTGAAGCACATGTATTTGGTAACACTCTAAAAATTTTATTTCCCATGGGAATTATACTTAATAGCAAAACAAAGAAGTTTACACATGAAGGAATAACTAAAATAACATCATAGAAAATTCTTTGTAACTAGCTGTATTGAGTCTAATGTATTTCAACATAACCCACCCCCCAATTTTACATAACATTAGTTTCAGGTATGCAACATTATTAAATATTTGTATATATTGCAAAATGATTGCCACAATAAGTTTAGTTACCATCTGAACCCATACATAATTACAGAAATTGTTTTCTTGTGATAAGGACTTTTAAGATATACTCTTAGCAACTTTCAAATATGCAATACTGTATTATTAACTATAGTAACCATCCTGTATGTTACATCACCAACATCCTCAACATAACCTTTTATAATAACAATTCTAATAGCAGCACTTATAAAGTACCTTGTTCTCAGCAAAGGAAATAACCATGTAACAAAAGGGTTTTGCTTTTTGTTGAGATAACAGCTATTTACAAATGAAAGTAAATTAAAAAGACCTCTTTTACTTAAAAAAAAAAGTAAGGGCTTCAGCTTAGTAAAGATATTATTTACAAAGGAAAAAAAACTAAACCTAAGAATAAGAGAAGTATTGCCATGCAAATAGCTTTCAAAGGTCTTGTATTCAGGATACATAAAGAACTTCTACATACAGAAGAGGAAAGAACCAAATGGAAAAATATGCATATTTTGATTAAAAAAAAAACTTCAGAAGAGAAGATAGTCAAATAAACACAGGAAAGGACCAGAATTTCTTTTGTAGTCAAGAAAATGCAAATTAAATCCATGATGAAATACTGTTACAAACCCACCAGAAAAACTAAATTAACAGTCTGACAGTTCCAAATGTTGACAAAAGTAGGGCCACTTAGCGGGAGTAAAATTTGAGAGACTTAATCTTCTGTGTTGCCCCTTGGAGAAGGAAAATATGACATTCTCTCTAAATACCAATACTATTTTAAGTCTAAGTCTATTTTAATGACTAAGCCACTCTTTTAGGAGTTTCTAGACCCAATTCCAGTGTGGTGGGTGGAGTTCCTCAATATACAACACCAAGCAATTCTTGAATGCCAGCAAGGTGTTCAAGAATTCATCTCAATTCTGACACTGCCTATCCAGAGATAGTATCGGATTATAGGTTAGAGGCTCAGTCCTAAGAAGACTGCCTCCCTGTTCCCCATATTACACACCAGTCACAAACCCCTGTTTTTACCTGTGCTTCTGACCAACTGGTTACACATTGAAGGTTCCAATGACCCCTTCCTTAGGTTTGGTTAATTTGTTAGAGAGGCTCACAGAACTCAGGGAAACACTTACTTAATGCTTACCAGTTGATTAAAGATATGATAAAGGCTACAAAGCAATAGCCAGATGAAGAGGTATTTAGAGCAAGGTCCCGAACAAAGGAACTTTTATGCTGGTGGAGCTTAGGCAGAGGACAGAGGCACGTGGAAGAGTTCTGGTTCTCCAAGTGTGAAAGCTCTCTGAAAAAAAAAGCCAAAAAGCCGTCCTTGGGTTTTTCTGGGGGCTTGATTACATAGTTCTGATTGACTAAGTCATTGGCCATTGGCTGCTTCAATCTTCAGCCCTTCTCCCTTCCCCAGAGCTCAAGGGGGTAGAACTGAAAGTTCCATCCCTCTAATTACATGATTGGTCCTTCTGGCAACCAGTTCTGCCTGTGAGTGGGATTCAAAAGTCACTTTCTTTTCTCTCTTTCTCTCTCTTTTTTTAATTTTTTAAATGTTTATTTTTGAAAGAGAGAGAGAGAGAGAGGCAGTGTAAGTAGGGGAGGGCCAGAGAGAGAAGGAGACACAGAATCCAAAGCAGGATCCAGGCTCTGAGCTGTTAGCACAAAGCCTGATGTAGGGCTTGAACACGAGATCATGACCTGAGCCAAAGTCAGACACTTAACTGACTGAGCCACCCAGGTGCCCCAAAAGTCACTTTCATTAATAACAAGACACTCATATCACCTTTGTGGCCCTGAACCATTTTCAGGAACTGTGGATAAAAACCAAATATATCTGAGAAATATGTATTTGGTCATGTGAATGACCAAATATATATTTCTTATAAATTATTATATTGCAGCCACGGTCTTTCAGTATTTTCTATCATGTGTCTTTTTTTCCCAAATATGTATTTATTTATTTTGAGAGAGAGAGAGGAGAAAATGCCAACAGAGGAGGGGCAGAGAGAGAGGAAGAGAGAGAATCCCAAGCAGGCTCCACATTGTCATCATGGAGCCTGATGCAGAGCCTGATCTCACAAACTGTGAGATCATGACCCGAGCCAAAATAAAAGTCAGATGCTTAACCACCTGAGCCTCCCAGGTACCCCTCAGATGTCTTTCTTAATGGATAAGTTATTAACACAGGATATTTATTCAATAATCATAATTGTTATTTCATCTGAATTCTGTGCAAGTTTTATCTTATTGACATTGATTCTTTTTGCTCACTTGCTCCTTTCTGGCTCCCATTAGACCTCACAGAACTAAAGACTAACTGCTCCATAATGGTTCTAGTCTGAAAATTTGTTGTTACATGTAGTTAGCTGAAAGGCATAGCCTCATAGTAACAATTTGTGTATGGTAGAGAAATTTTGACTTAACCTTCTTATCCTCACAATCTCACTAGTCAGTAACAATCAACAATAAGAATATTAGATGTCCATTTCCTTTTTCTCCTTAAGGATGGGTAACAAGGGGGCTCCTGGGGGGCTCGGTCAGTTGGGCGCCCAACTCCGGTTCAGGTCATGATCTCATCTCACGGTTTGTGCATTTGAGCCCTAGATCAGGCTCAACGCAGAGCCTGCTTCACATCCTTTGTTCCCTTCTCTCTCTGCCCCTCCCCCTGGACCTCTCTATATCAAAAGAATAAATAAACATTTTTAGAAAAATGATGGGTGGAAGAAACGAAGACTGGGTTATCCAATAGTCAATGGCATTGATTTTTGCATAAAGGTATAAATGTTGTTCCCCCTAGACGTATAGATGACCATTTAACATTGTTACTGCATACTACTAGTTCAGTTCAGTTAACATTTATTAGCTGGCTATTTCTTTGGTTTTCAAAATAACAAAGATGGAGGTTTTATCTTTCCCTTCCAGGAAGCCACGTGAAAATATACAGAGAATGAGAGAGGGAAATAAAAATGGAATCTCTAAAGAAATTAGGGATGGATCTAATTTATTCATTAATTATACAAAATATTATAAAATCTTCTTAAAATGGTTATTGAGTGCCTTATATGCTCTACATGCTGTCACAGTGTTGGGATGTATAGAAGGAAAAAAAAAAACCTGCAAAATATGTGAAAGAACTGCTGAATTTAGTGTCTATCAGAAAGGAAAATGGAAGGCTTCCCAGAGGTAATGTCCATGGCTGCAGATTTCAGAAAAATTGGGCTCATTTACCCAATTAAGTAGCCTGTACCTAGACTGAGGGGCATATGCAACAACACGTTGTTTGGCCCAGCTTGGCCTGAAGACTGAAGGAGCAAGGGAAGATTGAGCTAAATGCAGAATTGTGTGCAGAGAAATCATGTCTTCAGGAAACAGCCTCTCACACCGGCAGGATGGAGAGAGGAGTGGTACATGGTGAGCATCTTGGTAGTGCCAGTGTCCTCTGAATTGGAGAATTTTTTTTTAATCTTTATTTATTTTTGAGAGAGACAGAGACAGGGCAAAGTCGGGGGAGGGGTAGAGAGAGAGGGAGACACTGAATCCAAGGCAGACTCCAGGCTCTGGGCTGTCAGCACAGAGCCCGAGGTGGGGCTCGAACTCACGAACCGTGAGATCATGACCTGAGCCAAAGTCGGACGCTTAACCAGGCGCCCCCCTGGGAGAACTATTTTTTTTTAAGGTTTATTTTTGAGAGAGTGGGGGGGCGGAACACATGAGCACAGGAGAGACAGAGACAGAGGGAGACAGAGGATCTGAAGCAGGCTCTGCGCTGACAGCACAGAGCTCCATGCAGGGTTTGAACTCAAAAACCGGGAGACCACCACCTGAGCGGAGGTGGGACGCTTAACCAACTGAGCCACCCAGGTGCCCCAGAAGGAGAATTATTGGTAGCTACGGACATGATACTGGCTCTCCCATTAAATGAACTACCTGAAAATGGTTTGGGAAGGATGTGCCTGTTTGAAACCCTCAGTAATCATTAAGCAACGTAGAAACTCAGGAATGAGATTCTCTGGCCACCATGCCCAGAGCTGTTTCTAGTTTTCCAAAGCAGCAATGTTGATGTTTCTAGTATCAAGTATGAATGGGATCTCGGGAGCAGTAGTAGTATCTCTGTTGAGACATGTCAACATTGGTGTCTTCACCAGAGCCATTCTACATGTAGTTTTTGAAGCCATGCCTAGCAGTGTAGCTCTCTACCCCACTCCTCTATCCTCCCTGTGCCCCGTGAGCCAGTCAATGTGCTTTCGTACATTCTGCCCCTCTTAAAATACATACAAGTAGGCCTTGGTTGGACTTTTAGGGTGAGTATGAACAAATCCAACTCTTAACCATCTATGCTTGCACCTATGGAGTCAACAGGATGGAAGAAAATATACACACACATACATAAACACGCACTGCTTGGTCACACTTAAAATTTAGCACCTCAACTGCACCCCTCATGTTGGGAGCCATTCTGATTTACAGTGGGTAAATCATAACTCATTGAAATAATTCCATATTGTCAGACCTATGAGTTGTTTCCAATTTTTCAGTGATTAAAAAGTTGCTTTTATAGATTATCTTTGTGGCTAAATATGTGCCACATCCATAATTATTTCCTTTGATTAATTTATGTTCTAAAAGTGGAGTTCTTTTTTTTTAAATTTTTTTTCAACGTTTTTTTTATTTTTGGGGGGACAGAGAGAGACAGAGTATGAACGGGGGAGGGGCAGAGAGAGAGGGAGACACAGAATCGGAAACAGGCTCCAGGCTCCGAGCCATCAGCCCAGAGCCTGACGCGGGGCTCGAACTCATGGACCGCGAGATCGTGACCTGGCTGAAGTTGGACGCTTAACTGACTGCGCCACCCAGGCGCCCCTAAAAGTGGAGTTCTAATTCCAATTATGAAGGACTGACTTGTATTGGACTAACTTCTCTGCTGTTACAATTATTAAAGCTGGACAAGATATAAAATACAACTGTTTGAAGGCATTGGGGTATGACCAAAGTAGTTAGGGACGGGAGAAACTACCACCATTATAAGAAGGATATAACATAAGGTGAGCTCCACAACGAGCTGGCTTTTCTCCTGAGGATATTTTGAAATTTTCTGCTATATGAGGGAATAGAACCCGTGAAGAAAAAAAGGAGTCTCACAGGACTGAGGAGACAGAAGTCATGGTTTGAGACTGACAGAGTATAATTTGGGTGGTAATATCCCAAATCTACTGATTCTCTTCAAAGCCCCTTCAGGAGCCCCCAAATTTACTGATTCTCTTCAAAATGTTGATGGACTCCTAATTATTCATTCAAGAAAATCAGTGGAAAGCAGCAGCTAAGAGGGAAAAAATGGAACAGATTTCAATATCTTCCTGCTGCTAAGATAAAGGATTGAAGTTCAAGTTTGAACAAATCAGAGGACTTACAAAATACCTAGAGCTTTTCACTGAGTACCAGAAAGGCAATGACAGAATAACAACAAAATGGAAACAACAATCTTAGGGAAAAACAAAAAAACTAAAAATCAACTCATGAAGGGATTTAGGTGATCTTTTGATTTTCTAACTACAGTCCACCAAAAAACTAACAATTAAGTTAATCTTCTTTGGAAAGAAGGTTATGCTATCCATTGAGTATAAAAATTTTTAGTCCACCATTTCCAGTATTAAATGAAAAATTAAAAGCATGTTAAAATACAGGACCAATGGAACAAAACCAAGAGAAAAATAGACCATTAAAGTAAACTCATGAGTGATTCAGATATTGGAGTTACCAGAGATTTTTAAATAATACAATTGAATTAATTCAAGAAAATAGAGGGAAAAATGGGAAACATCAGTAGACACCTAGAATACACACACACACAGACACACACACACACACACACAACCTATGAAATGGAGATTCTACATCTAAAAAAATACATTGACTAGGATGAAGAATTTACTAAAGTGGTTTATTAGCAGACTTCAAATAGCAAAAAGAAAAAAAAAGTATGAGTAAATCAGATCACAGAGCTTTAGAAAATATTCAGAGCAATGCACAGGGAGAAAAAATATACCAAAAAATCATAAGAGACTTGAAAGACAGGGAAAATGTTTTAACATATGTTAATCAAAGAGGTAATAAAGAAATGGTGACTTAGAATTTCCTAGATGTGAATGGATATCAAGCCACAGATTCAAGGTCTGTAAACCCCACATAGTATAAAGAGAAAGAAAACCACAGTAACGGACATTAGAGCCACACTGCTAAAAACCAAAGATAGAGTGAAATCTTAAAAGGAGGCTAGAGGGAGAAAAAAAGAAAGTTCAAGAAGTACAATTACAGGGTCAGTTTATAAGATTTTTTTGTCTGTTTGTTTTGTTTTGTTTTTAGATTTGGATGTAAACTCCCAATTTACTCTTCAGAAATTCGGCAGCTTTTCCCCACTTGAAAATGGTGTCACGAATTTTGGTTTTAACTTTGATATTCTAAATAGTAGACTCTTTAAACCTCTTTAATAATTAACCTGTTGTGGTTTCTGAATGATGAATAAGGCTGTTGGCAGTTTTAGAGAGATTCAGCCTTTCTGAAACTTTTCCTTGACTTTGATCTTTTGGGGGCTTTTTACTTAAAGCACAGTTTATAATTTAGATATTACTAAGATAGTGTTCCCATGCATACTTTTGCCAGATTATACCTACGCATATGCACATAAAGTTGATTTTGTAGGTTTTCATATTCACTCTTTTCAATCGCAAAGAACAAAATTGCAGGGGCTCCTGGTGTTTGCACTGCTTATATATTGTTTTGTTTTGTTTTTAATTCAAGTTACATTCACTCATAGAATGGTTTATACATTAGTTTTCTAAGTAATCTTGATTTTATTGCAGCTCTTGGTTTCATAACATGCCTTCAGGTGTCCTTGAAAGAAGTGCTTTCATCTCTGTGGGTTCAAATGCCCTCCTTCGGCTTCCAGGGGCAGCAATTATGGTGTCCTGTATCATCTAGTCTCTTTACACAGTGCTCCCTATGAAGCTGAGATGCAAAGATTCTACCCCAGTGATTTAGGTCTGGCCTCATTCCAAGCCTTAATTGATGGAGACTTTGTCCTGTATTTAGTATTCAGCATAGAGCAAAGCATTTCTCATGAAATGGTTCCAGGGAATGAAAATGACCTAGTTGTTGCAAGCCTCACAGCAAAGTGGGATTACCTTCTGGACCAGACCTGAGGCTCAGTGCTGTGCTGACCACTTTCTCTTGCCAAGTAATTTCCTAACATATGAACTAGACTCATTTTGAAAGTATAAAATTCTATTAAACATATACAATAAAGTAAAAAGACAAGGTACAAAGTGTTATGTGCACACATTAGAATTGTAAACAAAAAAAAAATGAATAAAAGCATATGAAGAAAGCCTGGAAGGAACTCCACTGAAATAATAACAATAGTAGTTGGAGTACTGGCATACTAGGAAATTAATTTTCTTTTCACCAATTTACATATTTTCTGGACTGTAGTTATATTACCTTTATAATTAAACAATAAATTTCCTTTAAAAATGATGTTAGAATAACTCTCTGATAAAAATTTTGACAACCAACTTTTATAACCTCCTCTCCTTAGCAATAGACCTGGGATTATACTGCTGGAATGTCATAACCAAGATCATAACATGTTAATAACCCAACTGGAGTTCTTAACATTATGGTTTGCTTATTTTGTAATACACTTCTTTTTAGCACCTGTACAATTCAAACCTTTTAATTACGTTTTGCATGACTGTCAGGCAAAGTAATTGCAAGCAAGTTTTCATATATGCATTTTTCTTAAGCTTGATGTATTATAGCAATCCAAATGTAGTGGGAACACTGCATTTAACCAAACAGGAAGACAAAAAGGTAATTGTGATTCCACTCTAAGTCATCAAGAATGGAATTTTTGAGTCATCTTTTTAATCTTGCAGATGCCTTAATCACCATATTAAGATTAGTTTATCAAAAGTATGTGAATATTTCATATACTCTCTAGCAAATCTTCTAACCACAAATAGAAAAAGATATGAAAATTAAAAACTAAGATGAAGTTTTTTTTTTCTTGCACTAGTCTTATTTGACTACAGAATAGGTTTTGAAATAGATTTTTAGGGGTACCTGGGTGGCTCAGTTCATTGAGCTCGACTCTTGATTTCGGCTTAGGTCATGATCTCAGGTTGTGGGATCAAGCCCCATGTCAGGCCCTGTGCTGATCATGGAGCCTGCTTGGGATTCTTTCTCTCTCCCTCTGCCCCTCTCTCCTGCTCTCTCTCTCTCTCTCTAAAATTAAAAAAAAAAGATAAAAAGAAGACTTTTATATGCATTTAGTCTTTGTTCTTCCTTACACTGTCCTTTGATATTAACTCTACATAGTTTGAATGACTGTAGAAAATATCTATATCACTTTAAGTTAGTATAACTTGTATCTTTACCTGCACTACTGGAAAAATACCTAGTTATCTTTAAGCTAAGTAAATTTATTTTAGAAATAAATTGTACAATACTATTTCTTTCGTAAAGGTGCTGAGATCAGGAACCATGGGAATAGATCCCATGGAGACCTGACAGCTATACAATTACAATCGTATCATGGCTGACTTTTTTCTATGTCTTTCTATGGTATGTTCTGAAGAACACTCATTTGCCCTCTCAGCAAGTTGATACTCATTTTCAAGTTTACTTTGAGCTCCATAGTATGCATGTCAAATGAAGCCTTTCCTTACCTGGAATGAGTATGGCAAGGGAACATCCTGTTTTGTGCTTTTATTTGCTCCCTAAACAAAGTTGAGCAGGTGATGTCAAGCTGAGTGTTAGAGCAATTTCGTAGGACTCCAACCTCACCCTATGCCTTGGAAGGGAATGTGAATTAACTTTTGCTGTTCTGGGTTTTTGCAATCATGAGCTATTTCATAGAATCATAGATAAGTAGAGTCAGAAGGAAATTCTAATCCATTGGTTGTGGAGTTGAATTCCTTTTTCAAAAAATCAATCTTGTGTGGAAGCCTAAGACATAAAATGATATAAGCAGAAGTTCTTTATTGATTGAATAAGAGGCTGCTGGGAAGCCCCTGCAATTCACTTGTTCTATCCCTTCTTTCTCTGTGGGAGCTATTGAGCATCTCAACAGAACACAAGAGATTCTCAGAACAGATTGCAAACCACAAATCTAATTCCAATTTCTCTCATATTACAAATAAGTCATCAAAAGCCCAAAGAAGTGAAGCTACTTGTCCAAAGTTGCAGAACACAAAGCCTTGCACATAATAGGTCTCAAAATATAAGTTACCAGGGTAGATGCTAAATTAATCAGTGAAAGAGGCAGACATACAAATCCAGGGCTTTTTTCTCCATCAAACTTAATTTTGCTGTTTAATGGAATATTTTCTTCATTTGTTTAAAAGTGTTAAAAGGAAATAGTAAAAGGAGAATAGTGGTTTTGAAAATCAGCCCCAAAGCTTATGGTTAGGTCAAGGAACTTACAAAAAGTTTGGAAGATATCTCAGCATGTTATTCTGAGGGACCTACAAAATATCTAATCCATTACTACTGCTGCACAGATCTGGTGGGACCCTGACTGCCGCTGGAAACATGAATGCTGCATTATGTACAGAGAGGTATTGGAAGTAATTTCCCAAGAATAAGAGCTCTGGCATGACTTGGGTTGAAGTCATGCTGGATCCTCAATGTAGAGAATCTATACTGTAGATGATGGTTGAGCTCTATAATGTCACAGAAATAATAAAACAGGGATCTCTACGACATCTAGATATTCTGATTGTCCAAAACTACTGTGTATTGTGGTATACATTCTTACTTTATATTAGTTAAAATATTTGATTTGAGCAGAGCACTGATTTCTTGCATCAAAAGTCACTTCCTCTCTCTACATATCAGTTGCCTCATAACTCAGAAGTTATTACATCAGATTTAGTAGAAATACAAAGCAGGTTATCACAAAATCAAAAAGTTACACATATTACAACAACCATGTGAGATCTGTAGAGAATACAATAAGGCTTCTGCTGAGTCAAACAATTTCATCTGAAGTCTGAAAAATGAGACAATGAAGGACAAGTTTTGTTACTTATCTAAAGAGAACCAACAGATTCATCCCCAAATGGCCAAACTGGTCCAACCATCATCATTCCCAACAGTTAGCGTAAGAAAGGATCACAGATTTGTGGGAGAGCAAAGTAAATGAAGGGGCTTAATAAGTATATATAAGACTATCACATTCCCTCCTTCCTCTAGTCAAGTAAGAGTGCCTCCCAATAACCACCCAGAGATTGGGATGTCTGTCAAAAACGGAGATGGGCATTTCATTAACACACTCCCCATCACTTTGCTAAATGCTTGCTAATTACAGAAATACCATGGGTCTGCCCATGCTGGTATAGATTAGACACCTCCAGCTTGGCATGTGTTCCCTGGAGTTTATGGAGGCAAAGAATGGTACTCGTCTCTCGCAGGTGGTTGCCTAGAGCAGGCTCCATTTGCAGAGCAAGAATAAAGGATGGCAGTGAATTGGCCTCACTCAGGCCAGGTGGTATGCATTTTCACACGGGTCACCTGGACACCCAGAAAAGTAGCCAGGCTTGAATATTTTTTGAAAGGACTTGCATGTCTGCCAAGAGGAAAATTGGACCATTTTGCTTTGCTGACAAGAGTGGAGGGCTAGTTGTAAGTCATCCAAAGGGTACGTCGCCTATGCCATGAAAATAGAGTAGTACAGAAGTACCCAGCAAAGGAGTAGAGCCTTTGCCACTTTACTTTGAACCCCTCCCTAACCCCTGACCTCTGAGTAGTTAGAAGCAGAGGGAAGAGGAGATGGAAGAAAGTCATATTTGAAGTCAATAGGGAGAGAAAAAATTAAGATGATCACCCAGCTTATCCTATTTAAGATAGATCATTTGGTATACCAGTTATAATGTTCTACACTTGTTTTAGAGTAGATCAAGGAAACAGAAACTCAGAAAGATGATTGGCCAAAGGCACAAAGATAGGAGATGACAGTGAGTCTTGTGACTCCAATATAGATTTCTTGAGAGAATCCCACCTTCCCTTTAGAGAGAGCCTGCAGAGAAATAGAGCAGAATACATACAGTTCATGCTAGGTTTTTCTGTAGCACGCTCCTCGAAGGATCAGATTGGAAAATTACAAATGATTATTCTGGCACTATCTGGGTGATGGTAGATAAATTGCTTCACCTTCCTAAGCCTCCTTTTGCTCATGTATAAAATGCAAAGGTTGGATGAACTCAGCCCTAAATTCCCTTTTAAATTTTATCGAGATATAATCATAGCTCAAAAAGAGAGAGTGGAGAATAAAGGAGAGGGGTGGGGAGGGAAGAGTGGAGGAGAGGAGGACAAGAGAGGGTAGAGGGGAAAGGAGAGAAGGCCAGGAGGGGAGAGGAGAGAAGAAGAGGGGGCTGGGGAGGAGAAACATAGGCAAAAGTGCTTAGGATTCTGTGTTAGTTGCATTCGTTGAATGTTTTGTACCTTAAATATGTATTTTTCAGGATAGTCAGAGAAGTGAATTAGAATTTCAAAAGTGGCTCTATTTCCATATGCTCTCCCTTCTTTTTCCTATCATTTCTTTTAGAGACATGCTAAGGTGATTTCATAAAAACAAGAGAAAACATCATTTTAGACACCGAAGCATCTCATCCTCCCTGAAACGCTTTCCGTTGTGGACAGTGAAAATTATGCCACGTCTGAAAGCCTCCCTATAACCGGATTCCCAGTAGGAATGGCTGTAGGGAGGTTTCTTTGTTTTGTTTGTTTTTTTGTTTGTTTTTGTTGTCTTTTAAACACATGATGGGGAAGAGTCTGGGAAACTGTAACTTCAGATGGGTTTGTTGCTGCAGCTTTCAATCCTGTCACAATAGGTGTCATGAAGATGAATAAAGTTGGTGCCATCTTCTGTTTTCATTATCATCCAAGGGGCTGGGATCGGAAAGGATTCATTTTGTGCCACTGTCATTTCTCATTACTATCTTTGTCATGAGAGTGAATTATAACAGCCCTCCAATGCCAGCTATGGCTTTGCTCTCATTACAGACTTTCATTCTTGGGACGAAGATGGTAATAAGAATGGAATGTCGTGTAAAAACAGAGCTCACTTTCATGACAGTTGGAAATTGGTGATGAAAATGGAAAATGGCAGAAAAAAATTAATCCTTTTTTCGTGGCAAAAATTGTCCTGCAAACAACAGCATGCACCAAAGGTATCGCTCACAGTGGCAATAACAAAGCAATGAAAAGGCAAACAATGAACAGCTTTTGGAGCAAATGAGGGAATCTGAGGCATCCATCTTGCTTGGTGCTTTGGAAATATATCTCTTAATCCTGAATAATGTAACATCCATTTAGCTCCAAAAGTAATGTGATAGGCAATTAGGAGCTTCTCTGTTCTCCCTTCAGTGATGTGAGTATCTCTATTACACACTGCGAGGAAGGCACTACCAAATTTATGGAAGCCATTAGAATTTCTATATAGGATACCTTTCATACACACACACACACACACACACACACACACACACACACTCATACACATGTCTATGTATCTCTATGTGTGCTTATATATATACAATTCTAGAAAAGTATTTAGCTGACTCAATAATAGTGGCTTTGAAAAGGACTTCCACTTTATACATTCCTGTATTGATCGATTTTTTTTAAAACCAACAGCATTTACCACTTTAAAATTACAGACATGATAACCTTGTTTCCCATAAAAATAAATGGCTCTGTATACCACTGAATCACCTTTACTACTGGGGTCTATTGTCAACTCTAGGTACATATTCTCTAATTTATTTGTTTCTTTTTTCTTTTTTTTTTAATTTTTTTTTAACGTTTATTTATTTTTGGGACAGAGAGAGACAGAGCATGAACGGGAGAGGGGCAGAGAGAGAGGGAGACACAGAATCGGAAACAGGCTCCAGGCTCTGAGCCATCAGCCCAGAGCCTGGTGCGGGGCTCGAACTCACGGACTGCGAGATCATGACCTGGCTGAAGTCGGACGCTTAACCGACTGCGCCACCCAGGCACCCCCATATTCTCTAATTTAAAGTTGAAAGGGGAAAACTGTCATTTATATCCACATTTTTAAATAAATGCTTCAGCCTCTTTCTTTACAGATTCTTTCCCCCACCATATTCCAAATGGGATATATTTCTTTTCCATGCAGAGGTCGTATCTTTTCAGAATGAGATTTGAGCATGCTAATTGTGGAAAGAATCTGGTGTGAAATGGTCTTCTCATTAGATTTCATTTAAAGCATTTTATTTGATGTTTTATCATTTGCCAACATATATAACAGACATCCAGCAGGTATCCGCTTTTCAACACATATCATTGTTGGGACGGAAAAGAGGCATTTTAATATGCACAGTGAGCACAGAGCCATTTGTAAGATGGTTATTGAATGCAGAAATGTTTATTACGTGCATGTTAGTATCCGGCATACATTTAAGGTTGCTAAATGTTGACACAGTTGCCTATGCTTCCACGGGCAAGCCAGGCAAAGTAGGCATGGGAGACCACATTTATTAGTGAAAAGAAGGCAATTACTCTGTAAGACACCACCTGAATTCACTTGGTTCCTTTCACTTTTGGAGTGGTTCATGGCAAGGGCACATTGTAAATCTCAAAATCTTTTATACCTTAAGGAGCTGGGATGAAGGGGGATCAAATGGTAATTGTTACAAAAACAGGAAAAACCGATTATTGTAAACTAGTAAAGATTTTACATAGTAAATATGCTGGAATAATTTTATGGAGTTCTGCCAAGTCATTGACAGAATGTTCTCAACTAAAGTATCTGAAATGGTAGATTATCCTCAAACGTTTTCTATAGAGAGTTTTGTATAAGTGTGCTGAGGTGAAAAGTGTAGAACTCTTCAAGTCACACAAGGAAAGCTCATTTTAGACCAGAGGTTATTAACCAAGTGAGAAAACCCATGAGGAATTTTTTTTGAAGATCTGTGACCAAAAACTCCAATTCAGTGGATTTGTAGCGGGACCTGCAACCCCCGTAGCTATACATACACCTGGGCTCAGCACAGAGAGAGCCACAGCAGGAATCTGTATGTTTTAAAAAGCTTTAAAAAAAAAAAAAATCTGAAATGAACTTGCATCAGAAACCGCTGTTTTGAAATGAATATGAAGTAGTTAGATACTTATCTTTTCTATGGCTGTTTTGATGGAATTTTCGCCTCTTATTGAGGATACTCTTGATTCAGTCCCTCCGTCTGTTAAACATTTATGTGAGCACCTATCCAATATTGCATTTGGAGGGGGCTGGATGTACAGTGGAGATACAGTAGTGACAAGGCATTTGTGGCTTGCATCCCCAAGACACCTGGGACTAGAGCAAACAAAGTAGTTCTTCATGGGCAGGCTATCACTCTTGAGGTTATCCCCCCAAGGCTCAGCGTGGAGGGACCAGACAAAAGCATGTCTCCCTTGTATTTCCCTGAGAGGACTGTCACTGCCTACTTTACAAGCTCCTGCCTGAGGGTCTGACTGACTTCTAATTTAGCACACTTCTAGGGCTGACTGTGAACTTCCCAGGAGCTGGAGGAGTGGAGGAGCCAGGGGCCTTCCCTCCCTACCTTCGCCCTCTGGCTCTTTAAGGATAAACCCAGATCACAGGCATCTCTCCGGAAGGATCTTTCCTGTATCTCTGGCACCTGAATTGTTGTGACTGCTGCCCCAGGGATGGGCCCCTGGACTGCCTGATCCTGACAGCCCTGAGGCTTGCAGGCAGAATTCCACAGTGCAGCAGTAAACAGAGAAGCAGTTTTTAAATGAGCTCTGGAACGTCCCTCCCTTCCCCCCAGCCATATCAGCTCAGCACCCAGGGAGCAGATAAAAATCCCTATCTTCTAGTTTCTCCCTGGAAGGGGCTTCACATACTTTCCGAGCTGCTGTTTGAGGGTCTGGATTCTAATTATCCTGCATCTAGGTGGTAACTGTGACCCTCTTCTGTGAGACACTGATGGTTCTTGGCATACCTTCAACTCCTGGGAGCCACTAAGAAAAGTGATGGTGGCTTGGACAATCACAACAGTTTGAGGCACAACTGGGATCTCGGGCCAAGCTAATAAAGGGTTAATATACAAAATATACAAAGCACACAGGCAAATCTATAGCAATAATAATAATAATAATAATAATAATAATAATGGACAAAGAACTAGATAGACATTAAAAAATACATACAAATGGCCAACGAGTACATAAAAAGGTGCCCAGTAACACTAGTCATTAATGCAAATCAAATGCACATCAAAACTACAAAGTCACCTCACATCTGTTAGGATGTCTATTATCAAAAATTTTTAAAAGAAAAAGAAAGAAAGAACAAATACTGTTGAGGATGTGAAGAAAAGGAAATTTTGGGGCTGTTGGTAGGAATGTAAGCTAGTACAACCACTATGGAAAACAGTATGGGGGCTCCTCAAGAAATTAATAATTGAACTACCATATTGTAGTAAATCCCCTCCCTAAGGAATGTGTTGGAGGCCTTCTCAGAACAAAGGAAGGCAACATGCAATGTGGCCCAATCAACTCCTATACACGGATGCATAACTCTGACATGACTGCAACTTGGACTGTGCCCAGACTATATGTGTCACCATATATGGGAGACAGAGAAGTAGAAATTGCATAAAAGGCCATACCCCGCTATGCTTGGGACTCAGCCTTTTTGGGGTCTTAGCCCACTGAGCCTGTGCTGGTATGAATAAAGCTTCTTCCTGGAAAGAGGAGTGTCAGTGTCCCGTCTCTCTTTGCGAGAATCCTGCTACAGTATAATTCAGCAATCCTACTTCTGGTTATATATCCAAAGGAAATGAAATCACTATCTCAAAGAGATATCTGTGCCTTCATTGCAGCATTATTAACAATAACAGATTCATTGCAGAATTATTAACAATAGCCAAGGTATGGAGACAACTTAAGTGTTTATTGATGGATGAGTGGATAAAGAATATGTAGTATATATGCACAATGGAACGTTATTCAGCCTTAAAAAGAAGGAAATCCTGACATTTGCAACTACACGGATGAAACTGCAGGACATTATACTAAGTTAAATAAGCCAAACAAAGAAAGACAAATAATGCCTACTATTATTTATGTATCAAACAAACAAACAAACAAAAAAGTTGAACTTATGGAAATAGAGACTGGGGGAGGGGGAAATAGGGTAGAGGCTGGTAAAGAAGTTTGAAGCTCCAGTTATAACATGACTAAGGTCTAAGGTTCTAATGTATATATAGTTGATAACACTATACTGTATAATTGAAATTTACTGAGAGTAGAACATCTAAGTGTTCTTACAAAAAAAAAAAAAGATCTATGTGTGAGGTGATGGATGTGTTCATTAACTCAATGGTGGTAATCCTTTCACAATGTATACACATAACAAATCATCACATTGTACACTTTAAGTATCTTACGATTCTATTTGCCAATTATACCTCAATAATGTTGAAAAGAAAAAGAAAGGAAAACAAATAGTTTTGGAATCCCAATGTTTTTTGATAGTTCAATGATTTAATCCTTAAAATACTGTATTTTCAACAAAAGGACACCTTCCCCCTTGAAAATCATCTCTTGATGCTTAAACTTTAAAGAACAACAAAATATTTTATTTAAGTATATACATACTACATCAACAGTCTTCAGTTATTTTTAGTCATTATAACTGATCAATTAACATCAAATCAAACCAATACTACAATTAAATAAATCTTTTTATTCATGATAAAAAATACTTTTAAAGCAATGGAGTGTTTTTGTGGTTGTGTTTGATTGCCTTGTTATTGTTTGTTGGTTAATTATTTGGGGGATGTTTCATTTGTATAGCCATTATATGTTTCTCGTGTGTAGGCATGAACTTAGGTTTATTATTTAAATTCAAAATGGAAAAAGGACTGAGAAAAATATGTTACCATGTGATTTTAAAATTTGGTTTATAGAATTTGGTTTGTGAGTGGATGCCTCAGACGTAAGGCGGGTTGGAGAGTGGTGTTGAGAGTAGCTTAAAGAAGAAAAAAGAATCAATAAAAATGGCAGACCGTTTATATAAAGTTGCATTCCTAACTTTATACTTTCAACTATATCAGCTCTAGGGAATGGGAAGCACATGTGTTTGCTCGGTTAGTCATTATTTAACAGAAGACCTTAAATAAAACTGGGTAGGTGACTTTCTTCAATTTCCATTGCATCATGACCTCTTCTATTTTATTCATAAGCTTTCTATTTATTTAAAGTCTGAATCAAGATGTTGCTCTAAATCTTAACCATTCGCAAGTTTTTAAGATTTCAAGGTAACTTCTATATTTTCGCTATTATAAACAATTCTGTAGTACACATCTTTATGGGTATATTTTTCCTATATGTTAGATTATTTTCTTTGGATGCTAGAATGGAGGTTTATGGGTGAAATGCAGGAACGTATTGAAGGCTCCTGATACATGTTGCCAAATTATTTCCAAAAACTTTCTGGCAGTTGCAGCTGAAATATATAAGCCCAATAGTATTATCATGTTGACTTTCCTTTTTTGTTGTTTCGGTTTTTTTGTTCCTATTATTAATTGAGGTATAATTTATACACAGCAAAAACTGCCTTTTTAGTTGTGCAGTTTGTTGAATTTGACAATTATAGACTGAGTACAACCAAAACCGCAATGAATTTTTAGAATATTTCCATCACCCTAAAAAGTTGCCTTGTGCATCGATGTAGTGAGGTACTACTGATTTTATTTTTGTCGTTATAATTTTTTCTTTCTTCCAAAATACAACACATAAATGGCAACAATAGGGTATGTAACATCTTCAGCTGGCTTCTTTTACTTAGCTTGACGCTAACAACATCATGTTGTTGATGTATCATTAGCTTGTTCCTTTTTTGCCTAGTGGTGTTCTACTCTATAGATGAACCACAATTTGTATACCCATTCAGTAGTTGATGGAAGGTGAATGGGTTTGCAGCTTTTGATTATTATCAATTTTTTATGATCTTTCATGAAGATAATCATGCAGACCTTGTGTAGAGCTATTTTCAACCCTTGTAAAAATACTTTGTAGTGGGATGGTTGGTTCCTATGTTAAGGATGTATTTAACCTTCTACCATACTGCCAGAGTGTCTTATGGAATGGCTATACCATTTTCCATTCTCATCAGCAGTCTGTGGGAGGTGGAAATGCTTTACATCTTCACCAGTATTTTTTTTTCTTTTTGTTACTTTAGCCAAGCTAGTAGCCATGTAATGATATCTCATTGTGATTTACATTAGAATTTTCCGAATGATTAATGATGCCAAATATCTTTTCTTATGCTTATTTGATATCTCTAGGGTTTTTTTTGGTGTGGATATGAAGTTTCTCTCCAAAAATGTTGTACACTTATACTGATTTGGGTCTCTTATTATGATGTGTTCTGGGAGTTCTTTTGGTAGCCAACAGTTTTAATTTTGAAGTTTAAATGATCAGTTTGTATTTTGTGGTTTGTGCCTTTGTGTACTCTAAGAACATTTGCCTTCCCCAAGATCACAAAGGTTTTCTTCTATATTTTCTTCTAGAAGTTTTATATATCTAAGTTTCACATTTAGGTCTATTTGGGAGTTAATCTTTTATAGGATGTGTGGGAAGAGAAGGGATGAAGTGACTAGGGGCTTTTTTTTTTTTTTTTTCCATAGCGCAATTTGTTGAAAAGGGTATTCTTTCTTTCTAGAATTACCTTGGCACATTACATTTCTAAAAAAAATCAATTGACCATAGACATGTGGGTCTTTTTTAGACTCTCCATTGTTTCATCAATCAATACATCTATTCTGCCACTAAAACCACAATGTCTTGATTACTGGAACTTTATAGTAAGTCTTGAAATCAGGCTGTGTCCTCCAAATTTGTTCTGTTTCAAATTGGTTGGGCTGTCTAGGGCCAATTGCTTTTCCATGTAAATTATAGGGTTACCTTCCCAATATCTAAAAATAAGCCTCCTTGGACTGTGATTAGTATTTTTTGGAGTCTACCTATCAATTTAAGAATAATTAGCAATGTAACAATATTGAGTTTTCCAATCCATGAACAGAGTATATCTCTCAATTTATTTAGATCATTTTAAATTTCTTCTAGGGACACCTGGGTGGCTCAGTCAGTTAAGCATCTTACTTCGACTCAGCTCGCATTCTTGTGTTCACAAGTTCAGGCCCACATCATGCTCTATGCTGACAGCCTGCTTCGGATTCTGTGTCTCCCTCTCTCTCTCTGCCCCTCCCCTGCTTGTGCTCTGTCTCTCTCTCTCTCTCTCTCTCTCTCTCTCAAAAATAAACAAACATTTTAAAAGAATTCTTTCATCAGTGTTTTTTATTATTAGATTAGTTAGAAATATCTCTAGGTATTTCATGTTTCCTTTTACATGCTACTATAACTTATGAAGATTTTAAAATTTATTTCAATATCCAGTTGGTCAGTACAAGTATATAAAAATATAATTGAGTTTTGTAAGTTGACTATGTATCCAGTGACCCTTCAAAACTCTTTTATAATTTCTAGAAGGTATTTTGTAGATTCTCTTCATTTTATATTCATAGATGACTATAATTCACTGCAGGTAATTATAATCACATTTCTTCATTTTAAGACTGTATGCCTTTTAATATACTTATCTTGTCTTATCACAAGGCTAGGACCTCCCATACAGTACTGCATAGAAGTTCTGAGATTGGATATCTTATTATTTACTACCTTATTAGGAAACCCTATTTTTTTCTTAATTTAAATTCAATTTAGTCAACATACAGTGTCATATTGGCTTCAGGAGTAGAATTTAGTGATTCCTTACATATATATAACACCCAGTGCTCATCCCAACAAGCGCCCTCCTTAATGCCCATCACCCATCTAGCCCATTCCCCACCACCTCCCCTCTAGCAACCCTCAGTTTGTTTTCTATATTGAAGACTCTCTTATGGTTTGCCTCCCTCTCTGTGTCTATCTTATTTTATTTTTCCTTCCCTTCCCTTATGTTCATCTGTTTTGCTTCTTAAATTCCACATAGAGTGAAATCATGATATTTGCCTTTCTCTGACTTACTTCACTTAGCATGATATACTCTAGTTCTATCCATATTGTTGGAATTGGAAAGATTTCATTCTTTTTGATTGCCAAATAATAGCCCATTGTATATATATGCCACATCTTTTTATTCATTCATCAGTAGAGGGACATTTGGGCTCTTTCCATAATTCGGTTGCTAGTGCTGCTATAAACACTGGGATGCATGTGCCTCTTTGAATAAGCATTTTTGTGTCCTTTGGATAAATACCTAGTAGTGCAATTGTTGAATCGTAGGGTAGTTCTATTTTTAATTTTTTGAGGATCCTCCATACTGGAAAAATCCTATTCTTTTATTGCTAAGTACATTGTCAGTTATCAGTTTTGTAGACCCCCTTTATCAAGTTGAGGAGGTTCCCTTTTTTTGTAAATTTATTTATTTATTTTTTTGAGAGATACAGAGATAGCACAAGTTGGGGAGGGGCAGAGAGAGAGAGGGAGAGTGAGAATCCCGACCAGGCTCCGGGCTGCCAGCCCAGAGCCCGACTTGGGGCTCAAACCCATGAAACCGTGAGATCATGACCTGAGCCGAAACCAAGAGTCATATGTTTAACAGACTGAGCCACCTAGGTGCCCCAAGGAGGTTCCCTTTCATTGTTACATTGCTGAAGGATTTTTAGAACAGATGTTGAGTTTTTCTCAAATGCTTTTATTGTAACTACTGAGGTAATACATTTTTCTACTACGTTGTTTAATATAGTGAGTTACAAGGATTGATTTTCAAATGGTGACTGTCTTGTATTTCAGAGATAAATAATACTCATTCATTTTGAATCATTCTTTTTTATGTTTCTAAATTTGATTTGCTAATGATTTCTTAGAGAATTTTATATCTGTGTTCATGTGAAGATACTGGACCATGTGAAGCTTTTTTTTTTTTTTTAATGCTGTTTCGTATTGATCTATTTTAAGTTTTCTTGTAGTGGTCCTGTTTGATTTTGGTATCAATAGGCCTCATAAAATCAGCTGGAAAGTGTTCTTTCATCTTTCATTTTCATAAAGAGTTTGTGTAAAATTGGCATAATTCCTTATATGTTTCATAGAATTCACACATCCTGCC
This sequence comes from Prionailurus viverrinus, assembly GCF_022837055.1. Taxonomy (NCBI): domain Eukaryota; kingdom Metazoa; phylum Chordata; class Mammalia; order Carnivora; family Felidae; genus Prionailurus; species Prionailurus viverrinus. The sequence continues at coordinate 110,595,596 of NC_062567.1, read as the reverse complement.
ACCTGGGCCTGGAATTTACTTTGCAGGAGACTTTAGGCTATAAATTTAAATTGCTTAATAGATATCAGACTATTTTGGTTATCTCCTTCGTGAGTGAGCTTCAGTAGTTTGTATATTTCCAGAAATTTATTCATTCTAAGTTTCAATCTAAGTTTTAAAATTTCTAAGCATAAAATTCTGCTATTATCCTTTTTAAGATCTGTAGTTACGGTCTCTCTCTTATTCTAGGTATTGATAATATTTACTTATTTTCTTCCTTTCAGCATGTTGGCTACAGTTTTATCGATTTGACTGAACTTCTGAAAGAACTAGTTTTTAGATTCATTGATTTTATTTTTTATTGTTTATTGTTATTTCATTAAGTCCTCTTTATTATTTCCTTCCTTCTGATTGCATTAGTTACACTTTTTGTAGTTTTTAAAGTTATGGCTTAATTTTAATTGGAGACATTTCTAATACAATAATTTGTTATGATTATCTCCATGTGCTGCTTTAGCTATGTCCCTCAAGTTTGATATGTTGTATTTTTATTTTAATTCACTGCAAAATTCTCTGTAATCTGCCTCCCTCCCCCCTTTAAATTATGGATTGTTTGGAATTGTTTTATTTAAATCCAAATATTTGGGTTTTGCAGATTCTTTCTGCTATCAATATCTGCTTTATTTCCATTGTGGCTAGATAAATTACTTTGTTTCATTTAAGTCTTTTAATATGTTGATGTTTGTCTTCTGACCCATACTGTGGTCTATCTTGGTGAATATTCTCTGTGTACAATGAAAGAATGTGTATTCTGTTCTTTTGATGTAAAGTGTTCTATAAATGTCAATTAGAACAAATTGACTAATAATATTATTCTTTTATATCCTCTCTATCTTTAGTTATTTTCTGTCTTCTTGTTTTATTACTGAGAAACTTTGTACTCTCTAACTATATTGGTTGATCTGTCTCTTTCTCCTTTTAGATCTTTCAGTTTCTGTTTCATATATTTTGATGATCTATAAGGTGAATACATGATTAGGATTGTTATGTCTTCTTAAGAATTGATTCCTTTATCAGCACAAAACCATGGTTTCATAGAGTCTGGCAGAAGACACAAAACCCATGGGTCAGAGACAAAGCCTGTTATTACTCACAGCAAAGAAAATAGTATGAATTTCATGTTTACATCAATTTCCCTTTTCCCTAAATCTCCTGAGTGCAAGCCGAAGGTAAGCCCAGGTGGATTCTGTATACACAGTATACATATGAGGAACACTGAACTTAGGAAATTTCACTCTCATAAAGAGGGTTGCTAGGTACCTTGCCCAACATTTTCCCTGGAGGACATTGTCTTTATTATCCTGGACAGCAAAAAAATCTTCCCTATGTCTTAGATATAAAAGGAGACACTATATCTGTCTTTCAATCTGTTTACTACACAAACATCTTTAAAAGGATTGTCTATAATAAAAGCTATCAAAATATGTGAGAATATGTTAGAGACTGATGGAGAATTGTTTCCTAACAGTGTCCCTCTTTATGCCTGGAGATACTCCTTATTTTATATTATGTTTTGTGTATTAACATAGCCAGTAGCTCTTCCTTTTGATCAGTATTGGCTTGGCATTATTTTTTTCATCCTTTTTCTTTTAACTTACCAGTATCTTTATATTTTAAGTGGTCTTTTTGTGGGGAGCATTTGGTCTTAATTATTTACCCTATCTGACACTCTGCCTTTTAGTTGAGGTATGTAGGTAATTTATGTTAAATGTAATTATTAAAATAAATGAATTTAGGGGCACCTGGGTGGCTCAATCAATTAAAAATCCAACTCTTGATTTTGGTTCAGGTCATGATCTCATGCATGGTTCATGGGTTCGAGCCCTACATCAGGCTCCATGCTGACGGTGCGAAGCCTGCTTGGGATTCTGTCTCCTTTTCTTTCTGCCCCTCCCCTGCTTGTTCTCTATCTTTTTTTTCTCAAAATAAATAAATAAACATTAAAAAAGTAAATGAATTTAAATTTACTAACATACTATTATTTTGTATTTGCATCATCGGTTACTTTTTCTCCTTTGTTGTTATTTTTCTATAGTTACAACATAGTCTGCCTTCAGATTATACCACTGCAAACTATATTCCATTTCACTTCATTTTGCAACTGTATACTTCTGTTTTCTCACTTCCAGCCATTTTGCTATTTTGTTATATTTTACCTCTATGTAATGTATTAAAAACGTCATAAAGTATTGTTATTATTTTTTATTTAGATACTAATTTTTTTAGTCTGTTAAAAATAAGAAGGAAATCTCTTATACTTAATTTATATGATTTCTGGGGTTAATTATTTATATAAATTCAAATTTTCATGTGTCATCTTAATTCTCTTCTCCCTGAAGCACATGCCTTAACAGTTCTCGTAGTGCAGATATGTTGATAATGTCTTCTCTAAGCTTTTGCTTGTTTGAAAAAAATCTGTTTTTGTCATTACTTTTTTCCTGTTTGTCTTAAGTTTAATTTATTCCTCTCTCTACTTTACTGAAGGAGAAGCTTTGGCTATTGATTTTAGACATTTCATTATTTGTAATACATGAATTTAATGCTATAAATTTCCCTTAAACACCGCTTTTGCTGCATCCCACCAATTTTGATAATTTTATATTTTCATTGTCTTTTGATTTTTAAATTTATCTTGAAACGTCTCTGTCCCATATGTTACTTAGTAGGGTGTTAATTAATTTTCAAGGGGAGCTGATTTTCTTGTGCTTTTTTATGTCTTAAGTGAAACCAAGACTTTCAGTTAGCTATAATTTGTCTTTTTTTTTTTCCATCTTAGAGAGATTGAACATTTTTCCATTTATTTATTCATCACTCTATTCCATTGACTCTAAAGCATGCTTTTTTTTTAACACTGAAATTAAGATGTATTTTACAACTGAATTCCTTTCTCAATCGTAGTTGATCAGGCTATTTTGTTTATTATTGCCTGAGTAAAGATGTAATTATCATTGCCTGAGTATGGGTGTCTGATTTGCAGTGGGGAGGACTTGGATACAATACGCTAATGAAAGTTTTCAAACGCTTAATACATAGTGTGGCAATAAACAGCAAGAATGACAAAACAGAAGTATGTGGCTGCATTCCTGAAATTGAAATCAAAAGCAGAGTGATCCTACATAATTATAAGATGGCTTAAAAACGGAGTACCATTAGCTTTGATTTCCTATGTAGACTCTTAAGAAATGCTGTACCACTGATAATTCTTTTGGTTTAGAGGGTGATATCATATGAGACAATGTGGACTCAATGACTCTGATTCAAATGATTAAGAAGACTCAGATTCTGAATAGGAAGACATTTTAGGAATGCCTTACCGAATATCATTTCCTGATTTTTTCTTTTTATGATATATGAGACAAGTATGATCAAAATTAGTGTTTAAATAAGTCCAAAAAAAACTTATTTTAGTATTTGAAATAAAAAGTCTAAGTGATCAGCAGGTATTATGTCACTTGATTGGATGATTTTATTTCTTTCTCAGCCGGACAAAAAATAAGGTGCCTAAGAATGATACGAGATTCACTAAAATATGATGATTGACGTATATTTTATTTGTAGTAATTTTTAACAATTAATTTTTTAAAAATTTTTTTTTTTTTTCAACGTTTATTTATTTTTGGGACAGAGAGAGACAGAGCATGAACGGGGGAGGGGCAGAGAGAGAGGGAGACACAGAATCGGAAACAGGCTCCAGGCTCTGAGCCATCAGCCCAGAGCCCGACGCGGGGCTCGAACTCACGGACCAGGAGATCGTGACCTGGCTGAAGTCGGACGCTTAACCGACTGCGCCACCCAGGTGCCCCAACAATTAATTTTTTAACATACTCTTATTTTGTGAACTTTTTCCTTCTGTACAAAATCTTTTTATTGCCGTTTTTAAAAAGTGTTAGTTTCTTCATCCCCCACATAAATATTTATTTCAAATCTTTAAATATTTACTTTAATCTATAATCATCTATACATTTTGCCTACATAACAAAATAAAATTTCATCCAACAAATACAAGCCAAAATCAAAGACCATCAAAGCAGGAAAAAAGAAAGGAAGAAAGGATAAAGGCAGGCTGACATTTCTTCTTTAGAGCAGATTTCATTGTTTAGACATTGCCATGGCAATGAGATTCGTCAAATATTCAAAGCTTTGTTTGATATCAAAGTATAAAAATTATAAAAATGGAATATTATTGCTTTAGCAGAAAGAGTAACTTCATAGATAAATTTCTGACATAAGTATAATTGCACTGTGCTTCCAACCTCTGATAAAGAAGACTGTAACGGTAAGAGTAAAACCCTTTGACACTGTTTTTCTTTCTTTTTTTTTGTTTTTTTTTTTAGAATTTTATTCAATCTCCACCTTTTTTTAAGAAAAATGTTTGTCTCCCTAAACTTGCCACAGTTACTTATTTGACTTACTTTTGCCACTCTTGTCAAGATTCTGGTAATGGAAGGTCTCTATTGGTATGGCCTTGTCTATGGAGCCAGAACTGGAAATTGTTTCCATCGTGTATTACTTATCAGCTGAGTGAATTTTGGCAAACCACCTAAGGCATTAAAATAATAATCCTTTATAGAATACTTCTTGTTCAGGTAACATATAAAACACTTTCTGCATTTCATTCCATTTAGTTTCCTCAAGAAGCCAATGGAGAAGCCACTATTATTATCTCTATTTTATAAATCAAGCACTATCAAGGTTACTATAGAACTAAATGAAAGAATGTGTATTTAAAATACTCTTGATTTAGAGAGTAGGCACTCAATATGATGATGATAATTATGTCAACGAGGCTGACAAAAGTGGTAATAGTGATAAAATGACCAAGATAAAATTTCTATGCATCAGCATTATGCCATCATCTTAGATGAATATGATTTTAACTATTAGAAATACAGCATCAAAAGTTTATTTAATACGCACTTATGAACACCCTTTTATGGCCATACTTTTGAAGGCATAAAGACTAAGATATAATGAATTTTCTAGGAATCTCTAGATTAGTAGGAAAGGAAAAAGATGGTCAAAAAGGAGAAAAATATTAAGAGAAGAAATGATGAAGGAGGGAAGGGAAGAAATGAGAAAGCAGAGAGAAGACCAAAAGGAAGAAAGAAAGGAAGGCAGGGTAACCTTGTAGGAAATGCAGTTGGCTTCATTTGGATTGCACAATAGGAGGTATATTCCAGTCTCTAATACATGCCATGCATCAGTGCCCATATTCAGAAATCAGCTGCTGAGAAGACATGTGTAAACACAGCAGAACATTTTTCTTAAGGATGTGTGGTGATGCATAGCGCCTGTCACACTGGAATCTGGCTTTATGCAAAATGACTGCTGGATCACTGGTCCTAATTCAGTGTGCCAGCTGTAAAAAAAAAATAATAATAAAAATAAAGAAGAAGAAGAAGAAGAAAGAAGAAAAAAAGCACTGTAGCACATATGTGTACAATTGATGTGAAATGATGCTAAATTATGAAATCCAGTGAGAACATGACGGATTTTTTTTTTCATTCATGCTGTGACCAGTTTTTTTTTTTTTTCTGAATATGCATAACTAAGGATTATGGAAAGGGTGGGGATGGAGAGGGAGAAATAGAGAAGAGGGAGGGGAAAAAGGGCAGAACTTCCAGCTGCTTCAAATCCCTTGGAAAGAGGTTTGGTACAAATTCTATCAAGAAAAATAGGTGCATTCAATAGCTTTAGGTGCATTTTGTGCCAACCCAGTTAATATGTCAAAATGTTCTGCTTTAAGCAAGAAGACAGAAACGCTTTTGCCACACCACAAAGGGGCATCTTAATCCCATCTCTCCTTTGTGGCCCTCCAAGAAAATAGCATTATGTAAGCATCTGATTTGCATCAGGGGGGCAGCCTTGATTTCTGAGAAGGCTGCTTGCAATTCAATAAGCTCCATGCACAATGTTGCCTTTCATGTGATTCCTTATGGTGTGGTGGATAATGATCATAATACTTTTTTCCCCAATGGAGAACACTGAGGCATTGCTGCAGAATCAGACTTTGTCTCTGTGCAAGTTAGGGGGCATTTGAAGATTGAGAGAGATGAGTCTTCATATTTATGACCTGGATTAAGAAAGTTTGCAAAAGGGCATTAGGTACATAGAAGCAAGGCTGAATTGATGGCCTAGAAATGAAGACTGTGACAGTTTAAAAAGGGAAGGAGGAGGAAAAGTGGGAGGAGAGAGAGAGAGAAGGAGGGGAAGAGGTAGAGGAAAAAAAAGAGAGAGAGAGGAGGGAGAGACATAGCAGACAGAGAGAGAGATAGGCATGAAAAGAGTCAGAGAGAAGACCAAGGAAAAACAGAAGTTGCGCAGGCGAGATCATGGGGTAGAAAAGCAATTTTGCAACCCTTAAGAAGGTCACAAGTTCACATGAAATTCATCAAATGGTCATTTCCCTAATTCATTCCTCTCAGCTTTTTGAATATGCTGGTTATGCCACAGGATCTTGTAAAGCCTGGGGTTTTCTTTCTATTTCCTACTTTGAGTAGTTAAATAGCAACCACCTCCTTTATGGTTCTGCAAATCTTAGTTCTGTTTCCATCTGAGCTGAGTTGTCAAAAAGTTAACAATCTAGAACTGTTTTCTGCCTTGGCCTGCTTATTCCTTGACAGAAAATAGTTGATGTACTTCGTAACGTGATGGGCATGGCTATGGGTCACTAACTTGGGCCTGCCAGGTAAGGTGGCCGCGGTATAGGAAGCAACTTTCAAACACAGACATGTCTGCAAATGTGACAGAAATGAGTAGCCCTACTATAAGGAAGGAGAAATAATAAAAACCATGGTTGTCAATGGCGAGGACCTAGAGAACAGGGTTCACACATCTTGTGGCAATCACCACAAAGCCAGGCACAGGACGATGCACAGAAAAGGTGCTCCGTGTTCATCATTGTTCATTCAAAATCATGAACTCATTGTCTTGGTGCCTATAATGAAAACAAGAATGAAACAAAATTCCTACTCTCGGGTCGCTTAACGTCAAGCAGGGGTGACGCAGGTAAAGCAGCAGAAGAAACATGAATATCTCTAAGGTGTTGTTCTCAAATGACTTTTATGTCCCCAATTTGTTCCAAATGGCATGTGATGTTTTGGAGACATGAAAATCATCATACAGAGTTTCTTCATTTGACAATACTGACATTTTGAGCCAGATGATTTCTTGTGAAGTGGGCTATTCTCTTGTGTATTGTAGGACGATTGGTAGCATCCTTGACCTCTATGCACTCACTCGATGCCAGTAGCAGCCCACCCCCAGTCGTAACCACCACAGATGCCCCCAGAGACATTGCCAAATGTGCCCTTGGGGGACAAAATGTCCCTAGTTGAAAAATACTGCTATAGAGCCTTTGGTTCTTTCTCTCTTTTTTCTTTTTTTCTGATTGCTCTTTGGATTTATAGCAGCCTTTGTTATTTTTTATCATATATGCATTAGGGACGATTTCCTGGACTTTCTCTGGAATAATTCTCCTTCCACAGTATGGAAGCATAGGGGCACTCCATTAGAGACTACATTCCCAGCTTCCTTTGCAGGTAGAAATGGCCACGTGACTCAGTTTAGTAACTAAGTAAGCTATTAGTGACACTTACAAGCACTGTCAGTGAAATAAACAGCAAACTTTTCTACTTACCCATTCCTTTTTACTATGAGCTGGAACTTGGACAGGGTTGACCCAGCTTCAAGGATGAAAGAAAGGTATCACCCTAAAATACTGAAGCCACTGTTTCAGTGTCTCTTTGTTACAGAAACTTAGCCTTTATGATCCTATCTGTTTGAATCCTAATAGATGTATAATATATGGATGATTTCATCCACATGTATATTTTATGTACATGCTCACATATGATCAATGTGCAGAATTTCTGGTTAGGCAAGATATTTAGAAAGAGAAAAATATATAAATAGGTGCATGTCCATATAAGAATATTTCTTTAAAAGCTATAGGAACCTAGATAATGGAGTAATTAATTCTGCCAATGTGGCTTCTGGGGTATAAGTGATGAATAAGTTTGTCAGAAAGATTAATGAACCAATGAAAGATCGTTCTCTCGTTTCACAACTCCAAAGGCTTTCATCCAGAAAGAGATGGTGGTGGCTATGTAGACTGATGGCTCCAGTGACCATCTGAGTCACAATGAGATTCCGGTTTAGGCCAATCACTTAGCTGCACTCCTATCTCACTAGGATGATCACCAGACTTCTGGAAGCGATAGGTGCTTTAGCACAGACAACCGACACCTGAATACTGAGTGTTCTGATTAAAAAAAGCTCTACATTTCTTTTGCCATGCGTATGGGGTCTCGGAAAAAAAGTATGTTAAGAGAATGTTATGGTTCTTTTAATGATGCCTCTTTCTGTGTGTTCTTCTTCTATTTTCCAGTGATTGTGGTTGCCTATCACATCGATTGCCCTCTCCCCTCACATAAATGCTTCCCTCTAAAGAGTCACATTGCCATCCAGGAAAACAGACTAATATTTGAAATTATCCTTATTTAAAAGGTACGTGATGATTTAATAAATTTTCGTAAGTTAAACTAAACTCAAACCGTTTTCTGAAAATCAGTAGGCATTATCCAGCTTATTTGTGTAATTGAAAGAATTAGCTATGTGAAAAAGGAATTGAGTTGCCCCGGCATCATTTTTTCCTAGAAATTTGTGTTCTCTCAAATGGAAAAAAAAAACCATGTCACATTTTAAGGTGGGTCACAATTACATCTCATCATAATAAACTCCAACATTTCTTATACATTAATAAATCAGTGAAATTTCTCACTAAACCTTACCATGCTTATCTTTTGCCACATTTGTTCAAATATAATTGGTGTTTTTCCAGTGTGGCATACTCTAAACTTCTCACATACTTGAATCTATATAATACTGTCATGAATCTTAGTATCAACTTTTCTTACCTATTATTTTCTTTTTACTGTACGCACTAAATCTCTTTGAAAAACAATTATAAGAAATTTAATTCCCACCCACCCTGCCCCCCAAGAAAAGTTTTTGTCTGTCCTTTTCTCCTGTTTGATAGTGACGAGAAACCCTGTCTATTCATTTAATCCTTTCTTCTAGCAGCAACTCAATAATGTTAATTCTTTCCTTTGAAGACACCATGTGCTCCCTCGTGGATATTGTAATGAAGCAGTAACACTCCAGAGAGTTTAATTGTGAAAAGGTGTCAATAAATTTTTCTTAAAAATTTAATTGAAAATCTGCTAAAATATTTAATAAGACCTTACAATGCAATGCTAATGCTAACTACCCAGATGTAGCACGGACTTCACAGGTTACAAGAACAGTCCCTGATAAGACTGCCCTTATGCCAGACATGAGCTACAAGTTTAGGAGTGTCCACACCACCCACACTTCAGATCGATTGGCTACCAATTTGGGGGCTTCCACTGTTCCCTCAGATTCAATAATTCACTGGGATCACTCACAGAACTTAGGAAAATGCCATATATATATATATATATATATATATATATGCACACACAATTGCCATATATAGGCAATATATAGGAAATATAGGAAATAGGCATATATAGGAAAATGCCATATATATATATATATATATATATATATATATATATACACACACAATTACACTTTTATTACAAACGGTTACAAATCTGAACCAGCCAGAGAGAGAGACACATAGGATAAAGCCTGTGAGTGTCCCAAATGTGAAGCTTCCCTGTCCTCAGGACACATCACCCTCCTGGCCTTTAGACAGATTATTACCAACCAGGGAAGCCCACCTGAATGCCAGAGTCCAGAGTTTTTATTGGGGTTTCCTTACATAGGCATGATTAATTGATTCATTGACCACAGGATTAAAATCACTCTCCAGCTTTTACCCACTCCCTAGAGGTCAGAGGACAGGCAGATGTATGATATCATATGGTGACCCAAAGCTCCAACCTTCTAATCACACGATTAATTTTTCTGATATGTCTAGGTCCCATCCTGAAACTATCTGGGGGTACGGCATGAAGGGACATACCTTATTTGTATAGATGCAGGGGTGGCCCCAGGGACTCACCAGGAAAAACAAAGACACTCCTATAGCTTAAGAAATTCCAAGGATTTCAGAACTCTGTCCCAGGAACCTGGGACAAAGACAAGACAAATTATTATACAACTGTTTTACTTTTAAAAACAACCTCAAGAGTATATATATATATATACATTATCAAAATATTCACTTAGTTAGTTTAATGCTTTTTTATCTACTACTAATCTTTTCAGGAAGAAGAGTATAAAAGAAATTTGGGGGAAAAAAGGACCAAGAACAGAGTATATGTGTTAGGAACAGCCTTTGGCAAAATTGTGAAATAGTTGAACATTAAAATATAACAAGTTGGAAGGATCTCAGAAATTCTCTATTCTTAGGTTATTTTTCTGTAGAAAAAAAATTAGGTCTGGAGAATTAAGTGATTTGTCCTAGGTAAAAAAGAAAATTAACTCTCAGATCAGAATCAAAATTCAAATCTCCCAGCTCTTTCCACTGTGCTGCTCAAGTATTTTTCTGGAGCCTGCCCCAACTCTTCTTTCAGGGCTCACACCTCCTACTTTCCGCACCCCGCCCCCCTTCCCCCCCCCCCCCCCCCACCTCTTGGGACACTTGAGGATACTTAACTGTCTTCTTTCCCTGCTGTTCCCTTCTACCCCTCCCTCTTAGTTCCTTCACAACTCCTGGGGGGCCAAAAAGTGAACTATAAATTCTCTTTCCTGCAAGTTCTGATCTTTGAAATCTGGCAAGGGCAGAAATGTGCTAATTAACTCATTTACATCTCTCCTAGATAACATGGTGCCTTGATCCATTTCTTAAAATTAACCTTCTAAATTGGTGTTAATGAAGAGGATTTCAGAAAGGAGGCCCTGGGTGCTTTTGTGTACATGGGTGGTTTTATATGGCACAGAAGGCCGAATCTGAGGAAGTGAAAAGGAACTCTCTTACAGATTGGGCAGTTAACAGGGTGTGCTGCTTAATGTGATAGGAGAAAGAATCAGAACAAAGGAAGTGCATGCTGACTGGTCCTCTTATGGTATATCTCCTCTTCTCACAGAGTAACCTTTCTAGGATGTAAATCTTATCCGAAACCCAGAGCTGAGTCTGTCAGTTCCTTTCCATGATGTTCAGTTAGCGTTGCATGCAATGGTTTTCTTGATCTAGCTTCTGCCTATCTTGCAGCCTAATCTCTATCCACTCCAAGGAATATCACATTGTACCCATCAACCACATTATCCTACTCCTTGCCTTCCACATGCTGTTCCCTTTGCCTGGAATTCTCTTCTACTAATCTTTCTAGGCCTCTTTAATGCATACAGGGAACTCTGAAAAATCAGCCTAAAATTATTTTTCTTTTAATATTTCCCTAATACTCAGATTTGGTTAAGGTATCCCTCTTCTAGTGTCTTTTACCAATCTTTAGAAACCTCCGAATTAGCACTTTTCATAATGTAATCTTTATCAAGTGTTATCAGTCTTTCCCAAATGGATTATCAATTCCCAAAACACAAAGACTATGTGTTAGTTGACTTGGTATCTTCAGAACCTGGCATATAGCATGAGCTAAATTAATGTTTGATGAATGAATGAATGCATGCAAGAAAAATATATACCATTGTCCTCATTCACCTTTATCTTTCCTAGAAAATTATGAAAAGAAGTTCTTAGAGACTTATGAAAAGGTCTTTAAATATCTACTTTAGGTCTTGGAAGAATCAGTAACTTTAATAAAACTGTGTGTATGCATGTGTAAAATCTCTATCTCAATTTTTCAGTGTTCACAGGATGTTATTTTGAAATTGCATTTCACATCATAAATTTTTTTCAAGAGAATGTGTTATGATCTTTGTTTTCAAATATAAACAGTAGCATTTGCAGGCTGGACTGAAAGGTAAATGTTAGAAATTCTCATTCCTTGCAGTGGTAAATATTTCAAAAGAATTGAAAGAACGAGATTCCCAGCAGCATCCACAATTGCCATAGCCACTATTATATTTTGACAAATACCGATGGGACTTTGGCCATGTCTTTTACAAATATCACAAGATTGTTTGTTGTTGCTGTTGTTGTTGTTGTTTTTCAACTTAAAGGCCAGTGTTTTCACCTGGCTTCTGCTGTCGGGGCATTGTCTTCTTACCATAAACCCATTTCATAATTTACTCAATTCCATACAGTTCACAGAATGTGTAAACAAAAGTCTAAGTGCATGATATTGTAAATTCTCCAAAATCAAAGATAAGCATCTATTGACAAAGCTGTGGGATAGCAGCTTCTGGCCTCCTCCAAATTCACCATCGTTACTCGTTCTCACTTCCACAAGGCCAGAGCTCTTTGCTTGGATTTTTATTGAAAAGAATATAAATAATGGATGAGTTAGTTGACATGTAAGGTATTATGTAATACCTACCTCTTCCAAAAGTCACATTTCAAAGATAAGAGCCTATATATATTCAGACTGAGAATTTTTTATGGTGTGAAATGTTTGTACATGTGAGTGGACAAAGGGATAGCAATTGATTTTTAAAATATGGATCATAAAAATGTTCATTTAATAATATAGCAGAATGGAATTATTTATGTCAACTATTCCAGCTTTGCTTATCAGATGTTGGCATCAAAAAAGATTAATGAGGGGCGCCTATGTGGCTCAGTCAGTTAAGCTTCCAACTCTTGATTTCAACTCAGGTTACAATCTCATGGTTCGTGAGTTCAAGCCCTATGTGGGGCCACATGCTGACAACACGGAGTCTGCTTATGATTCTCTCTCTCCCTCTGTCTCTCTACTCGCACGTGTGTGTGTGTGTGTGTGCGCGTGTGTGTGCGCGTGCATGTGTACGTGCTCTCTCAAAATAAGTAAACACTTAAAAATTTTAAAACAGGATTAATGATATTTGAGCTGTTTATCTTTTGATTGGTTTATACTATTTTCACATATTCATAGGTAATATCTTTTGAAAATTTGGGCTTCCATTTTAGTATGTGCATAGGTAGGTTCTCTGATTTTGCATCTCCGGCAGACCTCTATGGCTCCTATAATGATGTTGGCAATATTTACTTGGCTATCATAACATTAGCACAATGGGAAAAATAAACCAAGACACAAATAATGTTGCATAATATAGTCCATGGGATTAATAAAAGTTGAGAAACATTATAGTTTCCTTTAGCAAGATCTAAGGATCTAAAAACAGTTCTATTTCTTTTAATTAATTACGCAGGATTATATCTTTGGTGGGGGGGGGCGTGTAGGCTCCATTTTGGTATGTTTTAGATAATTTAAAAAAATTAAACTCAAGCAACAATAAAAATGTTTTCTCTTTTAAGACTGAAATCTCAAATTTTAGAATATTGTAGCTAATAGTCACTTGACTTAAATATATGTACAATTACGACAATTTAGGCATTAAGCATACTACCTAATATAGGATATCCATAGTCTTGGGTAAAGTTGCCAAAGTAAAATAGTATATACTTTTAGATTCATATTGCTGTGTTTTACTGTATGGTTTAGAAGAAATTATATTTGCAAGGTGATCTCAAAGCTCCCTGTGAAACGTTACACAGTTTAGATACAATTCTGATACTTGGGATGTACCTGGGCAAATGGCTGGTGAATCATCATTTTCTATTGAATCTGGGTTTTCTTCCTGATAACTAAATCTCTACTATGTACATAGTCTGTTAGAACAATTGGGCAATGTATCTGATATGGCCATTAAAATTGCTAAAGTTTAGGTAATGTTGACCAGGTATGGCAATAATAATAATAATAATAATAATAATAATAATAACAATAACAATAACTATTATTATTGTTATTATTATTATTATGGTAGAGATAATACATTCTTTTGGGAAAAAATGATTGTTTTCTCTCAATTGGTCCTCTTGTGTGTCCAACTCTCATGTTCCCAGCTTTACTCTGGCAATTCAATTAAATTCGAGAGAGGGAGGAGGGCATATTCAAAGACGACTTGAACAATGCATTTTCCTGTTCATGCTGATGCCTAAAAGACATTTAGAACACACAGTGGCTGGTTTTCAGGATTTATAGTAACTTAATTCAAATACCTTGCTGATCCTATGGGTGGACTCAAAACAGGCTATAAATGGCAATAAACACTAAAAGAAAGTTCTGTGGTATACTGGTGGTAGTGTTTTTGTAAAATGTCTCCTCTTCCTATGAACACTCTGATGTAAAAAGGTTGCAGACCACACTGAGATTGTAGAGGTCAACAAGGTTAGAACATTGAGTTCTGCCAGTGACTTGCTGTGTGGTCTCCAGGAAAGATATTTAAACTTTCAGGGTTTCCACCTCCCCATGTATGGAAGAGAAATAATAACACTTAAATATTTCTCAGAGTATTGCTTTAATTAATTCTTCTGAAAGGCTTTGAAATAAGCATCAAAGAGATTCACTCATGTGCTTCAGCTTTTGATTTTATTTGTTAATGAGGGAGAACATATTTTACATGGAGGAAAAAATTCTTGACAATACAAATGGTAAAATTCTTTGCATTATATTAAATTTATTCTACATGACTTCATTAAGATCACTAGAGAAATAGGCAAAGGCCTTTCCATTTCATGTGGGTGTCCAGAGATAGTGACCTCCACCTTATAGCCACTACCACCCCCAAATAAGCATCATGCCACATTACATAATGTTGTATATTTGGGAAGTTTTCATGTTAGAAGCTTTCCTGATATTACTTAGGGTTGATAACATCACTGAATTGACTAAAATGTGTTTTCCAGTTAAGGTAATTTCAATGGAAAGTAACGGAAAACTCATACTGGCTTCAATAATGGAAGACATGCTTATTGAATGGCAAAGATCAGAGATGACAAATAGTAGTAATTGCTTTGCACTAGGCTATGCTATAGAAAGAATTCCAAAATGCAGTAGCTTACAACAAAGGTTTCTTTGAGGCAGGCTACTTCTCTACTTCAAGTGTCTACTTTATCCTGGTATGCAGGCTGAAGGAGCTACCCCTACTAGAAGATCTCAGGGGATAATACAAAGAGAAATGGCACAACTATATGCTGGCTTTTCAAGCATCTTCTCAGAAGTCACATGTATTTTTTTGCAAATCACAAAGCAGTTTGCATGGCAAAGGATGGTGTCAATGGGGTGGTTAAATATGATTCTTAGAGGGATAAGCAGTGAATATTCTGGAATAACAATGCAACCTACCACTTAGAATCAAGTTCAGATGCAATTTGATCAGGGCCAGCTCCATTTCCCTGAGTCACCACCCTACTTCATCTACTGGCTTTGACACCAGATAATTTTTCTTCATGGTCGTAAACTGGCAATCATTCTAGGTCTCATAACCAGAGATCATCTGTCGAAAGAAGAGAACTTTTCTTTTTCCCACCGTCATAAAAAAGGTTTGGGTTTCATTTTCGGTAGGTCCACTTAAGTCACCATGCTCAACCCAGAAATCATCACTGGCCAGGGAAGACTAAGCATTGAGTACCTGAGACCTCGGATGGAGCTCACCCTGGGTAGCTTAGACCAACAGGTCGCATGCTGACTCAGAATGTTTTACCAAAGAAACACAGAATTCACAGAAAATTGTTACCAAAAAAGGATTCGATAAAAATAGAATGAAATTCAGCTTGGTTTGAATCCAAACCCTCCACTTCCTAGCCATGTGGCCTTTAACAAGTTATTAACTTTGCTAAGCATAGTCTCCTAACTTAAAAAGAGAATGATAGATTTATAAGATTTTTGGCAGAAAAAAAAACAGTGAGCTAATGTACATACGTAAATGTGTTACCAAGTACAGAGTTATGACTAATTAACGTTTGGTGTTGTATAAAGTGTTATAAGAGTTTTGTGATGGTAGAGATCATAGCTTGAGGGATTGGAAAATCTTTCTGGAGAACATGGCATTGAGTTGGACTTTCACAACTGCATAGACTTTCCACATGAGAAATCTCTAGAAGACAACAGGCAAGCATCCAAGGCCTACTGGATTATGTCCAGCAAAGGTGCAGAGGCGGGAATACATAAGGCCTGTTCGGAAAATGGGAAATAGGCCAGTGGATTCTGTGAAAGTTCTTTCTCACATCTTCTCCCTGACCCTCCGCCACATTACTTCTGTTTCCGTCCCAAACCTACAGTGGTCCTTTTACCTCATTAGCCATGTTATTTACACCTGTGACCACTTCCGCTCAGGCTTTCTCTGTGATTTTTCCTCTCTCCGTGTAGAACGTTTGCATTTATGCTTTTCATGAATGCTTGCTTATTCAAGCAGGACATTTTCAATCATTTTATCTATTTTGCCATGCAGTTATCCATCTTACTTGTGTGTTAATATTTCGTCATTTCTAACACACTCTGGGCAAGAATAAAAAATATATACCTTTATTTAAAATGTGTGTAATTATACTTGCTGCTGACTTGAGGGGAAAAAAATAACTTTTCAAGGGGAATTAATTTTATCCCCAAATAGGCCATTAATAATGTATATTATGTACATTACGCAGGGTATTCCTCATTTAGAGAATGACACAAAATTCATTTTTGTCTAATTAAATCGTGCATTGTTCAAAAGTGTGTGTGCATTACTTATTACTATGCCTGATTTCAAATGAAAATAATTTTATTCCCCCAGCACCACAGAACTAGTTTGGTTTTCTTTAACAGACGCGGGGTTTTTTTTTAGCTTAACAGGAGCAGAAAACATTAAGGAGCCAACTTATTCCGCAGACCACGTCATCGTCCAAATATGAAATTCAACATTTCCAACATCCCCAATATAGAACGTATCATTTCAGTTACCTGTGTTCAGAGTCTCATTGTTTCTAAGCTTTATAATACATTTTTCATTATTTTGTTTGAAATGTATTTCCTAAGTTTTGCTGGTGACCTGTCGAGTTTTGCCTGGTAAATGGAACATGTTGAACTTCTAATGTGAAAAACTGGGTCAAATTTTCTGAAAAGGGGCATAATAATCACAGCTAAAAATGAATTAAGGAAAAATAAAGAGGCAAAACAAATAAAAAGGGGGTACATTGTTTTGATAAAAAATGTCACATTGGACATTCTTAACCTGTTTTTTTGTTGTTGCTCTCCTTGGTTTGTTGTGTGTTTGTGTGCTGGCTGGCATTTTGTAACCACCTTCTAAGCACCATCTAGTATTCAGTTATGTGCAAATTCTGCATCAGCCAGTGGGGAACAACAAATTTCTGATTCTGACAGTTGAGGAAACATTGAGGGGGGTTCGCAGAAAGCAGGTTGAATGTGAGCCCTATCTTAATTAAAGTTAATATCCTGGCATTCCTGTGTTCTGATAAAACATCTCTGGAGTATTTTATGCCAGAGAATATCCATCTTTTGTCTTCACAGTGTGAGAGTCTTGAATAAAAGTCAAAGGTTTTTAATCAGACCAGTTAGCGCCACCTGTACTATTCAAATCTGATAAGAAAAGAATGTTCAGAGGTTATTTAAATCCAAATAAACAAGAAGTTTGGGCCATTTGGCCAGTTTTCTGAAGTTCTGATTTGCATCACAATAACCTCAAGGTTAATTGGTTTTAATCTTAGTTTGGATCCCATCACTCAGTACCACCAAAAGCAAAATATCAAAATGGATTGATATAATAGAAAAATTTATTACTGGGCATTCTGAATGATTGATGATATAAAGAAGTGGAAGACCTCAGGTATATATAAGCTATAAAGCTTTAAGCTGGAATGGGAGAGGTCTCAAATACAAATTTCAGTAAAAAACAAAACAAAACAAAACAAAACTCTGAAAGAATAAGTAACCATATGCAATAAGAAGTTAATTTATCGAGGTACCTGGGTGGCTCAGTTGGTTAAGCGTCCAATTCTCGGCTTCAGCTCAGGTCAGGATCTCACAGATCATGAGTTCAAAGCCCACATTGGGCTCTGCTGATAGCCTGGAGCCTGCTTGGAATTCTCTGTCTCCCTCTTTCTCTGCTCCTCCACTGCTCCTGCTCACTCTGCTCTCTCTCTCTCAAAAATTAATTAATTAATTAATTAATTAATTTAAAAATAAGTTAATTTGTCTATAGGAAGCATGCAATGATATGGACTTAACAGAGAAAAAAAACATTTAAAAATCCTTAAAAATGGCAAAAGGAATCCGTAGAGCTATCCATAAAAAATAGTTTCTTGGCTTGAGGGTCTCTTTCTCCACAGAACACTGTCCTTATTGACAGTGCTCAATAATACAAATGGCTGAGGAGAACATGGAGAAAACTCTAGTATAACTCCCTGCCAGCCAGTCTTCCCTTTCACTCTGCAGGAGCCCCTATGAACTCCTTTGAGGACTAAATGAGATAACAAATACACAATCACCTTGTGAATGGCCATACACTAGGCAAATTTAAACTCTGCCTTGTGGCAGGTCACTGCTAAGTGTTCTCTGGAGGGCACGATGAAACAAATTGTCTTTCTATCATGATTTGCCTCCAGACAACTCTTGGGATGATTGTAAGCATATACGTAATACACCATTTCAAATGAGAGAGAATTTTCAATTTTGTAGTCAAATAAAAATCCCCTTAAGCACATGATTACTTCACTTGTCAACTCCTTGGACTTATTTGTTTGTTTTTCCTTATCAAAGTTGTCAGTTTTTTAAATTGTGCTCCAGTTGTAGACACATAGGTTTTGGAATACAGGTAAAAGTAAATTACCTGGTTGGTTTCCAGGAACTTGTTGATGTCCATCATTTTATCGGCAGCTCATTTCATTGGGGAATCTTCCATAATGGCTACCCTTTCCACATCTGCTTTGTGAAGGGTTGCTCAGAAGAATCCTTTCATGGGCATTCCATAATGCTTTTTTTCTTCCCCTTTCAACCAGTTACCTTTTACCCTGGAACTCATCCAAGTACTTTTCTACCCACTCACTCACAATAACACTGTGCAGCCCCCTCCCCCAGCCTGGCATTTCACTACTCAGAGAAAGCTTAATGCCATCTGCAAACTGGGAAATTCAATTTAGAGAAGTTGAGAAATTGTGAAATATAATTGATCTTAGCATATTTACAGTAGAACTCAGCTCTTCACCAGTTTATATCCAAATAAATGCTATGGAAAGCTTACGTAATATGGTGTTGTGTGTCCCACCCCCCACCCCCACCCCCCCACATTATAGCATGGAGCAACCAAGCTTTATACATTTTAAATTGATTAGTTTTTAAAATAATTATAACGCATTTAATTCTTTCAAAATACTTGATAATGAAATACCATATGTGGAAGACTTATTGAGAGCTAGAAAGGGTGTTTAGTGTTGTAAGTTAACCTTACAACAACCACAGAGGTGACTGATTTCATTTTACTATTGAGGGTAGGTTAGAAATGGACTTAAGTTTCTTACTCAGGCACACAGAACTAGTAAAAAAGATGGAACAACAATTTGAATCAGTTGCCTGGGTACTTACCAGTTAGTCATGATTAGCGTGACTAAAATTACATTTTTAAAATCAGTTCAACTAAAGTAGTGTTTCTCAAATATTTTAGCAGTGACATATTTCTTTTTAAAAATAAATGGGATGCAAAAGAGATTAAAACTGCCTTTTATCCTGCAATGTTTCTTTATCTTTTTTTTTTCTTTTTTGACATTAACAGGGAGTATACGTTGTAAACATTCAAACAGCATGGAAATGCAGAACATGAAAAGAAGTGAAAATCCTATTTGACAAACACAAAACTTTCAGACAGTAATTTAGGTGACTGCTGAAGTCAAATCAGCCTTGGCATTCGACTTATTTTTGTAATTTACTGGGTTATTTAGAAAATAGAACATGTTGACTCTTACAGACAAACAGGAGGGTACAACCTTGTTTGTGTGTGTGTGTGTGTGTGTGTGTGTGTGTGTGTGTGTGTGTGCGCGTGGGGGGGGGGGTGCACGTACAGATGTGAGTTACAAAAAAAAAAGGCAGCATAGAGCTATAACCATCTTAATCAAGGACACATGTTTGCAAGTTCAAATATAGTCCCAGAGATGGTAATGAAGATTTTTATATTAAGGCCTGGCAGAAAATGAATTAACCTGGCAGGTAAAGTAAATATGCTGGTGGTCTAAATTATGTTAAAATGTAGTGTATAACACATTTGAATGTGTGTCTTAATAATTTATTACAGTCTAAATATTAAATTGGAATCAAATGTCAATGGACCTCTCAAGACACCTGGAAGACTTAAGTTTCCATAGAAAAGTTTTTGAAAATCGCCTCTCAAAGCATCACATCTACATCTCCCTTTATTTAAAAAGTGTAATCCTTTCCAACTTCTGCCTAATTTATAGATCTTCACATCATATAGTTGGCAAGCATCAAGGAGGTCAAGTACAAACTCTCTCTCTCTCTCTCTCTCTCTCTCACACACACACACACACACACACACACACACACACACACACACACTTCTCTAAATAGTCAGTAGCCAATACATACCCAAAAGAATAGATATTTGACATATGTCAAATGTACTTTGATTCTGGAGTTAAAGAGAACATGGGCAATTCCTAAGCCAATGACTGATGGTGGGCTATATGGCAAGAATATCACATAGAACAGACAATTTGTATGAAACGGAGCATATGGTTAAAGTTGGAGGTAAACAGCACATAAAACATGTGGTGAGGTTAGGATTAGTGTTGATTATTTAATCCTTGGTAATGATATCCAAGGATGTCAATCTTTTATTTTTTCCATAAATATATATTTTTTGGTGGAAGAGATGTTCAATTAGAGACCTTATCATCAACACTCATACACATACAAACTGGCCATGTTAAAGGAGGTCTAGTCTTGAAAATCATCAACTTAGGTCAGTGGTAAGCACATTTCCCTGTAAGTCTGTTTGATTGTTTGTTTATTCTTCCTGTGGCTTGAATTCTGAATAAGCCCTTGAAACGAGCCTCTACTTTTGCTACGTGATTAAGTAAGATGTGGCTAAGACGCTGTGTTTGTGCAGATAAGAAAAGAAGTATGCCAAAATATAAAATGTATACCAATTTCTTCATATTTTTTTAATGTTGTCCTTAACAGCAGTTGAGGGATTTAATTATCTCCTTTTGAATCCTGTTGTGTTTTTTCTTATTAGCCTTCATTCAACTTTTATTATTCATTTCTGTGCCTGCACAAGATGAACTGAAAAACTGAAAACCACCAGGCACATAAGGAATCAATTTAACTTGGGTCCCGGTTAAGAATGAAGAAAGGTCTTGGTTCTGTGCCATATACAAAAGCGAGGGGCAGCACTTTGTCTTGCTTTTGTGCTATTTAATATACCATCTAAAACAGTCCTTTCAAACGATGGCTTTCAACATGGGCTCTCCAGTTCGCTGGGGTTCCATGAAAGTCCTCCGCAGCAATCTGCATAATACCAATACAAGTAACAAAGGGGAGAGAGGACTGGCGTAAAATATATGATGGCGCTATAAAGACATATAATATTAAAAAGCATGGAAAAACTTAGTTTAAAATATTATGAAGCTTTTCTTTAAAGCATTACCAAGTAAACTGTGTAGGAGGTCTGAGGGAGCTTTACTTTTAAATGCAGTCTATAAAAGAAAAGATTTGGGCAAACGCTCATAGTTTTATTTACACAGCTGATTTCACATGTCGGAAGGTTCAGCACTGTAAGAGGGAAATATCGATTCGTAATCCCTTATATAAAATTTTCAAAGTCAGATGTATTCAAGAATTTAGAATTTTTCAGATTTTAGAAAGGTAATACAAGACACGTGGCATGTATCATGTAACATTGGGAGGAGTGTGTGTCTGGCATAGCACCCAGTAATCAAGTATGCTAATACCCATGCAGGAAAATGTATGACTATTTCTATTACAGAGGATAACGATCATAAACAACCTCATTTCCATCATTTCAAGGCAAATCTTACCGACAAATCTCCTTTCAGTGTTTTCTGCATTTCAGAATGTTAGTGAAAGGATTATGGACTCTCCTGCCTACTACTTCTTCTAGATGGTGACTGGCCCACATCCCCACCAGCATTTACAGATGGTTTCTTGGCACGTCTTAGTCACCCTTGAGTTAGTATTCAGCATCGTTTCTGACACCTCGCGTATATTAATTTTTAAATTGAATCACTGAAGTCAAACATTACCATCAAGAAGTAGAACCAAAATAACAACCTCTGGAGAACATTCAATGAGCAAGTCAGCTGAAAGTCAATTGAAAAACAAATGAATGAGTTCTCTCACATATAGCAATTTGGTTTTATTTTGAGTAGAAGATAAACTGAACAAGGTTGGCATTTCGCAAGGCATTGGGGATCCTGAGTATTTAAATTCCTAAGTTCTGTGCACTCACTTATAGGTCAGTCACATGGTCAATCCAATTTAGGAGTTTAAAGGGCCAAAATAAGGGGTGTTGCAAGTGTTTTTCTTATAGGGACACCTGGCTGGTTCGATCAGTTAAGCGTCTAACTCTTGATTTCGGCTAAGGTCATGATCTCACGGTTTGTGAGATTGAGCCTCACACTGGGCTCTGTGCCGATGGCATGGAGTCTACTTATAATTCTCTCTCTCTCCCTCTGTCTGCCCTCACCTGCTCTCTCTCTCTTTCTCTCTCTCTCTCTCTCACAATAAATAAATAAATAAATAAATAAATAAATAAATAAACAAACAAACTTAAAAAATAAAAAAAAGTAGCGTTTCTCAGACCATCAGAGTGACTATGCTGGGAGCTTGTTGCTAGTTCAGGATATGGGATTCTTCTAGCATGGAGTTTGCAAATTTCACTATAATTATAAACCTCATCAACTGAAATCGAATTCTTTTTCTTTCCCTAAAGAATACTATGACATTTTGTCTAACCCATATCACCATAAAACAACAGCAATCTTTCCTAATTAGCCATTGAAGGTATTTGTCCAAACAGTATCCAGCCTGAGCTATGCCAAAGTTTTCGTAATATTACAGTGCAATTCCACCAAGAAAAAGTAATTCTCGGAACACATCTCTGAGAGTTGGTCTCTCTTGGCCTAACACGAAACAGATTAGGCATCCAGAATTTTCACCATTTATTTATGAGCACAATTATCTTGTCCTGAACTTTAAATGACTCTGGAGAGATGCCCCTCTCTTCAGTTCTGGGCTACTAGCTATCTTCCAACCCCATTGCTGCCAGGCATGTTCTTTTAGAGAGTGAATATTCCAGAAGTGCATTTATTGCCAGCCCTGCTTGGATCTTGAGAATGCCTCATGAGTTTGCTCTGAACATCAAAACTCTTGTCTTTCAGGAATTATAAATGTTTACAGGAGAGAAAATGTTAATTTGGAGATTTACATTTCTGTTTGACTCTGTTTACTACGCTTTCCAGGCTATCTCCCTCACTCTACCATGGTGATATTCCCAAGCTATTAACCTGGTTTGCTCTTTTCTTTAAAAAACAAAAAAAGGGTTTACTTATTTATTTTGAGAAAGAAAGAGAGTGCAAGCAGGGGAGGAGCAGAGAGAGAGAGAGAGGGAGAGAATCCCAAGCAGGTTTTGCACTGTCAGTGCAGAGCACGACCCAGGGTTCAAACCCATGAACTGTGAGATCATAACCTGAGCCGAAACCAAGAGTAGGATGCTTAACCGACTGAGCCACCCAGGCACCCCAATCATGTTAGCTTTTTTTCTTAGAAACTTCTTTTGGCTCCCCTTTTCCTTCAATGTAAAAAAATATGTTATTTTTTTTTTTTTACGGTTATCCTGAATCTCCTTCTCTGCCTTCATGCCCCTCCGCTCCCCAGTTGCCCCATACCGTTCTAAAAATGCCACAGCCTTAATCTTGTTCCTTGGTAAGTACTTGTCTTTCTGTTTGTGATATGTTCCACTCCCCAGGCAAACTCCTATTTATCCCCAGGAAGCAGTTCAAATGCCACCTTCTCAGGGAATCTTTTCCGAGGACATCCCCTTGGGCTCTTCCAACAGTTTTCACCCTCCTAGTAGAGTACGACTTTGTCACTGCTATTTTAAATATTCTGGGATATTTCTATCTCTTCTTAATTTTTTGTGACTTCTCCGGAACATCTCATATTGCCAAACATACTTTTAGTGCTCTATAAATGTACCTTGATTGAATAAAAATAAATGGACGTTCCATGGATTTAACACATTTCTTTTGGGGAGTGGTCAGTTCTTGATCTACTGTTCAGTAAGAGAACTCCTCTCTGGTAATGAGGAACTCTGTAGAGTTTTTAACTGAACAAATGGGTACTTCCTTTTTTTGAACACAATTTATGCTCTGAGATGGCAGAATGTCATGAAATACCTGTGGGAATAGTGTCATCTGTCATAATGAGAAGATTTTCATATTTTTCTCAACAATTGAGTTTTGTAAAACTCTTCTGATACCAGATGAAGAGTGGTGAGGAAGAAGGATCCAAGTTCCAGGAAATGCCAGCAATTAAGGATTGTGAAAATACCAAACACTTGTACTAAATTGATTTTCTTCAATATTGCACATCACGCTTTGAACACATAACACCTGAAAAAAACAACGACAGAGAAACCACCCAGGCCCTGATTTCAAAGCAGAGTCGAGCCTGATTTTCTTGAGGTGCACACTGAGCTGGTACGTGGAGTCAAGGATGTTTGTCTGGGCAATTTCCTGCTCTCATGTGACCAGGATGCTGGACTGCCCTGAGCGGCCATGCCTTCCTGCCCCCACTTCTCTGCTCTCTGCCAGAATGCCCAAGCAGAGCTAGAGAAGCCCAGGACCTGAAAAAACAAACCACTGAGTTGGTTGCATTTCCACACGGGGTGATAAACAATATTCGCTCAAATTTCGGTACCAAACCAGCTAAGCAAAATACAGTATCACAGATGAAACCCATTGTGGTGAGTCCAAGATATTTGTACTTGGAATAACTAACTTGCCTCTAGTCACATGATGGTCGTACTAATTGCCTTTTGAACATTCTCCCTTGCAACTATAGGGACCTTCTACTCTTTCTGAAATTGAAATCACCCAGCATGAAATTCTCTATCAAAAATTCCCTTTTGTCGGGGAGAGAAGGAGAACTTAGCATATCTCCATTTCTCTGCAGGTCATCAATCCTATATATTTTTTCTGCAGTCCTAAGTGAAAAAGAGGTTTTTTTTTATACTTTCTTAATACCTGTGTCCCGATTTTAAATAATCCAATTTCCTGATGGGATTTGTAGGAAAAAATGGGGCATTTTAAACTCCTAGATGTTATCAGCAAAAAGGAATTATGGCCTGGATATTGAGGTCAGCTATTAGGAATTAAGGTTGAGATATTCTAAAATTTCACAATTTTTATGTAAATATAGATTGTACTGGATATTCAGGGAGATCTCAATATAAATATTCAAATTCTCTTCCATCTCTGGAATATTGACATATTTGTCTGCTATGACTCCAAAATGCACTGTCCTGCTTACTGTAGCTTTTAATTAGTATATATTTATATAACTATATAAATATATATTTATAATATATTAAGATAGCTGTATTAAATAGCTATATTAAAGTCTAGAAACCTGGTAATGTTATTCCTCCAACTTTGTTCTTTTTCAAAAAAAATTTTTTTTTTACTCTCCTAGGTCATTTGTATTTCCATGTGAATTTTAAAATCAGCTTGCCAATTTTTGCAAAACTACCTGCTGGGATTTTGTGGGGATTGCATCGAATCCATAGATCAATCTGGGGAGAATTGACATCTTAACAATAATGAATCTCCTAATTCAATCTTAACAGTATTGGATTTGGGAAGGAGAGAAAGTAAACCTATGTGTTTTATGTAATCATTTTACTGGAAGCTTTATGATCTTTAGTTTTTTCCTCTCAGTCAACCTTCCTGCCAACTTCCATCACAGAAAGTTTCAACTGTTGTAAAAATAAACACTATCCAGTTCACCTAACACAGCCGTCTTTCCTAACTAGTCGTCTCTTTCCTTGAACAGCCAAATGAATGGAGCCAAACTGCTTTCAATACATTGTCATTTTATACATCCCTGAGATTACTTTTGCCCAGCACTCTGTCCCATTAGTTATTGGTGTTCCTATCCCAATCAAAAACTGATGCTGTTTTTTCTAAGTCCTACTGTTTTTGATATTTTGGTGTCATTTCACTACTGCCTTTTTTCCTCTCTGTAAATCTCTCTTGCCCTGTTTAATCCTGGGAATAGTATTTCTTCTGATCCCCCAACTTTGACTATCCTTTATGCCAGCTTCAAGATCTAGCATAATATCTCTTTTAATGTATTCTAGAAAGCACTAGCACCCCAGGATATTAACTGGCAAGTATATTTTTTTAAATAAAGAAGAGAAAGAAAGAAAGAAAGAAAGAAAGAAAGAAAGAAAGAAAGAGAAAGAAAAAAGAAAAAGAAAGGGGGGGAGGGTCAAGTAAGTTTAGGCAACACAAGCTCAAGATTTTTGACTGTAAAGCCTTTATTTTGCTATTGCACATCATGTGTCAGATGGAAGAAGTTATAACATATGGCATTTATCAAACATGCAAGCCTGGTGATATGAGCCCTGAGAGAATAATAAGGCAATGAAATTTGCATGCCTAGGAGAGGGACCTGAGTAATTCAAGTATCTTCCCATTCCTCAGTTTTCTCACCTGTTCTATTCTTGTACAATTTTTTCCTGTCTTATCTTCGGAATTTCCGCATACATTTTTTATTCAATAAAATATCGATTCATGATTTTTCATCTTTACTGAACTATCCATCGTAAGTGATAATGATCTTAAAATCTCAGCATAATATTCCTTAACTTGATCAATATTTTTCTCCTAGCAGTGACGCAGATTACCTTTAGTTTCAAGTGTGTTTTAAAAAAAATTTTTGAGGGAGAGAGCAGGGGTGGAAATGGTGTGGAGAAAGCAAAACCACCTTGGAGGAGAGCAGACTCCTGAATTACATAAATATTTCAACCTTCCATTCTGTAGTCAGAGGGAAAAACTGGATCTCAAAGTACTAATTATGGTTTATAGCTGGTATGTTCAAGATGACTAGAAGTACTCTGCATTAGGATGGAGAGCACTGTGGTCAGTCTAGGAGCTAGATATGCACTTAAAAATGTTTTAACAGTAGGATTAAGCCAGCTCCCTCACACCCAAAAGAATGACTTCAAACTCTAATTTCCAGGTGATGTGACAGAGTGAGCTAATCAATAACACCCTGCAGGGAGTCCAGGGCCTAGCCTGTCTTTTTAAAATTATTGTTCTGCCTTCTTTGATCATTATGGTATCTGCCTTCTTTATGGAACTGTGCCAGAAGTGATACTTCCTGACTCCCATGGGAAAAGGTGGCAAGAGGTACCAAGGTCTGTCGACCTGTATGAAACCAAGAGCTTAGATGATACTATTTGGAATTTAAGAAACATGGGGGAGAAAAAGGAAACAGCATCCATTAATTATATAAATTTTTGTGAAGGAAAACAAACAAAAAGGCACAAGAGCATTCATGCTTGATAATGAAAGGGATGAGGGTCCATATTTTTTAGTTCATTTAACATGTGATTTATTTAACAAATTTTCTATACTGATTTTAACTTGGGTTTTTCAACTCACATGTTGCTTAATATTTCCTGGCAAAACAAATACGCTTTTAATTTTGTTTTAAGATGGAAGGTGTGGGTATTTAATCAATGTTAAATGAATATTAAAAACATATTTATCTAGAATAAAAAATATGAGGTACCACAAAGAAGGAAATATAGTTTTTTCTTATTAATCATTTAAAGATATTTGATAGGGGCGCCTGGGTGGCGCAGTCGGTTAAGCGTCCGACTTCAGCCAGGTCATGATCTCGCGGCCCGTGAGTTCGAGCCCCGTGTCGGGCTCTGGGCTGATGGCTCAGAGCCTGGAGCCTGTTTCCGATTCTGTGTCTCCCTCTCTCTCTGCCCCTCCCCGTTCATGCTCTGTCTCTCTCTGTCCCAAAAATAAATAAATGTTGAAAAAAAAAATTTTTTTTTTTAAAAAGATATTTGATAGTTGTGCTGGCTTCTGGCTGTTTTAGAGCATTAAAATCTCTTCTACCATTTTTTTTATATACTTAGGAATAACGAATGGCTTAGAATTTACCCTAGTCAGCTGTTATGGTATAGAATCTCACAACAGGGAAGATTGACTAATGTATTGTTTCATCTTAAGAAAATTAAATATCTTTATTTTTAAAATACTTTTTAACTGTGATTTTGCTGTGAGAGGTGTCACTAAAAAGCCCCAAGAGAATGATTTTCATTAGAAAGCTAATCATATACCCAGGTCCTCCAAAGTATGCTTTAAGTTAAGGAATTTATGGCAAAGGAATTAACATTTTCGAGTATGTGATAGTCCTTTTATGTCCTTTTATGGATAGCCTATAGTACCCAATTATTTAATGAAACATTCATCTTGGTGTTGCTGTGAAGGTTTTTGGTAAATGAAATTAATATCTATCACGAGCTGCCTTTTAGTGAAGGAGATTATCTTGGAAAATTTGGATTCCTTGATGCAGTGAATTGGAAATCAGTCTCCTTTAAGAGAATTGAGATTTCACTGAAAAAGAAGAAATCCCGCTTATGATTGCAGCTTCAGCTCCTGCTCTAGAGTTTCCAGACTACCATATGGGTTTTGGACTTGCCTGGCTAGCCAATTGCATCAGCCAAATTCTTGTAATACATATAGATTATTACAAGATTATTACAAGATTATTACAAGATTATTAATCTATATGTAACACATATAGATTATATATGAATATATATTTTATGTTGATTTTCTATGTATTCATACAAACACACATACACACATTCACACACTATGTGTGTATATATGTGTGTCTGCAGCTAGAGGATTTTGTGTCTAATTGTGAAATATACAAATATATGTGTTTCTTTTTGATTGAAGAATAATTGCACGTATAATTGTGTGTATGTGCGTGTGTGTGTGCGTGTGTGCGTGTGCGTGTGCGTGTGTGTGTTTGTGTGTGTGTGTGTGTGTGTGTGTCCCACTGGTTCTGTTCCTCTAGTGGAATCCCGACTGACACAGGGCATATACTTTGTGCCTTAAAGACACTTTCCTGACATCTTAAAGTTTGTACCTTCCCCTTTCCATCATCATCTAGCACAAAATCATGCCTGTATATATTTTTAAAATTTTTTAAATGTCTATTTTTGAGAGAGAAACAGACATAGAGAAAGCAGAAGGACAGAGAGAGAGGGAGACACGGAATCTGAAGCAGGCTCCAGGCTCTGAACTGTCAGCACAGAGCCCAACGTGGGGCTTGAGCCCACCAGCCGTGGGATCATGACCTGAGCCGAAGCCAGATGCCTAACCGACTGAGCCACCCAGGTGCCCCCATGCCTATATTCTTCATAAAATTTATGACAATCTGGAAAGGATTTTTTTATTTGCTTAATGTTTTTACTGTTTTTCAACACAACTAAAGTAAAGTTTTCTGAGGTTCTGCACTTTAACCCTCTCATCCATTGACGTATCCTCAAGACTGGCTCCGAGCAAGAGCTCAGTTAGTTGGATGAATGAAAATATGTAGATGATCTCATTTAATCCTCATAAAGCCTCTGTAATGCGAGGTCTATGATCCTCATTTTACAAACCTTGGAGAAATTAAGTGATTTACCTCAAGTCACTGAACTAGTGAGTGAGGGATCTGAGATTTAAAGCTAAATTGTCCTATTTCCCAAATCCATCCTATTTCTTTTATATAACATTGATTCATCTTTTTTAGAAAAATTAGCATCTACTCTGGATCAGGCTCTCAATTATACACTGTGAAAAACACAAACAGGAATTACAAACAGTGTGATCAGATGTACAATTAGCTCTATCACTAAGGCATGTGCCCACAGGTAGACAAAGCAGTTGTTTTGGTGGTACTCCTGCTCTGGAGACTGGTTGGAGACCTGGGCACTAAGAAGACTATTTATATGGCCTTGAGGGATGGAGTTGGGGTTGGGAAAAGATAAGTTTAAACACAGGAAACAAAATTGGCAAAGACACGTAACATTTGCATGTTATGAATGAGGAAGGGTGAAAATTCAAGTCCCTTTAGAATATGAGGTGTGTGAAGGGGAAATAGATAGGAGACCACATATGGAATGGACTTGAAGTCTCGACTTAATCTTGTGTGTCATTTTAGTGACCATGCTAGCTCATGCTTTGAGTGTTTGTTTCTTTTGAAAATGCAGGCTGTCATTTGAAGATTTGTAGCAATTTTAATTTTTTAGGTGGAGACATTAATAATTATCTCTGGAGTGAAGGAAATTTCTCATTGGTTAGCATGTTATTCCAGTCCCCTAGGAAACAAATACCAAGGTATAATTAAATTTGCATGATTATTATTATTTTTTTTGATTGTTATCGTTTTAGGGAACACACTTTGTGGAAATAAAAAATGAAGAGGGATCTAGAAGAGACTGGGAGAAATGTCTGAACGTGATTCTGATCTTACCCCTAGCAAAGGAGAGAGGGAGGGGAGATTGAGCAGAAGCATCCTAAACTGTTTTACAATCTAAGGAGTGTTAGCAAGGTGATTAGGAGTTCTTCAGTGAAAGCCAACTATGGAGGAGTTCCTTGTCTTACTCTTTCCATCTTGCTCAGTAGTTGACCAGGTGTGGCCTGTGGGAGGGGTGGCACCACATTGGGTCCTTGGTTGGTGGTGTTGCTGCCTGTAGTGAGAAGTCCGTGAGTCCAGTCTTCAGTTACATACTTCAGCTAGTCTGTGCACTTACAGAAGACTTTCTTTTTCCAGATTAGGGATTTAGGCTGGAATCTTCCTAAAAATTATTATTCACTTTAGGGACAGATGGGTGATCTTTAGTATAATTATTTTTCAATAAGAAGAAAATAAATTTATACCATCATTAGACACAAAGCCCTATAATTGAACAGTTGAGTGTAAGTTTCCATTTAAATGCCTGTAAGTGAAAATACATCACTTCTATGTTAAAAGGAAGACTTGAGCTTGCATATAGTAGGCTATGGGATGGGATCAAAGGGAGGAAGATAAGAATTAACACTTAATGAGGGCCATGTTCTTATTAAAATAAATATTTTCATGTAAGCCATTATTTTATGACCATTTTAACAATGCAAAAACTGAGACTTAGCAAACCTCACACAACTACAAAGTCAACAAAAGTTGTATCCATTTCTCTGTCTCATGCTGCTTTTTTCTATTTTTTTTTAAATTTTTTTAGAGCAGTTTTAGGTTCACAGTGAAATAGAGGAAGGTACAGAGATTTCCCATAAACTCCCTGCACCCACACAGACATAACATCCCCAATAATCAACATCCCCCACTAAAGTTATATATTTGTTACAATTGATGAACTAAATTGACACATCATAATTACACAAAGTCCATTGTTTACATTAGGGTTCACTCTTGGTGTTGTACTTTCTGTGGGTTTCAATAAATGTGGAATAACTTGTATCTTTCATTATGGGATCACAGAGAGAAACTGTATTTCCCTGAAAATCCTCTTTGCTCCATCTATTCATCTCCATTCTACAACCCTGGCAACCACTGATCTGTTTTACCTTCACTTATTTTTTTCTTAAATTGTTTTCGATGTTTATTTATTTTTGAGAGAAAAAGAGAGTGGCAGAGCATGAGCCATGGAGGGGGAGAGAGAGGGAGGGAGACACAGAATCTGAAGCAGACCCCAGGATCTGAGCTGTCAGCACAGAGCCCTATGCAGGGCTCAAACTCACAAACTGTGAGATCAAGACCTGAGCCAAAGTTGGACATTAACCAACTGAGCCACCCAGGCACCCATCACTTATTCTTTCTTAAAAGTTTTCCTTACTTTATGTAGATTTGAATTTCTGACCTATGTTATTTTCCTTCTTGCTAAAAAACTTTTTTTTTTTTAAATTTTTTTTTCAACGTTTTTATTTATTTTTGGGACAGAGAGAGACAGAGCATGAACGGGCGAGGGGCAGAGAGAGAGGGAGACACAGAATCGGAAACAGGCTCCAGGCTCTGAGCCATCAGCCCAGAGCCCGACGCGGGGCTCGAACTCACGGACCGCGAGATCGTGACCTGGCTGAAGTCGGACGCTTAACCGACTGCGCCACCCAGGTGCCCCGCTAAAAAACTTTTTTTAAACATCTCTTACAAGGCAAATCTACTGACATAAATTTCCCTCCATTTTTGTTTTCTTGGGAAAGTATGTCTTCTTCACTTTTGATGGATAATTTTGCAGGGTACAGAGTTCTATGTTGGTGGGCTTTTTTCTGTCTTTTAATACTTTACTTCATTCTTTTGGTTTGCATGATTTCTGAAAAGAAGTCAGATATAATTTTTATCTGTGTTCTCTATAGGTAAGCTGTTCTCCCAGCATCCCCAGCTTCTTTCAAAAGTTTTTGTTTTGTTTTGTTGTTGTTTTCTCTTTGATTTTCTGTTGTGTGAAAATGGGTGCCTAAGTGTAGTTTCTCTTGGTATTTATCCTGCTGCGTGTTCTCAGAGCTCCCTGGATTTTGTGTATAGCAAATTTTGTGTATAGTAATTTGGGAGAAATTCACAGTCATTACTGTTTCAAATATTCATTCTTTCTTTCTTTATTCCTTCCTTCCTTCCTTCCTTCCTTCCTTCCTTCCTTTCTTTTCCTTCTGGCTTCACCATTTTGTATGTGCTACACATTTTGTACCTGTCCTGTAGTTTGCGGATATTCTGTTTTTGTTTCGGTTTTGTTGTTGTTGTTGCTGCTGTTGGTCATGGTGTTGGTGGTCTGTTTTCTCTTTGCTTTTCAGTGTTATGTGCCCTATTGATATACCCTCTAGCTGACAGATTTTTTTCCTCAGCTGTGTAATAGCTACAGTGTTACAGTGGTTTTTGTTGTTGTTGTTGTTGTTGCTGTTTTTATCGCAAGCTTTTCTTTTTGGTTCTTTATTAGAATTTCCTTCCCTTTTTTACATTCCCCATTCATTCTTGCATGTTGTTTACTCATTAGAGTCTTTTGCTGTTAATCACAATTGTTTAAAATTCCTGATCTAAAAGTTCCAACACCCCTACCATGTCTGATTCTTCTGCTTGCTCTGTCTCATCAAACTGTGTTTTTTGATTTTGGCATTCCTTGTAATTTTTTTCTATATAGCCATACATGATGTGCTGAGTAAAAGAAATACTGTAAATAGGCCTTTAGTAATGTGATGGTGAGATGTGAGGGTCAGGAAAAAGATTCTGTAGTCCTGTGACTAGGTCTCAGTCTTTTAGTGACTCTGGACTATGAACTTCACAAGAGTTGCTCGGTTATGTTTTGTTTTTGTTTGTTTAATTCTCCTCAGTAGGTGAGCAAGATGGCTAGAGTGGACTGGAGTGGGGAATTTCTTCTCCCCAGGTCAGCTATGCCCTCATAAAGTTGGGCATTAATTCCCATTCAGAAATGTCATTTAATTAAATAAGAGTACCAGGTTCTTATTCTTTGATGATTAAATATTTAGATGTATAGATTCACATCAGTGTAAGTCACCTTATGAGAACTATAATAAGTCTTTCTCAACATTTTGTTAATTCTGATTTGGGATAAAGGCTGGGCTTTTGAAAATAAAATATGATGAGTGACAAGTGCTTAACATTTTAACATTTCAAATACTATAATGTGATTTACCTCAAATCCAGGATTTGGGCAAAGGTTACTCCAGAGATATATGAAAATCCCCACACTCTTCTAAAATAACTGAATGTAGGCCACTCCTGAGACTGTTTATTTTTACATGATATACAATGAAAACACTATAATTAAGAATGGGTAAACCCAGCTGTGCTTTGGGTTTATCAAATTTCTTAATGTTGTTTTTGACTATTTGGAGTCTGTGAAGAGTAAAGCCTACTTTTCCAGGAATTTTCCTTCAATTTTTAAATCAGTGTTTATTTTAAAAGAAGTATAATCCATATGGTTTTGATTCCTCCACACTTAACTCATCCAAATGCAGTTTTGCAAGAACTATTTGAAGTCAAAAGCTTTTTGAAATTTTTATGAGCTTTTTTTGTCCTTTTTTCCCCCTCAGAAGAGGAAGCAATACTTTGCCAAGTGTAAACAAAGCTAATCACCAAACAGTTTTATGTTCTAAAATAATGAAACTGGATTGGGTGCCGAATTTGACAAAATAGTTCACTTATCCCTAGTGAAATTGTTGTCTAAACTCATACAGAGACCACCTTCTCTAAAGGACAGCCAGACGACGCCAACATTATTCCATCCAGACTTTAAGCTTTCACACAGTTCAGCAGCTAACTGAGTTGTTCCCAAGCCAGGTTTTACTTATAATACCTTTATTTTGTCATAAAAGCCACCAAAGTGCGATATTAAATATCACGGCAACCCAGAAAGTTATTAATAGGGCAATAATGGAGAAGCAATCCTGCATCTGTGAATGAGCACTTCTAAGGATTGTTAGACTGGTGTAGGACATCAAGGAGGGAAGAAATACAAGACTCTGGATGCTTTCAAAGCTACACCTAGAAGAGCTGTTGGCAAATTACAGCCTGGAGATTAAAAACTGCCTGCCAATAGTTTTTGTAAATAAAGTTTTATTAGCACATGCCCATACCCATTCATCTATATATTACCTATGGCTGCTTTTGTGCCTTAATGACAAAATTGACTAGTTGTGACAGAACCATATGGAGGGCAGAGCCCGAAATATTTACTATCTGGACACCAACAGAAAAAGATTACTGACTCCTGACTCAGATGATACATGGCTAATAATCCTTACCTATTCAGCTCTGGAAATAATACAAAACTTCTCAGAATGTCATGTTCCCACTCTAGATCAAAGATTAGAAGGAAATAAAAAAATAGAGATTTTCCTTAAAAGGAAGTATCAGAAAACAAACATGTTATAAATATATGTTATTGTTCACAGAGAAGTAAAAAAAAATTTGCTGAAAATATACCACCTTCTAGGTTCTCTATGACCAAATATTTTAGGGATTTGTAAAATATGAAAGAGAGAGGGGGAGAAATATATATAATTCTCCCAGCACAAAGGTATTCATTGTGGAGATGGTAGAGATCTCTCTAGTGGGGTGATTATTTTTTTCCTCCAATTATTAATGTAACAGAAAAATAAGAGTCAGATTTCATAAAACTTACTTTGTGCTAGGGGCCTCCACTGCTTTGTCCTACATTATTATATTTCATCTTTACTAAAGCCCTTTCCTGGGTTATTTAAACTTTAGAGATTTCAATTTCTTCTTTTGTAAAATGTGGATAATATATCTACCTCATAGGGCTATTCTGATGACTAAAAACATTAACACATATATGATACTTAGGAGAAGGCTTGTGCCATATAGTCAAACCCCAAAAGAACCCTCCAGAAACCAGCTGAATCAGCAGAACTCAACTTATTAAGTCTACTGCCGTAAAAGGAAATATCATTCCTAGGAGAGTCTCAAAAGGGGGAATTCAGGAGAAAAAAACATATATCATATAAAAATGTATACATATAATATCATATGTATGTGTGTGTGTATATATATATACACATATATATGGTGGGAGAATTTGGATCGATGATATCATGAGGGGTCTTGAAAAGCCAGTGACTGATGGGATAGGGCAGTTCATGACATGAGAGTTATGGTCTGGTGGGCACAATGAGGCAGGGGGCTTGGTAGAAATATTGATGCATAAACAGTTAATCTTGTTAAATAAGTTGTTTTAGTTGGCTTATCTTTTAAGAACAATTATTTCATGGCCAATGTAGCTGTTGTTTTTGCCTATCCCAGTATTGTTTACCACAAAAGCAAAAAAGTGTGCTGGTTTTAGTTTTCACATCAGATGTAGTAATTGTTAATTATGTCAGCAATTTTCATTATTATTTTTTATCATTATTTCACAGATGAGGTAGTTGAGACTGAAAAGTTAGATAATTGTCCAAGGTCACATGGTCTAAACATCATTATTGCCCACATATAATTCATTTCCTTGCTGTTGAAAAACTGAGGTCCCTCGCTGGCTGTCAGTTGGTAACCTTATCAGCTCCTAAAGGTCACCCTTAGTTCCCAGCCACAAGACCCTCTCACAGAATGTTAGCTTACTTCTTCAAAGCCAGTAGGGTAATCTTGTCCCAGTCTGCTAAGACAGAGTATTATATAACATAACGTGATCAAGAGGGTTATCATCTCAACACCTTTGCCAGATAGCATGATCTAATTTGGGATATGGCTTTGCTATATTCTATAGGCTAGAAGCAAGTCACAGGTTCTACCTATGCTCATGGGATGATACAAGGGCATGACTCACTGAAAGGCCACCTTAGGGTATGTCAGTCACCTTTGCTTTGGATGACATGGCCTTACTCCTGACTCCCAGGGGCCTGGGCTGTAATGATCCCACTTGGTGCTTATCATCAGCTTCACACTGTATCTCTTCCTACTACTGATACCTCTAACACCATAGGGTCTGTTAAGACATGTGGCCAAGGTGCTGTTCTGGTGGCATCATATCCTGGACATGCTACCAAGCCTTTCCTTTTCTGAATCCTATATAAAGCTAGCAACTTTCATATCAGCAAGTAAATAGGCCTGAACAGAATTCTCAGATATAGAATGTGTTGCCACCATAACCCCAGGAGGCTTATCAGGCACTGTGCTATCTTCTTTGTTGCAGAAGAGGCGAGATGCATCAATCTGTCTTTTATTTTTGGAGTACTATCCGAGCACAGTCATGGCCACTAAACTCCTAAAACTATATTGAAATGACAGGTCTAAGAAACTTCATAGAGTTTGTCTCCTGCTCTCTGAAGTACATGTTATTTTCCAAAATTTCCGACTACTAACCCTTTCTTGCCTGTCCAATCAACATGATGTTGTCAACACAATGGATCCACGTGATGATCTGTGAAATGCTCAGTGATCCAGAGCTCTTTAAGCTATATTTTTTTACGAGAGGAAGTGTGGTTAATATAGTCCTGATTCAAAACTGCAAATGAATACTGTTGCACACGAATACAACTGTTTCTGATCCTCTTTTCTTACTGAAATGCAAAAGAATGTATTTGCCAAGTCAATGGCTCCATTCCATAAGCCTGAGACCTTATTAATTTGCTATCACAGCAACTGTGATCAGTACTAATTACTTGAGCTTGCAGGAGCTATTATCTGGGATCCATCGTGTTTCTTCTGGGGCCAGACTGATGAATGAAACAGAAATATGATAGTGATCACCTTTTTGTTTTTTACTGATGGCACTAATTTTTGCTGTGCTCTCCTCACTCCCCAATGTGATGTAGTTTTTAATTTGCCATCTTGGCCACATGGAGTTAGTTTCAGTAGTTTCCAGTTGGACTTCTCCACTATGATAGCTCTTACCCAACCAGTCAAGGACCCAGTGTGGGGTTACTCCAGCTTCCCAATGTGTCAATTTCAATCACATAGACAGGACCTGGAGAAATGATGACTGTGTATTCACAAACTCAATGGTTCCACTGGGTGAGCTGGACTTTAGTGAGTTCCCCATTCATTTCCTTGCTTCCATAAGCTCCCAGCCCAACAAAAGGGTCATGGGAATGCTCTGGATCTCTGGCTATCAAAGCCAGCTCAGACCCTGTGTCTAATACTTCTTGAGTTATATTTTTCCAATGTACAGTCACTTGAATAAGTGGCCATGAGTTCCTTTGGGAAAAGACTGAGAGAATCATTCCAGTATTTACTTGCTGTACTGTTGCACAATCCTTCATGATAGACTCCTAGTTATGTTTTTGGTCAATGGGTTCCAGACCTGAAAATCAGTTCAGCAACAGTGAAAGGAATTGTGGCTTTGTATCTGGAAGACTGCCTTCAACCTCCTATCCCTCCATTCTTGATTATTTCTGGTTGTAGATGTTAATCAGCCGTCTTCTTGGCTGCCTGTCTATTCTGCCCTTAGGGGCACCATGCTCTATTAACAAGCTCCATAACTCCCTGGAGGTCACACTCCTTCACTGCCCCTCTGACCTTGGTAGTCTTAGTCACAATTATGGTCTCCTGGCTTCTGGTGGTTAAAAATAGGGGCCTGGCCTCTATTTCTTTGAAATCCCATTGTCCCCAAGGATATTAACAAGCTCAGTTCTGGTCTGCAGGGAATGACCAATACTAAACTCGTAAGTGATGCCGGTGCCATAATCACTGGTGCATTCCAAATAGTCTTGGCACATGGTGTATTCTGGGGCTTCCCATAAAATGTAATTCTCTGGTGGGTCTTTTGGCCTCATATATCAGTTCCAGCCCACTTTCCTCAGCTACTTTATTGCTTCCATAGAGTAGATCTCTGCTAGAGAAAATCAAACAATCCCACTTTGCTCAGGATTAACCATGACTTTCCATGTTCTTATAGTTACCCTAACGGCAGTTTTGCCCCATCCTCAGAAGCCCCATCCTCAGAAGGTTTTAAACCTCTTGTCCTTGGAGAGTACCTCCAAGTCAATGAATTCTTGCACTTCTTGATCAAACACCCTCAAATCCAAGATGGCCTAGATGCCTTTATTTATGAATTCTACTAAACATTTATGAAAGACATGATAGATACTAATTCTATATAAAACCTTCAAGACAATTGAAAAGGAGGGAATACTTCATAACACATTCTGTGAGGCCAGCATTACCATGATTCGATAATTCTAAAATTCATGTAGAAATGAAAAAAAGATAAAAAGCAGTCTTAAAAACCTTTGTAAAGGAGTAATAGGCCAGGAAAATTTATCCTGTTTGACTTCAAGACATCATAAATCTACATTGTTCAAGACAGTGGAGTTTGCATAAAGGTAAACAAGTAGATCATTATGATAGATAGAATCTAGAAATAGACCTATACATATATCCTTAATTGATTTTTGACCAAAGTCCAAAAGCAATTTAGTAGAGAGAGCATCTTTTTTTTTTTTCCTTCAGAAAATGGTGCTGGAACAACGGATATCCATGTGCAAAAGAGAACATTGTTCTTACCCTGCAAGTTATGCAAAAACTAACACAAAATGGATCATAAACCTAGTGTAAAATCTTAAACTATAAAAGTGCTCTGAGGCAAAAATTTCTTAGCTGCAATGTGAAAATTATTAATTTTTAAAAATTATAAATTGGACTTTACTAAATTAAAAAAAAATTAAGTAAACCTTTGTTACATGAAAGTCACAGAGGAGACTTTCCTCTGTGGAGAGGTACAAAAGTTACTGAGGTTCAGGAACTTATCTCTTAGGAGATTGAAAAGATAAGCCATAGGCTGGGTAAACATACTTGCAATTTACATACCTGATAAAGGACTTGTATCCATCATATATAGAGAACTTTCAAAATTCACTTATCAGGAAACAAACAACATAATTTAAAAAAAAATAAAAAGGAAACGTTTGAACAGACTGTTTTCTAAAGAAGATATATGGTAGACAGATAAGCAGAAGAGGAAAATAATAATTATGAAGGTGATAAAAATAAGAATAAATTTAGAAAGTAAGACCTGTAAGAAAATTCTTACTGAGTTAGGATCATCTAATTTAGCGGTTTGAATTGGTTTTTCTCTTTAAGTTGGAGCCAGAATTAATCAAACTCTGGGATTATGTCAATATAGGTGAGCTCTTTCTGCTACCATCTGTGGTTGTCTTTATTCATGGTTTTATGTTTGTGAGAGCAAAACGCAAAGTCAGGAATTATTTGGTTTAGCACAGAGATTGATTTAATATTTGCTCTGGGAAGATATAAATTTTCTCTCCTGCTATTGCAATTTGTTTATAATGTTTCTTAGTTGTAAAACTTCAGAGGCCATTCCCATGGTAGAGATGGAGGGGATGGGTGGAGGGGAGTGCTTCTTGAATAACAAATTAGAAGGAGAGTCAAGAAATTATGTTGAGCTGTTAACCTCAAATGGAAATGGTTTGATTATACATTGGAACCATTTATCTTGAAAATATCAAGCAGCCCAGGGCTTCAAGGGAAGGAGCCAAGGGCCAGATCCAGAGAGAAATCTGGGATTGTGTTCCAGAATGGACTGAAAACTCCATCAGAAGAAACAAAGGGGCCAACTGGCATCCAACTGAGTTGAAGTCTACTACCTTGATTAAGCATATAATTCAACAGAGGAAAGGGCCAGAAAGCCCATTTATTCATTCAAAGCCTGCTCTATGCTTGGCATTAGCAGACAGTGGAATATGGTTGTCAACAGAACTCTGAGTTTAAGATCTGTAGTCAGCAATTGGGGATGTGAGAATAAGGCTCCTAAAGTAGTTAGGCATTTTCTTACTCCAAATAGGGTCAAGTTGCTAGATCTTAAATTCATGGAAGCCAGTATTAACATTAGGCCACATCATAAAAATTGAAACCAATCCCATAAGTGATCCAAATACATTGAAGGATCATCCAGATCAAACTCATCCTGGACAAAAACTAGATCTCAGACCTTAGTAACCTTGGTACTAGCCTATCCACAAACCCTTTATGTATCTTTTAATTGGCTTCTACTCCAAAACATTTTAAACAAAGTATGTGTGCTATAAATTTCAAATTATTAAAGCGTCTCATATATATCTTCAGTAGGAAAATTAGGAAGTAAAAAGATATTCAGATGTTTCCATGACTTCAGAGAGTTTTCTTTTCATTTCCTTTCTCTTTATACAATAATTTAGAAATGGCTTTATTTCATTTGGTCAATCTTAATGCTATTTAATTATTTTGTTAAAGTTACCAAATGGGCCTTGGGATTCTAACATATATTTATTTTAGCATGTTGATAGTAAATTATTACCTGTTCTAATCCATTTTTAATAACTTCTGTAGCATTTGATGTATTTTGGTAGGGCATTAAAAGCAAAGATTCACTTTTTGCCAAATAATTTTGTATTTATAAGTGTAGTATTCTGGAGCTGTATGTTATACTGAAAATAATTCATAATAATTTACTGAACACTTACTATGTGCATAGCAGTATATCTGTGTTTACATAGAAAATTTAATTTGATCTTTAAGACAACCCCATAATGACAGTATTATTGATACTTTAAACATATTAGGAAGTTGAAATTCAGAAGAGTTAAATAAACTATACAAAATCCTACAGTCAATATGGTTCTAGAAGTCCTTCCCCTTCACCTCTGCACTGTATCACCTCACCACATTTAAAATTCCTTTGTTCTCAAGAAGCTAACATTCCTAACAGATGTTAATGTTATTATTTCTCCTTGCTATTTCCACTCATGGTTTGACCTAAGTCTTGGGTCATTCCCACTTTGGTAGCATGAAAAATTGGCCAAGGAATAACATGCGGAAAGGGAAGAGATTGTGATGAAATTTCTACTGACCTTGTTGAGTGCCTCAGGACTTTAATGGAAAAAGTTTATTTCATATTTCAGAGGGAGGACAAGTTCACTGTGAATAGTCTTTTAGTGCAGGGTGTTCTAAGGCAACAGTGAAACTAGAAGGACCAAGCCAATTGCACACATTCACAACCAAAGCACATTAGTCATGTTCTATTGAAGAAGAAGAGCCGGGTTTGGGACAGGTGAGAAAACAAGAGTGGTTGTACCCAGAATTTTTTCTATGTGAGATACATAAAGTTGCAACGTTCAATTTGTAAAAACAAAGTGAAATGAATGTGTCTTCCTCCAAGGGACATGTCTTCTGGGCTTTACATTTTGCATGGCCACATATAATAGCCTCCTACTTAGTGCAAAATTGATTGCTTATTTTTATTTTGGCACTTTTTACATAGCTTGCTTTCTTATTTGTTTTGTTTTGCATAGGATTCAATGAATGCCATCTAGTGCATGTTTCAGGACATAGATCCAGTTTGTGCTTTCAGTGTTTAAATTTCAGAGTATTTAGCCTAATCTTTGGCATATACTACTAAAGAACTAAACAATTGCATGATTATTAAAAAATTTATTTATGATTTGGAGCCATTGAATGTTTGGGTAAGAATATCACTGTGTTAGAAAACAAGTCAGGCTCCTAAAATAACATCATGCACCCAGAAGTAGGTTTGAGTGTTCATCTGAAAAGCAAAATTAAAAAAAAAATACATGTTTAAAATCACCTTC
Source organism: Prionailurus viverrinus (assembly GCF_022837055.1). Lineage (NCBI taxonomy): Eukaryota > Metazoa > Chordata > Mammalia > Carnivora > Felidae > Prionailurus > Prionailurus viverrinus. The sequence continues at coordinate 110,553,532 of NC_062567.1, read as the reverse complement.
TTGAAAATCTTTAATAAATCCTGGTTGAATATGTTTTAATATGTTACGATGTGGTCATTTGAGATTTGTATTTTGAGATGGGATGTATAGCTGGGGCTTTAGAAAAGATAAGCTCTTTATCCTGTTCTGTATTTTCTGATTGGAATGCTTGCTCTAGTAACAATTGAATGAACAATTTATTTCATTCAGCACAAAATTATTTATCATTAAGGAGAAGCAGGAAGCTAGCTAGTGATATGAATGAGAAAACTTTCCTAATTAGGCAGGAGACTAGCTTTCATGAAGATCAACATCCTCACATCCTGGCAAATTAATCTCTCTTAGCAGGAGCTAGGAGACGGGAAAGAGGATACTGTCTTTATCTTTCACAAAGAACAGTGTTATTTTTGTGATAGTGAAGACGGAAGGGAAAAAGAGTGAGAAAAGAAAACCAGATTCTGCCTTTTGATTAGCTGAGTGTGAGCTTCTTGCAGTGAGAACCAAAGAGTATATTCTTTTATTCCTCATGATTTGATACCTTGCAGAAGTTAGGTGTGTACGTGTGTGTGTGTGTGTGTGTGTGTGTGTGTGTGTGTGTAAAACCTTTTCTCATAATGGCTATTAGATTTTTCTCATTAGAAAGATGAACAAAAAAACATAGATTTTTATGCAAAAACAAAGCACAAAGAAGAAAAGAAACAGAATGATGTAAATTTTATTTCAAGAAAATATAAAAAAGGATGACACATTTTTGACAAACCAGGGGATAAAAATAGAAGGGTGTTAAAAGATAGGTACAGGAAGAGTGATAAAAGTAACAATTTTTGAAAAGTTTATTACAAAACAAGTATCTGGTGGTTTTCTTTAATCACATACTGTTTGGAGTTGTATTGTGTTATAATGCAGGTCTTTGCTGTTTGAATAAATTGTTGAAATGACTATATTAATGAATCTTTACGGCAGCCATGGAGGTCTGCTGCTCAGATTTCCTTTCAAAAGAAAACCTGTCAAAAGGAATATGGTTGGATGACTGTCTCCAGGTGCAGGTGATTCAAGCTATACTTGAACTTTGAGCCAAGTTCATGCTTTTTGGACAGTGCTCAGCCATTGAGTATGGATGGCTCACTTTTGAGGCAGCATAGGACTCCTCAAAGAGCAGTATTTCCAATGGAACTCCCATGATCTTGGCTGAGATTGTCTCAGAGCTGCACTATGGTGTGAGGCTCATCCTTCGCAATTATTCAGCCTTCCTTCTCTCCTTTCACATGAGCCAGACTTCACCAGTTTGACAGGTTTTCTCAGACATTTCTGCCCCTGTCATGTTTTTGTGTTTCACGGGTATTTTTTCCCAATACACTTTTTGCACTTTTAACTCAATTTTGGCTTCTGCTTCCCAAAAGAATTAACTAGCACAATCAATACTGGAGGTAGTACATGATGTCAGGGAATAAGATGAAGTTTCGCAACTAGATTATTTGCCACCTACCAGAAAATAATCTCTTCTCAAGGAGTATGTGGATCATAGATATTTTCTGGCACAAAACTGCAGTTCAATTGGTGAAAATCTCATCAGTGTGACTCTGGAGAATGTCTTGGTAAATGTGAATTCCCCAGCCAGGACAATATTCAGGCATTTGAAAAATATGGAGTAAAGAACCCACAGAAAGAAAATGGATTTGGCTGATTATTAGTGAGTTGCATTGTGGACCTTAAGAGAGATGATGAGAAACTGAATGTGGTTAACAAATAGCTGAAATGTAAATGGAAGTATGAAAGCAAGAAGACATCTTGAGTAGCTGGCAGATAGTACCTTATCTTTTTACAAAAGAACAATGGAGAGAACATTTAGGTTTCTGCTATTTAGGGCCACTGACCTGCAAAGATGGTTGGATGCTCAGTTGAGGAGTGTTCTTACGCCAAGGTGAGATCCCTGCTTAGAATAGTTGGGGGCATAAAAACAGAGAATGGGGATATCTGGGTGAATTTCCCTGAAGCTCTACCATCTGAAAACCTACAGAGTTGGCCCACTATTCTCCATTAAGAGCTAGCAATTTTCCCATGCAGGAAGATACTTCAGATGTTACCTCCACATGAAGTAGAAGGTACATCCCTCAGATGTTGGCCCAACCTTCTCTCCTAGCTTCTAGGCTGAAGGGGTATGGTTAAATTCCAGGATAATACAGCTGCAGGATATAAATATACTGGGACTAATAAATGAGAAAAGAGTTAACCACCCCATGAAGCTTTAAGAACTAGCCATCGTGTATGTTCAGTAGTCATAAGAATATCTGTAGGATTGAATTTTCAGAATATTTGATCAATAGGGGGAACTTAAAGGGAGCATTCTTTTGAAACACAGGATTTAATACCTAAGAAAAGATCCCAAGGTATAAGGGAAATTTGCTGGGTCTTAGAAACCTGGAGAAAGTCTTGGTAAAATTGAAATGCCTGAATTGCTACCAAGGATGGTGGAGTCAGAAAAGGAGTAAAGGACTCTAGAAAGTATGTTTAAATTGATATATCGTGTCATGCCAAGAAATCAGAATAATACTTTCCATGAGAAAGCCCATAGGACGCATAATTCACCAAGACCATGGGGAATATGCTGGTGAGATATCACAGTCCCCAATTTACTCAGTCATGGCTCTTTTCCAAAAATCAGGACTGACATTAGGAGAGATTGTCACATAGCTCAGCTTGTTAATAGCAATGGAGATGATAGAAAACTTGAAGAAACTGAGCCCAGACAGTAGCATTTAACTGCTGGAAATCAGGAAGCTGCAATGACCATAATTACTCACAAGGTTGGAGGGGCCATGAAGAGAGATTCATTTGCAGAGAGTCTTCTATACTATCAGAAAAGAAGATTAGAAACAGTTTGCATTCACACTGAACCCTCAACAATATACATTTACATTTTTCTTTTCTCTTGGCTATGTTAATTCTCCTGCCATAATATAGTCTAAAGAGATCAGAATCATCAGGACATCTCACAGAACATAACACTGTTCCATTAAACTCAAATTGATCAAGGTGGACTAAGAAAGAAGTGGCTAACAAGCTCAAAGCCTTGGTAAGACATACAGGCTTCAAAGTGAAATAAAACCTACAAAGAAATTAGGGACCTACTACTTCTATTAAGATTTTAGGTGTCTTGTGTCCAGAAAGTCCCGGGTCATCTTCTTCAAAGTAAAAGACGAATTGATGTATTTTGTATCTCTCCTATAAAGAAAGAAGCACAAAAGTCGATAGTCCTCTGTAGACAAGCCATTCCACAACTAAGACTAATGCCTGGCTCATATCCCGAGTAATACAAAAAGGCTATTAGGTTTCAGTGGGGTTTTGGAGTTGGAACAGGCTCTGCAGTGGGTCTTGGCTGCAGTTCAAGCAACCCTGCTACTTGGACTATAATCCAGCAAACCTCATATGATTGGAGCTTTCAGTTGTGGAAAGGGCACAGTTAGAATTACATACCGAGAGTCAGTGAGAGAATCACAACACTGTCTTCTGAGATTTTGGATCAAAGCCATACTGTTTATACTAGAGAATTATAAACCATGTAAGAAACAATGCTTGGAATACTCTTGGGCACTTGTAGAGATAGAATGTTTGACCATCAAGTCAAAGAAGTGACCATGTACCTTGAGCTTCCTAATTCAAGTGGGCCCAGTAACAGTCCATAATAAAATGAAAATGATACATCTTGGATCTAGCCAAGCAGGGCCAGAGAATGTGAGTAAACTGCATGTACAAGAAATCTGCGGTCCCATGATATTCCCTGTGGTTGAACTAGTGTCTCTCCCTCAGCATGCATCTAGGATCATGTACAGGAGTCCCATAAAATCAGCTGAAGAAAAAGTCTGAACTTGGTTTACGGATATTTCAGCTTCGTATATGGTTATATGCTGAAACCAGATGGTGGCGACATTATAATCACAGCCAGGAATGGCCTTAAAATAAGCTGATGAGAAGAAATTTCTCCAGGAAGCAGAACTTCAAATGGTACACTCGGTCATCCACTGGGTGAGATATGAGAGGTGGCCTAAAGTAAGAAGATACATGGATTCATGGAAAGGTGCCAAATAGCCTGGCCAACGTGTCAGGGGTTTGAATAGAAAAGGATTGGAAAATCAGGGAAAGTGATATCGGATGTGGAAAGATGTTGATGGATATATGGGAGTGCATAAAAGCATAAAATTACCACATTTTAGTTCTATTAAAAAGCATTCACCATAGAAGAGGCACTGTACAACCAAGTTTTTTTTTTGTTTTTGTTTCTAAATGTCTCAGGTAACGGTAGCCAGTCTTCATCTTTGGCCACTTTAAAATAGGCACAAGGGACACATCAATAGAGTGGTCATAGTGGCTGACATAGATCCCACAGCATAGATTCCCATGAACCAAGACCATTCTAACTGTTCCCACCACTAAATATCCAGCCTGCCAGGAATAAGGACCAACACTGAGCCCTTGTACGGCACTTCTCCTTGAGAGGATCAACTGACCACTTAGCTGACATTTGACTAGATTAGGCCTTTTCTGGAAGAGGCAGTGGTTTGTTACTCTAGGCATAGATAGACAACCATTCTCTAGGTTTGCCTCTCTAACTTCAGATCCTTAGTATCACTATCAGGAAGCTTAAGGAGTATCTGATCTATGCACTTGGAATTATGTACAAAATAATGTAGTGAAAGACAGTTCACAGAGAACGAGGGAGAGGACTGGGCCATGAAAATGGGATCCACTGATTGTATCACATACCATGCCATCTAGAAACTGCCAGTCTGAGTGAGAGAAGCATGACCTACTGAAGGCTGAAGTTAAAGTGCCATCTTGGAGACGATGCTCTGCAAAGACAGTGTAGTGCGTAGTCCTTGCTTCAGTGTCTGCTCTCTTTGTGAAAACAGCATGTTCCAGAGAGTGGCTTCCTTACTCAGTCTAGGTTCAGAATAAAAAAACCTACGGAGCAAAATTCACTTGAGTCCAACTGGGCCCAGAAGAGCTGAAGCCATCCTCAGTCCTCATGTTCCACAAGCAGACACAAAATGTGTATGTCATAAGCCACTGATATTTTAGAGTTGTTACCGTACCAAGAATTAGCTAATACATGAACTAGGGTTCAAATCGAAGTGTCATAAGCCACTGATATTTTAGAGTTGTTACCGTACCAAGAATTGACTAATACATGAACTAGGGTTCAAATCGAAGGTATTGTAGAGATTTACTGTATTCTTTCTGTTTTTTTTTATTTTAGTGCTAGAAGGAAGAAATTAGTAAAAGACTCAGTTTTGCTATATATGACAATATAGAATTTTAATGATAAAAATCACAAATAATGGGCATTTCCAATTTTTATTTAACTACTCTTTATAGTTTTACCTAGACAGACTGCATTGCTGTCCCACTTGAAAAGTATGTCATAAAGAATGTTCTAGGAAGTTTATCTATTTAAACCATAATTTCTCTAAAAATTTAAAATATGTGATAAGGGCCTTTGGACAATCAATAAAGCATTTCAAAAGCTATTATTTTTGCAACCTTGGGAATTTTCTTTTTCATTATAAACCTCTTCAAAATGCACTTTCATGAAATAAAGTGCTCATTAAAAATCAGTAATAGTAAATGTTTTTATTCACTTAATAAAACTTAAAAATACTAAAAAGCAATCTCTTGACAAATTATAATCTTAAGAAGATAAGGACAGTAATTCAAGAGATAACTAATAAATCTGTATTTATAGAATAAGCCAGAATATAGTAAGTCACATAGAATTTTTAGCATTTCAACCTGCTTATTATATATTTTGATAATTATCATAGTACTATTCATTATCTGCATATAAAATTTAAGTCAATAGCAATGTTACTTATTCCTTCAATCATTAAATTAAAAAAAACATAAAATACCAATGAGTAATCTGAATAAAATATTTCTTTCCTATAAGAATGAGGACACTTTGAACAGAATTGTTTTTCTAGTTGCTTTCATCAGATTAAAGCTGCTTCCCTGTCTCCCCCATACTCCTTCAAAATCTTGTTACCCAGGCTAGTACCAAACTTAATATATCCAAATAGCACTTAAGAAGTAGGAAGAAATGACCAAGCAGCAACATTTGCTTAATGTTCTCAAGGCACTTGGAGTTTGAAGCTCAAAACCCACCCCAGCTGCTTGAAGTTTAGCTCACACAGATTTCCCATGCTCCTGAGGAATTCCTTCTGGTCCTTATTTTTCTTCCTCTTTATCTCTCCATAGAGTCTTCTCCCTGCCATATACACAATAAGGGGACCAAACTAGTTCTCCTTTTCCAGGGTCTTTCCTGGTATTAGAACTAAAACTCCTGTGTCCCCAGAAATCCCTGAAGCATGGGCAAAGCAGGACAGCTGGTCAACCTAATCCAAGCCAGGTCCAATCCTGTTCTTCCTATCACCCAACTCCCCCCCACCCCCGCTTTTTTTTTTTAATGTTTGTTTGTTTGTTTATTGAAGACAGAGTGCAAACCAAGAAAGGGCAATGGGAGATGGAGGGAGAGAGAATCCCAAGCAGGCTCCACACTGTCAGTGCAGAGCCCAGACACAGGGCTCGAACCCACAAACTGTAAGATTATGACCTGAGTCGAAACCAAGAGTTGGATGCTTAACCTACTGAGCCACACAGGCACCCCTCAACTCACTTTTATCTTATTTTTTTTTTTTTATTTTTTTTTTAAGTTTATTTATTTTTGAGAGAGACAGCAAGAGAGAGTGCAAGCAGGGGAGGAGCAGAGACAGAGGGGGACAGAGGATCTGAAGTGGGCTCTGTGCTGACAGCAGAGAGCCCCATGTGGGGCTCAAACCGAGGAACCGTGAGATCATGACCTGAGCTGAAGTCAGACGCTTAACCAACTGAGCCACCCAGGCGCCCCTCAACTCACTTTTAACAGAAGAACCTACAGTGGTGTAAGAAGGAAAAGGAAAGGAAGAAAGAATAAATGAAGTTCTGAGAACAGGAAATAGTAGAGAAGATTACAAAGGAATTAGGAATAGCAGGAAGAAACGGAGGTGAAGCTGCACCCTGTTAAAGATTAACATGAACACCTGCACAGCTAGCTGTTCTCAGTTCCTCGTTCCTATTACCTTCCCTCCTCACCCCCCCACCCCTTTCTCCAACCCTTTCTGGAGCCAGTACGCCTGGATTCAAATTCTGCCTCTATGAGCTGAATGCTATGTGCAAATGACTTAACCTCCTGGTCCTCATAAACTCTGTATAAAAGTACTGCCTGGCAGGACACCTGGGTGGCTCAGTAAGTTACGTGGCCAACTCTCCGTTTTGGCTCAGGTCATGATCTCACCATTCTTGAGTTTAAGTCCTGCATCGGCCTCTGTGCTGCCGATGCAGAGCCTGCTTCAGATCCTCTGTCACCCTCTCTCTGCCCTTCCCTGCTTCTTTCTCTCAAAAATAAATAAATGTTACAGAAAAAAAAGTACTGCCTGTCTCTGAGTAGGTTGCTAAATTAATCCATACATACAGAGTTGAATAATCAACTACACTGTTTTTGTTCTCCAACTCAGTCCATTACACAAAAGGTAGTTAGGGGTCTTGGCATTCCATGCCCGGCTCTGATGGGCTGGCCTAGGTTCCCCACCACAGTGTAGTACTTGTTTCAATGAGTAATTGATTTGGGGTTCTAAGCAACTTACAGAGAAGCTCTTGGAAAAGAACCTGTTCACAAGCAGGAGATTGCCTGCAGGTCAGATAAAATTTATATTGCGTTTGTCATTCGCATGCTTTGTTGCTGGAGCTGATTGTATCTGAGAGCAAAAATCTGGCATGAGCCATTTGCTCATACATTTTTAATTTATGGACTCAAGAGTTTGGAATAACATTCAAAGTCACAGATGCTAATCTGAACCAAACCCAAAATATTTTGAGGTTTTCATATCAGTTATAACCATCAGAGAACTAGAGCTAGAGAAGGAAAAAAAACCCCTTTGCCTGAAAAAAAAAACAACAAACTGATTTGTTTTTAATATTCATCTTGAGAAGGACTACCTTTCAATTTACAAACATGTATAGATAGATTCAAACATGTATAGATAGATTCGAACATATTTTTGTCTCAACAAAACTTAGGTTAAAAATACGAACCCAGAATAATGAATAGTCCCCTTAGAGGCATACGCCTAATTATTTCAGGATGATTATGATCTACAAAAGTTTAAAAATTTCTTAAGAGGACACTATTTTTAGATATCAAGGAGGAAACCCCAGGGTACTTGGAATGGAACTTGGAATATTGGAAATGAAGAGAGCTTTTCCAAGGGCTCTGGAAGATAATTCTCATGGTAGAAGAATGGGTAGCTTAGAACCCAAAGCTAGCTAAGTAAGATGTATAGATACGTGTTATGACAAACGGGGATTAAAATCACTGCAGATCCAGTCTACACAGCTAAATAAATTTTACCAGGAAAGCTAGGCACAACTACAGATAACTCCAAAAAATGGAATCCAGTAAAATAGTCTGAAGATTGATCTGGAGGTCCTGTGGGTTTGTGGGTATGAATATTTACAAGGTGCATCTCCATGAATACCTTAGAAATCATGAAATGAACCTTCTATATGCTAAAGTACCATACCAGTGTTTTGCTTTGTCCTCAGCAAATACAAGCTTTAGATTTTAATGCAGATACAGCAGCTAAAGTTGGCATGACCTTAGGATGAAAAACAAATAAATATAAAAACCTGACTAATGTATTAGGAAAGACAGGGCTGTCTGTTCTTTATTTTTCATGGGAGTTTGAGAAGAAAGAAGCAAAAGACTGAACAAGAAATAATGAAATCTGCATCTTTGGCTGCATTAAGCCAAAATGCAGAGTGGGGGGGGGGGCAGACTGATTTAATGAATTCTTTACTGTTCAATTCATTTAAAAAAAGATTCCATCAAAATAGTTTCATGTGTAGGCAGGATTTTTGATTAATCGATGAATATTTTAATTCCTACCCGGTTGTTTTCAATGTGGACATAGCTCTAATTTGTATTTTTTCACTAATCCGTTAAAATGAAACCCTTCTGTACACTTCCCCCACCCCCAGTCTCTGCCATTCTACTCCCACTCACTCTGTTTTACAATGGCTTTGAACCTGCTATTGTTTCTTCTGCTTTGAATACCCTTACCTCTTCTTAGTCTGATTATTCCTAGTTATCCTTCAAGTTCCAATTTAAATAGCTTCTAAGTGCAAATAAGTCTTTGCTTGGACTGCCTCAAGAGTTTCATCATAATTCTTCTAGTGTTTTTTACATAGGTCTCTTGTCAGTTGACAATGGTATGGTTGATATCTGTTGTACAAGCTCCCTGAGTCCTTCTACCACTGCAGTGAATGATTGAGGTGTTTGTCTTCTCCAGTAGATGGGAAGCCTCTCCAAAGCAATGATAGTTTCTTACGCTTCTCTGCATTTCCACCTTCCAGTACAGTATCTGACATATGGGAGGCCAAGGATGGATAGAACATCGGTTTCGGCTCTAGTATCAATTCTATTTAACTGGTGTGGCTGCCAGGAGCACTTGAGGAGCTCAGATGTTGAGCCTATTCTGAGTGGGAAAGAGTTCCATGATCAGTTGGTGATGTCTGCCTTGGGAATAGGAAACCAGGAGTGGCATAGGCACTTTATCATAGGCATTCTGTGACTGTTCAGAGAATGAATTCAAGAACAAGTCTAATAGTAATATCACTTGAAATTTATCCAGCAATATTAGATAAAATATTTTTATCACATCCCAGAGCCTCTGGTCCTAAGGACACAAAACACACTGAGTCCCTCTTATGTCACTACTCACTCAATTTTAGTTTTTGATGTAGGTATTCATTTCTCTTAGAAGGAAATCTGAGCCTAGTGTCGATCAGAACTCATAGATATGCATAAAAGGAGTACTCTCTCCATGGTAGCAACCACTCGGGGTGTCTGTTTTCTTCACTGACTTGACTAACAGATTTTATACAGCCTTAAGATTACATGGCCAGTCAGAAGTAGGGTTTGGATGCCAAGCTATTTGACCCATAAATAGAGAGACTGAATCATTTATAGTATATACTGGAACACTTTTGAGAGTAAATGGGGTGCTATTAATAACTGCTACAGCCAGAGATGTAAATCAGGACCATTCTGGGAAATCTGGGGTATATGGTCACCCTACCCTGTAGAACCATAATTTTCATTCTCCAAAAGGCTATTAATTTGTTTGTTTGATATAGACCCCAAATTATAATTCCAATAGATTATGTGGAGTTTCTTGGGGCACTATTGAGAACGATTCTCAGCTACTTTATGGGCTTCACAGAAAAGGGTGCTCTTATCCACTGCTGATGCCTAGTAGCTGACAAATGTGAAAGAACAATAGCCAGAGAGCCACTCACTTATAATTCCTAATATGGAACTCAGAATCCTTAGCTATTTGCTCTAGTTCCTAAGAAATGATCCTCTCCCAAATACTGACTCCTTCTCCATTATTGATGCCTCGATTCCCTTTTGAGGTATGGATTCCTAACTAATTTCACTGTTTGTAGCCAGGATTTCTGGCTAACATTTAGGGCCTACCTGTAATTCTTTGGACTTCACCTTTATTCCATGTAGCTTCCAGTTCTAGCTATGCTTTTCAGGATCTAGATATTTTCTCTATTCATAAGGTCATAATTATAGACTTTTTTTGTAGATTTACTTCCACGGTTTTGTAGAAGTAATTCTACTAATTGTAGAGAAGTAACTCTATTAATTGTAGAATTACTAGACTTCTGGTGTTGGTGACCAGACCTCTCCATACAGTGCATGGCTATGGTTTCTTGTTTTTTATATCCTTTGGACTTGATCTCCTAGCTTTCTAGCTATGACCAATTTCTCCCTGGTACCTATAACTAACTAAATCCTAAGTACTTACCTAATGGTTAATCTCAAAATCTAACTTCCAAGCCAGGGCTCTTTCCAGAGACTGTGGCTCTATTTCCAAAATGAATAGTAAAACATGAGTGATATAGGTAATTCTGTAAAGAGGAGGATTGGAAAAAAAAATTTCTCGGGAGAGTACCTCAATTATCAATTTTTTTTGGCATCAGAAACACAGCCTGAATGATGGCTGCCAAGTCTTTCAAATTAGTGTTTATAAACCTTTAAAGTGTTTATTAAATGGAGATTATAATAATGATAAATCCCAGAGAGCATTGTGAAGGATTATATAAAAATGAGAATGGCTTGCTTAGTTAATGCTAAATGATAAATACCTAACTCCATCAGGATTGTACTCAGGATCAAATGAAGTAATGAATAACAGTTATTGGAAAATGTAAAGTATGGTTTTTAGATTACTTAAATCTCAGATATGCAATAAATGGTTTTTGCATATTTATATTAGTTAGTTAGTTAATTAGTTTTGAGAGACAGAGCCCATGCCCACACATGGAGGAGGGGCAGAGGAAGAGGAAGCGAGAATCCTAAGCAGGCTTCCCACCCAGCACAGAGCCCGACACAGGGCTGGATCTCACCACACGAGATCGTGACCTGAGCTGAGATCAAGAGTTGGATGCTCACCTGATTGAGCCATTTAGGTGCCCCGGTATTACTCTTCTTAACCTACTTTTAACTCCAATGACCAATTTCCCTGTATTGTCAACAAATCCTCTAACCTTTCCAAAAAGGCACCAGAGAGGGGGATGCTTAAATTTGCCTGAAAACAGGGAAGAGACCGTCATCTCCCAGCTTGCATGGCCACGTCTGACTTTGTCACTTACCCAAGAGATCTCCATGAGGTCTGGAAGCTCTCAGATGCTTGCGTAACATTCTCAGGTGGGAATTTTTGGAGGCCTGGGAACCTTGGCGTGATCACCTCTCCCTGTACTGCTTGACTTCGGTGGGCTTCCAATGCCTAATGTTGAACTCTGGAGTCATCCTGCCCCTCCAGCATTCATCCAGGGACCGGGGCTCCAGATCCACTGCTCTGAGACCCACAGTCACTGTGACCCTCTTCTGAGTTATCCGTGTAGGCTTGGAAAGCAAAGCCAGTGTTCTGCTTCTTGCTTTACCACATCCCTCCGGAAGGGGTGACCCTGAGGCAGCATCTGTTTCCCTCTGGAATGGAAGGCAGGGGTGCAAAATGACAGGTACGCAAGGGGGAAACAGGAAAAAAATAATGATATTTTTAAAACCTACATTTTATTCAGATGTTCATATGAGGCTTTTATTACTGATGACCAGATACGGAAAGAAAGCAGATCTGATGTCTGGCGATGGCTACTAGAAAGGTGAGGAGGGTAACTACCTGCATGCTTTTGGCTCGAGCTTCAGAATTGTGCTGCCAGACGGGAGAGGATTTTTGTTTTCCTTTCTCCCCTCTCTTCTTCACCCAGCACCCTGCAGATGACACAGTGGTAGCCTTCAGGGCTGGGGTTTGAACAACTCAGCAGCTGACGGGCAACAGGAGATAAGGCACCTGGGTCTCATGGCTCAGGGCCTCTTTCACTGCAATGGCCCCATCCTACTTCTACACGAACCACTGTATACCCCACTGTATACCCCCTCATGCTACATAGTTGCTGGTGAATTCCTCTAACTGGCTCTGGGCCGATATGATAAAGCTAAGACTATAAAACTCACAAAAGTACTGCACAAGAACAGAACTTACATTTTTCCCCAGACATTTCATGTTGAAAACTACATAAACACAATCCTCCGGGGGTTTAGTTGTTTAGGGATATAAACCCACTAACTTTGTGGCCCTGCCTGTGATTCTCTGGTCTTCAGATTTATTATCTACAGCTTCTAGTTATAGCTGTGCTTTTCAGGATATAGATTCTTTTCTCTAGTCATAATGTCTTAATAAGATTTTTTTTCTTTTTCTTTTTCCATAGGAGACTATCATAAACTGAACGCACATACACATATACAAAAGAAAGAGAGAAAGGGAGAAAGGGGGGAAGGGAAGGGAAGGGAAGGGAAGGGAAGGGAAGGGAAGGGAAGGGAAGGGAAGGGAAGGGAAGGGAAGGAAAAGAAAGGAAAAGAAAAGGAAAAGAAAATGGTGTATAATCACCCCAGCTTTTGTATTGTTAAGTGAATAGGATACTCCTCTCAGCAACCTCCCCCCTCCCCATCCTTGTTTGATGGCAAAAGATCTATTACAAACTCCTAAAGGCAGTTGGGACCAATAATTAGCACATGTAGTATTTCACCACAGACAGACTCTGTGTTTCCTTAAAGAGGTAACTCTTAGGAAATATTGCTCCTTGATTACACCTTATCACACAATAAAAATATGATTCCATTTTACTGAGATGTTCGATTTTCTTAGTCTTTTATGTCACACCAAGAAAAACGTTTAAAGTTTCCTTCACTAATTGTTTATAAAAGGTATATTGGAGACAAAAAAAGTGTGAACCTGTAGTCTTCTGGGAAGAGAACATGTAGATAATTATGTTATTTGTGTTTCCTTGCCAACAGTATTCTGGGCTTGGTAACCTGTAGAGGTTCCTTATGTAAGAGATTAAAGTGTATGCCCTCGTGCCTTTCCTAAAAACTTGGAGCCTATCAAGCATCTCGCCATCTTTGAATTATCCTTTCAATAAGGCCAGTTTAAAGCCATGAAATGGCTTATGAGCTCTTATGTGTTATGTAACATTTCCAGTGGTTACTGTAGCAACATTTTGTTCTATACAGCATTTCAGTTGCATGTGAAGTAATCTGTATTGTTAAGGGATGCTTTGTTTCACACTGATGACCATAAACCCTGCTTAAGTGTTTCAAACACTGCCTCCCCACTCCCTTTTGTCCTACCTGAAAGGCACCTACCAAGCCCGGTTTCTCCTTTCTTTTAAGATTAAAGGGGGAGAGATGCTCTGAAGAGGTTCGTTAGCTGTGTAACAGCGACCCCTACAGGCATAAGGTCTTGAAGGTGGCCAAAACCTCCCAGAATTCAATGCCTTTGCCTGCTAACTAGTCCCCCTTTATTTTGCTTATCTTGAGAGCTTTCAGAGCATTAATTAGGAATTGCCATTACTTTGAGAACGCGGGCTGTTTTTGGTGCCCAGAAACCAGAGTCTAAAGTTTTGGGAGTTTATTATCTACTCTCCAAGGCACATAAGTCTTTGTTTTCTCTTTGCGTGATTTAAAGGAATCGTGGACGAGTTGCTTTCTATTTATCGGCAAATCAGCATAATAAACGTGTTCACAGTCAGAATACATCTTTGATTGCTTTTTCCTGGCGAAGGGAAAACGGTTGCAAAAAAAAAGTTAAAATCTCAGGAAGAAAGGAAAAAAAAATCCTAGCGCTATTGCTTTTCTGGGTTTGCAAATGTGTGTAGCTCAGGCACCCGGATGATTCATCCCCTGAAAGCCTAAGCGCTCCATTTGTTTTGTAGATTTCACTACCCCCTTTGTTCTGCTTCAAACCTTTCAGAGGGCTGAAATGCATTATTACCTTGTTAAATCTCAACCAAAATCATTTCTACAGCCTGAAGCTGTTTTGACGTGGGTTGAGCATCTCACACACAAAAGAATTGCTTTTGTTCCCAGAAACTCTCATTGGCTGAGTGGCCTTTGCTCTGAGCCAATCAGAAACCAGTTGTTAGGCTTGGCTGGCTATTTTTAGCTTCACTCGAAAAAATCCTTGGTCTTGGAGCGGGTGAGCTGGAAAAAGAAAGTATCGTATAGTAAAAGCAAACAGCCAAATGCATTTTGGATGTCACGGCGTGTTTGGCATTTTTCCTTCAACTACTCATACACTATTACATTAGCATGTGTTTTTGTAAACAACAAACAGAAATAGAACTTTATCTCCCAATTCTGAATTATCCATTTAGCAAACAGGCAGGAAGTCTAAGAAGAGTCATTATTACCTTTTTATCCAAGAGCAATGTACTCTAGCGTTTAGTTTTTTCACAAACACGCAGAAATGCCTGTTACCCTATAGAGATTCCTAAGGGTTTTTTTTCCCCAAAGAATTTTTAAATAAATTTTTGTCTTGAATTAGTAGAAATTTTCAGTGACTTCCTCATTGTGAATTATAGTCATAAAGTCATCCTTCCTCCTTGCCCTTTAAAGATGTATGTAATTGTACAAACGAGTATGCACATGGTGCATAGCAATTAAAATCATAAATATTCAATGTGTTTTATGCGTGGAGATAAAGCATTCTTTTGAGTATGGTCTTTCATTTAGGCCATTACTCAGTAGGCACAAGAAGCATTTTTCCCAAATGCTCGAGGTGACAAAGCATTACAACACACAATTCATTAATTATCTAATATTATCAGAAAATGAAAGGGGCCGAATGGGAAAAGTTGGGACTGAACCTTGATTTTCCCTAAGTCATCTATCTAATTGGGTAAAAAGGTAGGGCCAAGCTGGATCAAAATTTTACAACAGATCAATTTTATTAGCAGGAAGGAAGATCTCTTCCTGAAAGGAAAAAAAAAATCCAAATTTTTGTCTAATTCTTAAAACATATTTCAGGTGGTAGATTTCCCCCAATATTTATTACTTCATCTTGAGACTGTGACTTCATTTGCCGTTGTGATTTGTTTGGTTGTTTTAAGAAAAATTCCCTCTACTCCTAGTCGCAAGCCATCTAATTGCCCTTTAGACATTGCACGTAGGGAATCTGGATCACAGGCAGTTTGAGAAAGCTGAGAGGCTTCAGGAAGGAGAACAGATTCAAGCCCTAAACCTGGGATTACACAAGTGGTTTGCTGTGATCTTCCGTGAGCAAGCATGGCCGAGGATATGGTGGGCACAGTCCAAGGACTTCACGAAAAATTCTACCAGAGTGAAGGGAGCACACTGAAGTTTGGGGAGGAGACCTTCCTTGTTTTCAGCAATGCAGAATATAGTATTCAGGGAAAATGTCCCCTGGGTTTCTGAAGATGAATTTGAATGGCTGAAATAAGGCACTTTGGGTAGAGTTATCTTTTTCATTCCAACATCAATTTGGTGCACACTGGGACAGGTTTTAAGAAAACAGCTATACAATAGCTCCCAGGAGCTTAGCTGGGTTTTTGTAGACAACCAGCTGCTAACAATTTTGTTTAATATGCAGTCTTAGTAAATTAAAGGAATCTGACAAATCAAGACCCAGCACGATTCTTATTTGTTTGCTATGGCGTAGCATGTTGAACCCCAGCAGAAATTAACCCATTGCAATTTTTCTCTTCAAGACCGGCATTTTGTTTTCATGCTTCCCTGTGCCAGGTGTATTTGCTCCTGACTTGGTCATCTGAGCAATTCCTTAGTTTAATACTTTCCTGCCTAAAAAATAGATGCGTCATAATAATACAAATTTTAGAGTCATGTTTATTTCCAGTTCTCTCTCTCTGTACTTAAACTCCTTGAAGGTGAAAGGCAAGGCAAGGCAAGGCAAGGCAAGGCAAGGCAAGGAAAAAGGGAAGGGAAGGGGAAGGGGAAGGGGAAGGGGAAGGGGAAGGGAAGGGAAGAAGTTTTCTCCTTTTGTATCTTAACCTATCTACGTGGCATTTGCTTACTCTTAAACCTGCCTGGCATACATTTTGCTTTCTGTGGAGATGGAGACCCTTGTCCCTTGGACACAGGGAGACAAATAGAGGAGAAACATTCAGAACTGCACTTAGCTACATCTCCATGGGAGTGATGTGCAGAAAAGGGAAAGGTGCTTGCTGGGTGCACCGAGATACCTAACTAACTGACTTTTTCTTTCTTTCTTTCTTTCTTTCTTTCTTTCTTTCTTTCTTTCTTTCTTTCTCCTCTTTCTCCTCTTTCTTTCTCTTTCTTTCTTTCTTTCTTTCTCTTTCTTCCTTTCTTTCATTCTTTTGTTCTTTCGTTCTTTCTTTTGTTCATTCTTTCTTCCTCTTTCTTTCTTTCTTCCTCTTTCTTCCTTTCTTTCTTTGTCTTTCCCTTCCTCCCTCCCTCTCTCCTTCTGTTTCTTTCTTTCTTTCTTCCTCTTTCTTTCTTCTTTCTTTCTTTCTTTCTTTCTCTCTTTCAAGGTTTTAAATTCCAATTAGTTAACATAAAATGTAACAGTAGTTTCAGGAGCAGAATTTAGCGATTCATCACTTACATACAACACCCAATGAGCATCACTTATATTTCACTTTCCTCTACCTACACAGGATCCTGTTGCCTGCAATAGTATTGTAAAAAGTAAGTGTACATGCTTACTAATTGATAGATAATTATTCCAATGTTTGTTGTGAAATAGTTGAAATAACTGGATTTTGCCATTCACACCTGCCAATGCATAGAGCCAAGAAGCCAAACGAAATCCTAACAGGCCAAACTATAGCTCTCCTGTGATGAAGCAGCCGTTTTTCTTACAGCACCAGAGCCACCCGTGTTCCTGGCAAAGCTGTGAAGTAAGCCAAGTGTGTCCTAAGTGCCTCTGGTATCTCCTGCCTTTTCCTCACCTCGTGCAGGCAGTGCTCTCCAGCTTTCTTTCAAGTCTCCCTTTCGTTTAGCCTCACCTTGGACTAAGCCCACCCTCCCTTCCCCAAAATAGTCCCCCTCATCTTCCAGATTCGGGGTAGAAGTGAATATTTTTTCTCTCTCTGGATTTAAATTGAAAACATGACAGCTTTTGCTGACATGATTCATAATTAGGGGTGTGTGTGTGTGTGTGTGTGTGTGTGTGTGTTACTGTGCCATTGAGCACAAGTGTGTGGGAGTTGCCTTAACATGGCACAGAACACATTCCTTGTATTCCTGCATCGTCATCATTTCAGTCCCATTAATTTATGGTTCCACAGAAAATCTCATGTGTGAATCGCATGAGCTTTGCTGAGCCCCTTGTGCAGAAAGTCAGTCTGTATAAATATTCTCTAGGCTTCACATTTTCACTTTAAGAGGCTTAATATTTGCCCGTCATGGGCCCCTTGGCCTTTTAAAAATCTTGAGTGACTTATAATTGGGCAGACAGTTTGTGAAATATTCATACGAAAACCTTAAAACACGAGAAAAAAATTAGAATCATAGGCATAATTTAGAGGATTAGTAGTGTGCAAAACAAAGTACCTTTCTACAAAATTTTGATGATCTTGTAGAAAATTAAAATCGTTCATGACCCGAGGACATCCAAAGCTGGGATAAGGGAAAGTTTGGGGGAGATGATTTAACTTGAAGTGTAACTTTGTGCCTGGGGCAGCTGATATATGCAAATCTTAGCGTACAGGATGTGGTGAAACCTACCCATGGAAGCAGTGAGAACAATTTGAAAACAAACCATCTACACTGAACTTTTAGGGCCAGTTGAGAGGCCAGCTTTGGCTCCGGTCATGATCTCACAGTCCGTGAGTTCAAGCCCCATGTCGGGTTCTGTGCTGACAGCTCAGAGCCTGGAGCCTGCTTTGGATTCTGTGTCTCCCTCTCTCTCTGTCCCTCCCCTACTCACAGTCTCTCTCTCTCTCTGTCTCAACATAAATAAACATTAAAAAATTTAAAAAATAAATTAAGCTTTTAGCAAGAATGAGTTAAATGCTGTGGGGAAATGGAGATTTCATTGTGACAAGCAATTCAGACACATTAAAATTCTAAAACTATGCAATAAAGAAAAAGGAAAACATGGTTAATCAGAAAGACAAGCAAAATATAAAGATAGAAAACAAAAATAGAACATGCATTTGGAATTCGTAGTGATTTAATTCTGGCTCTTATCAAAATATAGTTTGTATGTTGTTCATATTTACTTAAAATATATTTCCCAAATGAGAAAAATAATTGTATTTACATTTTATGGTAAGTGTACCTTCAATTATGTTTTGAAAAGTAAATACTAGAGAGTGTAATAATGGACCTCAGAATAATAGAATGAAATGCCAATATGCCCTGGGTTTTTAATAAAACAGAGCTTATTTTTATTGCTTTGTTACTAAGAAAAAAAAAAAACCTGAAGAACATATGTAAAGAAGCTGAAGAAAAACTTCCGTGAGGCCAAAAAAAAAAGCAAATAATTTTGAATGACGTATAAATAGAGCAAATTATTTTAGCAAGTCAGGAGAATCTGGAAATACCAGGTAAGCATTCTTTTTCATTGGCATCTCATATCATTAATCATAGGAAGACCATCATGTAGTTAGATGTGAACAATTCAGAAGGGGGTGTGGCTGGGTGCTGGTCAGGTAAAGTCATGAATTTGTTTTAAAGATTATTTATGTATTTTGAGAGAGAGAGAGAGAGAGAGAGAGAGAAAACATGTGAGTGGGGAAGGGGCAGAGAGAGAGAGGGAGACAGAGAGTCCCAAAAGCAGAAAAAGCAAAAGCACAAAGGGGAACCATTGCCAGTGGCCATCATAGCTGGGTGCCAAAGATTTGTTGTTTACAGTGGCTGCTTCCAATGGTAGCTCTTTCCTTTTTCACGCATTTTGAATGCCTCTGTAGTTTTCTAGGTAAGGATGATTTGTTGTTTACTACTGACAGAACTACAAAAGAATGCTTTTAAATACCCATTTCAAACACAAGACCATTGGAAAAAATGCTATGAAAATCACTTAGCCCAATTTTTTTTTTTTTTTTTTTTTTTGGCTGGAACACCTCTTCTGTCCTTCCATGGAGTTGTTACTAGAACAACTGTAGTTTGTCTTGACACATAATGACTTAGGTTTGTTTTGGAAAGGCCTTTTGTTAATAAGTTTGTTTTCCATTTGGGTGTGAGTACTAATGTCCGGGGCCAAGTCTTGCTTTGTTCCTTCATTTGCTTACTGAAATGTCAATGCTATGCTTCCTTTGATTAAAATCATAAAATATATGATTAAATATTTTATAGGACCCATCACACTAGGACCAGTGCCTGTAGGGTCAAAGTGCATTCTTCCGATGAGCACATGTGTTGTTCAGCAAATTACCCCTGTAAAGAGGCGTATGCACAGGCTCTCGAAGGCCTCACAGCTGCGGGGCCCAGATGTTGCCTGACATGTACCGCTGGGTTCAGCGTGGGAGAAGGAATCACGATGCTTTGTGGACAGCTCTATATTAAACTCTACATCAGTAGCAAAACACAATCCAAAGCGATGATGGATGAGCTGGCTTGAAAGCTGTTGAGTATCGCTTTGTCACCATTGAAAAGCATTACTCTTCACACAATGACAGCCCCATTAACCTTTGGGACTGAGTCTCCTTCACTGAAATCATCCCAGACTTTCTTCAAACTTTGCTTTGAACGTAGTCAGTGGTATCCGAAAGCAATGAGACAGCTTGAGAAACTGGACATTGAAGCATTCTCTGACAGAAAATATACGAGGTGTGGGCATTCCACGTGCTAAAGGCTGAGAAAGGCAAGATGCTCATGTTGATCTCCAGCCTTTCATCCTATGTTAGATTTTGTAGAACACACTTGGAACTAAAGAACTTGGGAGAGAAATCAAATACCCCAAGTCAATCCATTTTAGAGCACCCCTCCTAGTATTCGATCGGTCTTCATGCAACACCGCTTCCCAGAAGTATCAGGACTCTTACGTTCAAAATTGGACTGCAGTTCATGAGATCTTGCTGTCAATGTGCGGTGTACTCACAGCCCAAGGCTAATGCAGTGCATCCAACTTGCAGAGCAAGAGAAAGGCTGCTCAAAGAGTTATTACCAACACTTAGGAGGAATTTCTCGTTGGTTATTTGTAGGAGACAGACAAAGCTAGGCTCACCAGAGTACTGACAGAGTTCCTGATAAGGTTAAATTAGCTGACTGAGGCAGTAAGAAAGATCCTGAGTTTCAAAGACCATGCAAGGAAGCCATCATCCAGTCTTTCTCCAGTTAGGAAGGATATGTTATTTCCCAGCAAGAGAGGTAGATATGAAGATGCTTTTATTTTTTTTTAAGTTTATTTATTTATTTTGAGAGAGAGAGACAGAGAAGGGGAAGAGAGAAAGAGAGAGAAAGAGAATCCCAATCAGTTTCGACACCATCAGTGGAAGGTCCGAAGCGGGGCTCGAACCCATGAACCGTGAGACCATGAGCTGAAACCAAGAGTCGACGTTTAACCCACTGAGCCACCCAGGTGCCCCTGAAGATGGCTTTAAACAGATCCCTGCTGTGCATGCATTGCTTCATGTTAATTTAGGTACTCAGACCTAAAAGGGGGATTTGGAGAACTCTCAAAGTGGATATTGCTTCCAAACTAATTCTGACTTCCCTTAGGTCATGGCAGTATTCATTTGTTCATTAAACATTGATACCATGTCAAGATGAAAAGACATAACTACTATCCTTGAGAATGATTTATCGCTGGGATATAGATTGATGTGTAGACATTTACAAATAAGCTATCCAGTGCTATTAGGAACATACGTTTGCAATGCGATAGGAGCCCTGAAAAGGAGTACTGGTGTCAGAGAAAACGTTGTGAGGCTTTTGAAGTACAACCTGGGGAATGAGTAGATATTTAATAAGGGGATGGTTTAGTTGAGTGGTGATGGAGAGGACAATCCAGGCAGAGGGAACTGCATGTGCACAGGTATAGAGAAAATAATCAGGTATGGCTGGTGGCGGGGGGTGGGGAGAAGGCATAAAATGACAACAAGTATTAAGGTGGAACCAGATCATAAAAAGCTTCATATGTGATGCTATTGACAGAGTGATTATATATAATCTTTTTTTTTTAAGTTTGTTTATTTAGTTTTGAGAGACAGAGAGAGATTGAGTGGGGGAGGGGCAGAGAGAGAGAGAGAGAGAGAGAATCCCAGACAGGCTCCATACTGTCAACACAGAGCCCGATGCAGGACTCGAACTCACGAACCATTAAGATCATGACCTGAGCTGAAGTCAGATGCTTAACTGACTGAGGCATCCAGGTACCCTGTGATTATATGTAATCCAAACCAGAACACTTTTGAAAGAAAAAGAGAGATGTTATTAATAATTACTCTGCTGAATGCATAAGCCAAGAATGCCCTTAAAGAGCTGAGACCAATCAGTACCCTAGCTACAGACAAAGGGGTGCGCTGAAGAATGTCAAAGAAGAAAGTGCTGATATATGATGTCTATATTAGACTGATACTAGTGTGATACCAACGTGAAGGCTGGATTAGATTTCTAGACACTGAAAACTAGCATGTAGAAAGAATGTTTTGCCAGCGACATGAATCTGAGAGCTCACCTTTTCCTGGATGGCTAAAGATAAAATTGGGTCATGAGACTTTTTTCACCCCATTCGATGTTCAAGAAGTGATGTTGCCTCGTGCTTTTGAGTCTATAGAAACATAAAGTGCTGGTGAGCTGGCTAGTCAGCAAAATGGGGCCTCTTTACCTGATTGTCTTGCTGTTTTATAAAAGTCAAAGAAAAATATTAGAAAGAGGGTTGTGGAGCTGGCGAATCACTACTACACCTTCTTTCTTAGTGGCCCCAGAGCACTAATATTTATGTAGCTGCTGCAGCTGAATCAGTGCCGTGAGGCCCACTGGGTCCCTGCACGGTGCTCGCTGCCATAATGGGTGGATGGGACCATGAAATGGAGGTTGGGAGGGGGGCTTGGGGGCTGCAGGGCACATTAAAACTTCAGTAAAATTACTCTTGTAAAGCAACTGAGCCAGAAGGGAGTGCAGCTGTGTCTGCTTCCTTGTACAATGTCTTCAGAGTCAGTTTAAGCCAGTGCCTTTAGGTTTTATTTCTTCCATCTTCTAGACTCTGATTTGTGATTTGAAGTTTTGCCAGTGGAGGAGTCCTGGGTCTTGGAGGCTCTTCTGTTTTGCATTTGCTTTCTGGCTTCCTTCTGTGTTCATGAATGACCAGTTTTCCTAATGCTTCATTTTCACATCTTATTTTACATTTTCCTTTTCCAGCCATACATTTTACAGCATTTCCCCAAGGCAAAATAACGCTAGTCAAATTTTCAATAAAACAGTTTTGTGTATGTATCAACCAGTATAAACAACATTATGGCTCTAGGCACTTAGCCTTTTCGGAAAGAGTGCTGATTCTCTCTTATTTGTATATTTCTTAAATATCCTTGGTACAAAATCTTACTCTAAAAAGTATTCCTTTGATGTAAAGAATCCCCGTGTTCATTCATCTGTATATTAAACAATTATTTGTTGAGTATCCATCACGCTTCTGGCTCTGTCCAAAATCCTGGGCGCACAGTGATTGGAAAGACAAAATCCTTACACTTAAAGAGAGTGCAATTTCTTGGTGGTAAAATGGGGGGGGGGGTCATGGAAGGAAACAGGCTATTTATCTGTAGCAGTCGTTCTGAAAGGGTGGTCTCAGTACCACCGGGACCTTGTTAAAAATGCAAATCATTGAACTCATCCCAAATCTATTCAACCAGAAACTCTGAGTTGGAGCCCAGCAGTGTTTGCTTTAACAAGCCCGATGTTTGACTCTGATGCACACTGAAGTTTGAGAACCTCTGAGCTACAATATAATGAGATATACGTGTTGGGTGGTAGACGAGGATGTGTGGGCTAACTCAGTCTTGTGGCATGAGAAAAAGCTTCTCAAGGAAGTTATTTCTAAGTGGAGAGCTGAAGGATTGGTAGGAATTAGCCAGGCAAAGGGGAGGTGGGAGTGGACAGAAATTCAGCCCGAGGGCGGGAGGTACTGAGTCAGTCTAGAGGTGCAAAACAGCAGAGCTTGTTCGGAATTCAGGAGGAATTCAGGGAGGCTGGCAGTGCAAATGGTGGAAGCTGGGGAATTGCTCACATCTCTCATCAAAGGGCAGGCAAAGTCCCACCATCGCATCTGCTGACAATAGTATAGTGAAAACCACAGCGGCTGTCAGAAGCGACAGGTAGGTTTGTCACACCAGGAAGTTCTAGTAAGTCAGACTAAAGCCAGAGGGGTAAAAAATACAATTGGGAGCATGCAGCTAGGGAGCTTCTGTGGTCCAACTATGCAGACTATGCAGGAAGCAGGAAGACTAACCCAGAAAACGTGTGAGCTCAAATCATGACTCCTCAAGAGAATGGTGTCTTTTTGCCTGTTGGGGTTACCTTAACAAAATACCACAAGCTGGGTGGCTTGAACAACGCAAATTAATTTTCTCATAGTTCTAGAGGCCAGAAGTCCAAGAGCAAGGTGTCAGTAGGGTATTTTGTTCTGTTTCGTTTGGTTTGGGTGTTTGTTCTTGTTCTTTTAGAGGCTTCTCTCCTTGGTTTGCAGATGGTCACCTTCTCGATGTGTCTTTACATGGTGTTTCCTCTGTGCGTGCGTATCCCGGTGTCCCTTTGTGAATGCCAATTTCTGCTTCTTATAGGGACACCCATTGATATTGGATTAAGGCTCATTTTTGGAGGACCTAGTTCAACCTATAATAGATGGCAATAACAAGCAAGACTCCAGGTTCAGAAGAAATAGAATTAAGACGTGAACCCAGAGGGGTAGTAACGTGTCAAGAGAATTCAGGAGCTTTGCACCCAGAGGTAGGGGTCCAGTTAAGAAGATAACCTGGTTTGTCACAACAGCATACCAAGCCCTTACCTAGGGTTTCTCAAAGCTCCCTAGGCTGAAAAGGGATTGGTTTCATATTTGGGGCATCATGAACTCACAGGTGTGAGAAAATAAAAGGTGATACTATGACAAAGTAAGTGCACAGAGGGATACAAACTAGTTGCCATAGAAAGAAACTATATAGTGAAATGTCACCCGATTTGGAAATCAGAAAAGCTGAATTTGAATGTGAGATTTGTTGCTTGTCTCTTGGTGAAGAAATTCAAGTAACTATTCAGTCTTAGTTTTCTCTTTATAATAAGGGAATCCTACCAATACCCACTTCGCAGGAATACGTTTTACATATGTAAGCTGCTGTCATTAACGTCATACGTAACTTTTTTATTGAGAGTTTTCTATAACAGATATTATTGTAAGGCCTTTAAATGTAAGGTCTTATTTAATTGTAGTCTGTATTTACAGCCATTCAAAGGTATCTGAAATAAATGTTCAAAATAATCCACATAAACAAATATGTTTATCAAAAACCACCTTTCTAAGAAACGGTTTTTCAGTATTACTTAGTTGGGGGCTTTCCAAGTTCAATGTAAGTGATCAGGTTTACCCATGGGAACCTATAAGTGAAATGTTCCATATGGAGAGAAAACCAAACTCTGTGCACGTAGAATTGTCATATTTCAAATAATTCAGCGACATGGAGATTAGATGTCTTGGAGATTAGAAAAAATGATGGTAGGCCAGAGATGACGAAGGGGTTATAACCACTTCATAGAATTATTCGATCTTCTCTGACTAACCCACCTGTATAGTGAGGACGGGTATGTCAGGATGTCAGAGCTAGAAGCCCAGCCAGAAAGGCTGTTCCGCAAAGCTCATCTAGTTTTCTCTGCTTGCTGAGCAATATACCCGTGGTCTGTGATTTCTCAGGTGGGCATATTAACAGGAACAGAAAGAGCGAGTCAGCCATGGATGTCATGTGTCAATGAAACCCAAAAAGCAGTCTGTTCTATCAGACTCCTCCATTTGTTTTACAAAAACTTCAAGGGCACTTTGACATTGATTATTCAAAATATGAGAGATTCAATAATAATTTCAGTATAGGACTAAAACATGATGTGAACGGAAACTTATTCCGGTTGGTGCTGAGCACACAGAGGGGCTTGCTACTGCCTGTGGGCAAGGGCCAAGGACAACTTGACAGAACTGAAGACATCTGAGCTGGGTTATGAGGCTGAACAGGAAGCATCTGTGTGAGTACATAAGGAGCGAGATTTTAAAAAGAAGATTCTGATGTTCAAATCATGGAGGTTGGAAATCACTGAGGAAGAGCTAAGTCTTTGTGCAGATTCATCACCTCCAAATCATTTTACATTTTACTCTGTAACTTTATGTATGCCTTCCATCTTCCTTGCCTCTCCTCCCCTGTGTGGGAAGAGCTAATGAGAGGCAGTACACATCAATAACACAATGGAAGAAGGGAGACATGGAGGCCAGGGATTCAGCACCCTGACTTTCTCCCTGCCGGTTGCTGCAGACTGGCTGTGTCCCCGTACTAAAGGCCACAACTCTGAGTAACCCCAATCTCTAGATGCTGGTAACGGTTCTCTCCCCTCCTTCTTCAGAGCCTTGATTTTGGGTTTCCTTTCCGCTGTCCACATTTGAGTGAGTAGATATTCCCTTTGTACCAACTTCCCTCAGTGACCTGACTTGGTATATTTACATAACCACACAACTGAGGAAAAAACAAAAGTGCATTCTGCCTGGAGACACCTGTGCAATTACAAAGCCAGGTTGAATTGATTTGATTTTTTTCCCCCTCTGTTCTTTCATTTCTCTGTACCCACTGAAATGAGTGGCTATTTAATGTTACCAAGAATGTACACAATGATTCACAAGTTGCCATTTGAAGGATTGGGAACCATGAGTAGTGGAAATTATTTCATGTCAAATTTTTCTATTACTATACAATAGATTTCATATTTGTAGGTCTTTAAAAGTCCTCAGACATTATCTAATATTAGATATTAGATAGTCCAGTGTGCCTACAATGAGCTCATGAACAAAATCATCCAGAGAGCTCTCTAAAAATGTCGAAATATATTTATTTATCTCACCAAGATCTCCTGCATCAGAATCTCTGGGGGCAGCATCTAGACTTTTATTTTATTTTACTTTATTTTATTTTATTTTATTTTATACTTATTTATTTATTTATTTACTTATATTACTCTGAGGTTTTCTGCACTATGATTCTTACCTAAGAGGTGGGAAAACTAAGGACTACAAAGGTTTTGTAACTTGTGCAAGCTCAGATAACAAAACAGGCATAATCAGAATGAGAGCTACTGCCCTTAACTCTCAATTATTGAGAATGAGGGAAATCGGAAGTGGGGAAAATCAACAGAAACTCTGTAGAGAGAGTAATGCCCTAATTTGGAAAAGTATAACACTGAGCCCAAATTAAGGAATACAAGACTGTGTTTCCCAATTCACCAAACGTCCTCCTGTACCTCACACAGCTTTTTAGACTTCTATCATTTTGGTATTGACCTTTCAGTAGAGGTGTTTCTTACAATGAATATGGTAACCAGCAATCACCTGAGCCTATTTACATACTAGGATTGCAATTCCACAGGAAAGACTCAGTGTTCTGATAAGTGATGAAAACAGTCATTTCATAAATCAGAAGATAACCTCGAGCCATTGCTTTGAAGTCTCACTGATATTTTCCAACTCATTTCCTAAGGAGAGAAAACCTGCCAAAACCCTCCACGAAGATAAACAGTATTTGGCTGGTAGAATTCCGGAGTCTGGAGACAATGAATTGATCAAGTATTTTCTACGAGAACATAATACAAAATTGTTCAGTTTATAAAAGAATCTCTTCTACTACAATTCTTTCCAACGATAAGGAATTAATTTATTCTGTCTTCACTGGTGAAGTAAGAATAGAATCAAAAAAGAGAAGTAACCTGCCTATTTCAGTGTAGATGAACTTCTTTGACTCCTGGAATCTTACAGCAGATATTTGCTGACGTTCTCAACAATCTAAAACCAGAGAAGGGAGATTTCCCAATAGCAAAATATGATTTCAGGTTAACCCATTTATCTTATCCTCTGCTATTTTTCTCTTCATCTGTTTAGGTTATTTGAGCGTGGTTGAGAATGTTGAAGAGGCATCCCTGGTATGTTCCAGAACAAGTAGGGAAGTACGACCACTCTACCATTGGTGAGTGTCCTAAGATCTGCAGTGTCCTTCATTAGTTTTGATTAACCTCACTGCAACCATTTGGGGCTAAAGTTATTCACCTCCACACTGTTTTCTGAGTCTTGAGTTGCAGATTTCTCAGGTACGATGTTCAGGTTCACAAGTATCTTCAAAACTTATCTATACAGATGACTGTAAAAGAAATGTGATGATACACCTTATAAGAACACTAGTTACAGGTGCAATATGCTTTGATTAAAAAAAATAGACAAATATTATATGGTATTTTAGGTTAATATTTAGCAGCGAACGCTTCTGCATTCTTAGTTATAGGTGTATCTATTTATTTATTTGTTTGTTTTAATGTGTATTTATTTTGAGAGAGAGAGTGAGCACAAGCGGGGGAGGAGCACAGAGAAAGGGAGAGAGAGATTGCCAAGCAGGCTGCATGCACACAGCCTGACACTGGGCTCAATCTCATGAACTGTGAGATCATGACCTGAGCAGAAATCAAGAGTCAGATGCCTGGGGTGCCTGGTGGCTCAGCTGGTTAAGGCCTGACTGCAGCTCAGGTCATGATATCTTGGTTTATGAGCTTGAGCCCTGCATTGGGCTCTGTACTGATAGCTCGGAGCCTGGAACCTGCTTCTAATTCTGTGTCTCCCTCTCTTTCTATCTCTTCCCAGCTTGTGCGCTCTCTCTCTCTCTCTCTCTCTCTCTCAAAAAAAAAAAAAAGAGTACAGTAGGACGCTAAACCGACTGAGCCACTCAGGGTCATATAGTTATAGGGTCATATTTAAAACAGCTTATATATGGTATTAAAAACACCATAGAAACTGGAAATCATTTAATTTAGTGCCAAGACCTTAATTTCTCTTATTTAATTCTCTCGTTCTTTATAGTTCTGAATTCCCATGCCTGTTTGGAATAATCTCAGATTTTCTTAAAGACTTTGATATTCTAAGAAATACCAATTTTAGTCTTATAATAAAAGGATATTTAAGTTCTGAAATCTCATACAGTATACCAGCAGAGGTTAACAAAGTGTTCAAGCCATCAATGCTCTAAAAAACAGAAAACCTGTATACATTAGGATGACAGGTGTCTCTGTCTCTTTTATTTGGGAGTTTTGACCAAAAATTGCCTTACTGGCCACTTGGAGTCACCAGTGCTCTCTCCAAACCTGGGAAACATGTGGCTAAAAGTTTGGGGATTGAGGGGGAGGGGATAAAGAAAGTGTTTTTCCTTAAGTCATAATAACATTGAGAAAGTTAATAGTTTCTGCTGTACGAAACTACAGAAACTTTAGTTTCTACACAGCAACTTAATAGTTTCTGCCTCTTTTACATGGCAAGTTGCCAATCTATGCCATTATTGATCTGTGACAAGTATAACAGGAATGCTTTCAACATTTTAAGATCCCATTCGTAGCCTTTTACCATTTGTCTATTTTCAGATGACAAAACATTTTAAAGTTGCTTTAGAACTCTAAGTTTTAAATGTTTTCCTTTCGTGTGATACCCGAATCCTAATCGTCATTCTATGAATTTGTTTCAAAAGTAACAGTAATCATTAATAAAATATCCGTCACTAGTAATCTGCTTTCTCCGGTGTCTTAGGTTGGGTTTCCTGGGAGCAGAACTGGAGAAAGGAGATCAGCAGAGATATTTAGTTGGGCAAGAGCCTCGAAGAGAAGGAATTGAGGGAAGGGCAGGAGGAGGAGCTAAGCAAGGATGAAGTCTCACCTGGAGACACTTCAGCCTGATCCTACAGGGGAGCTCTGGAGCATTAATTACACCCCACAGTAGAGACACGAGCACCACCATTTCTATCCGTGGTCAGTCTGTCATTGGCTGTGGGTTGTAGAAGGGTGGAGTGGGGAGGACAGAACCTCTCAGGCTAAGTAGTATTGGCTTAAAGGGAGAGATTCTTTGGAGAAGGGGGTAGTTGTGAGCAACTATCATCTCAGAAACTGGGGTATGCTGCCACAGCCAGCAAAATGGATCAGGGTGTGGCTGCATCACCACCATCCACCTAAATGAACGGAACTCTTATTTAGTGGCTTCTGGGCTCATCAAAAGTAACTACCGTATCAGTTCAACAGATTGTCTATGACAGCTGTTTTTCTTCTCCTTAACTTTTTATTAATCAAATGAAAAGAAGAGCCCACCTTTGCATAACAGATGGAGCTAGATTAGATTCCTCCTCCTCGGTGTGGTGCCAAAATAATCTGCAACTCGCCTTTTCTGGGCCTCGTTTTTTTCAGTATGTAAGTAAAATTGTAGCAGTTTTCAAAGGTGCAAGAATTAGCAATCTAGTCTTCTTGAATGGGAAGAGATATTAACATTTGGGGAATTATTGGTTACATAAATGGTTCTGAGATTAGCCTCCACTGCATTCGCACGGCAGAAGTTCAAAGCTACTGGAGCAGGAACAGCTGGCCCAGATGAAGCATGTCCACCATGCAAGACTCATTCTTGGCCCTTTACATTTGAGGTCACTTTTAACCCTCTCAACATATCTGCCAAGTGGAGATTGTGCTCCCCTGTTCCTCTAAGAAGGAAACAAGGCTCAGTAATTTTGAGTGACTGGCCTGAAATTGTTCAGCTGATGGAAGAGCCAAGAGGTGAACACAAGGCTAAAATATTCCCACTAGGATCAGGTGTCTTGCTCTATCTTAGTATTCAGATCAGTAAACTCCCTTCCTAATTTGGATAAGCTGCTTACAATGAGAACATTTTCTCAGTAAATTCTTCTTGGTAACAGTATAGCTTGTCATGTACTTTATTCATTTATATTTTTTTATTTTTTTAAATGCTTATTGATTTTTGAGAGAGAAAGAGAGAGCATGTGCGAGTGGGGGAGGGGCAGAGACAGAGGGAGACACAGAACCCAAAGCAGGCTCCGGCTCTGAACTGTCAGTACAGAGCCCAACGTGGGGCTCGAACTCACAAACTGTGAGATCATGACCTGAGCTGAAGTCAGAGGCTTAACCGACTGAGCCACCCAGGCACCTCGTCAAGTACTTTAGCTTACGGTCTCACAGAAAGTGATGGGAAAGGTTATTTCAGATGTTCAAAACGTATTTCTGGGTAATCATTATAGCTCACTAGCCCAATCTAAAATTTCAATTCCTCTCATGTTGTCTTTTTGTAAGACTGTGCAACAGAGCCCTGAAAAATCATACCTTCAGCTACTTAAAGAAGAGAAGGAAGTTGTTTTTATAACTCTTCATCGAATTCTTTCCCTTAGTTTGTTTTACATGGCATTCCCCAGTTCACTGATGATCTCTTTACCTTTTTTTTGAGTTCTCAGTGTCAGGGGCTAAAAACGGGGCCTCATTTTTCTCAATGCATGTGCCCAGCATGATTAAAAGAAAGACTTACTTCATGGGTGCAGTAGCCCCAAGAGAATATGTTTCAAATGCAAACATTGTAGGGGCGCCTGCGGGGGCTCAGTCAGTTAAGCATCTGACTCTCAGAAGGATGAATCTGGGGAAGGGACCTATGCAAGTCCTTTCTCTGTTTGCTAATGCAAATATGTGGTGAGGGAAGGAAGGACACATACATGGACTGGAACGCTAAAGTGAGCCACTCATTGGTTTAAGAGAAAACACAACAAAAGAAAAAGTGTCTAGGGAATTCTTTTCAGTTGCTAGTTATTAAATGTCTTTAACTAAATATTTACTCAGCTACTTACTTTGTGCCAGATACTGGAGTTACATAGGAAATAATAATAACAAAGACGATTTTAATAGCAATGTCAAGGAGATAACCTGCTACATACTAGGCACCAGGCAGTTTCGGGTGCTAAGGTTGTGTTTTCTTTTTAAATTTTTTAATGTTTATTTTTTGAGAAAGGCAGAGAAAGAGAGAGTGAGTGGGGGAAGGGGACAGAGGATCTGAAGCAGAGAGCAGCGAGCCCGACGTGGGACTCAAACTCACAAACCATGAAATCATGACCTGAGCCAGATGCTTAACCAACATGAGCCACGCAGGCATCCCCACTAAAGCTGTGTTTTCAACCAAACAGACCTGACTCCTGCCCTTATGGAAACTCTAGGTATGCGTTAGGCATTTAAAAATGACTTACATGTGAAAATAATTACAGTTATGATAAATGGTACTGAGAAAATCTGGGGGCTCTTTGCGGTTTATGTTGTGGGCTGAATTGTGTCCCTCCAAAGTTCATATTAAACTACCTTAGAATGTGCCTTTATGGATATAAGGTGTATAAAAAGGGAATGAAGTTAAAATAAGGTCATGAGGGTGGGTCCTAATTCAATAGACTGGTATTCTTATCAGGAGAGGAAATTTGGACACAGACTTGCACAGAGAAAAGACGATGTGAAGACACAGGGAGAAGAGGACCATCTGCACATCAAGGAGAGACGTCTCAGAAGACACAGCCCCCTCTGACACCTTGCTGTTGAACTTGTAGCCTCCAGAACTGTCAGAAAATAAGTCTGTTGTTTAGGCCACCTGATCTCTGGTAGTTTGTTTTGGCTGCCTTAGCAAAGTAATACAGCATGTAACATGGACTTTGTATCTAGTGAGGGATGGCTAAAAGAAAACATTTTTAAGGATGGTTTCTAAATGCCCCAAGAAGAAATCAGTTGTTACCCAGATGTCCAGGGGATTAAAGGGAGTGGGGAAAGGTAGGTAGAATTCCTGGGAGAAGGTGTGGATGGGCAAAGCTCATGAAACAGAAGAAATGATCTGAATCATGGGCAAACTAGGATAAGACTTAAGGAGGTGGAACAATGAGGAAGATTGGGGACAGTGTTTAAACAATTATTTGGGCTGGTGCAAGTGGAAGGTGTTGTGCTATGGCAGAAAGTTCCCGTTCCCAGCTCAGCCTTTTGCCAGCTCTAGGAGCCTGAACTTCCTCGTTTATGTGTGTGCATGCCTTCTAAAATATGATAACCAGAGTAAAGGCTTTGTTCTTTGTTCTCTGAGAAGAAAAGAAAGAAGGAAAGAAAGAAAGAAAGAAAGAAAGAAAGAGAGAAAGAAAGAAGAAAAAGGGAGAGAGGGAAGGAGGGAAGGAAGGAAGTGAGGGAGGGAAGGAAGGAAGGGAGGAAGGAAAGAAGAAAGAGAGAAGAGAGAAAAAAGCAGAGAGAAGAAGAGAGGGATTAGAAGGAGAGAGGGAAAAGAGGAAGGGATGGGGAGAAAATATGAATTTATTTGAGAGATACGGCTGTACAGTTGGGCACTTTTGAATTACTGACTGAGCATGCAACTTTGCGTGTAAATAGCCATAGCGCCTTATCATTACTTTTACAAGAAAGTATTACATCAGAACCAGAAGCTAGGCCTCGTTTTTTGCCATGTGTATTTATCGACACCTAGCGGCAGGATTCTGCATTGTTCTGGCATACTCTTGAAAAATACGTTGTTCACACAATAGAGATTTCAAGTCGTGCTAAAAACCGATGTTTTCACTTATTTGTTCTGCAACTACTTACTGAACCCATCTGAATGTATCCAACGCTGTTTTTGTGTGGGAACTCAACTAAATAGAGTTCTACATTCTTCTTTAACATATATGATATACAAATTCAACCACGTCAATAGCCACCGTTTATTGAGGACTTACGAAGCACTGGTCTAGGCAGTTTTTGAACATCATCTCTTTTGAACTTGGCAATCAAGTTCAGAGTTATTATCCTTTTCCTCAAATGGGGAAACTGAGGCTTAGAAAGTTAAGCCAATTCACTCAAACTCACACAACAGTTAGTTGAAGAACTGTAGTTAGATCCTAATCTACGGGTTGTAGAGTTCATGTTCATTCCACTCTACCACACGGCATCTGAAACAATTCCTTCATAACTTTACTTATTTATATATATGAAATTCTTTAGTTTATATGTATTTGTACTTGCATTTATATATTTATGTAGGTGTGTATGTGTATTTGTCACCTACTATACGCATGCCGGGGACAGTATTAGATAAGGGTGCATATATTCATTCACAAAATATTTACTGAGTACCTACTACATGCCATGTGTTATGTTGAGTACTGATGGTACAATTATTGGCAAAAAAGATATGGTCCCTGTCTCCAGTGTTCTTAGAGCCCTGTATGGTAGAGGGACGATTACAATTGGGATGTACTTCCTCAGGAATGACAAGTCAAGGGGCACCTGCGTGGCTCAATTGGTTGAGCGTCTGACTTCAGCTCAGGTCATGATCTCACGGTTCGTGAGTTGGAGGCCCACATCGGGCTCGTTGCTGTCAGTCTGTCAGTACAGAGCCTTCTCGGATCCTCTGTCCCCCTCTTTCTCTGCCCCTCCCCGGCTTATGCTCTCCCCTTCTCTCCAAAAGTAAAGAAGACATTAAAAAAAAAACTTTTTTAAAAAGGAATGACAATTCAAGTGTACATATACATAAGTATCTTAACTGTTCTTAAGATCTCAAAATGGGTTTTCCAAGGATGTGCTACTTCAGCTGAGATCTGAAGAACAAATATAACTTAGACATATGTGTTTTTAGAGGACACGATGGAAGGGGCAAGCAGGCAGACGAGAGGAGTGTTTCAGACAGTGGGGACAGCATGTGCAAATGCCCTATGGCAGAAGAGAGAAGCACACAGTCAGGGAAGAGAGAAAAGAGGGAGCATGCATTCAAATGTGACTGGGGAAACAGAGAAGTAGACAGATAAGAGGAAAGGAACTCGGCACACTTGCCTATCATGCAGTGATGCGATGTATTTTCGGCAACGTCGGGGCACAGGAACTCTCCGTGCGCATCCAGCTACTGCAAAGGGATGCCCCAATGCTGGGGCAAAGGAAAGTTAACATAGACCCAGGGCAAATCTGTGTATGGTCCTTACTGGGGCTGAGGCTGGGCAGTTGGCCATATACTGATGCAATTCCCCTACAACATCTGGGAATGCAAGCAGTGTCTTTCACGGGTGGCTCTATTCCGCGGCACTTTCCATCCTTATCTACGTGATTCCCTCATATCCACTTCCATAAACAGACCCCCAACATCATCACCCCTTTGATCTTTGCCCTCCTTTTTTAAAGTTTATTTATGTACAGAGAGAGAGAGAGAGAGAGAGAGAGCGCGAGAGAGAGCGCACAAGTGCATATGCAGGAGAGAGGCAGAGAGAGAGAATCCCCAGCAGCTCCAGTGCAGAGCCCAATGAGGGACTCGAACCCATGAACTGTGAGATCGTGACCTGAGCTGAAATCAAGAGTCAGAGGCTTAATCGACGGAGCCACCCTACCCTCTTTGTCTTTGGTCCTCTTCTACTATGTGGGAGGATATTTTTTGCTAACCAAGTACTCCCCCAACGCTAGAAGAAAGAAAAGCCAGATGTCTTTTCTTATGCCACAAAGACACCATTTTTCCCCCTCCACTTTCTGCCTGGTCAGACTGCCCTCCAGGTGCACTGGGCACGACTCCACATGGATGAGAGAGAGGGACATGAAAGCGAATTACTAGTGAAGAGAAAAATAAAGGTCATGAGGTATCTCAAAATATTATCCCGCCACTTCTCCTGGAAAAACTGCTCCCCTGCAAAATGCTATGAAGTTCTCTAGATGTTCGGCTTTCCTATAAAGTGGAAAAGGGTCTTCAGTTTCTTTCTCTAGGACAATAGCATCCCCTTTCAAAGCAACATTAAGATTGTATGAGTGGTGTTTTCCACAGGTTCTCCAAGAGTCAGGTGAATGAACCTAAATGCTATCTTTGTGGATGGGTATGTATTTCCCCAGGCCCATTCCTATGGCGGAGAACCTTCTCCCAACGTTGGTTTCCCTCTTAGTTACCTCTGCCTTGTCTTGCAAATCAGAGGCTCTACAGTGGGGTTTGAGATCTGGCCCACAGACAGGCACATGGCACCTCTGTCCAGATCACACCATTATCACCCCACTTGACTCAGTTTACCAATGACTTGGTGCATTAGAGCCAGACTCCTGTGTCCTCCGCAGAAAGCTGTTAATATCCTTGTTCACCTCTCTCGATCAGAATGGTCTTCCTTCTAAATCTTCCTCCACATGACAGTCCACTCCCACCCTAGTGAAGTTGCTCAGCTTGGTCAAATCTGTTTTCCTCTGTGCCGTGACTCCCCCCATTACATTTTAGATAAGGGTGGGATTCCTGCCGGTAGCTCTTTCCCTCTCACCCAGCAGTCTTCAGCATAGAACAACACTCTGTCCTCTTCTTGCAGGACCTGACACCTTACCCTGACATCATAGCATTGCGTGTTGTGGTCTGCATTGCACTAAGCTATGTCAGAACTTGGAAAGTTCAGGGGCATCTGGGTTGCCCAGTCGGTTAAATGTCCGACCCTTGATTTTGGCTCGGGTCAGGGGTGTGGAGCCTCCTTAAGATTCTCTTTCTCCCTCTCTCTATCTACCGGTCCCCCTCAATTTTTTTTTTTTTAGAAACTTCAGTTTCTGTAACATATTCTTAAAGCAAACTGAAAACTGAAAAAGATGCCCACGAATTATTTCTCTATCACCTACCATAAAGCAGAGATCAGGAGCGAACCAGGATCTTCCTGGATGGTAAAGAGAAGAAAATATAGTGGCATCATTTCTGGTGTCATTATGGGAGTATACCAGGAGAGCCAGGTACCAAGGGGGACGGGTCCACACGTCTAGTAGAAGTTGATTTTCACAAGTGACTTATTCCATCATTGCGAGTTTCTAAAGATTCTCTGGTTCCAAAGATTAGAGATGTGTGCCCAAGTTAACTCCAGGGTTTGCTGCAATGAATAGATGTCAGGCCAGGTAAAGACTGATTGTCCTATTTTTCCTTCTTTCTATAATGGAGTACACATGAGATGCCTGGACATCTAGTAGCTATTTTGGAACAGGAGGTGATGTTGAGGATAAAAGTCACATGCAGGTGATGGTAAGGAGAAAGATGGGGAAAGGCCCCATAAGGATAATGTAGCAGAGAGGACTTTACATCTCCGGATTTATTTCACATGAGGAAGCATTCAATTTCTTTCTTGGTAGACAGCTATTATTTCTGGTCTCTGTTTCAAACCACCAATACAATTCTCAACTTATACACCGTGAGGGTGGAAAGTGATCTAATGCTGTGTAGTTGGTATTTACCTATGTGGGTATGGGTGGGAGGTCCCTCGAACTTTTGCGGACAGAACTATGTAGAACCACTTTTCACTCTCAGAAATATATACCTTCCCTTTGGAATCTTACCTTCTAGATTTCCTGACCTCTCTCAACCCCAGGAATCATTGTACTTTCCTTTTTTTAAATTTTTTTAATATTTATTTATTTTTGAGGGAGAAAGAGACAGACAGACAGAATGTGAGCAGGGGAAGGGCAGAGAGATAGAGGGAGACACAGAATCTGAAGCAGGCTCCAGACTCTGAGCTGTCAGCACAGAGCTCGATGTGGGGCTGGAACTCACAAACCATGAGATCATGATCTGAGTCGAAGTCGGAGGCTTAACCGACTGAGCCACCCAGGAGCCCCTGTACTTTCCTGAATATGGTGTTTGCAAGAAGGTGTCTGAATTTCTGCATTACGTACTAGAATTATAGGCTGTTACTTTGTCTATCATTGCCATTTGGAATCTAATTAAGCATTGGAATGTATGCATGTGAACGGTTGTCATGCAATAATTCAAAAGGTAGCCCAGAGAATTTTCTGTGATTGAAAGTTTTTAGGCCAGAAATATTAACCTGAGGAAAGGATAATATGTCTGATACTCAGAAAAATCCCAGCTACCGAAAGCTATTGCTATGTCCCTGTTCCTCCTGTGGACTTGAAAGTTAGCATCTGAAGACCATCGTAGGATTAATACAGGGACTGCAGGGAAGGCGGCAGAGAAGTAGAAATGAGCTCCAGCTGGGCTTACCCTTCTTTCTTTCCTCCTTTAGACTGAATGCCCCACCTTTACTCTGGTAATTGAGAAGTCAATGAGATCTCCTACAGGAGCCACAAAATCCAAAGAAAGTTGTTTCATTCCCTCTGATTTATGGGCCCACGCACATTGGTGATCAGTGAGATTTTTTTCAGATAGAGTGATTTCTCCCGGTTGGGACAGAGCATGCCCAGTGTTTTCCACGATTGCAGAATTGGTGATGAGCAAGGGGCAATTTCAAGTCTTCAGTTCCAAGTCAGCTGGCACCTCGAAGTGTTGTTACTTGTGTCCTTTCAGAATTCTGTTGGGAATAATTATGTCACTTAAGAGACTAACACTCCGAAGTAATTCATATCCCCTAATAATCTTTTCTGTTAATTAATGAGCACTGACACGGTCAAAGAAATAATTAGAAGCATCCTTTTAGGACTGAGAGAATCCCACAAGGCATGTGTAAACAGCTTGCCTTTGTTTTGCCCTCTTTGGCCGTCCATATTTCGTTAATACCCACTTCTCAAGATTAGCCTTGATAACCACTTGTTCTCAAAGACACTGTCCAGGGTCGCTTGGCCTCAGAGTCAAGTGTACTAGTCTAGGTCAATGAAATTCTTCAGCATAAGAAGTTCTCAATATATCTGTATGTTGTCATCTTCCTTATGAACCACCGTGATGATAGATGCCTGTGAGCTATGGCTGTGGGAGCTAGTCAAACTATTCCCTCAGTCAAAGGAAATTTCTTTCTTCTTTGTTGGACTAAAAATCTGAAGTTTTTCTATCTCCTTGACGTGTAGACGCATAGCGAAACAGTCTGGAAGAATGTAATTTTAGGCTTTCACTGTACATGGAAATGTCTTTTTGACAGAGTTATCCTTACTACTATATTTTGGAGGACTGACAAACACTTCGTATCCTGAGATAGCCCAGAAGGGAACAATTTGGAATGAACAATATGTGGATAGATGGTCTTCGATCAATGTGTCTAAAAAGCAATTCTCTGAATGTCAGAGGTTGGTGAAGAAGACTAGAAGGGATTTGAAAAGGGAAAAGTATGACTTCTAGGCCATTAAGATTGTTTTTTTCAAATACTTGATATGATGAAAGAGATAGGGAAAAAAAACCTTCAATGGTTTTTAACACATAGAACTGAAAGACAAATATGTAATATAGAAATCTACGGAATGATTGGTCTAGATGAGCTTTCATGAAACCATTCAATTCTCATCATTTTCTGTCGACTCTTCGGGTTATATGCTATTCCACAATTTAAAATAATCTTAGCTTTTATAACTACAAACAAAATATCAAATTTTGGTATAAGTTATGAAATTTTGGATCCAAACCAGACTATTTTGTCATGTATTTGGAACGACAGCCATGAGTTCTGAAAATATGTACCAGACCTGGAGTATTTTTATAACTATAGGATGATTCTGTTCTCTTGTGAGGTTGTATTTTTTGTTTGTTTGGGGTATTTTTAGTGTTTTACCCTTCCACATCTAGAATGTTCATCTTTGGTTTGTCCCATCTATGTCTCTGACATTCCTCTAGTATTGCTCTGACCATGCTTCACGTTTATTTTTTCCTATGTGAAGCGTGTTCCATCTCAGCAACCCCTTTCCCCCTGCAACTTGGCAGAACAGAACTCTTTTTTGTGTGTAAGCACTAAAGTTGTTACCAGCATCCACGCTAGTATCTGTTATCACAACACAGTGTATCTATTAATGTCTGTCTTCATTATTATGGGACTGCTTTCTTCAAGGGTAAAGTCTGTGTTTTCTTCATTTTCTTATCCTCCCTTCCCACGACAGTGACGTGCCACCACTCCATACATTCTCCTGGAAGCGGGCAATGAATAGATGAGTGGCTCTCAACTGTTAATGCAGCTTTAAATGAGATGCATCTGTCTCCTTACCGAAAATCTAGAAAAAAAAATATGTATTAACTTAGATTTCTTTTTCATAACTTATTGTTTATAAAGTCCTTAAAATACTCTGCTGTTCAGTAAAATACGGCTGCTACGACAACAGCCGTATCACCCCATTTTAAAAGTAAGACCACTCAGGTTCACAGGAGGTTGTGTAAGTACCTAGAAGACAAGTCGAACATTCAGCCACAGCCACATGCTCCATAGTGCACACTGTTGAGGGAAATAGCAACCAAGTGGGATAGTTCTGCAATTAACTCTTTGTAAAATAAAGTTTAG
The DNA here is from genome assembly GCF_022837055.1 of Prionailurus viverrinus. Lineage (NCBI taxonomy): Eukaryota > Metazoa > Chordata > Mammalia > Carnivora > Felidae > Prionailurus > Prionailurus viverrinus. The sequence continues at coordinate 110,513,941 of NC_062567.1, read as the reverse complement.
GTAATTTCCTTTTTTCTTTTTTGATTCATTTTTCTTATGTATAAATAAGGGAAGTAGATAAGGTGACTCCTGAGTTCTCTTTTGCTCACCTACTCATTAGAAACTCTGCATCTGGGCACCACATCATCTGACCACGAGATGGCGCTGCAGCTTAACTCAGTGCCCCAGGCAGCACAACCCCAGCAAGTGAGGAAAACCGCCCAGGGCGAGTCCCGACAGACAGAAGTTTTCCAAAGACAGACATCCCATGATAGTGGAGAATTCTCCATGTCTCCCATTTCCAACGTGACTTCCTGAGTTTCCCGTATGGAGAAAGTGTTTTAGGATGCCAGCCAGCCATAGGCGCAACAAAGAGGAACAGTCCCCTGGGGCCAGTGCTAAGAACACACCTGAATAAAGGAGCTCATTTAAATGACTAAAAACAGGGGCGCCTGCGTGGCTCCATGGGTTGGGCATGGGCTCTTCATTTCCGATCAGATCCTTATCCGAGGGTCCCCAAGTCAGGCTCCCCGCTGAGCGTGGGCCTGCTTGGGACTCTCAATCAATCTCTCTCTCTCTCTCTCTCTCTCTCTCTCTCTCTGGTAAAAAAATTAAACAACTAAAAACAAAGTATAACATCCATGTCAGGGCAACCTTCCCAACTGTAAAAATGCCGAGGTAAAGACTGTGGGTCCTCATCAGACTCTGAGCTGGGTTTTTTTCCATTGTTGAAGTCCCAATAAATATATACAGAGTGAATAAATGTACTAAACATCTACTAGGAGGAAATGGAGTGAGGCAGGTAGGGAAGAGGAAGTCACATTCACAATCAGACTCATGTACGTAATGCACACTCACTGAGCACTTTCCACGTGCCAGGCTCTGTGCTTGTTCTCAGGGAAATAGCGCGATAATGCAATGGTTACCATTGCTTACTTACTGCTAAATGCCGGGGACTGTGCTCAGCCCTCTAATATTTCACTTGTTAAATCCTTAGGATAACACATACTAAGGGTTATTATCCCCTTATATCAATAATGAAAAGGAAGGGCAGAGAAATTAATCAAACTTGCTAAGGTCACTACCAAAGTCAATGACTCCTGTTTTTGCAATACTAGAAAGACAAGGAGCCCACTGATGATTGAGTGGGGGGGGGGGGGGCATGCCAACAAATAAAACAGCGACTCTTTTAGAGAACAGCTAGAAGTGCCGTTGGACACTTTCAGATCACTGATTCTTTGCCTTGATTCTTGAAATTCACTTCCACTGGCTCAGAATAGGGAAAAGATAGATTTCTGATTTGTCTCACAGTAGCTGTTGTCTACTAATTCCCTCATGGCTGTGGGGTCTTCATCTGGCTTTCTTCATGATCCTTAATACAGGAAATTTTATTACCTCAGTATTTCAATCATTGCTACTGAACTTGTACCCTGGAAGATACTAGTTCATTGGCAAGACTTCTTCAACCTATGCAGAAGCTAGAGAAAAGGCAAAGAGAGAAGTTCTCAGGGTGATGTTGTAAGATTGATTCCTTCATCTAGGCTTGATTTGGATATGTGCTCATTTTTAAAAGTTTATATTCCTTCTACCAAATTATACAGGTTATTTGTAAGTCTGGCTTCAATTCGAGTACTTTATTTTGTTGAGATTACGTATGTTCCTGTTTTCCTAAACTAGTGGGCACATTTCTGGAAACAAAGAAGGAAGAAAACAAGGAACGATTTTTTATTCCCCTGGCTTATAATCTAAAACTGACCAAGAGTCCCATAACATGAAACATTAAAGAACTAAAAGCACAATACATTTTTTTTTTTTATGACAAGCTAAAAAAAAAAATGGAGGAAAACTCTAATCCAATCAAAATCCAATCAAACAGCCTCCTCCCAACAAAGGCTGGCACTTTGTGTATACAAACCGGTAGCAGAGATGTCATTAAGAGTTAGGCCTTTCTCATCAAGGCTAATCCTTTCAAAATAACCTCAGAAGTACGGAGCACTGACTGCGAGACAGACGTTGGGCAGCATACAGAGCCAGTGTCTAGGAGACCAGTTATCCTCCAAGATTGTAAATTTGCCATTGTGATTTTGCTTGCTGACTTGAAGCCTACTGTGGAAGAGACTGCCAATGATCTCTCAGTTTCTTCTGCCTTTATTCCTCGTCAGAACAAACGCCCTTAATTTCAAGTGAAGCCTTGTGACTGAATTCCCCAACCCCCAATGGAATATGAGTGCAAGTAATAACTTCCATATCACCCTCTCAGATGCAAGGCTCAAAGACAAGTGTTGATAGCAGCTGTCCCCAACCCTCAACAACTCATCTCAGGTTATGAAGGGGACCTATATACCCTTGCTTTATAGCACCTGCTGCATTTAAAAGTTACTTTTGCTGCAACAACTAGCTAAGACAAAAATTTGCGCCTGGACGTTAATCATTATTACGATAAAAAAGGCTGAGGCAACTGGTTGGCAGTCAGGCGGTGAATGGCAAACGCATAGGTGTTGCAGCCTGGAGTCCTGGGGACCCTGAATGTGCTGTGACAGGTCATTTGGTAAAAGTGCTGCCTGTGACGGAAGGCAGACCACAGCATGTAGCTAACTCTAGGGGGACAGTTAAAGGAAAAGTGACTTGTCCAAGTTCATATGATTAGACTAGAACTTAAGTCTCCGGTTCATTGTTCATTAATTATAATACAAAAAGAAGTGCCCTGATCCCCCACAGCAAAGGTCTCTAATTTATGCTCTTCTAAAGGGTGTTTAGCTCCACTTCTGCCAAACCAAAATGTATTTCCATAGGATATGCAAATATTATAGCGTTGTCTATGGGATGAATATTTTGTGCCTTTGTGTGCATCATAAATATAAAGATACATTTCTTTGGGGGTGTTAATAGATAAAATTGGGCTCAACACTTCTCACTCTTGACATTCTGTTACTTATTAACTAATAGTGATCTAAAATAGAGCTGGACAATGATCCATGTAAGGACCCTTGCTCCCCCAACCTCCACCAATGTCACTCTATCCCTCTCCCCTTGCCCCTGCCATCAGTCAGCAGTCAGGAATATTTAATCACGGTGCTGTTTCACACTAAGCCTCAACTTATTCTCAAAATCTTCAACCCATCCTCCAGACAGCTGTACTTCCTAACAGAATCATCATAGACAGGCTAGGAGATTTAACCTGCTTGGTTTATGGTGGGTCCAGGAATATTTACATTTAGTACGTACACTTTTAAGATGCAAGTGACTCTAAAGTTAAAAATTTGCAGCATGCAAGAAGGCAGGTGTGAAAGGAACAACCTCATGATCTTTGCAAAGTGAGCCAGGGACTTCTCTACCTCTTCCTCCTGACAAGGACTGGTCTGTGTTTGAGTTCCCACGAGTGCCATCTATTTGAGTTCCAAGAGTCTGAGACTGCACAGCACTTTTCTAGGACCAGAAAGCCCTTAAACACTTTCATTTCAGCCACCTACAGCAATATCCATGCTCCAATCTGGTAAGCCATGAGATTTGAGAGCAAGCATTCGAGGATGACTCCCATATACGATTTTGTAATTGTTCTCAGCGAGCGTTAGTTGCCGCAAAGTATGGCATTCCATGGCTACAACTCCCTCTTCCACCCTGGAAAACGCATCTTTGAAAAGCAAGGAGCCATCGTCATTCTTTGCATTTTACCTTGGCATTTTGGCCTTTACCTTGGAATTTCTTCCCACTCTCTTGTTATTCCAGCGTTTCACTGTGATTATGGGCTGTTAATGCCATTATTTTGTTATTTCAAAGGAAAGAATGTTCTATTGCTTTTTGGGGAATATTCAGCCACCCGTCTACAATTAGTGTTTTCAAGTGTATGCCAGGTTCTATTTTTCCTTTTCCTTTTAAATTGCAAGACTCCAAGTCAGTATTCCAAAATCACTTTTTGTTTGTCTTAAGATTACTATGTCGGCAGCTTTGTCACAATTATTTAAGTAACTAATCGAGATTTGATTCCCCCCCCCAATATATTAAAATATCATGAGATCAAATTTATACTAGGAAATATGTGAAACTGACACAAGCTGGAATCACACGGTCTGAAGAAATCTTTTTGAAAATGATTGGATTTTACATTCTGGATAGATTTAAATGCTAAATAGAGAATTTAAAACACAATCCTAGATGCCTTTTACTGGAATACGATAGCTAGAAAAACAGGGAAGAAACACATTAGATTTGATTCAGTTTGGTTTTGTGATTTTGATTAATTCAAGAATTATGGATTGTTACCTATATGTTATGCCACGTAGCGCAAAAAAGAAAATGTCAGATATACATATGGATTGAAACCTTTATAAATTGGATGGCCCAGACCCCAAGGTAGGCAGTTACCTAGACAAGGTACGCCAAGAGCCAAGAGCCTCTAGCCAAGTTCTCCAGAACTGGCTGCCACCAGAATTTTTATGAGAGGGGCAGCAGTTAATCCTGACGACGTGGTATTAGATGCAAAGTTTCTATCGGGGAAACTCATTTATCTTTTATTTATGCAACTCACAGTTCTATTGAGAATGCTAAAATCGGTATATACGGTATGCTTTTTAAATTAGGTTTCAACTAATAAATCAATGGCTGGCTTTCATATAAATGTAAAGAGGACCAAAAAAATGATTTAAGGTACCTGGATCCATAACTATTTTATGATCTTCAGGCATCAGTTGAATTACCTCTCATTACTCACGTGCAAAATGGAGAAGTTCGGTTATTTCTATGGTCTGAGAGTGGTTTAGTAAAGACAGCAGAGAGCATTCTGATCAGACAAACTTAGGTTACAATCTCAGCTCTGCTGCCTTTTCTACCTGGTACTTCTGTCTTTTTTTTTTTTTTTTTTTTTTTTGATAAGTAAATTGAAAGTAGAAATATCTACCTCCTGGAATTGTGAGAATTAGATGAGCTGGTAGACATAAAGTCACCAACAGGCAGGAAATGGTGGCAGCTTTATTACCGCAGGTTGAATGTTGCGCGTCTCTCTCCAAATGCCCTCTCTCAACTCTGTTCCAACACCACAATCCTATGACTTAATCCTCCACTCCAACTGGACCTTTCTTCGGTCTATAAAGGGCGAGGTGATACCTAGGAATCCAGCTCAAAAAACAGCTGGGAAATACATAGTAGGATAGCACAGAATGAGATCTATGTTTGAGAAAAGTATCTCCTATTCTCCTTCCTCAATGGTGTCGATAGTAATGATTCCATCCACCCATCCATTCATACATTCAATAAGCATCGATTAAGCTTTGACTATGTGCCTGGTCCTTGTCCATGTTCCTTGACCTACGTCTTTCCCAAGCCAGTGTAGACTAAAATTCTGTTTATGAGTGAAAGTGGTGAATGTTCTGGCACCAATTGTTATGTACTTGTGATTTTTCTCATTTCTAAGGCAGCTTTTCTTTATTTACCTCCAGACTATTACATGGCATATGGTTTGGTTTGGGGATATTTTCTTCACACCTTCCTAATTAGATCAATTTTATCTTCAAACTCTCTGCTTAGAATATATTCCAAGACTGTATTCTGGTCCCTTGCATTTGTAAAATTGAAAAGAAATCTATTCAAGTTTCTGTGATTTTTTTTTTCTACCAGTCAAATCTTACACCCATTTACACTTGTTTTGAAATGTGCTGACACATAATGGGAATTCCAAAGTTCCCAATATGGGGGGAATTGCCATTTGAAAAAAAAAAAGATCTATGCAATACTTTCATAAGCCATGTATAAAGTATTGTGTGTAAGGCAGTGGGGTAGTGATGAGACATCGATCTAACCCCAGATACATCAGTGATGTGTTATGAAAGGAGACGTGACTGTTCTGGCCCTCAGTTTCTATGTCTTGAAAACTGGGAAATAATATCTTATTTCTCAAAGAGAGTACTATGAAAAATAACATTATATGTGTGATAGAACCTTGACAATTACAAAGTCCCTTATGAGAAGTATCTACAATTATTATCTCACCTGAATCAGGCTAGAGCATTAAAGTTGGTCTGAATTTGAGCACTGGAGAAAATGACTTGGAACAGATTGGGGTTATTAGTGAATCAAAATAGAAAAGAAAAATCACATAGGAGAAATGCATGGTCAGTGATGCCAGGGGGCCTGATCCAGGGTCCCTCCATTTGCCCTCACAGAAAGGTACCCTGTGCTACAAAGCCAGAATCAGTAGCGCTCCTTGGGTGGGGAATCTACTAGAACAGAACACCCTAGAAACACAGGATTCTTGACTTTTGTATACTTTTGCATGGAGGGATGGAGAAGGGGAGGTTGTACACATTAGGACTCGATGGTCAGCCTTATTTCTGTAAAAGGAAATTCTTGCCATGCCATCAGTGCCTGCCTTCACAAACCATTTCTTTCTGTGCTTTTGGGTCTTCTCGAAGTGTATCATCTGGCCAACTTTATCGGATCAGCGTGTCCCCAAGGGTCTTCAGAAAAAACATAAAATTCAGGCATGCAGGCAACTGACCAGTAAACGTGAGGCATAGCAAATAGACCCAAACCCAGGTCTGACTCTGGGGTAAAACAGGTTACGGTAGAGTTCTCATTCATTCATTCATTCATTCATTCATTCATATTTGATTCATATATTTACCTTAGATTCCTCCAACTCCTCAGTCATGCACTACTCTGAACAGACTCTCCTTGCCCCAATTCCTTACTCTGCCCCAGATTGAGTCCATCCCATCTGCTTCAGGGACCACGTAAATACCCACCGTTCACAGTGTGCGTGGCAGGAGTCTACCTTCCCTCTCCTCCCTCTCCTTGGAGTGTGGTTTGTCTTCCCATCTCACAGGCATCTGATCTTTGAGATCACCCTTTCATGGTATCTAATACATCGGTCTTTATGAAATGCAAAGCAGTAGGTTTTAAGAGAAAGATTGCTGATTTCAGAATCACACAGACCTGAGAATGAATCGATCATGGTCCCATCGCTTGCTTGCTGGGAGACTTTGCGTAACTGATTTAAGGTAAATCATTGTCTCCTCACTCTTAGAACAGATATGGTGAATCCTAGCTTCGAGGCTGGGTGTGAGCACGCAATGTAAATCTTATATGAAATGAGCACAATAGGTTTTCAACAAATGTGCATCTCTCCATTTGCCACAATCTGCGAAGTTGACAATTTCAGGAACAGGACTATGAGGAATAATTTAGATCTAAGAAACTTGTGCACCTAAGGGTTACCTGTGATTTTGGCAACTCCTTGTCCAACCACCTTCATTTCTCTGCAAACTATGATCCAAACCCCTAGCAATCAAAATGGAGATACAATATTTCATATGCCATATTTTCCAAACATCGGTTTTAACAAAGTTTTCAATTGATGTTTATTTCTTATAAAATATATCTCAAATATATTCACAGTTGGCCACCAGTTAGAAGGTAGAATATGCTTTTAGCTTAATTTTTAAATAGTTTTATATCTAGGAGTTTCATTTATGTTAGATATTTTAGTTTATATTAGATCTTTCTTAGATATTTTTCTTTTTCTTTGTTCTTTCTGAGTGTACCGTGTAGGTAAGAATATATTCACAGTAATGAAAAATATTCAGAGTGACTTTTTTTTCTTTTTCTTTTTAACATTTCTGTTTCATATGTTTACACTGCTTTGTCTGTTAGTCTTTGTCAGCACTGAGCATGATTTATAGCTGCAAGCACTTTCTTTGTGGAAAACTGAAATTCTTCCTGTGCCTAGAAAATGTGTGCGTGTTCTTGAAGACAGTACAAAAGAGAAGCACCTTTAAGGCATACTGAGATTCTTTTATAGAACCCTAGAAGTCAGAATCATTATATTGTTCTGCAGTTTATACCCCAGGGGAGGGGGGTGTTTCCACTTCTGGGAAATGTGTGGTATTCTTAAGGATTCCATGGGCCTTGTGGGGAGGGGAGGTGCAAATGGGTCTCCAAAAACCACCGAGGATCCGTCATGACTTACTTTCCCCCTAGGTTTATTACTATTCCCCCTTACTATTCTAGGCCTTTGCTGATTAAATGATTTATTACCGAATTGAGGGGTTTTTACAACATATTTATCAGTTAATAGTAAAACGCGCCTCAGGCTTTGAATACAAGTAAGCCCTCAAGACTGTCTATAATTCAGTTATGTGACAATCTGAAGATTTGATAAGGACCTAATAAGACATGAGAGGTTGGTGCATTTTTGGGAAATGTCCAGAAATGGGTTAAAAAACACTTGAAACAGAGAGGTGACGTATATATTTCAAACAAGCCTAATAGAGCAATAAGAAAAAAAAATATTTGGAGAAACTGTAGACAAGAGAAAACAACCATCCCAACAAAAACAGCATAATAGAAAACTCGTTGCAACATTGTATCCCCCAATGTTAAGATAAAAACTTTGATTGCAACGTAATCTGTGTTTAATTCACTGTAAACAGAAAGAAAAAAAAAAAAGGAAGACAAATACCTGTTTATACTCATCCCCACGAGGCACCATTAAAGTTCATTCTAATTCTGTGAAATATCAATATCTTTCAGGAAAATTCAACCTTTTGTGACTTGTGCCAACTAAACATCAGAAATCTTCCAAGAATCTAAGATGTTTCCAACTCCACTATTTATTGGGCTTTTTGTCATATAGATGGGTACTGCAGAAGTTGGCATTGAGTTATATTTAGTGATGGAAATATTCTATAATATGGGAAGAATGTATTATTTTTCTTGATCCATGAATTCCCCTGAAGACTTGAATTGTCTGTAATAAAAAAGCAGAGAAAATGCTTGGGCATGCAGAATCCAAAATAACTATTTTTCATACAGAAACATATATCCTTGCAACGTGGTGGATGAGAAGAAAACACAATTCTAGGTGTGATTTATTTCTTATATTCAGAATGCTGAATTCTACCTGAATTACATTTATTTACAGACCACTGAAATATTTTTATTTATAATTTTGTGGGTTAAGCCACATGATTCAGTATCCTAAGCTATACTTTGCAAGTGAAGCTAATATAAACACTCATCTTTGCCAATGTAGGATGGTCAGGGTCAAGCTGACCTGGAGGCCATGTATTAGTGGTATCACTAATGTAAATATTTAGGGCCATTCCGTTTTATAAATATTCCATGGATGTTTGAAAACCAGCAGACTTGGGGGGGGCCTGGGTAGCTCAGTCAGTTAAGCGTCTGACTTCGGCTCAGGTCACGATCTCACGGTTTGTGACTTTGAGCCCCGCATCCGGCTCTGTGCGGACAGCTCAGAGCCTGGAGCCTGCTTCAGATTCTGTGTCCCTCTCACTCTGCCCCTCCCCACTCATGCTCTGTCTCTCTGGCTCTCTCTCTCTCAAGAATAAATAAACATTACAAAAAAAAAATTTGAAAACCAGTAGATCGGGGTCTCCTAAGATTTTGTATGCACTGTTTATCTCCTTATATCAAGTTTGTCTAAATAACGTTTATACAGTGAAATTGTAAAGGTTCTGTAGACAATTTGCCCACTTCTAGAGAAGATGTAACTCCTTTACCATCTGGGTTAGGAATCCCCAGTGTTTTTTTATGAGTTTGCTACCAAAAGGTACTTTAAATCAGCTACTTGTTATTCTGAGTGTCTTAAATGGAAGGTTCCTTAGAAAAATGTGTTCTTCATAAAAGAAACCCAGACACATAATCCTAACCATTTTTTTTTTATTATTTTGTTGGCTTTATCTCTGACTGGAGATTTGCTTTGCTACACCTAACCTTTTCTTGATCTTCTCCTCTTCTCCTTAAACTCCTGACCATGGAGGAAGAAGAATTACATGCCTTGTCACAGAAAATAAGAAAGGCCCATCTACTAATTTTTAAATCAGTCTGAATTAAACTGCAAGGATCCTTTTACAACTGGAAATATACAACTGTCTTAGGTTAAGGCCCACACAGAACCAATGAACTATTTGACATGGCACAAAAACAGAGCAAAGGAAATTTAGGTCAGCATTTTGGTAAAAACCTAATATTACCAAAATAGTGTTTATAAATTGTTGCGTTACCTTTGCAGGTGAGGGTTGCTTGCATAAACATACTTCTCCCTTGCTTAACTAATGTAAATAACAGGCATGTCGTATTTCCTCTTTTCTCTGAAAAACACCAAGAACAAAATATTGCAAGAACTCTCATAAATAGAAAAAGGCTGAAAGTGTATTGCAGAGGACAACTTTATAAGGCAGGAATTCTTGACAATGTATTTTACCACTTAGGGTTTACAGTAAATTAACAGAAATAAATACATACAAATTTTATTTTTCAATTTGTTCTTGTAATGACAAGTATTGCTAACAATTCTAAGTTGGCTCCGAGGAAAACTTTATAAACATACAGCTTTTATCTGTCTTTCTTATGTTCAAATTCAAAAGGTCTTTCCTTTTATCCTTCTCATATTTTTGAGTGGATGATGAGAAATTGAAATATAAGCCCTCTTGAAATGTTATGGATTGAACCTGAACGGATCAGAGCTCTACCTGTGACTGCCCAAAGATTAGAGGCATGTTGAAATTCATGAGGTGTATGTGAAAAGCCATTGATGATGGGTGATGGGGTTTTGGAGTGATGATGGGGTTTGGAATTGACGGCCCAGAAAGAATTCTTGAAGACGTCTTTGGTGCAAAAAGGTGATTTCATTAAAGTACAGGGACAGGAACCGTGGGCAGGAACAGCTGCCCTGGGGTTGTGAAGAGTGACTGATTATATATCTACAGGTTGGGAATGGGGGGGTTGGTTAGGGACAGCGTACGTCTCTAAGGAATTGTGGAAGCAAGGTTTCCAGACCTTGAGGCTAGCTGTTGTTAGAAAAATGTCATTTATTACTGGTTTTTTTTAATGTTTCTTTTTATTTATGTTTGAAAGACAGAGAGAGAGAGAGAGAGAGAGAGAGAGAGAGAGAGAGAGAGCGCAAGCAGGGGAGGGACAGAGAGAGAGGGAGACAGAATCTGAAGCAGGCTCCAGGCTCTGAGCTGTCAGCACAGAGCCCGATGCAGGGCTTTAACTCGAAAACCACGAGATCATGAGCTGAGCTGAGGAGGCTGAACTGACTGAGCCACCCAGGCACTCCCACTGTTAGTAAGACCTTAGTCATGAGCTCCTTCAGATGTATATCAGGGGCCATATGCTTGGAGTATAATATAATGCCAAAGTATACTTGAGGGGTAAAGATAAAGGAGGTTTGCAAAGGAATTTTTACGTGTTTAAAGAGATTTACAGGATCCTGGCGGGGCAGGATAATGTTAAGCCAAGATTCCCTTGTGCCCCTGGCATAGTGTCATCATCAAGGCAGCTGAGCACTTAGAGAAAGGTCACTATGCTTGATTCAAGGACTTGTCAATGGACTGTAGGCGGTAAGGGAATTTAATTTTTCATTTGCCTTTGTTTCTGCCTCACCATTGCAAGCACTTAAACACCCTTACATCTTGATGAGGGTGATATTAGAGCTCCAGGAAACAGAGTCTATAGGTTTCCGGAGATTAGGCTATGGATAAGATTGCCTTTTTCTTGCAGTTTACTAAGTTATTCGTAAACTGAAGGAGACTCTTGTCCTGCATGACTTTGATCTCTATCAGTCAACCATTTGTTTCTTTCCTTTCCTTTGTTCTTGGGCAGCCAGGAGTGTCCAAGGAATATCACATATATCCCACCTGGGGGAGGGGGAGGGGTGTTGTCAGCTTGTATTTTGCCTTCAGCTTGCCTTATGATCCCTCATCAATGTATACTTGAAGAAAATCACAATTCTAAAAAGAATTTACTTTGCAAAGAGGTTGTTGAATTTAAAGACAAGTGAGGTACATTCGATAGAAAGTAGCCAGTCAGGTGCCCAAATTTTCTATCCTCTTATTTAAATAGCACATCGCCATCAACCTCTAATTTCCTTCTTTGTTTAATTCTTCTTCGTAGCATTTATTACCACTTAATGTACGTTTTGTTCTCTGGTGTATCCTCAATGCTTACAGCAGTTTCTGGAACACTACTGTTGCTCAAGTTACACATGCTGAATGGACAAATAATTGAAATTATTATATCTATTATCCAGTGAATTTAGTGCGTTTCAAATGTTATAATGATACCTGTTAAATATGTCATTAGAATAAATAGAATAAGATGGTTTTGAAGGATATTTGATCCAGGCTTTAAAAAGTCCCCCACATTTTTTTTTTGAAGCTTTCTTTCTCCAAAAAGACAATAGCTTCCTGTTAATTGTAGAGTTCGTTCTTATTGTGTAGTCCAAAAAAATTACTGATTTAGAGAATTGTGATAAACTTTTCTATATTAATAGTGCATTTCACCAGAGGTTTATGATGTATTTTGATATTCTGGTTACAATTTCCACTTCATTTCAGAACCCATTGTTGTTTGGGGGCGTACTGTGTTTCACATCCAGTGGGCCACTCAAAGCAACCCTGCTGCCCAAGAGCCGTTCGGTCTCATGGAGATTTTGACCGACTAACCTTGAGTTGGTCTTCTGATCGTCCCTACACATTTGATTGTAGGTGACACCAGTTGCCATGCATAGGGAACTCCTCAATACTTATGGCTTCCCTGGAATCAGACACATAGCATAACAAAGACGAACAGCGAGTACTCTAGTCACAGTCTAATTATTGACCTCTTGCTGTGTAGTCACATCAAGTAATATATTTTAGGCCCTGGAGTACAACTTATGGTACAAACTTTTCACAAAATTTTGGATGAATTAACCTTCCTTCACTTTTTCAGCACCTTGCATAAGCCCTCTTAATTCGCACCTGTCCCAACACCAAAACAAAACAAAACAAAACAAAACAAAACAAAACAAAAGCATGGTCCATAAAAGAACAGATTGAGCAACTGCTTTTCATTAAAATTAAAGACATCTACTCTTCATAAGATGCTGTTGAGAAAATGAAAAGGCAAGTCACAGTCAGGGAGAGAATATTTGCAAAGCACTTATGTGCATATGATATGCTTCATGATACATGATAAAGGATACATCTTCAGAAGGTACACAGCAATCCTCCAGTATCCACAGTTTCACTTTGTACCAGTCAATGGTGATCCAGATGGCAATGATCCTTCTTCTCACCTGTTGTCAGAAGGTCAATAGTAGCCTGCACCATGTCATAGTGCCCGCGTCACTCACCTCACTTCATCGCATCACGTAGGTATTTTATTGTCTCACATCGTCACAAGAAGGGTGAATAAAGTACAATAAGATATTTTGAGGGAAAGAGACCACATTCACATAACTTTTATTGGAGTATGTTGCTAAAATTGTCCTGTGTTATTATTGGTTATTGTTGTTAATCTCTTACTGCATATAATTTATAAATTTGTCATAGATACTACTGTAGAGGAAAAAAAAAACAGTATATATAGGGTTTGGGAGTATCCACAGTTTCAGGCATCCACAGAGGTCTTGGAACATATTCCCTGTGGATAAGGGGAATTGTAAAGAACTGAAATGAACTCTTACAACGATAATAAACAGTAAGGGGAATTGTAAAGAACTGAAATGAACTCTTACAATGATAATAAACAATCCAACTAAAAATGGACAAAATATTTGAATAAATCACTAAAACATGTACTGATGACAAAGGAACACGCTTAAAAGATACTCACCATCACTAGTTAGTTTGGAGATAACAAATTAACGAGATACCACAATGAGCTAACAATATATCCCTAAAAAAAAAAAAAAAAAAAAAAAGACCTGCTATACTAAGTGTTAGCAAAGTTCTTGGGGGATTCGAAATGTCATACACTCATGTTAGGAATGCAAAACTATTATAACCACTTTGGAAAATATTTTGAAGTTTCTTAAATAGTTAAACATAAACTCAGCTATTCTACTCCTAGTTACTTACTCAAGAAGAATGAAAGCTATGTCTTTAGAAACACTTTTACATAAACATTACTATCAGCTCTATTTTTAATAGCTACAAACATTCCACATGTTCAGCAGATAAATGGATAAACAAGTTGTGTGTTATAAAATAGAGGGTTAGTCTATAGTGAAAAGGAATTTGTACTACAACATGGAGAATGTAAATGTCAATAGAATAACTATGCTAAATTAAAGAAGCCGTGTAAAATAAGACAGTATTGTTCTATCTATTTTAGCAAATGACATTTAACATATAGTGGAAGAAAGCAAATGAGTGGTCGTCTTGTGTGAAAGGAAGAGGGGGAGGGGCAAGAGAGAGGGGCTACAAAGGGGCAGGAGGACACTTTTTTTTTGGAGGTGATAGGATTGTTCAGTATCTCCATTGTGGTGATGGTGCCAGGGGGGTATATACATTCAAACATGGTGTCTATATATGTTAAAACATCAAATCCTACCCAATAAATATGTGCAATTATCTTATGTCAGTTATGTCTCAGTAACCCTATTCAATAAAATATAACCACAAAATAAAACCCCACTCTAGCTGTCACGCATACAACCTTGTGCTCCAGGCCCTTGCATAGGTGTTACTGGGGGTATGAATTGGGTGGCAGCGAGGGAAGGACCCAGCCTTGCATTCATCAGCTACTGGTAGAGTGTGGAGATGTGATATCCCTTTGAAGTCATCCTGAGAACTCTACTTAAGGAATTGCCTTAGGTTGAGGGCTTGCAGGCATTCTCAGACTTGGCCGGTTTAGTTACCATCTAATATAAAGGAAAATGCAGATGTCATCAAGAATAGAGATTAAGTTTGCGGGGCAGATTCGAGACACCTCTTGCCACACCTTGCCCCTCAGGCTGGTTTGCACGTCCGCTTTAATTACCACTCATCCAGTGTTCTCTGGCACTTCCAATTATTCTAGTAGTTTCGAATTTCACAACTCACATTCCAAAAAATTAGACGTTGCTGAGACCTTGGATTTGGGTTTGAAATATGACACTGCTCTCTACCAGCCGCCTTGTTTTTACCACAACTCTCCCACAGCTGTTTAAGGCTATTAATATTAAATTAATGTTCAAGGAAATTTACAAGTGCTCAGTAGGGGAAAAGGAATGTGAGTTAACCACAGACCTTCCTCTTAGCATGGGCCAGCAAAGATATGCCTGGGCTTCGTTACTGAGTAATGTCAGAGTCCATCTTTCTCAATCTCACATAAGTTAGTTTTCCTCTCTTGAAAAGGTTGCTTGGATTGAATAATTCTATGCTTACAATCCCTGTATGTTTGGTGAACAGAATTTAGGAATGTGTCAGGACCATTGCAAAAGAGGAGAGTAAGAGTTGGACAAATCACAAATTAGAAATTGTACATTATTCCTTTAATACACGTTTACCGAGCACATCCTAGGTGCCGGGCATTGTATCAGAGCTAGATGAAGACCAGTGAGCAAAAACCAACCTGTTTCTTCTCCTCGCAGAGCTTACAGTTCAGGAAGTGCTTTCAGTTAGATGTGCTGTTCATCCCAAACTCCAGCTCCTGGTTCTTTATTCTTCTTTCCCATCCACATTTTCCTCACTCAATAAATTGATGCTTCTATCGTTGAGGTTATAGAATAGTTAGGAATGAGAGGATTTTGCTCTAAGACCTTCTGAAAAGGGAAACCCTTCTCCTCATCCCCCTCACTACCCCCATTCTCCTCCCATGCCTCCTTCTTTTCCTCTTTGCCTTCTTTCTCTTTCTTTTGCCATTTTCAGTTTTTAATTTTGAAATAATTTCAGATGTCCAAGAATTGCAGAATTAGTAAAGCGTTTCAATATATCCTAACCCAGATCTCCCAGCTTTTAACATCTTTGTTTGCTTTACCATTCTCTCTCTCTCTCTCTCTCTCTCTCTCTCTCTCTCTCTCCTCTCCCCGACCCCCTGGGCATGGCTATGGATATAAATATAAATATAGATAAAATATATTTAAATATTCTATTGATGAAATATTTGAAAGTAATTTTCAGGCATAATACCCTTTCCATCTAAATACATTAGTATACATATTCTGTCTAACCACATTACAATGAATAAAATGAAGAAATTAATATTAATAGTACTAGCATCTAATCCAGAAGCCATATATCCCAATTCATCCATTTGTACCACTAATGTTCTTACCTGATCCAGGATCACACGTTGCATATTATTATCATGTTCCTTATCTTGCTTTAATCTGAAACAGGTCCTCAGTTTTTCTCTGTCTTTTAAGGATTTGGGGTTTGTTTGTTAGTTAGTTTGTTTTTGTTTTTGTTTTTGGAATATAGGCCAGTTATCTTGTAAAATGTTTCTCAGTTTGGGTTTTTCCGATATTTCCTTGTTATTAAATTCAAATTATGCATATGGGGCAGGAATGCCACAGGGACAATGTGTCTTTCTTGGTTCAGGCCGATGTGCTATTAGTGGGATGGTAATTTCAACTTTGTCCACTTAGTAAAGGTATTATCTGCCAGTTTTCTCTGACTTAAAGTTACCATTTTCCATTTGCAATTAATAAATATGGTGTTGAGAGGTACTCTGAGATTATGTACTCATCCTACGTTTCAACTATACTTTCAAATCCATAGATAATTCTTACCTGAAACTTTATTATGAGGGTGGTTTCCAAATAGTGATTTTCTATTTCTATCATTCCTTTTATCTTTATTAGTTGGAATTATAATGTAAGGAACAGCTTTCGTTTTTCCCCTGCTAAACTTCTTTTCTGAAGTCTCTCCATCTGTCCATCCCTGTATCTATCCATCCATCTCCATATTTATATTTTCATACATGCATTGTGTAATTCTATGTAGTACCAAAAAGTTCCATGATACAGATCTATTTAATTTTTCTCATCTAATTGAATTTGTACAGAAGGCTCATAGTGATGACCTTATTCACAGTATTACTACCCTAAGGATAATAATGAAGTTAAAAAAATTACTACTTTCTATGAGATTAGATCAGAAAACAGGATAAAAATCCATTTTTTTAAATCTTTTGGAAGCTTGTCCATGAGGACAGGTTCATGCTTTCCAAAGTGACCTTGCATCATAGGATGAATCCAAAAATATCCATGAAACATGTGTTTGGACTGTCTACTTCCTTCAGAGTCTTCTTGTCAAAGATAATACCCAACTGGATTGTAGGCTGACATTGTAAGGCTTGTCCGCAGTAAATCTGATGTTTCAATCAGGTTGACTGTCTGACTCAAGTTCCACACTTTATGCTTATTTGAGAAACAAAACCTCTTACATCTTCTCATGATAACCCTCTCATCTGTCCATGGTCTGGTCTGATTTGAACTTCCCAAATTTGGGATTTGAGTGATACTGTTCTATTCTGTTGCCAAGGATATATAGGGAACTCAAAAGATTATAAATGAAATCAACTAGTTAATTTAACTGAAGCACATCGCAACGCATTGCAGAAACAGACATGCTAATCAACTTTCATTCAAAAATGTAAAAGCCTAGGTTTTAAAATTGTTCTTATATATGTCAATTGTGGACAAAATAATATCATCAGAGATGCCATTTTTTAGTGCCTAACATGTGTCCCCAGTGCTTCACATAACACCCTAGGTCCATGTTGCTATTCCAATTTTTCAAATCTGCAGCAGGGGGTTTAGAGAGGCTGCATAATTGGACTGAGCTTAAAGCTAACAGGTGGAAAGGCTGGAATTCAAATCCAAATTTGTCTTAATTTAAGAAGTCGTGTTTTCCCTCTGTATTACATTGGTCGTATACCTGTTACCAGTAATAAATACACAGAGGAAAGACGTGTATAGTCTCTGAAATCACTAAGATGAAAAGCTTATGGGATTCCTTAGTAGGATAATTCAGTCTCTTATCTTTAGAGTACAATAGAGTGCTCAAGTTCAAGGTATTTATTTATCTGATTTGGCTTTCCTTGTTTTGTTCTGTTTATCTCTTCCCTTTGAAATATCGGTATATTTTAAAATCTGTATCTGCTCAAGACATACATTATTTAAAGACCTTAAAATCTGAGAGATAAGGATGATAATGGCACTTTATCCCCATGATAATTTATAACTAGATCAAGCTAAAAGTGAGCTCACTAAGTTGAATTTTCTGTATCAAACAGCAGGTGGTGGTGCTGGGTTATTCTATCAAGTTTAAGTACTTCTAGATTGTGCTGTGTTGTTGAACAACATATAACATATATTTTGGTTTCAGAACCATTCACATCATCTTGTTAAGATTTACTTTATAAAATAATACACATGATGAGGTCTCAAATTATTTGAAAAATAATTACATAAATATAAATCTTTTAGAAGAAGGACGATTATGTATATATATGTTAAATCATTTAAACAGCTTAGTACTTCACACGATTATTTAAATGGTTGTATTTAAATATGTATTTTGAATAATAAATATGATTTAGCATTGGGGAGTAAATATTTATATCAAATATACTTTAAGTTTGTAATTATTATAAAATTAGAAGTACTAAATGGCAAACACTAAAGAAATCTTTGCCATTTAGCAACATATGTGGAAAAATAGATTTCTTTTCACTCCTTTAATTCCTCATTGAGTAATGATTACCTTAAACACTTTCAACTAGCCCTATAGCATACACATTTCTATTACTTGTCGTTCAACATTCCTATTCCATTGTAGTCAATATCTCTGCATAATTTATTTTGAGTCCTGGCCGCCTTTCCATGCCGAATTGGTTAAAGCTTAAAGAGAGTGATATTTTCCAGAATCTTTGATCCAGGACTGGATTTGGTTGAATGGTGGGAAAGGGAGGAGGAAAAAGGAGTGTATTACACTCTTTCACCTTATTGGTGAAAAACTATTTGAATGTTGTGGTTCTGAGGGCCATGATGATGATGATGATGATGTTATATTATTTGAACCTGTGTCTTCGAGGTCCCAGGCCGCACAATGTAAAGGCAACGCTTATAACCTTGGCTGATGATGGATAATATTAGGCAGCAGATGGTTTCCCTAAAGATTTCTATTACTGTATTGCAGTGCTGACTTTATGGCAGATGGACTGGAGGAATGAAGGGGCAGGTGGCTGGTGTGAACCAGGGGTCCTGTAGAAGCAGCAGAGGTTAAAGCTGAGGCAGGAATTGATGAGAAGTAAGGTGAGTTAGTAAAAGGACTAAAAGTAATGCATATCAGAGTCTATAATGTGGAGATGTGGGGACCACTTACATTTTATTTTAGGACCGATCTATATGACTTCAACATTTTTATTGTGGCCACTGTGACACTGAAACTGAAGTTTGGTGGCAAAGTCATTACCAAACGGTTCTGAATGATCAGCTATACCTATGGCATGGCTGACCTGAGTATATATATGATGACATAATATTCATATATTATATATGATTGTGTATTTATATATATCACATACATGATATATAAAAGCAATATATATTATGTAGTATATATGTGTATATTATTTATTCTTCCGTTGCAAATCCTACCGAAACAGAAGTTCTGGAGGGTAAGAACTTGGGAATCACCATTGTAAAATGATTTTCAGTGTAACTAAAATGCACAGTATACTTCTGAACTACTGGTTTGGATATCTTCAAAACTATTGCTAAAAGCAATAGCTTCATAATATAATGAAAAAAAGAAAAAAAAACTAAAAACAGTACAGGTGCAGTAGAAGCATACCAGTTTGTGTGGCTCAAAATCCATATGTATTTGGAGCCGTCTTATTGGAATAAAATTGACAATTACAAATACAAGATTAGATGCAGTGCCTTCAGAGGAAAGCTACTTCTGAGGCATAAACATTGAAGCCAATGTCACTTCTTATCAGCCTGGACATGTTTCTGGGCCTTTCTGATTTGAGAAAAATGGCCTCCTGGGGCTGTCAAGATCCAATGAGCTAACGACCCTACCTGGACAGTGAAACACCCGACAGTCGTGGAGAGTATCATCCTCTTCATTCATCTCCGATTGCCGACTTCACAGGCAAGAGCGTGACATGAATAGAGAAAACTGCTCAAGATTTTGAGAAGTTCAGTAGGACCATTAGGCACACTTGTATCGCCTGCTTTCTCCAGTTTTTCCAGAGAAATCCAAGACTCTTACACACTTAAACCTTAGTGAGCATTTGTTGGGTAAATGACTGGTTAAAGGGTGAATGAATGAATGGATGAGTGAATGAATGAATAGAAGGAAGGCTTATGGCCCATCTGCTGCTATCACAAATATGGCTGCACAGCACTTTAGACGTGACTTGTTCATTTGTGGATTTTAAGCTGATTAAATGCATTCTGGGGTAAATGTGATTAGATGAGATGGGTGGAGTGTATCCGTGAGGGCCTCCTGGAGGAAGGTCGTTTTTGCAAAGCTTCAGAAGGAGCTTGTTTCAAAAAACAAACAAATGAACAAACAAACAACAAAACAAAACAACAACAAGAGAGGCATCCTAAAGGCCAATTTTTTCATTTCTGTTTCAACGTGAGGGTACCAATAGTGCGAATTCACCTTGTGCAACAGGGCGGTTTCAAGTGAAAAGTATTTAGGCTTTTAAAATAAGCAAAACAAATATTTACTAAGTGTCCTCTGTGGGAAAAAAAAAACACAGGAAAATTTCAAGGCCTCTAAAAGCTATGTCTTTGTAACCACACTAAATCCTCACCACAGCCCATAGACTCAAGTTTTTCTCTAGAAAAGTAGGGCTTCGGGAGCTTCGTGGCTTCCCAGGATCACAAGATCTTAGATATTAAAAAACAGTGGAAATAAGATTCAGACCCTAATCTCTGATTTAATAACCATGGTCTCCTACTATATCATTTTATGTAACAAAATATTATTTTTTTGCTTTTCGTGAAAGTATAAGTAGACAAAGAACTTTTCTGTATTTTAATACTTTCCCTGCTGAGAATATGAATGGCTTTTAATTATTTGCATTAATTTTATAACGTTTTCTAATGGGGTCAAAAAAGGCTACCCATTTCCTGGTAATGGTACCACACTGTGTCTAAATCCCACCCTTCTCACATATAGATCCCAAATTACACATACACACACCCCACACACATACACATGCATACACACCTGTGTAGACATAGGTACACATATCTAATACTTTTTATATTTTGAAAACAGAAAATGGAATTTTAAAAGGAAACTAAACACAACATTTGGATCCTGGTTTACTGAAATACCAGAACATACGTAGGCTAAAGCACATAGAACTAACTACAAAATAGACCGGTTTATAAACTGAGCTGAAAACTACCAGGAACATTCTGGATATACAGGTGCAACGTGAAATTTATGCTTCTCGGTGTTTTCCTATACCCTCTGTGAATTTTAATTAAACATGTATCAGAAGAAATAAAGATTGGGTGGAAGCTATAGTTTAGAAACAATAAATTTATCAAACAGTCATAAGCAGCTTTTTCTGATTTTTTTTCTCATTTTATCAGTCTTGCTGTTCTGAAGGACCCTACTTAGACTTGTTCATATAAACAAATACGCCTTGTGTTGTGTGTGTGTCTAAAAAGAGACTTTTAAGCTTGTCCCCTTTAATTGATCTCTAAAACCAAGATAAAGCCATCCTGGTCTTACTCTATAAATGTTTAAATGTTTTATTTTTCGCAGTCATTTCTGATGATGCCTCTGCTTTTTACCAACAATGTGGCAGGATCTGAAGGCACGTGATTTGGGACATATGTTTCTGGTTTGTGATTGGGGTGCAAATTAAATGCAAGAGGGCAATCCCAAACAGAGGGTGTGTGGCCAAATTAAACAAGTTTATGCATCCATAAGGAGAGCCCAGATATAGGAATTCTAATTAGGAAAACAATATGATATTCTCTCTGGGCTCCTGGATTTTCACTCAAAACGTTGAACTTCCTTGGAAGGTCTTCATATTCGCTTTTCATTTGAAGTCCCAGATTATTTTTGCGAAAATCAATCCTACGTGATACTTTTAAAGTATATGCCCTCACTTTCTTTTCAAGGTTCAAGAATTGTGGATGTGTGCTATTGGTTTGATTCCCAAATTCTGGCAGATGTCCCAAAAGAAAAAAAATGCGTAAAACTCTAGACCCAAAAGTGCCCATTAGTTACCTCTAAGCGTGCCAAGTTGTCGAACGATATTACAGTTATGATCTTTAAAGCATTTGTAAAAAAGCTGGATAACTTTGTGTAAAAAAGCTGAATTTTATAGCTTCGCCTATGCCAAAGAGATTTCCAACAGAAAGCACCCTGGTAAGCCTAATTATTACTCCACATATGGTACATGGCATCATAAGCTATTTTTGAGGTTTTGGGAAAGAGAGAGCCAAGTGACGACCACAACAGGGCGTGCTGAACAATTTTAACTCTGAATCTAACATCCCTAGTTGGCAGAGCATAAGACACAAAATGCTGCTTCAGCGATCCGTCTCTCACATATTTAATTTGAAGGCAAATAATTTAGTTAAAATTTAAGGGGTGGGGTGGAGAAGGGAGTGATACACGAGAAGTCAGGACAGTGCACCTAGAGTCAGGGAAGATTGTTCTTCAGAATATCACAGCCATTATTAGCAAGGGCAGGTTTCATCTCATACTTTAAAATCATGTCAGCATTTATGACTTTAGCCTTCATTGAGGGAAAAATGCATAATCTGAGTTAGAAGGCAGCTGAAGTTGAACATTAAAAAATTTTAGCTCTCGAATGTGTTAAACTGTTGCATAAACAAAATAATTTGGGGAGAATGAACTCAGAGAAACATGGAAGCCATCACCCATTTCTCAGAGTTGCCTGTATGCCTTTAACTGATTATGTTTGAAAGGTTCTTCAGAGAAAGAATTAGACATTAAAGAAAGAGGGGTATTTTATACTTAGGACTTCAGTGTGTCAGTCCAGTGAGAACTATTTCTAAATCAGTTATGTGGATATCTCAACGTGGCTTCAGATAAATTCAGGCATCCTTCTACCTCCATCCCTGAAACATTTTAAAAGTCAATCTTGTCTATTGTTTAGTTGCAGAATCTTTTGCTCAGAGATCATTATGACACTGGAGGGGGCATGCCCATAATGCCTGGGGCACTTATAAGGCATTCACACATCTTGAATGATAATTACGCTTACATCTCTTTTACCATCTTTTGTTGGATCTCTAAAGCCTTTGATTCTACAAGTCTGAGAAACTTAGCAGATTCCTGGCACCATTTCCCTCTGGTTTTAGATAAAAGTAAGAATTTCCTTCTCTAGCGAAATAAAGGGATATGCCTTTCCAGTTTTCCATTCTAAATATTAAAAAAAAAAAAAAAGGACACTGCTTAAAGTTAAGGATTGTCTTCACTAGGGCAGCGTCATTGGGAGCAAATAATTAATATTCCCAGTAGATCTATATTCATGAGCAAGGCCAAAAGAGAATCATGACATCAGCATTGTGGGTGGCTTTTTATTCTTTTGTGGTTATTTCATACTCTTTTAAAACAAAATCAGATATACTTTCCTTACTTTATTTAAATATACCAGTTAACAAACGAGGAAAACCAAATCCAGGTTTTAATCCCGCCTTATTTGTATTTGTCAGTTGAATGATTTATAAACCTCTGTGGCATTAAACTTCTGAGCATTATGATAAGATTAGAACAGCTTCATTTTTTCTTTTGAGAATGAACTAGAATTACTGTTCTTTAAATCTGGCCTCTCTTGTTGCTATTGCTGTTTTCTCCAAAAGGTGGCGCTTGTGTAACCTTTTTCTTCCTCAGGGTGCAGAGCGCCTGGGGAGCCAGAGGGACCAGAGTGCATTTTCAGAATTGTTTTCCTTTGACAAACTCCAAGTAGCCACTTCAAAAATCTGCATTTTTGTAACTGCAGGTCCTTTATGTGCAAAGAACCCTTTACATAAGAATTAGTCTGATTTTGTGAAAGAAAAACATGCTTCCTGTCTTAGTTTAGTTTAAACCTTACAGTTCTTTAACCCAAGTTTATTTTATAACGTTCTTCTTTCCTTCTGATCTTTGACTAAAGTTCTAATTTTTTTGATAACCTTGATCCATTTGAAGTTGTCTTCCTTCATTAGAATGCAGAAGCAACACACAAGTATGTCTGGACTATATCTAAACAAACCTTTCTGACAGCATAAATCAAGAAGGATAAATCATTCAGACAGGAGAAATCTTTTGAACTGTGGACGGACAAGGCGAGTGAGAAAGAGAAAGAGGGACAAAGAAAACCTGTTGGAAAGATCCTGATGATGAGACAGGAATTCACAGATGAGACTTGAAATCAAACATGCAAGTGCCTCCCAGCAGTGCATGTAAATTTGCTTCCAGTCCCCGCAGCTGAAAAGAAATTGAAACACGATCTAATGAAGTCCAACACTTCATTTTACAGACGAGAAAACCGAGTCCCAGAAAGGTAAAGGAGTGTGTTCCATGGAGCAAACTGAATTCTGTTTCTATTTCTGGTGACAGGATGCAATGCCATATTGAAGAGATGTGTTAAGTTGCAAGTCATAGAAACTCAAAATCTTCAGATAGTTTTGAAAATTGGAGTCCTTATAACAACTATTCTTTTTGTCAGACACATATTATTTTGAGCCACTATGCTGTCTTAGAAGCTTTCCTCCGCTCCATGCAAGGATATGATCATTCATTGGCCCCATAATTTACAGATCTGTGCCACCCCATACAGTAGCCATCAGCCACATATGACTATTTAATTGAATTTTAAGTTAATTAAAATTAAGTGAAAATAAAAATTTAGTTCCTCCGTTACTCTAGCCACATTTCAAGTACTCGACAGCTACATGTGGCGAGAGGCTGCTATATTGGAGGGGCACACATAGAAGTTTCCATCGTTGCTGAAAGTTCTCTTAGGCGGTACTGTTATGGATCACCATTCAGAGCATGAAGAGAGTAGAACACCAAGTCAGGCACATAGTGTGATGGGCTAATCCAGGGTGTAGCATCTGAAAGTGTGTATCTTATGGGGCGCCTGGGTGGCTCAGTTGGTTAAGCATCCGACTTCAGCCTAGGTCATGATGTCGCCATTCCTCTGACAGCCCCTCCTGAGTTCAAGCCCCTCCTCTGACAGCTCAGACCCTGAAGCCTGTTTCAGATTCTGTGTCTCCCCCTCTTTCTCTGTCCCTTCCCCACTCACACTCTGTGTCTCTCTCTCAGAAGTACATAAACATTAAAAAAAAAATTAAAAGTATGTGTTTCGTAATCTATGGGTCCCTAAACAACTTCTCAGCCAGCTATGGAAAACCAGCAGGGCTATGTTTTTTTGACTTCTCCAGCCCTCTTTCTCCTCCTACTTATGCCTTCTCTAATATTCTCCTTTTTTTTGAGTGTTTTATAATCTTGTGGGTACCTTATTTATTCCTTCTTGTGTGCCTGATTCGATTCCATTCCACAACGTCCAGTGGATACGTACCGTGTGACAGACGTTGCACTTACATAACAAAAAGGAAACATCAGATGCTCAGTCATCACTGAGTGGATCGGGAGGAAAATATGTGTCCAGAGCCCAAGCCGCACAGGGACTGAACTTCTCAGACCATTCGAATTGGCAAAAACGAGAATTATGAGCAAAACTATGTAGACCAATAGATGGAAGCTTATTTCGAGGGGTTTAGTGACTTGCCCAAAATAATACTGATGGTAAAAAAACAAACAAACAAACAAAAAGTGTCCTCAGACTGGAATCCATGTCTTTTTACATTGAGTTCAGTGTTTTTCTCTAATCCATTAACGTCCCAGCGTAGAGACTGATTTATGCCAAATTCATAGTTTCTTTTGATATCTGCCAATGAATCATCAAATAAGTTGTGTCTTGCATATATTGACATTCTTTCTTTCTAAGCCCAATTTTCTCAATCTCTTTGAACAAAGGCAGACTTATATTTGCATGGGCTTTTCTTTGGAGCCCTTAGCTAAGTGCTTCTAAAAGGTCCTCGTGTTGAATTGATCTGTGCTTGATGTTCTACCAATACTTTGAACTCTTAAGTGTTGACAGAGTTTAAATGTGAATTAAACAAGTGCTCTTTCTATTAATAGAAAGGATGTATATATTTTTTATCAGTTGGCAGATGAATAAAATCACCTCGTTTGCAGGCAGTCAAGACGACGTGGGTAGTGTGCAGCTCTTCAGGTTTGGTACTTCCCACGACCGTCTGTATAACAGTGTGATTCATTCAGGGACACCTAAATCCAGATGCTATTCGAACTCTAGGTCTTGTATAGATTTTCTCATTCAGTGGCACTCGCGTGGAAATTTGACCACACCACCCCATCAGTCAAGTGGCTTTAACTGGGCCAATTCTTGTCTCTGTACCACATTCTTTGGAAGTGCTTCACCCATACCACGTGCTACTCAGTACGAAGGCTGGCATGCTCGATACTTTCCCCACACATACAAGTTATCGGTCAAATGTTAATTTTTATGTTTTGGTGAAGTCTCCAGTATCCTGTGTCGCTCGAACTTATTTTAATCGCAAATTGTATCATAGTGGGATGGTAGTGCATGTATTTATAAAATGAACCTAGTTAGAGATTGTCCTTATCTTCATCCGTAGAAACTTTCGATAACCTATGGTGTTTTATTACATACAGTAGCCATCAAATTTGCCATTCAAGATCTCACTGACTGAAATTTTCCTAATCTTTCATAGAGCGTGACCTGATGATTCCATTATCTTTTTTCACTTTGTCATACTCTCCTGCCAAAACAAATAAAACAAAAAAAACTAGCAAAAGTTCTCTCTAGGATGATTTTTCCACTTTTAAGTGCCTCACACCCCTTTCTGTCCGATCCATCAATCCAAAGAGTCTTTCCTTTCTTTCTTTCTTTCTTTCTTTCTTTCTTTCTTTCTTAATGTTTATTTATTTTGAGAGAGAGAAGGAGAGAGAGTGTGTGTGTGCGTGAGCAGGAGAGGTGCAGAGGGAGAGAATCCCAAGCAGGCTCCACACTGTCAGTGAAGAGCTTGTCACAGGGTTTGATCTCACAACTGTGAGATCATGACCTGAGGCGAAATCAAGGATGCAATGCTTAACCAACTGAGCCACCCAGGCACGCCGAGAGTCTTTTCTTTCTTACCTACAATTGATTTGTTTCCCTCTTTCAAGGTTTTCCTCTAGTATCTCAGAATTCAAAGATTCTCATAACCAGCAATACTCTTCATGTGTTTTAAATACACTCTTCTTTGCATAAGAAAGTACATTTATACATTGAATCATATATACTGGCCAGTGTCAAGAAATAAATTAATGTTTTCATAACACAATACTCCCTAGCTTTGTGACTTTGGGCAAGTAACTAACATTCTGGTCTCTAACGTTCTCGTCTGAAAAATTACGTAAACGTATATAATAAAAAGAATTAAATACAAATTATAATAAAAATATAACAAAAAAAACACAACAAAAAGAATTATCTTTTTTAAATTGAATTCTTTTTAAAGAATGTTTCTTTTTAAAAAGAAATAAAAATAGTGCTGGTATTCTGTTTCTCTCCGTCATTTGTCTTTGAAAAGGATCTGTTAAGGAAAACAGTACCTCACAATTTTATTCCCTAATAGCTGTGTGACAGAGAATAACTCAATATATTCTTTTCTAGAATTTGTTATCACTAGTGAAAGTAATTTGAAAAAAATTTTTTGGTCGAAGATAAAATTTGTCATTTTCTTGAGGATTTTTATGACTCTCTGCTAGTAAGAATGGAGCTGGATATTTTGCAAAATAAATAAATCCTGAAACGAACTACAAAAATAAGAAAAAAAACCCTTTTTTTAAAAAAAATTTTATTTAGAAAAAGACCTTCATATGTTCAGCTTAAAAGTAGTTTTGTGTCATTAAAATGTGTCCCAGTTAATATTACATAGCATTAGAAAACTCCACCTTATTCTTGAATAATCCGCATCTGGAAATTGGCTGCACACTGAAAATGACATTTATACTGATTTCGGCTGGAATCGTTTGTATTTGTTCTGTGGCTTGGGAATCTCTCCATCCAGTGAAGGAGCACAGAGCTGACTTTCTCCTGGTCATTTCTGTAATACACACACCTCTCTCTCATAGCCACAGCACACTTTAACTAGATGACTTGGTTTTTGGTTTTTTTTGTTTTTTTGTTTTTGTATCTTGATCACATTGAGATACGTGGCACTTACTATTTCAAGGACATTTTGTATACAACAGACAAATTCGAAATCAGAGTGATTACTTGAAAAATATTTTAGAAACCAAAATAGACCATCACTTTCTAGACTTTTCTTTTAAATTTTTTTTAATGTTTATTTATTTTTGAGAGACAGAGTGTGAGCAGGAGAGGGGCAGAGTGAGAGAGAGAGGGAGACACAGAATCTGAAACAGGTTCCAGGCTCTGAGCTGTCAGCACAGAGCCCACGTGGGGCTCAAACTCACAAACTGGGAGATCATGACCTGAGCCAAAGTCGGACGCTCAACCGACTGAACCCGCCAGGTGCCCCTACACTTTTCTTTTAAATAAAAGTTACTTACGTGGTCTATCTACTAACTACACACTAACTTAATCTTGCTGTGGCCCCAGCTCAAATCTCAGGTATTCCAATGAAACCTTGCTCTTGTTTGGGTTCCTGTTACGAATACTTAAAGCACATGTCGTTCATTGCCATAAGTGCCCCTCAGTATGACTCTATTGTCCACAGAGAAAATGTTAGATCCTGAAGTACATGAACTATTTATGTGTCCTCGACATGAGCAAAGCACCAGCCAGACTATAATACTTCTCCCCAATATATAAATTTAATAAAATTATAACACACAAAAATTACTTCGGACAAATTAGTCTTGAGCAACCCCAACCGATAAGTGGAGAAAACGAACAATTAGCATAAACAATTTGCTTTTATCAATTTGACCACATAACTTTGTATTCGGTTGGCATGTAATCACTACTTACTGATTTGCCATGAAAGACCTTTGCTTCTGATTCTATGTTTGCCAGCATGCAGTTTATATTTATCATGCATTTTGTGATATTACTAGTCACACAAAAGGACTGTATGAGAATTGAACTCATTTGAAAATGACAAATAGTTTATACTAGATCATCATGTGAAAGTAAATGGCTTCCATTATTTTATAAAATGACTTTAACGGGGAAGATGGTAGAGGTTTGCATCTATGGATTATGGTCTGATAATCACAAATCCGAGCCTGAGAGAGTTAGCAAACTGCTTTTCTGATATTATTTAAATAAGCAAAGATTTTTATGCTATCCTGTCTCAAATTTAAGAATGTGGAATCACTGTATTCTCAAGTTTCTTCTCAACAGAACTCACTGGAAATTCAAGGGATACTGGAAACTATAATTTTGCTGTAGCTTGAATTTGCCCAGATTAAAGGCAGGACAAACTTCAGAACAAACTTTCCTCTGGCTAAATTTCAGTACGACTCTAGGCCAAATACTTTTTTTTTTTCCTCTGTAAAATAATTTTTTAAAAAAAGTTTTTTTAAAATAAAAAAGTTGTTGTTTTCATTGAAAATGATTTTCATTCATCTTCTCATAATTATGACAAATTTCTCTAATCTGACATTTTTAGACATTTTGAACTCTAAGCCTTTTCATGAAAATTTCGTTTCATTTTTATTTTTCAAAACCCTCTAAATCACCTAGAATTAGGACTGAGGATTAAAGAATTTCCCACCACAGCCATCAATAGATCTGTTTAACGTCAACAAACAAGCAATGGATGAATGGATAAAATGACTTTGACAAATTATTTTATTTACAGGCAATAAAAAATAGAGACATTGTCTTTTAGTTCGATGAATATTTATATCCTTAACATAAAGTGAAGTCGTGGAAACATGCCCATCTGTTTATTTTTTAAAATCTGTGGTGTCAACAGTTTGGAAGTTTCCAGTAAAAAAAAAAAGGAATGAAAGCATTCTTGTGGGATGTAGTCAAATCAAGGAATTCTATCCAAATGTTGGAAACAGACAAAAATTTTGGCATATTTGCCAGAAAAGTTTGTATCAAGCTTTTCATTTTTATAATTTAAAAACACCCTTTTAACTGATCTATACATATCGATATGTGTGTGCATGTGTATATATATATATATATATATATATATATATATATATATAATTAGAAGCAAAGTACTAAGGAGATTCCATGTTGTTTAATAGTTGTGAAAGCCTAGATGACATGAAACACAATTTAGAAGCTGACAGTATGGATTAGCCACCAGCATGAAAGGAAGGTATTGAAATGGGGAAGAATCTCCCTTATCGGAGTATCACTTACTGGGACTTGGCTAGGAACGTAACACTAGAGAATAGCAAAAAAGCACGTTTGGTTGTTCTTTCTTTGTTCCTTTTTGCCTGTGTCCCATCCTGCTCTACCCCATCTGGGTCTTAGAAGGTTAATTTTTGAAAACTGCCTCTCTGTGGCTCCCTTGCCAGCCAGCCTCTGCTTAGAAGCAGCCAGTGGACTGAGAAATGAACGCAAAAGGAGAGTAAGTGGCCGCTTCTCCCTTCTCCCTCCCTCTATAGGCACCAGTCTTAGGTAGTAAGTTCCTCTTCCCCACCAGGAAACCCCTCCTTTGCAATTCTAATTCTCAGTGAACTCTGATAACACCATTTCTTCCTCTTGTCTCTTTAGTCCTATGGATGGAAACAACTTTCCACTGTTGCTAGTCTCTGGGTGCCCCAGTACCCCTTGTTTGTTCCTTTTACATGTCCCCACATGTGATCAGGACCACAATCCATAAAAATAACTGTAGCGTTTATTTTTTAAATTTTATTTAAATCCAAGTTAGTTAACATAGAGCGTAATAATGGTTTCAAGAGCAGAATTTAGTGATTCATCACTTACATATAACACCCAGGGCTCATCCCAACGAGTGCCCTCCTTAATACCCATCACCCATTTAACCCGTCCCCCACCCACCTCCTTCCAGCAACCCTCATTTTATTCTATGTATTTAAGAGTCTCTTATGGTTTGCCTCCCTCCCTGTTTTTATCTTGTTTTTCTTTCCCTTCCCTTAAGTTCATCTGTTTTGTTTCTTAAGTTCCACATATGAGTGAAATTATATATTCTTCTTTGTCTGACTGACTTATTTTGCTTAGCATAACACAGTCTAGTGTAATCCATGTTGTTGCAAATCGCAAGATTTCATTCTTCTTGATTGCCAAGTAACATTCCGTTGTGTATATATATCATATCTTCTTTATTCATTCGTCAGTTATTAACATTTGGGCTCTTTCCATGATTTGGCTATTATTGATAGTACTTTTTTTTAAATTTTTTTAACTTTATTTATTTTTGAGAGAGACAGAGTGTGATTGGGGGAGGAGCAGAGAGAGAGGGAGACACAGAATCTGAAGCAGGCTCCAGGCTCTGAGCTGTCAGCACACAGCCCGATGGGGGGCTCGAACTCACGAACCCTGAGATCATGACCTGAGCTGAAGTCGGATGCTTACCGACTGAGCCACCCAGGCACCCCGATAGTACTTCTATAAATATTGGGGTGCATGTGCCCCTTCAAATCAGCATTTTTAAATCTTTTGGATAAATACCTAGTAGTGCAATTGCTGTGTTATAGGGTGGTTCTATTTTTAACTTTTTGAGGAATTCCCATACTTTTTCCAGAGTGGCTGAACAGTTTGCATTCCCACCAGCAGTGCAAAAGGGTTCCTCTTTCTCCACATCCTCACCAACATCTGTTGTTCTCTGAGTTTGTTAATGTTAGCCATTTTGACAAATGTGAGGTAGTTTCTCATTGTGGTTTTAATTTGTATTTCCTCTATGATCAGTGATGTTGAGCATCACTTCATGTCTGTTAGACATCTGGATACCTTCTTTGGGAAAGTGTCTGTTCACGGGTGCCTGGGTGGCTCAGTCAGTTGAGCGTCCGACTTCAGCTCAGGTCATGATCTCACAGCTCCTGAGTTCAAGCCCTGTGTCAGGCTCTGTGCTGACAGCTCGAAGCCTGGAGCCTGCTTCGGATTCTGTGTCTCCCTCTCTCTCTGCCCCTAACCCACTTGCATTCTGTCTCTGTCTCTCTCAAAAATAAATAAACATTGAAAAAAAAGTGTCTGTTCATATCTTTTGCCCATTTCTTCACTAGATTATTTGTTTCTTGGGATTTAAAAGTAGATATGGTCACAATATGAGAAGCAAAGTTGTGCTTTGTTTATTGTCTCATGGACTGTGGGAATATGATGAATTATTAAGTCACTTAGATAAATATTCATTATGAATATTAAAAACTAATTCATTTTCATTACTGGATAAATAATACATAACATAGAAAAGTTAAATAGAAAAGGAAGTAATAATTAACCTTACTGATTGATTACAGTGTGTTAGCTGCATCCCTATGAGGTAGGCACTGTTATCGTACCATTTTAAAATACAGGACTCAAACTATTGCCGGGTGAAATGACTCATATAAGGCTATACAACAATGGAATGGCTGAAGGAGAAGTTGAACTGAGGCAGATTGACTCTCAAGTTTTCACTCTGAATCACTAAACACTAGTACCTGTTAGAATGGAATGAAGAAATGAGAGGAAATGGCATTTGTTATCTACTATGTTCCAGGGAGTGCACGAGATGCTTCCATATGTACTACCTCAGAACCGCCCTTTCAGAAATAGGTGGCACTGTCAATCATTCTGTTACGGGAAAGTCTGTCTTTCCTGAGTTTCTGTGACACCACACCCTACTCTGGTTTTCCTCCTCTTTTCTGGCTATTCTTTCATTTTCCTTTGCTTTCTCTTTCTTCTCTAGTCAACCTTTAAATGTGCAAGCATTTTGAGTTTCCTTCTTGGTTTTGTTCTTCCTGGTTGGGTTCATCTAATGAAGCGGCTTTAAAATGCCAGTGATATGCAGATGACTTTGGAGTGCGTGGGTGGCTCAGTGGGTTCAGCATCAGGCTCTTGATTTCCGCTGAGGTCATGATATCGCAGTTTGTGAGATCAAGCCCTAGGTCAGACTCCACACTGCCCCTTCTCTGCCCCTCCCCCACTCATGCCTCTGTGTGTGTGTGTGTGTGTGTGTGTGTGTGTGTGTGTGAGTGTGTGTGCACGCGCGCGCACGTACTCTCTCTCTCTCTCTTTAAAAATATATAAACTTTATGGGGCGCCTGGGTGGCGCAGTCGGTTAAGCGTCCGACTTCAGCCAGGTCACGATCTCGCGGTCCGTGAGTTCGAGCCCCGCGTCAGGCTCTGGGCTGATGGCTCAGAGCCTGGAGCCTGTTTCTGATTCTGTGTCTCCCTCTCTCTCTGCCCCTCCCCCGTTCATGCTCTGTCTCTCTCTGTCCCAAAAATAAATAAACGTTGAAAAAAAATTAAAAAAAAAAATAAAAATACATAAACTTTAAAAAGATAAAATACCAGTGATATGCAGATGACTTTGATATTTCTGTTTCTAATCCGTATCCTCTCCTAAACGTTAACCTGTATGTCCAACCGCCTCCTGGGCATCTCCCTTTGGGTGTCCAGTAAGCATCACAGACTTAAGACAGTCAAGTGACAATGCTTGATTCATTTCTTCAGCCTGCTTCTCTCTTTGTCATCTCCATTTCCTTAAATAGCACGATTATCTATTCCAACTCATCAAGTTAAACATTGAGGAATTATCCTGGAATATTCATGCTTTCCTTCCCCTAATATCAATGCCTTCAGTCAGCTCTCTATGCAGAGATCCAAGTCTCTCCCTGCCCACAACCATCATATTTGGATCCATTCACTGTGATAGTTTCTTCACTGATCATGCTGTTGCCAATCTTTCTCTCCTTCAAGGCTGTCTACTCATGGCTGCCAAAATGATGATTTTAGGCATGTCATGCCACTTTACTGCTTAAACCTCTTTATTGGTTTCCAGACAAAATGCATTCTGACTTCTTGCATAGGATCAAAACCTTACTTAAGCTGGTTTCTGTTGAATGAATGGATCCTATTAGCTACTCTACCCCCTTGAAAAGATGGTACATTAATTTATTTATTCCTGTAAATTATATACACACCCATTTTTTTCTCTCAAGGAATATAAACTTCTTGGTCAGGACTGGATATTGTCATGAACTCTGTGTTGATAGATAGAAGACAAAGACAGCAGTTTTGTTCAAAACCTAGTAACAATTTTTCCTTGGCTTATCCCCGAACAGTTCCCAAAGAGCTCTTAAGTATAAAATGAAAGGAAGGCAGACATTTCATATCAATGTTTAAAGTGAATTTGTTGAAGAAATACGCTTTTTATTGGCATCGTCTTAATTCGACATTGTTAAATAATGATGTTATTTAACAATAACAATGTTGATAATTTTTAATCAGTTGGGGAATTTATAATTTAAAAAACCCATACCAAAGAATTGAATCATTTACACATATGGTTATGATCAATATTCTCCTTATAAAAAATAATTTCCTATCAAGTGGTTTTGATTCACACTGGGAGGAAAGAACACAAAGATTTGTGTTAATAATTCAATGATTGACATGCAACATGATACATGCATTCTACTAAACCAGACATCCAAGTGATATGCCTCCATAGGGATTCCATCTTGTTCATGGTGAGAAAGAAATACATTATGATTTCTACTTTGGATAATGACTCTAAGGAGTACCTGGGTAACTCAGTCAGTTAAGTGTCCGACTTCAGCTCAGGTCATGATCTTGCAGTTCCTAAATTTGAGCCCCGTGTGGGGCTCTGTGCTGACAGCTCAGAGCCTAGAGTCCACTTTGGATTCTGTGTCTCCCTCTCTCTCTGCCCCTTCCCTGCTTGTACTCTCTCTTTCTCTCTCTCTGTCTCTCTCTCAAAAGTAAATAAACATTTAAAAAATGTTCAAAAAAATAATGACTCTGAAATTGCCAGAAATTTAGTTTACTGCACAACTTGTTGCTTTGACAATGGTGAGTGTATTAATATGTTGTTCCAAGTTAATCTTTTGTACAACTATTTCCTTTTTGTGCCCAAAGAAATCACAAAGGGAATATCTGATCCTGTTTATTCCAAACAAGTAATGAATCAAGCTTTATTTTCTTTCTTGCCTTGTAAAACTATTGCCAAAAGAAATTACTACCAGTAAGAAGTAAGGAAAGTTGGTCCTTAAAACAATTTAAATTGAAGACTATGTTAGATTTTACTTAGGTTTTTATTCCAACGTGCCAAGTTGATATCTTCATCTACATTCACTCAGGGACACTTTCAATAATAAGTATTTTTATGTTTATTTTTAAAAATAAAGATACAGATGCTATGGTAAAACTGTGCAAATATATAGGCAGTGACCATAATTTTATGGGAGTGACTCTCTTATATGACTTATAAAGTGATCCTGATGAAAATTCCCAGGAAGTGTTTCAAAAATGTCTTGAGCAATAGAAACATCATTGTATGACATCTCCTCCAATGACTGTTATGGAAGACAGCAGCTATTTCTATGTGTATATTCTGCTAAAATTGTAATTTTTTAAATTATATCTAATGCTTGATCATTTTTCCCTTTGTCCTTAGCATGACAGCCATTTGGCTCTGCCCTACTTTTCTGTACTTCTCAAATGTTTTTTTAATGAGATACATCACAATCAGTAATGATTCATGTGGTTGTTTGCTTTTGGATAATTTCCTCTCCTTCCTCTGATAAACTCTGAAATAGATTTGAGAACATTGAGTAATGGCAGAATTGGATATGAACCAAGACCAATTAGATGTTTAAAAATTATAGTGCTGCCAATCACATAGGATTGATCTTTCCCGGGAGTATATGCAGCTGAAAATATCCCCAAAATGAAGTTATCTCCTTTTAGTCCCTGTAATTCCTATGTAAACATTACTGAAGTCTTAACAACGTATATGTAAGGAATGAGATAGTAACTACTATTAAGCACGACTTTCATAACCCAAATTCATTTATGAGATGTTCAAGGCTGTCCTCTACTATGACCTGAAGGGAAAAGGGAAAGGCCTTAGTTTTTTGTGGGTGGTGATTAAAAATCAAAACACAAAAAACACAGGTCTTAGGGAAATGGTGAGGCCCAACACTGAGAAGGCCAGCAGAGTCATGGCAGAGTGTTTCTGTTTTCAGTTGAGGAGAGTTGATCCTCTGACTGACAAAGACTCTCTCCTTGATCAAACTTCAGTCAGGTTCCTTTAAGCCCCCTTCTCAACTAGGCCTCATCCTTGGACCTTGTCCTCGGGCCTGTCTAGCCCAGTTTTTGCAAGAATCCTTCTAGGTCAATTTAGGGAGAGTCCCCAGCCCTGGGATCTGACCACGCTTGATATCTAATCATATTCTTCATCCCTTTCCATCCCTCAGATGACAGCTGATTATCCTGGCCTGTCTTCAGCAAGAATCCCCCCTACCTTGATGTCTTCTCTTAGTGAATTTTCATCCACCAATCCCCCTCATCTACTCGTTGGCTATAAATCCCCAGTGTTCTAGCTGTACGTGGAATTGAGTCCAGTCCTAGACTGAAGGCTCTTTTCTGCTGTTGCAGCAGTCCCTGAATAAAATCTGTTTTTATCACTTTCAACTTCTATCTGGCTCTGTATTTTCTGAAGATCTCATGTATCTTTGAAAAGAAGGTGGGACAATATGTTGCTAGTAATGAGTAAGAGTGAGAGAGTGGCAGAAGAACCAAAAGAGAGAGGAAGGTCTGTTGCTGTTCACCAAGCCAAAGGTCAAATATACTCCAAGTGTCTGTGCCACAAATGAATGGAGCCTCTCCGAGTTCCTCCACAGGGATGGAGTTCTTAGTTTCACCTTTGCAGACTCCTTTCCTCCACGGTTTACAACCAGTTGGTCATTGGTCTTTACTCTTTGCCCTGCGGCTTTATTTTACCATGTTTCTTCACTTACGTTAGTCTTTCCACCTCTTAAAAATAATTGCTACCCTTGTGATGCAATCCCTTTCCATCAGCATTTAATACAGTTAGTTAGAATTTGTCAAAGCTTGAACTGATGTCATCTTTTTCCTTTTTAATAGGGAATCATAAAAATAATAAACTTTGTGATTTTAATTATTTAATGTTTATTTTGAGAGAGAGAGAGAGAGAAAATGAGTGGGAGAGGGGCAGAGAGAGAGGGAGACACAGAATCCAAAGCAGGCTCCAGGTTCTGAGCTGTCAGCACAGAGCCCAACGCAGGGCTCGAACTCATGAACCGTGAGATCCTGACCTGAGCCATGGTTGGATGCTTAACGAACTGAGCCACCCAGGAACCCCTGTGATTTTAATTTGCAAATGTAATTTGCATTTTGTAATTTTTTATTTACATTCAATTTGAATGCAATTTTTTGTTTCCCTCGTGACTTCTCTTGCCATATTTCTCCTTGGCTTCAGGATCTATTCCTTCTCGGCTTCTGCATGGACTTTCCTGGTTACTTTAGTTCAAAACACAACAGGATTTATCTCATTTTCTATTGCCTCTCTAATTGCTTCTCTAGATGACTTCTAATTGTTTCTCTAGATAACTTCTCCCATTTCTTCTTTCCTGCCCAGGAGACTCAGATGGATTTCCTTCTGCCTGTTCTCGGCAGCAAGGGTTACATTCCCCAAAGAGATGACCTATAACTTTCATAAAGTCTTTCCTTTGCCTTTTTGTTTTGCCACCGCCTGAAAGACATCTTAATTTTCCTTTTCTCTTCAAAAGCCTTTTCATCCTGTGTTCCTTTGTCTTAATGGCTTTTGGGTATCCCCTACATTATGCAGATGTTAACACTCAAGTTTTTAAGCTCCCCGTTCATTCTAAGTCATTGAAGCTGAACCAGCTGCATCTGTCTCCATTCATTTTGATCTATTACTGAAAAGTTCACTCAAACATGTTCTTCTCTACACAAATTTTGTGCACCACACTCTTTGCCTTACTTTTTAAAGCAAGTTGCTTCCCAATACAGATTACCCGAAGTTTTTTTCCAATCTGGGGGGGCCTTCCCTGTCTTATTTATTACTACCCCAAATTCATATCCCTTATCCAAATTCCAAATTAGAGTCTTATTGTAATGTCTAGTATGTCAGAAAGACTCTTAACCATATATCACAGGGCCCCTTCTTTTCATTAGCTCTCTAATTACTATGGAAGCCATAACCTTCTGCTTTGCTACTCAAAGTGTGGTACCTTGACCAGTTTCTTATACTTTACTGTGAATACATATTACCTAGACATTTGTTAGAATGCAGGTTATAATTCAAAAAAGTCTGTGGGTTAAGTTTGAACACTTTAACCCACAGACTTTTTTGAATTATAACCTGCATTCTAACAAATGTCTAGGTAATATGTATTCACAGTAAAGTATAAGAAACACCAGTGTGCTGCGATTCATAAACTTGAGGGTACATGAGAATCATTTGAGTGAACTCAAATATTTTGTGATTGGAACCCAAATAATATTGTCTCAAAACATCCTAGCTTCTCTTGGAGTTCACAAATAGCGATCGCAGTTACTATGCTCTTTTTCCTTATTCAGATTTACCACTCTCCTTCCCAGCATGCGTCGTGGTCACACAGATAAACTTCTTCCCACGACCGTGGTCAAGATAAGACAATTATCAATGAACATTTTACTAATGGACCGTTTACTAATTTTACTAATGGACAATTGAAAAAAAAAAGAAATTATATTATAGTATAATTAATTAATATAATTAATTAATATTATTAAATTAATTAAAATAATTAATAATTATTTTATTAATTTTTATTATTTTAATTTAATGTTTAATATTTAATTTAATATTAAATTAATTAAAATAATTAATATAATTAATTAATATAATTAAATTATATTATTAAATTATATTCTTACGGTTACCCAGCTATCACAAGTAGATTGAACATATGTACTCAAAATCCTTAACCCTAATTTTTTGTTTCTCTCATGACTTGGTCTAAAATTTGGGCTATCACCATGTTGTTGTTTGCTGAATAAATATACAATGCTATAAAGGTTATTTTTGTTCCATTTCTCTAAATATTTTTTTTAACATTAAGACACTTAGGTTCTAAATTATTGTTAAAGATACATTTGGAAATATAATTATATCTGTAACAGTCCACTAAGTATACCTTGGGGGAGAATAATCAAAAGAAATTAAAGTTTTAGAAATCGTATGTAAAGAGCATTCAGTATTTCTTTTAGAGATGCACAGAGGTTGGTGATAAAATTTCACGGGACAAAATATAGTAAGTTTACACATCTTGTGGAAAAGATTGCCACAACCATCCGGTGGTACATGCCGTCCTCTTTAAACTTTTACTGTCCCTCCCCCCACCCCGCATTCGTCTTGACACTTTTTCTTCCTAACCCGCCCATTAGCTGGTTATTTTTCTCTTTATATCCAGGCAAACGTTATCATTTCTCCTCTTCCTCTATTATAAATCTCTCCAAAATGGATTTTGGAGGGGTATGGAAGAAATGGAAAGCACATTGAGGTACCTTAAAAGCTTGTTGAACGTTCACAAAAAATTAAGCACTACTCATTTTCACAGTGAAAGTGGAGTGACAGCCTAATTTGAGAGTCTCAACGAGTGTCCCTAAATAATTAGCTAAATTTTATAATATACTCGAATGCACAATAAATCTGTTAGCTAGTGGTTTGGGCATGTAATTAGGAGATGAACATTATAGCTGAAATTGTGAATGTTACATAATTTAAAATTCAGTTAAAATACCTCATTATATATTTTTTTCGTTTCTCTGTTGCTCTTGAAACCTTAATTATTGACACTGTATGACTTAAAATGTGGAAATAAATGTTATGGATGAAATCCAAATCAGAGAGGCAATATGCAGAATGAATGTAAAATTTTGGGAGCTTATGAACTTTGAATCTTGTACTTACTTGTGAACTTGGATACATGATAGAATGATGGCAATAAATGACCTAGGCTTTCTAAGTATCAGATTCCTTGCCTGAAATGTATACATATGAGGTGATTTTTAAATCTTTCTTTCTCTCTTCATATATACATATATTCTACCATACTACCTATAAAAGTTTATTCTTTAGCAGGCTATATACCGTGATTATAATAGATAAATCATAGTTACAATGTAGGAGAAAGAATATCACAAATTGGGCAGCAGAATTTGCACTTTGAACAGAAATTCACTAACATAAGAGGTTTCTCTAAGAACTCCTGGAGTAAAACCAACTTTTGAGTGGAAAACAAAATTCCACCTTGATTTAGCAGTAGTGAAAGGAGTCAAAGGCTTGAGACATTTTGCAGTCTGGAAACCCAATTTTCAATTTTTAAGAGTAGAATGTTTGGTAATACTATTTAGTCCACAATTGAAATGAGGGAAATAGATGTCATTTTCCACTGAATCTTAACAGAGGTTTATGGGAGGATGTCTTTTGAATAAAATAACAGAGACATCTCTCTGATTCATTTCCTGATCTGACTTCATCAAGTTTTAACAAGGGTCTTTATGGAATATTACAACACCTGATTATTGTGGAGGAGCTGGGTTTATTCTGTCATCCCCAAGGCCCCTCAAATAAGTACACATGTCAGAGACTGAATCCAATATTTGGTATCAGGTGATTATCCCTGACCTTGAAGAACTCATGATTTAAGGTGGGTGCCATGTATATATAGTCAGATGGTTAAAATACAATCTGATACATACTAAAGTAGAACTCCAAACAGTACAATGGAAGGTGCCTGGATGGCTCGGTCGGTTAAGCGTCCAACTCCTGGTTTCAGCTCAGCTAATGATCTCACGGTTTATGGGTTCAAGCCCCACATTGGGCTCTGCACTGACAGTGCACACTCCCTCTTTTTCTGTCCCTCCTTCGCCCCCATGCTCTCTCTCTCAAAATAAATAAATAAACTTAAGAAAAATTTTTTAAAGAAGACAAAAATGAAAAACAGCTATATGCCTAAAGGATTTAGGAAGGCTTCAGAGCTTTTGCCACTTGAGTAGAGTCTAAAGGGATGCATGGGAATCCACCACCCAGAACAGGGTCAGAAGGATCTTCCTGCAAAGGAAATGGTATCTCCAAATGCAAGAAGCTATGGCAAAGTCTGTGGCTTTGGTGGTGGGCAATGCTGGCAGAATAGTGGTGTCAAGGTCAGAATGATGTGCAGAAATTAATGGAGAGATATGTGTAACACATTAAGACCTTCAGCCCTTTTCTTGTAGGTATTGAAGAAAAAACAGCAAAGTTCTTTTTGGAAGAAATTGAGAAGCTTGGATTTTTTGGTTTTCAAAAAATAACTTTGGCAAAAGTGTGATGGAGGTTGAGAAAGACTAGAGGTACAATGGTCAAAGGGAAGGCCACTATATTAATCAGAAGAGATGTGAAAATAACCAAAGAAAGATGGTGGTCGTTGGGAAGGAGGAAGAGAGCAGGGTTTAAACAGGACTCTTCAACACTGAATGCTGAAGAGGGAGTGGTATAAGGAAACTTTTTAGATGGAATTTTACAAGCTTAAACTATCTGGGTAGCATCTGGAGAGCCATAAAAAGAGTTTGTGCCTAACCATTAGGGCATTTGGGCCACCGTGACATGGAAAGCCTGGAATTCTAAATAAGAATAATGCTCTCCAGGAGAGCAAAATGAGTGATCTTAGAGTCTGTGTTCTACATGAATTCCCAGAGGAAAGAAACTGATACAGTAAGAAGAGGATTTGGGTTGTCAAGGTGAGCCCAGGGTAAAAAAATCTTGTGGTGACAGAGGACACTGAAGAGGAATGTGGATTTGGAACTTCAAACAGGCTGCTTTTAACTTCGAGGTTGAGCCACTTTTTCACAGAGCATCTAATGCTTTCCAGGACCCGAAGCAATATTCAACATTTATCTTGGGTTAAATCTAGAGTCTTTGTGATTCAATAAACGGATCGTCTCTTAGAGAATCAAGCCAGCAAATAGTACTATGGAAACTGGAATGCATCAAGAGAAAAGTGTGCCTTTGGGTGCTGGCAAAGCATAAAGAACCTAGATGAAATCTTTAAGTAAACAGAAGGAGAGCAATGAACTACAGCACAGTGATAGATAAAAGCATTGTGAGTGGAAGGGATTTACCAGAATTCTCTTTTAAACTTGGCCACAGAGCCATCTTAACACGCTGTAAATACTTGTTGCATGTAAATAACCATTATAATAAAAGAAAAGCTGGCACAGCTAGACCAGTCTCAAGGGAAGTTAATGAAAGTGGACAAGAAACAACTGGCATTGGGAACTCAGAATGAGTGAAGCCGAAAGTATGAGGTTTTACAAAAAAGAAGGAAAAGTGCCATATATTTGATTTGTGAAGGAAACTTTTCTCTTTATAAATACCCTTAGATTAAACTATATATACGTATCTGTATATATCAATACATGCTCATCGCAGCAAACTAAATAATAAAAGAAGAAGAAAAACAAATTAAAAATATCTTCAGCTGGTCCCTAGCCTCATCCACTCCCATACTTCTGAGAGTAGTAGATTAAGAATGTCTTTCCCGAGCCATTATACCGATAGTTTTTATGACAATGTTTTTACAGAATCAAGATATGACCACATTTTTCTTCAACTTTTTTTTTTTTTGCAATCGATTATGGACAGCTCTTCAGATGTAGTAAACCCAGATTTATTCCCTCAATGATGGGTATTCAAATTGTTCCCAATGTTGTCATTGTAAGTGATGATGCAAATAAACGGAAATATTGTGCATATAGTTTAATATATGGCACTATCATTTGGGTAGA
Organism: Prionailurus viverrinus; assembly: GCF_022837055.1. Taxonomy (NCBI): domain Eukaryota; kingdom Metazoa; phylum Chordata; class Mammalia; order Carnivora; family Felidae; genus Prionailurus; species Prionailurus viverrinus. The sequence continues at coordinate 110,471,416 of NC_062567.1, read as the reverse complement.
GCCGGACAAAGGGTTTATGCAATTGTAAATATAATAGATACTGCCAGGCTATTTTCAAGAAGGGTTCAGTTAAACACTCTCCCACTAGTAACGTGGCAGAGAAAGTTTCTGTTTCTTCACATTAGACCTTTCTCTTATAGGTACTTCATAAAATTTTGCAAAAACAATTAGTAAACTATCTTATTGTTTGTTGTAACTTGCATTTTCCTGAGTTTTCTTTTGAAGTATAGTTGACACCTTTGAAATGGGTTCAACATTTGCATTGTCTCTCCTATGAATTGCCTGTCCATCTCTCTTATTAATTACTATTGGCTTTTGCTTTTGAGTAGTTTCTCATCAATTTGCAGAATGTCTTTAGTTATTCTAGCACCTAGGTCATCTCCCTATGTGTTCAGGTTTTGTTTTATAGTTTATTTCATATAGGCAACTTACTCTGTTACTAATTTTGTTTCTAGGTATTTATAGTTTTGTGACAATTAGGATGTTTTCTTTTCCTTTTTTCTTTTTTCTTTAACCTCTGTTTAGCCTTGTAAACGTTTAATGGCCCTTTATACTGGGCTTGCAACATCCCAACCGCTACTTCTGTGATGCTCATGTGGTTGGTAAAGTAGGATGTTTTCTTTTTAATTAAGAGGTAGAGTATATCCCAAAGAAGTGCAAGAAGATATCAATTTACACTTCGATGAATTAACTCCAAGGATACATCTAAGCAACCACTTGTAAATCAGCAAATGTCACCAGCACTCAAAATACCCCCTGCCATGCCACCTCTGCATCGATACCCCACCCCCTCCCAAAAGGTCACTCCTTTCTCAACTTTGAACACTATATTTATGCTTTTTGTGTGTTTTTCTTTTCTTTCTTATTGAACAATACAGAAAAGTAATAATGCGATGTCTATGCTTTTGTGTCTGTTTAGGGGCAAAATTATGTAATTCAGATTTATATTACATATATCTGGTTACTCCATTTTCACTGTTTTATTTATCCATTCGATTGTTAATGGGCATAAAGATTGCTTTAGTTTGGGATTATTACATATGTAGTTATTGTAATTTTGATTTGCATTTACCTAATAATTAGTGATTGAGCATTTTTTATGCCCTTACTGGCTGTTAATATATGTTCTTTGAAGAAATGACTATGCAAGTCTTTTGCCCACTTTTGAATCAGAGTTTTTGTTGTTGTGGTTGAGTTTTCAGAGTTCTTTCTATATTCTAGATACTAATCTCTTGTCAGCTATATGATTTGAAAATGCTTTCTCCCATTTTGTAGGTTGCCTTTTTATTCCATGGATAGCATTGTTTGATGTGCAAAGTTTGTAACTTTCATAAAGTTTAGCTTGCCTATTTTTGTTTTTATTGCCTTGCCTTTGATGTCATATCAAGAAAAATTACCAAATCCAGTGTCATGAAGATTTTGCCCTAGGTTATCTTCTAAGAGTTTCTTTGTTTTGTTTCTTGCATTTAGGTATTTGATCCATGTTGAGTTGACTTTTATATATGGTATTAGGTAATGGTCCAACTTCATCATTTTGCATGTGGATATCCTGTGTCCCCAGAACTGGTTGTTAAAAAGACTGCACTCCCCTCACTCACTTAATGATCTTGGACTCCTTTTTGAAAATAATTTAAACATGTATTCAAGGGTTCATATCTGGGCTGAATATTCCATTCTATTCTATTCTATTCTATTCTATTCTATTCGTCTGTACATCTGTCTTTATATCAGTACCACACTCTTTTCATTACTGTATATTTATAATAAGTTTTGAAATCCAAAAGTATGAATCCTCCAACTTTATTCTTTTTCAAGACTATTTTAATTATTTGTGGTCCCTTCAGATTTTGTATAAATTTTATATGGATTTTTTATGTTTCTGCCAAAACGAGTCATTGGACTTTTTCCTGAGATTGCATTGAACCTGTAGATCACTTTGGTAAGTATTAACATCTTAACAATTTTACATCTTCCAATTTATGAACTTTGGTTGTCTTTCCATTTATTTTTGTCTTTAATTCTTTCAGTAATGTTTCCTAGTATTCATTATATAAGTTTTTATCTCCTTAAGTTAATTACTAAGTATTTTTCAATGCTATTATTAATGGAACAAATTCCATTTGGTCATGGTGTATAATCATTTAAATATGCGGTTGAATGTGGTTTGTTACTGTTTTGTTGAGGATTTTTACCATGCTTCTGGTAGCTTCAGTATTATTAGGGAAAATGTCTGGCACCCTGGCTTCCCAATTTCTTTAAAAATTAGTTTCTAAAGACTTTCTCTTTCACTCACTGATGTCTTCAATTACACATATCCACCTAGCCATCAACCTCATCCTCCTCTATTCTTCCCTGTCCGTGAATGTGCAGTGAAGTTGAGTTTAGGTGTCAGTGAAGAATTAAATGGAGATCTAATTATGCAATTAGATTTGAGTCTGCAATTCAGGAAAGTTGTAGGGAAAGGAGGTATAAGTTTAAGAGGCATGAGCTTGGATAAGATAACATGGGGATGGTCTACAGAGTGAGAAAAAAAGAGGCCTGAAGATTGAACCATGACTAGCTTCACTATTTAAAGGCCAGACAGAAAAATGAGCCAAACTAGAAAAAGAGACAAGGGCAAAGGGGTCACCAAGGTGAAAGGAGATTCTACTGTCATTAAAGTCAACAGAATAGAGAGCTCTGGAAAAGAGGCAATTTAATGATGCTTGAGGAGTTCAGACTGGGAAATGTCCAATAGTTTGAATGTTATTGAGGTTATTTGAGTCTGTATCAAAACCACATCAGTGGCATTGAGCAATAGAAACCACATTGAAGAGGATAAATAAGATAAGAAGATACACACACACATATAGCTGGTGTATATATATATATATATATATATATATATATGTGTGTGTGTGTGTGTGTGTGTGTGTGTGTGTGTGTATGTATATATATATATATACCCACTACTTTCTGGACGCTGGAGGAGGAAGTGCTTGTCAATTTAATTATTTTTTTAATGAGGAAAGACCACAATTAATTTAATTGTGGAAAGACCACAATTTCTGATGAGTTTACCTCTTCAGTGTCTAAATGACTAAACAGAACAGTCTGCCTTTCCTCTTCTAATCCACCTCTCCCACCACCTGTAACATTGTTCTCTTCCATCACCATCACTGCCTTCTTGTTCTGAGGGAGCATATTTTTGGCAGGGAGTGTAGCATTAGCTTACTTACAGATGTCTCCTTATCTATTCCTCCCCTTTATTAACTGATTATTCATACAAAACCAGTGTGATCTTTTATAAACCCAAATCATATTGTCTCCGTGCTTTAAGTACTTTGAAGGTTTTCTATTGCTCTTGGCATAAGGACTAAAATTTCTTATCTAATTTAACACACCCTCTCTGATGTGTTGCTGCTTTCTTCTCTGACCTCATCTCATGACATTTCCCTACTTTGAAGTTTAAGTGACACTTGGTTTATTTTAGTTCCCTGAACATGTCAAACTTGTCCACCAGGCTCCAAGTTTCACGAGGGACAAATAGGTCTGTCTTGCTGAGTAACCGTTCTCAGGGTCCAGCAGAGTGTCTTATATTTGGTGGAGTTCAACAAAGATTTTTTGAATGAATCAATGACATTTCTTGTGTTGAAATGAAAAATAGGGGAGAAAAGGAGACCTGAGGAGAAGGAAAAGAGGGGGAAACCAAAGAAGAGGAACACAAACAATGATAGAAAAAAATAAGCAAAAGCAAGCCAGCAATAATTACCTTTTCTTTTTCTGGTTAAAATCTTAACTCTTTAATATACAATGGCTTACACACCCCTTAATGATTTACTTCTCAACTAAGCTTGAAATTCTCTTCTGGCCATTTGTCTACACTGACGCCAATACCGTCTTGCTCATATAGCCTCAAAAACTGCTTGCATTAGTTCCATATGGAACGATCTGCCTTATTTGCTATATTTTCTCTGACTAGGGCTTTGAATTGCGATTCCTTCTGCTTGGATCATTTTTTCCTATCCAAAGTCCAAATCATCCTTTCTTTTTTCCTTTTTTAATGTTTATTTATTTTCGAGAGAAAGAGAGAGACAGAGAGCAAGTAGGGGAGGGGCAGAAAGAGAGAAGGAGACACAGAATCCAAAGCTGGCTCCAGGCTCTGAGCTGTCAGCACAGAGCCTGACACAGGGCTGGAACTCATGAACTGCAAGTGTCAGATAATGACTTGAGCTGAAGTCAGATGCATAACCAACTGAGCCACCCAGGTGCTTTATTTTGAAACTTTATTTTGAAAGTGAGAGAGTTCAAGCAGGAGAGGGACAGAGAGAGAGGAGGAGAGAAACCCAAGAAACGTGGGACTTGATACCACAAACTGTGAGATCATGACCTGAGCTGAAACCAAGAGGAAGATGCTTAACCTGCCAAGCCACCCAGGTGCCCCCAAATCATTTTTATAAGCATTTCCTACTAAATCATGTATCTCAGCTTAGATCTTTCTTCCTTCTGAAAGTGATTCTTTACAGTATCCCAGTGAAGATCATCCTTATAGCAATAAGTAAATAAAAAAACGAACACTGCTCTGGAGGCCCAGTGTCAGTTCTTTAAATAATGAATACTGTTATTGTTGTGGTGACTGTTTTTGTTTTTATATAATATTCAGCAAGATCAAAGGAACTATGTCTTGTTTCCTCCTAGAATTTATTACTGATCTGTGATTTTACAGTTGAATTTTACTAGCAACTGTGGGACAAAAAATGATGAAATACATTACATTAACCAAATCCCTACTAGTGTTAAGCCATACCCAACTCATAATTAAGAGTATACAAGCAGTATTTCTGTTTCATTGAATTAAGAAATTCAATGTTAAAGCATTCACTTATTTGTTTAATGGCAGTTAACAGTTGTTACACCAGGGATTTATTGTTTGTTGGGAGTTTGCAATGATCAGTAAGACCCATAGTGATGCACACGTCCTTGTATTCAGAAAGAGAGAAAGACACTAGTGTGTTCCTTTGAGATCACACAGATGCAGGAGGGAGTAATTTACACATAGAGCGATGGCTTGATTATAGAGTATCTTCATCCCAAAATCTATGCTTTTCTGCACTTGAGGGAAAGACTTCAAAGCAAAATCCTGTTTTATTGACCTTGACAAGAGATATACTTAGGAACAATGGCATGTTCCTTGGTTTTCTTCTGAGACAGTCAATTTAATTTTCTTTAAGAAGACAAAGTCCTGAAAGAAACAAACCAAAAACTATTAGAATTGTAGTTATTTTTTAAACAGGATAAATCGGCAAAAAATGCTGAAGTCGTTATTTTATCTATCTGATATCAGTAAAGTAGCACTTCACTTAAAATCTGGAATCAAAAAGGGTTAGTATCCGAAAACTATAAAGAACTTGCCAAACTCAACATCCAAGGAACAAATAATCCAGGGAAGAAATGGACAGAAGACATGAATAGACACTTTTCCAAAGAAGACATCCAGACACATGAAATGGCAAACAGACACATGAAAAGATGATCAACATTACTCTTAATCAGGGAAATACGAATCAAAACCATGATGAGATAACCACCTCACACTGGTCAGAGTGGCTAAAATTAACAACTCACAAAATAACAGATGTAGATGAGGATGTGAAGAAAGGGGAACCCTCTTGCACTGTTGGTGGGAATGCAAACTGGTGCAGCCACTCTGGAAAACAGTGTGGAGGTTCTTCAAAAAATTAAAAATAGAACTACTTTATGATCCAGAAATTGAATTACTAGAAATTTATCCAAAGGATACAAAAGTGCTGATTTGAAGAGTCACATGTACCCTAATATTTATAGCAGTGCTCTCAACAATAGCCAAATTATGGAAAGAGCCCAAATTTCCATTAACTGATGAGTGGAAAAAGAAGATGCAGTATATATATCTATAGTGGAATACTACTCAGTGATGAAAAAGAATGAAATCTTGCCATTTGCGATAACATAGATGGAACTGGAGGGTATTATGTTAAGCAAAATAAGTTAGTCAGAGAAAGACAGATAACACATGATTTCACTCACATGTGGAATTTGAGAAACTTAACAGATGATCATAGGATAAGGGAAGGAAAAATAAGATAAAACCAGAGAGTTAGGCAAACCATAAGAGACTCTTAAATACAGAGAACAAATTGATGGCTGATGGGGGTGGGGGAAGTGGGTGATGGGCAATAAGGAAGGCACTTCTCAGGATGAGCACTGGGTGTTATATGTAAGTGATGGATAAATAAAGCAAATCTGGAATCGATATTTATATGAAGGACAAAGACATATCCAGTTCAATCTGAGTGAACAATACCTTAGATAGTACCTTACAAGTCCAAGTTGGGATGACTTCTATAATTATCATAACTTTAGATCAGTTTCAAAATACTGAATTGATCTGATCATAAATACATATTACACCTTTGTTTTCAAAATAGAGGAAATCAATAATGTATTTATCAAATATATACTGCCTGTCTACTATGTGGCACGTGTATGTTACATATACATAATATATATGTTGTATATTTCAGTAGCTGAGGAAATAGCCATGAACAAAACAGACAAACATCTCTGCCTTTCTGTAGTTCCAGTCTAATATGGGTGGAAAAGTTAATAAAATTATTAATCAAGTAAAAGACAAAGATATCATATAATATTTCAGAGTTTTGAATGGTATGAAAAAAAAAGTAACTAAATAGGAATGGAGGGGTCAAGAAGTAAGAAGAGTAGGAAAGAATTGTCTGAGAAAGAATGTGAAGGCAGCTTCTGATAAGATGGACAAGACCTGAAGGTGGTGAGAACATTGCTCTCAGACCTCTGAAGGAAGAGAATTTCCAAGAACAGAGAAGAGCAAGTCAAAGACCCAGAGATGAGATTGTGCCTAATGTGTTTGCTGAATGGTAAGGAAACTAGTGTGGCTAGAGGAGGTTAGGCATATGCTAGGAGATGTGGTCAGAGAGGTAGAGTGGAGCTAGATGTTTTTAAGGCCTGTAAGTGACTAGCATTTACTCTACTGAAACTGTATGTCGTTTGTGGGTTTTGAAAGAAAAAGACATGATCTGTATTCATTAAAGTTAGTGACAATGGATGTTTTTGTATTTTCCAGTAGCATATTTAGCCATGTGGATCCAGGTAGAAAAGCATATTTAACCAAGGTTCTAAGTATTGGCAGTCAGGTGAGATGAAGGGAGAGAAGGCAAAGGAATCAGAAATATATGCCGAGTAATAATTATAATGTAGATAATGGGATCTAAACTACATGAGGAGAGAAGTATGGACACAGCAGGAGCAGTGCAACGCTCACAGGGCTGATAATTGTGGGGTTGCTAGAGGTGGGATATTAAGGAAGTGGAGGTCACAAGTGGACTAGTTGAAATTAAGACAGAGTGACATTTATTGGCATGACAAATTCTGACATATGCCCATGAGAGTAGTTGATGGAGATAGGATGCAGAACAAAGCCAATGGGGGAGAGGGTTTCAGGGAACAGAGACCAAAAAATTGGAAGCTTTGTTTATGTGGCTGTTGAAATCGTCATGCGAGATCACACAAGCAATTCTGGGAAGAATGACTGAGCCAGGAAACTCTTTAAGAAATAAATGAAGTGACCCAGGGCTTGGTAGATGAGAACAACAACAAAAATGGTGCATCCCGATAACACAACGTTCCAAGGAGGATGTTTTCATGGAGAGGGAGAGAGAGTCTTACCTGGAGCAAGTAGCTATGAAAAAGCAGAGGGGACACCTGGTTGGAGAGCTTGGGAGACATCTGGTTGGAGGAGTTAGTCTAGGGCTAGGAGGGATGTGGGAGAAGCAACAGTCACCACTTGAGATGGCTGCCAAGTAAGCAGTGACTTCAGGGGTGAGACAATTCAACTCCGTGACAAACTGAAGGCAGATGGTGGAAGTTAAAGGCAGTGGGGGTGGGGTAGATTTGGTTGATGACTGACAGTGAATCAGTGACAAAACACGCCATGATTTGTCAGCTTCAAAAAGGATGTTTTGTGACTTGGCCTCCAAGGTTTTATTTTTAAAACCATACACACTAAGCATTTATTGTATTTGCTCAAAAATACGAGAGAGGTAGGGACACAAATGATGCCAAGTTTTTATAACTATGCTGAATATAAAATACTGGAGAACCCTGGCTTTGTTCCCATTCTAGAAATCATTATTGTGAATTTCCTTTTGAGTTGAATTTCGTTTTTCAGAAGAGGGGCCATGAGCAGGCATAAACACTACAATTTATCAAACTGCCTGAAGGGAAAGATGTGAAAAGTACTGATGAAAAACAACCCCTTGGACAGGACAAGATATGATAAGAGGACTTTGAAAAGTTTTTTTGTTTTGTTTTATTTTTTTTTGTTTTTTTTTTTTTTACCCAATTTCCCTAAGTTCCAGGAAGTTTTCTTAGGAGAGATGGTGGTGCCTGAAAACCACATCATTCCTGGGATAGTAGAGACTTCTGGTCAGCATATGTGACTGTAGGAAGAAATAAATAATTTATATTTTAGAAAAAAACCCTTATTATCTAAAGATGGCTCTTTAATAAAGTCATAAAGCAAGTAGGAAATGGACAGATGTCTTGTTTTCCCAAACTCTTTCAGGGCTCAGTGAATAAAAAATGGCGGTAACAACATGATTTTAGGAAGGCTTGTGTTTTAGTTCCCTGCTCTGTTCAGAACAGATTAGTGTGTGTATGTATGTAGGGGGCACATACCTTATTTGATCTTATACATTATGTGCCAGTATCTTTGCACAATACTCTCTTGTTAAAGGCAGAGAATGTTTCAATGTTCATCTTTTAGCCTCCATATTCTGGAAACAAGGTGGATATTCAACCACTGAATCAACTTGCGAAACGTGAACAGTTCTTATTTTCCAGATTTTACATTTTTCACTATATGAGTGGGTACCAGTAGCAAGAAACTTTCAGAGGGTAAAAAGAAAAGAAGGAAACTGAAGTAAAAAGTATTCAAAGGGAGTTAAGTAAAAATAAACAGAAATCAATATAGCATTTGTACCTTACTGTCTCTTCTTTTTCTTTTTTTTTTTTAACGTTTATTTATTTTTGAGACAGAGAGAGACACAGCATGAATGGGGGAGGGGCAGAGAGAGAGGGAGACACAGAATCGGAAGCGTGCTCCAGGCTCTAAGCCATCAGCCCAGAGCCGGACGCGGGGCTCAAACCCACAGACTGTGAGATCCTGACCTGAGCTGAAGTCGGACGCTCAACCGACTGAGCCACCCAGGCGCCCCTGTCTCTTCTTTTTCTACTTGCCATTGCTTCATAGTAGCGATGTAAAAAAACTTCAACTCTGGGGGTTAGGCAGTTAACATTTCTGAGTATATGATGAAGGCCCGGATGAGTCATCCCTGAAAGAACTTTCAACCTTTCAGTGTAATACACATAAAACCTGGTTTTCTTGTGTTCTAGTGCCCACATCACTTTCACACAAACAGCCTGTCAACCAAGTAGTTAAAAGCATGTGGCCTTTTTACTGAGGAATCTCTTAAAATTACCCAATTGGGGTAAATGGAGAATATATTCTTAACACTTGGGTAAACTTCTAATAGGTGTCCTATCTCTTATTTGAAAGCGTCTCGCACAGAGAAGTAACTCTCCCAAATGTTTCTTCTTTGTGAACTACCCCAAATTCTACCTTGACCTTTGCTTATGTTTATCTTCTATTCTCCCTACATTGCCTTTATTCTGACCCCTGTACTGAGGCAACCTTGATTTACATAAAAATGTCAAGAAGTCTCTTGGCAAGACTGAGTATTCTTTAGCAGAGAAGAAACTGGGCTGTGAAACTCAAGCTTTAATATCTTACTCTGGGCCAAATAAATTGTAGTGGGAGCTGAGTGGAAGTGGTTGAGAATGAGAAAAAGTTTTTTCTTGATCTTCAAGATTTTCCACTAAAAAAACTAGTAAGATGTATTTACATTAAGCCTCTAAAGTCAAAGGATTTTGCTGGATCTTTGTTTTAATTTAAAGTGGAGTAGAAATGAAAACTCTCCATCGTTCTCATTCCATATATGGATTCATTCCTCATCCAGATATTCCTTTGCCCCTGCTCCCTATGATCCTTGGGTCTTAGGGATGGCATCCCCATGGAAGAGGGGAGGGCACTGAAGGAGAAGCTTCTAACACAGAGCTGTGTAGAAACTAGAGGGGGAAAAGAGAGCTACTATTTTCCAGAAGGTCTTTAAAGTGAAACAGACCACAAATTCTCTAATTAGCAAAAGCAGACTTGAGGCATGCAGCCTTCTGTTTACTTCAGGACTAGGAAGGAGACCAGCTGGCTTTCCCTCAAAGATAACAAATGCTATTGCTGCTTTGAAGAACCTTGCCAGATTAAGTGTATTTGCAAAAAAAAAAAAGAGAGAATGAGAGAGAGAGAGAGAGAAAGAAATAAAGGAAGAAGAAGAAGAAGAAGAAGAAGAAAATAAAGTTCATACTGGTGTTTTTAATTTTTTTTTAAATATTTATTTATCTTTGAGAGAGAGGCACAGAGAGTGACTGGGGGAAAGGCAGAGAGAGAGAAGGAGACACAGAATCCGAAGCAGGCTCTAGGCTCCCAGCTGTCAGCACAGAGCCCAACGCAGGGCTTGAACCACAAACTATGAGATCATGACCTGAACTGAAGTCGGATGCCCAACCAACTGAGCCCATATTGGTGTTTTATAAACCCTTGAAGACAATGAGTTTGTTATAAGAGGATGCTTTGAACATCAAGTTACTGTACTGTGTACTTTTCCTTTCTTAATTTCAAAATGAAAAGAATAGCATTTGGCCTATCCAACTTTCCAAATTTTTGTATCTCCCTAAGGTGATTTTTGTGAAAGCATTAGAAGAAATAAGCTCTAGGTTTCCATTTACTTTATACAGATGTAGAGTACTCTCTGATACCTCCTGATTTCTATCATTATTGTTATTAGGTCAGCTTCTTAAAATAAAATTAATAGGAGAAGGGTTTGACTACTGGGCCCCTGTGGAGCATGTGGAGAACTTTAGAAAGTCATCGAATATTAAACAATCATTTACAAATCACTTGGGTGGAGCATCAGCTTTGACGCTTGCAGGCTGTGGTGTAGATTTATGTGTATTGTAGTGTTTTCTTTGGGATTTGCCTGTGTGACAAAAGAGGCAAACTTCTATAAAAATGAAAAACTAATGAGATTTACATAATACCACAAGAAAAAAAAGAATAGTGAAAACAATTGGTTTCCTAGCAGATCACCTTAATAACTTAAATAAAAGCAAAATGCAAGCTGAGAGATCACCAAAATAATAGACTATTTCTAGACTGAAAATCCACCTTTTCTGTTGAATTATAACACAAAGAAAACTATTTTAATGTAAATACAACACTTATGGGATGTCAAAAATTTTGTTGCTAAGGAGACTCACTTGGTAAGCCAACAAGTGTTGTTGTTGGTAGACATCACCAGTAACTATTCTGCACCAGGCCTTCTTGTCGGTTGGACAAGATCTCAGCAATGCTCCTACTTTTCCTAGAGTAGAAGGTACTACTAGGAGTTAGATTGGGAAAATTCTTTACCATACTTTGGAAATGCCTAGCATCCCTGTTCTCAGGGACACAAATATCAGGTCGCTCTCCTAGTTATTATGACAAACAAAATTGCCAAAAACATCCCTACCGATTTCCAGTAGCCTGTGGCTGGTGGCTGGTGGTAAATCTCACCCCACCTTTCCCTGGAACTACTTCATTTTACACATCAGGAGTCAGAGTCCCAAGGAGGTAAATTGATTCTCCAAAAGCCACAGAGTGGCAGACCTTGGGGAGTAACCTTTCCATCTTGCTGCTTTTCCACTACTTCATGCTACCTCCTCTCCAAGTCTCCCTAAAGTGCAATATGAATAACTCTGGAAAACTACGCAACAAACTTACAACAGAGATTCCTTCTACAGCGGGGATGAGGAGACGGCAATATAGGGATTTCCACTGTTGCTCCATATTCTTGTGAATTTTTATTTTTTTGGTTTTTTTATTTTAATTTTTTATTTGAGAGTGAGGGGAGAGGAGTAGAGAGAGAGAGAATCTTAAGCAGGCTCCTTGTTCAGCACTGAGCCTGATGTGGGGCTTGATCTCATGACTGTGGGATCATTACCTGAGCAGAAACCAAGTTGGACATTGGACGCTCAACCTACTGAGCCACCCAGGCGCCCTCTTGTGAATTTTTTGAAGAATTCACAATAAGTACACATTAGATTTATGATTCTAAAAGTAAAAATAAATTCTATTTGGTGTCTTGGGGGGGGGGTTATTTCTAAGATATTTTAGAGGAGGACATTTTGTAACACTCTGTGAAGTATTTCCTCCCATTTGTATACTTTGAAAGAAATGACACAAAATACTGTTCTGATGGTGTTATTTTTCTGCACAATCTTTTACACTCTCTCTGTTCCTTGTAGCTATTAAGAGTTCTGAATAGGATTTTCCTTATACTGATTTTCCTTTGTATTTGATTCTTACTGTTTCTGTTTCCCTCCTCCCTCCAACTTCGTATGTAATGTTGATGAAGTATTTCCACATTTCATGTATCAGTACCATGTACTGAAAACTAGTAAAAATCATGGCAGAATAAAATAGGTTGGACCACTGAAAATAAAAATGACAAAATAATTTTTAATAACTTATTTGTCACATGTGGCCTTTCAAGAAGCGCAAAAGGCAGAATAGATTAAGTCACTTCTAATACTAACAAGTAAAATACCTATTTTGAAAATCAGTAGCATCATTTGCTGACAAAATACTACTAGTCTGTTGTACCTCAAATAAACACCTCCCTCTTAGGTGATGTACCGATTATATTCCTTGCGGCATTATTTTTTTTTTTTCCACACATTTTCTTCACCAAAGCCTTTAATCCTGTGTGAATTCAGGTGGGGATTAAATTGAAATGAAGAGAAACTCAATGCACTACCAAGACCTATCTTCTCCACATGGGCCAACTTACCTCTTCTTCTTTCCCCTGTGTCCACATTTGCTGGGATTGAGCATCTCCTTTGAATTCACCGTTGCCATAGAAACATGTGTTCCCAGTTGACCTTTTGTTTTTCAAGGGGAAAGATAAACATGCCACCCACTTTGGGGGCCCTATTAGAGCCTATTCCCAGAGAACTGCACCTTCCCAGCTGCAGCGTCTGACATGCTTAGGAAAGCAGTCATCTCCCAGCCTTGTTGGCAGCCGCAGGCAGAGAATGGGCGCCAGCTGTACTGGGGCTGGGGCTTCATGAACCCTTTCCTATTAGGCCACATCCTGTCTGTCTTTTAGGAGTGAAGGAATGTTTCAGGTCAAATAAAGAACAGGCTTATGCAATATAACCCCCAGGATTAATCTTTTGAAAATAACAGCAGGCAGGCCACCTGAGGTGAAGAGTAAGTAACAAAATATGTCCAAGGGGACAGAATGGAAATATGCTCCATGTTATAGATTAGAATGCGTAAGGGGAAGAAAATTAGCTTATGCTAATGTTTGTGAGTCCTGCACACTCTCAATGGAGTTTAGACTTGGAAGATACTTTGGGTATTGAGGCTTAAAGTCTGGATGCAATTCACAGCAGTATTGCATCTAGCATTTATCCTAAGCCATTGTGTAGATTTTTAAAGAAGTGTCACCTCTGGGGAGATGCTCCTGGGTGCCTTTGTGTAAAACAGTAGCTGAACAAGTATATGAGGGAGCCCTGCTCGTATATCTGTATACTTGCCCTCTTGACTTAGATGTTCCAGAAACATCTCAAGCTTAACAGGGAGCTCTTGATTCCTTCCACAACCCATTTTTCCTCTGTACCTTTCTCCATTTCAGTAAATGGAGGGCAAAAACACACAGCCGTTTAAACCGACATTGTCATTCTAGAGCCTTCCAGAGCCTTCTAGAGTCTTCTCCATCTCCTTGTGGACCCTCATCCCATTTGTCACATATAAACTGCCAGAAAGGCCATTAATCTCACCTCCAAAGCCCTTCTGGAATACACTTTCTTGTCAGTCTCCACTGCCATTCCCAGTGTAAGCCACCATCATCTCCCAGTGGGCCTGCAAAGTAGCCTCCAGTTAGTCCCCCCAGCTCGTATCAGTTCTGCTAGCATACACCATTCTCCACACAGAAAACCCAAGTCTTCTTTTACAAAGCCAACAGGCTAGGTCATTTTCCCCACTCAAACCCTTGTGTGTCTTTCGAATGTTCCTGGAGTTGACTTCAACCTGTCTATCATGTAGCCTAACTGAACTGCCATCTGCCCAGCTTTCTACCCTCTGACATCACTATCTACCTTCCTCGCTGCTTGCCATACCCCTCTTTCCAACGCACCAAACTGTTTCCTGCCAAGAGTTTTACATACGCTCTGCCGGAATGATTCTTTCCTTAGAACTTTTACATGACCTGCAACTTAACTCTAGTCAGCACCGTGATCTAATGTGGAAAGGCCTTCCTTGGTAACCTTCATAATGCGCACAAAATGAAGTAAATTACATTAAAACGCAAAGAAAGAAAACTTGCTCCTAGTTACTACCATATCACCCAGTTTCTGTCCTCTGTGACAGGTATTGAAGTCTAAGGTTGCCTTGTTTTCCTGTCTAATCACTTTCCTAGAAGGTAGGGACCTTGACTGTGCCTAAAACAATGCTTGGCAACATGGTAGGTGCTTTATATAAATATACATACATGTGCATACCTATTTTTTTAGTAGAAATTCTCCTAATATAATGAGAAAACTAAATTCTTCTGTTCCTATATACCATTGATGATGCCCAGGTACATTTTCTTTTTTATTCTTACGTTTTTGTCTCCTTTTAGAATTGAAGAGAAACACAGCTGAGACAATGCAAAAGGGGAAAAAAATGGGTTGATACATACCTAGCTAGTGTTTTATAGTTCCTGGGAGGCAATCTAGGTAGGACCCTGCATTACTACCCCCCAAGGGGTCCTTCCCAAGAGAACACTTTGATTTGTGGCTTTAAAGGAGATTGAGAAACATCTTGCCCTGCCTGGTTTGGCATAGACGACCAAATAAACATGCTTGAACTCACTGCATGCTGTAGGGCATATGTGTACAGATTAGTATACCACATTCTTAAAACTTTTTTTCTTCCAGAACACACACACACACACACACACACACATCATCATCATCATCATCATCATCATCATCTAAACAGAACACACCCTTTGCTGAGTCCAATTAGCTCTTGGGTGGTCTGGTACTAGAATCTTGACATTGATAGCTCAGTGTATTCTTCATAGTCTCTTGACCACATCCCACTGCACAAAAAAAAAAAAAAAATCAAAGATTCACTTGTTATATTATTACATTGTTAGCATTGAAAAGTATAACTTCAGTTATATTTATCACAGATTTATTATAAAAGCAATAGACATGTATTTATGCCTATGCTTTTACCTCTTCTATAATCAGTGACAACAAAATTTTTACAGTTGCATCTTGGTTTTTAACAAGAAACTAACACAATAGATTTTTCCCTTTACCTTCAGAGCAGTCCTTACCCCAATATTCAATATTATTATTGTTATTATTATTATTAATTTATATCTAAAAAGTCTTTATTCCCCAAATTATAACATATATTTTATTTCTTTCCTTCCTACTTTTAGTGAGTCTCCATAAAATCCTTACATGTGTAGCTTATTTGTTCCTCTTCTTCCTTTCTATATCACAATACAGATTAGGTGACTCCAAGAGGCTTTGATACAGCCCATTTAAAAATCAAACATGTGTAAGTGTGATTCCTTCATCATGACTCCTCTAAAGCAATTTCTTGCTCTTGCTATGGAATTTCACTTTTGTATAATACAGTGGTTTAGAAACCTTCATTCTTTATATTCTTAGAAGTCCAAGGTCAAGTGCCAAAATATATGACGTGGTCAAGAGGGAGCCCAGAGAAAAAGGCGGTGGGATCTTCCATGTCTCCATCCACCGAGAAAATCTTCTTTACCTATTTTAAATATTGGATTTATGATCGATTAGTTTGAAGAAATTACTTCTCTCTAAAAAAAGCTGAAAGTCATCATTTGACCCATGATTTGTGCAACTCTGGACCACATGAGACAAGAGCCAGGCTGAGGTGGGCTTAGCACATCAGCTACTACCCAAGGCACTTGAGTCTACATGAGCCAAGGGTCTGTTGAACTATTTGCACTTCTACAGGCCTGGAATGTGGCCTTTGGAACTCAGATCTGTGGGAGAAGCTGGAGCCCTCTCATATGTGTGCCTGTGAACTCTCCTGTTTCTAGAAACAACTAGACCATCATCTTTAAAGTGGACCATGTTCCTCAGTACTTGATTATAGTTGAAACAGCAGCCTACATTTTTTTTCCCATTATCTACTTTCTCTTATTTGCTTTTGATTATATTGTTCCTTAAACTTAGCATCCCTTAGAGTGCCTTGGGGGCTCAGTTGGGTAAGCATCTGACTTTTGATTTCAGCTCAGGTTATGATCTCATGGTCATGAGATTGAGCCCCGGGTTGGGCTCTGTGTCAGACATGAAAACTACTTAAGATTCTCTCTCTCTCTCTCTCTCTCTCTCTCTCTCTCTCTCTCTCTCTCTTTCTCTCTCCCCCTCAGCCCCTCCTCTGCTCGCTCTCTCTCTCAAAATACAAAAACAAAGACAAAAACAAAAAACCTAGCATGCCTTAGTAACAATCCCTACTTCCTTCACTCCAGACATTGCCCTACCAAAAATCCTACTCATTCTTCCAGAATCAATTAAAAATATATCTCTTTATGAATCCTCCTGTGTTTTCATCACCAGAAATCATTGTTACTTTTGTATGCACAGCTTACAAGCTGTACTTTAACTTCATGTTTCTATCATTTTACCTCAGTTCATGTTTCTTTCAGGCTACTTGCCCTTGACAGCAAGCATGGGCCTTCTATTTTGTTATTCACCTCTACCTTTACCCGTTTAGAGACCACACCATCGGGAATAATCTCTAAAGTGATGTCAGGGAATTGGTCCCTTAAATACCTCCATGCGACTACCACTAGCTACAAGCATAGCTGTTGTACCATGGAAACTGTGGGGGCTTGGACAGGCTGTCAGAATCCCAACTATTGCTTCTCTGAAAGTTGATGCAGCTTAAATTGCTGCCCTATTCTTGCCAAGATGGATTTCCTATCAGTCCTGCTTCTATGCAGTAAGTGCCTTTGAGTCAAAGAGTTAAAAACTGGTGAGGTTGCATCTAGGAAAATGAGGTTTCACTTTTATAGGAGGGAGGGAGTCTCTTCCCCCCACCAAGATTCACCAGATAAGGAAGTGACCTAAAGGAGGAAGAGGCTGGGTGTAGAAAATAAATGTTAGCATAGACATCATTTTTTTAAATGTTTATTTATTATTTTTGAGACAGAGAGAGAGAGCACACTCAAGTGAGCAGTGGAGGAGCAGAGAGAAGGGGAGACAGAGGATCAGAAGCGGGCTCTGTGCTGACAGCAGAGAGCCCAATGAAGGACTCAGACTCACAAACTGAGATCATGACCTGAGCTGAAACCAAGAGTGACTGAGCCACCCAGGTGCACCAGTATGGGTGTCATTTTTAATTCCACATTTCACAATTTAACTTAATTCAAATATCCAAATCCTGGTTTTTTCAACTCTAAGAGAAAGTAATTAATTCCTATTTGTCTTTATGTATATTATTTGGTTACTTTCAGTACTATTAAAATTCTGCCAAGATTCAGTTGTGGATGACGTTTAGCTGGGTTTTGAAAGATGCATAGGACTTTTCTAAAGTTGAAAAGATAAAGAAAAGGCAAGTTTAGTCAGAGGGAATAGCATGCACAAAAACTAAAGACCTGAAAGCACCATTAGGTGTTTGGAGAATTTTAAACAGTTTGCTTAATAAGCTAGATGTGGCCGGACAAGAACATAAGCAGCAAAGCACGCAGGCTCTTGTACGTCTGCCAAAGGTGTTGAGCAATAACTTAGCTTTAATCCTGCAGGTGATGGGATGTTGTTAGAGAACTCTGAACAAGAAAATAACATGATCAGACTTATATTGCACTTGGATTAGAGAGATCCCTCTTGGCAGAATGTGGAGGAAGAGATGGGGGAGGGTGGAATTGGACTTAAGAAGCACAGTTGAATAGGAAGCTACTGCAGTAGGATATACCAGAGATGATAAAAGCTTAGTGACTAATTGTAAGAAGGTAATAACAGGTGAGTGTTGATTTGATTCCGTTTCTTGTTTTGGAAAATGTGTGTCCCTAATCAAGATAGGAAATAAGAGACAGAAGCTCAGCAATGAGTGGAGAAAACAGAACTTCCTGAGAGATATTTTAGTGCAAGTATCTAGTAGGCAATAAGTTCAATGGGTCAGGTACTTGCAGAAAAGTCTAAAGTAGAGATCTAAAGGTATCAGCACATAGGTTATGGGAATTCAGTTTTCCTAGGGGAGAGGTATAGACTGAGAAGAGATCTGAAGTCAGAAACATAGAAATTTAAATAGCAAGCAGAAGAATGCCAGAAAATGGGTGCTATGTAAGAAGAGATCCAAAAGAAAATGTCAGAGAAACCAAGGGCATAGAGTTCCTACAAAGAAGGAATAATTAAAAAAATAAAATGTCAGCACCTGAGTGGCTCAGTCCATTGAGCTTCTGACTCTCAGAGTTGTGAGATCGAGACCCGCATGAGACTCTGTGCTAAGTAAGGGTGGAGTTTTCTTGGAGTTCTCTCTCCCCCTCTCCTCTGTCCCTCCTGCACTTGTACTCACTCTCTCTCTCTCTCTCAAACTAAATTAATAATATTAAAAGAAAACAAAATAGGGGTGCCTGGGTGGCTCAGTCGGTTAGGCGGCCGACTTCGGCTCAGGTCATGACCTCACGGTCCGTGAGTTTGAGCCCCGCGTCGGGCTCTGTGCTGACCGCTCAGAGCCTGGAGCCTGTTTTGGATTCTGTGTCTCCCTCTCTCTGACCCTCCCCCATTCATGCTCTGTCTCTCTCTGTCTAAAAATAAATAAACGTTAAAAAAAATTAAAAAAAAAAAGAAAACAAAATAATAAAATGTCAAAGGCTAAGCCCTTTGGATTTGGTATTCAGATCATTTCTTACGTGCCAATGCTGCTTCAGTAGCATAGCATGAGTGGAAGAAACAAGTGTAGATTTTTTCCCCCCAAAATGCTAGCTAGAAAACAATACACTGTATTGGAGAAATTTCTCAAAGACATAGACATTAAGCATATACCTAAGCTGAGAGGAAGGAGTCTGTAGAAAATAAAAGTTTGAAGGGAAAACAGATAAACCGGGTCTAGAGAGAAGATGAGGAGTAAAGGTGTGGGGTTTAGCCTCAACAAAGGTGTGGGAAACCTCTTCTTTGGAGACATTCAGAGAAGGGAAAAACAATTCTGTGGATGGAGGGGTTATTGTAAGTAGAATGGTAGAATGCTGAGTCATTTGGCCCTCGATGATCCCACTTCTCTGTAGTAAGATAAATAATCAATTTAGAGTGGGCCACTCATGGTTTGGATGGGCTTTGTGGTAGTGGCACAGATTTGGAATATCTAATGGAGGGATATCTTTATTTCCGATGCCATTTTCCAGCTCTGTGCATTACAGAAATATAATTAAATAACTCAGTAAACCTTTGTGTACCATTTTCTTTCTTAATTTTATTCTTTCTTTTTTTTCCTTCTCCTCTTTTCCACTGCCCCCATTTCTTAGGATTCCCTCTTGTTCCTCTTCAGAATTCCTACTTGCAGCTGACAATGGACACACCAAGCCCCTTTGAGGGGCCAAAGGGGAACATTCAGATTTGCAAACAGCCAGATTACAGTTTTACACTTCCTGGTTTTGAAACCCCTGAAAAGCACAAAACTGAGGAAAAATCAAAATGGCTGCACTAATGCTTCAGCGAAGCTCCATTTTGAAGTAACCATTTTCCTCTTTTCCGCAAACATCCTCCCCTACCCCCCCTTTTTTTTCCAGGAACTAGGTACCACCCTGAAAACAACCAAGGGGGCTGGCAGCACTTACGCAATTCCTGTTGAAACCGACTAGATCCCGTATTTCCTTATAAAACGCAGCAGTCCCTTCCTCTGGATAGCCTGCGGTTTTTTGAAGGCAATAGCGAGCTGCAGTCTCCTTTGCCTGGCAAAGCAATAAAGCTATTGTTCCTCTTTATTCCAAACTTTATCTTTGTGTTATATTTTGGCTCTGAAGCATGGAGTGCAGTTTTTACAACATTTTGTTCTTGCACCATTTTTTTTTCTACTACTGTACCTGCATGGCTTGTGCCAACATCGATCATCTAGTAAGTTTCCTTTTTAATTTTTTTTTCTTTATTTAAGTGATCCCTACATCCAATGTAGGACTTGAACTTATGACCCCAAGATCAAGAGTCACATGCTTCTCCGACTGAGCCAGCCAGCCACCCCTCCTTTAAAAAAATAATAACAATGTTTATTTATTTTTGAGAAAGAGAGAGGGGAGGGGGACATGAGCGGGGTAGGGGCAGGAAGAGAGACACAGAATTTGAAGCAGGCTCCAGGCTCCGGAGCTGTCAGCAAAGAGCCTGACATGGGGATCGAACCCAGGAACTGTGAGATCATGACCTGAGCCGAAGTTCTATGCCACCCAGGCGACCCACACCCCACCTTTTTATTTCTTTTCTCTGGAGTTTTGAAATGCTGCTTTAAGGACTTCAGTAGTGCAATCTACACTTCAACTTCTTTCCCCATGCCTAGCTGCCATGAGGGATTTTTTACTGGCTTAAATCAAAGACTTGAAGGTATTAGTCATGTAGCTATCTGAGAGCCATCTTTTCAAGCTGGCTTTTTTCATGGTAGAAAAATGGCATACAGAAGTTCCAAACCTCATCTCTGAATATCATAGCACCTGGAGAAAGACCTTCTTTCCCAAACAGCCAAAATTGTCTGGACAATCTGATTGGACCCGTCTGAACAGATCACTTCCGTCTAGAAACAGCACTAGCCTCTTTGGCATAGGCCTATGTTATTTCAAGTCTCACTGAGGTGAAGGGGATAAGATTACACAAACTGGTTTATATCAGTTAGGATCCACTTGGATCTGAGGATGGGGTTAATTCCACCTTAATCAAATGGATCTTATAAAGGAAAGGGCATGGGATGGAATGGATGCTAGGGAGTCAATAAATGCTTACTACCATATCTTCCTCCCTCTGTCTCCAGAAAAGAATCCCCTATGCAAGGCCTGTTTCATGGGCATGTGACTTAAGTAGTTACATACAATTACTAGTATATTGCACAGAGTACATAACACATAGTGTATTATGTATAGGGTATATAGAAATAATTATAATTAATTACCACATTTTTGGTCTTCCTTTACAGGTCTAAATAGCATGAGAAAGGAGATATCACATCCGTCCTGTATCCCTAGGACTTAACACAATGAATGTTTATGAAACAGAAGTATCTTCCCAAGGGTACAAAGGGTTAGTGCCCGCCTTGCCAGGATAGAAAATTTTCTTTTCTTTCCTCATCTCCCCTCAGAGATGGAGCTCAACTTCCAACTAACATTAAAGAAGTTGTGTTTGTGATCTAGCATCTGGGCTTGTGTAATTGACGTGCTTTCTTAATGATAGGCGGAAATGATAAGAGTAATAATTGTTCCACCACATGGGCACGCACTGAAACCTGGACCCCTTTGGTTTTGTTTGTTTATTGTTGCCTATTTAATTGTCTTTTAATGCTCTAGTTGTTCAAGAATGAAATAACAATGTTTTAAAAACTCATTTTGCATTTTAAATATTTACGTTTACCAAACAAAAACTTTGTAGTGCATAAACATTATAAAATGGGTTATATAACCTCATTTGAACTTAGCAAAATTTTAAATTCAAGGCTTTCAAACATGAGAATGAGGCAAAAACGTTCCTCCTAATCCTGCACAGTAGGCTCGGACTACAGCACGATTTCAGGTAATAGGATTGTAGGGTTTTTATACACAATTGTGCAGGCAGTGGGCTGTACACAATGGGTGCCTCCAGTCACATTGATTCCCTGTGATTGGTGCCTCCTGTAGGTGTGCAGTGACATATGTGGCAGCTATAAGTCAATATCAACATCCTTTGAATACATTTACTTAAATGTCTTTTGCCTCAACTTTTTTTGAAGGGTCTAGAAATAATACTTTTTTTCAGAGAGAGAGAGAGACAGAGAGAGAGACAGAGAGACAGAGAGAGAGAGAGAGAGAGAGAGAGAGAGAGAGAGAAGCAGTGGGGGAGGGGCAAAGAGAAAGGGAGAGACACAGAATCCCAAGAGGGCTCAGCTCAGAGCCCGATGTGAGGTTCCATCTCATCAACTATGAGATCCTAACCTGAGCCTAAATCAAGACTCAGATGCTTAACCAACTGAGCCCCACAGGTGCCCCTAGAACCAATACATTTTTTAAAACTAAATTTATTTAAATTCAAGTTAGTTAACATACAGTGTAGTATTGGTTTCAGGAGTAGAACCCAGTGATTCATCACTTACATACAACACCCAGTGCTCATCCCAAGTGCCCTCTGTAATGCCCATCACCCATTTAGCCCATCCCCCTGCCTCTTCCCCTCCAGCAACCCTCAGTTTGTTCTCTGTATTTAAGAGTCTCTTATGGTTTGTCACCTTCTCTGTTTTTATCTTATTTTTCCTTCCCTTTCCCTATGTTCATCTGCTGTGTTTCTTAAATTCTACATATGAGTAAAATTGTATGATATTTGTCTTTCTCTGACTGACTTCAGTTTGCTCAGCATAATACCCTCTGGTTCCATTCACATTGTTGCAAATGGCAAGATTTCATTCTTTTTTCATCACCAAGTAGTATTCCATTATATATATGTGTGTATGTATATATACACACATATGTATGTATATGTATATATGTATCTGTATATATATATATATATATATATATATATATACACACACACACACACACACACACATATACATGTCACATCTTTTTTATCCATTCACCACTCAATGGACATTTGGGCTCTTTCCATAATTTAACCGTTGTTGACAATGCTGCTATGAACATTGAGGTGCATGTACCCCTGTGAATCAGCATTTTTTTTGTCCTTTGGATTAATACCTAGCTGTGCAATTGCTAGGTCACAGAGTAGTTCTATTTTTAATTTTTTGAGGAACCTCCATACTGTTTTCCAAAGTGACTGCACCAGTTTGCATTCCCACCAACAGTGCAAAAAGTTTCCTCTGTCTCCACATTCTTGCCAACCAGAACCAATATATTTTTAAAGAAAAAGAATAATAATTACATGAGTATAACTCCTTAAAATAATATAACTGGTATCATATTTGGTTATATCCTTTTAAATTACCAAGAATCATTTTAAAATATCATTTCTATATTTATATGGTCAAATGAGAAATTTGACAAATTTCAGAACTTTCTAGCTCTGTGTCTGAATGCTTTTTATGTAAGTTCAAGCATCTAGCACAATCTGCCCCCAAAATAAGGCCTTAATGTTTTTTTGCATGCATGCATGAATTGCTCAGGTAAAGAGCATAAGTAACATGAGCTATGATTCCATTTATGTCAGGATAGTTCTCTTTTTTTTAAAGTGTATTTATTTTTATTTATTTTTGAGAGGGAGGAGGGGCAAAGAGAGGAGGGGAGAGAGAATTTCAACAGTCTCCACATTGTCATCATAGAGCCCAATGTGGGGCTCAAACTCATAAACCATGAGATCATGACCTGAGCTGAAATCAGATGCTTAATTGACTGAGCCACCCCAGGTACCCTGTTAACACCTTTTTTAAATGTATGCTTCCCATTTCTTATTTGTTTAAAAGGGAAACTATAAACATTGACTTGGGTATCTGTACATTGAATTAAAGATAATATCCAGACACTTAATTCACTGTTAGACATTGGGTATGAATGGATGTGATACCTGGAAACCCAAAACATTATTGCAGGCCACCCATCAGAGGGGTGATCTATAGGTGACAGATAATAAATGGTGGAGTCATGCTAAAATCTAGTTTTCAATAGGATCACTGGTTCATTTTCATGGTCACCGAATGTATAGTTGGGATTATCATTCTTGGCAATTGGGGTAACCCCACATTGGATCTCAGACCTGTAGAATGAGAGCTATGACAGCAAGGAACGCCTTGTGAAAATCAATGGCATCTCCCCAACCTCTCCCCACATCACATCAAGATACTAAATTAAAAAAAAAATACCACATCTCAGGGTGAGATGAGAAGATTATGCCATCTGTGAAGATCTAAAAGATGCAATGGTGAGGGTTCTTATCATGTATTCATTTAATATGCTACTCTGCTTCCTATGCAAAATGGACAGATTTTAGAGAGAACATAGTCTACTCAAAGCCCAACATGGTAGCTGGCCTGATCAAAACTGCTCTGCTGGGGGCGCCTGCATAGCTATGTGGTTGAGTACCTGACTTCTACTTAGGTCACAATCTCGCAGTTGGTGAGTTCAAGCCCCACATCAGGCTTGCAGTTGTTAACCTGTCAGCTCAGAGCCTGCTTCGGATCTTCTGCCCTCCTCTCTCTGCCCCTCCCCTACTTGCACTTTCTCAAAAAGAAATAAACATTTGTTTAAAATGCTGTGCTGGACTTGCTATCTTTTCAAGAGCCAACCAATAAGTCTCAGGGATATGGTATGTAGCTGTTTACCTGGCAAATGCTTCTTTCCTATCCAATGAATGAAAAACCACAGAGACTGTGCATTTTCGTTGCGATGAATGACAATATTCATGTATGGTTTTGCTCTGGGAATAGAACTCCCCCAACCTCTGTCATAATGTAGTCCAAAGAGATACAAATTCATGTTGAGAGAAATATTCTACAGGATATTACATTGATCCATTATATTGATGACATTTTGCAGTTCAATCAGAATGAGCAAGAGTTTATTAAGATTATAAAAGCTTAGGGAAGATACATTTACTCCACAGGGAGTGAGAAAAACTTACGAGGATTCAAGAACATGACAATTCGGTACAATTTTATAGGGACCTACGGGGAGGGGTGTGCTGATACAATGCTTACAAAGTAAAAGATACATTTCTGTATTTTAATCCCTTACTACTGAGAAGGAAGCACAGTGCTTGGAGGGGCTTTTGGGTTCTGAGGCAACAGATTTTACATCTAGATCTGCTTCTCTGGCTAATATACTAAGTGACACAGAAGGCCACCAGCTCTGAGTAAAGCCAAAGGCAATAAAGGGATCTGCAGAAAATTTAGGCTACAATGGAAACAGCCCTGCCAGTGGGGCCAGTTGTGTTTGAAGAATAAGTGGTTGAAAGAGATGCAGGGCGGTGTTAGGGCAAGCCCCAGAGAGAGAATTGGAACACATGCTCCTGTGGTTCTGGCCTATGGCCATGGCATCAGCAGAGGGCGATTTTATTCCTTTTGAGAAACAGCTCCTGGTAAGACGTCGGACCCTGGAAGATGTAAAGCAATTTACCATGTGGCACCAAGTGGCCACGTCTCTGAAACTGTGTATTATAAATGGGGTCCTGTCAGACCTGCCAAACGTAATATCAAAAAGACCCAGAACAGTCCATCATAAGAGGCAAATGGAATTGAGTTTGAGCAGGATCAGAGGGCCTAAGTAATCTTCATGGCCCAGATTTCCAAAGCACCCACCAGAGTTGTTCGTTCCAGTGACCTTCTTCCAGTTTTCATTTCCCCTATCCATATAAGGATCTTGTACATCCAGATAAAAGAGGAAGAAAAAACGTAAGTTTGGTTTATGGAAGGGATCAGCATAATATGAAGGTTCAAACCAAAAATGAACAAGGGATACATTATAACCATACCGGAAGGAAAGGGACCAACAGATCAGAAACAAGGATGTTTGGAGGAGAGACATGTGATTGAACATAAGGAGATGGGCATGAAGTGTGAAAACTTGTGTTATTGCATGTTAATACCCACCAGAAAACATCTACTGTGGAGAAATGCACTGAACAACCAAGAAGACAAAACGATTCAGCTGGTCTTTGCCTAGAGCTATCCCAGAACTGACACAATGGGCACATGAACAGGTTAGTCAGGGTGGCCGATATGGAAATAGGCACCAGCTTAATGGGCTCCATTTACGAAGACTCTGGTCAATTCAGAATGACCAAACTGTCAGCCACAAAGCCCAACGCTGAGATCTTGGTATGGCACCGTTCCTCAAGAGAACTAACTAGGCACTGGTGGTAAGTCATCTACCCCCTTCATTCCAGAAGGGCTAGTGTTTGTCTTCACAAGAATACACGCGTATTCCAGGTATGGCTTTGCTTTTTCTCTCCGCAGAGCTTCACCCAGCATGGCTATTCAGGGGCTTGCGTGGAGCAAGATCTACACACGGGGAGTCTCATGCAGAATACTGTTTGACCTCAGGGCCCCCATTTCATATGCACAGGAGTGACCATGGGATGCACATTGTAGGAGTTGTATCACATGACCATACCATGTGAAAGCAGATGGCCTGATAGAACATTGGAATGGAAGACGAGTGGCAGTCTGACCTTAGAGCAAGTGAAAATTGGACTGGGTTTGCTGATTTTTCAGAAGAGTTGAAAATAATCCATGAATTTGAGGAACGTCAGAGATGCTTATTCCAGCCTCATGATTTCCCCTGACCTCTTCATCTCTCTGAAAAGACTCAATAGCATGTCAAGGTACCACCCCACAGGCATGAATTTAAAAGACCAGTAAACAAATACGCTTTTAGCTACACAACAAATCCTTCAGTTTCTAGTTTTACTGTAGAAAAATAATGCCAGATGAGTATAATTCTGAAATTTTGTGCTGATCTGCTAGGGGTGGGGGTGGGGAGAGAAAAAAAAAAAAGGAAGTCAGATTTAGGAAATTAAATTCTTGAGCAAAATCCTCTTTTAATTTCCCCTCAAACAAAACCCTTCATGTAGTTTTGGCCAAAGCATAAACTTGAAGAATATATCCACTAACAGCTGCCTCGGAACCTAAAAATCAACCCCTTAAAATAATATATTTAGATCCCTAAACTCAGTATTAATTAAATTTCTTTCATCTTTTGAGGTAACTTGTTTAAATGAATATCAGGAGCCAGAAGACATGAATGCAATTTCTATCTATTTTGAGTTATTAATAAAGAGATTTTAGACCTGGCATAGGAAATTAATGTTTCTTTTCAAAGGACTGATGATTCCAACTCATTGCAATGCTGGAATATTCAGAACATATTTCTGAGGCAACATTAAAGATTCAATCCTGATATTTAAGATATGATTGGTTATGCATTTAGTTGTTTCTTTCTTTACACTCATGGTCTTTTGAGATCATGAATTTCAGCTTGTTACTCTGAATTTATTATCAGGGAGCCCTTCTAGTTAAGAAAAAGAGATAACCAATTACTTTCCTAACCATATGTTGCTACTTCATTGTTACTCTCGTAATGCTAGTTATGGTGCTTTTTACCTCTCAGATGGATTTGACAACATCCTAGCTGTCAGGTAGCCTTCTCCTCTCTGTCCACGGAACATATGCTTAAGCGATCAATTGTGTCATAGCTCACGGCTCACCCTCATCCCTAGCCAGTGCACTCTGCCCTTTAGCCAGAATGAATTACTTGTTGTACCTTCACCTGAGTCCCTGCTCATTAAGCATGAAAAGCCCTTTCTCTTAGCTTCAGTCTTTAGAAATCTTTCCATTCTTTCCACAGTTTGAAGTAAGAAAAGGAAAACTCAGCTGTACCCAGGGGACTTGGATCTTAATCCCAGCTTTACCACTAATGACCTATGCATATTTTGACAAGTTTTTACTTCTCCAGACTCAGTTTTCTCATCTGTAAATTGAGAACCCATGAACTAGATCAGTAGTCCTCTCTTGACATAAAGTACATGTACGCCTACATATCTGTGAAAAAAGAATATAGGGAGGGCAGTGGTGTTCAAGCTTCTCAAGACAGGATTCTAAGGAAAAGGATCTCATTAAAAAACATTAGAATCAGAACACATCAACTGTTAGAAACACTGCTGTAGGGGCTCCTGGGTGGCTCAGTTGGTTAAGCGTTCGACTTCAGCTCAGGTCATGATCTCACAGTCCATGAGTTTGAGCCCTGCATCAGGCTCTGTGCTGACAGCTCAGAGCCTGGAGGCTGCTTCAGATTCTGTGTCTCCCTCTCTCTCTGTTCCTCCCCTGTTCCTACTCTCTCTCTCTCTCTCTCTCAAAAATATATGTTAAAAAAATTTTTTAAAAAGAAACACTGCTTTATTTAGATGAATCAAAAGATAGAAATGAGTCAGGAAAGCAGGCAGTTCAGGATGACCCTATAATGACCATGATGTGGCTGGAGAAGGCCATTTTCTTTATGAGGTTGTGGTCAATGCAGCATTATGCAGATAACCAACCGGGCTCAGACCATGTGAAAATATGACAGGCAGTGTTCTTACATGACATTTCTTCATTCCCTTAATGATGTCGGCCAGGATATATCTTCTTTCTTAATGATTAATGATTGTAAGGAAGTAGGGGGGATATATGTTCAGTGCTTTATGAGTATAAAATGTAGGAATATACAT
Source organism: Prionailurus viverrinus (assembly GCF_022837055.1). NCBI lineage: Eukaryota > Metazoa > Chordata > Mammalia > Carnivora > Felidae > Prionailurus > Prionailurus viverrinus. Next base: position 110,442,853 of record NC_062567.1, on the reverse strand, counting down.
ATGGAGAGGAATATATATATACACATATGTATATATATATGTGTATATACATATATATGGTGTGCATATATATATATATATAATCTTTCTGTCCAGTATGATGTGTCCTCCTGTTCTTTCAATTTAGAGGACTGTAAGAAGTGTTAAAGTGTTTTATTGATAGCATTCCCTTCTCTTCACCTGCTTGATGTGGTTTTAGCCTCTGCTTATGGCATCCTCTGGAGTATTTTGTACTCTCTCTCTTTTTTGCCCCTTAATTTAGATAAAAGCTCTTAGGAATTACTATTCCGGCCATGACACGTCACCTCCAGAGGAACATAGTCTTCCCCTCCACTTGTGTTCCACCCTATTACAGAAGAAATGTTGTCCTATGAACCTGAGGTCCAACAAGAGGTTGTAGTAAAAGAGCTTTAGACAATTTAGGTCACTTATCTATATTCATCTTGCTCTAGGGCATAAAATTCTCCAGAAAATGGAGGGACCTATTAGCAGAGTAGATGTTAATGAAGCCTCCTTAATCTAGTTGGTGGTTGATATAGGACTTAAATTTCCCCACCTTTTATCTTAAATAAATTTCTCTTCTGGCAAAGTGTGGCCTTAGAAATGTTTTTAATTCAGATGTAGTAGAGTAGGGTGGTGGGAGGGATTACCTTTTTTTTTTTTTAATGATCTTGTTTCTTCCTCCTTGTACATTTACTTCCACTAGGTAACCTTACTTATTACTTCTTTGATTAAAGGGGACTTATATTAGAAGTAAGATTTAGAAGTCCTTGTCTTTAACTTTTATAAAAAAAAATAAGGTGATGTTGTAAATCCGTACTATTCTTTTCAATTTTTAGAAACTGATTTGTAAAAACAAATCAAAAGAAAACAAAAAGAAAAAAAAGGAAAAAAAAAAGATGTCTAATTTATAAATAAAAAAATTCACCAGTTTTAAGTATACAGTGCAATGAGTTTTGGCAGCTATACACATTCATAAAATGATTTCCACAATCATGGTGTTGAATATTTGCATCCTCTCAAAAATTCCCTTTTGCCTTTTTGTATGCGGTTGCCCTACCTCTCCCCACCCCCGACCTCCCCCAGTCTCTAGGAACTGTAATCTGCTTTCCATTGAGTAGTTTCCTCTTTTGCAGGATTGCATCTAAATGAAATCATGTAACATATCATCTTTTATGTTGGGCATTTTCATTTAGCATTTCAAATCCAGTTGAGATTCATTTATGTTATTACGTGTGTCGGTAGTTCATTTACTTTTACTGCTTGGTAGTATTCCATTGTATGGACAGACCACATTCTGTTTATCCAATCACTGGTCGATAGATATATGGGTTGTTTCCAAGCTGGTGCTATTATGAATAAAACTGTTATAAACATTTAAGTACAAGTCTCGTCTAGGGCGTATCATCTCACAACTCTTGGATAAACATCTAGGAGTGAACTGCTAAAAATTTGAAAAATATGACTCTTAACAATTAAGAATCTTTTGCTCTTCAAAAGATACTCTTACGAAAATGAAAAGGCATACCACTAACTGGGAAAAAATGTTAGAAAAACATATTTCTGATTAAAACAAAAATGAAAACAAAAACTTCTGTCCAAAATATATGAACTCCTATGACTCAAGAGAAACAATCTGATTTTTTTTAAGGCAAAAGAATTAAACAGATCTTTGGGCAACGAAAACATATGAATGGCAAATAAACCTACAAAGTATCCTCAACATCACTAGTTATCAGGAAACTACAAATTAAAACACAATCGTATAAAACACTACACACATATTGGAGTGGCTAATTTAAAACATTAGTGCTACCAAGTGTTGGCAAAGATTTGGAATAACTAGCATTCTCAGGCACCTTTAGTGGAAATGCAAAATGGTACAATTCCTTGAAAAAAAAAAGTATGGTGGTTTCTTAGAAAGTTAAGCACACACTTAGTATACCCATTTTTTCAAATGTAGGCAGTTTTCCATATTTACAAAATTCCTTGCAATCATATATACATTTGTTCATTATTCATTCCTACTATTTTTTTATAGAATATGGTGGATTCTACAAATATATTTCAATGATTAATAATACAAATGACAAGTTTATTAATATACCTTTGGCAAGCGGCACAATTACTTGAGGCCCAGTCTTTCTGTCTCTCTCTCTCTCTCTTTTTTTTCTTGATGTTAATTTCCACATAGAGGATTAGGACAAAAGTTTTTCCATGTATAAATATGTCCTGAGCCTTAAAAATCGGTTTAATTTAGAGGAGCCTGGGTGGCTCAGTTGGCTGAGTTCGGCTCAGGTCATGATCTTTCGGCTCATGATTTCAACCCCTGCATCAGGCTCTGTGCTGACAACTCAGAGCCTGGAGGCTCTTTTGGATTCTCTGCCTCCCTCTCTCTCTGCCCCTCCTCTGGTCATGCTCTGACTGTCTCTCTCTCTCACTCAAAAATAAGTATTAAAAAAAATTCAGTTTAATTTAGTTGAAATTTTTGTCCTCCCCCTCAGTTGATATAAAAAATACAAATTCTGTCAAAGATATAATTACAAACATTGTTGTTAACCATAAAGAGAACTCACTAATATAATTATTAGGAATCTGTTTTTCTGTCTACTTCTCATACCTTTTAAGATATTTTGACCCAATCAACATTACAATTACAGAAGGAAAATATGCTACAATGTAAAATTTCCAATTTTATGAAATTTTATCCTCAGTTTTGACCAATTTTGACCTTCATAAATGTGCCTCTAATGGAAAGAGTAACAAGCAAAATTGAAAATAATTTGACCAGATTTGATTAAGCTTTATAGGAATACCTTTCAGAAATTAATGAAGTGAGTAACTCTTCATAACAAATCCATTTGATATCAGATAGTTTTCAATTGTTTGCTTTCAGCAAAATTAAAAGAAGGTCTATTGGAGCTTTTGGTTTACTAAAATTATTTGGTGGTGGATTATTATGTGATTTTTGGCATATAAATGGAAAGAAATTTTTTTAAATTGGTACTTTTTCTCTAAAAAAATTTCCTATATTCACGCATAAATATTTATGTAAAAGGGTTTATTAGTGTTAGCCTCTATAAAAATGAATTTTTTATATCAGGAATAAAATTAATGTTGTAACCTGCTTTATTCAAGCAATAATTAATATTCACAGATAAATACATGAAATAATTGAAAATGATTCTTATCCGTGTCATTGAATTAGTAATATGTTTTTGTTGCTTTATTAGTTGGTAGGGATAAACACTGCAGTGATAACTCTGGAAAGACTGTTCTTAACAGCCAGAAAATGCCTATATTGAAAAATATATATATAAATTAAATTTATATAACAATTTATATTGTTAACATGAATTATTTTATTGAAATAAATTAAATTATATTATATAATCTATAGTGAATTATGTGTTATGTGTAAAACTATACACTGAAAATTTTATTTTAGATTTACATAATCTATGTAAATATTTTTGTTGTAGAGATAATATTAAGACAATCAGGAAAATGTTCTCATGTGTAAGTCTATTAAAAGACTCTAAGAGAAGAGTTAAAACATAAATAGGAGTTTAAGGATCACAAGGAATGATGGAAGATTTCTGGCTGTCAAAAAAGAGCTTGCTCATGTATATTTCAGTGAGTGACAGTGACATACTGCTTTGCAGTTTAAATTTTATTAGATATATTTGAAAGAGAGATATAGCTTTATTTTTTACAGATCAATATTTATAATATGCTAGAAATTAAATTTTTTGGAACCATATGCATTGCTGATGAAAAAGTTTAGATATCAACTTAAAATAGACAAGACAGTAGATGGTTTAAAAACATATATGACTTTTTAGAAGGTAAATGAGATAATAAATTGGAGATCAGTGTTTTAACCTCCTCAATCCAGACAAGATGTGCCATTTTTGGAGTATCTTGTGCTTCCTTTCATTATAGGATTTACTAAGATTTTTCGTGACAGCCTTTTTACTTATCTGCTTCCTCCACTAAACAAGAAGTTTTTTGTTGTCAGGAACCATGCCTTACCTAAGCAGTCCTGAGACAGAGGTTGTCAATGAATGTTTTTTGACTGAATGCACACATAAACTGATTTGTTGAGGACACAGATTTCTCAGGGTTTTTTGTTTGTTTGTTTGTTTGTTTTTGTTTTTTAATGATTATGTGTACCTCTCTATGCTTACAGTCTTTCTTCTGAACTTTTAAGTTCTTCAGGAAAGGAATCAATATCACACTCTAGTAGAAAGAAAAATATACTAAAATTTTGGATGTAGTCCAATCTCTGACAACAAAATGATTATGTAACTTGGGCAAGTCATAAATTCTTTAGGCCAAAACTTTCCTTACTCGTAAAATCTGGGCCTTTAATTGGGTGCATTCTTAGGTCCCTTCCTGCCTTAAATCTATTTTATTTTCTTGTATTTCCTATATAGTTGAAAGTGACTTAATTCATAAGTCACTTATTTCCTATATATTCATGGGTAAGAGTGCTCGCATATGGCTGCTGCCTCCTTGCCTTCCTCACAACTCTGCATTTGGTAGAAAAGAAATAACAGTGACTGGAATTAAGTAACAGCCATCTATGATTACTGAATCTTTACACTTAAAACTGAAAGGGACTTGATACATTAACTAATTCCACTTTTATTTTCAAAATGAGAAAATGTCAAAGACTTTTCCATCATTTGCCCCAAGTGACACGGAGCTATTATCAGAGCTTGGTATCACATTTTATCTTTCTCAATGGAGGGCCGGTGGCAACAATAATGGCTCAGACTCCAGGTTTTGGCGTCGATATCTGAAGTCAAATCTCAGCCACAGAATTTTGGGAAAGTTATTTAAGTTTTCCATTTTGGGGTTCCTTTCTTACATTGTGCGATAATAATGCTTTAACTCATCGCTTGATCTGAGAATATTAAATAGTGGTTATAAAGTCTTAGGCACATACAACAAAGCTAATTAAGCGATAGTTGTGAGTCAGTACAAGGCTGCAACATCTTAAGCTCACAACTGTAATTTTACCTTAATATCACATATAGCAGACAAAAACCGATGCTCAAAAATTATACCTATCTACTTAACTTTCGGGTCTGTATGTTTTACTAACCCGGGGGAGGTCATTGCTTGTACCATGTGGGCACCTGACAATACGGGCTGCCCAGTGAACTCCAGAGGGAAGCTGGCAGTTCATGAGCCAATTTGATGGGATCCTTCTACAGGGTCTGCCCCTCCAGAGCCAGAGAAGGAATAGCCCTGAGGCAGTAAGACCCAGGAAATTTTGGCAAAGACTTGGGATTTTCGTCCTTCTCGGAAGTTGGGGGGCATCTCGGGTCTTGCACACAGCTCTCCAGGCCGTCCTTGGTCTCAGTGGCCCACGCAGTCACAGCCAGGCCTCGTCACCATCCCGTTCCGAGAGAATGCAGACTGGCTTCCTGGCAGAGAGAGAAAACAGAAAGCAGGATAGGGCAGCCCCACCAAGTATCAGCAAGGCTTTTGTTGGCCAGAAACAGGAAATCGACCTCAAACTGCCTTAGAAAATAAAGATCATTTTTAAAAAATTGAGATATAAGTCGCATACCATAGAATTCACCATTTTAAAAGAGCACACAATTCCGTTTTTCTTTAGTACATGCACCGAAGTGTGCAATCATCATCACTAACAAAAAAAATACTAAATATCGAAAAATGGGAGTAGGATGCACAAACTAAAAAAAATAATTATTTAGGGGCACCTGGGTGACTCAGTCGTTGAACATCTGACTGTTGATCTCGGCCCAGGTCACGATCTCACTCTTTGCAGTATTAGACGCCTTGTCCCGCTATGCGCTATCAGCACGGAGCTGGCTTGGGATTCTCTCTCTCCCTCGCTCTTTGCCCCTCCCCCACGCACATTCTCTCCCTGTCTCTCTCTCTCTCAAAATAATTAAATAAAAGCTTGAAAAATATATCTTAAAAAATAAAAATTATGTCTCAATTAACCTATCTCCTTACTTATTTATCTATCAATTGAGTTTAAGTTCAATTCATGAAACAACGATTGTGTGTTGTGTGCCAGTGTCGGCATTGGGCACTGGAGACACACACAGGAAGAAAGCATGGTACGGTCTGTAACTTCACTGAATTCCAAGTTGACACTTTGAGGAAAAATTCCTAATAAGTGCACGGACCAATTCGTGCAGGAACTATATACCTGCTGCTACAACACTGAAATTAAGGAATTGGCTTTGCAACCCAAGATCCCTGTAGAACATCCCTTGTCTCTCTTTATATTAGATTGCCTCACCCTATATGATATCAATTGAGACGTAATGAAAACTGTTACATCAGATTTCCCTTAAGTGGTGAGAAAAACTAACTCCATGGAACTCAAGTTTACTTAGCCCATTTAAAAGAGATCTTGGAACATGGCATCTGTCTGAAAGGAGTGAAGAAGGGATGAGAACACGACAAGATTCAGCACGAAAGGAAATCAGAATCACAAACTGCTCTGTGCTCCGAACAGTTTGGATTTTGTAATCAGAGCTCTCCCAGATGTTCTCAGAGTCCCAGGGCAATCAGGAGAGAACTAAGGAGTTGAAGCAGCGAGAGAACTATATATCCTGGGGATTTGTTTCCTTATAACAAAACTCCTTTAAAGTAATTTATCAAAGTCACCAGAGAACTGAAGACATTTAGCATGGCTTATAAAACCTCAAACGTCGTGCTCTCTTTTTGAAAACTGAAAAAGCTGCAGGCGTTTTTGGTTAGCCTTTTCTTTATAATGTCAGATCACCACTTGCCATAAATAGGAGTAAAGGAGGATAAGAAAGAAAATGTCATAAGACAAAAGTGAGATGGAGGTTGGAAGCAACTGACAGAGTTTGTACTTGAGGACGTATTTTAAAAACATGGCACATGCGTACATGTAAATAAGGCATTGACTACAAGAGCAAGCTCATTTCTGTTTTTGAATAAACAGCACATTCTGTGGATTTCAAGTGCATAAACATCAGGAACTAATCTCTTACATAAGCCATTTCTATTATCTTCTCCAACATTGAGGTCATACACTAGGGAGATAGGGGTGGACTTTTTATTCCACACACACACACCCATTGTTGGCTGACTATAACATATAAGTAAATTTGCTGCCCTATTAATTATACGTGCTGAAAATGATTCTTATTCATATCAGTCAGGAGAATGCAACTGCCTTTATAATAATCGGAGGTAGAGATTACTATAAAATATTTTGGATAATTTTATGAAAACAGAGTTGGGACAGATTCTGCTGCCAGCTGTAGAACTGCTTTTAATTAAAACCTTGTTCAACATGCTTACTGCAGAGTTTTCTTATTTTCCTGTTATATAAAGATATACTGATTCAGCAATTATTGAACCCTGGACACATTATAAAACTTTCTTCTGAGACTACCTAGCCAAGAAAATCAGCTGTGATTCATTAGATAATAACACTACCAGAAAGAATGTTCTGAAGTTCTCCCTTAGTTATAGGTCTTTGGTGGCTGCGGAATACAAAGGCCCAAACTAAGAAAAGAGACTTCTCATTTTAAATTTAATAAAAGTCTCTGTAATGAGATGGTAAAGGTAGACTTATGTATATATATATATATGGCTAGTGGGTCTATTAAGCAGGGTGTAAACGTTAGATAAACTGTGTTCTATTCACAACTTTGTTAATAATTGCTTCACTATATGCCCTGCTATGACTACTGCTAGTCAGTACTTACTAGCACAAAAAGTCAAGTCAACGTTGTCTGTTACGGAATGAAGGCCGCACAACCTTTGCATAGCACGTGTGTGTTATATGGGACCAGAACTGCATAGAATTTAATTCTTCAGCATCCACTTGGACTCTTGGAGACTGCCAAATATTTTGCTCCCTTCCAAATTTGCTACTTTTTCCAACTCCTAATTTATGAGTTTTGTCAGCCACTTTTATCACTAGTGAAGTAGGCCAAATTCCTGTTGCTTTTTACTTTGTGAGGAAGATACTCGCGATGGTGAAAGAAAAACTCTCAAGGTCACATTCTTTCTGAGATCTTATGCACAGCATAGTGATTATAGTCAGCAATGCTATATTATATACTTCAAAGTTGCCAAGAGACTAGATCTTTAATGGTCTTGCCACAAAATGAAATGATAATTATGTGATATAATGTGGTAATGGTGTTAATTAACTCTATTGTGGTAATAATGCTATCATATATAAATGTACCAAATCAACACATTGTACACCTTACACTTACACGATATTATATGTCAATTGTATCTCAATTAAAATCACACCAAATGGTCTAAGAATTATGAAGTGATTAAAGTAGTATCTAAACAATCTTCAAAAAATGACAAAATGACAATTATAGTTGAGGAATTCAACAGTCCTCCTCACAGACCGAACAGAGAGATATACTATGTCCATGGACTGAATGACTGAAAATGCCATTTATGTTCAAGTCAATGTATGTGTTTAGTGCAATTCCCAGCAAAATTTTTGGTCAAGCTGATTCTAAAAAGTGTGTAAAAACAGAATCACAAGAATAGTTAAAATAATCTGGCAAATAATACAATGGAAAGAATTACTTTACCCAATATTAAGGCTTACTGTTTAGCCATAGTAAATAAACAAAAACAATGTTATAGAGATAGAAACACAGATAAATGGAAACATAGAGAAAATTCGGAAAGAGACGCACACAAATATGGCCAACTGATTTTTTACAAAGATTTAGAGATAATTTGACAGAATAAAGATCACCTCTGACAAATGGTATTGGAGCAACTGGATATCTATGGCATAAAATGAACCTTGACCTAAGCCTCACACATTGTACAAAAATATGAACTCAAAATGAATTGCAGACTCAAATGTAAAATATGAAACACTGATAACCTGCACCTCATCAAATTAAAATCTTTTGCTCTATAAAGACCCTGTTTAAATGATGAAAAGAAAAGAGATAGCCATGGCGAAAATATTTGCAAGCCTTGTATCTGACAAAGGTCTATTATCTATAACTTACAATGAACTTTTAAAACTCAACATTAAAAAAGGAAAGTGGGCAAAAGCCATGAATATCTGTATTTAAAAAAAGAGAAAATAAAAGTAAAAAGGCAATCGTCAAAAAGTTGAAAATATCAAATCAAACAGGATATTCTTTAAAACATCAATAGGACTTTGAGTTCAAGTAAAAACTGCAAATACAAATACAATATAAACAGCAAAATGGATACTTAACAATATGTAAGACACCTTACTCTTTTTGAAAGAAAAAGGAATAGATGTGATACTTATATTTTCAGAAAATACCAACCAGCAATTCTGGGAATGTTTTGTGCAGTTTTGCAAAAACTCTGAATACATGACTACATACTTGGTCATAAAATTCTGTCCACTCTTGCCATCACATTTTTAGAGGATTATGAAACATTTCAGAGAGTTTAAAAGAATTTCGGGATATGATTAAAGAGTTAGAAAAAAAAACCCTCTAAGTTAAAGCTGTGGAGGAATCAGCATAGTTTGAGGGAAAGACCCAAAGAGGCTTGAGTTATGCAAAATGGTATTCACCAAAAATAGTGGCTGACTATTGTTTACACAGAAGATTAAACAAAATGACATAGATTTACCTCTCTACCTGAATGTTAGAGCTCCAAATGACCCTGCTCACGTGAGTACATGATAAGAGTTCAAATTTATGTAATCCTTACATTATTAAATACACATTGTTGCGCCTATAAAAAAAAAGAGAGAGACACTGAGGGGTTTGTATTTTGTGTAAGGTTGCTCAGGAAATGGTAGCATTCTAGTTCTGGTCAAGAATGGCTAATTTCAACATTCAGGTTCCCAACCAATGCGCCAGAGAGGTCAGCAAACTACAGCCCAAGGGCAAATCCAGCCTCAGCCTGTTTTTGTATGGCCCGTGAGCTAAGAATAATTTTAATATATTTAACCATTTGAAGTTTTAAAAATCCCCCCAAAGAGTGTAGTTCGTGGCATGTGAACATTGTATGAAATGCAAATAAGTAACTGAAACAGAGACTGTATAGACCACAAAACATAAAATATTTTTTATAGGAAAAGTTTATTGGCTCCCACACTAGCGTATCCATGCAGTATGAATCTGCACACAGTATATTTCTACATCATAACGTTGTATTCCAGGAAGTGGAGGAATTTTCTCTGATAGACTGTAATTCAGGTTATGTGCTCCTGTGTGAAGCACAGATGAATTCAGAGATTTCTTGAAGATAGGAAAGCAAACTAAACAGCTTTTCAAAGAATTTCTAAGACAATTGTTCTTTGCACTTGTAAGCACTGGAAAGTATATAAGGAAATTGAAAGGGGAACCTGATGCTTCGCAGGCCACCGCACAGTGGAAAACAGTCAGCGATGCATATTCTTTTAAGCTGGTAGAACATGTAGTCTGGGTGAGTGTGTGCCCAAATCCTGCAGTTCACCTTCGTGTTTCGTAATGTGAAGCTCTAAATTCACTTTTTACAAAATTGAAGAAAAATGTAAATCTCAAGGTGATGTTTCTGCAAAAAATCCAAATAAATAAATACATTACCAGTAATGCTAACAGTTTCCTGTTTTCTTAAAACAAAATAATTGGAAGGTTTCTACAAAAGAATTGAGTAGGAAGGAAATAAAAGTTCTTATACTTAAGACCTTCTTTCGTAACCCATAATAATATCCTCAGTTGAGTAGCCATAACAGCAAGAGAGAATTCCTGAAAGCTGTTCAACATCCCTTCAAGCAATAAAGCAGAGGGTTTGGGGACAGATGGATGGTAGGGTAATTCCTCCTTATTTCCCTTGCTCTTTTCTTCATTTCTTCTCATCAGCATATGCCCCTCTTCCTAGAGAGATCTTACTGTTTAGTTTATATGTAGGTAAGATCTTTTACAATCAGACATTGTGGAGATTCCTATTTTTATTAACCAAATAAGACTTTGAGAACAATTGCATCAGAAGAAGCATTTAATCTTTGAAAAACTCTTGGGATCTAGCAAACGTAATGTAACGCTTATTCAAACAAATAATGCCTCTTATCTTCATTGACATTTTTTTTCCATTCATAAAATAAACAATCTCTAAACAATCTCCTTTGCGTGACTACTCTCAAATGACCAAATAACTCTGGAGGCTAATAAAGTTGACCATGATAATAGACTTTGACCTTTTAAAAGAGAATTCGTCCTACTCCATTAATCATCATTATATTTCAATGGTACTTTTGGCTTAAGAAGTTTGGGAGGCAGAAAAGGGACAATTTTAGTTAGGAATATTGGCCATTTCATTCCGGCCACAAAACTGATTTCATGTCTTTGGGCATTCTATAAATCCAGACCTTGGACTAATATTACTTCTAATGTGAGAAGTAAAGAAAGGAAAATGAATTCTAATTGAATGGAGAATGGGAGAAGCGATTGCATGATTCATTCGTTACTTCAATAATTGAAGTTAAGAAAGAACCAAAAAGTTCTGTTTTTCTATGACTAAAAGTGGATAACTTGAGAGGTTCAGGAAAAGTTCATGTTGCCCTTGAACAAATATGTTTTCCACATTTCATGGCCAGAATGTGGAGAAACAGAAGGGCCAGAAATTAGTGAAAAATTCTGATCTCACTTTGTGTTGCTGGACTTCCCTAGAGTAGGAAGTACCAAAAATCATCCTGGAGAGACTAATGCTTTTTCCCATTGTTTTTGCCAAAAGTGAAAACTATTTTGCCTAGCTCTATGCCTAAGCTAACAAGAGACTAACATTTTAGATTCCTTTAAGCTCCCAACTGCTGATCTATTTTCATATACCCAATTAAAGGCTCAAATGTTAGAAAAAGTAATAAGTGGAAATGACAGGCTATGAGAGATTTTATTTATATAAAAATTAATATGGCTTCTTCCCCCCCAAGGGAAATGATGACAGAAAAGTATATTTTTATTTAGATTTGAAAATATATCTCTTTCTTTGGTCATTAAGCAGTATCTAATTTGTCCTGAGGTAAATTGCGGTAATTTCAAACATCTTTGCTTTACTATAACATAAAACTGTGAAAACTAGACAGTCCATAAAAAAAAGTAAGCTAGATGTTTACACATTTTAAAATTGCCTAATTTCTCTACACATGTATATGCGTATTCATTTATTCATTCATAACAGGTCCTGAATTTCCCAGATATTTGAAATTGAATATCTATAGGAAATTTTCATCCATGAATATCACACTGTACCTAGGTGGTTACTCCATTATAGTAGGCATTTAAAAAAATTTCAAGATATAGAAAATGGTTCCACTGCTATTATTTAGTATGTGTGTGGGGGGGGGGGCACCTGGGTGGCTTAGTTGGTTAAGTGTGTGACTCTTGATTTGAGCTCAGGTCATGATCTCACAGTTCATGCATTTGAATCCATGGTTCATGGGTTTGAGCTGTCAGCTCAGAGCCTGCTTGGGATTCTGTCTCTCCGTCTATCTCTGCCCCTCCCCCACTCACTTTCCCTCTCTTTCTTTCTCTCAAAAATAAATAAATGTTAACAAAAAATTAAACTAATAAAGTATGTGTGTATATACGTATATAATTTCTAACTTAAAAATATGCATTCATTGGTCTTTTACATAGTTATGACAAGACTGGAAAATGAGATGTTATGATAGGCTACCCTGGAAGAATTTAACCAACAGGCCAAGTTTATAATTACTAATAGAGTTAAAACCTATCCTCTGAAATGAGGCAAAAATCGTCTCCCCTTTGGCTCTTTCTTCCTTGCTCCTTTCATCCCCACAAACTTATTTTTCAATAGCTTAAGTTTTCTAAAAAATAAAGACAGAAAGGAAAATTTGAGGCAGAATATACTACACAGACATTTCTAGGGTAAAGGAATACCAAATGTCTGCCTTCTTTCTTCAGATGAACAGACTACAGAACACAAACAACATATAAATTGCTACGACTCTACCATGATCCTCATTAGTAAGTCAGACCTGAGCAAAGTGTCTTTCCAAAGACCATACCTCTCCCTTGATCTACCAAACAAACAGACAAACAAACAAAAAGAAACAAACAAAAAGGCAACACAAAACAAAACAAAAAAACATGTAGTTACTCAATCTAAAATGGCTGAATGTTGGGGCCTTTTGACTCTTCTTTTGCACGGGGACAAAGGAAGGGAGAAATGGATAGAGAAAGGGCTTTTGAGGTGCAAAATAAAAAAGGAAATGTACTAGTGGCATCTCTGACCTAATTCCTTTGATGTGGAAGACATTGGCAGTGGAGAGGCAAATTGGTCTGTTTTCTCCCACGTGTCTACGACCAAAGTAGCTTTTCAACCTCATTTTCAAGTTTAAACCTCTACTTAGCGTAGTTTACCATATGCAGTTTTGGATAAACCAACCCCCAATAATGTGTACTTATCCCAGAGCCAATGACAGCCTCATATTCCAAAAAGCAAAATAGAAAAAATGGATTAAATCTGGAGTCAGGGGTACTTACTAACATGCCAAGAGTTTCGCCAACCTCTACTAGTGAAAATGTCTTTTTAAAAAATATTTATGAATTTTGAGAGAGACAGAGTGTGTGCACGAGCAGAGGAGGGGCAGATAGTGAGGGAGAGAGAGAACCCTAAGCAGGCTCTGTATTGTCAGCACAGAGCCCATTGCAGGGCTAGACCTCAAGCCCATGAGAACATGACCTGAGTGGAAATCGAGTCATACACTTAGCCAACTGAGCCACGCAGCCCCCCCAAAAATGTCTATGTTTGATACAAAATTTTAATATCTCCTGTCCTGAAGATACATATATACCAACCCGAAACACGTATTTGACCAGAATGACAGCAAAATAAAATAGTGTTCCTTGAGATGAATGTTATAATTAAAACTCTGTATACCTCTAGTGCTATTTGTTTTTAAATGTAAATTGTCTCCCTTTTGACTATTTCTTTAAATATTCGTTTACAATTACATTAGTCTAATTAAGAAAAAATGGTGTGAGTTGTGTGAGGATGATATTTTTGCATATTTATAATTATTTGAGTGTATATTTCCCTTGTAAAATATAATCTCATCCATTCATGTTTACACAAGAAATTTGACAAAGCCTTAGCTAGTTTGATAACTGATAATGGGAGACAAATCCCGTAACAATGTATGGCATCATCAGTGCTCCGTACTTAATTTACATCTACCAAAAATATAGGTCTATATTATTAGTGCTATGTTATTTTAATAGAGTTAGATTGGATGTGATCTCTATCCTCAAGCATTTAATATTGCAATAAGTAAACTAGGCCAATGAGAGCTAATAGGTCAGGTGTGTGTGTGTGTGTGTGTGTGTGTGTGTGTGTGTTTGCATGCATGCAGCTTGGATTATATGATTAATTGAATAATACATTTAGTGTAACTGGCTAACTCATTCTAGTTAAACGAATTTAGATGAAATGTTTTGATAGGTAGTTCTGTTTGTTCAGACAGAAATTAGGGACCACCTACTTAACAGGATAAAATTTCACTAAGGCTTACAGGACATGAAAGGAATGATTTGAGGTCCAAGACAAAGGATATTAAAAGTTACTCGAAGAGTTTGTCAGGGTGAAGGGCAGTCAGTTTGGAACAACAAAACAAAGCAAAAGAAACAGCAAGAAGGTGGTCAACACTGAACGTTAGGAATCTAATGATAAATAGACTGGTTATATTGAGTAAAGTCAAAGGTGATAATAATTCAAAAGAGATATAGAAAGCATTTGGGATTGCTAGATTTCTCAAATGAAATGGTTATGACATTATCATAAGACATTTAGGAAATATGAAAGCTAAGAGACACGGAGATAGGTTTTCAAATGAAGAAAGGGGCCACCGAGTTCGAGATGCCAGTGTTTCCAGAGCAAGTCACTGGAAGAGGGACTTCCAGAAAACAGACTTTCCACCTCTCAGTTACCTCTGAACATTTTTGACAATTGAGAAAAGTAAGGCAGAACTTTCCAGAATGTGGAACAGAACTTCCTGCTATGAAAGTATGAACCATTAAATATAAAACTTTACTTTTTAGCTACAATAACAGGTAAATTTCCCAAAAGAGAATTGTTACTTAACTCTGACTAAATGGTTCTCTGGCCCATTTATATTTGCCTCAGGCCAACCAATTTCCTCTTTGACCAGATGGACACAGATTTGTAGACAGCAGTGGCCCATGTGGTATGGCCCAGAGCCTTTCCTGCCTCCTGTGTCACTGCTCATGTCCAGTGGAATTTGGACCAAGACACAAAAGTGCAATCTTTAACAGAAGTTTCATGCTTTTCTCCTCTCAGGCAAGAAATCAGGAAAGAAAATTTATCAGCAAGTTTTTATTGACTCCTTTGCGTATTCTGATGCTCATCGTACCCTCCATTACATTTCAGTCTCAGTTTAAGCCAACTTTTTGAATCCTGGACTCTTAACCATCCCGTCCTATATTTTTATTGCTTTAAGGAATAAACTGACCATTGAAGTTGGCCAATCTGATCATGTCTCTGACCAACTTAGAATCCCACTGGGTATAACCTATCAGATTCCCTAGTATATCATACAAAGCTTTGCTGACCTGGACCCCACATTTTCCTATAATCCGGTCTCCAGTCACACTCTCATGCATCTTTGGTTTTTCCAACATATTTCCAACTTCCCCAAAGCACAAAGCCCCTAGTGCTTATTCTTAGTCTCAAAATTTATTATATCAATTATACTACTTACCTTATTGATATATAAATATACTACTTATCTTATTACCTACTGATACTTATATCAATTATACAATTATACAACTATGAGTTGGAGCTGTCTCTTACTTTTTGGTATCTCTTAGTTCTGAGAGCTAAATTCTGGCTTACGTACCTCTGTTACACCGATTATCACATTTTTTTCTGACAATTGTTTACCACATTTTGAATTTTTGGAAGAGGATGGTGTGGTCCTGTGTCACTCCCAAACTCCCAGAGCTGAACACAATACCAAGTACACAGAAATAGTGTAACTGTTTGTTGAATGTATTGATGGGTAAATGAACACTAGTTTGATTCCATTACTATTGTTGAAGCATTCTTGTAACTATTCATCCACTCACAGACTTTTCATCACTTTCTCTTCACCTAGTAGGATTCTATCAGCCCAGTGATTATCACAGTGCTTGGTGGATATGTTAAATGAATAAATTAAAAATTTGTCATGTCACATTGTACTTTCTTCATAGGCTGTGTCTTGACCCCCACCTAGAAGTAATTTCTTCTTATCCAGAGTCCTTCAAAAATTATTTTTGGGGAAACGTGTTTGCCAACGTGGTGTATATCCTCTATGTTTGTCAGAAATTGTTTGAATATTTTTTCGTTATTTAAAAATAAATATTATAACTTGTTTCCCCAATTAGTCCTGAAGATTTTGAGTTCTTGATGACTATAACCAATGTTATCTTCTTTCCTTTGACTTGCCCACACGTTGTCAGCGTTTAACTGGGATTTGAAACGCAAGACACAGAAGAAAAAGACGTGGCATTGGTCTCAGGTTGATGGTAATGGTGAGGGTTTGAGTTGTGAATCAAACATGCTTTCATTATGCCTCAGAGCAGGAATTAGGGATAAGAGGAAGAAATAGCAGATGTTAGGGTGAAACCTATACATAGTAAGTGCTAAGAAAGTGTGAAAAAGAACGGATTAGAGATGTGAGAGAGAATCAGGGGCATTTCCGACAAGGAAGTGAGTGTGGAACATTCTCTTCAATCAGGATTATTGAAAAAGAAATATGAAGAGAGAATTCCTTGAGGGTTAATAGCCCAAAGGTAAGAAGTATCATGAGAATTAAAGGGAAGGACCTGCAACACTGGTGTAATCAGACAAGCCCTATTACAAGTTAACAAATATGGGGTCAGATAGACAAGAATGAGTGTTCAATAGAAGGATTTTGTGAAGAAATTCTAGGAGCTGGGAGAGTACTTTATGTGTTTTAATAACTAATTCATCAGTTTCAATGGCTAATATATTGCCAGGATCCTGGAAGGGTCTGCCTTCTTTGTCAACATTGTTACAAGCTTAACTTCAGAACTTGGGTGAGGCATGGACAGTATGACTCAGGGGGGCAAGGTGAAAAACCATGCAAGCAAATAAACCTGATACTTTTAAACATCACCTTTAGTTTTTGGTAAAGAAGTATGCAGAGTGATCAGTCTGAAGTCAACATCTGGACATTGGAAGATATAAAAGAAGATGAGATGTTTTCACCCCTCTTAGTTGCATTCTTATAGATCTGCTTCATTAAATGAAGGTACTCTAGGTATATTCTTATTAGTCCTGAAATCCTGTGGGATACACCAAAGATCTCACAAGCAATGTGTCCCCGAAGAAAACAGAAAAATGTGTTCCATTGTTTCCTGATAAGAAGCCATGATGGAAAAGGCATTGCAATAAAACTAACAATGCATTTTTCATTTCATTAAACCTTAAAACACTCACGAGGACAGCTACTCCTATTTTAAGCATGTTCTGGTTTTCATGCAGTTAGTACAGTGAATGGAGATGTTAGCCACCAAAACCCTTTCCCCTGCTGGTATAAGGAAAGGCACATCTTTGCCAAATAGCTTTGGTTTGGGGGACAACCCTCTGAGTCCACATTTGCTTGAGTAGCAATTCATGTGAGATGGAAAATGGAAACTTAACAACCTCACTTAGTGACTATGTGCATGGATTGTAAGAACTCAGTAAAAGTTAAAAACCATCAGAGCCGGAAAGAATTTCGGCTGGCAGCGGTAGATGAATGTGTGTATTTAGTAATATAAAGAGCCCATGAAGAATGGCCACTTGGAGTCTGTAAAAGTCAATCAAGTCTTTGGGAAATGTAGGGCAGGGAGAAATCACGTGTCAACTATTCTGTGACAATGCATTGGAACACCCTGACTTTTTGATTGAAGTTCAAGAATAGCAATCAGGAATTTTGTGCTGCGCCCCAGATGTGATGAAGTTGCTGGCTGAAAACAATGTATAAACAAAACATTAAGTAAAAGAAGAAGAGAGAGAGAGGGAGAGAGAGAGAAAAAATCTACTTGATTATCCTAAGTAGATATATTTGACCTCAAAAACAGGAGCTAACTGAAAACCAATAGCACAGTCGTTCCGCCAAACTTGGCTAAGCAAGGGAAAATGAACTGTCAAAGTACCTGACGTGTAAAAACTCTGGCCACAAATATACAAAGAACTTTCCTTTCAAGTGACCATTTTTTCATATAGTATCTCAATTGTCCATGCAATGGATATTATCTTCCCTAGCAATTTCCCTCTTACTGTTTGTAATTCAATTTATCACGTGCTTTGTTTTTAAATAAAATATATATACAGAAAGGTGCATGATTTTTTTTGAATTCCCCTATCAAATGCTTATTTAAATTGTCCTTTCCTTCCCACAGGGTACATTCATCAACATGAATTTGATATGTGTTTTCTCTGTTCTTTTAAAAATATTCCTGCCCACCTGCATGTATGTTCATGAATGTTGTATTGTTAATAACATTATACCATATATTTTCTTTTTTTAAAATTTTTTAAAGTTTATTTGTTTTGAGAGAGAGAGAGAGGCAGAGACAGGATACCAAGCAGGCTCCATGCTGTCAGCACAGAGCCCAACGTGGGGCTCGAACTCACACACCGTGAGATCATGACCTGAGCGGAAATCAAGAGTGGAACGCTTATCTGACTGAGCCACCCAGGCGCCCTACCATATATTTTCTGCCACCTATTTTTTACTCAAATTATATTTTAAGGTCTATTTTTTAAAAGCCTGGTATTTTAATAGCTGGACGACATTATACCATACAAATATAACATATATTATTTATCCATTCCATTTTCCTCTGAGGAAATTTGGTTTATTTCCATTTTTTTCTACCTTACAAATAGGACTGAGACAGCCTAGCATACATTCTATGCAAATAGGGCACATACTCTTTTCTAAGTTCTTCACTGTATAATCTAATTTAATCTTCACAAACAGTCCAGGAAAACTGTTGTTTGATTACCATCTTAGAAATTAATACATCGTAACGGTTAGGAAACATTATCAACTTTACACAGCTAATAAGAAGGGAGCTAGGATCAAATTTTCATCTAATGTTACTGAAATCATCTTGTCTATTTATTTGTTTACCTACTTATTCTCTGTCATACTCACCAGAATATAGGTCTCAGGGGGACAGAGCCTAGATTTTTACCAGTAAGTACTTGATAAATGAATGAGTGAGCCAACGAGTGAATGACTACAACAGTTCTCCTCAATGTTACGGAGCTCAAAGAGCGAAAGAACCGTTATCTGGTCTGGGGTTCTTGAATACATTCATTTTAATCTCAGGCAATTCCGCGTTCAAAAAAGCCCAGGCATGCTGCTCTGGGTTTGGCTCCTCATCAAATGTCTGTGTTTGCTCAAACCGGGAACTCAGGGATGTGTACTGGGTGAACAAGCTTTGGATCATTTCAGATGTCATACAGAGGGCTGGCAGTTTGTGGTTCTGAAGAAGTCTGGAAAGTCCAAGTCAGTAAAGTTCTGTGGCTTACTATAATATTTTTTTTCCTCATTTTGTAAACTCTGGAAAAAATAAATCTTCCAAGTTACAGCCGCAAGTTTTGTGACACGCCGTGCGCTAAAAAATGAGTAATTAAAATAATATGGATTGCAGTGTTTGAAATCACAAGAACAGTCCTGATTCTGGGAAAAAGACAGATTAGCAATCCACTGTTTTCAGAGTTGCTGGTGAAAATTTTCCATTCCTTTATTCTATGCCATAAACATCAGATAAGATATGAGGAAAATTCTGTGACTATTGTCAGCACTCAGCGCTGCATTTTGGTTTTTTTTCGAGTCATATATTTTATTCTACAGTATTACTATCCTGAAGCTCATTAATAACCCTAACTGGAAGAGAATGATCAGTTCTGTTTACTGAACTTTCCGGTTAGTTAAAACGTACAAAATAAGCCTTTCTTTTATTTTTATCCTTGTTCTAGCAACTTTCAAAAATGTGGTAACATATCTTGTAGACTGAGTGCATTTAGTGTAATAGTCCAATCTTCCTTTAGAGATGTAGTATCTTTATGCATCTTAGAACATCTAACTTGCAATAAGTTCTTGTAAGTTTTTCTAAGAGGTTGTTTGGAATCTGTAGAAATCACAAGACATAGCCTAGAATTTAGTTTTTCAATCACGACATCTTCTCTATTACTTTGTGCTCTTTCTATTCTTGCCCAGATAATTGGACAAGATGTTACTGTTGGGCTCCATCTAATTGAGTTCCGTTGGGTGAAGTTTTACCAGGTGGGGTATAAGATGAACCAATATGATACATGTGATGTCACAAATGTTCACATTTTGGACTTCATAAAAATGGTACTTTACTAACAGTACTGAAATCCAGTCAGTATAAAACAAACAAACAAACAAACAAACACTAACAACTTTCTACCACAGCAGAAATGGTAGTTCTATAGTATGCTTTTTTTTCTAAAGTAGCTTCTAGCTTCCGCTTGTTAGAATGATTATGGGTGGGTATTTTAACCGGGCAAATATTTTGTGGTCTGTACTTACTGTCCTCAAAAATTATGCAATACTTGGTTAGTATAAATTATATTATATATGTTATAGGTTATATGTCTGTAATATATTATAAATTATAATAACAAACTAAAGGACAAATGAACTCTTTCTACTTGTTTTCAAAATTTTGTATAGAAATTTTCAAAGACAAAAGTTAAGAATAGCACAATGCCCTCCTTGAAGCTATGACCCAGAACCAGCTCACAGCCAATCTTGTATCATCTGTATCTGCCCCAATATAAGCTTTCCTAGTATAAGCATTACGTGTGGTGAGGTAGAAACATCACTGAATTGACGGCAGAAAATCTGGGTCTAAGTCTAAGTACAACCCTGGGGGAACTTCTGAGTTTCTCTGTAACTCACAACTTGAGGCATATATAACCAAATTTCTTTTCATTTCCTACCAATCTCATTTTGCTCCCTAGGCTGTAGTAGTATATGTTATGTCAGTGTAGTTCACTGAATGCACTCTGTATCTTCCATGACCTTTCTCTTTCTAAATAGACACTTGGGTGTAATCTACCTTCACCACAAAGGCAAAATTATAACCAACTTAAAAAGAAAAATAGCACTAGGAATGGACTAGTTCTAACCATAGGTATTCAACCATTATCATGATGTCAACTCTAAAAAACACTGGTGTACCAAAAAAAAAAAAAAAAGATACAAGATTTATCACAATAGTCTAAAGTAAAGCTCCTGCGAATTAGTTCTTTATTGCTGTATAACAAATTATTCAAAACATAGTGGCTTCACCTTACAAATATTTACATATTTCATGTATCTAGTCTCTGACGCTAACCAGGTATTCAATTATTATTTTAAAAGATCTTGAATAAATAAAAGATTAAATGTATGTACATATATGTGTGTGTACAAATATGAATAAAATATCATGGAACTGGATAATATTTTTATATTATATGGTTATTACGTATACAATTACTGTTAAATGCATTTTCTTCTCCAAATCTCCAAATATATAATAGGACAATTGGGGATGGTGATATTGATGAGTTTTAACTTTTTACAAGTCAAAGCTATCTGAAAAAAAAAAACTTGCATTTTGGTTATTTATTGTCACATAGCAATCTATCCCAATACTTAGTGACTTAAAATATCAATTGTTATACTAACTTGATCACAATTCTACAATTTGGGCCAGGGCCAGTGAGGCTTGTCTCTGCTCAAGGTGAGACCAGCTAGGGTGGCTCATTTGGGTGACACCAATTAAATATCCATTTCCAAGATGGCCTCACTCACATGGACACTGTGTAGCTAGGTTGTCTCTCTCACAGCATGATGGATTCATGGTAGTCAGAGCCTTACGTTGCAGGGAGCTTTCCCCAGAGTGCAGTGGCAGAATCTCCCAACCTTCTTAAAACCATCAGACCAACATTTGCATACCATGACTTCCTTTGCATTTTACTGGTTAACACAAGTCACAGAAAAAGCCAATTTTAGGAGAAGGACTACACAAGAATGTAGAATGTATGGGGATTGAAGAATGTATGGGGAATGAAGAATGTATGGGGAGGCATTGTTTGTTGGAGAAAGAGGCCACATCTAGTAAATTCCATAACAGCAGAGAATTTGTCTACGTTGTTCACCAGGGTATTTCCTTTCTCTAGAACAGTGCCCGGTTTATTCTAGGGGCTAAGACCATGTGTTGAAATGACTGAGTAAAGGAATGGATAAATAATATAAGGAATAAGAAAATTTTTGATTGATTAAAGAGGGGAAGTATTAAATAGGGGCCTGTCATAGAACAATGAATATATTTTAATTTTGAAGAGCAGAGGTTGGATGAATTCAGGTGAGAGATTTCTGAGAGATGAGGATATCATAGGGAACATAGAGGGCTGTCAGAGAGCCTGATGGAAGGAAAATACATGGCCCAGTCTAAAGATAATCAAGTTATGTAAGCAGCTTAAAGTTACAACACTTGAGATTCAGCCATTATTCTTTCTCCTCAGAGGGTAAACAGATATAAATTAAGGAAGAATTCTTAAAAAGAAAGACAAAACAAAATAAAATTAACATCTTCATGGAATTAAACTCTGCAAAACAAAACAGTGCCAAAAAATCACTGCGTTAAATTTTGCTATCAACTTAATTTTTTAAAGTGCCAAGTAATCACCACTATAGATTGAATGTTTTTGTCCCCTCATCCCCTAAAAATGCATATTTTGACATCCTAACTCCAACAGTGACGTACTTGAAAGTAGGTCCTTTGGGGGGTAATTAGTTCATGAGGGTGGAGCCCTCATGAATAGGATTAGAGCCCTCATAAAAAAAGCCCCAGAGAGATCCTTCATCCCTTCTTTCGTGTGAGGTAACAGTGGGAAGGTGGCCATCAATGAGGAAGATGGCTCTCACAGACACCAAACATGCGGATGTCATGATCTTGGACTTCCCAGCCTCCAAAACTATGAGACATAATTGTTGTTTGTAAGCCACCCAGTTTATGGTATTTTTGTTATAGCAACCTGAACAGACTGGGACAGTCACCATCCATTAGAACAGGGGACTATTTTCCAAGTAAGAGGATATTACTGGTAACAGATGTCAATTAATGACATTTAGAGAGAAAGACTTCAACTGGGGAGAAAACAATACCAAGGAGAACTTATCTTTCATATAGAGATTATTTATTGGCTAGCATTTTAAAAAACAGAGTTTAGGGGCGCCTGGGTGGCGCAGTCGGTTGAGCGTCCGACTTCAGCCAGGTCACGATCTCGCGGTCCGTGAGTTCGAGCCCCGCGTCAGGCTCTGGGCTGATGGCTCGGAGCCTGGAGCCTGTTTCCGATTCTGTGTCTCCCTCTCTCTCTGCCCCTCCCCGGTTCATGCTCTGTCTCTCTCTGTCCCAAAAATAAATAAATGTTGAAAAAAAAAAAAAATTTAAAAAAAAAAAAATAAAAAAAAAAAAAAACAGAGTTTAAATGTAGGGTCATGATATTTAGAAATTTCTGTTCTTCTTGTAAAGATAGGTGCCATTCTATGGTCAAAGATAAAATTCTCACATGGAGAAGTGTTCTGCTGGAAAAACTCAAGTTTCAATCATGACGGGTCACACAATAACACAATGAAGCATATATTTGAGTTTCTGCTCAAAAGTTTTTAATGCACTTGGACCTGGGGCAAATGTTCAGAAACCCCAAACTGGCTATGAACTAGCCACTGTTATGCCTATTATAACATTGTTTAGTTTCATTTAACAGTTGGGTTTCATTAAAATGCAGAAAAAAATCACAGTACTAAATATCCCCTAAATACATTTTGTTTGGCAGGAACGTTTTCTAACATAGAAAAGGCTTAGATAAATAATAGTGTGCTGGAAAATAAAGACAGACACTCTATTAGCCCTTCTGGGTTATTTTTCTTGAGTAAATGTTTAATACAGCTTAAGGTTATTCAATCATTTATTTGGTCAGGAAGTATTAGGACTATGCCTTGGAATAAATCAGAGAACAAAGTCATAATCACTCCCCTCATGGCGTTTACATTCTGATGAGGTGATAAAAAATGAATAATAATGATAAAATACATTAAGTGGAATGTAAGAAGGTAATAAATGCTATGGAAATAATAAAGGTAGAGCATGGGAAAGGAGATTTAGTGTCAGTGGAAGGAAGGAATGGGATATGGTGTTAAATAGGGCAGCTGTGTTAGTCCTGATGGAGATGTAACTGAACAGAATTGTACAATCCAAGGGAAGAGTTTTTCAGGCAAAGAGAAATACTAGTGCAAAGGCTTTTAAGGCAAGAGAGTGCCTGGTTTATTTCAGCCACAACAAGGAAGTAATGGTGGTGGGTGGGGAGTGAGTAAGGGAGAAAATATCACAAGATAAGTCAGAGAAGTTATTGGTGGTTGGGTGTGGAGGGAGGCTTTGTTTCTGAAAGTCACATAAGCCTTTTTAAAGTTGAACATATATATATATATACATACATATATATATATATATATATATATATATATATGTAAAATGGAAAGGCTGGGCATCATTGCAGAGTTTTGAGGGGAGAAGTTCTGTGGTGTGAATTTGATTTTCATGCCTCATTCAGAAGGAGAGCATAGCCTAGGAGTTAACCCTGCTCTCCCCCACCCTACATGGCTAAGGTCCTCCCCTCACTGCTTCTAATTTTTTCATCAATCAACCCATGATGCAGCTGCTCACATGATTTGAACAAGTTCTTTGAAACACATGGTCTTAATTTCATCCCTTTTTTCTAATGCCATGTGAATTAGTCTCTAGCAAAGAACTTTTGGGCAACTTAATCTAGAAATAATAATAATCTAGAAAGAAATCATGCAATTTTTCTTTTTTTACCTCAATGTCTATGTTTTTGGTTTTTCCATTGCCAGACTTCAAACATTGGAAATATCAATTCGTTGGATTAATCAATTAAATCAATATTTATTGTTGTCTACTATGTGTCAGGCTCTGTTCTATGACTTGGGGATTTAGCAATACACAAAATAAACCAGGATCCGGTGCTTATGAAGCTTGTATTAAAATTCAAACAGCCCATACAACCTATAATGTACATATCAAAGTCTAGCTCCCATACACATAATTTGGATTTTACTTCAAAGAGGTAAACATGGGGGGTAAAAACTTGGGCGTACCACCCCCTTTCATAGATACTGTAGCATCGAAGGTCACAATGTTTTTGTATCCAGTTTTGCATCTTTGAAAATCGTGGATGTAATTCCTGCATTTACCACATTCATTCCTCCTTGTTCTTGGTAACAATATGCTAGCTTTATTCTAGTTTTCTCCTTCTCTGTACAGCCCACATGAAAGGGGAAAGATAACTGCACACTCAGCTGTAGGTTTGACCCCAATGACCATAGGCAAATCCATGCTTTTAGCCTTCGAGGATGTATACATGATCTAATTCAGGTCAGTGTGGTGGAAGGAGATGTTTTTGAGGACTTCTGGAAATGAAACTTTCTTATTCTCCCAAGAAGTTCCTCAGACCAATGTTATCCCTTCTGCTCACTGTGCTTGTGAAGATAGCAGCCACTGGCAGACCCTGGCAGCCATCTTGTAACCCCAAGAGAAAGCAGCCATGAGTAGAAACAGCACTAAGAAAAGTAACAAGGAGGCATGGAAAGGAACAGTCTTTCATGATGTCATCGAGAACATTCGATCAAATTTCACTTAAGGCCAGGACAAATTTCTGGTCTGCAGTTACTTGTGTTGAGGTTTCTGTTATTTCAACTAAAAAATTCCTAAGTGGGGCACCTGGGAGACTCAGTTGGTTAAGTATCCAACTCTTGATGTAGGCTCAGGTCATGATCTCACGGTTCATGAGATAGAGCCCCATGCATTGGGCTCTGGGCTGACAGCACAGAGCTTCCTTGAAATTCCCTCTCTCCCTCTCTCTCTGCCCCTTCCCCACTCACGCTATCTCACACACTCTCTCTCAAAATTAAATAAATAAACTTAAAATAAAAATTTCCTAAGTGATGCAACTACCACACGCCCAGCTCTGGCAAAAACAAAGAAGCAACACAGTCTGTAGCATCCAGAGATTTTCATGTTAGTGACAGAAACAGAAAAGTAACTAATTATATAGAGTGATGAGTTTTAGTATAGGCGAGAGAAGGTTCCATCCAGCAAGGAAAACACACTCAGCTTGCTCGTGAGGGACAGTGGAAGGTTGCCAAGAAATATTCCTTGGAGATGATCCCTGAAGTACCTTTTATAAATTAAGTGAGACAGAGAACAAGAACAGTCAGTTAAGAAACAAAACAAAACAAACAAAAACCCCAAAATAAAAAAACAAGCCCACTGCCATTAATGATATCACTAAAATTTCTTGTTTGCCATCTCTCTGATACTAAAATATTTTGAGATATTGTCTTATTTAACTCCTGTAACAACTGTATGAAGTAAATACTTTTTTTTTAATAAAGGAGGAAATTGAGGCTAATAAAAGTTAAAGGAATTGCTCATTTCCAAATAACAAAGAAGTTGCAGGTCTGGAAACTCAACCAAGCACTTTGACTCTAAGATCCACGTCTCAATTCACTATATACTGCTGGTTTCTGGACTTTGGAGACTAAAACAAACATTTTTTAAAATGTCATTTATTTATTTTGGAGAGAGAGTGACAGAGCACAAGTGGGGCAGGGGCAGAGAGAGACAGAGACACAGAACTGGAAGCAGTCTCCAGGCTCTGAGCTGTCAGCATAGAGCCTGACCCGGGGCTTGAACTCATGAGCTGTGAGATCATGACCTGAGCTAAAGTCAGACACTCAACTGACTGAGCCACCCGGGCACCCCCTAACACAAACATTCTTATGCCAAGTATTTCTTTGTAACTTGCATACAAGCAGGAGGGTGAATAATGAAAGTAGAGAGGAAATTGGGGGCTGTATTATAAAAGGAGAGCATGCTCCAAAGTTTAGATGAGAACCGAAAGTTAATTTCGTATCAAATGGAATATGACATGTGGTATGCCTGCATCTCACTAAGACATGTGTGATCACCAGAAAGGGTCTGCCTCAAGTGTAGACCAAGTACTGAGACTCCATAATATCAATGGGACTTGTGATTATCTCAGAAGTGGGGACTCATCAATTGTATACATGGCGTGCAGTAATGTAAATATACATGAAATGTAATAAACATCATCATATGTAACAAAAAAAGTGTTCTTAAAGTATTTTATGCGAAAACAACGTTTGAAGTATATAGAATATCTTATGTATTTTAACAGATGATTAATTCCATAAAACAACACTATTGGACATACCAAATGTTTTTTATCTTATATAAACAAGATTTCCTATGATATAAAGTATAAGCTAATTGATGTTTTTTTGTTAAACTATTCATACTGAGTAGCTATTTTGAGTGACTTTATTTAGATATTTCTTAAAATAAAAATATTTGTTTACAGAAACTCATTCTTTACCGGTGGGAATACAAAATGATACAGCCACTTTCTGAGACGGTTTGGCAGTCTCTTACAAAGTTAAACATAGTCTTAACAATACAATCCAGCAATCATGCTCTTAGGCATTTACCCAAATGAGTTAAACTTTTATGGCCACCCAAAAACCTGCCCAAGAATGCTTATAGCAGCTTTATTCATCATTGCTAAAAATTGGAGTCAACCAAATGTCTTTCAATAGGATAATGGATAAATAAACAGTAGTATATTTACACAATGGGATATTGTACAATGATGAAATAAATAAGCTATCAAGCCACAAAAAGACGCAGAAGAATCTTAAACACATGTTGCTACGAGAAAATAGTCAATCTGAAAAGGCTATATTCTCTATGGTTCTAACCATAGGATATTCTGGGAAAGGTGAAACTATAGAGATAATAAAAAGGTCAGTGGTTTCCCAATGTTCTGGAGGAGGAAACAAGGATGCATAGCTGGAGCACAGGGCACTTTTAGGGTTGTTGAAACTATTCTGTGTGATACTGCACTGATGGATACATAATGTAACACATTTATCAAAACTCTGCAACATGAAGGGTGCACCCTAATGCAAAATACCGGGTTAGCTAATGTGTCCACATTGGTTCATCACTTGAAGCAAATGCACACACTAATGCAAGATGTTAATAACAGGGGAAACGGAGAAGGGAGTCCCTGTACTTCCCATACAAAATTTCCGTAAACCTAAAACTGCTCTAAAAAGTAACATTTACTAGGGGCTCTTGGGTGGCTCAGTTGGCTAAACATCCAACTTCGGCTCAGGTCATGATCTCATGGTTTGTAAGTTCAACCCCTGCTTCAGGTTCTGTGCTGACAGCTCAGAGCCTAGGGCCTGTTTTGGATTCTGTGTCTCCCATTCTCTGCACCCCCCCCCACTCATTTTCTCTCTCTCTCTCTCTCACTCTCTCTCGCTCTCTCGCTCTCTCTCTCTCTCTCTCAAAATAAATAAACATTAAAAAAATTTTAAAAACAAACAGTAACATTTACTGTTATTTATTTATTTATTTGAAATGTTTATTTATTTATTGAGAAATAGAGAGAGAGAGAGAGAGAGAGAGAGAGCACAAGCAGGGGAGGGGCAGAGCCTGACACACAAACTGTGAGATCATGACCTGAGGCAAAACCAAGAGTGGGACGCCTAACCAACTGAGCCACCCAGGCACCCCACTAATACATATTTTTTAAATACTTATTTAGAAGCTATTTTTTGGGCAACATAAGTCACAGATGATTGGATTCTAAAAATAATAAGTTCCAATACATTTCAGAATTCAGAGGCGCTTTGAGATTCTCTCATCTACGTATGTCTTCATTTTAGAACAAGGCCAAAATGTTTGACTGTCGTGATGCCCACAAAGCATGCAACTGAGGGAGTCTGAACTTGAACTCAGTTCACTTCACTCATGAGTTTATGACATTCTTCACTAGATCAATTGACTGACTCGGTAGTATGAAAGAGTCAATGACACAACCCACCCAGCATGAGGTCTTTTGAACAGGGTAAAAATGTAAATTCTACATTTCTCAAGTGGTTTTGGTTTTCCCAATAATGGTCCATATTTTGAAAACACACACACATAAACACATGCCTACATGCATGGATATACACATGCACACACACACACTCATATATGCAGATACCCTCTATCAGGAGCATTTGAAATGTTTCATATAAAGAAATAAAAATAAACTCTTAAAGCAGGGTAGATCTGCTTATTTTATAGACTCAGTGAATAATATTTCTTCCAGTTTTTGGATTGCATTTGGGAGGGGAGGGCAGTAGTTACTGAACAATTCCTAACTTGTAGAAATGCTTTTTTTTTTTTTTTTTAAATCTAGCATCTGTCAAATTTTTTTGTAATTTGGCAGATCCTGTATCTGGACATGACAAATTTCAGCTGGAAAAATATGTTGTGAAAAATCTTTCAGATGCCACATCACAACTGGGGCCTCTGTTAAAGCCAAAAGTGCAGCTGGACCATATTATTACATAGCTATTTTATTTGCATTCCTGACCCGTAAGGAGTAAGTGGATTTCCATCTGGTATATTATATCATTCTTCTTCTATGATGAGAGTGAACAGTTTTTTTTTAAAGTTATACTAACAGCATAGCTGAATTAACTATATCGGTCAAATTATTTGAAACACTATTATTCTTTATTAAGCTAGCAAAGAACTATAAAACCAACTAGGTCTCAGTGAAAAATAATTAGTATGCAAATATGATCATAGTTAAAAAAACTTGCAGTAAAAGTGAGACCGAAAAAATATTAAATATATTTCATTTAACATGCTTTTAAAAGAATGCATCTTTTTAAATGTTTATTTATTTTGAAAGAGCGAGAGCAAGCACGAGAAAGGTGGAAAGAGAGAGAGAGGAAGAATCCCAAGCAGACTCCGTACTGTCGGTGCAGAGCCTGACACAGGGCTCGATCCCACCAATCGTGAGATCGTGAACTTAGCTGAAATTAAGAGTTGGACGCTTAACTGATGGAGCCACCCAAGTGCCCCAGGACACTTGATTTTAAAGAATGCCACATGACTGAGAGAGAGAACTGGTGTCAGGGCAATGGGGCTGGCTAGACAGATGCCACAGCAGTATCCTGGGCAGGACAGAGCAGGAACTTGGCAAGCAGACCCAGATTGTCACAATTATGCAGGAGGAGGTATGGGACCTCCAGGGGAAGTCAACTTTCATGCCATGCTGGCTATACTCTATATCCCATCTCTGTCCTGACCTGTGCCCCAGGGGACTGACCTCCCTGGACTTCATGACAGTGCTTCTTTGGGCTCTGGCTTCCACTGGGTCTGACAAACGAGTCATTTGCAAGGCAGGGCGGCAGAATTGACTCTCCTCACCCACTTCCTCATCACCTGTAATTGCGTCAGTGACTGTGTTTCTCTTTCTTGCAGCCTTATCCAGTGACTTCAGCCCCTCAAGGCTACAGATTTCCCTGCATTTTGGTAATACCAGTCCCTTCCCCCTTCTCTCAAGGGATGGTCATTGTTTATAATAATTGTTGCCTCCTGGATGATCAGCCATTCTGTCTAGTTTCTTTACAGCCTGACCACACATCTTCATTAAAATTTTTTCAATTCAATACTTTGAATGTGCTGTTTCTGCTCGAACCCTAACTAATATAAAGTAATAATAATAGCTACTAAGTATTATGATACGCTAAATATTGTGTGAGGAAGTGAAAATGACCTATAAAAGCTCATAATAATCATCTGAGGCTGACATGTATTATCTAAAGATAAATATTATTTGCAGATAAGTATTAGAGAAATTGAATGACTTCCCCAAGGTCATGCATCTTAAGTGAGTGAATGATTCAAGCTCTGATTTTCTGACTGTGGAGCTTAGTTTCTTAATTATTACACGATCCTATATTGCAAATCATCACACCTTAGAGCAAATAAAAAAGTCTGCGCATGAAAAGGCTTAAAAAAATTACAGTTGAAAAAAATCCAACTAGCACTGGCTTTCCCAATCGTTTTTCCAAAGGGGTAAAATTTCCACATTCTACTTGACTATTACAGCATAAGATGATACAGCAGGTATTCAAACTTCTTAAACCAACAGTGTATATTTTTACATGTGGCAATTCTGGTTTTAACATTAGCTACGTGGTAGTGCAACGCCTATATAAATCTGCCCAACAACAAAAGTGAATGCTACAACATCTGTCACTGTTTTTCCTCAAAAACACTAAGAGCTGTGCAGACCGATCTCATAGGAGCAGACTGATCTCATCCTGTATTTGATGTCCTGAGAAATATCTACTGATCTGTAAAACTTATCACCAGTTACGACAGAGAAAATCTGTCATTAGTTGGTTACTAAGTGTTAGTAGTTAGCTTTTACAGTAAAGCCTAATAGCATTGGAGAGTACATTGTCCACAATTTTTTTAATCAAATAAAATTTTGTCTTAACTTTGCTTACTTACTACTGGAGGAGATCTGATATTCAGACACTCTGTAAAAATTATGCCTACGTTTGTTGATGTCAGAAGCTATACAGATGAATTCCTGTTGGTGCAATGAAAGCAAAAATTATGGCTATAAATTGAATTGGTACTATTTATTTTAAGTTCCATGTGGTTCATCTTCTTTGGTTATGTTATTCTATATCAGAAAAAAAGGAAATGTTAGGTCTGAGAGCTACAGGGACACAGTTGGATTCTATTGTTCTATATCATTCATTTAAAAACATGAATGCTGTGAAAAAAAAAATTTGGCCTTCCTCATGTACTTTATATTTTCTCTGACAAGTAAAAACTAATTGAATGTGTGAAGGAAGGACCTGTAAGTGAATAAACAAACCAACCATTCAGGTAAAAATTATTTTCTTTACACATTAAGAGTTGATTAATGTAAAGGCATCTGGGTGGCCCAGTAGGTTAAGTGGCCGACTTCGGCTCAGGTCATGATCTCGTGGTTCATGGGTTCGAGCCCTGTGTTGGGCTCTGTGCTGACAGCTTATAGCCTGAAGCTTGCTTTGGACTCTGTGTCTCCCTCTGTCTCTGTCCCTTCCCCTCTCACATTCTCCCTCTCTCCCCACCGGCCTCAAAAATAAATAAACATTAAAGAAGTTTTTAAAAAGAGTTGATTAATGTAACAATTACCTTTAGCAATATTTAAAATGTTCTAGTTTACTTAAAAATCTCTTGTTTACTTGATTCTCCTACTTGTTGGGCACTGAGAGGGGTTTCACAGTTATTGAAAATCTATTATGCATGAGATATTGGCTCATAAAATTATTTAAACCTTAAAATGATTGTAGCATGTTAGGCAAAGATGATTAATAGGAAAAAGGCTTTTGGTGTCAGATCTGTGTTTGAGTGTCAGATGGAGGTGTGAGTGAATCCAGAATCTCTGTATAGAAGGGATATTCAATTTTTAGGGGGTCACAAATAAAACTCATCTTGTACATGGGAGATAAAGCGATAGAATGAATATGTCAACTTTATTGTCAATAAAACCTACATTAGAAGATGTGGCCTAGGTCGATGGCCAGATGGTCTGGAAAGCACTCCGTTCTTTATTTCCACTCCCATCCCCACTTTAGACATCAGGATAACCCACTCAAGGAGAATTTGAAGTCTACTGAGGGCAATCCCACTTACCATGATTACTACCACACACATCTCTGGGATAATAATGGAAGGAAATAGAATGAATAGCGAAGCACTCCCCAGTGCTTTTAAACTTCAAATCACTTAATTCCATCTAGTTGAGCACAATGCCAGACGCATAATCTTTAATAAATAATAGTTATCACTACCATAAGGCACAAATATTCTAATTTTGCTATGTAAGAAACTAAGTCTCCAGTAAATGATGTGACATCTTCAAGTATCAGAGAAGCAAGGATTCAGATCTGAGTCAGACTCTGCAGTAGGTGGAAGAGTGCCCCCTGCCCCAAAGATGCCCACGTCCTAATGCCTGCAACCTGTGAATATGTTCTGGTACACGACAAAGGGAAATTAAGATAGCAGATGGAATTAGGCTTGCTCATTAACTGACCTTAAAATAGAGTATCCTGAATTATCTAGGTGGTCCAACGTAACCGCAACGGTCTTGAATATGGAGGAGGGAGACAAGAGTCAGAGTGATGCACTGTGAGAAAGACTGTATCAGCCATTATTGGCTTTGAGGATGGAAAGGGGCCATAAGCCAAGGAGTGAGGGTAGCCTGTAGAAGCTGGAAACAGCAAGAACACAGGTTCTACTCTCAGGACTCAAGAAAGGAATGCAGCCCTGCCGACATCCTCATTGTAGACATGAGACTATTTCAGAGTTCTGACCTCCCAAATTGTGACCTAATAAATTTGTGTTTCGAAGTACTCAATTTCTGGTAATTTGTTACGGCAGCAATAGGAACAAATACAAACTGCAAAGGCAAGCGTGTCTACCCCATACCACACCTGTTCCCAGATGGACTCTGACTCCATCGAAGGCTGAGTTCTAAGGGCTGGGTGAGAAGGTGAGGTGGCGTGGATTCCAGATGTCGTGCAGGACTGGCAAGAAAGATGATTTGATGAAGAGGGGTTATTTGCCACTAATAGACCTTGAGGAACATAATAGAAGAGACTTTGGTGAAAGCAGTATGAAAGAGTGAACCCTCTTACCTCAGCACCGTGTCCACAGAAGCTGAATAAAATGGCAAAGAAAGAGCATTTCTATGGCATTCTTTGTCATGAGACATTGTGCTTCATAGGCAGTTTTAAGCCACACTGTCATTCTGTGGCTCTGTCAGTAAAAGCTGGTTACAAAAATACAGATTACTCCAAAGCATAAAGCTCCAAAACAATGTATCATGTCTATTTAACTCTGCCTTTTAATCTAGCCCTAAACCAAAACATTTTGTGAAAAAATTCAACGGTAAGACTAGCTTGTTCTATTTTAGAAACTAGTGAAAATGGCTATTAATAGTTTAGGTTAGTTATGGCCTTTAGAGCGTGTTACCCTCCTGAAATGGAGCTGCCTTATGTTCATTACATTGAGTAGAAATTGGATATTTTATTTGGGTTCCATCTGGAAAGGGAACCAACGCCACCCAGGAGACTTGACACGACATGGGCTTCGAGTAGGATAGCATTAGGAAATTGTAAAATAGTGTTTTCACCTCTCGGTCCCTTCATAGCGGCTTATAGCAATATATGCTTAAGATGTTCATCTGGGCTATATTTTTTCATTGTTTCTTAAGAACGAGTTTGTGGAAATGTCTAGCTATGCTTTGACCCAGAATTCTGGATCCTCGGGACACATTTTATTTGCTCACTGACCCATCCCTGACCACCTTTGCCTCTCCTTGGTGTCTGGAGGCTAAAAATTAGGAAAAGAATTTCAAAGGGCTTCTGCTCCCTAAGACCACTACCTCTGCTCTCAGACAAACACGGAGTTTTGAAATGATGACTTCAGGATCTGAGTTCACTTTCTCTACCAACGTTTCCAGGAGAAGCGACTTACGAAACACATCTGGAACAGCTCCGATGAAGTGGAAATTCCCTGAAGTGAGTGCATGTGATTAGTGATAAATATTTTCTTATGTATTCATTCAGAATGGCTTGAACATTTTTGAGTCATCATCCAGGAAAAACACATACAGTGTAAATAAAGGTGGTATTAATAAATAGATGTTGTTTTCACAATTTCACAGTTATTTCTGAAGAAGTGAAATTTGAACGTAGATGTTCTCCTGACTCCAGGAAAGCCTCACTTCAGATCAGGCGCATGCTATTTCTAGGTCTTTTAACATGAATTTTATGTTTTCAAAATCCTCAAATTAGGAGCGCCTTGGTGGCTCAGTCAGTTAAGCAACTGACTCTTGAAATCAAGAGCCTGCTTGAGATTCTGTCTCTCCCTCTCTCTCTGCCCTTCCCCTGCTTGCATTCTCTCTCTCTCTCAAATAAAACAGTTTTTTAATAAAAAAATAAAATCCTCAATTTACAGATTTCCCTCTATTTGTTCATATAGGTAAAGTTTGTTTTCTCTTAAACTAATCAATGAGCCTATTGGCAACAGACCCTCTATACCTTTTATTGTCCTCTATCAGAGAACACCCTTCTCTCGTGCATCATTCTGAAAGCTTTTACAGATTAACTAATTCAAACAAATGAAGAATGCCAAGGGTTACTTTTCCCAGAATAAGATTTTCTTTCATTTTAATAATGAGGGCGTATCCTCAATTTTATCTCGGCATACCTGAAAACCCCAGCCTTTTATTTTTTGATGGGGCAATGAGTTGCCTTTATGGCCACGAGAAAAGTGTATCTTTCAGCACTAGCACAAGGCTTGGTGAAGGACAAGTTGATGGGCAATCAGAAGGTGTTCATTTTAGGCAAGTGAGTTAGAAGAAAGGCCACCTTTAGACAAACCCTAGTAGATCGAAGGCTGGATTTAAGCCCTCACTCACACCCAGGGGTATGTACTCGGAGACAGCACCTGCACTGCCCATAGGTGCCCAGGAGCCTCGTACAAAGTAGACCCTCAGGAAGTCATCTCTTTGCTTTGACTTCTGAAAGGACTTTTTAAAAAGTACTCTCCTCTTCTTTGGCAAAGAGCAGTTGCTATGGGCTCCTCAGCCGATAGCCCATTGAAAGGATGGATAGACGGCAGGTGATGATGCAAATGAGAAACAACACAAACACCACAGTAATTGCTCAGAGATAAGTGTCAGGATCTTTGATGAAACTTTATGTACCATAAGGGCTGTGGACTAATACAAATAATCAGTTACTCTTGTGGGGCTCTTTATCATTTAGAAAAATCTTTTCCCTCTGGGGACTCATTATTTCACCAGATGATCATAACGACTGTAGGAGTTTCCTGATTTTTACAGAGTCAGACTATAAGTCACTTGCAGTATGCTGACCATGTTGAAGGTATGATGATGATTGTAATACAAAGCAGTAGTCAAAGGAAAGTTCAAAGGTTGAAAATGGGTAGATTGTGGAGTGTTAGGTTCCTACCATTAGTGTTTCATTTTGTCTGGAAAGTATTCCCAAAGAAATGTGGGCAAACATTCAAACGTGGTAAATTCCACATAAAAATTCTGATTTTTCCACCAGACTGTTGGAGGTGAGCAGTAGCAACCCTTGTAGAAAAGGCGTGTGCCCTTTCAGTGGACACAACCTCTGCCACTAACTCCAAATATAGGTACGTGCATTTACAACCAGCAGGTTTCAAACAAAAAGAGGGTCTTGCCAGTGCCTTCTCTCTCTCATCTGGAAGTTGGGATTTTCCCTGATCATTTACCTAGCGTACATATATTTACTGAATGTCTACTATGTGCATTGTTTTAAGGCTGGGACAGAGCAATACACAAGACAGACAAAGTTCCTGCCCGCACGGAGCTTTCATTCTACTAGATAGAGATCGTGATGGGGTTTAATAAGCTCGTCTAGTTTGTTTCGGTGTAAAGACCATCTGCGATCATTTTGAAAGACAGTCATTCATTTAATACATTATGGTGTTTGGGGCTCTGTTGATGAGTTAGGTGTTCCAGGTGCTTTGACAAGCATGCTGCATATCTTAATGACAGGAGAAAGCCCACAGTAACTCTCTTGAGGTCGGGGTGATTATGATCCTTATCTTAAGCATGATTTTACAAACAAAATCTCAGAAAGGGAATCTTGCCCATAGTTTGCAAGCTATGAAGCAGTGAAGCCATGATTCATAAACAAGTCTGACGAACACAAAAGACATTCTTTCTTGTAGTAACTTGTGCTGCTAAAAGCAATTAGCTCAAGTGTCAACATTTTGCCCAGAAGCCATCTTGCCTCAAAGTACAAGTTAATTGGGTGAATTCACTATCTTTTTAGTTGGAGCCGTACATTTTTACTGTGGGTAGGTGACACGGGGTCCATTTTGCCAATATCCTCTTTTCCTTTCCATTTTTGAATTTTTTTGCAACCTGTTTTCTTGCCTTTCACTATCCAGTCCCAAGTCCAAGAGCCACTATTTTAGGGTTTTGTTACAGCAGCAGCACACTGCTATGAACTGCCTCTCTTGGTTAAGAGTTTACCTAGAGAATATATGCTTAAACACAGAAACTTTCCCCTTTTAACCATGTAAAACCAATGGACGTATATTTGTGGTGCCGAGAAGAGTGTAGGAAAACAGATATGAGACCAGATGAAATAATTTGAGTGGTTAAGGAACATTACGCTCGGTAATATTAACCCTATCACATTGAACATGTAGCTGTCAACAGATTCTGCTTTATTTGCATGAATGTGAGAATAATGAGGCCTTCAAGAAACTAATTGCTAAAACAGTATCTGGCTGAGCTGCTTTATGGCTACAGCAATTTCTTTTGTTCACGGACGGAAATTCTCATAAAGCAAATGAAATACTTTCTGATGCTCTTTTTCTTAAGAGCTAATGCTCTTTTTCTTAAGAATAGAAACAACTTTTGAATTCTCATCTTCTTCATCCACAGTATATAGATCAAGGAAATTTGTGTTTGTATGTTAAAAAACAAAAAGCTGCTGGAGTAATATTTACTGTTATCTTCAGGGTATAATTTAATTGCAAGTGAAAACATGAATGCATCCCTCCATATACATAAAATATGTGTCTCTCTGATTCATAGCCCCATATCCATACAAACATTCTGAGGAAATGTATTTCTTTTAGAGAACAACTGGGCGTGGTCCATAATTACTTACAAAATGAAGCAGTAAGAAACGAAGGCAATCAATTGATAAGAAATTTGGAAATGTTGAATTAACAGTTTCAAGAACATCTGTATAATGTTCAAAACAGTATTATAAAATATCTTAACACATCAATTCTTACGTTTTCTCACTGAAAACTTGGAAATTTTCAAACTGTAAATGTGCATGAATATATATTCATATGTATATGTGCATATATATATATATATATACACACACACATTGATTCATATATGCTTTCATATATGAACATTAAAGCCCATCATCGGTACGAGCTGTATGGTAGGACCACTTAGCACTCCATTTGACATTCACAGCTTTTCAAATTTTGACTTCACCACTACCTCCAAATAATCTTGTACATATAATTTCAGAGATACATTGATGGAATTTAAATGAAATTATGATCATACTTCTTTAAAGACACAACTGATTTTGGGGTACCTGCGTGGCTTGGTCAGTTGAACATTCGACTTTAGCTCAAGTCATGATCTCAAGGTTCCTGAGTTCAAGCTTCACAATGGGCTCAGTGCTATCAGTACAAAGCCCGATTTGGATCCTCTGTCCCCCTCTCTCTGACCCTCCCCAAATTGTGCTCTCAAAAATAAATAAATATTAAAAAAATTTTTTTAAAGATAAAAAAGAGACACAGCTGATTTCAAATCTTATTTTTATATATCCTAATACTAAAAGTGAAAATGAAAGAGATACTGGTTTCTACCAAACTTTTAAGAGACTGATAATGTGGTCTTCTTTAGTGGAGGATTATTTTTTGAGAATACATATATATAAGATCATTTATCCAGTTTTTTTTTAACGTTTATTTATTTGTTTTTGAGACAGAGACAGAGCATGAACCGGGGAGGGGCAGAGAGACAGGGAGACACAGAATCGGAAGCAGGCTCCAGGCTCTGAGCCATCAGCCCAGAGCCCGATGCGGGGCTGGAACTCACATACTGTGAGATCGTGACCTGAGCTGAAGTCGGAGGCTTAACCAACTGAGCCACCCAGGCGCCCCTCCAGTTTTTAAATTGATTTGTATCACAGTCCCAAATTTCTATTCATTCATTCATTCATTCATTCATTCAACAAACATTTATTTAGCATCTATAGGGGTACCCACTGTGCTGATACTAAAGATAATAGGGCAGGGGAGCCTGGGTGGCTCAGTCAGTTAAGCTGCTGACTCTTAATTTTGGCTCAGGTCATGATCTTGCAGTTCATGAGTTTGGGCCTCACATCAGGCTCTGTGCTCACAGCACGGAGCCTGCTTTGGATCCTCTGTCTCCCTCTTGATGCCCTTTCCCCACTATCTCTCTCTCTCTCAAAAATAAATAAATGTTAAAAAAAATTTTTTTTAAGATAATAGTGCAACATTTTTATCCTCAAGAAATATACTAAATGCACTGTATTGTAAGGGGAGAAAGACATATAAACAAACAAACACAAATGTTATAGTTGATTTGAGAAAAGTCTGTCCTACATACATGACATTGTGAATGGCAAAAATGAATTAATAACTTCTAAGAATCAAGACAATGGCACAGATCAAGTTACACTTGAAACAGAATTTATATTTTAGGTATGGTTTTTTTTTGGTGGTGGTGTTTTTTTTGTTGTTTGTGGTTTTTTTTGTTTTTTTTGTTTTTTTTTTTTTTCTGGAGAGGGAGAGAGAGAGTGTGTCCAGCGTGGAGACTTAGAGCTCAATCTCATAACAGTAAAATCATGACCTGAACTGAAATCAAGAGTTAAAACACTTAAGCCACCTAGCCACACAGGTACCCTGAGAAGTTATATTTTAAATGAATATTGAAACTTAAGTAAATTTCACTAATTCACAGAAGAGAAAACAAAGCATGAGCAATGAGCCAGGGGGTATGAAACAATATGATGCATTTGGGGTCCTCTAGGCTATTCACTATGGTTGATTTTCAGATAGGTCATGGAAAGACACATTAAAAGATGAGGCTGGAGACCTAGCGAGAACCTGCCATTGATCTTGTATTTGAAGTAGTGAGATTTGTTTCTGTATTGTTCAAGAAGATAGCCACAGCCATATGTGGTTGTTTATTTTTATTATTTTTTTTAACGTTTATTTATTTTTGAGACAGAGAGAGACAGAGCATGAATGGGGGAGGGTCAGAGAGAGAAGGAGACACAGAATCTGAAACAGGCTCCAGGCTCTGAGCAGTCAGCACAGAGCCTGATGCGGGGCTGGAACTCACGGACCGTGAGATCATGACCTGAGCTGAAGTTGGACGCTTAACCGACTGAGCCACCCAGGTGCCCCTATATGTGGTTGTTTAAATTTAACTTCAATAAATTAAAATTAAATATAATTAGAATTAAATTGCACCACCACCTCAGCCACATTTCAAGTGCTTAATTGCCTCTATGTCTAGTGGCTGCTATTTGGGACAGTACAGATATTGATCATTTTTATCATTGTGGAAAATGATCTATATCATTTACACTGGGAATCCCAAATTTTAATGCCTACAAAGGCCAGACATATAAAAAAATAAATGAAAATCTGGCTATATATATATATATATATATATCATGTAAAATGCCTATGGGACATCCCAGAGGGACTGTTCAGTAAAAAGAGGAATCGAAAATTATAGAGAGCAGAGCAAATGTCCAGACAGTAGTGCAGTGTTTTGTAAATAAAGGCTATTGACACAACAGCATGCACACTTATTTACTTAATGTCTATAGTTGCCTTTTGGTCTACAATGACAGAGCTAAATAGTTACAAAAGAGACTTATGGCCCAGACATCAAAAAAAATTAATACCTGGACTTTTTCTTTTTTTTTTTTTTAATTTTTTTTTTCAACATTTATTTATTTTTGGGACAGAGAGAGACAGAGCATGAACGGGGGAGGGGCAGAGAGAGAGGGAGACACAGAATCGGAAGCAGGCTCCAGGCTCCCAGCCATCAGCCCAGAGCCTGACGCGGGGCTCGAACTCACGGACCGAGAGATCGTGACCTGGCTGAAGTCGGACGCTTAACCGACTGCGCCACCCAGGCGCCCCATTACC
The DNA here is from genome assembly GCF_022837055.1 of Prionailurus viverrinus. NCBI lineage: Eukaryota > Metazoa > Chordata > Mammalia > Carnivora > Felidae > Prionailurus > Prionailurus viverrinus. The sequence continues at coordinate 110,402,051 of NC_062567.1, read as the reverse complement.
TGGACTTTTTCTTAGAAAAAGTTTTCTGACTCCTTCTCTAGAGCAAGAGATTAGTTTACTCCATAGTAAACGCACATTGCTCAACCAAATGTGTGGCTTAAGCCCATTCATTCATTCATTTAATCAATTTGAAAATATTATTTATTAAGAAGTATTTGTGTGCCAGGATTAGATTAACATATGATACATGGAAATTCTTCAGGAAAAGGATGCATCTTTTAAAAGGATGCAGATATAATCATGATCTGGGAAAGGACTTAATAATAAAGACTTTTTTTTTCCTCAAGAAATCACAAGGAAAATCATACCAAGGCAAATATGTGAGTCCTTCCAGTTTTAACAGTCTTCAGTTTTGTTTAGGCTCATGCAAATTTTTACTGGAATGTTAGGTGATATTGGCTTCTCTGTCATTTCATCCAGAGTAATTCAACTTAAATAATCAACAATCCAGAAATGTGAAAAGGATTCCAGACTGACATCTGAAAACTCCAAAAGAACTTCTAGCACAAGTAGGCCATTGATGCTGTGGTTTGAAGAGAGGACTGTTCCTGGCATAACTACAACTCCAATAAACTAGGTGACCATTCACCTATGCAATCACTCATTCATCCATAAATTTATTTAGCAAACATTCTTGAAGTGCCTACTGTTTACCAAGAACTGTTTTGACCTTGCAGATAAAAAAGAAAAATGAACAAAGAAAAACGATTCTAGGAACCAACATAGATATTAACCTAGCTGAGGAAATTATGTCTTATAGAGTCCTAAGGGAATATAATGGTAAAGTTTAAATAGCTGGTGGAAAATTGAACAATTTCATCAACTTCTATTTCTTTACCAGATCCCATTAAGATAGCAATAAAAAGAGACTTTTTAAAAAAATGTTTATTTTTGAGAGACAGAGCGCACATGTGCGCGTGCTTGTGCAAGTGGGGGAGGGGGAGAGAGAAAGGAGGACAGAGGATCTGAAGCAGGCTTTGTGCTGACAGCAGCGAGCCCAGTGTAAGGCCTGAACTGCGAGATCATGACCTGAGCCAAAGTCAGATGCTCAACTGACTGAACCACCCAGGCACCTCAAAAAGTCTTAAAAAATATGTCAAAAAGGATGGTAAAAAGAGAAAATAAGACTGTGGCAATAGAACTTTGGAAGCCAGAAAGAAGGATAAAGCTCACTGACTTAAAAGAACTAAGACATTTCCAGTTTCAGCAACAATGTATAAGAATCTTGGAAGTAACTCCTGTTCCAGTAAGAAAAAGCTGAACAAACTGAGCATCAGTGACCTTCTTGGACTCATAAGAAAATGGAGGTTTCAGGGCAAAATACTATACTGAAATCTGGGTAAACAGGTGAATTCAGAGTCACAGCCAGAATGTGCTTAAGTGGAGCAGAAGCCACTGTAGCCATAAACTGACACAAACACATAAGTGGTACTTTTGAGCAGTCACTGAAGGCTGAATGTGTACTACCACGACAATGAGAAACTTGGTCTTCAATGTTAAGGTGACCTTACATTTTCAGGATTTTTGCCTCTGGAAACTCTACCAGGTTCTCAAGCTGAAGATCTGAGGAAGATCTTCTTGTGGCTTTGGAATGGGAGACGATGAGTAAATACTATGTAATGTACCTGGAATGTTCCCTGTAACAAAGATCTATTTCAGGGAAAAGGCTTGACCGGAGCCTTATCCCAGTTGGGGGAAGGGGGGTTCCTACTGCTCCAGCTTGTCCAGCCTTCATGTTGTACCAAAGCAAGTTTGGGGTTGGAGGGGGATGAGGCTATACCAGGGGACAGATAGTTGTGAAGGTCACAGCCCAGACATATAGGCACACTAAAAACTAAGATTTCATTGTGAGACTATTGAATGCCTCCCCCTTCCTTTTCATAACACAATAAGCTCCATTATTGGGATGCCTGGGTAGCTCAATTGGTTAAGCAACCAATTTTTGATTTCAGCTCAGGTCATGATCTCGTAGTTCCTGAGATCAAGCCCACGTAGGGCTCTGTGCTAACAATGCAGATCCTGCTTGGGATTCTCTTTCTCCCTGTCTCTTTGCCCATCTCTCTCTCTCTCTATCTGTCTCTCAAAAACAAATAAATAAACTTAAACAAATAATATGTTCCATTATAATAACAGTAGATTATTGTAAAAAGAGCTTCATGGCACTCCCTCTGAGGAAGGGTACTTAGGAAAATCCAAAGGCAAGTGAGGAGACAAGGGCATTAGAAGATTTTGAAACTTTTGTCACTTAAAGCCACAAAAAATACACAGTCCAATTCCTAAACATATTAATGCGCATCCTCATGCTACAGGCCTATTGACCTCAGTTCTCGCCTAATACAACATGCTTGGCTCTCAACAAAAAATTATAAGGCAAGCTAAAAAGCAAGGAAAAATAAGAAACAAAGTAATCCTAACGTATATGTTAACGTTAACGTACAACATAGATGTTGGCATATTCACAGGGGATTTTTTAAAACTTTGATAATGTGTGGCAGTTCTAATGGAAAAAATAGACAACATGAAAGAACAGTTGAGTAACAGTAGAGAGATGGAAACCCAGAGGAAAATTACAAAAGAAATGCTAGAAATCCCAAATTCATAACAGATACAAAGAATGCCCGTGACACGTGCATTAGTAAATTAGATATAAGACATGTCTGAAGAAAGAATCAGTGAGCTTGAAGATAGATCAATAGAAACTTCACAAACTGGCATTTGAAGAGAAAGAGACAATGAGAAAAAACAAAACAACAAAACAAAACGAAACAAAACCCAGAACATCCCCAAACTGTAGAATAATGTCAAAGGCTATAACATACTCATAATTGTCATAGCAGAAAAAGAAAGAAAACGTTGATGTTATAATGGCTGAAAGTCTTCCAAAATTTATAATAGATACCAAACCACAGATCCAGGAAGTTCAGAAAACACTAAGCAGGATCCACACCGGAACACAACATCAAGGCAATTTGTATTTAGAGCCTCTCTCCCACCTCCCCAAAAGAGAGAGACAAAAAAAATTCTCCAGAGGGGAACAAATGTACTTACCTATAGAGGAACAAGTAAACAGTGGACTTCTTTTTATAAGAAATCATGTAAGGAAGAACAAGGTGGGATGAATTGAAAATGTTGAAAGGAAAGAAATAAGTACCAGCCAGGAATTCTATATCTGGAAAAATTATCCTTCAAAGTGAAAGATAAATAAAAACTTCCTTAGACAAAAACTGAAGAAATTTATTGCCAGCATACCTGTATGCACACACAAAAATATGTCAAAAGATTTCTTTAGGCAGAAGGAAAATGATATAAGCCACAAACTTGGATCTACGTAAAGAAGACTGTCAGAGGAAAAAATAAAGACAAAATAAAAATATTTTATTTTTTATTCTTATTTGATATAAAATATAACTTTTATAAAGTCATAATAGCTGGGTGCCCGAGTAGCTCAGTCAGTTAAGCATCTGACGCTGGTGGTTTCAGCTCAGGTCGTGATCTGACAGTTGGTGAGTTTGAGCCCCACGTAGGGCTCTGGCCTGCTTGGGAATCTCTCTCTCCCTCTCTTTGTCCTTCCCCCACTTACTAAATAAATAAATAAATAAATAAATAAATAAAGTAAATAAATGTATTTAAAAAAACAGACAAAGCATAAAAGGGGAAAAAAGAAAGAAGGAACAAGTTCGGCAAATAGAACAAAGTTACAAACATGTTAGATATTAACCAAACTATGTCAAGAATAGTTCTCCATGTGAATGGTCAAAACACCAATTAAAATTCAGAAACTGTCAGAATGGATAAAAAAGCAAGGCCCACCTTCACATTGTCTCACAGAAACCAACTTTAAAAACAAAGTCTCAGATTGGTTAAAAGGGATAGAGCAAAATAGGCTAACAATAAGCAAAATAAAACTAAAGAAGTTGTATTAATTGCAAACAAAACATACTTCAGAGCAAGGAAAATTATCATGGGTAAATGAGCATCACATCATGATAAAGAAGTAAATTTTAATTTCTCTTAAATGTGTACGTACTTAACAACAAAGTGCCAAGTCAAGTTAGACAAAAGCTGATAACATTGAAGGCAGGTATGAACAAATTCACCACTAAAGTTGATGCCTTCAACACTACTCTTTCAGTAAGTAATAGATCAAGCAGAAAATTGGAATATATATAACCTGGATATCACTATCAATCAACTTGATCTAACTGATATTTATGGAATGCTCCAACCAATGACAACGGAGGACACATCCTTCGCCAGCTTGCACAGAACAGTCATCAGGATTGAACACATGCGGGGACATAAAATATGCCTTAACCAAGTTAATAGATTAGAAAACATACAAAGTATGTTCTCAAACTCTGTGGAAATAAGAGATAGTGGTCAAAACCCCAAATATTTGAAATTAGACAACATACTTTAAAATATCTTTTGGGTTAAAGAAGACAAGTGTTTGGGTCAAAGAAGAGAAAGTTTCATTTGAAGCAAATGAAAATGAGAATACAAATTATCAAAATTTGTGGAATACCATAAAAACAGTGGTGAGAAGGAATTTATAGCAATAAGTGCATATATTACAAAAGAAGACAGATCTATAGCCAATTTCATCTTAAAAAACTAGACAAAATTCAAAAAAATTAATCTTATAGGGGTGCTTGGGTGGCTCAGTTGGTTAAGCATCAGACTCTTAATTTCAGCTCAGGTCATGATCTCACGGTTCATGAGATTGATCCCTGTGTCAGGCTCTATGCTGATAGCATGGAGCTTACCTGGGATTCTCTCTCTCTCTCTCTCTCTCTCTCTGCCCATCCCCTGTTCTCTCTCACTCTCTCTCAAAATAAATAAATAAACATTAAAAAATTAATCTTATGTAGAGCCAAATTTTGAAAAAATGACATGGTACCTCTAATTTTTATATGCCTGTAATGATCTGGCTTTAGAGCTATTTGTAAATATGAGAAATTGGAGTACAGTGTGTTATAAACTCAATGTTTGTATTCCCCCCAAATTCATATACTGAAATCTGATCCTCAGTGTGAAGGTACTTGGAGGCAGGGACTTTGAGAGGTAGTTACGTCATGAGGGTTGGGCCCTCATGAGTGGGATTCACGCTCCTATAAAAGAGGCCTGAGAGAAGGTGCCGTGTGAGATTATAGCAAAAAGACGATGGTCTCTGAACCAGGAAGCAGGAGCTCACCAAACACGGAATCTGCCAACGCCTGTTCCTGGACTTCCCAGCCTCCAGAACTGTGAGAAAAAAATACCTTGTTTGTAAGCCACACAGTGTCTGGTATTCTATTGTAATGGCCGGTACGGACCGAGACACCATGTTTTCTTCACAGATGTACTAGGAAATGACTGTTGGACACTGTTAGATTTTTATGGGCCTTTTTCTTAGGGATGGGATCACGTGAACATAAAATGTCAGTATTGCCCTGGTTGCAGAGGGGCTTGGGGGAGAATCAGACACCACTTTCCTCAACCACATGGTAGCATGTTTGAAAACCCCTGGATTAAGTTATAATTCATCACACTTTATAACAAAATCAAAAATATAGTCCACTTAGCATTTCTAGCCTCTCAACAATATATAAACAGTTACGTATGAGTCTATTAGCCCATTTCATGACTTTTATATACTATTAATCCATTGTATTTTGTTTAGGGACTTGTGCCAAATGTCTAGTGGTTTAGTTTCGATGATTTAACAATTATGGAGCAACCATATGACCGATACGTCAGGAATGATGAAGTTGAAAAGACATGGCCCCTACATTTAACCAACTCATAGTGTAGCGAGATCAACAATTACAAAGACCTTTTCAAAGTAATGGAAAATACTATGAACTCTCTCTTTTTTTTTTTTTGAGTTTAGTTATTTACTTTGGGAGAGAGAATGTGGAAGGGGCAGAGAGATAAGGAAAGAGAAAGAATTCCAAGCAGGCTCCACACTGTTGGCACAAGGCCTGATGTCGAGCTCGAACCCATGAGCCGTGAGATCATGACCTGAGCCAAAGTTGGACACTTAACTGACTGAGCCACAAAGGTGCCCCATGTGAGCTTGATTCATGTGAAAACATAGCTTGTTTTTCCCTACATGATAGGACTGGAAGCCCTTGTGCCTGCTGTCGTGGGCCACAGACCATCGCCCAGATCTCCTCAGCAGAGATTGAGACACTCACCTTCTAGCTACCAGAATTTTTGAAGACTGACAGTTCACAGCAGGGTCCCATTGGTGAAGGGAGCTACCTTGCCTAAAGATTAGCCCCTTCCCAAGGATGATTCCTCTGGCTGATGTTGGGGAACGGAAGTTCAGCTGCCTTGCCAAAGGAATTCAAGTTAAGTCTCAAGTCCTTTCAGCTTCAGAGCTTCCTGCCTGACCAGCTGAGGCTGAGGTTGTCACTGCAATGCAGCACCAATGCTCCATATGTCTCATCCTGCTTCCTCTCTGCCTTACAAGGGTTGTTTCTGAGCGCTTTCTCCAGTCAACCTCCCGAAAGAAAGCTTTGGCTCAGAATCTGCTTCCTGGTGAACCTGACCTGAGATATCTCTGACTATAGGCACACATAAGCGTCCCAAGTGTCAAGGAAAATCCTGAGGGGCCAGACTGGACACAGGATTAGGCATTAATTAAGGGAATCAGTTAGGAAAGATTTAATGTGGGATTTATAGGGTATTAGAAGATCCTTGAGACTTAGACTACTGACACCTGCTTCAGTAACTTCACCCAGTAAGAGCAGAGTGGCTGATCAGCCCGGGACCCATTTAGAGTAGTTTTAACACATAGAAAATAAGATTATCGTAGCCCTTACACTGCTGCTATTGGGAGTCTCTGTGCCATTTCAGAAACATGAAGAACTAAGGATATATTTCCCACCTGATTCCAACAAACTAAAGCAGCCTTAGGTGGGAAGCCCCCAAATATGTATATGCCTGACATCTATTATGGACTAATCATTACTAACATTAAATTAAATATAAAATATTGGAATTTGATTTTTATTTTATTTATTTATTTATTTTTTTTTTTTAATTTTTTTTCAACTTTTATTTATTTTTGGGACAGAGAGAGACAGAGCATGAACGGGGGAGGGGCAGAGAGAGAGGGAGACACAGAATCGGAAACAGGCTCCAGGCTCTGAGCCATCAGCCCAGAGCCCGACGCGGGGCTCGAACTCACGGACCGCGAGATCGTGACCTGGCTGAAGTCGGACGCTTAACCGACTGCGCCACCCAGGCGCCCCTGGAATTTGATTTTTAAAGTCTTGGATTAGGGGTTATTAAATATTTCCCAAGGAGTAAAACCTCTGCCATTGATAACAGGCGATGCGATTTTAGATGATCCATCGATGAACAGTTTTATTAGAATAATTTCATATTTCCTTAAGCATGTAACAGAAAATACAGCTACCATACAATGATGTGGTTTTTCAGATTTTGTTATTGTTTAGAACAATAACCATTAAGTAAATAAGGAATGATCAATAAGTAACATACATAATCATGGAGGAAAACAGGAGATGATAAAAACTTATGCCATTGGTCATCAGCTGACTGAATTTTGAGGGTCACTAACTTATGGGGGAAATGGCAGTGGTAACGGAAAGTTGCAGTGTGGAAAAGCTTGGGCTTGGAAATGGAAGTGGAGAGGCACATAAGAAAAAATTTAGACAGATGTGATTTTGCTATTCTATGTGTGAGTGCCTGGGTGTCATCTGTGGGGCTTTGAAGGACAAACAGGGATGGTGATGTCTCAACTCTGCAGTAAGGCAGGGAAGCTGGAAGGGCTGAGCTCCTCAAAATTACCCCTCCGAAATGGTACTCGGCTTAGGTGGCACTTTGACTTGATCCTCTGCCAATCTAAGGGGACTTTGTCAGCAAAGACAGGTTCTTCTAGTTGTTTAAGGGCAGGTAACACGGAAGAAATGAATGTGGGTGCCTTGGGGTTTGTGGAACCTTAGGTCCTAAGGGCTAATTTTCAACAACTATTTACCTTGTCCCACTATGTGCTGTACCTGTTTGAAGGATAAGAGACAGAGCAGTAAACAAAAGAAGCACATATCCCTGCCCCAGTGGAGTTTTCATTCCGGTACCCACATCCTGACTGTGGGTATACGTTAAGTATGTATACATTAAGTTATACATAAGTTATACATTAGTATACATTAAGTTTGTGGTGAACTACATTATGGCTCTTAAATGATCACTGAAAGAAACTTCACATCTCCCGAGGTACCTTTGGTCTAATACTGATTTTTTTTCCCTCAAAATCTTTATATGATGCTTAAATTATTTCTCTTGTTTGGAATTAAACATTTAAGTGGTTAGTTGTTAATTTCAACATACTCAATATTTTGAAAGCGCTTTACAGAAATAGATGCTATTCTTTCAGAAAGAACGTGTTTTTAGTACTTTCCTCAAAACAGCCAGCTTGTGTAGAAAATATTTCTAGCAAGACCAAGGTTTATTTGACTATGCTAAGTTGGTCTAACTGTATTTTATAATCACAAAACATGGCCTTATATTCCTGGTTTCACAGAACTGCCGTGACAAGACACAGATACTTTACTGAAGCTCGGTTATCAAGACTGAGCAGAGAACTGAAAATAAATGCCTGGTGATAAGAAGTTAGTACCATCATTCCAAATGCATCAGCTGGTCTTCAGATTATGTCCTCAATGCTTGTAAACAAACACTTGGTGACATTAAAACTTTCTGGGTGAATTGCTTTCTATAGACAATCTGTGTATTTTAATTGTTATGCTCAGTTTGGTGATGATTTTAATTAAAAATGTGAGGTGTCTTTCAATTTCCTCTATGACATAAACATAGCAAGCCCCCAGGCCCAATGACTAGGATTTATTGGTTGAGACCAGGGATGTTCTCCAAGAAAAAACCCTTTCTTTTGAAGAAGCCCTTGTGATAATTTCCTTACATTTCACTATCTTCTCACTTAAATATATACATAGTTTTAAACTAGCAAACAAAAAAAAAAGAAAGCTTTTTTTTGTAAATTAAAAATTTATTGTATGATTTTACTTAAATAAGGTATCTAGAATAGGCAAATCTATGGGGATTGTAGAATAGGGTTTACTGAGGCAAAGGGGAGAAAGAAATGAGTTATGGTTTAGTGGGTACAGAGTTTCTGTGTGGGATGATAAAAAGTTCTGGAAATGGAGAGTAGTGGTGGATGCTTTGTAAATGTACTTAATGCCCCCAAATTGAACATTTAAAATATAAAGTGTAACATGTTATGTATATCTTTACCACACACGTGGGCGCGCGGGCACGCACACACATACACACACACACACACAAATACACACACAGCCTTTGAAACCACCAGATTTGCAAAGGCATCACTAAATACTTCCTAGTGTAATGTGGGTGTCACCATGTATGAAAACATTCCAGCTAGCCACCATCAAGATCTGCAACTGATGAGGTTTTTTTTGGGGGGGGGGTGACAGTGGGGTTTGTGGGTCCAGAGTCGATAACCAAGAAAGAATTCTTGAAGGTGTCTTTGGTGCAAAAAGGTGATTTGATTGAAACACAGGGACAGGACCCATAGGCAGGAAGAGCTGCCCAGGGACCATGAGGAAAGACTGGTTATATACTATGGGGTTGGGGGAGGTAAAGTCCAGGGGAAGTTTCCAGTGAGATTTTCATATGCTAAAGAAGACTTCAGCCATAGTGGAAGCCTAGCTATTGTCAGGCTAAAAAGTTGCTTTTCCCTCTAGCCAATCATTAACATGAAGACAGTAAAGGAGTTCCTGGAGAAACATTTTACTCTGCCTGCCTCAAGTATTTGTCAATGGGCTTCAGGTTATAAGGAAATTTAGTTCTATCTGCCGTCTCCTTCTTTGTTTCCCACATTACTATAGAGGGGTGATGGAGACTTAGGTCCTGCAGGATGATGGTTTCTATCAGTTAGCCATTTGTTTTTCCCCTTTCCTTTGTTCTTGGGCAGTCAGGAGTGCCTGAGGAACATCACACATATCCCGCCTGGGTGGGGGGTTGGGGGTGGTGTTTGCGGCCTGGCCTGTCAGCTTGCCTTATGCTCCCTCATCGCAACTATATGAAAAAAAAAAAGCTCAATATTTCCTATAATCTCTCAGCAGCTTTTGCTATGTGGTTTTACTCTCATCAGAGAGGCACATAATGTTCTTATCATTCAGAAGTTTACCAAATCACCTATTTAAAGTGCTGCTTTGATAACACAAACTTCTATGGTTGTTGGCCTATGGGAAGAATTAAATGCTCTGTTTCTGGTTAGATTTCGTATTGTTTCAGACCATGAGTAATGCTAGGGAAGTTACTGAAAATGGCCTCCAGGAATGAAGATGTTTCATGAGAAGCCAACCTTTTGATGAAGAAAGCTCCAAAGAGATTTAAACCTGATACACCAAATGTGATCATGCCTCAATTTTCTTTTTTATCCCCATAGACTCATAATTATAAAGTAAGTGCTCATATTGGTGATTTAATCCTTTTATAAATGATATGCTTAGACATCATTCTATTAAAAATGAGCATATAAATCATTTGTGAAGAGTAATATTTCCTCAAGTATTTGAAGTGGATTTATTCAAAATACAGGATTGTTTCCAAATATAAAAGCTCTCATATGATTTAAATGGGAAAGCATGTTTCACTTTGTTTGTCATGTTAATATATATCTGCATCAAAAAATTCATCTCATGAATTATTAAAGAAATAACCTCAACAAGGCAAATTACAAGGAATGAATTATTGCTATTACAGGGACAACTTGAATCAAATCAAATAGTTGTCAAGGGACTATAACCATCTCAGAAACAAGTTCCTAAACTAAGTCATTATTGTACAGTACAGACATGAGAACAACACTTTTCATGCGTTTGCCTACTTAAATTCTGGAGGGCTCTATTCTGTGGCGGAGCATTTACTTTTCCTAGGATACAAAGTAAATAGAAAGGAGAATATTTACAGACCAAATAGGTGCCACACAGCCAATACACATTGCACAGACATGACCTGCATTTGAGTGCTCCAAACTAAACAGGACAGAACTTTCAGGTTGGAGTACTAATGAAAAACAAGACGAAGAAGAAAACGATCTCTTAGAGTCCTCAGCCCATTCTAACATTTTCATTACTTGACATAAACTCACAGAGCTTCTCCTCCATGGTTCTGTTCTACCCTCTTTATAAATATAGACTCATTGTATCAACCTGTGAAATAAGGTGTGATCAGGAATGGGGAAACCGCCTGAGGTCACACAGATAATCAGTGGCAGAGCCGAGAATCAAACCTGAGTCGAGAATCAAACCTGAGTCGTCTGTCTGGCCCCAGGGTCTGTGTACTCAATGATCACACGATGTATGCTACCTCCCTGAAAAATGAAGTGATCTCTGTTGAAAGTAATTACAAATACAGGGTGTTCTTTGTTTCTGCAATTCAGGCATTGCACATTATTTGATTCAATCTTATCTTGGGCTTGAACTCAACTTTCATCCTCATCTAGTATATTTTCCTTTGTTTGGAAAGGAAGCATAGCATTGCCAAAGGACTGCTTCAGTGGGTTTATGGTAGCAAGCCTTGTTTCCAGTAGCACCAGTCAATTAGTAAGTAAACAGGCAGGAGCTCGGCCAGGAGGTGGTCTTCCAGGAAACGGGAAGGTCTGGCTTTTATCTCTCTCTTTTGTAGTTTCCACTCACTCCCAAGATGCACATCTCCTGAGCTGATGTCCTCTGCAAAATGTCAACAATTCTGCCTTCGCTCATTGTGGGAAGCCTTCATTCAACATGAAGTCTTACCCTCTGTGAGACTTCGCAGGGTAAGATTCTACATTAATCTTTCCTTTTTTTAAGCCCATAATTCAGATTGCATGATTTCTCCTTAATTTCTCACACCAGAGTCACCATCAAGGCTACAAATCATTTTCGTACCCTAAAAGCTGAATTCATATAAGATGGTCAATTCCTTATGAGTTTTGCAGACATCCAGAGCTTTACGTAGCTTTATTTTGATTGTGACTCTTCTCCATTTAAAGAATGTTCTCCCAGGAGAGAAAGATGCCTGTAAAGAAGTTGACTCTGTCTTTGCTTACATGACAAAAGCATCTGGTTAGGATGGCAGAGCACAGCGAGGGGAGGGCATGGCTTCTTCAAGCCTCAGCTCTGTGCTTTTAGAACTGATTATTCGAAGGGCTTCTAGGTGGTTCAGTCAGTAGAACATGTGACTTTTGATCTTGGGGTTGTGAGTTCCAGCCCCACATTGGGTGTAGGGACCACTTAAAAATACAATCTTACAAAAATTGATAACAAGAATTGATTATAATAGTGCCTCAATGATAGGGTTATCATGAGTCTTACCTGAGATAATGCATTGAAAGAACACAACCAAGAACCAGTGTTCCAAACATTCATCCTTAATATATCACAGCAGCTTCCTGGGCAGTGGGCCTGTTTTCACCATGTCCATCTGCTTGTTACTAAGGTATTAATACATCAAGACTAAAGCAAGAACTTCCTTACTAGTTTCCTTGATTCTAGTTTCACCACCCTGCAGAAACTTGTTAGCGTTTATTTGCTAAAATAAAACTTTCATCATAGTATTATACATATATTACCTCATCCAAATACCTTTGATAACATCCAGCTGACAACACATTAATTGGTAGATATTAATCACCAAGTGTGTTTGGTGAGCAAATGAATGAGTAAACGGGTGCCCTATGGGAGACTTTCGAGTCTTTTCACAAACCCTACCTTCATTTCTTACTTCAGCTCCTGTTAGTTATGACCATAAACAGGGACATTCATTTACTGCGTGACTTCAACATGTCAGACACCATGGCAGTTGTTGAATATTCAAGGATGACAAAAGGGCCCATGGCTTCTTTGAAAGAAAACATCCACTTAAGCCCCATTGATTTATTTATTGTCTCTTGCCTTCCCATTGCCAAGATTTTGATAGCGTTGTTCTGTCAGACTAAAAAGCTCTCTCTCTTCTTTCACATTCTTTTTGGCCTTCAGGATTCAGCTCAAATTGTACCTTGTTCTCCATAAACACTTACCTAACTATCCATGTGTAAAATGATCTCTCCCCCACCCCTCCTCTGCCTTTCTAAGACAATTATTTTTAATTATATCATACTTTACTTTGCCTAGGAATTATAATTATATAATGCATTATCAGTTTCATGGTATGATAACTCTAAAATGCTATTAAATATATATATTTAAATAAATATATATTCAATATATATAGGTAGATTATGTCCTATCTCCTTACCGATGTGAGTTCTTTAAGGTCATGCCTTTCACATTGCCCTTTTTATTTCCTGGTATCTTCCATAACACCTAGTATTAATATTTTCTCACATGGTGATCCCTCAGTCAGTATTTGCTGATTGATTGATCAATTATTTGCTAAGTTATGGGAAATTTCCTATGTAACAGAAAGGTATGTTCTTTGTTCACACTACCAGATATTTAATCAATGTTGACTTGTTGTTTCAGTACAAACTACTTAATTTATGAAAACAATAAAAATCCCTTGACTGCCATTGATAAATGAGATGCTCCTGAGTGTTCAAGAAAAGAGGCAGAGAATTCAGGAATTGAATACATCCCTGTGGTAAAAGAGAGCTACATATCTCCATAATTTTTCCTTATCGTCATTCATAACTTTCCATGTCCCATGTTTATTCCTATTACCGTTTCATTGCTCAAGTAGAGATTCTTCACCTAGTCTCTGGATCCTTATGAAGTCCATGAATGCCTTTCAGCAGGACATAGAACCCAGAAAGATGTTATACCTAAGGCAAAGCAGACAGTTATTTAGCTGTATGTACTAACCTACTTTAAACCTCCCTGCAAACCTATGAAGTAGGTAATACTATGCTTATCCACATTTTATAGATTAAAAACCTGAGTGTCAGAGAGGTTTGGTTATTTATACAAGGCACAAGTACACTGAACATGATGGTGAGGGGTCTGGGGAGTGGAGGCTTGTGGGAAAGAAAGATGGCCAAGGTCATAGTTTTCTACTACCAGATTGTGTTTCAAGCCACCCGGCATTCAAGGCTGTCCTGAACTTCACCTGAGGCTTCTTTCTTGGCTAAAGAAAAAATACCTGTCCTGGATGACAAAATAAAGCACCCGATAGTCCATTCCAGCCCCTGACCTGACTTTGAAGAGTCGGTCTAAGAATAAACCAGTCACATCAGGTTTGTGAAGATAATCACTTGTTTCCAGACCTCTTAGAAAATAAAAGGGTGTCCAAAGGAGACCTTTCTAAATTCTGGCATGTTTCACATCTTTAATATACAGGTACAATTTAAATCACTTGTATTTGATGTTGGTGAGGAAGAGTGACTAGCCTTGAAATGAACTTTGACAACATGTAGAATATAGTTACCCTGTTAACTAGTGGGTTGTCAGTAGAAATCATAGTTTAAGGGTCTTTAACAGCAGATGTGGTATGTGCTCTGAATTTGAATATTTCGAATAATTATAAGGCAGCCAAGGTTTCAGTAAACCCTACCCCCAAGCATTCCAAACCAGGGTAAGTTTCGGCTCCCTGCACAAGCACTACTTCTAGCCTCAAAAGTGTTCCATTTCCCACTAGATTGCAAGATACCTGGATTCTGATGATAGCCCCATGGCATCTTTGTGACTTAACTGCATATGACTTTATTGTGTCTTAGTGTCTCCTACCTAAAAGTGGGTGTGACAGTATGCAACTTAACATCTAATTAAACAACAAATATTATATTTTAAAATGTTTATTTATATATTTCTGACATAGAGAAAGAGAGAGAGAGAGAGAGAGAGATCGTGTGAATGTACAAGGGACAGAGAGGGAGAGGGAGAATCCAAAGCAGGCTCCATGCTGTCAGCATAGAGCCTGACGTGGGGCTCAATCTCATCATGGTGAAATCATGACCTGAGCCAAAACCAAGAGTCAGATGCTTAACCGACTGAGCCACCCAGGCACCCTAGAACAGATTTTAAATCAGATGATGTTGGTAAAATCCTTGGGGTTTTAGAAGTGGGGTTCTTACTGAAATTTAAAAAAAAAAAAGAGGAAAGATTTGTTCTTGCACAAATACAAAGTGTAGAAAGAATTGTAACTTGGTCACAGATCTTAAACTAGTCTGCAAAGACATGTTGCCCAAGAATTTTGCTAATTAGTTTTTTATATCTTAAGAGTTTGATCTTTCTTAAAATCTAGTCCAATAATGGAAAGCTAGATTAGGTTCAAGAAGAACGGGGCATTAGTTTCTGTTGTGCTTCTTACCAGCTCTGTGAACTTGGGCAGATCATTGGACTTCTGTTTTTTAATCTGTAAAATGGAAAGAGTAAAGACTATTTCCCTTGCTCATCTCAAAGGATTGCTGTGATGTACATCAGAACAAAAAAAGCTAACATTTATGGAGAGTTTAATTAACTGGGACATGTTCTGAGTTGTATGCCTTATGTATATTGCTTTATTTAGTTTTCTCTCCAATGTTTCTCTCCAATTTGAATTAGGTAATAATTTTTACCTATCATACAGATATGGGAACTGAGACTCAGATGTTAAGTATTGTCTGAATTTATACACTTACCATCAGAAGAAAGAACCCAGATGTGAACCATAACCAAAATGTCTCTGCTTTATGAAAATATCTACATATCGAGATAATGTGTCATCTTTTCCATTGCCTCTCCTACTTCTTCTTAATATCCTTATCCTCCCACCCCTTTCTCTCTCTTCAGCAACAATTATCGCCATTATTCATTATATACTCTGTGGTAGGGTTGAGTTTTGATAAGGAGCAAACCAGGACTGGGCAAAACAATAATCATGGTGGAATCC
The DNA here is from genome assembly GCF_022837055.1 of Prionailurus viverrinus. Taxonomy (NCBI): domain Eukaryota; kingdom Metazoa; phylum Chordata; class Mammalia; order Carnivora; family Felidae; genus Prionailurus; species Prionailurus viverrinus. The sequence continues at coordinate 110,386,205 of NC_062567.1, read as the reverse complement.
ATAGCCAAAGATCTGACTGACTTTATGTGGTCACTCACCAAGTGTTTCTTGAGAGTTTACTGTATACCATGACTGTGCTTGGATGCGAGCACTCTATAAAAGAAAATGATGTGCTCCCTCCCTTGGGGTAAGACACATACATAAAAAGCTACAATACGAAGAAGAAGGGATTACCTGTCATATGAAAGAAATAGATACAAGAGGAGTTCAAGAGGAAAATGTAATTGATTCCACATAAGAGGATCATGGACTTTGCACCAATGTCCAGGGAAAATAATTCTTGGCTTTTTTCTAAATGATCCAAATAACTGGGTATGTGGTTATTAGATGTCAAAGAGAGGAGGTGTTGGGCAGGGAGTTGTAAAATTAAGGGAGGCTGGTCTTGGGAAACAAGGAAAAATATCATGTGACAGCACCCCTCCCCTCCTTTAGATATCCACTCAGGAATTTAATTCCTTCAAGTTTCATTAAGGCAGAAGTATTTACTGTAGAATTGTGTAGTTGGATGGCTAAAGGAGGGGAGGGGAAGGTGGAGGAGGGGAGGGTTAACCTCTCATGTTTCACAGATGTGGATTTCAAGTTTCCACCTGGTAACAGCCTAGGGGCCATGGCGTAAAGATACAAGTCAAAACATAGAGACACAGAGGAAAAGAATTAAAGAGCATCCAGCAAGGGAATTAAGAAAAACTCAAAAAAGCTTTCCAGTGGCTAAATAAATATCTTTCCTTGTGTTTACATTTCCTTTTTGCTATTTACTGAAATTTGAAAAGAACCATAGACTCTGTTGCCTTTTCAAAATTCTGGATTATATAAAAGTGTGGTCCATGAAAATCAAAATTTTCATATACAGGCTAAATTAAAATGAAACCCATTTCTGGTATGTATGTGTTTTATTTAGAAAAACAAAAAGAAACCTAAAGCTGGTAAACAACAAGAGAGATTATAAACTATGAGTAAGGAAATAATAATAACGTGATATTCTTTTCATAAAAAATCATGACTTTTTTCCAGGACACTAGAAATATGTTCAAAATACACAGGAAAACTCCACAGCAGAGTGCTTGAATTTGCGCAAACAGCCCAAGACAAGTAAGAATCTGAATGAAAATTTTCACATAAATCTACTCATTTATTTCTGCAGACCACATTTAAAATAACTACAAGATTAATTTCGTTCCATTTGCTGGATTTACACATCCTGATAGCAAGAAAAACTGTCATTTTGAAAGTATAAATGCTTCTTATAAACAAGACTAGAAAGGGTGGCTAGTGCAGTGAGGTTGGGGGTGGGGAAGCAAACCCTTTAGCTACAATGTTTTAGGGAAATGAATCCACACACTAAAACAAATTTCAAATCAAGTTGCCCCTCGCTACCACATAAGCAGTTTAGAATCTTAAGCAGATGCAAAAGGAATAAAGCAAATGGGGAGAAAAAAGGTCGATAAACTTTCTGGCTGCAATACAAGAGACATATCATTACCATATGATCTAATGTGGGTGTCAGCCGGATTGTGTTCATTGAGGGAAACCTTATTTTTTAACCGTGCTATGGAGTAGAAGCAGGAGGTTTTCAACCTAGTGACAGTCACAGAGCAGCACCTACCCCCTCCTCCTTTCCACACCTGCAAACTCTTTTGCTGGGGCTGAATATTTAGTGTAATTACATCTCAGCTTTGAGGGCTCCTGTGGCAAATCCCCGGATTAAAAGGTATGGTTTTCAATAATTGTCCTGAACTCTGCTACAGACTAATAAAACTTCGATCAAGTTGAGAGCAAAAAGGAATTGTTTGGTGAGAAAAAGGAGAGAAAAAAAAATCGTGCTAAACTTTTGATAATCTTTATGCAGCATTTTAAACAAGTATTGCTTGAAGACAGAAGTTAAATATTTGGTAAAATGGTTGAATGCATTGTTTTAGTTCTTTCTGTTCTTGCAAAGATGTTTATTAAAAAAACTGTAACCTAACACCATGAGTATCTATATTGATATATTTTGTATTTGTACTAATGAAATGTTTTACCTCTTTAGAAAGTATTTATAAAAAAAGTATTCTAGATCAGCATCGAATTTGTAATTGGGTTATATGTATGTACTTAAGGAGTTAGTCCCCTCCTGAATTCTTGCATATGTTCAGAACTTTTAAAACCTCAGTGATGTGAACTCTAGTGATGAGCTGCAGAAGTTAAATGTATATTTCTACAACCTAGAAAAGAACAGAAATTATCATCACAGAGGTGAAAATAAATATTGCAAATATTATGCTGTGTATTAAAGAAAATCTCACAGTTAGCTACATAATTCCTTACAGGGAAAGATAAGACCCAGTCAGTATTCTCAATGCAAATGAAATTGTATTGTAAGATACATCACTAGGGTGTAGGTTATTTTTCTTGCTAATTTCAAAAGAGGGTACCACCGATGACCACTGGTTAAGTGGGCTCCCAGTGACATAAATTCCTGTGGTTTTGCTTTTCCTATTGCTATTTTGACCAGAAAAAGAACCAAATGCCTCCTATAGCAGCCCTTATTTGTGGATAAATGCCTTTTTTATTGTCTATTTTTAAATCGTTTCTGTTATTATTGAGGTTTTCCATTCACCTAGTGCTGGGGGATTTTTATTTTTGTCTGTAGTTATAGTTTTACTAATCTCCTGAGGGTTAAATTTGGATTTTGAAAGTCACACCAAAGGCATAAATGACATCCTACAAATGGTGATCTGAATTACATAGTGAATTTAATGGGGTGAAGTAGTTTAAGGAGACAGAAATTATTATTTTTGATGAAACACTTAGAAAGTGGGGCAAGTAGCTTTAGTGCAGTAGTGACATTATACCTAACAATTAGCAGGTAGGAAGGAGTCATACTTTTTGAGAATGCTTAAAACAATTTCAAAGAAACTTGGGAAATATAATATGTCAGTAAATGATCTTCTGGTTTCCACAGGGCAACTGCTATTTTGTGTTTATTTTTCTTATATACTAAGGAAGGAAAAATGATGAAAAATTATTAATATCAATAGCCCCCACTAATTGTTTTAAGATGCTGCATCTTCAAGTATGATGACAATAATTTAAAGAAATAATCTCCTGGGGGAATTTGTATAAAGTTTCTTGACATATTCTTCTCCAGGACATTCAGGGTTAAAATGAACAGAGAGACACACACACACACACACACACACACGCACACGCACACGCATCAAAGTGATATAATATAAGTAATGAAAGCTATAAACTTCCTGTTTGTGTTCAGCTTTAACCAAGAAAAATATTGTGTAGAGAATTTGCACCATTTTAACAAGAGGAAACACATATAAATGATAATATTCCTCTGAGCTCATGTTCAACATTTCTGTTTTTGAGTTAGTGAAACAACCAGGCGTTCTCTGCTCTGGAGAAAAGATCACAAGGCAACATCTGCGTTAATTCGCATTGCTATTTATTAAATCTGCAATTACTTTGCTTCATTTTTCTCTTAAAATTGTAAGATATTAAATATGCAAGGCTAGCAAACTGTGGTAAACCGTAAACATTGCATTTTAATGTGAAACAGACCAAAAACCACTCCCTGAGATCCAGTCCAAGGAAACACTGCCAAAACAATAGGGTCTCCGTAAAAAGGCTGTGCGGTAAATGAGTGGGAACATACTCCTAGAGAAAACCTGATACCAAATTTAAAGGGGCAGCGTGACTAATAAACTTTGTGGTATTTTTTAAATGAAAAGCCACGACCCGTTCTGTATATGTGCTGCCTTATACACACCTCAGTAATAAGTAGAAACTAAGAACAAAAGTGTAAGAAATCCAAAAACTGTTTTTCCCTCTCTAGTGGACCTAGCCAAGATTTTCCAGAAGATCCTTAGATACCTGAAGGTCAGGGCGTACAAAGTTGCTTGTTTTGTTGTTGTTTGTTTTTTTGGGTTTCTTTCTTCCTTCTTTCTTTTTTCTTTTCTTTTCTTTTTTTTTTTTTTTTTTTTGCATATGCTACCATTGACTGCTGATGAAAAAATCATTCTTTAAGTCTAGTTATGAATTTGCAGCTTTAATATGTTCCTTGTAAGTGTACAATTCAACGTAGATGTGGCAAAACTAAAGATAGTATCTACAATGTGTTTTTGGAATCCTTAGAACATTTCCAGTGGTGTTTTAAAATATATCAGCTCAAAAATAGATTGTTTATTCTCCATATGATCAACTACTTTTTGTCAATTAAGATTTAGTTCACTTCAGCTAACAAAACAACAAATTCAACAACAGATATATAAATCTAAAGGGCTTATTGAATGAATGGAGAAGTACATGGATTTGTCAAAACTGTACTTTTGTTTCTTTACAAAAAACCAGGTAACATGGGAGTCATATAAAAATCAGTAGGATTTTCCATAGATGTTTATTTGTTTTTTTAAAAAATGATCAGTTTGAGAAACTGGTCAATAGATTTATTTTGAAAAGTAAACTGTGCTTATACCAAATTTAAGTTTTGGATCGGTTACCTTCCTCATGCTAGAAATTTGCTATTGAAAAAATATAACTTTGTGTTTTAAAAAATCAGACTGGTTGCTTGGAACAAACCGAATAACGTGTATTGTTAATAAATTGATGGTCAATTGAGTCATTTTTGTGCTAAATATTGTGCAAGGCCTGGGTACAGAACAAAGAATAATAAGACACGCCCTGAAGGAGTGCATCTTCTAGCTGGGGGGGACAGACCAAGCACGCCAAACAAATTACAGTATAATGTGATAAGTTCTTTAAAAGAGGTAAGAGCAACGTGCTTTGGGACACAGAAGAGGGAGGAAGCAGCATCCTGTGTGGATGAGCCAGGGAATACACAAGGGAAGTCCATTATCTCATTCAATCTTTACAACTCTCTCCCAAGGTAGGTATTTTAAAGGGCAATTAGCTTTGAGTGTCAGGGCTGTGGTGGGGGGTCAGGAGTGGAGGAGTGGAGAGGAAATGGAGAGAAACAGGGCTTGAAACATCGGCACCAAATTGTGAATGGTCTCACTTGCAGCAAAGGGGATGTGGACCTGATGGGCAAGCCTTGAGAAGTCAACAAGGAGTTTTCAGTAGAATAGAAATACAATGAAATCTGATTTTCTGAACATGACTTGGGCAGCAGAGTTGAAGATGGCCTGGAGTAGAGGAAATCTTCAAGGCCAAGGCCGAGACCAGTTGGAAGCTCTTGTGAAAGTTCAGGGAGTGATGAGAAAGGTCTGGACCAAGATAAATACAGTGGGATGGAGAGAGGAGATTGGCTTCCAGACACAGGAATTGGAGATCTCTCATGTGTATAGATAAAATTTTATTTGACCGTAGCATGGCTTATGTTGAATGAGCATTGAAAATTCCAACGTGATCTATCATCTTAAAGATTTTGCAAATGATGTGAATATATATTGCCTTAATTCAGACTCCAAATTCAAGCAAGCAGATTTCGAGAACATTCACATTTCTTTACATAAGTAAATAGCTGTGCCAGGTAGTCTATTGTGTACCTTTCAAATCCATTTCAATATTCGGCTTCCTAACAATAAATGAAATATGTTTTTTTTTTATGCTTTACACTCACTCTACTGTGGGGTGTCATATCAGAGATAACACCGTAACCAGGCAGTACTACTCCTCTAAACCTTTCGTTTGTTTCCCAGGTTCCTTGGCAGTGAAAATACATGAGATAAATCATGAAGGCAACTATCATCTTCCTCCTGCTTGCACAAGTTTCCTGGGCTGGGCCGTTCCAACAGAGAGGCTTATTTGACTTTATGCTAGAAGATGAGGCTTCTGGGATAGGCCCAGAAGAGCACGCTCCTGTTGATGCTGAATTAGAGCCTCTGGGGCCAGTGTGTCCTTTCCGCTGTCAGTGCCACCTTCGAGTTGTGCAGTGTTCTGATTTGGGTGAGTAGGTGCAGGGGGCTCTCTTCCCTTACCTTGTTTTATGTTCTATTTTTTTGTTACTGTTTGTTTCAAATAGTTAGTTAACATATCCCCTACCCTGTTGTGTTCACAGGAATGGGCTTCCTTGAGAGTTAAAATATTTTCATTTTGAATCCCCGCAGTTCCAAATGTGAGAGACAGTGCCACCTATGGAGAAGCAAAGGAAGCGGAATAGCATAGAAAGAAGTAGCCTTGAAGTTAGGAGACTGTTTTCTTCCCTTTTTTAAACTAGGGGCTCCATCACTTGCACAATCTTGGACAAATCACGTTTTGAAAAATCTTTCTGAGCTTCATGGTCCCCCTTCTTTGAAATAAAATTTTGAACAAATCACTGTCCTATGATTCCAAAGTGAAGGCTCATTTTAATTCAGTGATTTGCTTTCAAGAAATACTAGATATTAAGACGTGGGTGATGTCTCTACTCTTGGCTTAGCCCAGATAACGGTGTTTGAACATTACTAAATTGTAAAGTATGTAGAGTTATCAGAAGTAAAACAAGTAAAGTTTTAGAACAAAAAATTATCTTTCAAGGACCGAACTACTCCCTTAATCTCTGGGTCTTAGTTTTGGCTTTACATTTGGCATTCTGTAATCTAGCTATTTATATTCTTTAGAAAGTTTCAAAAGCAATCTTTACAGCCAAGATATGGTGTAAATATCCAATATAATCACGAGACATATAACTTTAGCCCAACACTGTATACACTTTGATTTATCATGTTTCAGGAAAAATTTGGCCTGGGAATTCCAAGAGCAATACACTCAAAAGATAAATCTCCAGAAAGTTTGAGGCCCCAGCAGATGGGCCAAAGGGGAATGAATGTGGTTGACATGACAGTTGATTTGTATCTCTCTCTCTCTCTCGGTTCATTTATTATAAGGAAAAATAAAGAAAAAAAAATCCCCACAGAATGACTTTACCATGGGGTATGGAGTATTTCCTTACAGGAGAAACTCCATAGTGTAGTAGGGTACTTCTTTTCGACACTCTATATTTATTCAGAACATGCTTTCTAGCAATATTTTGCAGGGAAATTTGCCACTAATTTCTATAGTTGGAATAAACTACAAACTAGAACCCAGGAAAACATAAAACATGTTCAATACTAACAACTGAAAATCAAACACTTCAAGATAGCTTTTTCAGTGCTGACGTATAGCCATTTAACCCCCTCCCCACTAAAGTGTGTAGAAGGCTTTAAAAAGGCTACAGGATAATTCCACTGGATTCATGTATTCATTCAGCAAATACATTGTGACCCCACAATGTTGTAAGCCCTGGGAAGAAAGGAATGAGGAAGACAAATATGGTCCTTATTCATGTGGGTCTGATATTATATTAGTGGTGATTATTTCTTTTTTGAATTGTATATTCACTACAAGGGGGATTAGATTGCTATCAAATTCTACAGAAACTATTATAAGCATCTAGAGATTACCTGCCTTACTCATATAGGCAGAAAAATAATGGAGATGAAAATATCTGAACAGAGGAATCATCATATGATGGATATCCTAGTGGTAAACTTTTGTTTTTTTAATGTTTATTTATTTATTTTTGAGAGAGAGAGAGAGAGAGAGAGACAGAGAGACAGAGAGAGACAGAGAGAGGCAGAGAGAGAGGGTGACAGAGAATCCCAAGCAGGCTCCGTGCTACCATCACAGAGACTGATGTGGGGTTCAAACTCAAGAACCATGAGATCATGACCTGAGCTAAAATTAAGGGTCAGATGCTTAATCAACTGAGCCACCAGGTGCCCCAAGTGGTAGACTTTTAAAAAATTTATTAAATGGCCAAGTTCCTAAGACATGTGATACACGTTAAATCTCACTTGGCCTCTCGTAACGACGTTAAAAAGATTCATGATTATTCCCACTACATATAATACCAACAATGAGCAGTTGATAATTTTAAGGAGCAAAGACTTGTTCGGTCACTTCACTGGTTTTATTTTTCCATAGATGTGGCTTTATTTTGCTCACATGATAAATAGTTTATAAAGCTTGACTCTGATGAAAGCATTGAAGACAGTTTTATACTGGTCTTTCATAAAAAAGGCCTAAGGCTATTTCTCAAAACTAAACAGAAAAATCCAGTCTCAGGAAACATCAAGTTCATTGACTTGGGCGTCTCATGATACGGCTTTGTTGTTGTCCTTGTTATTATTTTGTATTGTTTATCTTGAGTTGTTTTTTGATAAGGAAATTTTTTACGTGTTACCTTTATCTAAGAGCCCAGAGTGCACGTCTTTCCTGTAAAAGGTTTACTGACATTATATACCAAAGAAGTAGCCAACATTGTGATAATGATTTGTTTGGGGAAACCCTATATAATTAAGAGAACTGAGTTTCCATGAGCAATGGTCTCATCTAAGTTACTTTTAGTTTCTGTTAAATTCATATTTAAATATATTGTAAATAATTTTGGTCAGATATTTCTAAAACAGAAAATACATTTTTAAGTGTTTATTTATTTTGAGAGGGGGGGGGTGGGGGGAGGGGCAGAGAGAGGGGGAGAGAGAATCCCAAGCAGGCTCTGCACTGTCAGCATGGAGCTCAACCTGGGGCTCGAACTCACGAACTGTGTGATCATGCCCTGAGCTGAAATCAAGACTTGGGCGCTCAACTGATTGAGCCACCCAGGTGCCCCAATATATATTTTCCAAATGAGGATTCTATGGAATAAAGGCTGAAAGATATGTAAAAAAGAAAAAAAAAGGAAGGAGAAATAGGCAACCTTGTTCATAGTAAAGGCAATGCAGTTTATTTTTTGGTTTAAATTTTCTAGTGATCTGAACATGAAGCTTGAATTATTATAACAGAGAAAAAAAATGTAATGCACTTTGGAACGAGAAATGTGAATGCTTATCTGCATCAAAGGCTAATGTTTTCTTAAGGATTATCCTTGCCAGAGCTTCTAATGAGGGAGAGGACCTACAGTGTTGAAGGACAGTAGGCCTTTGTCATCTAAACAATGTTTAACAGAAGCAAATATTTCTTATTAAAACATTTGACTATTTTTGCCACTAAGAAGTATTTTTAACAAAGTTAAATGGCATCAAATTTGTAAACAGTTCTTTCAAAGCTGAGATGTTAAAACTGTGAAGTTACAATTGAATAATTAGTCCATGGGAAAATTCGAGGTGGTTCAAGAAGACACATTGACTGCTTTCATCCTTCATTCGAATGTATCTGAATAGCATTATGATATATTTTCATTCGCATGTTTATTATTTCTATAGCATCCAGGATTGAGAAAGTGAGCATATTTCAACCTGTCCAAGAAATAATGAATGCTCCATAGATATTGGCCAAGTTGTTTGGCTGAATTTCTTGTACTTTCTTGTAATTGCAGTTTGGATCAGAATTTTATGAAACCTCTATCTTCCTTCTTTCTTTTTCCTCTTAAGACATAAAGCAATTTACTCTTAAATGTAACATTTATTACAAAAATAAAATAAACATAAGCTTAGCAAATTTGAAATCTGTGAGTTCCCTTAAAATCAAAAAGGCACCAATGTAACTCATTTTAGTGAAATCTTTTCCAAATGTTCTAATATTGATCCTGTGATTGGAAGTTCTGTTTTACGCACCTAATATCTTGCAGGAAAACAGTCCCCTTACTTATACGTATCCTCTTTGGCCCAAGTGTTATCAGGTAACCATTCGTCTTTGGCTCACATGTTACCAGGTAGCATTTTTTGGTACTTTCATCTTGCTGCTAAAAGGCAGATCGACCCTGGCAGGTAAAATAAGAATCAGCATTGTTTTTTGACTATTATTCCAAACTTAAATAATACTTGTCGATGCATTTCCTATAGGCAAACTTGAAAAGAATTTAAATACCTTTTAAAATTATTTAATAGTTGAAAGAACTTGGGTTATGCCGTTCAATACCTCTGAACTCAAGTTCTGCTTTACCATTTACTACCTGTAACTTTGCAACTTTCATTGGGTAAGTGGGAATAGATCCCATTTCGTTAGGTAAGAATAGAAATGTTTGTAATAGTGTCTACCATTCTGTTGTATTTAGCTTACCATTTCAGACAAAGTTGGCTAGTCACATGAGGCCATTCCTCATAATGTTCTTGTATTTTTCTTTGAAATTGAGAATCTCTAAGAAGTACCTGGCTTGTCAAGATTGATATAAAATAACACCTTCTCTCCCCTGCCTCCCAAAGGGACTGTATCACCTCCAGCTATAAGCAGACATGAATTAGAAAATGCTGCAATTATCAAGCAGTTCACTCTTCTCCAAACACTATTCCTTTGAATAAAAGGGGTTTGGTTAAGTGGAGAACAATGAAACATTTGGCTATTTTATAATCATAAATGATTCACAACCCACCTAGTTAGCTCTCTAGAGATGATGTCAGAAGATGTAACATTTTATTTTTCCCTGTAAAAGCAGTACAAATAGTTACTGGTTCCTAAAATGTACTTCATATGGCAAAGGATATTTTAGTTTAAAACAAATCTTAGCAAAAAAAAAAAAATACAAGCCTTCAAGTTGCATAGAGTTACTTTTCTTCTTTTTAATCATTTTGCTTCAACTGGTGAAAATTTTGTTAGTGGCCACCACTTGAGACATATATGCCATATCTTGTTTCTTGTCTGGGGAAACTGGTTTTCCAGAAGCAATTTTTATCCATGAGGTAAAGGAACCATTACACTTACTCTGTGAAATCAACTCGGAAGAATAAGTTAGGGCTGTTTTGTAGAGGGGCAGAGAGAATGCTGGAAGTTCAGTTGCTTTTATAGTTTTTGTTGCAGCAGCAGGGACATGGGTGACCCTCACTGGGAGTTTCAGATGCAGCCAAAGCGTATGTCTAAGACATGGTGCGGGAAGGAGGCTGTGCACCGAGCATGCCCAATGGGTTGCCTAAATTATTATTGGGTAGGGTGGAGTATGGCAGATCTTTAGATGCAGCAAGAGGAATTCTCATGCGACTCGGATGGCCGAGGTTCCTGACATCAGGGGTCAAAGATGGGGAGGAGGAAGAAAGGAGTCCGAGAAAGCCACAGGAAACATCTGTCTTCTTGAGCTGACTGAGAACTGACACATCCCTGGTTTCATTCTCAGTCCCAGGAGGGAGAGAGAGGCAGCTGTGTGAGATCAAGGCATTTGGTCAGACTGCAGCTGTGATGTGTTCTCCTCTGCAAGATCATCCTGGCTCCAGAGGACAGGCTGAGAATAGGTTACCGGAATATTAACTCCCTGAGCAAAAGAAATGCAGGGGACCCTCTAATCTTAACTTTTCTCCTTCAGAGAATAGCAAAGAGATTATATATTTCCTTGAAAATAAGGATAAAGGAGAATTAATCCACTTTTCATTCCAGTCTCAATAAAAGGAGAAAGCCCTGAAGCAACTACACTATAACACTCAAGGTTCAATTAATCCTTGACTTAGTTGGCGGATTGCTTTCCTGTAGCTTGTCTACTTCTGTGCTTTCACTATAATCTACATTTTCCTTGATTATTCTTATATATTTATATATATATATATTATATATATAACATATATATAGTAGTTATTCAGTATATTTTATTTATTTACTGAAACATTTCCTTCCAATACCCTAAGGAAAGTATACTGATAACTTACTTTGTATACCCTGTACTCAACAAAATGCCTTATACTTATTAGGCTCTCAAACATCAATAATTGCCTGACGAATGAATAAGTGAATATATGCATGACGCTAGTGCTTGGATGAGTGCATAATTCTACAATATTCTTGATTCTATCAAGCTGGAGAAAGGAGAAAACATGGCTGACTAGGGGTCCTGGAGCTGTGGGGCTCAGCATTTTTGTTTTTTGGTTGTTGTTTTGTTTGTTTGTTTGTTTGTTTGTTTGAGGATGGCCATAGAATCAGGAAGCTTAAACCTTCCTTGAGTTTATTTGAAAAGAGAATCAAATTAAAGGGGGAATCTCCTATTTCTGAAACCCAATGCAACTGCCATCACAATCAAATTGCTGTTTTTAAGAGGGGAATCAGGAAACATATATGCCTTGAACAGAAAGGTTTTTGGTGGAACTGAGACTCCAACCTGTTGTATCTGTCATGTGCCAAAAACTGAAGTGTATCACTATTGTCTTCATTATTAAATTGAAGACAGCATTATTAAAAAATATTGTTGGCAGTCAACAAGAATAAATTGTGGAGTTTGGACCCCTGCCACAGAACAGGGGAGGGGGGGAAAGCATGATGTCTTAGGGCAACCTGGCCTTTGTCCAACGTGCAGTTTACCAGATTGCTGACATTTGCTAAGAGAACCATGCTATTCATCACTGGGGCAACTAGAAAAAAAAAAGTACAATTTGTCATTAGCCTTCATTTCAGAAATGATTTTCTGGTAATATCTTAAGTAGAATCTTATTTACTTTAACAAATAGCCCTATTTTAACGAAGATAAAGTTCCTTTTACAGAATTTGGGAGAACAAATAAATAATTCAGACTAGCCTTAGAAACAATTGCATTTCAATGGAAAATTTAGAATCACATTAAAGGAAGCTTATTGAAAAATAATTGAGGGGCGCCTGGGTGGCGCAGTCGGTTAAGCGTCCGACTTCAGCCAGGTCATGATCTCGCGGTCCGTGAGTTCGAGCCCCGCGTCGGGCTCTGGGCTGATGGCTCAGAGCCTGGAGCCTGTTTCCGATTCTGTGTCTCCCTCTCTCTCTGCCCCTTGCCCGTTCATGCTCTGTCTCTCTCTGTCACAAAAATAAATAAACGTTGAAAAAAAAAAATTAAAAAAAAAAAAAAAAAAAAGAAAAATAATTGAATGGAGAGAATCACTCTGTCCCTGTTACTATTACTGAATAAACACTATCTCAAAACTTGACCACGTAAAAAGATAATTTTGCTTTGCTCATTATTTAAGGACAGGAGATTTGACTTGGGGTCTCTCCTGCATTTCAGTCAGGTGTTGGCTGGGGCCGGGGCCATGGGGAGTCTAGCACACCCAAAACAGCTCACTCATAACTGGCAGTTGTTGCTGCTATTGCCTATGAGCCCAGCTGTTCTGTCATCTGGAGTGCTTCAGATGGCCCCTGCAGCAGGGTGGTCTCAGCTTAGACAGGCTTTTTACATGGCCCCTGGCTGCTCCCAGAGCAAGCTTCCCAGAAGAACTGGGTAGCAGCTGTACAACCTTTTTTGACCTGGCCTCAAAAGTCACGCCATGTCTCCTCTGGCCCATTCCATTAGGTCATAGAGACATTGTAAGGCCAGCCCAGGTTCGAAAGGAGGGGGATTTGACTTCATCTTTTTATTGTTATTGAATAAGAGCATATGAGATGGGAGAAAGAATTAATGTCATCTTTGGAAACTATGACCTTCTACAAGCTCACTTGGATTTATATATGTTTCTAATGAGAAACATAGGCATAAGTTATGTATTCTATGTGGAAAGTCCACAGATATTACATGTCCCTGTGAAGGTCATTATTTAACTACATAAGAGGTCAAGTCAATGATAATGAAAATTAATTGACAAGTTTACTTCATAGTTACTGAAACTTTCTACTTGAGTTTAAGAAAGGCATTGAATCATATCTTCATAGTTTTTTTTTTCCATCGTAGAAGTATCGTTTTTAATAAAATGCTTATTTATTCATTTTTTAGAGAGACAGAGAAAGTGGGGGGGGCAGAGAGAGAGAGAGAGAGAGAGAGAGAGAATCCCAACCAGACTCCACGCTGTCAAAACAGCGCCCAACATGGGGCTTGATCCCTCGAACTGTGAGATCATGACCTGAGCCAAAACAGGAGTCGGGTGCTTAACTGAACCCCTCAGCACCCCTGTAGAATATCTTTTTTGAAGCAAGTTTTACCTTGAAAATTGGTATTTCATTTAAAATGCCTAAAAGGTTAGAGAGGGAGGGAGCCAAAACATAAGAGACTCTTAAAAACTGAGAACAAACTGAGGGTTGACTGAGGGGGTGTGGGGTGATGGGCATTGAGGAGGGCACCTGTTGGGATGAGCCCTGGGTGTTGTATGGAAACCAATTTGACAATAAATTTCATATGAGAATAAAATAAAATAAAATAAAATAAAATAAAATGCTTAACATCTTACTTTCCATATAGTTTTAGGAATTAATATAAAATTCATCAGTATCAGTAGGAATGGTTTAGTTAAAATCATAGACGGTTAATAAAATCATATATAAACGTTTATTTATTTTTGGGACAGAGAGAGACAGAGCATGAACGGGGGAGGGGCAGAGAGAGAGGGAGACACAGAATCGGAAACAGGCTCCAGGCTCCGAGCCATCTGCCCAGAGCCTGACGCGGGGCTCGAACTCACGGACCGCGAGATCGTGACCTGGCTGAAGTCGGATGCTCAACCGACTGCGCCACCCAGGTGCCCCAATAAAATCATATATAAAGACAGAATTTGAGGGGTTTTTTTAATTTAAAAGCTTGAGATAAAAATATACTTAAGATTGAACAACTGTCTGCTTGTATGCTATCTGAAGATTAGTTTTAGTTCAAGTAAACAATTTTTAACTAAAATAAAGTTTTTTAATCACCTCAAAGTAATCTTTAACTTTAGGATTTCCACCCTAGTCTACTTCATGCTCAGCGTTTTAAGATCAAGAAGTAGAAGCGTTATATACGTGAATATAATGAGTTAAAGGTCCCAGTTATCTCTGGTTGGCGTCTGAGTTGATGTTAAGACGAAGTCGCTCTGACTCTAAAGATGATAGTGTTGACCAAAACAAATAGCCCAATGCAAAAATGACTGAAATTTTCCGAATTTGCCAAAGGAGTGTAGCATTTGCCACTATTAAAATATAGTTAAATGGACCAGCAACAGCTTTGGGGAGGCCGAGTTAGTTGTTGGAGAACATGTGCTTCCTGAAATGAGGAGATACCAGCAAAAGGCAGAGCTTTGTAGACAAGCTCTCTAGAGACCTTGAGCATCAAAGACCGTGAACGTCTTTAGAGACTTTGAACGTCACGGGAGCAAGGATGAATGCAACAAGACCACACGGGGTTTGGTAAGAAGAGCCAACCCAGGAGTAAGAACTATAAATGAAAAATGTGTGTGTGACACATAGGCAGAGCGGATGTCAGCTTCCAGGATAATACGTGTTATCATTGTATTGATTACAGGGAAAAACCCCTGAAAAACAGTCACTTTGCCACAGATTTACAGACTAATAATCAGCAAGATAATCGGAGCGGCACCCTTTTGTCTCCTTATTGAAAATACTTGTAGGTACCAGTAATTGAGGCCCTGCTCTGCAAGATGGTAAGAAATTATGTTGTAGGACAATTTAGTGAATCCTCACATAACTTCTTTGAAAGCTGCAAGAAAACTGAGGCATAGACAGCTTAAGCAACTTACCCAAGGATGTTAAGGATCAAAAAAGAGGAACCAGGATTAAAATTCAAATAACAGCCTTATTTAAAAGGTTATAGGAAGATTTTTAAATATACAAAATCTGCAAAATAAGAAATCTTGTACATTCATCACCAAGCTTCAACAACTGTCAACTAATGCCTGTATTTTTCTACATATCTCCACCCACCTTCCCCCTTCCATATTATTTTCTTTAATTTTTAAATTTTTAATTTTTTAAAATTTATTCATTTTTGAGACAGAGAGAGACAGAGTGTGAGCTGGGGAGGAACACAGAGAGAGGGAGACACAGAATCTGAATCAGGCTGCAGGCTCTGAGCAGTCAGCATGGAGCCCAATGCAGGGCTCGAACCCACTGACTGGGAGATCATGACCTGAGCTGAAGTTGGATGCTTAACTGACTGAGCCACCCAGGCGCCTCTGCCTTCCATGTTATTTTTTTTTTCAACGTTTATTTATTTTTGGGTCAGAGAGAGACAGAGCATGAATGGGGGAGGGGCAGAGAGAGAGGGAGACACAGAATTGGAAACAGTCTCCAGGCTCTGAGCCATCAGCCCAGAGCCTGACGCGGGGCTTGAACTCACGGACCGCGAGATCGTGACCTGGCTGAAGTCGGACGCTTAACCGACTGCGCCACCCAGGCGCCCCCTTCCATGTTATTTTAAAGCAAATTTCAGTTGTCCTATCATTTTATCCAACAATGTATCAGTATGTTTCTCTGAAAGATTAGAGCTCTTAATTCATACAATCACGACAACCAGATCACATCTAAAATTTAAGATCATTTCTTAATATCATCTGAGATTCATTCAGTGTACACATTTTCAACCATCGCATAAATATTACAAATGTTTAATTTTACAGTTTGTGTGAATTAGGGTCCAAATGAAGTACATACACTGCAATTATTTAAATAGTTTTCTGGGGCGCCTGGGTGGCTCAGTCGGTTAAGCGTCAGACTTCAGCTCAGGTCACGATATCGCGGTCTGTGAGTTTGAGCCCTGCGTCGGGCTCTGGGCTGATGACTCAGAGCCTGGAGCCTGCTTCTGATTCTGTGTCTCCCTCTCTCTCTGCCCCTACCCCGTTCATGCTCTGTCTCTCTCTGTCTCAAAAATAAATAAACGTTGAAAAAAATTTAAAAAATAAATAGCTTTAAAGTCTTGTAAACTATAAATGATTGAAAAACAAGCCTTTCTTTACTTGCCCTGTGGTTTATCTGTTGAGGAAATAGGGATTTTGTTGAATCCATTTCTTTATTTTTGTTTACGTTTTTATTTTGATTCTAGTGAGTTAACATACAATGTTATATTAATTTCAGGTGTACAATGTAGGAATTCAACAGTTCCACACATCACCCTGTGCTCATCAAGACAACTGCACTTCTTTTTTTTTTTTTTTTTTTTTAAATTTTTTTTTTCAACGTTTATTTATTTTTGGGACAGAGAGAGACAGAGCATGAACGGGGGAGGGGCAGAGAGAGAGGGAGACACAGAATCAGAAACAGGCTCCAGACTCCGAGCCATCAGCCCAGAGCCTGACGCGGGGCTCGACCTCACGGACCGCGAGATCATGACCTGGCTGAAGTCGGACGCTTAACCGACTGCGCCACCCAGGCGCCCCATGACAACTGCACTTCTTAATCTCCATCTCTTATTTAACCCATCCCCCACTCCCCTCCCCTCTGGTAACCATCAGTATGTTTTCTGTAATTAAGAATTTATTTCTCTCTCTCTCTCTCTCTCTCTCTCTCTCATTTTTGTTCCCTTTTGCTTATTTGTTTCTTAAATTCCACATATGAGTGAAATCATATAGTATTTGTTTTTCTCCGACTGAATTATTTTATGTAGCAATATACTCTCTAGATCCATCCATGCCATGTCAAATGACAAGATTTAATTCCTTCTTATGGCTGGATAATATTCCTTTGTGTGTGTGTATGTGTGTGTGTGTGTGTGTGTGTGTGTGTGTATACACCACATCTTTTTTATTCATTAATCACTGGACACTTGGGCCCCTTCCATATCTTGGCCATTGTAAATAATGTTGCTATAAACCCAGGAGTGCATGCTTCCCTTGAATTAGTGTTCTTGTATTCTTTGGGTAATTACCCAGTAGTGTGACTGCTGGATCCTAAGGTAGTTCCATTTTTAATGTTTTAAGGAACCTCCATACTGTCTTCCACACTGGCTGTACCAGTTTGCATTCCCACGAACAGTGCTTGAGGGTTCCTTTTTCTTCACATTCTCACCAATGCTGGTTGTTTCTTGTGTTATGGATGTTAGCCATTGTAACAGGTGTGAGGTGATATCTCATCGGAGTTTTGATCTGTATTTCTTTGATAATGGGTGATGTTGAGCTTCTTTTCATGTATCTGCTGGCCATCTGTATGCTTTCTTTGGAGAAATGTCTGTTCGTGTCTTCTGCCCATTTTTTAATTGACATTGTTGAATCCATTTCTTTAATAGACTTAAGCGTATACCTTTGACTTCTGTATCTCTTGTAAATTGGGAGTTACATCTACAGGCTTAATCAGATTCAGTATTCATTATTTGCTTGATTGTTTTTGATAATACTTATATATAAGTGAGGGTCTGTTCCTCCATCCAAGGGTTTACAATTGATCTCTTCCCTTGAGAAATATATGTCATACAAAGAAACTGTTACCATTGTATCAGTTACCACGTGGGACAGAAAAGGTGGTATACTTCAGACATATGTGAACAAAGGTTCCTCACAAATATGTCATAGACACAGAAGAAATTGAGAGCAGTTTTCAGGTGCAGATAATGGGGACAGCATATTTGATGGTAGTGTTCATTACTAAAATGTTTCTAGCTAAACCAAGAATCAGAAAGAAAATTCTGATTATTATAGCCAGTTGTATTCTAGTACTTCCGAGGAAAAGTAAGAACCGTTATGAAAGCAGGATGCAAAGAGATGATTGTTAACAAAACATAGCAGAAAAGATCTTGAAGTCATGACCATGAGCATTTCACCAAGGACAGCAGGACAGATAATGATTTTCCAACTAATCAATCAACAAGTTACCTTCATGTGTAAAGCAGTAAGACCACAGCTCTCATGAAATATAGTCATTTGTTCCTGCTTGCCCAGAATTTACAGAAAAGAAAGAAAACTAAAGTGCAGGACAATACCTCATAAGATTATACATAAGGACTTTGTGGCAGAGGGGTCACTGTTATCTGGTGTGGTTAGGATGAATATTATAGAGGAGGGGGTGAAGGGCACACTTTAAGGGGTTATTAGAATGAAGCTAGAAGGACTTGAGTGGGTGGAATATTCCATAAAACATAAATTGTAAATAAAAACAAGTATTTAAGAATCAGCACAGTATGTTTAAGGAAGTATGTTTAAGTATGTTTAAGTATGATTAAAAGATCAGCATCTTTTAAAAAAACATGTACCGTTTTTACATACATCTATGGCACGTCAGGTAGATCTAAAGTGAGGACTCATGTCACCTTGTTCTTGGTTTAGGTTAAACATGAGATGCCTTAGACAAGCCATATAACTCCATTAAATTTAAATTACCTATAAAAGAGAGCCTCGGTCTATATTAGAAGTTTCCTAATTTCTGGGACAAGTCAAGTTTTGAATGTTGAACAAGTTAATTTCTTGTAAGATCAAAACCAAATTCAACGAAGTAACAACAACCTGCCATCTGCTATCAGAATTATTTTTTTAAGAAGGTATATTTGAAATGGAGGCAGATGCTAGTCTCAGAAATGTGTGTGTGTGTGTTTGTGTATATGTGGGTGTGGGTGTGTAATTTACATTAAAAACAAACTCAGTTGCACTTATTTTTGTCGAATTTTGTTTGATGTAGACTGGTAGGAATCTCATTGTAGTGTCTCTCTGATCAGCATTTGGGAATCATAGACAAGCTGTTACTTAATGGTCCTTTCCTTTGTGACATTTTAAGAAATCATAACTGGGATAATGTCCCCATTGTACTCTGCCTTTAGTTGTTGAGCAAGTTCAGTGCCCTGTCTAGACCTTAAATGTACAACATGTGATTGCATCTGACATCAGAATAGTTCTGGGGTGCCTGCGTGGCTCAGTCTGTTGAGCATCAGACTTCAGCTCAGGTCATGATCCCCGGTTCATGGGTTTGAGCCCCATGTCAGTCTCTGGGCTGACAGCTCCCTCTCTCTCTGCCCCTCCCCTGTCTCTTTCTCTTCCTTTCAAAACTAAATAAACATTAAAAAAAATTTTTTTTTTAAAAATAGCTCTTGTTGGGGATACAGGAAAATTGTGTTCTAGTCTGCACTTTGACCCTCTTATGTGAGTTGTTCACGGCATGAAGCCTTTTCTAAAAATCATCTGGAAAAGTAAAATCACCCTACAGCCTTACCTATCTTGCCAGATTGATGTAAGTTAAATAAGATAACATATTTTCAGTTTTTATAAAGTATAAAGCGACATCAGTAGAAAGCTTTAATAAAAATACTGATCTATAAAATCCTCCAAATAGATATAAATTTACTAGTAGCTCAGAGTAGATGGTAGAGTTATGATTTTAATCGAGAAAATGACTTTCTAAGCACTAAAATGCAAAAATCACAAGCCTGAAGATTTTTTGACATTAAATCTTCAGAAAAATGACGTATATAATTCACCTCAAGCAGTTCCTAAAATTCCAGGACAAAATAATCAAAATTGTTAGCCAAGTAGATATATCATTTTTTTCCTCTCCACATCTGACATTTATCTGCACTTTGGCATTAAACAAATGTTAAGAGAGTCACTAGGATTTAAGTTCAATAATATATAAACGTAAGCATAAGTGGAGATTAAAACTTTGACAGAGAAGCCCACAGACTAATAATGAAATGTAGATGGGAACTTTTTTCCAAAGGAAAGGAAATGTGTCTTTTCTTGGTTGGAGAACACTAATTATCAATGATTTGGCAGAAGCCTACCACTCCTAATTGCATGAAATTATCAATCTGACATTTCTGAAAATGGCAGCAATCATGACTGCATAGAGCAGTTAAATATCCTCCTACAAGATAGCTGTTCATCGCTGAAAACACTTCACTCTTGTTACTTCTCTGTGAACTGTTTCTGTAGTGAGTTCTTGGAATATATTTATACATGTTTAGCATCGCCTGCATTTCGCTATTTAAATTTATAATGATAGTTGATCTCTGATAATGTGACAATGTAAGTAAAAAATTATTTGCAGAGAACTTAGAAGGTAGGTGATTTCAGGAATATTCTCTGCAATTTTCATGGAAGACACGAATATAGCACTATGACTGCAATGGTAATTCCACGGTCTGTACTTCCGTAAAATTCAAAATTGGAAAGATACCTTTGCAACATAGCAGTTGTAGTCCCTGTAGAAATTTTCTTTGTAATTGAAAACATTGAATTATATGTTCTGTGGGGATGTGGACAATTTCTGTCTTGTTCCTGCTGTGTCCCCCGGGCCTAATAAATTGATGGTGTCTAGGAAGTATTCCGTAAAGCTTTGTTGAATGAATGAAAGAATTCAAGTTTCAGATATGATGGAGAGGTTAAACAACTTTTCTGATTTATGTGATACAACCTAAAATATAGAAATGATCACATGAATTTGAGTCAATAGAATATCAAATTTTTGCTTAACGACCTACACCAATATGAAACAAAGCCAATGGAAGAGAGAGAGGCATTTTAATTTTTTTAATCTTAATTATTTTTGAGACACACAGAGAGAGACAGAGTGTGAGCGGGGGAGGAGCAGAGAGAGAGGGAGACACAGAATTCAAAGCATGCTCTAGGCTCTGAGCTGTCAGCACAGAGCCTGATGCAGGGCTCAAACTCCCAAACCATGCGAGATTGACGCTTAACCAACTGAGCCACCAGACGCCCCAAGAGAGGCATTTTAAATGTAGATCTGTGGCAATGTCATGTTAGGTCTAAAGAATCTTTGATGATTTGGCTGAAGCTCTTCTCTACTCATGGTATATATATTTTTTTAAACATATTTTTTTTTCAACGTTTATTTATTTTTGGGACAGAGAGAGACAGAGCATGAACGGGGGAGGGGCAGAGAGAGAGGGAGACACAGAATCGGAAACAGGCTCCAGGCTCTGAGCCATCAGCCCAGAGCCTGATGCGGGGCTCGAACTCACGGACCGCGAGATCGTGACCTGGCTGAAGTCGGACGCTTAACCGACTGCGCCACCCAGGTGCCCCTACTCATGGTATATTTATGTAGAAAGTATAGATTTAGAGGTCGCTTGCACTTAACATTTATCAAAGGAATTGATTGTTAAAATAAGAACAGTGAGGTAAAACAATGTGCACTGAGAAATTTGAGCCACTCGCTTAAAAAATATAAATTTTACTTTTATTCAGAAAAGTAATTACATGGGGAAGATGATGTGTTTATTTATACTTGAATATACATATATGTAACCTTTATATATATGTATCCTTTGTATACATCCTTTGACTTCTTTGGGAAAAATAAAGCAGATATTTTAAACTACAATCGGTATAATTCCTAGAAGAAGAAAATTATGGTACTGGTAAAATTTTCATTGTAACACTGATTTCTTTGCAAACACATCCTTCGTGATTGTGTAGTCATGTGCCCCTTTTACTGACTATACACCACTTTTACTCTCACGCAAGGTTTGGAAAAAGTGCCAAAAGAGCTCCCTCCTGACACTACGCTGCTGGACTTGCAAAACAACAAAATAACCGAAATCAAAGATGGAGACTTCAAGAACCTGAAGAACCTTCATGTAAGGACTCTTTGTGTATTTGTTTGTTGGTTGGTTTGTGAGTTGTAACAAGATCTGACTCGGGAGATTTTTCAAAACAAAACTCAGGTAAGGCCTGGAGTACTATATGGTAATAAATCAACACATAAGTGTTGATTAAATTCTCTGTTTAGGGAGCGATAGGGGAGCAAAGCATCGTATTCATTAACCCCTAAAAGTCAGCCCGTTTTCTTGCATATACCCCATATATCTTTAGTATTTGCTTCCTAAAAATATATATCTTAATCTTCTCTTATGTTTCATGAATAAAAGTCTTTATCTCCCCAGTTAGATAGTACTTCATTAGGCGAACAAAATGGACTACTGATCTTAGCATTCATTTATTTCTTTTTGTTTTCTTTCATTCATTTTCTAAGAGGTGCAAGTGTTTTAAAGGCTCAAAGATTGGCACCAATAGAAAAAGGGATAAACATCCATGTTTTACTTAGTAAATATAATTCTATCTCCAAACATCTATATCTATATATCTAGATCTTGCTTTGTATGCAGGAGTATGCATGCTTCATTCTTATCTGTATCTGTGCTTTTATTGTCATTATTATAGTGTCACACATCCAGTGTACCGGATAGGATTCCAGCAGAAAATTAATGGCACTCTCAAAAGGGTTCACAGAGAAGGCTTTACTGAAGGGACTATTTACAAAGGGATATAGGAGCCAACAAAGTGTTATGAAGTACGCAAGCCCACCTTGAGAGAAGTGGGGAACTGTATTCCCACCTCCTGATTTCCTGTCAGTGTCTCCTATGGATGAACCTAATGAGAGGTCAGAGGTTAGGGTCATCTGGGTTAGGCAGTTTCCAAGTTCACTTCCCAGGACATAGAGGAAGGTCACAAAGAACAAAGAATGAGTATAACTGTAGTTGGGAGAAAGTACGTTATAAATGGAGAATGACCAACCCAATCAATAGGGTTAAGTATTGCTAAGGCAGCCTTCTGTAAGAGAAAGTGCATTGCCTTTTCAGGTAGGTCATCAGAATCCCTATGAACTGTATTTTTAGTCCAGCTCTCTACCTGTGGGATGAGTAGAATGTAGTCTCCCCTCAGAATATCATTGCATGTTTATTATAAAGAAGCTGGGTTTCAATGTCCATAATAAATGCCAAACACCTCACTGTAGGCCCCTCTTGAAGTATTGAGTCTGGTCCTGGGCAAGACATTTTTAGAAGGGCATTAACCTTTAAGTATCTTCAGAATGATCATCATGGGGATAAAGAATCTGGAAATCATCTCTTATAGGCACAGTTGACAGAGATGTGGATATCTAAATTGAATGAAAAAAGGTCACGAGTGACATATATGAAGGGCCATATTGGAGAAGAGAAATTGAACTTACTTACTTCAACTACAAAGTGACAGAATTGTCCTATTGGCAACTGAGTGGAAATTTCAGGGGAGCAGAGTTTTGCTTAACATTAAAAATACAATGTAAAGCATTAGAATTTTCAGAAAAAAAAGGGAGAGAATTGCATAGTTATGAGATGTAGAGATAATGTTATGGGTACTAAGAGTCAAATCAGACATATCCTACATCAGGTTACCAGTTAGTATTTGAGAGAATATTGGACAAAGGATCTAGAGGGTTAGCAGAATTTTGAAAGGAAGAGAAGAAAAGAGGGTTTTCTGTGTGAAAGGACAGGCAAGGCAAATAAAATAAGCAGATACAGGAGTTGGCTGGAGGGAAAGATACAGGCTGCAAAGAGTGAAGATAAGGCATGAGCTAGAGATCTGAAATCTTGAAGCAATGGGATCCATTTCTACTGATAAGATACGGACCTGAGCCCCAACTCACGTTTTCTCTGCCTTCATGGTATGTTTTCACTCGGAGTGAGCTGATGGTGATACCAACACAGTTTGCCAATGACTCTTCAAACTGTCACTGAATATGTTAGAAGATTAAGAAAAATTTAATGTTATTTCCAATGAGCTAAAATTTAAAGGCGTCATTTTATTTTTATAACTTCACCCTAAAGGGACTTTTTTAAGGAAGGAGAATTCTCTTACTCTAATCTCAAATTACTGTATGTTTAAGTATAATCTGAATAATTTGTTTGACCTCCTTATAGCCTTAAATAAGAGATATCTAGTTTCTGTGACACTCTCTTTAAATCTGGCATTTGTAATAAGATGTTCTTTCTTTTCCATGTCTCCTTCTCAGTATGTTTTAGACAACTACTATCTTGGAATCTCTTTCCTTCTACTTCAAAGTATACATTGAAGAGAGGAAGAGTTTATTAGAGCTTCCAACTGTTCAGGGAATGTTAACCGGCTATTTTTCTCTTACTCTTTCATTCATGATCATTTCTAAACTTGTTATTTTGCAAATAAACGTTATAATTTCAGCCAGGAAAGGCACGCTTGAATGAGAAGGAAGAAGAGAAATGAAAATTTAGCAAAGATTAAAATAGAAAGGATTTAACAGAAAGCTTCCTTTTTTCTCAATAATTTGATCAATTTAAACTCTGTGTCTCATAATGAGTAGTATATGCTGTGCAAGAGTAGTTTTATACTTACAGAAATGTAATATAATACTTTTCTATGTAATAGAAAAAACATAATTATTCTGTGAAATAATGGAAAATTAAGTATTACAATGCCAACTTTTAATATATTTCCTTTGAATAAATGCTTAATAAATCTAGTAAGGAAGTTCTTTTTAATTAAAAATAAAAAAAATTGTCAAAAGTTTCATAATAACGAACATTTGTGTATCAATTACTACATACTAGGCTTAATACCTATATACAGTCACTTATGTAATTCTTACAACTCTTCTTATGAGGTAGACACTCTTGATAACTCCCTTATACAGATGAGGACACTCAGGCACAGAGAGGTTACTTATTCAGTTACTTGTTCCTAGTCACACAGCAAACAAGAGCCAAATCTTGAGATCTAAACTTGAGAGCATTCTGAATTGACTCTGTACATTTATTGCCTATAAATATGATAGTAACCATACAGTCCCTTAAAACGATACCTGGTACAGAGTAAACCTGCATTAGTGGTTTTGGGGAAATAATACGAAGTCAGGCTTTAACATTTTTTTGTTTCAATTGTGTTGAAATATAATTGACACACAGCACTGTATAAGTTTAAGGTATACAGCATAATGACTTCATATATTGCAAAGTGATCACCACAATAAGTTTAGTTAATATCCTTCATCTTGGACAATATATATATATATGTGTGTGTGTGTGTGTGTGTGAAAAGAAAAAAAATGTATTTTTTCTTGTGACCTTGCGAGGAGACCTTTTAAGACTTACTGTCTTAGCACCCTTCAAATATACCATACCCCAGTGTTGGCTGCAGTCGTAATGTTGTACCTTACATCCCAGCCCTCATTTAACTGGAAGTTTGTAACTTTCGATCACCTTCTTGGATGAAGGTGGTGAAAATGCTTTTATTCTTTCTTCCACTCCATTTCCATTGCCTGTTATCTTTTCATCACCTCTCCCATACCTCCCAGGCTAGATCCCTTTTTATTTAGTTACCAAGGAAAGGAAGTAGGTTGTGCTGATTTTTGAGGCTGTGCTTCGATTTTAGTTTATGTGATGCTCAAGTCGTTTCCTGCCCGCAAGCAGCAAGTTCTCTTCTCCTCTGACTTCTCTCACCTCTTAGCAAAGTCTTGATGTGTCGATTCTACTTTTCTTTCTCTCTCTTTTCTCTTTTTTCTTTCTTTTTTTCTTTCTTTCTTTTTTTTTCTTTCTTCTTTCTTTCTTTCTTTCTTTCTTTCTTTCTTTCTTTCTTTCTTCTTTTTCTTTTCTTTCTGTTTTCACTCTTGTTTGCATTTATCTTATGCAGAATTGACTCCGGGCCATAAGTTTTTGTTTCTTCAGTTTCTTCTGTGATATCTTTTTGTTCTGTGCATCCTCCTCTTCTGATTTAAGAGGAATCTGCTCTTTTACAGTAAGGATTATCTCAGGTAGGGGTTAATCCAACCATAAGCCCTGTAAGTTTAACTTCTGCATCTTGGCTTTGTTCACTTGGATGTGCTCAATGACCAGAGAATCTACATCTAAACCCTTAAGTTCAGCTCTACTCTCTGCATTTTTTAAGCATATTCAGTAAAAACTCGGCACTCTTTCTGAGCCACCTGTGTCCAGCTTCACTCTCTGGCCTGGGCACAGCTACCAACTCCACGATCGTAGTGACAGGATGGCACATGTGGCTTCTGCAAAGTGACATCCTTCAGATAATCGGTGGCTTTTCCTTGATGTCCTGGGAAATCTCACGTGCGTTTTTAAAGTGAACACAAAGATTTGATTGTCTCGACTTGCATGATTTTGTAGGATTTTCTGGATCAAGTGAGAGGTGAACCATTTTCAGAGATCATCTCAGGCTGTTTATGGGAAGAGGTTCCTTCTTTTCATTAGCTGATCTCCTGATGACTACCTGAGGTTCACCTTTGACTCTTTCTCTGCTTTCGCTGGCCTTTGGCGTTAGCCAATGTAATTAGTTTATTCCTATCTTACAATCTTGTCATTGCCTGTTATTTTATGAGTGTGCTTTCTTAAATAGGTATCAGCGTGCATGGAACTAACATCAACCATCTTTACCAATACTGTATATACACAAATAACTTTGTTTTCGCTTGTGGATCTGTTTTATGTGAAGTTCTAGCTCATATAGCTCTTAAAAGTTTACCTCATTATGACCGAAATTTTCATAGCTTATATTTATTTTTCAAATGTATTTTAATTTGAAAGCAGGTGTGATTTCTACTGGATTAAAACATTCAACCGGCAATGCCATTTGAAAAGTGCTTTGCAAAGAAGTCCATATGCATCACTGTGCTTTGACTCTCACAATAACCCCCTGTAGGTGCTATTATTATTCCCAGTGTACTGAAGAAATAATTGGGGCAAGTGTCCTACTGCCACTAAAACTTAAGGCAGATAGTACTATGACGTGCTCACAGGTAGAGGTGTTATTTAATTATTACCTAGTGAACAAAGTAATATTTTATTGGCTGAAATAACAGGTAATACATCATCAGGGTGATTCTGCATAATAGGTTTTGACATTTAATGTAAAATAAGCAGATTTTCAGACCATGTTTAATATATTTACTGATGCCAAGCTTTCAGAGTTTTCTTCCATAGATGGCAATAGATGCTCTCCTCTTTCTTCATAATTAATTAAGCAGCTGCCATGTTGGGTGTCTTTCAATGATGCAGCTCCTCTTAGACCGCTCTTCTAGCTCTGCTTTTACTGATTTCCTGGACATTTTGCTTGTAAATATTAATATCCTATGACTTGAACCATGGCGAGTGTTTGAATTTTTTATAATACGCTTTGGGATTTCCTGGGATTTTGTCTTAACCAACCCATGCATCTTTTAGGATCAGTTAAAAGATTGTTACTTGTGATAGGTTTAATTAGTCGAATAATGGGAACAACATGAGGATGTACATGGGTTAACCTACCAGCTGTTACCTTCAGAAAGTATTTCTGCATTTCTGATAGTATAAGTTCTCATTGTTTTATTTTTTGTCCCTGTGCATTTTCATATATGCACAAAGTGCACTACAACTGAAAAGCAAGTTTCTCAGACCTGGATAAAATTATCCCGAATCCCATAGGATTAGTTGACAAGAAGACTTGGAATAATAAGAAGTATGGTTCTATAGATATACATATCATTGGAAAAGAAAGAAGTAGCCCAAAACTAAGTTTAGCAATAGCTATATGTGTAACAATAAGGAATGAGAAGTAATTTTCTATATTAGGAGAAGGCAGGAACAAAAATTTAAGAATTACCAAAAATATTAACATACTTGACTATATAAAACCTTACATGTAAAAAGGACAAAAACAGAATAAAAAGTATTAAGGCTCTGCATTTCATGTTAACTATATCTTTATTTTCTATAAACCAGTTATTAAATATATGAAAATGTAATATAAATGAGAAGTATTGTGATCATGCAAATCTTTCTTTCCATAAAATACCGAACAAAAGGAAATTGATTTTACCTTTCAAGTGACCAAGAAATCCAAAGAAATTACAGTGAGCTACAACATAATATACCAATTTGGCAAACTTTTGGGGAAAAGTTTTATCTAAATTTGTAAGGCTGCAAGAAAATTTTATGTCTTGCATTGCTGATGACGGGACAAATCAATGCCATCCTATTGTAGTGGAATCTGTGACAGCAGTCAATGAATATGGATTTTTAGGTTAAAACGTTGACTGGGGGATGGATGCCCGTGGCATTGGCTTGTTTTCAGGCATTTTGGGTTACTCTCATAATTTCAATCTTTAGGAGTATTTACTGTTGAAAAATTAAGTGTCTCTGTATCTGTATTATAATCTATATTTCATCACCTTAATTTCTGATGTTCAGATCCTCATTACACTTCTGAAATGAAAGAATCACATTTGGTTAATTCTTTTCTGATCTCTTGCAATTTTGTAGATTTCTCTGCTAGTCTCATGAATGAAATAAATAAACTACACACCTATTATATATATATGTTGTTTTTGTTCACTATCTACAGACGTTGATCCTTGTCAACAACAAAATTAGCAAAATCAGCCCTGGAGCATTTACACCTTTGTTGAAATTGGAACGACTTTATCTGTCCAAGAATCATCTGAAGGAATTGCCAGAAAAAATGCCCAAAACTCTTCAGGAGCTGCGTGCTCATGAGAATGAGATCACCAAAGTGCGAAAAGCTGTGTTCAATGGCCTGAACCAGATGATCGTCGTAGGTACAGATAGTCTTATAACTCTAAGGCCAGGATTGAAGGTTCACCTTAAAAGATTCCAAGTAAGCTTTAGCTGCAGGAAGGGAAATTAGCTAGAACTGGCATGTCTTTAGCCTATACCAGGAACAGTAGCAAGACCAGCAGAAATGAGATTTTGAATCTGTGCCTTACAATGTTTTTGTTCCTCAATCTTAAGGATCTGGGAGTGTGGAGAAAACTGTAGGCCCAAAGTCACCCTCATGTATGGCCAAGATGCAATGGAATGGATGGAATTAAGTAGTAATTAATTAGAGATATGTGGGGGATACCTTTCCACTGTGGGGATTGTTTCTATTGTGAACATTCATAAATCATTTGTTTTAACAAATGTGTTCTAATCGTGATAACAAATGGCGATTTTATAATTGGCTTACAAAATGCTAGTTTCAGATTATTTAGCGTTGTAACTCATCTCAGGAAAGTAATAGCTCCATCATAAGTGTGACTTATAAACACTTGTGTTTGTTGATTTCCGGGTAAGCCTATTGCTTTTACCATAAATCTTTGTGTTTTATTGTTATTGTTTGGTTTTTGTTTGTTTTAATGAGAGAAAATTTTACCTTAGTTTGCCATCCCTATGAAGAGCGTGTTCATTAATTTCTGTTTTGTTTTTCAGTCAAGCTGTTATTGACCCAAATTTCTCTTAAACTCCTTGTTGAAACAGACACGACTCTGATTTGCAATATCCTAATATTGTTCTCTAAGAACTTTGCACTTTTTGCATTTGTAGAACTGGGCACCAACCCGCTGAAGAGCTCGGGAATTGAAAATGGAGCCTTCCAGGGAATGAAGAAGCTGTCCTACATCCGCATTGCCGACACCAATATAACCACCATCCCGCAAGGTGATAGAAAATTCTCCAAAGCAGTTTGAACATCCAAATGTAACAACTTTAACATTCAAAAAAATTGTTTTGGAAATTTAAACGGTGACTGAAGCAGCCAACGTTATTTCCAGTAAATTGTCTACCCTTGTTTCTATTGAGCCTGGACGACCCCTGGGCCATTTAGGCTCATTGTAGAGATGGCGAGACCTATAAAGTCTCTTCTAAGATATAACTTACACATAATGATTTCATATTAAAGAATTGTGAGAGCACAGGGGAAAAAGTACAGTTATTTAAAGAATAGAATCCCTTGCTGGTGTTAAAGGAAAAAAGATACATGGGAACACCTCAGAAATTGAGCCAACTTTTACTTTGAGTCTCCAATCTTTTAGTGAATTCCTTTCCATCTTACTCTCTGAATAA
The DNA here is from genome assembly GCF_022837055.1 of Prionailurus viverrinus. Lineage (NCBI taxonomy): Eukaryota > Metazoa > Chordata > Mammalia > Carnivora > Felidae > Prionailurus > Prionailurus viverrinus. The sequence continues at coordinate 110,356,099 of NC_062567.1, read as the reverse complement.
GAGGATCCATAGTGGCCACTTATATAATAAGTCTTATATAATAGTGTTGTAGAGAATATGGATTTTGGTCTATTTGGTCTGTTTGTCCCTAACTGGCTCTAAGACCGTGGACAAGTTATTCAATATTTATGCCTTAACTTCTTTATTGGTAAAGTGGTAATAACACCAACATACAACTCCATTAGATTGTCTAATGATTAAATAACTAATTCGAAAAATATCAGGCATGTAAATAAATAGTGGATTAATATTACCTTTTATTATTTGTAAAAATGTTTTAACACTCATTTTGCTTAGGCAAAGAACCAAACACTGGAGACAGGACAGTGAATAGGGTATACTGCCTGCCTTCATGGACCTTATTACCTACAGCAAAGCCGGAAAATAAATAGCAATCACTACACAGCCATGGGGTTAAGGTATTGTGCTAAGGGCTACCTGGGAGAGACACATAAGCCATAAAGAAAAGAAATCTAATCACCATAAAGAAATTCCTCTAATTTTCACATTTTACCTGGCCCAGGGTTTTAGTCTTTCAAAAGCCCAGCTGTATTCTCCAAGTTTCCCCTCCATCTGGCCCTTTCTCAGCTTAGATATCTTGTTCTTGGACTGGGCACAAAATGTAGGTTCTTGCCCACAGAAAACAATTACCTTTTATTGTGCTTCCACAGAAACGTCAGCTCCTGTGAGTACATATTCCATAGAATGGTTTCTTACTACCCCTTGCTCTCTCCATAGTCTTTTTGCTACAGAAGATGTTTTTATGCCCATAACAGCAACTACTGTTATAGATAGATAGATAGATAGATAATAGATAGATAGATAGATAGATGATAGATGCTCATTTATAGTTTATAAAGCACTTTCATATTGAGCCTCCAACTTGTTGCATGTAACGAGTGTCATTCTTTAAAAAAAATATTTATTTACTTTGAGAAAGAGAGTGTGAGAGTGTAAGACAGAGAGGGAGAGGGGCAGAGAGGATCCCAAGCAGGCTTCACGCTCAATGTGGGGCTCGATGCAGGGTTCATTCCCATGACTGTGAGATCATGACCTGAGTGGAAGTCAGATGCTCAACAGACTGAACCACCCAGGCACATCAGTTTTAGTACTATTTTAATTATTTAATTATATTTTTGTATAGAATATATACACATACATTTTGCCTAAGGCCATAGAGCTATAGAAGGCTAAATAAAAAAACTGGAACCAGTCTTTGATTTTGCTGTCCTTTTTAATGCATCCTCCAAAATATCTTTCAGTGACACATTTCATCACTTAGGGATCTATATTCCTCACATCTTCTCCCTATTCTATGTACTCTCTTCTCACCATTTCTAGCTTACTTTTATTTATTAAACACTTACTATAAAAATTACAGTAACTAAATTTTGTTCAGCCCTTATTTAGTAGCAGGTATTGTGCCAAATGCTTTTTGTGGATTTTTCTATATGAATCTCAAACCATTCCTCTCTAGGAATATTATCATGCCTGCTTAATAAATACGGAAAACCAAAGCTTAATGACATGAAGTAAATTGTGACCAAGGTCTTGGAGTTTGGAGGTGGCCAAGCTGGGACTGTGCTGTGCTGATGTCAGAGCCCATGTGCATGACCACTGTATTCTGCTGCTTACCTAAGTCCTCTCTCTTATGCATATTTATGCTGATGAAATACATGAGTCTGCCTTTCTTAGGCTGGATTCTTACACCAGAACATCAGCTGCCTCTGGGAGGCTTAATGTCCACATTAATGGTCTACCATCACTGATGGAAACACAAGGCCGTGGAATGAAGTGATGAGTTATGGTTTCTCCACTTAGAAAACACGAGTGAGAGGTCTGGCTCAGCCACTTAGTCTTTCTGTGACTTTAGGCTAGTTATTGCACATCTCTAAAACCTCAGTTTTACTATCTATGGAGGTATTAGTGACACCTATCTTCTAGTATATTTGTGAGGATAGACACAAATAAGACTTGAATGTGCATGCATAGTATCTGGCCCAAGGTAAGCTCTCATATTTACCTTAAAAATGAAAAGGGAAAGGAACAAAAAAAGTAACTAGAGTATAGGTTCCTTAGCTCAACGCTACGGTGGCAAAGATTAATGGTATTCTTTGCAAATTTGCCTCTCTCTATCTTATTGCAAAGTTTTCTTCCACAAACTTTCTCCTGGCTACCTTAACTTTGGGGAAACTGACATTGCAAAAGGGAAGACACTTAGAACCTTGGTAAGAGTTATGGATGTGATGATAATTGTTGTTCTAGAGACACTACATTTTAATACTATCTTTTCATGGTGATAGGGAAGAAAGGATGTGTATTCAATATGGTTCGTTATAAAGTCACTCATTAATTACATATGGGAGTATTTTAAAAATCCACACTTGTGTATTCTAAAGAGACTTGAATGGTTAGAATCCCTTCTTCCAAGAGTTTGCATGATATTTAGTCATAAGAACTGTGCAATTGTGATTTTGTTACCGGACCCCGGAGACTAGGTTCTTGAGTCTCAGTGTCATAGAAATGAACACTGAACTGAAGGGAAAGAGTGTGGGTGGAGTTTATTGGAGATAACTTGTGTACAAGGGAGCCGACAAGAAAGAGAACTGTTGCTCTCTGAAAGGGTATTGTGCAAGACTTGTAAAGGCATTTTTCCTAGGGGAGAGGGGCTAGGATTTGGGAAGCATTCTTCAATCCCACGGTCATTATCTGCGGTCGTTAGTTTTCAGTGGACAAGAGACAATCCCAGAATGCCTTTCTCTATGGTTGACATTCTTTTAGGGCCCCTGGAAAATAGAAATACTTGTGCAAGCAGGCTTTAAATTGTTACTTCTAATTTTGCCCAGACAACCATTACTCGTAATGACTATTATCTCATTTGTTCGCTTTCCCAGAAGGAGGTATTTGTCTCTAAGTATATGGAAACTTTTAACCTTTGCCTCAGACCAGTGGCTTTATGGGAGTTAAGTCCCTCTTGCTTCTCTCATACTGTCTCAACTTCATTTCATTCAGTTAAGAGCAACTATAGTTCAATTTAACTCCTTTTGACTGTCTGGGAACATTTTACCTTCCCTACTTAGCAGCTAGATAGTCTCCAAATTTGTAACTTTGAGTCTCTGTTTCTTCGTCTATGAACAGGGATTAACAAAAAAAGTTTGTAAACTGAAACAAGTAAATGAGCTAAGTTAGGGAAAGTGCCAGTATCAGTGTTGACCACATTTCAGACTTGCAGGGAGTAGAAATTCCTTCCTTAGCAGCTCCCACACAAAACATAGAGAAACTAATACTAACGTCAAATCAAATATGGACTAAACTTTTACATTAAATAGACAGTACTGATAGAATTCACTGACACGCAATGACAATTTCATGCCGAACATAACCTGCAGTTTTCCAATTTTGTTCTTTATGGACAAATAACCGACACTCTCTGCTAAGCAGATGTTAGTTCTACATGTAACCAATTTGCTCTTTTCTTTGTGGTTGGTGCTATTCTTGTAAGTGGAACAATATGCCCTTTAAAAAGCTGTATAAAAGCATAATGCATCCTCAGATGGCAGGAGGAAATGAAAATAAAATATTTAAACTTTTATATTAATATTACTAAATTTTTCGAAGTCCTAGCCTTTCAAGAAGCACTATCCAGAGGTTTTGTGGATACTTTGGATCTGAAATTATTTCCCCAGGTGTTCTACATATGGCAGGTCGCTTGATTATAGGCCTCCACATTCCTCTTGTGTAGGGGAACAGTCTTGATTTGAAAGGTCCAAGTAATCGTTAGCTCTTTGGACACATCCGTGTTGCAGAGGAACTTGATGTTGGGTTTGTTTTTGCATTTGATTTATTTAAAAGTTTTTCTTGTTTCTTTTTTTATTTTTGAGAGACAGAGAGAGAGAGAGAGCATGAGTGGGGGAGGGACAGAGGGAAACACAGAATCCGAAGCAGGCTCCAGGCTCCGAGCTGTCAGCACAGAGCCCAATGTGGGGCTCGAGCCCATGAAACCGTGAGATAATGACCTGAGCTGAAGTCAGACGCTTAAACCTACTGAGCCACCCAGGCGTCCCATGTGTTTGATTTTTAATGCAGAAAAGCTGATTAAGACTGAAGCCAGCACAGTGTATCAGCGACAATTATTAATAATGCCCATGAATGAGATACTTAGTTAAATTTGCCTATAGGTTTAACTTATACATGATCTCTTTATTATAGCTCAAATGCTATAATAAAGCATATAATAAAGAGTTGTCATCTTGTATCCACGGTAGTGTTAACTTATTAACAGAAGTGTAAGAAACTAATGAGATTCAGGGTTTGACCTCAGTTCTACAATTGTATCCTAAGAATTCCTGAGACAAAAATCTACTATGAGAGAAACCACAGTCCATGTTTTTATTTAAAATCAAACTACGAGAAAAGGAAAAAGCCCCTGTACTACTTCTAGAAGTGTATATTGTTATGAAAGGGATGAAGAAAAAAGATAAAAATCAAAACCAATGAAAATGATGTAAAGCAAATCCTTTGACACTCTGTCTTTTAGAAAATTGGTGGCCTTTGTCTTCATTAATTCTTTACATCCCATCATTACGTTTACCTACTAATGTAACATTTTGTATTTCTGTATTCCAGGTCTTCCTCCTTCCCTTACTGAATTACATCTTGAAGGCAACAAAATCTCCAAAGTTGATGCAGCTAGCCTGAAAGGACTGAATAATTTGGCTAAGTAATAATATTCTTTCATAACCTTATGTCTGTAAAATGGCTAGATGTATAGGTGCCCACATGCTCAGAACTAGAAATGCCATGGGCAATTTCTGACCATACCACGTTTTTTGCTGTTGGTCCCAACAATCTCAGACCTCAGCATGCTCAATTATTTCTTTAAAAAGCCATGAAATAGCGTACTTAGCATAACCATGACATATCTCATGTACAATGTACCTGATTAAATCAACATGCTTATTCAGTAGGTTCTAACTTAATTGAATTCAACAGAAGGTTGATTACGTTATAACCCAGTGTTCAGAATTTGAAAATGCCTTAAAATGAAAGCTACCAGGACATGGAAATACTGGGCATCCCACACCATTGTATCTGGATGATTATGATGAGATTCTCATATCTCTATTCTCTGAAGAGTTTAAAATGTCTCTGGACATTTAATGTTGTCTTACAAAAGTCATTGGGTCGTGTGTGTGTGTGTGTGTGTGTGTGTGTGTGTTTCTGGGCCTTGTTAACTTTTTTTTTTTCCTGATAGATAATCATTAGTTCCTTTCCTGACTTCTAGCCTAACTTTAATCTTTTTACGTTTGCAATCTGGTTAAGTAATAAAAAGAGGAGAAGGCTTGCAAACTATTTGCTTTATCTTCAAAAAACACTGTGCTCTTGAACTGTGTTGCTGAATGTTCTTACGAAGGAGCGTAGTGTTATGCCAAATTGACTCACTTCTCTTTTTTTCTTTATAAATTTTATGGGAGACAAATAAAGTATATCATTTATCCTTGAGAAATAGCTAAGACAAGATGATATATAACACAGCTTTTCCCATTGTTGTGGATATTCCCCAGTGAGCTGGTGGGTGGTGAGAGCTGACGGTGAGCATATGGATGTGACTGTAACACAGTGTATTACCCTAAGTCTCAGATGAGAAGAAATCTAAAGTCATTTTCATTACAGCCTCTAATATAGAAAATATATTTTGAAATAGCATTGTGCATCACTGACCTTTTTTTGTTGATTTGGTCCCTCTAGCTGCAGAAAAATGTAGGAAGATCAGTTGCATTGCCTATTGTATAGAACTGTCTTTAGGACAGCTGTTAGTGGTAGCAGAGGTAGAGATGTACAATAGTCTAATTCCAAATATGGTAAGCCACTAATAATATCTTTGCCTTTTTGGAATAAAAGTTTATTTTATACTGAAAGTGGTATGGAATTTTTTTTTAACTCCATTCATTAAATTGGAGCAGATTGACCCATTGGCCAAGCAAATTTTTCCAATTCTTGAATTTATCAGACAAATTTCTTTTTGGAATCAAGTCCAGAAAAACATGTCTATGAAACCATCAAATCCTCATGTTGTTTACTCTTCACTGATGTTGGGACATGAGAAGTATTTTGGTATTGAAAATCAAAACTGGGAAAAGAAGGAAAAAAGCAGCCACTGATCTCAGAACGTTGTGGGCCAAATATTCCAATTAGTTATTAGGAACATGTGGGGAGAAATAGTATATGCCTCTCTCCAAAAATATAAGATGGCTTTGGGGCACACTTTCCTTTTTGTTACATATGTATACATATATCATCATCTCCCTTATTTGATGAAATACTCTTCAATGGAAGGAATCATTGGTTTTGAGCCATGTGCCCTCTGCCTTCATAAGGCTAGAATAATATCTTGAACATAACAGGTCCTCAAAAATATTTATTGATTGAACATATAAATAAATCACCATAAAATTGAAGTTTCTTTGAATCAGTTATTAAGAATATTATATTCTAATGTATTAGCCCAAAATTGGATATGGGATTTGGAGTGTTGTAAGAAATAGGAGACCTGACTCTGTGATAGAAGAGAGAAGATCAGAAACAAGAAATAAATGTCTAAGACTGGGGAAGCTGGGGTGGTGGGGAAACAACGTGTTCTCTGCCAAGATGCCAGGTTAATAATCAATAGCTAAGATAAATCCACTGTTTTATTAATAGCTTAGAATTAACATACTATAATCTCAGTTATTTCAAATACCAAGTCATGATTAAAACTGAGAGACTTGGGTTACATAAACCAGAATCTAAATCTCAGAAGGGCTCAAAAATCAGAACTAGCTGAAGGCAAGCTAAAACGATCCTACAGAAAGTTTCCAAGCCTATTCCACATCATGTGAAGGAGCCCGATAGACTCCTCCTCTTTCTCTCCCTTTGAGTTTGCTGGTTCTCTTTCATTACCTTGTTGCCTCATCCCAGGTATCTCCTCTCTGCCCTTTAGGATTGACAGCACCCTAGTTTGACAGAGTCATTCATCTTTAGAATGCCAAATACATCAACCTTGTCTCCATGTTAACCTCTTCTGACTTTTGAATCCCATTTACTAGGAAGGGACCGCACGGCTGCAGAACTTTCACTTGTTATGCACTTAATTTAAAAAAAGCAGCCCAAAACTTTGAGTGGTATTGTAGAAGAAATGTTAAAGGGCCAAGAAACAGACATGTAGGTCAGAGGTCAGGGTCAGAAGCCAGGAATGCTGGCACCAGGCAAATTCTGATAGTAGCAGATGATCACTGATAAACTCAAACGAAAGCAAAATGCTAATTCTGTTAACCTTCCTGGCAGATATGTTTACTGATTCATTGGAACCTTCTACCTTTTATTTCCAATGAAGAAATGTATATAATAAATATACAATTGTTTGATTTCTAAAGTGACCCAAATGATAATAGTACTCCTTTGAGTCTTCTACGGAGTGAATTCATTATATGTATTATACATAGAATCAATTCAGCAGCGACTCATTGATCATAAGAAGTTTTCTGTTAGGACTGGATATGCTGCAAAACAGTCACTTTTCTCTAGGAGAGACCACAAGTACACAGTCCCTTGAATTTTTTAAGAGGGTGCTAACAGGATGCTATAGGAGCATTTACTAGGGGTACCTATCTAGTTTGGTAGGATCAGACGAGTTTCAAAGAGAGTAAGTTGGGGTGCCTGGGTGGTTTAGTCAGTTAAACCCAAGACTCTTGATTTCAGCTCAAGTCATGGTCTTTGGTTCGGAGCCTAAGGTTGGGCTCTGCACCGACAGTGCAGAGCCTGTTTGGGATTATCTCTCTCTCTCTCTCTTTCTCTCTCTCTCTCTCTCTCTCTCTCTCTCTGTCCCTCCCCTGCTTGCACGCATGTGCTTTTGCTCTCTTTCTCTCAAAATAAATATTTAAAAAAAAAGAGGAAGTGACTCTATGGTGGGAACTTTGGAACAAATGGGCTTTATGTAGGCTCAGCAAGTTTGGAAAAAAGTACTCTAAGCAAAGGGAACAGTAAATGCAAAGACAAAGAACGTCCTTGCTGTTGACTTGATAAATCACACAGCACCTGTGAAGAAAGCATCCATGTGTCCTGAGCAGAGGACATGCATTCATTTCCGCTTCCTTTTGCAGGTTGGGACTGAGTTTTAACAGCATCTCTGCTATTGACAATGGCACTCTGTCCAACACTCCTCATTTGAGGGAGCTTCACTTGGACAACAATAAGCTTATCAGAGTACCTGGTGGGCTGGCGGAGCACAAATACATCCAGGTAATGCAACACCACTAAACCTGTAAGGGGTCTCTAGGGAGCAAACCCTCCCTACTGGGATGCTAGGAGGCAGGTAGCTCTGCCTGGCAATATTTTTGCAGAAAGATATTTTTCATGTTTCCACATCAGTATTCATTCTGGTTTCCTGAAAAATACAGGCTTGAATTATTATTTTTTTAATAGGACTCTTACCTTAACCTTATTATAATGCTATCTTCCAGAATAGAGTATGTTTTAGGAAGCAGGCAAGGTAGTTTCAAGCCATAGATCAGTGTAACAAAAACATATTGGTTGAAGAAGATGAGATCATTTGTGATGAATAGATATGGAATAAAAGAGAAGTTTTAAATTTTAGCTTTAGCACATGCAAGCTGGTCAAAAGGAATGTTCTGTGACTGAGTTAACTTCATGTCAGTTATCAAGCTATATATAGTACATGCATAAGGATAAGAAGATATGGTCCAATGGCCCATGGTGATAATAGAGCTTTGTAGTGTGTAAACCTATAAATGTAAGGCATGCTCATCAGTTTAAATAGTGATAATTTTTTTTCACATATAACAAAATAATATTTCCACTGTTACTCAGGAAATTGCACAAATATGTTATTCAAATTTTATATTCAGAAGTTAATGTGGTTATTCATAGATTTTATGTATTGGCTTATTTTATCTAATTTTTCAGCTTCAATAAAGGTCAGATTTAAATTGCTTCTGTCAGATATTTACCTAGGTATTTAGTTGAACCATGATGATTCAGAAATTATATCTTGATATTGATGCTCTATTATAGATAAAACCTTTTTATAAAGTTGCCATTTTGGTAATCTAGTATCTCAACTTTTTTGCTTGTGGTTCAAGATAGGTTTATCCCTTACTCTGCCGTCAGTTCTGTCAAAATGTGATGGACGTCTTTTTTTTTTATTGGTTTGTGACAAAAACTCCAAGCAAAATAGCTATAAGGATTCACGTTAGCTAGATTTCAATAAAGTATCTGAATTATAAGTACAAAGATGACACTTGAAAACACTGTATTTCACGCGGATTCTTTTTTAGTGGGTCTTTGATGGTGATAGGATAATGAGTAAGCAGATCTGAAGGCACAAGCAAAAGCAAGACACTTAGAAGACCAAGTAATAGCTACCATTGTTACTATTAAGATTTCTGTTGGTGGTGGGCATTTTTGGGGGGCTGCGGGGATTGGTTTGTTTTCATTTTTACATCCCAGAATAATCCGTTTTCTCTTCTTGATTGCCATTTTTCAAATTTCAGTCTGGACATATTATTGAGTTCATAAAATAAGTTTGATGAGTTAATTAACATGTATGGGATAAGAAAGGATAGGATAGGATGCATGGAAAGAAAATATCACTGTAATGGTAAGGATTTCGTAAAAATGTTGTTTAAATGCATAGTTGCATATATACTAAACCTTAGTGTATAATGTGTTCTTATTGTGAGTCACAGAGAAAAATTTATAAAACATGCTATTTTGAAATCTTTGTTGAATGTCAGCAAATCTCATGGGCATTCACACAGGGTCTCACGTTCAGAAGGGTCTCATTCTTGGTTTTTCATCTCTAATTGGCTATCCGTGCACCCATTTCACATCCCTTCTTATAGGCTCTTAGAGATTTCACCCATATCACTGCCTTTTTCATAAGCATATAACTCAGTTATTTTTAGCGAAATTATATAGTTGTTCAACCGTCACCACAATCCAGTTCTAGCACTTATGTTACCCTCATATCCATTTCTGGTCAATTTTCAATCTCATCCCCTTTCACAGGAAATCATTAATCTACTTTATACCTCTGTGGATTTGCCTTTCCTGGACATTTCATATAAATAGAATGACTTATTGTAATGATTTTAGGTCACCCATAACAACATGTATCAGTAATTCTTCCATTTTTATCAGTGAATAACATTCCATTGTATGGATATACCACATTTTGCTTGCTAGCACTATGCTTTTTGATTACTATAGCCTTTGGTTGTGTTTTGAAGTTGGGAGTGAAGGTCTTTTAACATTGTTCTTATTTTTCAAAAATAAGAACTATTCTTGTTTCTTTGCGTTTTCATATAAATTTTAGAATCAGCTTTTATTTAAAAAATTTTTTTTTCAACGTTTATTTATTTTTGGGACAGAGAGAGACAGAGCATGAACGGGGGAGGGGCAGAGACAGAGGGAGACACAGAATCGGAAACAGGCTCCAGGCTCTGAGCCATCAGGCCAGACCCCGACGCGGGGCTTGAACTCACGGACCACGAGATCGTGACCTGGCTGAAGTCAGACACTTAACCGACTGTGCCACCCAGGCGCCCCTAGAATCAGCTTTTAATTTTTGCAAAAATAGCCTGCAAAATAGGGATTGTGTTGAATCTATAGATCAATTAGGGGTGAATTGTCATCTGAACAATATTGAGTCCTCTAATTCATAAACATGGAATATCTCTCTATTTCATATTATTTAACTTCTCACAGAAATGTTTTGTCATTTTTAGTATACATGTCTCACAATTATCTTACTAAGTTTATTGTCATTTTCTTTATTATTTTTGATGCTGTTGTGAATGGTTACCTTAATTTCATTTTTGCTTTTTTTTTGCTAGTACAGTAAAACCTTGGTTTGTGAGTATAATTCATTCCAGAATCATGCTTGTAATCCAGATTAATCAAAGTTAATTTCAAGAACAATTGGCTCAGTTGTGACCATGTGACATTTGTCATCACATACTACTCGTATTGCGAGACATCATGGCTCATTTATCAAGTTAAAATGTATTAGAAGCATTTGCTAATCTTGCAGAACACTCGCAAAGCAAGTTACTTGCAATCCAAGGTTTTACTGTATATGTAAATATAATTCATTTTTGTTTATTGATCTTCTATCCAGGTACTGTGCTGAAATTTTTTTAGTTGCAGAAGTCTTTGTGCACGTCTTTGGATATTCTGTATTTGGGATCATGTCATTTGTAAATAAATACAGTTTTAGTTATTCTTTTCCTATCTGAATTATTTTCATTTATTTTTCTTGCTTCATTGCACTGGCTAGAATCTCCAGTACAATATTGAATAGAAGTGATGAAATTAGACATCTTTGGCTTGTTTTCTATTTTAAGAGAGGGTGGACATTCAAGTTTTTACCATTCAGTGTGATGTTAGCTACAGGTCTTTTGTAGATGCTCTTTGTCAAGTTAAGAAGATACTTTTATTAGTTTATTGAAAGTTTTTGTAGTGAATTTTTCAGATGCTTTTTCTGTGTCTGTTGAGATGATCACGTGGTTTTGGTTGTTTATTCTTTTAATAGAGTAAATTAAATTAATTAATTTCCAGTTAAAGCAATTTTACATCCCTGAGATAAATTATGCTTCATCTTGGTCATGGTGTATAATCTTTTTATATTTTGTGAGATACAGTTTCCTAATATTTTGTTAAAGTTCTTTATCTATGCTAATATGAAATATTTGCAGGTAGGTTGTGTGTGTGTGTGTGTGTGTGTGTGTGTGTGTGATGATGATGAACATGATTTTTGCCTGGTTTTAATAATAGAAATAATGACCTTATAAAATGAGTTGAGAATCTAATTTTCTTTTTTACACAGACTAATACTTGGTTTATGTCTTGACATTTTCTTCTCTCACCTTCAGTATTAGCCCTAAATTCTAACCCAACATGTGCCCCCTTTATTGCTAGTCACTGCCAGGAAATAGAGAATGGCAAATGAGAAGAAATTTTCAAAGTTTGAAAGTTATGAAAAAATACTTATAGCTATTGTTTGGCTTTAATATCACTTGTTTCTGTTTTTATTGTCTTCCTTCTAAAACCTTTCTTAAACAAGGCCTTTTTCACCTGCATATAAGTAGGAGTGTTCTGGGTTAATTATTTTAAGGAAGCATCTCATAGGCTTTATAACACACTTTAGAAACTGTCATGTTACTATTATATTTTAATTTAGGTTGTATGATAAGTCACTTCTCACTCTTCAGAAATCACATCTACATGAAAACCCATTTCTAAAGCCCTTTCATAAGTCTAATATTTAATATCCCTGAGAAAAATTTAGGAACAAGTTACCATTATCTTAAACATAATCATAAAATACATTTCAGAAAAAATTCTAATGAACTATAGAATTCTATTCATAAGATAGAATTTGTAACATGGAATAAATTTTTATTAAAAATTTCTAGGTCTGGGGTGTCTGGGTGGCTCAGTCATTTGAGTGTCTGACTCTTGATTTGGGCTTAGATCATGATCTCGCAGTTCATGAATTTGAGCCCCACATCAGGCTTGGTGCTGACAGTGTGGAGCCTGCTTGGGATTCTCTTTCTCCCTGTCTCTCCGCCCCTTCCCTGCATGCTCTCTGTATCTCTCTCAAAATAAATAAATAAACTTAAAAAAAACTTTCTAGGTCTATTCATTCCAAATGCTATGGCACTCAAGTGTTTCTTAGACTTTGTGATTATTTTGATTCAAATACTATGCACACTGTTCTTGTTCATTATATATTACTTCCTCATTCTGCATAATATTGTTCAAAGGTCCCTCATTTTATCTTTGCCTTGAAAACAGCCCATGTAGACACAATTTATGAAATAACATAAATTTATTCATGTATTCATTTAATGTATATTTATTGGACACCTACTGTGTTTAATAGACACTGAAGATACAGTCATGAACAAAACAAAACAAGTTTCCTTCCTCATGGAGCGTTTATTCTAGAGAAGGAAAACAGGTGAAACAAACAAACAAATATATAATATGCTGTATAGTGATAATTACTGTGAAGATTTAAAGTAGTGTGACTGGGATGGAGAATGAATGGCAGCATTGGATAGTCAGGGAAGACATCGCTGGTAAGGAGAAGTTACATAAACTACATGAAAGAGTAAGCCTTGTAGATATCGTGGAGAAGATAAGGCCAGGTAGAGGAAACAATGTGTGCCAACCTAAGGAAGGACCTTGATCTTTGTAATAGAGGAAAAGCAGGTAGGCCAGTTAGATTGAATAGTGAGGGGAGATGAGGTCAGAGCAGAAGGATGGCAGACCATGTTGGATTTGTGGGTCATTGTGAGAACTTTGGACTTTATTCTGCATGAGATGGGAAGCCATTGGAGTGTTGAAGCAAAGAATATATAACTTGGCTCAATTTTTAAAATAATTGTTCTATGGGCTAACTTACAGGGTTACAGAAAATAAAAAAGAAAAAGGAAGGAAGGAGGGAGGGAGGGGAAGAAGGAAGGAAGGAAGGAGAGAAGGAAGGAAGGAAGGGAAACTGACTTCAGAGCAAAAGAGGAAGCAGGAAAGACAACAATAAAGGCAGCTTGAATCATCCAGGAGGAGATAATGGCAGTTTTGGACAATGTTGTAGAAGTCGATGTGGGGATACGGACTGGGTTCTGGGTACATTTTGAAGATCAAGCTAGCAGCATTTGTTGATGGTTGGGCAGAAAGTGTAAGAGAAAGGATGGGTCTAGGATAAAGAGTAAATAATAAAAGAAAAAGAATAAGGTATTTGCATGAATGGCTTAGTATATTTAGAGGAAAATAATCATTCTCCATTATTTCATTTTGCAGGTTGTCTACCTTCATAACAACAATATCTCTGCAGTCGGGTCTAACGACTTCTGCCCACCTGGATACAACACCAAAAAGGCTTCTTATTCAGGTGTGAGCCTTTTCAGCAACCCAGTCCAGTACTGGGAGATCCAACCATCCACCTTCCGATGTGTCTATGTGCGTTCCGCCATCCAGCTTGGAAATTATAAATAACTCCCAAGAAAGCCCTCGTTTTCATAACCTGGCAAAATCCCATTAATATCGTTGCTCAAAAAAAAAAAAAAAAAAAAAAAGAAAGCTAGATACTGAAAACCTAACTGCAATGTGGATCTTTTCCCCACATGATTTATAATGCATATAAAGCCAAATATGCAGTTTAAATAATTGCCTACAATAAAAAAAATAATTTGCCTGCCATTTTCAGAATTCTTTTTTGAAGCTTTCTGTTGATGTTAACTGAGTTATTGCAGATATTCTTATTTCCCTAAACGTAAAATTTGGAGTAAATGTGTATATATATATATATATATATATATACACACACATGTCAACAATTTAGTAAATCTTTTCTTGTCTAATTTTCAGAAGGAATCAAATAAAAAATATTGATCTTCTGTAACTCATAGGGTCTTAGATTCTTTGACATAACGTTGAACTTCAAATTCTATCTAGCTCTGTATTAAACCCCATTATTACTGGTAAAGCCTCATTTGAATATGTAAATTCAATACAGGCTATGTAAAATTTTTGCTAATGTCGACATTTTGAAACAAATAAATTTACAAATACATTCAAACTTACTATTGTATAGAAGTGTAATTGTAATCTTCCCTAAACTCAATTTTCTGAAGAGAGCAGACATTGTGTTCTTGGCAAAAATAGCACATCTTTTCAAGTTCTCAGATATTTCGTCTCCTCCTGTTTTTTGACCCTTGTGTATTACAACTTACATTACCTATATTCAGTGCTGAGCTGATAAAGCGCAAAGCTGATTTTTCCTGATTGGTCTAGAAAGCTGGTATTTTCAGTTACTAAGATACTAAACAGGTTTAAAACATCATGTGTATAACCAGGGCGCTCGCTTGAATATTTCTATAATTACTCGATTAATATTCTAATATGGTAAATATTAGAAACATTTCTTGCATTTAGTTAAATCTTCAAATTTAGATTTATTTTCTGCAGGGTTTATAAAGACCTATCAAAGCAGACCACTCAGCAAGCCTGGGGTAATAGGCTGACTTACAAAAAGTAGAGATTTATCATAAACTACATTTATGCTCTCCACATCCAATAAGCAAATATGTGAGAAGAGTTGTTTTTTTTCTACAATGTTGCATCTTTTGTGTTTGCAAATCCTGACAACCAAATCCAAACTGGTTTAAACCGCAAAGGAAAACTCAAACCGTCCTGCCATTGGAGGAGCCCGTAGGTACAATTTGATCAGAGTTCCAAACAAGTTTCTCTGCATCTCTTTCAATTTTGTCTTCCTTCATTACCTTTTCAGGCTGGCTTCCTTATGGTCAAAAAAATGAGTCTCCCTCATCATTTACCACTCAGAACACAAAAGCTTATCAACACAAAATTTCCAGGAGAAGTCATGAGATTCCCTCTCATTATTACATAGCAACTTCACAGCCTTACAGAGTATACATGAGTCAATACTAATGTTATTCCCATTTTGTAGAAAAGTCAAATACTGGTAAATACGTGGCAACAGAGTGTTCTCTTTTGATCTTTGTGTAAATCAGCGCCTGATAGAAAACGGAATTTACCTCTGAGAGTTCCAATGAAGGGACTATTATACAGTGTGCACAGAGTTCACTGCACCAAGCAAGGGACGACAAAGCACCAAAAGATGGCAGTGGTGAAAAGCCATTGTTACCCCAATGGCTACATGGACAGGGGAAGAACTGAGTTTCTGGATCCAAGCAAGAGAACAGCTTTGGAGGATTTCTGTGCTCAGGGAGCTATGGTTCTGGAAGGTTGCCACATCTGCCAGAGGTGAGGTCCTGAAACAGGGTCTCTCTCCTCACCTTTTATGTCAGATCCTCCCACTGATTAAGCCTAAACGAAAGACAACCGTCAAGAAAGCTAGAAAGATGAAAGCTCTTCTTGGGACAAGACGGAGATGGGAGAAAAATAGATCTGGTCAGGGCACTTGGAGAACAACTAATTAGCCCAGGCACTATAATTTTATCTGTAGGATTATTACACAAAATTCACCAGCTACAGAGAAACATTATATTCCCCTCCTATGTCATCCCAGGTGCCTTTTCTGAAACCCAATTATTTTTAGACTTTTCTGCATTGATCGGAGTTGCTAACAAAACAATATTTGATGAAACTTTGTCAAGTGATTAACTGAATCTGGTTTTCCATTAGGAAACACGGGCTATTTTTATAATGGCTTTGACTAAAGCAGCGTTTACTTCTTTAAAGAAATACGGCCAGTGTTAAAAATCAAAGTGCAAACATAAAATTTACACCGTCAATATTAATGGACGGTCAATTATATAGTATGCATAAATTTGGCAGGAAATAAAAATAATATTTGGATAATCCTGAGAATCAGAGCTTACAGATCTAAGCTCTAGCAAAGTCCTATTCTCCATTACAGCAGTCACCACCTGAAAAGCACAGTGCTTTGGGTGAGCTATTTAATCACATGCTCGTCTTTCATGAAGTAATCATGTTAGTGATATTTATTTACAGTGTGGCATCAGGCAATAGCTAGGAGAGGCTATTTATTGATTTGGCTTACTCCATTCATTCATACATTCATCCATTCAATAAACTTTTTTTTTTTTGTAAATATAAGTCCTGGTAGAAAGATAACAACCACAACATACATTTATTTCTGGAGTTTATTCCGTGCATACAAAGCTTCTGTGCTAGGCTCTTTCTGGTCCACATCTGCTTATCACAAAACTCCCATAAGAATGTACTGTTCCTATTTCACAGATGATGAAATTTAGGAAGAGTAAGTGCAGAGTCAGAATTATAACCGCAATGTGTGCTGAGCCAGTTAGGATCGGCCTCTGCTTTTGCAATAGTTTCTACAACTCAAAGCATGTCGAGGCCAAAGGTGGTAGTCGTGAAAACTGAGAAGATAAGCTATTCATGGCTCTTAGCAGTCCCTCTGCATTGTGGCAACAGGTGAGTGTCCTGAGGCTCAGGTGCCATAGAGATAAAAACTATCCTTTATTCAACTCTATGTCTTAATTGGACATACAGTATCTCATTTAATACTTACATTAGCCCTGGGGACTACGTGTGGTTATTTAATACCTTTTTAAATCAGCAAATGAAGCCCCAGAGAAGTCAAATAATTTCTGCATGGATACACAGCTTGTAAGAAAAGGCAAACATTTCATTCCTTCAATGTGTTGCCTCCTGCTACTTTAGAAAAGAATGAGTTTGTGTCCAACCATGAACAATCACTCCACACCCACAGCATCTTTTATCTTTGCCCTCTTATGCAGGGCTATAAGATAATGGGTCATCCCACCAACGTGATTTGTTACATTTCAAAAAGGACACATTTGTTTGCAAAAAAAAAAAAAAAAATGAAACTACAACACTGTTCAACCTTGAAAATGTTCTGTATCAGCACTGTCCAATATGGTACCTATTACCATAGGTAATAGAAAGGTGATAAAGAACTGATTTTTAAATTTTGTGTAATTGTAATTAATTTAAAGTTAGTAGCCGTATGTCGCTTAGTGACATCATATTGGATGTCACGTTTGAAATACTCCTAACGAGTTTAATTATGATTTTCATGGTATGATGTGTATTTCTGGTCATGCAAAAATATTTACTAGGCCTGTGTCTAACTGGAGAGGTAAGAATGAAGAAGATGCCATCCTTGACTTTAAGGGGATCATAGTTTAACAAAGACACAATCGTGTAACCAAATAATAGAAATACAGAGGAATAAATTTTATCATTGGAAACAGTGGTATACCTCATTTTACTGTGCTTTACTGTCTTGCACTTTGCAGATATTGTGGTTTTTGAAAATGGCAGGTTTGGGGCACCTGGTTGGCTCAGTCGCTTGAGGGTCCGATTTTGGCCCAGGTCATGATCTTGCGGTTTGTGAGTTCCAACCCCCCCTGTTGGGCTCTGTGCTGACAGCTCAGAGCCTGGAGCCCGCTTCAGATTCTGTGTCTCCCTCTCTCTCTCTGCCCCTCCCCTGCTCATGCTCTGTCTTTCTCTCTCTCTCAAAAATAAATAAGCATTTAAAAAAATTTAGAAATTAAAGTAAATTAAATAAATAAATAAATAAATAAGGCAGGTTTGTGGCAATCTTCCATAATCCTCCATGGAGCCAGTTTATAGACATGTGCTCATTTTGTGTCTCTGTCACATTTTAGTAATTCCTGCAATATTTCAAGCTTTTTCTTTATTATTGTATTTGTCATGGTGATCGTTTACCAGTGATTATGACTCACTGAAAGCTCAGACGATGTTAGTATTTTTTAGCTATAAAGAATTTTTAATTAAGGTATGTACATTATTTAGACATAATGCTATTGCACACTTAATAGACTACAGTATATTTTACATATAACTTTTATATGCACTGGAAACTAAAAAATACATTTGACTCAATTTATAGGGATATTCACTCTACTGCAATGGTCTTTACCTTCTTCTGAAACCGATGTAGTAGTTTATATTTACCTTCAATGTATACAGGGGTCAAGGTGATATCAGAGGAAGCCACTCTTTTCCTTTTTTCCAGTCTTGCTGGCCCGCAAAACATCGATCTCCCAGAACGTTCAACAGGAGGGAGGAAAGGCTTTATCTTCCTTCTCTCTTACACCTCCCGAGAGATCTCATTCTCATGACAGTGAAAAGGGAGTTTCTGTTGGAAGGCATTCGGGTGTTCAAGGTCCATGGCTTCACTAGATTATTTTCTTCAGAGCTGGACCTTGAATGCCACGCTCTCTTCTCTAGTCCTGCCTCCTGCATGTGGGAGCCTTCCTGTCAGAGGAGAAAGTCTGCTGTTACCTGCTGCTTAACCTACAACTGGGTGAAGAATGGGTCAAGACAGAGAAACAGAGACCACCATTTTGGACTTTGATCTGCAAAGCACATCTTCAAATACATCTTTTCCAGCAGCTTCCAATTTTGTTCAGGACACAGAGAGTGGAGAGGCCTGGCCCTTCAGGACCCCTCTCTCAAGTAATAAGACAACTTCTTTCTTCTATATTTTTCCTTTGAAATAAAGATAAATATGGCTTGTTTCCCTGACTTCAACAGTTGTCATTTGCCCAACTTAGCAAAATTACTCAACCTTTCTGTGAGTCATTTCCTTATCTGCAAAATGGGAATGATAATAGTACCTACCTCGCAGGCTGGTGTGTGGATTAAGCGGGTTAACCTAGTGTGTAACTTTTAGACTGGAGCCCAGCACATGGAAAGGGCTCACACAGGTTGACTGCCAGGTCACAGAGTTTGGGCTGCAATCGCCTCAAGGGCAATTAGGTCTTGGGTCCGGGATGGGGTCTGAAATTGTGCATCTCGAACAGGTTCCCAGAAAGGCTGCTGCTTCTTGGTCCGTACTTTGAGGAACAAAACAACAGAGTCCTCTATTTCATGCTGGATTGGGTCTGTCTCCTGTCCCCCCTACTGTTTGGCTCCTGTGAGAAAACCCCATTGTGTTAGTTTCCTAGAGCTGCTCTAACAAAGTACCTCAAACCTAGGAGCTTGAAATGGCAGAAATTTACCCTCTCACAATTCTGGATTCTAGAAGTTCAAAATCAAGGCGTTGCCAGGGCCCCGCTCCCTCTGAACCTCTAGGGAAGAACGCCTCCTTGCTTTTCCACAAGGCTCAGTCCCTGCCACCATCTCCACAGGACCGTCTTCTCCTGTGTGTCTCTGTCTCTTCTCTTCCTGTAAGGACATCGGTTATAGCAGATTAGGCCCCACCCCAATTGAGCAGGAATTCATTTAACTTGATCCCATCTGCAAAGACCTTATTTCCAAATAAGGTCACCCACACTTACAGGTCCTAGAGATTAGACTTTGAACATATCTTTGTGGCGGTGTGAAGGGGGCACAATTCAACCATTAGCATCCACTTTCTTTTTATCTTTATGAAATACTTGGTGTTTGTTCTTACTTTTGCTAACAATTGTGCTTGATTGCGTGTGGATTACGTAAGAGGTTGGGAAGTGTCTTTTCGCCTCTGACCCTTTGTGGTTGGGCAAGCACCCTTCACACGTTCATGCTAGTTTTAAGCCATCTTTCCATATTCAAGCGACCCAAGTTTTCCAGAACACAGCATTTATGTTCTTTTGAATGCATTCTTCTTCAATGACCTTGATCTGGCAAAGAAAATTACTATGTCATTCTCATCACATAAATCAGGCGTAAACTGGGTCTCTGCTTTCCTTCTGGTTCACTCATTTTACTGAATCATCATCATTATTTTTCTTTCCTTATTTTCCCTTCCTCCTTCTCCATAATGCTATTCCAAGGCACTCCATCCCCCGGTTTATGGCAGCTGCAGATGAATGCCCTCACTGCCTTATTGTCCACGCGAACAAAGAAATGCCTAATCCCTCAAGTAAACTAAAACGTTACAGACAGCAGTTTCCCATTCATCCAGAGTTCCTTCTGGAAGACTGCCCCCAACGCACACACAGCTCTTTGCTAGTCTCCATTGCCCGTCAGACTCTGATCTCCCACAGCAGCGGTATTACAGGTTGTTGACTTGATATCACAGCCATTTCATTCTTCACTCGGCTGCTCATGCTTTGTTTCATTCCCACATTTACCGCCGAGGAATTTTTTTAGGGGCTCGGCTTCTGTATCCCAGCACACCATCTGTCAGAGTTACTTGGAATCTCAGGTCTGCGACAGACTGCCGATTTCACACTACAAAGCAGAACAGTGGGAAACAAAAGAAAAAGCAAGAGAGGGAAAACACCCAACTCAATGAAGTCAAAGACGAACTTACACATCCTGGAATGTAAAACAACCTTCACATGGATTGAAATAATTTTGAAGTAAGAGACAGTCCACGTGTTCCCCTCAGTGTGAGAGAAGCAGGAAAGGACTGACTCGGGGAGTGGTGCCTCGTGTGTATATGGCTCAGCAGAGCGTGAGCCATTGGTGACCCTGAGACTTTCTCCCCAGGCCACTGATGGACCGTGAGGGCTAAGTGAATGCTTCCAGGTCGTCATGAACAAGCACAGGAACACAAATCAACTTTAAAGTTTACATAAAAAATCAAAATAATCCAACTCTCCTGCCCAGGTCTGATATGTCGTCGGGCACATAGGTTTATTCAACAGAAGTTTATGAAAGCCCAGCTAGGCGCCTGACAGTGTCCTAGGGGCTGAGGTAGAGCACAGAAGGGTGTCTCACCGCCAAGCAGCAGACGTCACAGTGGGAGGGGACACCACAGGGAACGACAAATGAAACAGGGAACCAGGCATGTGGGGTGGGGGGGGGCACAGGACTTGCTATTTGCTATTTGATATAAGATAGTCAGAAAAAGACCTTCAGATAAAGTGACATGTGAGCAGGGATATGAAAGACAGAAGGAAGCAAGCCCCACCTCATCCCCCACCCCCACTCCCACCCCCCCCAAAAAAACAAGAGCAAGGGTGCATGGCAGGTTCTAGTGACTTCAGAGGGGTCAAATGTGAACAGAGTAAAGGGAATAAGGAGAGGCCAAGTCAAGGAGGGAACGGGAACCTCTACCAAGTAAGACTTTGTAGGCAATTTTAAAGACTACCTTTCCTCTGAGCAAGACAGGAAACTATTGAAGACTTCTCAGCAGAAAAATGACTTGATTCAACCGCCTCTGAAGGGACATCTCCGACCGCAAAAATCATAAGGCAACAAGGACGGACGCAGGAAGGCTAGTTAGGATGCTACGACAGCAACCACGCACGATATGATGCTGGTTAGTGGCAGCATATGACCGGGATGGTAACAGAGAATTTGCTGAGAAGGGTCACACCGTGGAGGTGTTTTAAAGATACAGAGGACAAGGATGGCTGAGAAACCAAATAGGGAGAGAGAGAGAATAGAGACAGGAATGACGCCAAGAATTTTGGCCTGAGCCACTGAGAGGATGAAATCACCATCGCCCAAGATGGGAAGGACTGAGGAGGCGGAGGGAGAGAAAGAGGGGCAGAAAAGCAAAGTTTGCTTTTGGATCGGTTCGTTTTGAGATTCCGATTCAATTTCCACATAGAGGTATCGAGGAGGCTTTGGATTTAGGAGTCTGGCTCCGGGGAGAGGGTTGAGCTACAGACACAAATTTGGGAGATGCCAGAATATAGACTGTCCTTTATCAGTGCAGGAATGACTTGACTTTATCCAAACTAAGCAATCCTACCATACATGCTAGCAGCACATTTTACAGGGCCAATTCTGGCCGTTTGCAATGTTCTCGTGGTTTCTAAGATAAATAAACATATTATATGTTTCCCTCTGGATGCCTTTGCTAAGATCATGTCAATATTTCCAAAACAGTCCTTGCCTAAACAACACTGAGAAAGTAAAACCTCTTGAGGAGAAAGGATTTTATTGTTTTTGAAAAGGTCCCTGTATTTTCTCTTACGAGTTTAGAATTGTATAAAAACGGTTTAGTTTCTGTTTCCCTCAAGAACTCCTGTTACCAAAAGTGCAGCTTGGTGCCTGTCTTGAATGTGGGCTGATAACTTGCTGATGATTTGACAGTTATGAATAAACAGTTCTGTACCATAAGGCAAACATATTCCTGAAACTGCAGAAGGTCTCAGCGGGCCTCAGACACTGTACCAGGACATTTAACTAGAAAACCTTGTGCAAACTCCACAGCCAAAGTGATTTTTTTATGGAATCCTAGCATAGACAATCCTGTAATAACTTATATTGATCACTAGTTTATCAAAATTCCACACGGTCATTTGATCTGGAACCGATATATGATAAATAGAAGAGAATTCTCTGGAAATAATTGAGCTTTTCCCCTCTTTTCACAAAACCAGTTATCTGCATGTGTGGGGGGGGGGGGGGTGGGGGCAAGCCCCCTTGCAATGCTATTATGATCCTAAGGGAAAAAAAAAACCTTTTAATTAAATTGATCGTTCATTTATTCCTTTAATTCACACATTTACCAAAGATTTAGAATATGACAGGAACTATGATAGGTCCGGAGATAATAAAAACAAAAAAAATATATATTTTCCCCTGTAATAAATAACTGAGGCATGTGAAAGTGAGAAATTCTTTCAAGAGACTTTAAAAACGAATTCAAAGGTAAGGTCTGAGAAGTTTCTGAGAGGAAATGAAAACCAAGAGTATTGTGTATTCCTTCATGATTAAAAATTATAATGTTAAACAAATTTCCTGTGGCTGTCGTTGACTTCAGAAAAAAAACATCTGGAACACTGTAAGAAATACCAGGCCACCTACAAATCACAAAGCTGTTACTGAGGTCTAGGCAATGATAAACAAAGCTTATGAGACCAGATGTTTCTGGATGCTGTATTTTGATTAAGACTCTTCTCATACCATCTGGATTGATGGGTGGATTTTTTGGGGGAGGGGGTATTTCTTTCTAGCTTCAGCAACTCTCATTGATAGATATATTTGAGATCTATTTACCTAAGAGAAGTGGCAATAGACCTAAATTTCTCGAGGCCATGTCAGTGCAAAAAACTCCAAAGACTCATGAATGGGAGGTCCAGTTTATTCCCAGTTTGAAAGTTGCTGTCACATTCACAAAGCCTACATCTTCTCCAGATAACCAGTGTCCACTTTTAAGCTTCTTTCTCAGAAAGAACGCTCCAGGCCCTAGCTGGCAAAAGTTGGAAATCAGGTAGTAATGTAAACAGTCCTTTTCGCTAGAACTTCTTGATATTGGTTCTCTCTGACTCGTGCAAATTGCACACTGATTCAGAGTGTTTTTGGTTTGGGTTTGTGGTTTTGGGTGTCTTGTGGGCACGTGTTACTTTTACTTTTTTCTAATTTTAATCAGATAAAATTGACATATAACCTTATATACATTGAAGGTGTACAACATAATGATTTGGGGTTGACAAAATATATATATGTCCCAAACAGATTACCTCCATGAGTTTGGTTAATCTCCAACAGTTTAGAGACATTCTCTGGGTTTTGCTTTGTAGTAGTAATAATAATAATAATAACAATGCTACTTTGTAACAATCTGGCAACTTTTGGTTGACAAGGACATTCACTGGTATAATCTCGTTGTTTCCCAACCAAAGGCTGCAACTGATTTATCTTATAAGAAAAAGAGACAAGGGATAAGTAACTTGAAAGGGCTTTGATAGATGAGATAAACATAGGCCTGATCTACTAGCTAGGGGATAAGAAGCTGAGCTAACAGAGTTGGGGAAGAAAGTTTTCTTTTGCAGCTCCATATTCTTACTGGTATTGCCTCTACTTTTCTCCTTTACTTCCTCATTCTCCTGTTTCTCCATTCGATCCCTGTTAAAGACTGAAAGCTTGCGATCCCTGGAATTCATAGGTTGAAAGCCACCCCTGCCTCGACAGGGTGATGGTTTTAGGAGGTGGGGCTTTGGGAAGGTAATTAGCATTAGTGAAGTGCATGAGGGTGGGGCCCTTGTGAAAGGTGTTAGTGCCCTGAGAAGAGTCTCTGAAGACTTTACTTCCCTCTGCTCTCTGCCCTGTGAGAATACAACTAGAAGTTGGCCATCAGCCTCCCGGAAGAGTGCCTGCAGTAGAACCTGACTGTACTGGCACCCTGATCAGGTACTTCCTGCCTCCAGAACGGTGAGAAATAAACATCTGTTTTTTATAAGCCAGTCCACGCGGTTTTGTTACAGCAGCCTGAGCTGACTACGATTATTCCCGCCATACCTGGAGGTTCTCCACTGTGCTACACCAATGGCTCAGAACAGGGCAATTCTAGCTCATCCTTGGGAGATGCCCAAGGAGTTGTGAAGCTAGTGAGATTTAGGTTTCAGAGATGAAGGGGATGTGGATGGTGGTACAAGCAGCCTGTGAAGACTGGATATATATATATATATATATATATATATATATACATATACATACAATGGAATATTACTCAGCCATAAAAGAGAATGAGATCTTACCATCTGCAATGAGGTGGATGGAGCTAGAGTATATTATGCTAAGTGAAATAAGTCAGAGACAAATACCGTTATTATTTCACTCACATGCAGAATTTAAGAAACAAAACAAACAAGCAAAAGGGAAACAAAGAGGGAAGCAAACCAAGAAACAGACTCTTAACCGTAGAACACCCACTGATGGTCACCAGGAGGGAGGTGGGCCGGGGATGGGTTAAATAGATGATGAGGCTTAAGGAGGGCACTTGTGATGAGCACTGGGTGTTGTATAGAAGTGTTGAATCACTATATTGTACACCTGAAACTAATGTCACACTGTATGTTAGCTAACCGGAATTTAAAATAAAATTTAAAAAGAGTAAATACTTGTGGGCAAATTGACTGGGACAGTCTTTGTTTTGGTGTTTACAAGCTGTTTGACACTCAGCATATCAGTTTAGTGCTTTATGCTTAAAATGGGGATGACTAAGAAAGGTGCCTACCACATAAGTTACTTAGGACAAGTAATTGAGATTCTGTATGTAAATAATAAAAGAGCACGCTTTCCCCCCAAGACCAGGAAAAAAAGCAAGAATGACTACACTTTCCACTACTACAAAACACCATACAGAAAATCCTAGATGGTGCAGTAGATAAGAAAAATAAATGGAAAGCAGGAAGATTACAAAGAAGATATAAAACTATCTTCATTTGAAAATGATGTGACCATGTCCTTAGGAAGTCCTAAGACACCAATAAAAAGGTACCTACAAGAATTAAGAAGTGCATTTAGCAAGATCACAGAAAGCAAGGTTAATATACAGGAATTTGGTTTGTTTTTATTTACTAGCAGCACAAATGCGTGTAAAATAAATTTTTAAAAATTTCGTTTATCTTAGAATCACATAATATGTTTGAAAACTTGTGAATCAATTTATCAGGAGACATATAAGACATATACATTAAAAGAATAATTTCTAATAGAAATTAAAGACCTTAGCAGTGGAGGCACAAAAGTAAGTTCATCACTTGAAGATTCAATATTGTGAAGATAATTGCCTACAGATTCATCACAATCCCAACTGTAATTTTAAAAAGGCTTTATCTAGACATTGATGAGCTGATTCTAAAGTTCACATAGAAATGCAAACCTAATAGATCCAAAGCTTTTTTTTTTTTCTCACAGAAAATAAAAATTGAGGATTTCTGTTTTTAAAATTGTCCATGAAACTACAGTGTGGTAAAAAGATAGACAAAAAGACAGACATAAAAATCAACTGAACAAGAGAGAGTTCAGAAATGAGTCCACACATATACATATTTTCAGCAAAAGTAAAAAAAAAGCAACTTAATTGGAAAAGAAAATCACTTTAACAAATGGTGCTGGCATGACTGGGTATTGGTAATGCTCTACATGAAAACTAATCCAAAGGGATCATAAACATAGCATAAAAGTTAAAACTATAAAATTCCTAGAAGGTAACATAGGAGCATGCTTCCTTGAGCTTGAGGTAAGCAAAGATTCCTTACATGCAAAAACTGTGAACCATACTAGAAAAAAAAATTGATCAACTGGGCTTTGTCAAAATTAAAATATTTACTCCTCAAAAGACATTTTAAGGAAAATAAAAGCTACAGACCAAGAGAAAATGTTTACAATATATATATTTAACAATGTGCTTTTCTACGATAGATAGATAGATAGATAGATATAGAGACAAACCTTAGAAATGCAGTAAGACCATACAGCCTTAAAAAACTAAAAACTTTTGACAAGTACTTCAAAAGAGAAAAAAAATGGATATAACAAACAAAAAAGTGTGATAAGATCTACCCCTACAGTCATAAAGGAAATGCCAATGAAAACCACCTGATGACTACAGCTAATAATATTGTACCGAATACTAGACATTTACTAAGAGAGTAGATTTCAGGCATTCTTATCACAAAGAAAAAAGAAAATAGTAACTATGTGAGCAGATATGCTAATTAACTTGACTGTAGTAATCATTTCACTATGTAAGTGTATAGTAAGTCACCACATTATACATCTTTAATATATACAAATTTTATCTTAAAAACAGAAAACCAGGGGCCCCTGGGTGGCTCAGTGGGTTAAGTGGCTGACTTCGGCTCGGGTCCCGATCTTGCCGCCCGGGAGTTCTGGCCCCGCGTGGGTCTCTGCGGACAGCTCAGAGCCTGGAGCCTGCTTCGGATTCTGTCTCCCTCTCTCTCGGCCCCTCCCCCGCTCATGCTCTGTCTCTCTCTGTCTCTCAGAAATGAATAAATGTAAAAAAAAAAAAAAAATTAAAAAAAATAAAAACAGACAACTTAAAAAACAAACACAAACAAAACACAAGATACTCCTACTATGTACCTATGGCAATGGCTAACATTGGAAAGACTCTTGATATCTGCCCATGACAATGATGTGGAACAACTACAGCTCTGTCAAATTGTTGGTGATAAGGTGTGATGATCTTACCACCAACGTATAGGTTCTTTGTTGGTCACAGTGAGGAAATCAGCACTATTTATCTAGAGTCAATTTCTGGGAAACCATAAACTTTAAATTTCTATCCTTATGCCCTAATTAGGCATAAGGCATGCATTAATAATATATTGGCATGTATTAATTAATACATTTTTTGCACTAATTTTGGATTGGAGTTTGAAGAAGTTACATGTAACACTGGATAGAAAATACTATTTTGTATCCAACCATGGAAATTTGGAAATGCAGAGGCAATTCATTTGTATACCATCGTATACAGACATTTAAAAAATTTTCTTTAATATTTATTATTAAGAGAGAGAGAGAGACCAAGCACAAGCCAGGGAGGGGCACAGAGAGAGAGAGAGAGAGAGGGGGGAGACACAGAATCTGAAGAAGGTCCAGGCTCTGAACTGTCAGCACATATCCTGACACGGGGCTTGAACTCATGAACTGTGAAGTCATGGCTTGAGCCCAAGTCGGCCGCTTAACTGACTGAGCTCCCCAGCCGCCCCTAGGCATTTTGTTTTTATGCTTCCTGAAGAGCCAAGGATGTTGGCTCTTAAGCTGTTTTTCAAATTTACCTTTTTGTTGAATCTAAAAATGTGATTGAAGCAGGTATTTCCTCCTTAGGTCAGCAAATTCACATTCGAGAAAACATTTAAAAGACCAGAATGCTACACGCCACTTAACTTTCCTGCTTCGTATATGAAAAGATTATTCTTTAAAAGCCAAAAGGGAAAAAAAAAATGACAAGAAGAATCTACAAAGTTTGTTGATTGGCTAAATGACAGCCTGGATAGAAATCATTCAAGGATGAGAAAACATTGTAAAAATAGCTAGAGCCTCATGAAAAGATCCCGTAATACAAAATAAAAGGAGGGACTGCAGTTGGGGTGAGGGGCAAAGCACTGCTTTAAAGACCATTTATGTCGAAAACAGACATTTTGGAACCCTCTACCTTCTATTCCTAGTAAATATTAAAAAGTAGTAGGCTCGAAACAAGAGATGCCGAGACACAGGGAGATAAAGAGCAGGGTGGTAGAGAGAGTGAGGAAATAAAAATAAGTTATGACAAAAATAGTAGTTTCAGAAACAGTAAAGAGGTAAGTTAACACTGCAGGAAGAAGGCAAAAGAAAAAGACACAGGGATGAATGATCCAATTGATGACACATAAGAGCAGAAAGAAAAAATCATCCTGTAGATAATTGCTGGTCTTTAAAAAGAAGCAAGTTCAAAAAGCGCAGAAGGAAAATCAAAGGCGAACTAGGAGAAACATTCTCTGAGTGGAAGATTTGAATCCTCAGCCTAAAAGGAGGTCCGTGGAAAAATTAAAAAAAAGAAAAAGAAAAAAACCCAATCATAACGAAACCTGGCAAGATACTTGGATTTCTTTTCTCTTTTTTTTTAATATGAAATTTATTGTCAAATTGGTTTCCATACAACACCCAGTGCTCCTCCCAACAAGTGCCTTCCTCAATGCCCATCACCCATCCTCCCCTCCTTTCCGCCCCCCATCAACCCTCAGTTTATTCTCAGTTTTTAAGAGTCTCTTATGGTTTGTTTGGCTCCCTCCCTCTCTAACTTTTTTTTTTCCTTCCCCTCCCCCATGGTCTTAAGTTTCTCAGGATCCACATAAGAGTGAAACCATATGGTATCTGTCTTTCTCTTTATGACCTATTTCACTTAGCATAACACTCTCCAGTTCCATTCACGTTGCTACAAAAGGCCATATTTCATTCTTTCTCATTGCCAAGTAGTATTTCATTGTGTATATAAACCACAATTTCGTTATCCATTCGTCAACTGATGGACATTTAGGCTCTTCCATAATTTGGCTATTGTTGGAAGTGCTGTTATAAACATTGGGGTACAAGTGCCCCTATGCATCAACACTCCCGTATCCCTTGGGTAAATTCCTAGCAGTGCTACTGCTGGGTCATAGGGTAGGTCTATTTTTAATTTTTTGAGGAACCTCCACACTGTTTTCCAGAGCAGCTGCACCAGTTTGCATCCCCACCAACAGTGCAAGAGGGTTCTCGTTTCTCCACATCCTCGCCAGCATCTATAGTCTCCTGATTTGTT
The DNA here is from genome assembly GCF_022837055.1 of Prionailurus viverrinus. Lineage (NCBI taxonomy): Eukaryota > Metazoa > Chordata > Mammalia > Carnivora > Felidae > Prionailurus > Prionailurus viverrinus. Next base: position 110,326,599 of record NC_062567.1, on the reverse strand, counting down.
CATTTTAGCCACTCTGACTGGCATGAGGTGATATCTCAGTGTGGTTTTGATTTGTATTTCCCTAATGAGCAGTAACGTTGAGCATCTTCTCATGTGCCTGTTGGCCATCTGGATCTCTTTAGAGAAGTGTCTATTCATGTTTTCTGCCCATTTCTTCACTGGATTATTTGTTTTTTGGGTGTGGAGTTTGGTGAGCTCTTTATAGATTTTGGATGCTAGCCCCTTGTCTGATATGTCATTTGCAAATATCTTTTCCCATTCCGTTGGTTGCCTTTTAGTTTTGTTGATTGTTTCCTTTGCAGTGCAGAAGCTTTTTATCTTCATGAGGTCCCAATAGTTCATTTTTGCTTTTAATTCCCTTGCCTTTGGAAATGTGTCAAGTAAGAAATTGCTGCGGCTGAGGTCAGAGAGGTTTTTTTCCTGCTTTCTCCTCTAAGGTTTTGATAGTTTCCTGTCTCACATTCAGGTTCTTTCCATTTTGAGTTTATTTTTGTGAATGGTGTAAGGAAGTGGTTTAGTTTCATTCTTCTGCATGTTGCTGTCCAGTTCTCTCAGCACCATTTATTAAAGAGATTTTTTTCCATTGGATATTCTTTCCTGCTTTGTCAGAGATTAGTTGGCCATACTTCTGTGGATCCAATTCTGGAGTCTCTGTTCTATTCCATTGGTCTGTGTGTCTGTTTTTGTGCCAATACCATGCTATCTTGATGATTACAGCTTTGTACTAGAGGCTAAAGTCTGGGATTGTGATGCCCCCTGCTTTGGTCTTCTTCAAAATTACTTTGGCTATTCGGGGTCTTTTGTGGTTCCATACAAAAGGTACTTGAGTTTCAGAAAAAGTCACGCAGGCATAAGGTGAGGCAAGCAACAAGAAATAAGAGTCTATCTACAGAGATAAAACAGTTATACCTGCCTTGGATTTCTCGGCAATACTAAACCAGAAGAAAATGGAGCAAATTTGTCAGAATTCTTATACAAAATTTTGTGACTATGTCTATGTGTCCTTTTTACAGGTTTCCCTAAGACCTGAGTTATAGTAGGCACTTAAGTATTTGTTCATTGAATTAAGAAAGAATAGATACCAACGTGGGCAAGCCTTTAAACATCACTAGGGAACCAAATAATGTACTGGCAATAAAGTCACGGAATTTTAAATGAGTGTGCGTATTACTCATTAAATTATGATTAGCCTACCTGTTTTTCAACTCTGTTGCTAATCGGTATTAATATTCTCATCCTGTTGTTATCCAAGAGAATATAATATAATTTCATTGCCTTCATGTTATTGAAATGAACAAAAATCGTTTATTGTTAATACACTATAGAGTCATTGACTTGCTCATCCAGAATCTGGGAAGCTTTTTCCATAATCTATCAGTAGGTACTACTAGGGTAACACTGGAGGCGTAGCCTCAGTCTGTCCCCTTTTCATCAACTCCATTGCTACCAACAAATGTCTCCCATGGGATGTGACATATTGTGATTTTCCTGCTTCCACTCCCCACTTTTCTACTCTACTTTTATAAAACCCCATTTCTATAGCAACACAATCTATATGGCTGTATATGAACACTTCCCTGTCCAACCCTTTGCATTTAACTCTCACAGTAATATGCCAAGCTTGTTCTACCTCAGGACATTTATACTTGTTCATCCCTCTGTCTGAGACACTTTGATATGTACTCAAATGCCATTTCCATGACCACCTGTTATAAAACAACATATATCCTAATTTTCTATCCTTTAATCTTGTTTTAGTTTTCATAGTATTTAGACTACTTTTTGAGAATATCTTGTTTACTTCCTGTCTTTTTCCCCAATAGATAAGCTCCTCAAGAGCAGGCACCTTGTTTGTCTTGTTTATTTCTAATACGCCAAGAACATAGAATAATTGTAGACACATAGCTGGGTCTTCCATATATCTTGAGTGAATGAATGAATGAATGATTAGATAAATGAATGAATGAATGCCCGAACAAAGGAGACTAGTTAGTCTCCATACTCGCTGTCACAACTAACTACTGAGTAGTTTTGAAATTACTGTTCAAAACTGCAAACTAGCTGCTTTTATTTATCTCCTTTTCTTCAATTTGGAATGCTCGGGGGAAAGGCCAGTTAATAGAGATGTTTTGTGAGAGGGGTTCTCTGCCAGAGGAATCTGAGGGAATAACCTGGACAGTGGAAGGGAAAAAAAAAATAAGTTCAAGATGACACAGCACACTCTGTAAATACATGCAGATATGTGCATTATGAAATAGGTGCGTGCTACTGGCAAGTTCGATATGGAAAATTCACTTTTCAACAAGATTACTTCCATTCTGTCATGAGTATCCAGAAAATGACTGAGTGGAGAAAGAGAGAGAGAAAGAGAGGAGGGGGGGAAGGAAAGAAGGAAGGAAGGAAGGAAGGAAGGAGGGAAGGAAGGCAGGCAAACTGATTTCATTTCAACAGCTGGATCAAATTAAGAAAACCAAATGAAATTCTCTGAGTTGAGTCCTGAACCCAGAAAGCTGCAGTCGTGGCGAAGCACCACATTATTTTCAGCAAGGAAAATGTAAGAAAATCACATCTGTAGTAGTGGCTGCTGTAAATGTTGGTGAGTTAGATATCTCAGGGGGTAATCCCCAGGACCTGTAAAGTATCGTTACTGGTGAAATGGAAAATTAGAGTTAATGAAGTTTAAAACAGTCACCAGGGGCACCTGGGTGGCGCAGTCGGTTAAGCGTCCGACTTCAGCCAGGTCACGATCTCGCGGTCTGTGAGTTCGAGCCCCGCGTCAGGCTCTGGGCTGATGGCTCAGAGCCTGGAGCCTGTTTCCGATTCTGTGTCTCCCTCTCTCTCTGCCCCTCCCCCATTCATGCTCTGTCTCTCTCTGTCCCAAAAATAAATAAACGTTGAAAAAAAAAATAAAAAAAAAAAAAACCAGTCACCAAAAATGTGCCTTTTTTGCAAACTGAGTCGGAATTTATTTGAGGTTTGCCTCTGTTTACATTAGGCATAATGTATGAAGTGTTCTTTTGTCATCAGAATGTACATCTATTTAAAGCAAACATTTTTTTTTTTGGAGGTGAGGCAAAGATTTCTGAGTACCCAGAGTATTTTGTTTTCAAAATAAATATAAGCATAAAAGTGAAGAGAGATATATTTGATGAAATACATCACAATATGTATCACCTTGTTTGAAAACATGATGAAATTTGTAAAATATGTAATTTTAATTTTTTTTATTTTATCTTTTCCTAAATTTAAATCAGAAAAATACACTGTCCTGGTTGTAAATTCATTTTATAAAATTACTATAATTGCCAGAATGTAAAAATTAAATTAAAAGTTTTCGAGGTTTGGGGTACCTGGGTGGCTCAGTCGGTTGAGCATCTGACTCTTGATTTCAACTCAGGTCATGATCCCAATGTTGTGCGATTGAACCCTGTGCGGGGCTTTGCACTGAGCTTGGGGCCTGCATAAGATTCTGCCCCTCTCCACTCCTCCGCTCCTGTCCCCCCTCCCCTCTCTCTCTCTCTCAAATTAAAAAAAAAAATGTTTTCAAGATTTTATCCAAAATATCCACATGAGTTTAACACGCAAGTTCCCCACTTTATTCCCTGTTGGGAAAAGAATACAAAAATAAAATGGAGAATTAGATTACAGTTACAAAATAATCAACAAAATAATGAATCCCGCATCTGCATTTAGGAGTTATTCATCATTAGGAATTAGAAATTGCTTCTTAGTGAAACAATTATTTTGATATTAACTTGTGCAAAATTATGATACTAAAGCTAGAAGGAATCTTAGGTCAAGGAGATAATTGTTTTGATGATTTCGCTTTAATTTGCTTTATCGTTGGTATGTATGGGGATACTGCTCTAGCACTGCAAATAGAAATGATGAAGTTATGTAGTGCATTTTTGCTGCTTTTACTGATATTTAAATAGAAATGTTTCAACTTCTTTACATAGTGTGGGCATATTTTACTAATACTTCATAATATTGCATTATGTGAATTTACCATAGAGTCACTTATCCATGTTTTACTTCTCTAATTTGGAATTTCTTCCAACTTTCTATTATTATGTAGTGCTGAAAACGTATTGTCCTGATTATAAATCACTTAATGTAGGGATTACTAGATCAAAAACTATGAGCGTTTCAGTACATTTTACCAATTAAAAATGTTTCTTAAATTAGTATCACGTCAGAATCTCAAAGTGACAACTTATTTTCTCTGGTTACTATTACTTTTGTTGTTGTTGCTTACCTAATTCTACCTCACTAACTCATTAGAATGATAAAGATTAGAACTCCCAAAGAAATTTAAATGACTCCCAGGAAAAATAAAAACAAAAACAAAAGAACCCCAGCAATTTAGTGAAAGAGCTAACACAACACTGTCCTCAAGTTCTAAATGCTTTCTATCATTTACATGCAACATTAGTGTTAACAGTATGTGTTAAATTGGCAATGAGAGCCTGCTAAATTTGTGAGCTTCGGGGTATTAATATTTTTAAAACGCAAATTGTTTGAAAAGCAGAAGTTTTAAGAGACTACTACAATGCAAAAGAACCAGACCTAAATGCTTTCATGACACGACCTGGGAAGTGTGGGCAAATTCTGGTATCTCCCAGCCATTTGGAAGACTTCACAAAATCCTTGGACTATCTACATTATAGTTTAATTCTTGAAACGTATGGTTTGGTGGGAATAGAGACAAAGCTGTTGGTTAGTGGGAATATAGACTGGAAACACTATCCGGGTTGAGAAGTAGAAAGATTGCCTTCAGAGAGATGGAATATTTCCCACATATGATTAGCAAATTTAGATCATATACACAAGGAGCAGAAAATGTTTTGGATTACTTAATAGTTACTGATGTATTAAAATAGAGGATGCGGGGCACCTGGGTGGGTCAGTCGGTTAAGCATCTGACTTTGGCTCAGGTCATGATCTCACAGTTTGTGAGTTCAAGCCCCACATCGGGCTGTGTGGTGACAGTTCAGAGCCTGGAGCCTGCTTTGGATTCTGTGTCTCCCTCTCTCTCTCTGCCCCTTCCCTGCTCATTCTCTCTGTCTCTGTCTCTGTCTCTCTCTCTCTCTCTCTCTCTGCCTCTCTCTCTCTCAAAAATAAACAAACATTAAAAAAAAACCATAGTCAACAGACTTGTAACAGAATTCAGAATCCTTTGATATATATTACAATATTTTTACTATGAGTAGATTAATCCATGATTTTCATGTGTGTGTTCACTCATTCAACTATTACTTGAGGGGCCCCTGGGTGGCTTAGCTGGTTAAGAGGCAGATTCTTGATTTCAGCTCAGGTCATGATCTCCCAGATTGTGGGATGGAGCCCAGTATCCGGTTCTGTGCCGACAGCACAGACTTCTAGGCACGCCTCTTGTGCTATCTCTCAAAACAAACAAAGAAACAGACATTTTTTAAAAACACAATTATTTAAACTCTGACTATGTGCAGAAAATTGCCATAGATGCTGGAGATGCTATAGTGAAAACAACAGCATAAAAAGCAAGTATGATCTCATTTTGTTGAGCAATGCGCTTGCCCACGCACGCGCGCGCGAGCGCGCGTGTACACACACACACACACACACACGCAATAGAAAAATAAACAAAAGGAACTTGTAGTAGGGGTTTGACAGCAGTGAAAGAGCAACAGGAGGCTGACAGCATGCTGAGAACAAGGCCAGAGAGCTCGTATGGACCAGGTGTGGGAAAGATTGAGCTGAGTTCCGTGTGGTGGAGAGGGTTTGTGAGAAAACTAGTACCCAAAGGAACATGGAAACATGAGACTCAATATTACCTATTCCAGGGAAATTTGGAGGCAGGCATCTTGTTTCTGGGGCCTGATTTTTTTTATCTTTAATACAGGTTTAACCATTTGTATTTTACTGGGTTTTAATAAGGATCAGTTCAAATAACATACACAAATGAATTTTCTACACGGTAAATCACTAAAATGTTAATTTAATGATCCTTACTGTATTTGTCAGGAATGGTAAACTGGTATTCTTTTCTGGCTATCACTACCGTGAAGAAAACCGTCAATTTAATATATAAAAACCCCAAACAATCCAATTAAAAAATGGGCAGGGGACCTGAATAGACATTTCACCAAAGAAGGCCTAGGAATGGTCAACAGACACATGAAAAAATGCCCAACATCTCTTATCCTTAGGGAAATGCAAATTAAAAACACAATGAGCTATCACCTCTCACTCATCAGTATGGCTATTATCAAAAAGACAAGAAACAGCAAGTATTGACGAGGATGTGGAGAAAAGGGAACCCATGTGCACTGTTAGCAGTTATGCAACATGGTGCAACCAGTATGGACAAAGTATGGAGATTCCTCCAAAAATTGAAAATACAATCCAGATATTCCACTTCTGGCTATTTATCTAAAGAAAGCAAACACGCTATTTTGGAAAGATGAATGCGCCCTATATTTATTCCAACATGATTTACAATAGTTAAGATATGGAAGCACTCAGAGTGTCCATCAGTAGATGAATGGATAAACAAGAGGTGGTATATATACACACAATGAAATATTAATCAGCCACAAGAAAGAAAGAAACATTGCCATTTGTGGCAATGTGAACGAAACTCGAGGGTATGACGCTAAGTGAGATAAGGCAGACAGAGAAAGACAAATACCATATGATTTCGCTTATATGTGGAATCTAAAAAACAAAACAAATGAACAAACAAACAAAAACGTGAAACAGATACAGAGAGTGATCTGCTGGTTGTCAGAGGGGAGAGGGTTGGGGGGAAGGATGAAACAGAATAGGATTAAAAGGTACAAGCTTCCAGTTATAAAATAAATAAGACAGGGGAGACAATGTACATGTGTAGAGAGACTCGATTAGACCTGGTGGTTTAGAGTCCCAGTCTTCACATAAGGACGTCTTGGACATTTTTCACCACTTCAGTGGGGGAGATTTGTGTATTGGTGGGAGAGGGACACCATGGAAGCTCATTTGTGTTCAAACTCTTACTAGTTTCCCAATGTTACTTTTTCCTTTCCATCTTTTGAAATATTTTTAGGAAGAAAATAATATTTGGAATTGAGGAAGGGAGTCATAGGGCTCAAATTAAACCACACGCTAACTGCATTTAAGGAATGCTTACTTTGTCTCTTTTTTTCCTTTTTCTAAAAATTGTCACCCATATATATATACACCATAACAGTGTTCTATAGGCCATAGTGGATTGAAGTAAGAACCTTATATAAATGTTAATAAAATCAAAGTCACGAATCTAAATGTAATGGTACACTCCCCTTCTCTCTTTACTTCCTTGTTCTTTTTAGTCTCTGTGTAGACAGATTCATAGAACAACAGCAATGATTTGCATTTATTGCAAAGTGGAGAAACAGTAGAGGGAAATATAATTGGGAAATTAGGCAGGAAAGGGAGGTGAAGAGGGGAGTTGGCATTAATAAGAATCCTGATAAAGTTCATGGACAAAAAATGGTATTAGAAATCTGAGGAAATGTTCAATGGTTGGGATCCTTGATCAAACACAACTGTACAACTGTTTTTCTGTTTAGATGCTCATCTTCTTTTTCTCCAAAGGGGCAAATGAGATCATGATTCATTTAGGGCTTCCACTGTGAGTCATGACCATGACGATCACCAAAATAAACGCAGACTTGCGAGCCCTGCCTCCCTCCCTCCCTCTTCTGGTTGCCCAGTCCAGTGTACAGCATCACTTCTGGGAAGACAACCCGCAGACCCACAAGCAAATTTCTCAGTGCACTTTTTAAGTTCTCCAAAGTCTATTCCCAGAAAGGACATTAACCAGACCCAGAATAAATTCATTATTATTTTGGTTTTCCTGGCTTCCAGAGGAAAATTAAATTCACAATTTGGCAACACCACAGCTAAATCACTCTACTAAAGATCACATCTTGACTCATCTTCCTGACTGGATAATAAAAGCTTAAAAATAAAAATTTTAATCCTTTAATGTTAGAGTATAAATTAGGAGATACTACGTGGAGTGGCTCTAATTGATTTTTGAAAAATTAACACCAAACATTTTAGAAGTCATAGATCTAAAGAGCAGAGTTTCTTCCAATCAAACATCTTTGGGGGTTTTATTTAAATGAACCTATAGTTCCACATGATGTTTGGGAAACTGCTATAGGCTGGCTAATGGCTTCTCAAAGGTATCTGCATTCTAATCCCGGAAGTTGTGAATATGTTACATTATGTGGCAATGAAGAGTTAAGGTAGCTGGTGGACTTAAAGACACTACTCAGCTGACTTTAAAACAGGGAGATTATCCTGGATTATCTTGATGAGCCTTATGTGATCACAGGGTCCTAAGAGTGGAAGAAGCAGGCAGAAGAGTCAGTGATATGGTGATGTGATTTGAGAAAGACCCAAGTGGTCATTGTTGGCTTTGAAGATGGATAGATTAAGAGACAAGGGATGTGGGAGTCTCCAGAAGCCGGAAAAGGCAAGGAAATGAATTCTCCCTGAGAGCCTCCTAAAGGGATTCAACACTGCTGACACCACGACTTTAACCCAGTGAAACTCACTTTGGGTTTCTGAACTCGAGAGCAGAAAGATAATGAACTTGTGCTGTGTTAAGCTACTAAATTTGTGGTAATTTTTTATAGCTGCAATAGGAAAGTAATAATGGAATTTATCTAGATCCCTTCTCCCCCTCTCTCACTGTATTCCAGTCATTCTGACCTTGATTCTGTTACTACAGAGTCAAACATCCAAGCAGGGATTTGTTCGAGAGTGAGAGCCTAACTCCAGGGATGTCAGTCAGAGGCGGTGTGAGATCAATTATCATGGAGGATTGATGGGTACATGACTGACCTCAGAGATAAGAGGCCACAGACTCAGGAGCCATGATGTCCAGGTGCAAAGGTAAATCAACAAAGATTCCAACAAGAGCAAAAGAACCATAATATACATCCCAGCAGCCACTCCTTCTTTATCTCCATCCCCTGACCCCAGGGAGATATATTAACTGCCCCCCACGCATACCCAGATTCCATCCTGTGGAAGGTAACGGTGAAGGAGTTCATCTCTGGAAGGCTAAAGGGAAAATCTAAATTGAGAGAGACCATTTAAATAGATAGAAAGATAGAAATTAATAAAATGTCAATTAGTAAATTCAAATTTCCTGTCACCCCGTGTTGATTAAAGGGAGATTAAATAACAAATGAAAAAATAAATATCCCAATTTTCTTTGTACAACTGAATAAAGTCTGTTAATTTTTAACCAACATAAAATGAACAAATGGTCTGAGACTAGGTTGCTTCCACACTTGCCTGATCCATGCCTGACCAAAAGAATATTCCTGAACACTCTGAGTTTTAAATATCTTCTTTCCTCAAATCAGCATTATCTGTGGACTAAATACAAAGGCACAAGGCAGCTTATGCTTAACTCATCTCTGCTTTCCCTGTGGGTCCTTCTGTTTAACCCTGAATTTTCTCCACTGGAGTTACACATGTTTCCTTTAAAAAAAAAAAGGCAGAGACACCATCTTCATATAAGAATTGAAAAAGCACATAAGTTATAAAGGGACTCTTTGATTAGTGCAGAAAACCATAAGAAGTCAGGCGTTTGGTAACCCAAGTGTTCATCAATAGATGAATGACAAAGATGTGGTATATATACAATGGAATATTACTCGATCATAAGAAAGAATGAGATCTTGACATTTGCAACAATATGAATGGATCCACAGGGTATTATTTCAAGTAAAGTAAGTCAGACAGAGAAAGACAAATACATACAATTTCAATTATATGTGGAATATAAACAAAACAAAACAAATGAACAAATGAAAAACAAAAAACACAAATAGATTCTTAAATGTGGAGAACAAATTGGTGGTTGCCAGAGGGCAGGTTGGTAGGAGGTGGGTGAAATAAATTAAAGAGATTAAGAGGTACAATTTTCCAGTTGTAAAATAAATAAGCCATGGGGATGAAAAGTTGAGCATAGGGAATATTGTCAATAGTATTGTGATAATGTTGTATGGTGACACATGGTGACTCCACTTACCGTAGTGAGCACTGAGTAATGTATAGTACTGTGAGATAAGTATGTTGTGCACCTGAATCGAATATAACATTGCATGTCAACTCTACTGCAATAAAAAAAATAATATTAAAAGAAATCAGGCATTTGGAATCTGAGATCTTTAGGAGAAGATAATTTTAATAGTACAAAGATAACTTGCATAGTACAAAGTAGTTCATCATGTCTGATATTAGCCCGAGGCCTCCAAACTTCGGGTAATGGAATTTTCTATTACCTAGAGAAACAAAAATAGAGGAAAGACTAGAATATAATTTACTTACTTCCATCTGTTTATCCTAATCTCTTTTGGTTTAAGAATGCAGGTTTCTCAGTTACACACACTCAATCAGAATCTCCAAGGGACATTTCTTAGGAATTTATATTTTTTAAAGTTCCTTGAATGATTTCAATCAACAACCAACTTTAATTATCACTGATATTTCAAAATTTGAGTTATGGCCAACTCTAACTAAAGGAACCAAAAAATATGGCTTTAAAAAAAATACAGAAATATTTAAACCAAAAAATCACTGCCAAGATTACTATAATGTATCTTGATCTATTTTCTCTTTGGAAACTTTAGAAGGACTTTTATTGACATCTTGGTACTTTCATTGTTATGCAAAGGAAGAACTGGGTATGGGTTGGAATATAATAGGTTTGTGGAATATCCACAATATTTTTGGATACTCACCCAAACCTATTATGTGCGTGTGCGTGTGTGTGTGTGTACACACACACACACCCAAACCTATTATGTGTATGTATATATGCATATATATATATACACACACACACACACACACACAATCGCACATACATTCATACACACTACAGAAGGGTAGCTTAGATCACACTGGAATTTTCAATATTGAAATAATTATCATAAAAAATGTTGTGGTTTATGAATAAGTCAACTTCAGCTTGTAGTTTAAAACCCCAGAGCTATTTTCTGAAGTTTCCCTCTGAAGCTTAGGGGAAACCATATAACCCTGGAAAATGTGTATCACTGAAAGTATGTTAACTACTTAATCTTATAGGTCAATCATTTCCTTGCAAATATAATGGAGGAAGGATATTTGTAATGAAAGGTATATATTAAATTTCAAAACTAAGGTTTTCAACATGAAACCAATGAGTACTCATACCACTTGCTATTCAAAGTCAATTTGTTTTTAGTGGAACCTATTTTATAATGAGTCAATGTTATGTCATTTTCAAAACATGCCACATGACTTTGGTACTAAAAAACACACTAGGATTAGTTGAGTCTTCAAAGCTTTGTAGTTTAATGAGGATATTCCTACTGGACTCCTAGGAAGTGTTTATTTATAAATTAGGGTAAGCCTAAAATATTTTTAATCTTATATGTTATTTACACATTGTTAAACTTTCAATTAATTTAGCTTCTTGGAAAATGATGTGTTCTGAACCACCATAGATTTAATTAGAAGAAAAAAGCGTTTATTTTTTATTTTTTGCATATTTGCTGATATTCTAGTCATGAATTCCATCATCCGACGTCAGTTGATTTCCAAAAGTTTAGTTTCTTCTGTGCCTTTGTACCTTTTAAAAGCTTTCCCTATGCCTGGAATTATAGTCTCCCCTTGGGTCAACCCAGCTCATTCTTCACTTTTTCTAAAGCTTCATCTTGATTTTCACTTCCTAATGTAAAACCTTCTTCAATAAATCATGGCCAGTTTTGATGCTGATGATGTTGGTTGGTATTGATTTTAATTTGAATTGCATGTTGGGAAATAGCTCTGTAAGATTTTTTTTCAGCACTTACAATCTTTAAAGTTCTTAATTAGGTCCCAGCTACAGAAGTTAGAAGGGAATGTTGTCATGTAGTTAACTCGTTCCCTGATTGCATTGCAATTGCATGTACCAATTTCTGTCTCCATTGACACCTCTAGTTTAAGCCACCATATTTGCTTCTTTCCTAGGCTAAAGCTGTTGTGTCCCATTTGGCCTTATTGCTTCCTCTTATGATTCTATTACTCACAAACAATCACTGGCATCCCAAACCACTAGAATGAAAACCCACAGGGCATAGTATGGACTATGATACCCTACGTGAACTGACCATCATTACATCTTCAATCACAATTTGTATGCCACTTAACCATCAACCTTTTACCATCAGCCCTTGTTCAAAAATTGTAAAACTCTATGCTGAGCACTCCTTCCTTTACTTCTTTACCTTTCCCTACCCAGGTTAAGTAGGATTTAATCCAAGAGGAGGCTTTCTCTGCTCTCCCATGCTGTGTTCTCTCTCACTGCGTCCTATCATTTTATTTTATAACACTCATGATAAGTTGTAATTATTATTTGCTTTTGCATGCTGTTTAATGTAAATATTAGTATACATATTAAGCATTTATGAATATTAAGCCTAGTTGTATACTTTTACTTTACAAAGATAAATCACTTCATGCTTAGAATGTTCTAAGTACTTTAATGTATTGACTTATGTAATCCTCTTACAATCCCAATGATGAAGACAATTAATCCTATTCTACAAATGTGGAAAATGAGGTTTAAAGAGTCAATAGACACAGAGTTAGTTCTAGAGCAGACAATAGAAGAGACAGAAGCAAAGATTCCCATCACGGAGAATTTGCTGCTTTTATTCAACACATCACCTTCCATGCCACTTGTTTTCATACATACTGAAAGCAGTGGACCCCTGTAATGGTAGTAATTACTAACAACTATTGAGTGCTTACTGTATGTAAGGAACTGTCCTGAGAGTTTTATACACATTAATTCATTTAAGCTCGTGAACAAGCTTTAGGAGATAGATGCAGTGACTGTTCACATTTTAATGATGAGCAAACTGACGCAAAGTGAATTGCCCAAGATCTCGCAGCAAATATGTTACATAGCATTATTAACCACTAGATTATATTTCAGTAAAACCAAATGCACACACACGGATTCCTGGGGATAAAAGAAGACAGCGTGCTTGATGTCATCATTTTCTCTTTTTATTCGTTATAAAACAATGTTGATGAACTTTTTATTTTCATATTTGAAATGATTCTTACACGTCCTGTTTCACTCCATTTAAATCCAATTAAATATGTTTAATTATAATATACATGATACCGAACATATATAAAATCATAACACGTCAGATATGTGTCACATGCAGCGGCTTGCATATATCATTTTGGAGGACATGTCAGAGAAAATTCCAGGTTTGGACTTAGTTTTTTTTTTTTTTTAATTAATTTTTTTTTTGAGAGAGAGACAGAGGGAGTGATTAGGAGAGAGGCAGAGAGAGGGAGCGAGAGAATCCCAAGTAGGCTCCACGCTGTCAGCACGGAGCCTGATAGGGACTGGAACTCATGAAACCGTGAGATCATGACTTGAGCCGAAACCGAGTTCGGAGTCTTAACTGACTGAGCCACCCAGGTGCTCCTAGGCTTGGACTTTGAACTTTGGGAAAAAAAAACACTATAATGTTATGGGGGCATATTTCTTGTGCTTCACCTGCTTTCATACAAAATACAGGGAAGTTTGGGGTGCCTGGGTGGCTCAGTCGGTTGAGCGTCCGACCTTCACTCGGGTCATGATCTCACAGTCTGTGAGTCCGAGCCCGCGTCGGGCTCTGGGCTGATGGCACAGAGCCTGGAGCCTGCTTCCGATTCTGTGTCTCCCTCTCTCTCTGCCCCTCCCCTGCTCATGCTTTGTCTCAAAAATTAATAAGAACATTAATTTTTTTTAAAAAATACAGGGAAGTTTAATTCTTTCTTGCTTATCCTGTACAACACAATTGAAATCCGCATCAGCATTGCACATTATAAAATTTTATGTTAGGTTTGATTTCATTGATTAAGGCAAGATAATCTGGAGGAAACTGTACCTGAAGAAAATATTTAAAGGAAACTATTCTAGGGTTCCTGGGTGTCTCCGTTGGTTAAGCGTCCAACTCTTGATTTCGGCTCAGGTCATGATCTCAGGGTTCCTGGGTTTGAGCCCCGTGTCGGGATTCACACTGACAATGCGGAGCCTACTTGGGATTCTCTTGTCCTCTTTCTCTCTCTCTGTCCCCCTCTCTTGCATGCGCGCTCTCTCTCTCTCTCTCAAATGAATAAACTTTTTAAAAAGTAAAAATAAAGGAAATTATTCTAAATTCTCTAATAGACAAGGATCATAGTCTACCATGATTCTCTCATGGCATACGGTTTTCAAAAATTAATTAATTTACCATACAGATTCAGTTACAAGTTAGATATCTGCACACAAAATAAACCTCTTAGATAAATGCTAAAAGTCTATCCTTCCATGTCAAAACACAATACTTCAAAGACATGAATTTCACCTTAACTGATCTCATTCAAATACAATAGCATTGGCTTTAAGATAACAAAATATATATATGAAAATCCATCCAAAAAGTAAACAGATTGAGAACAAGAAATATCCTGGAAAAATATTTTGTTCATTCAGTATATATGTGTGAAGAACTTACTATGCCAAGCCTAAGGGACAGATAAAGTCTTACTCTTATGGAAGTGACAGTCTAGAAGGCCAAAGTTATAAAATACATTTCTAAAAAATGAACAGATAATTTAAAAATAATTCCACAAATTGGTAAACCACAAGAAATTATAATATTCTAAAATGATAGAGAATAACAGAATGAGGCTCAAAGATTGCTTCCATTTTGGTGGTTCAAAGCCTGTCTGAAGAGTTTGAGGCTTAAGTGACTAGAAGCCAACAATTAAGGGGTCGAGGGCAGCACTGCTCAAAGTGTTGCTCGTTCAGATAGTCCACAATATAAAAATTATTCTTTTTTAGACTAATTAATTAATTATTATTTTAGAGAAAGAGTGTGCACCTGCAGGAGAGAAAACAGGGAGGGGCAGAGGAAGAGAGGGGATCCCAAGCAGGCTCCAGGGTCAGCACAGAGTCTAGCGCAGGGCTCTATCTCACAACTCAGGGATTGTGATCTGAGCCGAAATCAAGAGTCAGACGCTCACCCGACTGAGCCACCCAGGTGCCCCAAATAATTCCTTTTAAAAAAAAAAATATGTTTATAATAATATTAAGATGTTATTTGTATTTTTCACTTTGATTCTCTCAGAAGTGAAAAGCAGAGCTTTCAGGAGGCTACAGGACATGTGATGATACCATTCTGATGGCTAATGGACTTCTGCTTGTGTATTTTTGTACTTTATAGAATTTCCTATGGTAGTAGTTTAGACTATAAATGTATTTTGAGAGATTAGTTCAGTTTGTTCTCAAAAACAATACTTATGTGCCTGTTATTTTTGTTTACAGGTGTTATTATAATAAACTGTACCTTAGATATAGTCCAATAAATTATTTTAAATCCTCAAATCCCCCTTGTGCTTACACAAATCAACACAAAGAAGTTATTATACTTTGTAGTCTTATTTTGCAAAAATGTTCTGTGCACTGTTTTGACTAGTGCACAAAATTTGCTAAATATATTACCAATGATTGTCATAGCAATTAAATAATCAAAATAACAAACAAAGATACATAGAAAGCACTAAATCACTCACCATTGGGCAGAAACACAAGTTTTGGTACACCCTTACAATGCCATGCCCTGTGACTGTAACAAACATTATTAAGACAAAATAAGGTAAGTATTTTAGGTGAAAAATGCAGGACATCAAGGATAAGAGAGAGAGGTGGAGAGAAAGAGAGGGAGGGAAATGAAATTCTCTTGTGTATATAGGACACGTCTGAAATATTTGAAGTAATAAACAAAGATCACTTTTAGTGACTGTGATTGGAGAGTTGGTTGGCTGAGGGATTTGTTTGCACCGAACCCCACATCCTGGGATGCTGTGAAATGTTTCAGCATGTTATACCTCTCGTGTCTATTAATTTTATAATGCAAGTGAATTAATGCAAAAATATAATAAACCTTTTTATGGATCATTAAAAAATATTTTCACCTAAGATGCCAAGAGAAGTGGAAACGAGCGTAGAATGTAATATGTATTATGAGATCAGGTCATGATCTCATGGTTTGTGTGTTCAAGTCCTGCCCTCCCCTGTTCATTCTTTCTCTCTCCCTCTCTCAAAATAAATAAACTTAAAAAGGTAGGTATTTCCAAAAACTATATACACATCCATATAAGCATAAATATGATGAAGATGAAGGATAGTTCCATGGCTTGTAAGAAATGCTAAAATTGATAATGGTAGTAAGATTGATGTGAAGGGAGAAAAACATGCAACTGCATTCATCTATTGTTCTGACTTAAAACCATAAACCACTTACCAAAAAAGGAATCTTCACTTAAAGTGACCTATTGAGGGGTGCCTGGGTGGCTCAGTCGGTTAGGCGGCCGACTTCGGCTCAGGTCATGATCTCGCGGTCCGTGAGTTCGAGCCCCGCGTCGGGCTCTGTGCTGACAGCTCAGAGCCTGGAGCCTGTTTCAGATTCTGTGTCTCCCTCTCTCTGACCCTCCCCCGTTCATGCTCTGTCTCTCTCTGTCTCAAAAATAAATACACGTGAAAAAAAAATGAAAAAAAAATAAAGTGACCTATTGACATAAGCAAAGTAGACAGATTAGGTTATGACCAATGTGAAGAATAAAATTCCATTACATGTGATGGTAGTTTGCAAATTATAAGAGAAAGCAAGTGGTCATTTTAATATTAAAAAGTAATTAGACTATAATACATCTATAGGGTAGAATTTCATGGAGTGAATAAAAATGGCATTAGAGAATAATACTTAATGATATGGAAAGGTTTCCATCACTTACTGCTTTGTGGAAAAGGATGCACAACTGCAAGGATAATGGTGTGATGTTTTTGTGAAAATCAAAATGTCTATGAGTGTGTGTGTGTGCAAAATCACACCCTACGGCAAAACAGTAAAATTTTGTCATCTCTGGGCTAGAATATTTATTTTCATCTTTTTCCATGTAGACGTTCTCCAAGTGTGCTGAAACAAACTACTTTTATGACATTTATAATCAGAAAAAAGTGAAGTTTTAAACCCTAATGTATAAAATGATAAAAATAGAACTTTCTCCTCTACCAACAGGGAATTGTTACTGCGTTTCATCATATTCTATGCTTTTGGATGACTTCACTTATGTAGATGCACAGTCATGTATCACTAGATACAGAGTGCAGGGAACATGGACTACCATCCATCTGATCCAAAGGGAAAGCGATGTCATAGTTTGGGTAGAGTACCGGTAGCACATTTAACTCTTCGCATGAAAAAAAAAAGTCCTGCTATAGAATTTGGGAAATTTGTTTAACACTACCCATCTATTTGATGATCTCCGAAATTCTTTCCAAATCTGTGTTTCTATGCCTCTATGAATAATAACTAATAACAGCTATACAATGTTAAGCATTTCAATGCATCAATCACTTATACAGTAGCCCCCCACCCCTTATCCATGGTTTTGCTTTCCACGGTTTCAGTTACTCACAGTCGACTGGAGTCCGGAAGCAGATGACCCTCCTTCTGACAATATATCAGAAGGTCAGCAGTAGCCTAACACTACCTCACAAGCCCACATCATTCACTTTACTTCATTTCATCACGTAGGCATTTTATCATCTCATATCATTACAAAAAGAAGGCGAGTGAGGACAGTGCAATAAGGTATTTTGAGAGAGAGAGAGAGAGAGACCACATCATATAACTTATATTGCAGTACAGTGTTATAATTATTCTATTACTAGTCATTGTTGTTATTCTATTTCTGTACCTAATTTATAAATTAAACTTTATCATAAGGATGTATGTATGTATAGGAAAAACATAGTATCTATAGAGTTATGTCTTATCCAAGGCTTCAGGCATCGAGTAAGGGGCTTGGAACGTATATCCACTCCCCCTTTCCCCTTACTGTACTATGCCAAGTCTTGTTCCAATGGCATTATACACACACGGTGTTCTTTGATACTCACAAGTTCACCTACAGACATCATCATACCCATTTTAAACATGAAGACACTAAAGCTACCAAGATGACTTAAAAAAAAATATATATATATATATATTTTATTCCTGATAGTTTGCTTAAGTTTCTAAATCTGTTTCTATCTTTCCACCAAATCTGGGCTCTTTACTACTATCTTACTCCAGGACCGACTTTTCAGAGATCACCAGCTAGCTTGGACAAAAAGAATCTGCCATCAGAACGGTTTTGGGAAGGAAACAAGAAAGTTGTGGTGAGCCCGGGGTGGGGCAGGGTGGGTGCGGGGGGGGGGGGGGGCGCGGGTGGTGAGAAATGCAGGGCTGGATTCAGGATGAGGTAGATGAAAGGTTCAGAATGTTCCCCATCTTTCTTGCTGGCCTCAGTCACCGAGGGAATCCGTGGATGGGCTGAGGGGGCAGCCCAATCATTTGAACATGGATATTGATAAAACCTCCAACATCTATTACCACAAATGACCTCACTCCATTTGCCAGGGTGGAAAGCTCCTACCTCACCCAGCGTGAATGTGAGGGCGTGTGCATGTAAGCGTGTTACGTACAAGGAAAGAAAATACTGTTTAGTGGGGTTTTTTTGCCTTTTTAAAAACCATTGTATAGTTAATATTTCAGCTCTCAACTAATATTGTCTGTAAAATACTTTAAGCTGATTAAATTAACTGCTCTGTTTTAGCTCTATCCTGTCCACAGTCTTCTCAGTGGATGAATATTTCAAGATTTTGCTCTTTCATTTATTTGTGAGGTGACTTTTAGCAAATTATTTAGACTTTCTGAGTCTCTGTTTCTACTTCTGAAAGTGTGGTAACAGTACTTACATGGATTTTAAAGCATAAAAGTTAAAGTAAAAAATATTTGAAAATTCTGATAATAAAGCATTGGATAAAGTACACCATGAGTAGTAATTGTATTTCTTCCTAATAGACTCAAGAAACATGCTTTAAGGTTTGCAGCATCCAATTGGTGTCAAAGAACTGACTGTGTCAAAGAACAGTCCCATGACAAAAAATAAGGCACTACTCCAATATTAGTTTCTCAGGCAAATGTATTCATAATGACCAGGGAGACTGAAAAACTCCACAGGTCTCATAGCTAAAAGTAACATATTTCAGTTATTTTAAAGTGGAAAAATCTTACATGTGGCAACTTACGGTAAAATATCTTATTCTAAAAGTTCCTGTAGCCACAAGGAACTGAAAAATTTGGAGACAAAATAAATCCTCTAAATACAGCTGATACAATCACAAGATGAAATTGACAAGAACTGAGTATATCACTCATTTGCTAAAAGCATGCATCAGGAACTAACAATTAAAGATGTATCAAACCAGGCCCTCGGGAGATTACAACTTTGCATAACTTCTAGTTTTGGGGAAAAAAAAATATACTGCTAGCATGCAACGAGAGAATGAAAGATTACTGCCTTGTGATATTTTTAGTGTACATTTTTTCATGTTCTTTTATGTTTTTTGGCATTAAGCTATAGAATACCATCCCCGAGTAAGGTTTTGGATGAAGTCCTGAATTAAATCCACAAAATAAGAAACAGGCAGGACATTGCTGATCGGTTCCAGATCTGAATAACATAAAATGAATCCTCTTAACATAAAAAATAAACTGGAAATGTTGATTTTACCTTTTATGTCAGTGCGTAAATGAAGCATTTTTCGTATTTTAGAAATGAATGTGAGTTACCTCCTTAGCCCCCAATTAAGGTAGTCCAAATGAGTAAATATCAATTTCAAGTATATGGGAAAAAAAAAAAAAGATTTGATTCTTCTGAAGACTCATTTGCATTTTCCTGGAATTATTTGTTGTGTTTATGATTTATGAGACCTTTAGATGAACCTGAGAGTTGGTTGAGAGAACAGCACCTAATCGTTCCCACAGCTCCAGAGAAAAAGAGCTTTGCAAGAGAAGTGCTCCTACAGGAGATGTCTCGTTTGCAGCAGGACTCAATTCTTGGTTCAAAGCTATGGTATTTGGGCTAGTTAAGCACGAATCTCTCTCCCATTCCATAGGGAATGAGCTGGGCAGTCCCTGCTCCCCACGTCCACCTGCACTTCGTTAGAGAGCGGAATGCTCACATGCCACCACCCCACAAGATCCCCACAATGACATAACTCCATGCAGAGACTGGCGTGACTGGGCTGGGTTTCCCCCCCTTCAGCTCTTGTATCACTAAGAATCTGGCAGCCAGTTCCGTCCTGACAGAGTTCACAGCATATATTGGTGGATTCTTGTCCATAGTGCATCTGCTTTAAGAATTAACGAAAGCAGTATCAAGACAGTAAGGTAAGTGCTGTTTTAACTATAGCACTGGGGATGCTGACTGTTTGGGACAGTGTTTATTGTAACAGGAACAGAAGAAATTCCAGAGCAACATTGCCAATTGCTACTCAACAGCAAATCCACAGTTTTGAGCATTTACTTTCACATTTTGCTTAATATGCTTTCCATGATTTAGGGATTTGAGATAAATTTTATATAGTATATGTTGTACTGCTTGGCAATGGAAGTTATACAAAGTTTCAAAATTGGAATGAGACACTACTTAAAACTGAACATAGTAAAAAAGTTTGGCATTTAAAATGTTTGTTATTTTATGCTAATTAGTTATATACGTTAGTGTTGTTAAAACCCAATTTTGAAGTGAAGAAAGGCCATTTCAATTAGCATTCAAAATACTTTATATTGTTATAATTTGTTACAATTTACAATGAACATGTTATAAAAATGTGAGCTAAAAGACTTAGACATGAATCACATTTCTATTTTGTTAATTTCAAAGATTTGATTTTTGGATGTACGTCTTAAAAAACATGTTTTAAAGAAATTCTGGGAAAGATGATTTACTTTTTGAGAAAAGCATTTCCTCCATAGCCACAGGTATTTGGAAAAAACTGGGGAAAAGGCACAGAGCGCTTTTGCCTCATAGTGGAGTCATTATATGGTTACAAACTCTCTTTGAATTCAGAGCCCTTGTTTTTACTCTGCCAAAAAGTATGGAAGCATTTTTTCATTACTATTCAATACTCATATTATAGTAAGTATTAGTTTTAGTGTATACTCAGTTTAAACAAGGTGGAGGTTTTTTAATGGAGCAAGACAAATCTTTACAACATTAGTGTATTACAACTTAAAAGAATCCTGTAATTACATTAACACTATGTAATTGTTCTCATGGCCAAGTCCTGTCAGCTAAATTAAATGATGCCATCGTAATCTTAGGGAATAATTTCCCGAGAATCTGGCTACGTGTTACATTATGTCAGCTATCAGAGTGATTCCAACAACTTTTCTAAGGTTTCATCTGCTAAAATAAAGTGCCTTATAATTTCAAATTGAAGCAAAGAAAAAAGATGTCTCAATTTCTCATGCTAAACATTCCTACTCATCCCAACCAATCTAGGCACGTAAGTTTGTACCATATTTCTCGCAAGAAGATATATTATTTTATGGTATATAGTGGAATGTGGATCCTGCTTCACATTATGATTTCACTTCCAGAGTTATCCTTCAGACATAACTCTCTACTCTACAAAAGCCCAACTCTTTACCTAAACTGCTAACCCTTTATTTCCCCAAGCAATTGAAATATACTTTATTGAGCCTCACCTTAGAAACATGTTCATATGAGAGGATCACTGTTACAGCTTATTTTTAATTTATATTCTCAAGGTTGTCCTTTCCTACATGGTTCATAATGCCACTGTTCACAGCAGCCTCTCCTCAGTTCTACCTCTTTTCCACTTCCGTGCTGTGAGAGCACTAAAATCCAGAGAAGTGAGCCATGCCTTCCTAACTTTTGGCATGAAGCAGGTAGAGAACTGGTGAGTTACTGAGAAAGGACAATTTTAATTCAAAACTTGAAAATAATAGATGTTTTCTACCAGTTGGATCTCTTTACGGGTTTAATTATTTTTTAGAATTTGTGACATTTCCCTGACTAATTAAAAGCACGTTCTAAAACTAATATGCCAAATATTAATTTCGGAAGACAGTTGTGTAATGCACCTAAAGGTATGGAATAGTAAAGACAAGTCAAGATAATACACACACACACTCACGCCCACCACGAATTCTGTTCTTCCTCCTCAGCACCGACAATACCCAGACATTTTTAAAGGAATGTACCCCCCACCCCCCCACCCCTCAGCGCGCCCGCGCACACACACACACATAGATAAGAATAGCTTTCCTTCAGGCAAAACCACAGATTGCCGCTATTCCCAGGGAGGGTCTTCTTAATGAGATATTTTAATGATGGTGAATGGTAGGGTACAGGGTACAGTTTACAATTGTCTTTTCATTTTCATTTTTTCTGGTTTTGAAGGATGTTCTGAAGCAGTGTACTAACATGGTGGCTACTGGGCACCACCCAGAAACCTATTGCAGGAAGGCATTTAATTAAGGAAGGACCTAGAGAGATTGACTGTCGGGCCTGGCTCGTCCAGAAGGGGGCGCATGTGTATGCAATCTGACCTGAAACCTGTTCACCACCCCAGAAGTTGCACAAGTACATCCTTTTCCCAACGCTTAAATACAGATTAAAAAGACATCATTAGATGCTCTAAAAAAAAAAAAAAAAAAAACTATAAAATAATAAAATGTACATTTGCTAATGCATTTAACATTGCAAATCCAATATCCTTTTCCTGAAAGTGTACTGTTTTATAATAATATGTTTTCACTTTATTTAGGAGTCAAAGCATTTGCCAAACATGAATCTAGGTGTGTTTATTCTCCTCTTGGCATTAACTGGTGGTGCCAGCGGTTATTACTATGACGATTATGATTTCCCTCTATCGATTTATGGGCGATCATCACCAAACTGTGCACCAGAATGTAACTGCCCTGAAAGCTATCCAACAGCCATGTACTGCGATGAGCTGAAATTGAAAAGTGTGCCGATGGTGCCTCCTGGAATCAAGTATCTCTACCTTAGGAATAACCAGATCGACCATATTGATGAAAAGGCCTTTGAAAACGTCACTGATCTGCAGTGGCTCATTCTAGATCATAACCTTCTAGAAAATTCCAAGATAAAAGGAAAAATTTTCTCTAAACTGAAACAACTTAAGAAGCTGCATATAAATTACAACAACCTTACGGAGTCTGTGGGCCCACTCCCCAAGTCCCTGGTGGATCTCCAGCTTACGCACAACAAGATAACGAAGCTTGGCTCCTTCGATGGACTGGTAAACCTGACCTTCGTCCACCTCCAACACAATCAACTGAAAGAGGATGCTGTTTCAGCTGCTTTTAAAGGTCTTAAGTCCCTTGAGTACCTTGACTTGAGCTTCAACCAGATGGCCAAACTGCCCTCTGGTCTCCCAGCATCTCTTCTAACTCTCTACTTGGACAACAATAAGATCAGCAACATCCCTGATGAGTATTTCAAGCGTTTTAGTGGGCTGCAGTATCTACGTTTATCTCACAATGAACTGGCTGATAGTGGAGTACCTGGAAATTCTTTTAATGTATCATCCCTGCTTGAGCTGGATCTCTCCTATAATAAGCTTAAAAACATACCGACGGTCAACGAGAACCTTGAAAACTATTACCTGGAGGTCAATGAACTCGAAAGTAAGTAGAAAGCTGTGCCTGTACGTGACTGAGGTTTCCTCAAGTTTTTACATGCCTGAACTGTGCAAGTAAATATGGTCTCTGGCTCCATTAACAGAAATGAATAAACATGCCAATAAAATATCTATCCCTCTAATTCAAATATAGAAGAATTCTAGCTCAGTTATTTGTTCAATGTTTGGCCTTTCTTTGGAGTGCCCAGATCAGAAACCATTAAACTCATAGGACTTGAATACAAATTTCTTCAAATTTAATATTTTGAGCTAATTCATCCTGCTGTGTTAGCTCTTGATATCTGTTATCACTTGCCTCTGTCGTGATTCAGATTTCTGTCCGACATTTATTTCTTGGCAAGGTCTAGCTGGAGGAGGAACAAACAAGTCCAGAAGAGGGATGGCTAGCAGAAGCTTTCAAATGTCCCTCCTGCTTATCTCCAGAGCAGTTCACATATATTTGTGGTCTCCTCTGACATCTTTACTTGGGATTCCACATATTACGCTGCTCTTATGGACCATCATCTATCTCTGTCATCTGTGTCATGGTGTGTGTGGTCTTCACAGTGTTATTTTGAAGATGGTGAGGAAGATTAAGGAGGGAAGGAATAGGAGCATCTGGGTGGCTCATTTGGTTAAGTGTCTGACTTTGGCTCAGGTATGATTCGTGGTTCATGAGTTCAAGTCCCGCATCACTCTCTGTACTCACAGCTCTGAGCCTGGAGCTTGCTTCGGATTCTGTGTCTCTGTCTCTCTGCCTCTCCTCTGCTTGCGTTCTCTCTCTCTCTCTCTCTCAAAGATAAATAAACATTAAAAATTTTCTTTGAAGAGTTAAGGAAATCGATGAGGGTTCAGAATCTTTTTTAATAGTATGAAAGAGCTCCTTCTTTTATACACAACACTTAACCTCGTTTGATTTTTCCAATTTCTCCTTCCTTTCTCCTGCTGCCATTGTATACTTTTTATTTATCTTCTGGGTAGGAGTTTGACCTGATCCACTTGGGCTGTTCATGTATTCTTTAGGTCTTTTGGGACATTTATCAATTAAAGCCATACAGATTCGGGTGGGAAATTGAAATTCACCACACTCCATCTTATTCTTTAACAAAGGTGGCAGGAGAGATAACCTATGGTTCACGGACAAAGTTGTTTAAATCAAAAGGCAGGTGGGAACCGTTGATTTACTTATAAAGCAATTATATCTGCAAAGTAATCTATTGAAACTGAACATCTTTATGCCATGAAAGTTGGTTCTTTTGTCATTTTGGATAAGGATATTGACATTTCCATCCAAAAAATTACAGTCTGACTTATTAATATGATACTCTGTGATTCTGCAACAATTTTGTGTAACCCCTAGTAGGGTTGGGGTGTTTTCAAGAGGGAGACCATGACTGCCAGATCTGAAATGCCACATATCCTTTCTTGTGTCTGGAAATCTTGCTTGTCATACAATATAGAGAAAACGATCATAGCTGAACCCTTACAGTCATTTCTAGTGGAAAATTCACTCTGTAGCAATATATGGTCACATATTATAAACATTTGTGGTCAGGAGGAAGGATATTCAGACATCCCAAAACGCTAATGGGATTTAAGATCCTTAAGGGTTGAAGAAACCCATTAGATTTGGTTGGTGGAGGTCTATCCATGTGAGTGGGGCTACCTCATACTCTGAGACAAGAAAGGGAAGACACACAGATGCAGGAAAATCTGGAAGTACAAAGACCAGGATGATCACAAGAAGGAACAGATGATATAGGAGATGAGAAAGGTGGTCCGTGGAAGAAATGCCAGTGGTCCCTCAGTGTCAAGCTGAGCTTGAAACCACACACAACTGCCATTTGAATGTGAGTGTTTAGTTACTCTTATTCCTTTCTCATCCTTGACATTTAGGTATATCCATTTCAAGTATTCTTGTTGTTTGACTTTGCATGTTTGCAATTCAACTTACTTTGCTACGTGATAATTATGGATAGCAATTGTCCACATTCTCTTAAGATACAAAGAGCCCCTTCATGTTTTTCTAATATTAGGAAATATATGGTCAAAGAGTATTGTCCTATTTCAAGCTTGCAACTTTAAGCTCAACCCAGTCACAGATTTTCCTAACTTGGAAAAGAGGGCAAACTTAAAAGGACATCAATAGTTATTCGGCACATATAGTGTGCAGTGCTGTGGGCGAAGTGGCTTCCATACCAAAATCACTCCAGTCTTCATGTAACACAGTGTGAAAGATACGTTATAGCTAATAAGAAGATCAGATAAATGTTCCAAAGTCACCCAGAGGATCAATGGCAGGGATAGAAAAGTAGTATCGGCCTAAACCCATGTTTTTTTCCATTCCTCCATGCTTTCTCAGAGATAGGTACCATAAGATGCCTGAAATTTGACTGATGAGTTAAAGACAACATCTTAATGGAGAGAACAGTGTGTTGAGCCCCACTGAAGTCACTGTTAACTAGAATTTAAAATTTTTTTTTCAACGTTTATTTATTTTTGGGACAGAGAGAGACAGAGCATGAACGGGGGAGGGTCAGAGAGAGAGGGAGACACAGAATCGGAAACTGGCTCCAGGCTCTGAGCCATCAGCCCAGAGCCTGACGCGGGGCTCGAACTCCCGAACCGGGAGATCGTGACCTGGCTGAAGTCGGACGCTTAACCGACTGCGCCACCCAGGCGCCCCTAACTAGAATTTAAGAATGAAAGAAAATAACAACACAGGGGACCAGATAAGTCAATCTGAAGTGGACTTGAGCAAACATAAGCAGTTTCTATGTACACACCTAGATCATGCAATCTAAAAGCAGCCTCAGTTTCTACTCAAAACTAAATCAGTTTTTCATTTGTGGCAGCTTTTCTTCCACAGAAGAAAAGGACACAAGCTCTGATCATGGACATTCTATGATTTGCTTTTGGCTTTGGAGTTTTGAATTATCGTCATGAAGGGTGGTTGTTGGAAAACTCTTCAGAGGTCATCTAGTCTCTTATTTTAAGATGCAAAACCCCAAGATGTTTATATTGGCGAGATTGCTCACACAACAGCACCAATCTTAGATTTCTTCAGCTAGACTAAACATTTCAAAAGAGTGCTCAGATAATATGACAGATTAATTGAATGGCTTTTAAAATCCAGTGTTTCTAAATGCAGATAGAATAATAAGTTCTATTCTCTCAAACATTCAACTGAATGTCCTGATCTGCCATAAGTATTCTTAATATTTTTTTATTTTTTATTTTATTGTTTATTTAGTTTTAATTCTTTAAAATATTTATTCATTTTTGAGAGACAGAGAGAGAGTGTACGAACAGGGGAGAGGAAGACAGAGAAGGAGACACAGAATGGGAAGCAGGTTCCAGGCTCTGAGCTGTCAGCACAGAGCCCGATGTGGGGCTCAAACCCACGAACAATGAGACCCTGACCTGAGCCAAAGTCAGACCCTTAACTGACTGGGCCACCCAGGTGCCCCAATTTTGTTATTTATTGTAGGAGAGACAGAGACAGCATGAGCAGGGGTGGTGCAGAGAGAGAGGTAGAGAGAGAATCCAAAGCAGGCTCCACGCTGTCAGCACAGAGCCAGATGCAGGGTTGAAACTCAAAATGAGATCACAACCTGAGCCGAGACCTTAAGAGTCAAAAGCTTAGCCAGCTGAGCCACTCAGGTAACCCTCTACTATAAGTATTCATTGCTAAGTATTGTTGTGTCACTTGGTAGCCTGAAACACTCCTGTAGCAGTTCCAAATTCAAAGATCTATCAAGTAGGTGGGAAGGACTTTTAATAGACATTATTATGGATTGGAGCATTTTTTAAGTAATCAGTTCAAGTCCATGTACTAAAAAAGTAATGGACATTTTCTATTCTTTAATTTCCAGAGTTCGAAGTAAAGAGCTTCTGTAAGATCCTGGGACCATTATCCTACTCCAAGATCAAGCATTTGCGTTTGGATGGCAACCATCTCACGCACACCAGTCTGCCCCCCGATATGTATGAATGTCTACGTGTAGCAAATGAAATCACCGTTAATTAATATCTACGAATTCCAATTCTATTGAGGTGGATCCTGGAGCAACATTTTATGGTTACATTTGTGTGTGTCAGTTTTGATAGTATTCATTTTTGTCGCTGTTTTTACTTCCATGAATTTTAAATTCTGAAGGAAATGTTTTGTAAACATTTTACTTCTTTTTTTTTTTTACAAGAAAAGATGAAAGGCAGGCCTATTTCATCACGAGCACAGACACAGACACACACATAGACAACAAACTTATGCTTTATTTGTAAATTTAGTATTTTCTACATCTCTACTGTCAAATGATGTGCAGAATCTTCTACTGGTTACATGGAAGTCAGCCCAGCATTATAATTTCTAAACCAACTCAATGTGCCAAAAAGCATGGGCTACCCACATATGGATGTTTGGTGTCTTGAACCAAATTTCAATGTTCAGATTGGTTTAGCTGAAAAATAGGTGGTAAATTTTGAGGCCGATGATTTTGCAAAATACTAGACCAAATCCTTGAAGCCCCATACACATAAAGTGATATTTTTGGTATTAAGGATTTATATGGCTACCTAATGAAACTTTTCTTTTCTAGAATTATTTTTTACTCTAAGTCATGTGTATGTTTCTTTTTAATCATTTGCATGTTATGTTTAACAAGCTAATAGCAAAATAAAACACGGCAAATGGCATCACTGTGCTTTCTTTTGGAATTCATACCTCTCATATATAAAACAATGGATAAAAATTTTAAAACCATCTTTAACCTGCAATATTTTACTTATGTTGAATAGAGTTTTTCACTAAATAAATTGTCTGCTTCTAGCATCCATTTGCAAACATCTTTGAAACACATCTTACAGTATGTACTTAAAAGTGTGCAGATCTGAATTTCAGTTCACGTTGCGGGAGGGGATTCCCTTTACTAAGTGATTCTCTGGACACCAACTGAGTGTCCTACAATCCAACTCCATTTTGATGCTGTCTGCCTAAAGACAGTATCAGATTTCACAGATTAAGGGTTCAGTCTTACAAGACCCCCGCACCCCGGTGCTTCGTATGCCAGGCATAAGCCCAGGTCATCACCTGTACTTCTGATCAACTGGCTACAAATCAGAGGTTCCTAAGACCCCCTCCTTGGGTACAATTAATTTGCTAGAGAGACTTATAGAAATCAGGAACCCTGTTTACTCGCTAGATTACCAGTTTATTAGACGAGGATTAACTCAGGAATAGCCTGATAGAAGAGATGCACAGGGCAAGGTGTATGGGAAGGGCAGAGGGCCACCATATCCTCTCCAGGAGCACCACTCTCCCCAAATCTCCACCAATTCACCAGTCCAGAAGCTCTCTGAACCCCACTGTTTTGCGATTTTATGGAGGCTTTCTACACACACAGGATTGATTAAATCACTGACCGTTGGCAATTGAACTCCATTTCCAGCCCCTCTTAACTCCCTGGAGGTAGGAAGGGGGCATTGAATACTCCAACCCTTTAATCATATGGTTGGTTCTCCTGGCAATCAGTCCCCATCCTTGGGTTATCAAAGTGCTTTCCAAAAGTCACTCTGTTATAATAAGGGACAACTTTATTGTTCTTATGAAAGGAATACTAAATATTTTAGGAGCTGTGAGCCAACAAACATGGGCAAAGATAAAATATATATGAGGAATATATTTTGGTCATTTGAATGACCAGATATACATTTTATGTAAGTCACAATATCAGAATTCTTAAATCTCACAACTTCCTTGGATATTTAACATTATTCCGTTGCTGTTGGTTTTACTGATTTATATGTAATGATATTCTGTTAAATAAGAAACTTCTATAAGATCTCAGCAATCACTGCTTGGTTGTTCAGCAAAAATGGTGGACAACTCCCAGGATTGAAAATGTGAATGTATATAAATTTTTTTTTTAATTTTTTTTTTAACGTTTTTTATTTTTGAGACAGAGAGAGACAGAGCATGAACGGGGGAGGGGCAGAGAGAGAAGGAGACACAGAATCGGAAGCAGGCTCCAGGCTCCGAGCCATCAGCCCAGAGCCTGACGCGGGGCTCGAACTCACGGACCGCGAGATCGTGACCTGGCTGAAGTCGGACGCTTAACCGACTGCGCCACCCAGGCGCCCCTATATAAATTTTTTGAAAATGAGACTTTAGAAAATCAATGTATCTTGAAGCCAATATGTTTGCAATAACAGAATCCAGGTTTTCTGTTTTATGGATATCTATGATTCTTTACAATGGGAAATAATAGAGAAAATAATTTATAAGAAGTAACTTCTTTATCCAGTTAACAATAAAGCATAAGTCTGGGAGCAAACATGAAAAACATACTTAAAACCCATAGGAGCGCGTATATAGCCTCAGTTGTGTCTAAAACAAAGGAAACATCTCTCTAAATCATACTATGTTTTAACATAACATTTTTAGTGAACTCTACCTTATGGTAAAATAGCTTATCATCAAAAGAGCATCATCAGTAAAGATTGAGTTGACTGGCAGAGGTGTGAGATATATTTTAGATTAGATACACTGTATAGTTTTGATTATCATGTCTTTTCTACATAAAAGTAAGTTCCTTAAGCTGTGACTGTACTCTCAGGCCATTTCTTGGTTTGAACTTAAAAAATCTATTTTTCTTCAATAAAACTAGAATATAGAAGAAATAAAACTAAATTTTTCCTAGCCCTATCTATAAAAAGTCACCATTGATCTTTTGAAACCCACTCTCAAGTAGGTAGTAGAGAATGTGCCATAAATTGTCTTTTAGAGAGAACGTTATAGACTTACATGAATTTTGTCTCCATATCACTTAGGGAAAACATCTTGTCAGCTGGCAGTCTATATCTTTAAAAACCTTTCATTTATCTCTGTCCAAAGTCATATGCTCTTAAGCCATAAAAAGCAAAGCTATAACTTTTAAACAGTAATTTCCTTTGTAGTTGTGGTTGGTTGACAAAGACCGAATTAAGCACCATGACACTTTCATGTAGAAGCATTTGGGGAAGGCACTAGTTAGATACGATTTTAAAACAGCTCCCTTTTCTAGAAGGCAGACCCCATCCATTCAGGGCAAAGTCGGAGAAGAGAAGCTTCCTGCTTGCTTCTTCACCCATTGTGATGGCCCTACAGAGAAGGGATATTGGAGACTCTCTTTATCTGCTTTTTCCTCACTCCCTCGCTGCCACCCCAGCTGGGGTAGTGTTTTTCAACATTGCCTGTGTATAATCAGCATGATGAAATGCTTTCTAAATACAGATTACCAGACACAATGTCTCAGATACAGACCCAGTAAATCAAACAATGTAGGATTTCACATTTGTAAAGAACACACATGATGATTCTTACACTGATGGTCAGCGATACAGGTCTTTAAAAACAACGGCAAAAGTGTGATCAAGCCATTGAAATCCCAAACAGCTAAGAGGCAGAAGAGTCTTTTTCTCTACGGAGGTGTGA
Organism: Prionailurus viverrinus; assembly: GCF_022837055.1. Classification (NCBI taxonomy): domain Eukaryota; kingdom Metazoa; phylum Chordata; class Mammalia; order Carnivora; family Felidae; genus Prionailurus; species Prionailurus viverrinus. The sequence goes on along the minus strand of NC_062567.1, from coordinate 110,295,517 downwards.
CAGAAAGAAGCCTGTCGTTAGCAATACACATACACAGAATAAATATTATTTTTCTTGTATTGTGATTTATTAAAGTTCTCTAACCAGCAGTTTCTTCAAGTGTAAGCAAGGGATTAAGAACACTAACTCATAAAGATGCAGTGAGACGCTTCTGCTACCCAATTTGAGAGTTAATTTGTATATCCTTCTTGCCTGCCTATGGTCCTTTCTCTCCAGAGTGGCTGGGACTCGCTTAAGAGAGATGGCTCAGAATTCAATTGATTACATTTTCAAGAAGCATACCAGGGGAAATGCTCAAAAACAGGGTGAATTTAAAATAAGAAGGTCTCTCAACTGTCTCACTAAAAACAAAGATTCTGATTTTGTATCTTCCTTGATAAACAACACTATGAATGGCTTAAAGCAATAATGCAAATGGGTTCTTTCTTTCCTAAGAGTCATTCACTGGAGACTTAACTGTAGACCCTGATTTGGGACGAAAATGGAAAAGTGAGGACTATTCCCCTTTATTCTCAACATCTCCCTTTGAAGATCAGGACTAGGTCATGCCTGTATGATGAAGGAGAACTATGTTGTACTCAGGCTTTGAGGTTTGTAAGGAATTATCATGCCCTAATAAGTACAAAAAATACAGATGGATGATAGACCACTAAATGAGCCAGAGGAATGGTGATTTCTTAGTTAAAAGTTCTCCAACTGGTAATAACTGTTTTCAGGAACACTGAGCAGTTTAAAAGGTTGGTTTTACAAAGGGCTATGGATGTATTTCCTTGGGATCTTTTATGTTTTGGGTTCCGGTTTTTTCTATAGCTGTAATTTTATCATAATGATGGCCTTAGATTTTTCTTTGGTTGGATTTTGCAACCATCATAAATACTTGCTTCCCATGTTGCTCACAAGTAACAGAAAATACTCATTTGATTTAAAGTGAAATTTAAAGTCACTTTACAAATGGAACTAAAAATGTATATAAAATAACAATGTTATAAAAGTTAAAGAAGTCACGCCAAAAGTATATGAAATGAGTAGAAATACATTTTTTTAAACTATGGAGCTAGTTATATTTGCTTATTCACTCACTCACTCAGCAGATTTTGCCTCCTAATAAAATAGAAGAATATCATCAACATGTGTGTCTTGTCCCTTTAAAACATGACTTTTGTTCTACAAAAGAGAATACATTCTATGTTTTAAGAATATACATTGTATCTCAGATAAAATACTTTCTAGTCCCACTGCTACCACTTTATTTTAATATTTGCTCAATTTTCAAGTTTCTTATGTTTTGCCTAACTTCATCAACCACGATGTGACCAGTGTGAATTTTCTAACATCTAAACCTGGGTTTTTTTTTTTATTATTTACCTGCTTAAAATTACATAATGGTGCACCCTCATTTTCTTGTCTTTTCTTGTTTATTTTTAAGTTTATTTATCTGAGAAAGAGAGCACAAGCAGGGGAAGAACGGAGAGAGAGGAGAGAGAGAGAATCCCAATCAGGGCACACTGCCAGAAAGGAGCCCGATGTGGGGCTCCAACTCATGAACCGTGAGATCTTCACCTGAGCTGAAGTCAGTCAACCAAATGTGCCACCCAGGTGCCCCTCTGTGCCATCATTTTCAAGATGTGATCTAGGCTACTCGGTACAGCATACCAGGATATCAAAGATTCTTTGTGGTCTGGTCCTTGGTTACCTCTAGAACCTTATCTCTTACCAGGCTTCACCAGGTACCATATGAAATCACTTGATAATGCAACCATACTTAAGAGTTTGTAGTTGGTTTTGCTCTGATGTGTATGGAAACGTATCCTTTCCTCCTAGAATCTCTTTATGCCCCTCGCACTTAAAAACACCTACACAACTTTCAAGACTCCTCTTAAGCTATTCCTTTCCCCGTAAAGCTCTCTGAACTCTCTCAGAGAGAATTAATATCTGAGAGAGATATCTCAGAGAGAATTAATATCTTTTATCATAAAAAGAAAATCCTTTAGTGTACAAATGAAAATTCTTTTTTATTTTTTTTATTTTTTATTTTCATTTACTTTTTACTTATTTTGAGAGAGGTGGGGATGGACACAGAGAGAGAATTCCAAGCAGGCACCGCACTGTAGGTGCAGTGCCCAACGTCAGGCTCGAACTCATTTACCGTGAGATCATGACCTGAGCTGAGACCAAGAGTCAGAAACTTAACCGACTGAGCCACCCAGGAGCCCCAACAAATGAAAATTCTTTATCAAAATTCTGAGCTAGGATTAATGACTTTCCCTGCTGTGTCTCCATCTGTACCTTTTTCATTAGCTCATTCAACAAATATTTATTGAGATTCTACTCTACTCCAGAAACAGCTTAGGTGTTAGGGATTCAGCAAAACAAGACCAACAAGTTCCTCCCCTAACAAAATTGGCATTCGTAAAGAATTCAAACAATAGTGGAATAACATGTACTTCATGACCTAACGTCAGGTAGTGGTAGGTGCTATGAAAAAAAAATAAACTACCTTAAGGGATAAGAGGATGGAGAAGGAGTGGTGATTTTTTTTTTTTTTTATTGGTTAAGGAAAGACTTTCTAGGGAAAAGACTTAATTGTAATAATAATATTTACTTAAATTTTATTACGTATTAGATACTCCAGGGAATGCTCTTTATATATTTAGCTCAAAAAATGTATGCATACAATACATTCGTCCTTAACAGGGGAGAAAAAACAGAATGCAAGGTTAGACATATTTTAAGTGTTACATTCCTCTTGTGAGACCAGATGCCTACATTTGTCCTTAACAGGGGAGAAAAAACAGAATGTGAGGTCAGATATATTTTAAGTGTTGTATTCCTCATGTGAGACCAGATCCCTAGTGCCAGAGGGCATGTTCTAACTCAGTAAGCTCCCACGGCATTGAGAGGGGCTTAGATGTGTTTACATGTGTGTCTGTAAATTCCCTCTTCCCAGCCCTGACAAAACCCGGGGCCTGATGGCAAGTTCTGAAGATGTGGTCTCTGAATAGTTACTGAAATCAAACTGCAGTGAGGAAGAACAAGTCATGAAAGTCAATCTTGAGTCAGGCCTTTCCTGGCAAGCTCCAGTACAATTGCTTCCGTTTTGGTCTCTTGACTTTGCATAAAATATTTCAGTTTACTTTCTTTCATGGGGATCATCCACGTCTCTCTATTAAATCTATTTTGAATAGAATATTTTCTACTTTAACACCTGAATATTAGATATCTAATCTGTCAATAAAATTTCTATTTTTTTTTTTAATTTAAAAATTTTTTCATCTCCTTTGTCTACAGATGTTCTGGCTAGATTTTCAAAGTACATCACGAATCTGGCTGTTTACCTCCACCAGTCCAATCCATTGCCATTTCTATTCTGAATTTCTGCTACAGCTGCCTAGTGGATTTCAAAGTGGATTCAAGAGCTGAATCACACAGTTTATTTTCAAGCAACAGCCAGGATGACCCTTGAAAAATATGTCGTGTTATCCCAACTTAAATAACTAAAGTATCTTCTCATCGCACTTAAAATTTGAAGCTGTTACCGGAATCTCCAAGGCCTTTTTCCCTCATTACTCTTGCCGACCACTTCTCTCCAGCCACCCTGGTATCCTTATTCCTTGAACACACAAAATATATTCTTAGTTCAGGTTTCGTGGATTTGTCTCAACTGTGTCTCAACTCTTGATGCAGTGTATTTTCTTAATTCTGATCTGTTTAAAATCATCTGCTTAGAATGGACTTCACTAATCACTTCATATAAAAAAAAAAGGACACCCTGTTGCTCTCTATCCTTTCCCCTACTTTATTTATTTATTTATGTATTTATTTACTTAGTTAGCTAGTTAGTTAGTTCTTTATAGCACACACAATTAAGGTAGGAACAGAGAGGGAGAGAGAGTATCTTAAGCAGGCTCCACACCCAGAACAAAGCCATACACAGGGCTTGAGCTCATGACCCTGGGATCATGACCTGAGCCAAAAGCAAGAGTCAAATGTTTAACTGACTAAGCCACCTAGGCACCCCTGTTTTTTTTAGGACACATTACAGTTTGGCATTGTATCATGCACAATATATGTATGGATGTGTTTATATCCCTACAATTAAAAGTAGATACCACAAAGGCAAAAAACTTGCTCTCTTCTCCCCAAACTCTAGCCTAGTGCTCAGAAGAATGGCTATATGTGGATTTCAATAAATTCATGTTGAAAAAACAAAACACCTCCTACGTACGTGACACTGTCACCCAGATGTATTCATTCTCACAACCGAGCATGGGTTATCATAACTGTAAAACTGAAAGTGAAGAAATAAAACTCCCTGTTAAAATTGCATTGCTATTAAGATGAAGAGATAAGGCTCACACATAAGAGTTTTGTTATTGTTGTTTTTATTGTTAAAGTTTTTCCAAAGATCAGTATTCTTGCTCATGGTACTTTGTGATATAAAATCACAATAGTGGTTAAATGATGTTAGAGTCAACTGTTGAAATGCCTTTATACAAAAGGTTGAACAGTAAATTAAACCATAAAAAGTCCCTTAAAGCATTCCAAAGGCCCATGTTCTTGATCTTGTCAATTTATTTCTATTTGGTTGTTCTTTTTTTTTACATATATGACAATGAGTCATTTTTGTTTTAGTATTCAATACCCTAGGTAGTGCAGATATTTTAAGAATCATTGATTTCTTAAAGGTGACAACAAAGCAGGCACCAAAATAAAAAAAAAAAATAGACCAATGTAACTACATCAAATAAAAAATGTCTGCATGTCAAAAGAAACAATCAATGGAGTGAAAAGGCAACCTATGGATTAAGAGAAAATAACTGCAAGTTATATATCTGATAAGGGGTTAATATCCAGCATACATAAAGAACTTCTGCAACTCAACAAAAACAAAAATAATAAAACCCCCAATAACCCAATTAAAAAATGGGCAAAGGAATACACATTTCTCCAAAGAAGATGTACAAATAACCAATAAGCACATGAAAAGATGCTCTACATCACTAATCATCAGGGAAATACAAATCAAAACCACAATGAGATACCACCTCACTTCCATCAGGATGGTCAGTATTAAAATAACAGAAAATAGTAAGTGTTGTCAAAGACGCAGAGAAGTTGGAATCCTTGTGCACTACTGATAGAAACGTAAAACGGTGCAGCCATTATTGAAAATAGTATGGAGGTTCCTTGTGCAATTAAAAATAAAATGACTATATATCTCTACTTCTGGGTGTATATCCAGAAGAATTCAAAGCAGGATCTTGAGGTGATACTTATACACTTAACTTCACTCTAGCATTATTCACAATAACAAAGAAGTGGAAACAACCCAATGAATACACACAAAAGATATTACACAGCCTTACAAAGGAAGGACATCCTATCACATGCCACAACCTGGAGGAACCTAGAGGAAATTATGTGAAATGACTAAGCCAGTCACAAAAGGGCATATGAAATATGAATACATTGATAAGAAATATCAGGGGCACCTGGCTGCCTCAGCCAGTTAAGCGCTTGACTTTTGATCACAGCTCAGGTCACAGTCTCGCTATTGGTAGGATGGATCCCCACAACGGGCTTTGGGCTGACTGACAGTGCGGAGCCTGCTCGGGATCCTTTCTCTCCTTCTTTCTCTGTCCCCCGCCCTGCCCTGTCCCCCTCAAAATAAATAAATAAACATCAAAAAAGAAATATCCCAAATAGTCAAAATGATAGAAACGGGAAGCAGAAACCTGATTAGCAAGTATGGAGAGAAGTGAAGGGTGATCAGTGTCTAATGGGTATAGAGTTTCAATGTTGCAAGATAAAAATATTCTAGGGATCTGTCTCACAACAATGTGATTATATTTAACACTCCTGAATTGTACACTTAAAAATGGTTAAGATGGTAAACGTAATGTTATGCGTTTTTGTCATTAAAAAAAATTCTAAAATTAGATATGGGTGGTTGCTGCACAACTCTGAACGTAATTTTAAAAACCTACTGACTTATACACCTTGAAGGGGCAATTTTTGTGGTTCTAAAAGGTAAAACTGCGGTTGTAAAAATGAATAAACATGAAAGATTTGGAAAAAAAAAAGAAACAACTGGTAATTTTAGAACTGTAATATGTAACTGTTGAAATAAAAAATGGAGTTTTAACAATAAAAAAATACCCTTGATAAAAAACAACTTAATGAGTAAATGAAGAACAGACTAAGTGCAGTTCAAAATTTTTTTTTTTTTTCAACGTTTATTTTTGGGACAGAGAGAGACAGAGCATGAACGGGGGAGGGGCAGAGAGAGAGGGAGACACAGAATCGGAAGCAGGCTCCAGGCTCTGAGCCATCAGCCCAGAGCCTGACGCGGGGCTTGAACTCCCGGACCGCGAGATCGTGACCTGGCTAAAGTCGGACGCTCAACCGACTGCGCCACCCAGGCGTCCCCAGACTAAGTGCAGTTCAAAAGAGAGTCAATGATCTGTAAGATAAGTGGAAGAAGTGCTTGGGTGGCTCAGTCGGTTAAGACTCTGACTTTTGATTTCAGCTCAGGTCACGATCTCAAGGTTTGTGAGTTTGAGCCCAGAGACAGGCTCTGTGCTGATGGTCGGGGGCCGGCTTGGGATTCTCTTTTCCTCTTTCTCTGCCCCTCCCCTGCTTGCACACTCACTCTTTCTCAAAATAAATAAACTTAAAAAAAAAGATATACAAGTGGAGACATTTTGGAGAATGCTGTAACAAAAGAGGAGATAGAAAACAAAAAATGAGACTCAGAGTTAAGGAAGCTAGAATAAGCGTTTTTAATTGGGTCTAATTGGGGACCGGTAAGAAAGAATTGAGAATGCAGGAGAGGAAATATTGAAAAAAATAATAGCTGGAAATTTTCCTTAACTGATAAAAAAATCTGAATTCATTAATCCAGGGGAAAAAAATGACTTACAAAGGAACATCAGTAAGAATGATTTCCAAACACACACACACACACACACACGCACACACACGCTAAAAGAAGTCAGGAGATAATGGTATAACGTCTTTAAGAACTTTGAGTAAACAACTGATAATATACAGTTGACTCTTGAACAACATGGATTTGAACTGGGTGGGTCCACTTACACATGGGTTTGTTTGTTTGTTTGTTTTGATAAGACAGTAGGGTACCGTAAATGTATTTTCTCTTCCTTATGATTTTCTTTATAATATTTTGTTTCTCTGGGTTCCTTTATTGTAAGAACACAGTGATAGTACATATAACCTACAAAGTATATGTTAAGTGTGGCTACTGATGCTTCAGCTATTAGTATTTAAGTTTTGGGGCTGTCAAAATTATACGTGGATTTTCCACTGTGCAGAGTGTTGGGGCCCCAACCCCAATATTGTTCAGGGATCAACTGTATATTTGCAAAAATTATTTTCAAACAATTTCAGAATAAAGACACATTATGGTTTACCCACTAAGAAATTATAAAGAGTGATCTTCATGGAGAAAATTAAACAAAGGAAATGACAAATATTTGATAAATGAAACATTGTAAGGATACAGTTATAATTATTATATCTAACTTGTGTATTTTTTAAAAGGATAATAGAAATCTTACATATAATTGAAAAATAAAAATCTATAAATTAGGGCAAGTGAAATAAGTGAAGGTGTTTGAAGCTCTTTTATCATTGGTGGGGGGGAGGGTTAACATATTATTTCATTTCATTTTACCTGAGGTAATTCTGTATAGTAAAATTTTAAGAGTAAGATAAATGATTATAGTGTATTAATTAAAAGCCAGTAGAGATTTTCAAGGTTGGCTAAGAAAAATGAAAGATTCAATTTATCAAAATTAAAGGTGACAAGGAAAAAAAGAAACTTTTTTTTAAATGGACAGGCAGAAATCAAAAGGTAGGATGGATGAATTGAATGGCAGTATATCAGCACTCACAATTACAGCAAATTTATCAGCTAAAAAAATACAGTTTTTCATAATAATAGGAAAAAGTACAACGTAAAAGGTAAAAAAGAGATAAAATTCATCATTAGCAATGAAAAATTTCACACTACCATAATACAAAATTTAACATAACAGAAAAAATATAATAGTTTAAATATATTTTCCAACTATTGATGATATTAAAGTATCCATATAAAATTAATATAACGATAAGAGGATACTGAAAAAATCTAAAAACATTGTGGTAGATTTCAAAACACTTTAAAAAATGTTTAATATTCAAGCAGATTAAAAAATCAGCAAAGACATAGAAGATTGAAAATACAAAATCTCCAATGTTGATTCATGGGTAGTTATATTCTACATTCAAAAATTAGAAAATTAACATTCTTCTCAAGTTCAAATAGAGCATTTATGAAAATTGATTTCATAGTTGGCCACAAAGCCAAATTTGTCTCAACAAATTTCAAAGAATAGGTAACATGTAGGTCCCATTCTCAATTCACAAAATATATCCGATGTTGACGAAAAAGAAATATATGCATTTAAAAAATTTTTTTAATGTTTATTTATTTTTTGAGAGAGAGAGAGAGAGAGAGAGAGAGAGAATAAGCTGGGCAGGGGCAGGGAGAGAGGAAGACACAGAATTTGAAGCAGGCTCCAGGCTCCAGCTGTCAGCACAGAGCCCGATGCGGGGCTTGAACTCGCAAACCGTGAGATCATGACCTGAGCTGAAGTCAGATGTTTAACCGACTGAGCCACTCAAGCACCCCAAAAGAAATACATGTTTAATTTACATATAGTTGGAAATTAAGAAAAAAAATTCTAAAACCTACTTATGGGCCAAAAAAGAAATCAGAATAAAGACCTAAAAATATAATATAAATATTAATGAAAATAATATATGTCAAAGTGAATTTGAGTCTGTGATATTAGTGATTCAAGCATAACCCTTTTACTGAATTAGAAATTAATGCTAAGTTCAAATAAAGATGATTTCCTTTAAAATATGGAAATAGGAATAAAGAAAAGATATTACTTCTATTCAACAGTTTATGAAAGCGTGGCAGCACAATAGAAAAACAAAGATAGATGGAATGCATTAAAAATTAACACAAGAGGGAAAAAACTCTAGATTTTTGCAGGTCATACAATTGTCTATATGGAAAACATAAAAAAGTCTTACAGATACATTATTAGAAAAAAGAGAAAGTGCTACTTATTTTCTTATTGAATCTCAGAGCCAATATCATTTCCTTATATTCTGTGATGCTAGGCACGGCTCTCACCAAACTACAGTTTCCAGTTGCCCTTGCCCTTGCCCAGTTGCGTTGGTTAGGCAGGAAGATGTTAGAGGAAAAGTGGAAGGTGGAAGAAGAAAAGAAGCTGCTAATGTGGGTGGTTTTTTTTTTTTTTTAACTTGATAACAGATTCTAAAATATTTGCGGAAAAGCAACGTACCACAAATTACCAACACACAACTGATGGAAAATGATGGAGGACTTGCCTCACTGAAAGGCAATATAAATTTCTAATAAGTAAGATAATGTGGTACTGAAAAAGAATAGAAATACTGACCAATAGGATAGAATAGAAAATATATAATCATATTCACATTTATATGAAAATTTGATATATGAGAGACACATTGCATATCACTAGGGAGAGTAGAAAACCATCAATCAAAACAACTGGAAAAATTAATAAGACACAAGGAAAACAATAAACCTGGATTCTTTATTTCACATACAAAAATCAATTCCAAATAGATTGGAAACTTAAATGTCAAGCACAAAAAATTGTAAGTGTTTAGGACAATAGACAGATGAATATATTTCTGAGGTGGAGTCAGGAACAATTATTCAAGACAAGTCATAAGGAAAAGATTGACTGTGTCATTATTCAGACCCTCTGTCCATCAAAATATATTGTAAGAGGAAATGAATTAATAGGCAGGAACTAAGAGAAGATAATTGCAACATGTATAACCTACAAGGGATTAATAACAAGAATAAAATAAAACATTTCACCACATCAGTCAGAAAAAGGCAGATGTTCCAATTTTAAAATTGACAAAATCCTGAAGAGGAGTTTGACCTAAACTCCCGTGACTCCCACTGCCCATCCCCCCCAAAATTTAAAAAGAGATGTTCAACTCATTATAAATTAGGGAAACAGGGGCGCCTGGGTGGCGCAGTCGGTTAAGCGTCCGACTTCAGCCAGGTCAGGATCTCGCGGTCCGGGAGTTCGAGCCCCGCGTCAGGCTCTGGGCTGATGGCTCAGAGCCTGGAGCCTGTTTCCGTATCTGTGTCTCCCTCTCTCTCTGCCCCTCCCCTGTTCATGCTGTGTCTCTCTCTGTCCCAAAAATAAATAAATGTTGAAAAAAAAAATAAATTAGGGAAACAAAAATTAAAATGATTGAATAGACTGAATAGTCATTTTTGACTATTCCATTGTTAAAAATTAAATCTGACAATTTAAAGGGTTGGAGGAGATGTAACTCTTCTTATTTATTAATTGTGTGAATGTAAATTGGTATAACTACTTAGGTAAACAATTTGGCATTATCTTGCAAAGTCGAATGTTCTTGTATCTTATAACCCAGCAATTCTCTTTCTACAGTGTTTCTTGAGCCTTAATATGCATATCAATACAGCAGAGACCTTGGTAAATTGCAGATTGTCAGGCATGAGCCAAGATCCCATGTTTCTAGCAAGCTTCCAGGTAAATTTCATGCTGCCAGTCAGCTTACGCTTCAAGTAGCTAGGTAACTCAACACGAACCTTCCATATGCACAGAGAGATGTGCATAACATATCCAGAAAAGACCTTTAAAAACTAGGAAAAGACTGGCAATAACCCAAATATGCATCAGTAGAAGAATTTATAAAAGATCGTGCCCAATGGGATGTTATACTGTAGTAAAAATGAATGAACTAGCTCAACACAACAACATGGATGAATCATGGTAATAGAATATTGAATGAAAAAGCAAGTATGATATACTTTTTATGGAGTTCAATATCAAGTAATATAAGAAAATATATTGCTTAAGCATACATATATGATATGCAATTATGAATTATGAAAATAAAATCAAAATACAGTCAACACAAAATTCAGGACAATGGTTTTCATAGTGGGAGTGGTCCACAGAAGGATAGCATAGGGACCAGAAAATGGGTAGATGGAAGTCACTGGAAACATTCTACTTCTTAGATTGGATATTATACCTATGGGTATCATTATGTTACAAAAAATTAATTTCAAAAATTAATCAAAATCAATATATAACTGATCTAACACTATATATTATATATACATAAACATATATATAAATACCTAACAGCATATAGTTCAGTACTCTGTATTTTTACAGATTTTATCCTCTCAACTCCCCTATCCATTAGATATGTTATAAAATTACAAATAAAAAAGCTGAGAAACAGAGAGGTAAGGTAACTTGCCTAGATTTGTACAACTAATAAGTGGCATCCAGAGATTTCTCAAGACAACAGCCTAGAGGGCATCCTTGCTTTTTCTTTTACTCACATATCTCACATCCAGTTCTTCAGCAATTTCTGATGAATATGCCACCAAAATTTATCCCACATGGGTCCATTTCTCTCCATTTTCACCTCTACCTCTAGGCCCAGTGCAAGCTTCAGTTAATCTGGTTAGAACATCCTCAACATTTCTAACTAGTCTTTCTGCTCTCTCTCTTACTCTGTCTTACGGCTTGAATCATGCCCTCCCAAAACTCATGTGTTGAAGTACCAACCCTTACTACCTCAGAATCACTGTATTTGGAGGTGTCTATAAAGATAGGGTCCAAAGCCAGCATTCTCAACCACTTGCAACACTGTTACCTGTCAGGCTTCCAGAGCTAGTTCCTGGGTGAGTTATTTTGCTTTGTGGGCCAACACATCATCGAAAGATTTGGGTTGGGTAACACCCCAAGAAGCTTTCAGGTGAAAGTTCCTCAGACTAGTAGAGCCCTTGGTTTGAAATAACCAAATTCAGAGACTGTCTAGTATTCCATTCTCCTTTGGGGGTCAGGTGGATTCCCACTCCACATCAATTCATTTGTAAATATTGCTGAAGAAAGATGAGGGGGAGGATGGGAGAGATCACTGCTCTGCTAATTACACTTGGCCATTGTCAAATCTTTTAAGTAGTTCTAGTCCCCAGACAAACATATGGACTTAAAATCTGGGCCATTCTTATAGGACTTGAGCGTTTTGTTGATAGGAACATGGCTTTTCTTCTCTTTGGTTAGTTAGACTACAGTTTCCAAGATTTTGCAGTCACTTTTTAGAATTTGTCAACTTGCTGGAAAAAAGAAAAAATCCATCTGGCTTCCCATTTCTAGTCCTTGGCATTTCCCCAGAAAAATTCTGGGATAAAGGTTTCATTTCAAAATTTTTAAATGGCCTTTAGCCCAGAGTACAACCCTCTTGATTCTACATTTATTATTAAACTTTTATTGGGCTAAGAAAACAATGACCTTTATTTGTCTAAGATGAAAATTACAAGTATGACTTCATGTCTATTAGGATGTATAAGGAGGTGTTCAAATGCTTTAGCCTTGAAAATGTCAAGAAGTTGTTCAAATTCTGAACAAAGACTTGCTCTAAGCAGGATTTTTTTTAATTAAAAGAATAGGAAATCAAATGCCGTTTGCTAAACTTTTTGGTCATGGCTTAGATATTAAAATTTAGATCATTTCGATGAGAGGCAGTGCCTGGTAAATAGACATCTACCTCTTTCTCAGAAAAGGCTACCATCAATACAAATCAATGACCACACTCTCAGAAGCTGATATACCCACTTAAATAATTTTCCAGATATGGATTTTAAATGGCCTTCAGGGAAAGGTTGCTTGATGACTATTTCAAACTTTCAGTTAATGATCACTTTCATTGCTGTTCCAGTTTTGGTCTGGTTGGACTTTCCTTATTACTAGTGCTGTCTCAGGTATTTCTAGGGTTGTACTTCCTCTCCCTCAACCCCCTCCCCAATTTTTTTTACTGTATTCTATTTGTCTCAATCCACTCTTTGAGTTATTAAGTTAAAAAGGTAATAGTGTAAAAAAAAAAATAACACCTAAAGGTAAGCTAACAAATGCCAGAAAGTAATTCTAGCGCAGTTTTAGCTTATCTTTTTGCAATAGCTGTATTTTTAAATATTCTCCATTTCAAACAGGGCACCCATTATGAGTTTGCCTTAATCTCTAGCCTTTCTTTATCCTTCCCCAGGCATAAGAAACAAGAGGTCTTAGATTTCACTTAGACTTTGAAAAAGCAATTGGAGATACACTTCAGTGCTATTTGTAACCATGATAGACGTCTCCACTCTCAGTACCAGAGTAGACTTTCATTTTTGCACTTTTTTTCTAAACTGTATCTAATTCTTTCTTTGGAGATGAAGTATCAGGCAGCAGTCTGCCAGGTTCCAAATAATTCTTTTACTGTAGAAGTAAAATGCTTCCTTTGTTTCTCAGGTAAACCCATCCAGCACCTGCTGAGCTGAAGCATTCAATACAAAAATTCCAATAACATGGGTCCAAGATCTCCCTCCCAGAGAGGATGAGAATGTTTACCTTAAGATAAAAGAATCCTCTCTCACTTGCACCTTTTCCATCTCAGTTTAGAGTGAGGATAAAGCTGGAAGGTTTGATTATTCATCTGGAGTGTAAGCTTCAGTGATGGCTTCCCTTCCCTCCACCTCCTTCTGTTTCTTCTCCTTTTCCTTCTCTTTCTTCCTCACCAAGGATCATACATAACCTAAGCTGTGGCAACAGACAAAAACAACATTGATAAAATAAATACTTGAATTTATACAAACCACCCACATGGGTTTTTTTTTTAAAGTAGACAATTTTACTCAAAATCCTCATGTAATTATCTCCTTTAATAATCACAAGAATTCCATGAAATAAATCCCATTTATATCTTACAAACCAGGAATGTGAGGCTCCGGAAATGTATATTAACCATGTTTCTCACAGACCGTAAGTTGTGCAGTTGAGACTTAAACTCAGATCTATCTTATCCAAAAGGACTATGAACTATGCTGTAGACATCATTACCCATTTTTGAAAAGAAAATGAAGCAGGGTTTTCTGACCAGGTGGTTGTATAGAGCAGAAATAGTGCCCAGTGGGGAATAAAGAAGTCTGGGTTAGAGTCATGTTAGTTATGCCGCTAAGTATCTGTGAGTGATTACTTCTTTGGTCATTGATAACACTACAGATGACTCAAGAAAACTGGAATAAGTAAATCCCCAGTCTCTAAAATTTTTTTAATGTTCATTTATTTTTGAGAGAGAGAGAGAGAGAGAGAGAGACAAAGGCAGAGCGTGAGCAAGGGAGGGACAGAGAGAGATGGAGACACAGAATACGAAGCAGGCTCCAGGCTCTGAGTTATCAGCACAGAGCCTGATGTAAGGTTGGAACCCAGGAGCCATGAGATCGTAACCTGGGCCAAAGTAGAACGCTTAACTGACGAGCCACCCAGGAGCCCCTATAAGTCCCTAGTCTTTTAGGTGCCGAGATTCTGTGTTCTTTAATTGATTCAAAGCCTCAGAGCTAGCCTTTGGGATCACCAGGTATGTTAATTGTCTATCTCAGTCTTCTCCCTATTAGGCCTCTTTGATGAGCAGAAGATAGGGACACGGGTGCCCCAGGAAATTGAACACATGCCACCTGCAAAGGAAGCAAAGTTGGCCTTTGTCTCCTCCTAGGTTTTGTCCCTTTCAGCATCTCTCTCTAGTCAATGGGTTTCTAGACCACCCACTTAATCTCCAATAGCTTTATCATACCTGAAGGCCACTCACTAACACTCAGAGGGATACCCCAGGCAGAAAGTAATCCCTTAAATTCTATTCCATTCTTGTACTCTTAAGAAAAAAAATACATTCCTGTGTTTAATAGATACAAATTGGCTCCTCTTTTTGCTTCATTCAAAGGCCTAGTGCATAACACTTACTCATTTTCAGTGACCTCACCCCTACGGAACCTTCTCACCCTCAGGATTTACTCCCTCTGCCTCATCTGGTCACAGTTGATTCTACTGTGAGCGGAGATGAGTCAATAATATTCTCTCCCCCAGGAACTTAAACCTTCAAAAGACACACAGAGATGAATGTGGTCATCTCAAGGCAGTGAACTCAAGACGGAGTCCATCATCTCCTGGGGTGGAAGCCCGTGGGTGTCTCTAGCAATTTCCTTCTCAAGCCGTAAAATGTTTGTTTGTTACATATTTTGCTTGTTGGTTTTCTCTTCCTTACTTATTCAAATAACCCTGGTGTTTTTCTAATGAATCTATTTCTATGTTTTCTTTTTAAATTTTTCAATGTTTATTACTGACAGCCAGAGAGCAAGAGAGAGAGAGAGAGAGAGAGAGAGACAGCCAGCAGGGAGGGGCAGACAGAGAGGGAGACAGAATCTGAAGCAGACTCTGTGCTATCATGCAAAGCCCCACATGGGGCTCAAACTCAGGAACTGTGAGATCATGACCTGATCATGACCTGTGGATGCTCAACAGACTTAGCTATTCAGGCACCCTCTTCTATGTTTAAATTCTATGTAACTCAAAGAACCATGAATTGATTTAGAGTGGTTTTCCTCCTTCAGATACTTCTAAAATGTCACCTTGGTCAGATTCCTTTAACTAAATTCTGAAACCTTTTCACAGATCTTTTCCCCTGCCCACCCCCCCAAACCCTGCCACTTGTCTCTATGGAACATATATTTTATTTATTTCCATTCTCTTATTGTTTTGCCCCTAATCAAATAGAAGTTCCACGGAGGCACATACTTGAGTCTCTTATGCCCAATGCTCTATCTCCAGGGCCTAGAGTAGCTCCTGGCACATACAAATTACTTAATAAATATTTCCTGGATATGTGGGCATTTATGGGGCTGAATTTTTGGACACGGTTTTTCTCTGTCACTCAGGACTTTGAGCATCCTAATAAACTCTGCTATTTTTCCTTCTTTCTCTTTTTCTGCTTCTCTCTGTCTCTATCTCTCTCTTTCCTCCACAAGGCCATTTTTGCTTGTTAGTTTGCCTTTTTGCTAGTGAATGGGTTTGTAGGATGACACAGATTCCCTGCCAAACGCATGCTTAGGGTTCACTGTTTTCACTCTTTTAATAACATAAAATAGTAAAAAAAATAAGATTTGGATGTGGGCTTCGGGAAATCTCAGGCTGCCTTCGGTGTCGTTGGCCTTTGATATCTGACTCTGATGTAAGAAAAGGGCGTCTTCCTTGTGGACTTGCATTGATATAGGGAGAAAAATGTCTCAGAAAAATTAATGTTCGTATGGCCTTTACTTCTGTGCATTTATTCTCCAGATGCTGGGGGTGGAGAAGAGGAGTGGAATGCAGGACAGTATAGAGACATGGTGAGCTCTTGGCCATAACTCAAGATCTTTTTCTCCTTGGGTAAGGGAAATTGAAAAGCTAAGAGAAAAAACAGATGTCTAAAAATTATAATAAACAGAAATAACCTGATGGAGGCCAGATTCCTTACTTCACGTGCAATCCGTCAGGTTTTCCCACATTATTAAAATAAACAAATAAATAAAACTTAAAAAGCGTGCTCTGAAATAAAAGCCCGAGAAATAAAAGGAGCTCGTTATTAGTATAAATTAAATATGCGTGAATTCTGAAGGATGGCATGGAACCTTGTTTCTTTTGTTTTGAGCGATCCTCTGTAATGTCTTTTTCCTTTCTTACAGAAATGACAATATGATCAGTTCCTTGTGACATTTATGCCATTTTACCAGCATACGTATCCCTTTCCCAGACGCTAAGTAACTGTAGAGGAGAAACATGCAACTTCTTTAAATGCTCTTCTAAAAGCCTTCCCTTGGCCAGCCTGGGCTCGCTTTTTATGATTTTGACTAGAGAGTAAAGAAAACTTTGTGACTTAGTGTCAGAAATGATTAGGTAGGCAAAATATGAGAAAGACGTTTAGATGTTACCAGGGGCCCATCGTTTCTTACATGTTCTCTCTGATCTGAGGGGCATTCCCTATTAGTTTACTTCTTCTGAACTGAAATCTATGATTTCTTACCATCCTCAACCCCAGATGTCCCCCTTCTCCCCATGGAACGCATCCTTGTAGAATCTTCCTAGAAGAGAGACAGTATCACTTAAAGAAATTTGATAGAAATATTAAAAGTATATGAAACCACCCACTTAAGTTGTAAAACATGATGTAGCTCTAATCGTCACACATTGTAAAGTTTGCACATTTTAAGTCAAGATTGACATAACTGATGAGGACAAACTTTGGGCCCCATGTTCTAAAAGACACACACACACACACACACACACACACACAAACCCAAAAAACTTAATATAGCTAGGAAACTTGAGTTTTTATCATCATCTACTCCAAATGTTAAAGAAGAAATACTGATTAAAGGCTAAATACTGATTAACAAATTACAGTATCTGGTAAGGTGTTCATCAGCAATAATTCTAACAGCACCCCTTTAAAGATCTAGTCTGAGCACTCACTACTCAATATATCCTGCTTTCACACACTCATGTCAGAAGGCTTTAGGGGGATTGCAAATGCTCCTTTTTCTGTGAAATCATTATTGTCCTCCTACGAAATCAAACCACACTGTCTTTCTCTGAACTTCCTTCCTTCCCTCCCTCTCTCCTTCTCTATTTCTTTTTTTCTTCCTTTCTTTCCTTCATCTGAGCTCTGTGACATTTACCACTGCCTCATGCCAGTACCCCATTGTATCTTGCATTAAACTTACTTGCACAACCCCTTAACCAGCTATTTAGAATGAATTCTTTGGAAGAGATGTTGATCTCTATCTATTCACGCGATGACTGAGAATAACGCCTTTGCCAAGAAGGATGCTAGGTTTGGGGGGGGGGCACAAAGTAGCTTCCCACCTGCAGTTGAAGTCTGCGAAGTGTGCCAAAGCATCTGCTGTACTAGACCAGTTGGAAAAAGAGTAAAGTTTCCTTTCTCTATGCCCAGGGAATAGGCTCATGATAACAAAGAAATGAGCAAAATGAATTAACAGTAAAGACTAATTATTGCCTTCTGCAGTGATGTGTATAAGTTTCCCGAGAGACAGATGCGATACTACAAATAGGAATCCTGTCAACACTAGGAGCTGAGCTGCTTCACAGCACACTCCACCCAGCCCGAGGGGCTTTTAAACTGGATTGTTATGATCGATTCCATCTGGTGAAAATGGAAAGAAAATGATGCAGGTTTTTCATTACAGTCCCCACATTAGCATAGCAGCCAATTGGCAGGGTGTAAATTCAAGGTTTCTCTATTTTTCTCTCCCCTCTCATAGGCTATGGAAAGTTCTAAATTTTAAAGGACAACAAGGCTATATTTCAGAGGTGACATACTGAAATTCTATGCTGTTCTCTCCATTTCAAGCTTAAATAACTCCTTAACAACAGATTAGGATATAGCTTTAAAAAAATTTCTTTTTTGAATACATCCTCTGGAGACCCTGTTCTCCCAGGAAGCACAAGGGGAAAGAAAATGGTTGAGATCAGGAATCACAATTTAATTAAACATATAGTGCATAGTTGCTCAGTGTATTTTGGAGTGAGCATGACCCTGGAGCCATGATGAAAGTGAGATCTCTGGACTCCGTTTCAAAATTACCAAGTCAGGATCTCTAAAATTAGGGCTTAGGAACATGAAATTGTGACAAGCGTCTGGATGATTCTAAATGTTAAGAATCCCTTAGGTAAGGGTATTGAAAAGCTGCTGAAGGATTCTGAAGAAAACTTCATGTCAAAATGTGCTTCTTTTTATCTTTTTGGATTATTTGTAGAAGACATTATTTTTGAAGTCTGAATTTACATCATTGTCCTTCTAAGAACTTAATAAAGGGTAAGGTGTATCTTTAAAATTATTTGCGGGCACTTTCCCTAATATGCATAGAGTTAATATATTAAAAACAGTGCAATTAACGAGCCATTAAAAAACTTAAAAAGCCAAGAACTTCACATAGTTTTGCATAAAATTTATGGCTTTGAGCTAAAATCCTAGAAATGAGTGCAGGGAGTGAGTTGCAAACTTATGAAGCCAATAGTTTGAACAGTTGAAAACGAATTTAGCAGTGAAAATATTTATTGTCCTTTGGATGAAAATATCATTTGGAATTAATTTGTTTGGCTTGGGAGAAATTTGTGAAACGTATAGTGGATTATGTGGCCAGTTCTTTTCGGATTTCTAATATTTCAAATAAAATCTGCAATTCTTTATTTGAGGGGGGAAAATGCTTAGTGGCAAATACTCTGGCCAAGTCAGTTTAGATTCCAATACCTTTCTTTTCAAGATTTTTTTTTCCTATACAATGTGAGTGCTTGTTTGGTTTTCCCTTGGATTTTTTTTTCTCTTAATAAGTCTCTTTAGCCAATTCCAAGCAGATGTAAGAATAACTTTGACTATAATGGAAAATATACAAAGGTGAATGTAATAACAAAGGCATCATTTTGGATACAGATCTCTTCATAAACAAAATGCTTGATCTCGCTACAAAACCTAGCTAAATGTGAAGAAACTATTTTGTAGTTTGGAGATTCAAGGAAAAAGATATTTTGGAAACAGACTGTCTATGAGCCCTTTTGTTAAGGTGTTAAGTTTGATTTCAATGTGCAGGGACTATTGCAAAGGGCTCAGACTGACCTTCACTGGATACTTTGTTATCTCACGTGGCCCAGCTGATCATGTTTCCCCAGGCAGAGGTGGAAAATGTAAGCTTTTATAGAATTTTAATTTGATATTAGTCTTTCCCTTCTGGCTCTGTAAGGTAGATCCATCTTTAGTCACAGTAATTACACACACACAAATACACACACACACACAGACATGTTAAGGATTCTAGAAATAAGATCTTCAGAATCAACAGACACAGTTAAAATAATGTGGTAGCTATCATTCCATGGGATCTTTATAAGAGTTAAATGTATTATAAAAATGACACAAAATACAAAAAAAAACCCACAATCAACCAACTAAACTAAAAACAAATATAAGAAAACAACTTTTTGAATTAGATTTGGGGAAAAGTTTTGATTGTGTGTGCCATTTCAGTCACAAAATGTAAGAATTCTCTCCAAAGGATTTATTCCAAGTTCCTCTAATAACTTAGCACATATTTTGCACTTTATGCATATAATTACTTCATAGTAGCCTTAAAAACACATGATGGCACAGAGACTTTGAGTAGGCTCATTACAACGAATTAGTCTGGGAGACCGAATAACTGGCAAATGGACGGGGCAAGAGCTTGACACCCGAGGTCTAATGAACTCCAAGGCAGACTATCTCTTCTATATCATTTGTGTCTTGTACAAAGCCTAGCAAGCTAAATCACGGCGATTTCTAAATGACTGTAAATTTGAGTTTACATTGATCTAGATCTGAAATATCGTGACATTTCTCTGCTTGAAAATAGGCTCCCGTGGCCGCATAATCAAAGACTTTCCACAATATTACTTTCATTCGAATCTTTCACATTATTTTTCTGCACCAAGTAATAGCTTATATTAAGACGACCAGTTGTCGCCAAATTCTAACATTAACTACAAGCAAAGTAAGTGATCAAAGACAGTGACCATTTCAAGATCTTTGTTCTCCTTGAACTTTCTTAAGCATTGACTATCGATAGTCAATATAAATCGATATATCGATTTATATTTATAAATATAAATAAATTAATTTCTTTTCTAGTCTTCCTTAAATTCTAAATCAGTTTCTGTTTTTACTTTTCCCCCCCTTTTGTTTATTTAAATACAGTTTTATTCATGTATTCACCAGAAAGAAAAACTCATTTATGCATACACAAAATCGTAAAAACCAGTGTGATCCTGAGAAGGAAAAATTAGTGATGAGGTCTTCTTCCATGCAAAAAAACATAGTTGATAAGTTCTCCTTCATACTGCTAGCAAATGTCTTTCTAAACAAACTGGCTGAAGAACAATAGGTATCAGATTGAGGCCTTCACAGCACAGTTGCTTTTTTTTCTGCTTCCCTGATTTAGCAGATAGAGAGTGGAGAAAGTTGGGCTGTCTTCCACCTTTGCAATTTATTCGTTCAAATTCAATAAATGAAATTCACAGTAGTTTCTGGAATCTCCATTACTACACACTGGCACCAAGCATAGAATAACAAACACGTGGGTTTTTTGGTTTTATTCAGGAGCTATCTACAAGAAAAATAGGTTTGTGTTACACTACTTCAGGATTTTAGCTATTGTGGCCATACGTAGCACCAAATATTTTTTCGTTATAGTTTCTTAGGTAACTTCTTTCCTGAGGTTTAATTGGGAATGACAGCCTTTTAACAGAAAAATAAATAGCATGTTATCCAAAATTATGAATACGGAAACTATGGATATCACCTTTAGCCAGGAATATGAATGACTGTTCCAACAAGAAAACAAGAACATTGTTATACAACATCTTAGTTGTTTCTCAAAGAATAGCTCCTAAAGAAAAAGTCAGGGTCTCAGTTAGAATCAGTGACAAGATGTACATATTACAAAATTAAATTAAAAAACTAAATTGCTGGTTGAGAAAAAAGCAACAGTGTTACAAAGGCAATAACACTTACATAAATTAAAAAATGCTTTCATGCAAAGCAATGCATTATTTACAGAAACAAATACAAACAAAACAAGGTACTTTGCATGAGGAGAGACAAAGGGGAATGGGGAAAATGGAAAATATCAATAAAATATGAGAGAGGCCTTTATGGACAATTAACACAACTATTCACCTTGAAGTCTGGCTAAAGAAACAAATAGAAGACCAGTTTTCTGATTTCATTAAGATGTGCGTGAGGGACAGGATGCGTGAGTGGCTCAGTGGGTTAAGCTTCCAACTCTTGATTTTTGGTTCTGGTCACCATCTCACGGTTTATGAGATGGAGCCATGCATTAATTTCACACTGACAGTGCGGAGCCTGCTTGGGATTCTCCCTCTCCCTCTCTCTTTCTCTGCCCCATCCCATTCTCTCTCTCTCTCTCAAAAATAAATAAACTTTAAGAAAATGTGAGGGACACTTCATGAACCAGCTTTTGCAACTCCAATTAAACTGTTTCCTTCTGACATCATGACGCTCTTATTCTTTCAGATAGCAGTGATGTTAAAAGCTTATCTTTGATGATTGCCTATGTTCTAAATATTTTACATACAAATCATACCCCATCTTCCGAACAACCAATGGGGTGAGTGTCATTGCCCCCATGTTGCTGAAGAAGAAGATTAGATAAATCACCCAAAGTCATATCTGGTTAGGCACCTGACCCTGAAGTCTGCCTAACCCTTATATCCCAGCTTCCACTGAAATCCTTTGTATAGGGTCAGTGTCAGGCATCTCATTACAGATTACCTTTAGCTGTTTAGCTGTCCTGTAAAAAAATGATTAATTTACCACCACCCCCCCACCCCCCGGGAAGATATTACTACAGCAATGTTTGTGCTAAAAACTAATTTGCTCTAATATATTTTAAATTTTAAGGGAAATGTAAAAAGTCCCTATTCAGGGGTGATTTTTATTTTTATAAGTTTTAAGAAGCAGAAGTAGTTAGCAAAAAAAAAAAAAGAAGAAGAAAAGAAAAGAACAAAAAGAAAAACATATCCATAAGAGAGTAATTAATTGGAATATCCAACCCCAGAGAGAAGTTCTAGTCACCAGAACTGAAATTTCTATTGAAATAAAGGATGAGCATGTTAATTATTATTAATATTAATTTTTTTCATAACCAATTCTCACAATGGAGAAAAGAGTGAAGAATTGGAATGTCGAAGGGGCTCCTGGGTGGCTCAGTTGTTAAATGACTGATTCTTAATTTCAGTTCAGTTCAGTAACCTCATAGTTCATGGGTTCATGCCCCTCAAGTGGCACTGTTAGTGTAGAGCCTGCTTGGGATTTTCTCTCCCCCTCTCTCTCTGTCCCTCCTCTTTTCTCTCTCTCTCTTTGCCTCTCTCTCTCAAAATAAATAAATCAATTTAAAAAAAGAATTAGATACTTAAAATTCAAGGAGGAAGGTAAATTACAATTATTGTGTAAGGAGTTAAAGGTTGACTAAAAAGGGTATGAAAATTCAATCAAATTTAATCCCTACTTTGCATCACATAAACATCTACTGAGCACCTAAGAGGTGCTAGAACAATGCTACTCAGTGAAAAAAAATGAAAAAAAAAATTGCCTGGCATTAAAGAGTTTATATCCTAGAAGACAGGTGTAGAAATAATCACAAAAAGTTTCAGTTGGAATTGAGTCTACATTGAGTACAGTAGTTTCTAAAAGGAGCATGTACTTATTTCTATAGGTGAAGGATCAAAGTATTAAAATATTGAAAGCCCTTTGGAGGAAGTAATACTGCACTTGAGTGTGTGTTCCATGGACAGATGGGTGGTAGGAGGATTTCTGGAAGAAGAAGCATCACCAGCAAGGCTTCGAGTGAAGATATAACAGTCAGTATATTCAGAAAACTGCGTCTGGGTAATGCCACAGCATAGGGCCTGTTGATGTAGGCTGGGGGTCCCATCAAGATAGGGAATCCTGAGGAAAGCAAGGGACAAATCATGGAAATATCTCCTATGCTAAAAAAGGTGTAATATATGCTTTAATTCGGGCAATTTTATATCCCTGGGTAAAAGACAATCAGTCACTTCTCCATCTGTTTCAGCCCCAAACTCCTTCTCCACATGTAAGGAACTGCTCTTGATTGTAATCTGGGTGGGGTTCAGTAGCTCCTATGTATCTATTGTCTTCCTACTTTCATACAACCAGGGTGAAATTTGTGTCAGGCCTAGCCAAGTAGACTAGCCAAGTTCTTAGCTTAGAATTAACCTGCCATGGCCTCCAGTGAAGTGTAAGGTTGTCTGTGGCACCCTCTGGTTCTAGTGATGGTCAACAATAATGGCAATGACTTCTTGTCTGGACTTCTATCTATTTCCTGAGAACGTCCTTATCTTCTGCCTGTTTTCCAAGTTCAGTCTTCTAGCCTCCTCTCGTTTATGTGATTCCACTTATCACTTTCAAAGAAACCTTTTTGTTTGTTTTTGTTTTGTTTTGTTTTGTTTTTGTTGCATCACCTAGAATGGCTATCTGGTACTTATAGCTGAGAGTCTGGTAGACAAAGATATCAATACCAGATATCCATCATTGATATCCAATTGTTGGGAAATGTGGGGAACTCACAATTGTTTATCTGCATAGCTTATGTAAAAGGCAGTCAAAACTTTGAAATTATTAAGGGATGAGAGTCAGGAAGACAGTGACCCACGAAAATAGGACATATCACCTGTAGTTATCTGAAATGACACATCTCCTGAGAGCAAGACTCCAATAACTCTTGTCACAGGAAAAGTATGAAGGGCAGAGCAGCTGCTTCTAAAAGCCCACAGAGAGGTGCCTGGATGTCTGTTGGTTAAGCGACTGACTTGGACTCAGGTCATGATCTCATGGTTCATAGGTTGGAGCCCCACATCCGGCTCTGTGCTGGCAGCTCAGAGCCTGGAGCCTGATTCCAATTCTGTGTCTCTGTCTCTTTCTTCCCCTCTCCTGCTTGGGCACACGCTCTCTCTCTCTCTAAAATAAATAAAAACATTAAAAGATAAATAATAATTAAAAATAAAAAAGCCCATGGAACAGCTGGAAAAGAGAAAATGGCAAACTCAACTCCAAATATTCTTAGCTCAAGTTTAGGGCTTAAAGTATAAGGGCTTCTTAAAATTATTTTTTAAAAAAGTAAAGGTCTTATTTCTTTCCATTGCAAGATGAGAGCTAAAATTAAAAAACAAAACAAAACAAAAGCCAAACACACACACACACACACACACACACACACACGCACACACACATTCAGAATTAGAATTAATGCACTATTCATCCTGTCTCTTTATAAAAACTGAGAGCACTGATCTGGACACAGAGGGCTCCTGAGAGTTGGAATAGGGGTTATACAGTAAGACGCAGATGAATATGAGCGCCTACAATCCCTGAACCCATTAAACCTCCCTAGCTTGCTGAAAAAGCCCCATTTTCCTTCTATTGCTTATAGAGCAATGCTTACTTATTTGAAGGTGTTGCTACTCCCTCAAATCAGGGCATTAACTTTAAAAGGGCCTTCAATCTTTTCATACCTCATTCCCCTGAATTTTCAGTGATTCCCAACTTATAATAAAAAATAGCAATAGGGTATCAATAAGAAAGTGAATTCTAGGGGTGCCTGGGTGGCTCAGTTGGTTACGCATCTGACTCTTGGTTTTGGCTCAGGTAATGACCTCGTAGTTTGTGAGATCAAGCCCCAAGTCAGGCTTCAGGCTGACAGCACAGAGCCTACTTGGGATTCTGTCTCTGCCTCTCTCTCTTTTTGTCCCCTTCCCCCTCCCCCCCCCATCAATACAAATGAATTAAAAACTTAAAAAAAAAAAGAAAGTGAAGTCTAAGGATGAAAATACTGCTAAATGAACCAAAGAAATTACTTACTTATACTGGCTAAATATTAGGAAAGATAGATCCTGAAGTTACTCAACCAAGGAAGAAAAATGGTAATATTACATCAGGCTGAATTTAGTTATATGAATGTATTTCCAGAGAGTCTAGATTTACTAAATTAGTGTAAGCAGCTGGGAGTCTATCTCTTAGTTTGTTGAAATCCATATCACAAAATGGAAGTCAATGAAAGGATGCATTAAATGAAGTTGATCCCTTAGTATATTATAAAGGCACAAAATCAAAACTTTTACAGAATGGAATTCTGTATTCTTTCACAAAATGGAAGTCTTATATTCTATGATAAAATGTATTTGTCATGTATAACACATCCATTTGTTTTCACCAAAAATTGAAACTTACACTGGGGATGAGTGTACCAGTATCTTTAAGAAGACTTTAGTGGGGCGCCTGGGTGGCGCAGTCGGTTAAGCGTCCGACTTCAGCCAGGTCACGATCTCGCGGTCCGTGAGTTCGAGCCCCGCGTCAGGCTCTGGGCTGATGGCTCGGAGCCTGGAGCCTGTTTCCGATTCTGTGTCTCCCTCTCTCTCTGCCCCTCCCCCGTTCATGCTCTGTCTCTCTCTGTCCCAAAAATAAATAAACGTTGAAAAAAAAAATTAAAAAAAAAAAAAAAAAGAAGACTTTAGTGATGCCTATGGATTGTTGATGGGAGGCATAGTAATGAAAACTGATTCCCTGGTTTCAATAAAGAAGAACAATCTGGAGTAGAAAGATCAAATAGTGTCATTTAAATACCAATGAGTAAAATAGATATCCATTAATAGATACCAGGATCAGTACAAAGTCAGAAAGGTTTGATCCCCCAAAAACCCCAAAACCAAAGAAACAAAACCTTAATAATGACCAATTCAGATTTAGAGATCTGGGAAAGAAAGAGATGTGAAGACCTCTATGGAGCTATTTGATTTTTAAGATTAAAAAAAAACCCTCCAGAACTGCTCATCAGAGACGTGGATGAGCCATTATGACATACGATGGAGAATTTCTGCCTTTCACTGAATTTTTACACCTCGGTTAAATCATGGATCTAGAGCTTCCAGAAGCAAAGGGAGGGTATCTTGACTTAAATAAGTACTTTCTAATGATATCACAAATGTGTGCTTATGTATGTATGTATGTATGTATGCATGTATTTAGCCTAGTCTTCTCCTAAAATAACCAGAGGTCATTGCCAGAATAAATGTGTTGGGAAAAATGTGATTTTGACGCAAAACTAATTCCTAGGGACACAGGGCACTTCTGCAGTCCACGAGTGAGGGTTTGGGCATAAGATGACAGAGTGAAGACTTTACCTTTGTCCAACCCAAACCCTTCCTGTATTTATTTCCTAGATTCTCTTACTTATAGTTGGAATAGATGACCTCAGAAAGTGATTTCTCATACCAGCTCTGTAACCTGTGTAAAATGGACCATTCTGATTGGAAAGACCAAGTGAAAATTACAGAGCTTTCCACCACTATAAAAAATTTAAAATTAATAGTAATGCCACTTCAGTAAAAGAATCAGAAATATTAGTGCCACCTTCAAAGATTTAAATGTGCAGAGTTAATGACTCCAGGCAGATTCGCATTTGTGTTTGGTGGCGGAAGGATAGTTTTAGAGGATAAAAATGGATTTTCCAAAGTTTAATTAGATGGCAACTCCTGTCGCAACTGCTGTTCCATCTGTGGTCCAAATCATTATAGCTCTTAGTACCTTCTATGAAGCAACTGATCCAAATAATGTCGTTTTCCCCTATTTCAATAAACAAAATTACTAGAAGCAGTCTGTTTTCTTTCACCAGACAGGAATAGCAATATAATTTTGCCATACTGTTTCTGGATTGTGTTAACTCCTTGGCTTTGTACCACATTTGAGTCTGCAGAAATACCATCTCAAAAAACATTATGTGATACAATCTAGAGGGTAGACTTTGTTAGCGAGATACAGTGGTTAGAAACCTGAATGCCAGCACCCAGGAGACAAGTATAGTTAAACTTTGAACAACATGAGTATGAACTACACGGGCCCACTTATTTGTGGATTTTCTTCAATAAATACAGTGCAGTACATAAATACATTTTCTCTTCCTTATGATTTTTTCTTAACATGTTCTTTTCTCTAGCTTGCTTTATTATAAGAATACAGTATATAATACATACAACATACAAAATATATGTTTATCAACTGTTTATATTGTAGGTAAAGCTTCCGGTCAATAGTAGGCTACAAGTAGTTAAGTTCTTGGGGACTCAGAACTTCTGATACACAGATTTTTGACTGCATGGGGGGTCAGTACCCCTAATCTCTGCATTGTTCAAAGGTCAACTGTATAATGGAAGACCATAGGGCCTCACTGATTATTATTATAAAGGCTTAAGGGTATAGTTTGGGGATATTTCTGTAACGTGAAAACAATTTTCTGAACTATGTATCCATTATTACAAGGAGTTTTGAATTTTGAAGGCCACATATTACTGCAAATATCTCAGTGCTGAGAAGCTGTAAGATGTGAGTTTGTCCCATGTCAAGAGAAGGCTCTCCCGACAGATAAGGTCACAGTGATCCTGCTACTTGTCCTTCATCAGATAGAATAATGTCTAAAGAACGTAAGGCAGATCGGTTTGCTATGTGCAGTGTGTGGTAAGCCTTAATAAAAGAATTAAACTCCTAGCTTTCCAAACAAGGGCATATTGTGTTTAATAAATGATTGTTATTTTTTTGAGAAACTAGACCCAAGGGGAGACCCAACAAATTGATGTTAGCTGTCCAGAAACTTAGTATTATCTATCTAGTCTAACCTGAATTGCCAAGCAGTGCTGATTTAGCAAGCATATGATATAAATGGGAATAGGACCAAATAAGTTGTCCTCCTTTGGCCTTGCTGTCTCTCCCTTCGGTCATACCTATGACCTCACCGAGACTTTCTCTATGACCAACTGACAGGGAAAAGTATAAATACAATCAGACTGTCATTTACATCATGTGACCAGCAGGAGCCAATTGAGAATGGATACTGCAACAGTACAGCTCTGATGGGCATGACCTGGAAGGCAGCTTGGTAAGAAGTTAGGAATACACATATGTGCTCGTGAATCTGCTCAAGGTTCCTGGAGACATCATGAGTCTAGCAGTGTTTTCTTAGCATTCTGAATAAATGTTGCATAAGAAACTTTTTCTAAAATGTTTTGGAGATGATTTAAACTGATAGGCTTTCAAGCTGCTTACCTCCTGTTACCTTAGTATCATCTTAAGACCAGTGATATGAAGGCTAACTTGCCAGAAATGGAGAGAACTTGAGAAGCTAGGAGAAAGTAACCCTAAAACCACGTGCTTCTGGATAGCTAGTAATAGCTCATCTGAGAATCACAGAGGTGGCTTTATTTTTATTTTCTGATTAGATAACGAAAGTCTTCTTGTAAAGTGTTAGAGCAACTGGCACCCTAGAGAGTCATAAATAACAACCTTGAATCAAAACATAAATAGCTTATAAGTGGCAGGCTTTATTAATAATTTCAGAGCAATTTTGGTAGCACAGCCTCAGGTGCTTCAGACACAAAAGCTAACCTATGAATAGAAGGTTACTTGCTTTTTATTAACAACAGAAACAATCAGTGTTACTAGTATTAATAAAAGTCATACTTACAAAAAGTACACTGAGAAGACTAAGCATTGACTTTTCGATTCACATCCTGTGTGCGGGTGTATGTACACACACGTGTGAGTTTCATATAAATATGCACATGGGGCAGGGGCACTGGGGACAATACCTACCTGGTCATTAGCCAACACATGCCATCAATTCTCATGGATCTTTCAGTAAGATTACTAATGCTTTCTCTTCAGCATCGAGGTCCAGCAAAACACCATCATATACGTGAAGAAAGGCTCCAATATGAAATACCTCTATAGGCCAAACCAAACCAAGAAAACAAAAAGAGAGGGGCGCCTGGGTGGCTCAGTTGGTTAAGCGTCTGACTTTGGCTCAGGTCATGATCTCACTGTCTGTGGGTTCGAGCCCTGCATCGGGGTCTGCGCTGACAGCTCAGAGCCTGGAGCCTGCTTCTGATTCTGTGTCTCCCTTTCTCTCTGCCCCTCCCCTGCTTGTGCTCTCTCTCTCTTTCTGTCAAAAATAAACATAAAAAAAGAGAAATCAAAGGGAATAAAATTATTGCTGCTTGCAGAAAAAACTCACCCTATTAGGAACACCTTATTGTTTTTAATCTTGTGTTGAATGAGATGAAAGAAGATAGTAATACCGTAAAACAAAACAATATTTTAGGAAAGGAACAACCAAAGAACAAGTTTGCAAAGTATACACATGATACATGATAGAGAAATTTTAAAAGTCACATGATAAAAGGAAATCTGTCAGAAAGCATAACAAATTTTTGAAAAGAAAATGGAAGCGATAAGTGACTTAGACAATTCAACACGCACTAAGACTTACCAAAAAAATTAGAAAAAAATGGGTGGAGTATATGCACATGAACTTCCAGATTGAAAGGGCTCCTTGAGTACCCACTGGGTGTTGAATACATCCCCTCAAGGCATATTGTTGCAGAAGTTCAGACTGAAGATGAAGGAAATGCTCAAAAGTTTTCAGAGAGCAAAGAAAGGTCACATTCTGAAAACTGAAAATTACAGGGGTGCCTGGGTGTCTCAGTTGGTTAAGCGTCTGACTTTGGCTCAGGTCATGATTTTGCGGTTCACGGGTTCAAGCCCTGCATGGGGTTCAGTGCTGACAGCTCAGAGCCTGGAACCTGCTTCAGATTCTGTGTCTCCCTCTCTGTGTGCCCCTCCTCCTCTCACATTCTGTCTCTCTTCCTCTCAAGAGAGTGCTGTGGTCCTGGGCTTCCTTCACTCATGTTAGACCCCACAGGCCCATAAAGCAAGGATTGTGTTATTTCCTACATGTGCTTTAAAGGCAGTACCTTAGTAGCGACAGGGTGATTTTTGTGTTAGTTTTAATCTACACCTTAAGGCAAACTTAGTTAACTTTTGAAGAAACCTTATACTGAAGACTCACTTAGAAATGTTTTAATGCTTGTTGCACATAAATACCCGTTATATAAGATACAATTGAGCTGAACTTATTTTCATTGAACATAACACCTCTGTGTAGGTTGTAAAGGAGGATTACTATAGTCCCATTAACTGTGTGACAGCTGAAATATGCTATTTAAAAAAACCTAAAAATTACCATCTGCCAAATTTGCTCAGGTTGTTTTGTAACCATGAGCAAAGAAGGTTGAAGGGAGAGCATATGGAGTTCCAAGGGAGGTATCTCCCAGGAGAAAGTGAACCTGGAATCTCTGATTTTCTTTATCAATTCTTTTACAATGCTTCACGTGCTTTAAAAATATTAACTCACTTAATTTTCACAACAATCCTCTGAGAGGGTATTATCACTATTATTACTAATACATCATCACCATCGTCCTTATTTAACTGACGAGAAGACAAAGGTAAAAATAAATAATTGTTCAAAGTCTCACAGCTTGTAAATGGCAGAGATTTATTTAAACCCAAGCAGGTCTGGCTTTTAACTGGCACTCTGTGTTGCCCCTACTCAATGAGTGCAAAAAACTCTTCAAAATGGTTTTATAATTCTGTCTGAGACTTTAGAAAAACATTAGTGAAATAGTTGTATATGTATGTAGAATATGCTCTATATAATCTTTATATATAGCAAATAAATGTAGTACGATGAGGGAATTAAAATAATTTTGCATGTTTTTACATAAAAGAATATTTATATTGTACAATAATGTACGCAGTACATATTTATTTAATCAAAGTTGGTGAGATGCATGCATTAGGGTTTATAGAAGGGAATCATGGCTACAGGTGGGGTTAGGAGGGGGGCAAAGCAAATGTGCTAAATCTTTTTTTTTTTTTAATTTTTTTTTTCAATGTTTTTATTTATTTTTGGGACAGAGAGAGACAGAGCATGAATGGGGGAGGGGCAGAGAGAGAGGGAGACACAGAATCGGAAGCAGGCTCCAGGCTCCGAGCCATCAGCCCAGAGCCCGACGCGGGGCTCGAACTCACGGACCGCGAGATCGTGACCTGGCTGAAGTCGGATGCTTAACCGACTGCGCCACCCAGGCGCCCCTGTGCTAAATCTTTAATAATTGCTGTTCAAAATTGGCAGGTCAAACAAAAATCATCCAATCAAGAAAAGTAGGGTTACAGCTAAAAGAAATCCATAATAGAGTTGAATATATGGCCTCTTGGGATGGGGCTTACACTGGAGTAGTTAGGATGGGGATTTCTATCTTATCAGTTTTGTAGTGGTTTTGGCCATTTAAGAGTGTCATTCCTATATGTTAAGCATATTATTTTGAAAACATTTTTATATTATAGATGTATATGTGTGTGTTAGCTATATATTTTAGTTGGATACCTTTCATATTTTTAAATTATTTCACAGAGTTTAGTGGAATAAGGCTAAAACTGATCTATTCAGAGAAAATTATTTCTCTTAGCAGAAGTCCAATCCATTGTACATAAGCATAGCATCTGGGAGCACCTGATAGTCCAATCATTGCTGAAATTGATGTGTCAGACACACATACCAATAAATTTGAAATCCCACTAGAGTTTCATGTCTTTTATAGCCTTACGTATTGCTTTCTCTTTTAAAATGTCCATGGGGAAAAAATTCAAATAAAAAAATAAAATGCCCATGGGGGACACCTGGATGGCTCAGTCATTTAAGGGCCCAGCTCTTGATTTGGGCTCAAGTCATTTCAATTGTCTAAGAGAATTTCTCAAAACACCCTTCCTTTTCATAGGAAGCAGTAGAAGCAAGCAAATAGGAGACACTGAAATGTGCTAAAAGGATGAAAAGAGGTTAAAAGAACAAGGGCAATAACAACACTTTAACCCCACCTCAAGTTTCTAGAAGGACGTTCGTCAGGTAGGCTAGGCCAAGATGCCAGTATCATACTGTCTGCTGAAATTTCTGGGCCTCCTTTTCCTCATATATAAAAGGAGCAAGTCTGGTGAGATGATTTGTAAGTTTTCCTTGATCTGTAACTTTTTTCACTCTGAAATTTTCCCACATTTATCTGACATCATCGCCTCCATTATCTTATTTGATTTTCAAACAACCCTTCGTAACAGGGCTGGTGCCTTATGGGTAGACAGGCTCATGATGGTTAAACAGCCTGTGCAAGCTCAAACAGCTAGTAAGTTGCAAAAGAAAAGGTCCTCCTCACATTTTTTTTTTTACCTAAGATTGTCCACCATGTTTCTATTTACATAGCTACTCTAATCAAAAAACTCATAGCTATCAAAGTGACGCATGTGCCTTTTGTGTTTACCTGTTCATTTACTCATTCAGCAAATATATATATTAAACACGTACTATATCCAAAGCCCCATGGACTTTGAAAATATCAATCTGTCATTAGAGAGGAGACACCAAAGCTACATTATGACACCGAGGCTTCCTTTCTCCCTCTTGGCAGAATCAGATAAGACTGAGCAAAGTCTTTCATTAAGACTTATACCAGCTAGCATGACTCAGACATTCTCACCATTGCCTTAATATAATTTATTGAACTTCCACTTAAGCAGTTCCAATGAAGACTTTAAGTCTCCATCCTCCAGGAATCAGTAACCAAATGAGG
This sequence comes from Prionailurus viverrinus, assembly GCF_022837055.1. Lineage (NCBI taxonomy): Eukaryota > Metazoa > Chordata > Mammalia > Carnivora > Felidae > Prionailurus > Prionailurus viverrinus. The sequence continues at coordinate 110,262,437 of NC_062567.1, read as the reverse complement.
GTAGATTGGAATGCTATAGGAAAAATCAAGATAGCACATCCTGTGCTTTTAGTCTGGAAGCAATGATACCAAAATTTGGTGAGCATTGTAGATGGTCATTTTTATTTATATCATGTCTCCCAGGGTCCTTAAAATGTGATCGTTTTCATATGCTCACAAAATGAGAAGGAAGAGTTAAGAATCATTTCCAGATTTCTGGTTTGGGACACTGAACAAGATGATAGAAGCACTCAAAAGTACAAAATGATAAGAGCAGTTAGAAGTAAAGGGAGACAGCGAATTTCATCTTAGATATAGGCCTTTGAGGTGTGCAATAGGAGAGTTCTGGAAAGCAGGTAAACACACACATAAAAGTGCACATCTCTTCCAGAGGCGGGGTTGGAGATAAAGACTCAGGAGTCATCATAATAGAGGGCATGGTTAAAACTTCCCAATCCTACAGGAAATGTGTAGAGAGCAAGGAGGGCACAGAGCAGAGGACAGAGTCTCAAGCAGCTCTAAATGCTAGAAACACTTTTAAAAAAATGTTACAGGAAACAGAGAGCTTCAGGATATAAATGGAAAAAAATCACCAAGAAAGGGAAAGGAAAACGGGGAGAGAATATCACAGAAACTAAGAGAAACATTTAATGAAAGGGGTGGGTCAACTTTGTTAAAAGTCACAAGCCCAGTAAGCCAGACACTAAAAAACTTCAATATATCAGTACAATGAAGATCACTGCTGATTTTTGTCAGAGCAAGTTTAGGGAAGCGGAAGGATTAGAAGCCATATTTTGGAGGGTGGATCATGGGTCCACTGGTAAACAGGAAATGAAGAGTGGAGGCAGCCAGGATGCTCCTGTAACTTTCCTACAATGAACTTGCAGCCATATTCGTGTAATAAAATTAAGAAATGACTCAAGTAATTTTGGCTAAAAGAGAAAATTAAGAAAGAAGAAAGAGTTGGAGGGGGCTGTGCAGATTTGAAGATCATCTGTTGTGTATATCCTGAGGGTTTAGGAAAAGAAGAGAGAGGAAAGTCAAACCGCAATAGGCAGAAGAGATCATTGTTTTGAGAAAGCAAATAACGCTTGATTTTTTTTTTCTCATGTGAAGGATGAGTGCACCTGGAAAGCTACAAGAGATCATGTCTGAATCAGATCTTAGTCTATAAAAGCCCATAAACTTAAATGAATTTCCCAGTTGAGAGTATAGGGCTAATACTCAAGAAAGGTTCACATTTCCATAAGCATTTATGAAAAGTAGGGCCAACACTGAGAGGTGGTCTAGTACTGCGGAGAGATGGCAGACCTCTGACCTGCCGATGGTGAGGAGGGAGAAGGCGGGAGGTTCAGGAAAGGTCTTTTGGGTCCAGGACCCTCTCCTCTTCACTGTGCTCTATCAGTGCTGACCGAATCACATGAATTAAACTTCCTGACCCCAGAATAAGATAAATTTTGAAAAAACAGCGTGTTTACAATCCATCACCAGAATAGCGTCTGAAAATTATTTCTATTTGTGCCTTTCTTCCAATGGCACAACAATCCTTTCTCTCAAATATAAGAGCTAGAAGACATTATCTTAGATCTATGCGTTAAAGGGGGAAAAAAGCAGCGCAACAGAATGTCTTGTAATGGACTAAATACAAAACATCTGTTGTAATGAGAAAAAAAATATCATTTTAATAATTACTTGGAATAAAGCTCCCAATGGGAAACAGAGACACAGAAATTATTTCTATAAAACAGAACATAACACCACGTGTAGTGCCAACATAGGTAGAGCTTCTCAGATTTCATTTTTACATTTTTCAAATATATTTTCCTATCTTACCCTCAAACACAATATATCTGACTAGAATTCCAACATCTGTTTCATATGAGAAATGCATAAAATATTTCCATAGAAACAGAGGACATCAGCATTTATTTCTTCGTATTCGTTTTTTTTTTTTTTTTTTTTTTGAAAAATTTTCTAGAGAAGAGCTGCTTTAAAATCTCTTTTGGTTATGTTTGGAATCAAAACTGCCTTCAGTCGCCTGCTAGCTAAACAGGTCTAGAGACCAGCACATTGTAACATCTCTGGTACGGTGAGTTCAGAGTGACAGTTGCCCTGAATTTTTGTTATAGGCTCCTGAGATTAAAGCCTGAATTTCCTGCGCTGAGCTGCCTAGGTACTGAGGTGCTGTTGTTGTTGGAGGGGTTAACTTTGGAGCCACTGGTGCATATATTTGAGGGAGGATTCATAAAAACACGAGAGTGGAGCCTGGGTAAATCCATTACTGTGAATGAGCGGTGGCCAATAGAAAGGGAAGAAGAAGATCCAAGAAGGCTGAGGTAAGCAATCTGAAGCCCTGTCAAAGTAGAAACAATAGATCAAAAGGTGTTCACAGTGACTGGTCAGAGTAGCTTTTATTTTTTCTCATAGGAGGCTTGATAGCATACACTAAAAATAAATTGTTTTAGTCATAGATTTTTTTTCCCCCCCTTAATTAAGTTTTAGCAAACTTCAGACCCAGACACAGGACTCCACGGTATATTCCTGGACAGCAAGGTAAACTATTTTTGCACTTTTTAAAAACTTAAAGCTATGAATTCAAAGTTCTGGTTCATCAGAGGCAGGGTTATGGCTTAATAACTAAAGAAAATCCCTATTCTGAAGAAAAGAATGTTTTAATGTGTCTCTATTGGAAGATGACTAGAGCAGAATTCTGCAATCGTAAAAAAATGTGACAGCTTGTGGAACCAGCTCTGCACTTGCTACTTTCCTCAATTTAGTGGCACAATTGAAAGATCAGCATTTCATAAGTGATGCTTATTTTATTTTTTCCTAAGGAATTAGCAAAATGTATGCTATTCTTATTACCAAGCGATTGAATTAAATGTACATTGGTCGGAATGCTACTGATAGATATATATAAATATATATTACTTTTCCTGTTAGAACAGTTTGTTGTACCCATAACCTTATTGATACCCAGTGGGGAGGGTTTATATCTTTTGGATGGTCATATACCGATTAGTGTTAACCTTTTCTTTGATAGCAACCATCCTGAAAATATGGGCTCTATCTGAACCGAGACATATTGTTTGTTTTTTCTTATCAACCACAGTAAAGCCATAGTTGAATATATGCCTCATTGCGATACAGAGTTTATAATCCAAACTCCCTGGCTGAACAACTTGAGTTCGTCCTTCTAATATTAGAAGTCTTACCCCCGACCCCAATATACAACTTACCGGAGAAGTTGAGCAACAGAGCAAGAGATTAATCACACATTTTTCTTCATATCTTAGAACCTTCCTTGACAACAAACTGCTAAAATGTTCTTTGATCTCTCTATTTCTTTGGTTCAAGGGCCAAAGAGCCTGGGAAATCTCATCCAGATGTTCTGCTCATTTAGGAGTAAAAGTAAAAGCATATGCTTACTTCTTAGAAACAACGCGGACTCTCAATCTGAGTTATTAAAAGATCATTTTTTGTACTCTTGTATTCAACTGCGGGTTTCAGTTAACTTTCTTGTATTAAATAGCTTGGAATGGAAAAGCACTTAGAGCTCCTGAAATTTGCTTTCCATTTCTCGGTTTTCATTGTGATTGGGTTAAAACTGGGAAGCTAAAAGTTACTGAGTTTCAGTGTTTGCAAAATGCTTTGCATATAGTGCCTACTCAATATATGTGTATTAATTGATATCTAGTGTATAAATTGTTCAAATGTGTTTACCCTTCCCCTAAAGAAGCAATATTTGCTGGGTTTTTTTTTTTTTGGAGCACACAGTTTTCTACAGGTTGAAAATATTCCAGTATCTAACAGTTGTGTCCCCCATCCTAGGTACTATAATGGCAACCACAATCTGTTTCGTCATCTGGGTATTATTCATAACAGATACTGTGTGGACTCGAAGTGTGAGACAGGTCTATGACGTAGGTGATCCAGAGGATTGGGCTATGCATGACTTTGACTGTCCCAGGGAATGTTTCTGTCCCCCTAGTTTCCCTACTGCTTTATACTGTGAAAATAGAGGTCTCAAAGAAATCCCTCCTATTCCTTCAAGGATCTGGTATCTTTATCTTGAGAACAACCTGATAGAAACCATTCCTGAGAAGCCATTCGAGAATGCCACCCAGCTGAGATGGATAAATCTAAACAAGAACAAAATAACCAACTATGGGATTGAAAAAGGAGCCCTGAGCCAACTAAAGAAGCTGCTTTTCTTATTTCTGGAAGATAATGAGCTAGAGGAGGTACCTTCCCCATTGCCAAGAAGTTTAGAACAATTACAGTTGGCTAGAAACAAGGTGTCCAGAATCCCTCAAGGGACCTTCAGCAATCTGGAGAACCTGACCCTTCTTGACTTGCAGCACAATAAACTACTAGACAATGCCTTTCAAAGAGACACCTTCAAGGGACTCAAGAACCTAATGCAGCTAAACATGGCCAAGAATGCTCTAAGGAATATGCCACCGAGATTACCAGCCAATACAATGCAACTGTTTTTGGACAACAATTCTATTGAAGGAATACCAGAAAATTATTTTAATGTGATTCCTAAAGTGGCCTTCCTACGACTAAACCACAACAAATTGTCAGACGCAGGTCTCCCTTCTAGTGGTTTTGATGTATCCTCAATACTAGACCTTCAGCTATCTCACAATCAACTCACCAAGGTCCCTCGAATCAGTGCTCACCTGCAGCACCTTCACCTTGACCATAACAAAATTAAAAGTAAGTAATCGTCAGGGTATGTCTTTGATTAAAATGCTCATGGCCATTAAACTTATTCTATATTTTCTTTCAGAATAGTAACTGTGTTGGGCTTCCCCCCCCCCCCCCCCGCCACCATCCGCCACCAACTAATATGCCCTCAGATTTTTTTTCAATTTTCAGTATTTTTATTTTGTCTGTTCACACACAATCTTAATGGACAAGGAAGTTCTAATCTTCAATTTGTAAATTGAAAAGTGGACCTTAGTATTCTACAAAGGGTGATTACCCATTGGAGAAATTGAATGTATCTTCTTTTACTCCTGGGATAGTCCAATATTCCTGCTTCACTGGGTAGATTTATTTAGGAAAATGTACCAAGTACATATGACCTCATGAATAGTAATAGGAGGAATATGATTTAGGAGGTATCAGAAAGGCACCTCGGTCCTAAAAACTACAGGTGCCTGAAACCACCTTAATTAAAGACTCTGCTTTAGATGACAGAGTTTCTCGAACTTTAGAGTGTACAGGTTTGTGGCTCCATGCCATGGTTCCTGATTGAGTAATTCGGGATGAGACTTGAGTAAGATTTCATTTCTAACAAGTTCCCAAATGGGGCTGAGGCTGCTGCTCTGCGGACCAAGCATTAGAAATTAGTGCTGCCGTTTAACACCTTGTTCAGTAGAAACAGAAGCAAATGCTCCTGGAAGTTGGTGACTTCTCAGGACTCATGGCAATAGGCAAGGTAGAATGGTTGCTCCTTTCCTGAAAATAGTTTCTGATAAGGGAGAGAGGGATGAGTGAGAGTGTCTTGGAGGCAGAGGTGTCACCCAGGAAACACATGGTTATAGAAAGAAGCTGGAGACACTAAATGCAAACCTGGCATCTGCACAATCACACTGAGACCAGTTTGACCCTGGTGCAGAAGTGTACAACGTCATGGGCATTGGAACCAGCCTGGCACCTGCCCATGCATCCTCAATCCTGGCACAAGCCCATTAGGAAGAGAATGTGAGGAGACTTCTCCTGAACAACCTTAGAAAATACGTTCCTAAAGTGTGAATCAGTCCGTTTGTAGGAAAATAGAACAGATAATTGTCAGAAGGTTGTACCACTTGGTTATTATTCACTCGTTTCCTTTAAGCAAATAATCACACACACATCCTATTTATAAGAATAGGCTATTTTTCCACTGGGAACTGCTCGGTTATTCAAGTTTTTCTCTTCTTTTTTTTCTTTTTGGGGTTTTTCTAACAGCATACTTGAGCATATAATCTAGGAATTAACAAAGGCTGCTGCCACATTTTTCCATGGCGATGCGACGCATTGTTTAATCCTGTGGTCAAAAGCAAAAGATGCAACATAAAAAAAGGTTCATTGCTGAATCTTTTTCACTGAACCGGATCGCACAACAGCCATATTGACCTAATATATGCATTTTTTTTTTCTAATGAAAGTTCTGTGCTTCTACAGGTGCATCCCTTAACTGGCAACAAAAGCCCCGTGGACATTGGATGTGGGAAGTGAATTTAAAGGGATTCCACATAGATCCCTGTTTGTGAATTAGGGATTCCCCTGAGAATTTGAACACAAGGGTCTTTAGGAGTAAAATAGCAAAATACAACACACAGTTGTGCACACACTCCAGGAACTTTCATATTTACACAAATTTATACCAAGAAGGGTAGGATTTTGTTCTCCATCCCCTGACATTTTTTAAAGTTTTACAATGTTTTCTCATATATTTTTATTCTTCAACTGTTCCCATACCTTCGCATGTATCAGGATCATCTGGAAGGCTTGTAAAATACAGCTTGATGGCCCCACCTTCACATTTTCTGACTTATTAGCTCTAAGATGGGGCCTAATAATTTAGTTCTCAAGAAATACTGATGCTGCTGGCCCAAGGACCACACTTTGAGAATAATAAATTAATCCTCACAAAAATCTTGTGTGGTAGCATTAAGACTTTCTAATGAAGAAACTGAGGATCAACTAAGTGAGAATATTTGCTCAAGGACAAAGAATAAATATAATAGCCAGAACCTGAGCTCAGGACTCGTCAGTATACTATATACTACACAGTATAGTCCCAGCTCATTTGTCTTCAATTTCCAGATTAGAGGACTTTAGAAAAATGTCTACCAACGCAAGTAAGAATAATTTTAACAGGAACAACATCAACAAAGAGAAATTGATTTATTTGTTTCTTAATGTAGATATCAGGTATGGTATTTCTATATTCCCAGAAAATAAGTGCAAAATAAGAATTTCCTTGGCTAGAATTATTGGCTCATGATTATATCCATTATATCACACTGTGCTGTAATAACTGCTAAAGTACTTATTTCTTTTGGCTGCATAATCTACTCTAGTTGTTAATAAAGTGGTTTCCAAGAAACATACCTTTTATATGAAGAGTTCTTAGAATTTATGGTACAGTGACCTTTTCTTATGAGAAAGATGGAAATATTTATTTCTTCTGAACAATTTAAAGGACTTTAAATTTGGCAACAACTATTCAAATAAGTTACTTCTTCGTGTTCTCTGAGAAACACCATAATTAATTTACGAAAATATAACTACCTTTAGAACTCTTGTTTCTCACATTGCATTTATTCAGGCCTGCGTTGATTATGGGGCACAAGGGTAATAAGAATGATAGGACATTAAAAGAGAAACAGGCAAGGGACCCTATGTAGTAGGAAAAGGACAAGGTGAGGACTCAGCTCTGGCATTTGCTTGCTAAAATACCTTGTGGGCAATACCTTAACTGTCTGAACCACTTATTCCTGCTATGCCCAGGTAGGGAGAATAATCATATTGCCTGATAAAGCCTCTGTGATGTTAAGGTGATAATGCATGTGAAAAACTAACTTTATATACACAAATGGCTATACAAATACGAGTCATTATTTTTTAGCAAGTTGAATTCACAAAATGACCTAAGATCGGAGTAAAGCAATCTCACGTGCGGCATAAGCTCAAAGGAAGGCCATTGCCAAAGTTAGGTGAGTCTCATCTTCCAAGGGAAAACCCTTTCCTCAAAATAGTTTCATATGAGACTTAAAAGCAGTATGCAGATTCATGGTTGAAATCAGCTAATGCGCACACTCATCTGAATTTTGCTAATTTAACAGGACTTCTTTCCTGAATACTCTTAAATTTCAGTATGGTCATTGATGCCAAAGGCTCTGGTCCAAGGCAGGTGCATGATTTCTCACATCCTAACCATCTGAAAAGGCTCATGGGATGTTTGCTGGCTTGAATTCTTTGCAATTCAATTCTTGGCAAATGTATCCTTTCTAATTAAATACACAAATATAAAGATCCAAAATTCTTTTCTATAAGTATTACATATGTAAACTTAGGTTAAATGTACTTTTTAAAACTCATCATACACTATTAATTGGAAATTTTGCATTTTAAGATAGTTTTTGAGCACTTTCCCTAATAACAGACTAATTTTTCCACCTATACATGCATCTGTCCATCCATCTACCTGTGCACCTACCTATGTGTTCTTTCTATGAACCTTTGTCTCCACTTTGAATGCCCTAAATACTACCTGTCTTATTTTATAGTAGTCTAAGCATGTCTTATCTCACCTGGAAGCTTCAAAAACAAATGGTATACCTTATATGCTTTTATTTCCATCACATTTTAACAGTATGTCCTTTCTAGAGCTCTGCACAAAGTATAACTGAATATGGAATTATTTTGTGTGTGTGTGTATATATATATATATATATATGCACTATATATATATATATATATATATATTGCACATTTTTATGGGCTACTTGTATAAACAGATGTGCACAACCTCCAACCTACACAGAAATGGTTTGTATCTGGCACTTTGACAGATCAGGCTGCTAGGCCCTCTACAGGATTGTTGCATGTGGCCTCTTGGTCTTCCCACCCCGGTCACTTCTGTTCAAGTTCATTCACACATGCCATCTTTGTCTCCACAGATGTGAACGTCTCTGTAATATGTCCTACCATACTGCCTGGAGAACAAGATTCCTTCGGTTATGGACCTCACCTTCGCTACCTCCGTCTTGATGGAAATGAAATCAAACCACCAATCCCAATGGATTTAATGACCTGCTTCAGGCTCCTTCAGGCTGTCATTATTTAAACACATCTTTAATAATCTAAAATTGGTTTCATGGGCTAATATTTCTGAAATGAAATTTGGTCACTATTCATAACTTTAAGACAAAAGTCACATTCCAGTGGTGCTCTCTTGCCACCATTTTTGTTTGTGAAGCTTATGTTTTCTATGCAAAGACGCTTTCACCAATGATATGTAGCATGGTTAGCTTTTCTTTAATTAATATAACAGACACAGAGTTAAGATAGTTTGTCAACTTATCAACTCAAAGATAGTTCTTTTTTGTCTCTTTCACAGCTTACTCATATCAAATAATGCAATTGTACTGTTATGCAATATAAAAGCCATATTTGTGTGCATGTTCAAAATTGTGTATGCAGATACTATATTGATCGTAGGAACACAGTAATCTAACAGGAAGTAAGGAGATCTGTAAAAAACTGAAACAATGAGATATTTTTTCATCATAATTAATTGCAGATTGCTACATAGTATTTGTAGGTATAAGTTTGGTATTTAGCTCAAGAGTGGATATAAAATGTATTAAATACTTATTGTAGTCATTTAATACCAAATAACAGAGCAACATCAATTTTCAGTTCACTACTATTTTTTATAGCTGCTGTTCTTAGATATAGTACAGTGTATTCTCTCTATTAAACCAAGTACTAAGTTTTATATTTCTTATAACACATTTCTGAAAGAATCTTAGTGTTTTAACATTTGAAATCCACTTGAATTGCAAATTGTTTAGCTCTTATATTCGCTAGTGGTTTTGGATTTTTTAAATAAAAAGAGTGAATGCTTTCTAACAAAATGGTACCAAAATATTTATTTCAAGGGCATTAGTTACAAGTTTTATTAAGAACATATTTTAATAAAAAGTGTTTAAGTAACAATAATTTCCATTTTCTACCATGAATATATGCAAATATATTTCCCCCTACTTTTGTTTTTCCTTTTCTTCTTGAAAACATAAGAAAAAAATTATACTCAAATCACTTAACATAATACACCTACTTCTCATGAGTTAAAAAGGAATTACCCAGGATATCATTAAGTAATAAAGTATTGTTTACATTAGACTACTAGTTTCATAATGCATATCTTTAAATAATAAATATTCCATAGAGATTCATACATGACTTTAGATATTTTCCAAACAATATTCTGAAATATTCTATATAATTTTATGTATTTCCCTAGAAAAGTGATCATATACATTTGTGAAACATCAGATTAAGGAAAATCTAACATGCTATTTCAAGGTTTCTCAGAAACTTAAAATGTCATTCTATAAGGTGAATTCTCAAGAAAAGAGCATAACACACACAAAACTTATATGGGGTTGGGATGGAAGAACCAATTAACTTACTTTGAACAGAATTTTTAAAATGCTGGCCAAAGGAGAGAAATGAAATTAATTGACATTAGGAATAATTTTTTAAAACTTCAAAGCACATAAAGAAAGTTATTAAATTTATGTCACGAAAATACAAGTAATGAGATATCATTAGGCTGGTGAAAAAGAATATATTGAAAGAAATATAAGAACTTTAAATATTTGAAAACTTGCCATAGAAAAAGGGGCTAAAATTCCAGGAGCTCCAAAATGAAGAGTAGAACATATGGGTGAAATGTATATGGAGCTATATTTTAGCTCTAGCTAAGGAAGAATTTTCAAACAGTTGTTCAGAGTCATCCAACAATAAAAGCAACTTTTCTTGAGATGGAGTTACCCACCACTGGAACTGTTCAAACTGAGAATGAGTAATGGTTCAAGACAAAGGCTATAAAAGGAATTCCTGATCTGGAAGCAAGGTTGTAATATGTTCCTCTATGACCTTTTCAACTCTAAGAATTCCGTTTTTCCTCCCTTCCTTCTTGCCTCCCTTCCCCCCTTCTTCCCTCCCTCCCTCCCTCCCTCTCTCCCTGCCTCCTTTCTTCTTCTTTCCTTCCTTCCTTCTTCCCCATCTTTTTTATTCTTTATTTATCTCAGAAAATATGTATTGAGTACTATACACACACACACACACACACACACCCGACTATCCTACACACTGGGAATGTAATAGTTTATACTATAGTGGATAGTTCATCAATTAGGTGAACAAATCACAAAAATATATAAAACGTTATCTGTGATAAATGCTATTAACAGAAAGCCACATGGTACAAAGGAATTATTAATACTGATTTGATGTAAAGATTCTTTAAACAAGTAATGATTAAGGAAACATATAAAGAAAGAATGAGAAGTATTCAATGCTGGTGGGAAAAAAGAATATTTCAGGCAGAACATAGACACTGTAGTTTCCAGGAATAATTAGAAGTTACCTGAAGTGTTTTAAGTCAGAAGGAATTATGTTCATTGAAAATTAGTATCATGTAGTGGTAAAGAATATTAACATCGAAGCTAAAATTACTGAATTCAAACCCCAGCTTTCCTGTTAAGTGGTCCTAGTCAGACCTAAATTCTCTGTACCTCAAGCTCTCCTCCTTTATGAAATGGGGACAAATAATAGTACCTCCTTTATTCAATTAGAATTAAATGAGTTAGAACATGTAAAGTGTCTCTTCTGAACACATGGTAAGTGCTAAATAAGTGTTTATTATTATTGTATGCAATATATATCTACATAAACATATACATACATATATACGCAAGCTTTTTTCTGTAGTGCGTAAAACCATTTGGAGGGGATTAAGACCAGATAGGAGTAGATCAGTTAGGATTTCAGTCTTACAGCACAAATTTGAAAAGTGGAGGTAGCTTAGAGTATAAAGAGACTGATGGTGTTGGTAGAAAAGGACAGACATGCACACATGTGAGAGAATTAGGAGGTAAAACTGTCAGGATTTGGTGGTTGATTGGATAGATAAGAGAGAGAGCGAGGAAGTGCTAAGGTTTCTGCTTGCAAAACTGAATACACGGCAGTGCATTTTCTAAGAGGAACATGCTTAGAAGATCATGAGTTTGATTTTAAATGCAGTTAGTTTGGGGGCACCTGGGTAGCTCAGTCAGTTAAGCTTCTGACTTCGGCTCAGGTCATGATTTCACAGTTAGTGAGTTTGAGCCCCATGTCAGGCTCCGTGCTCACAGCTCAGAGCCTGGAGCCTGCTTCAGATTCTGTGTTTTCCTCTCTCTCTGCCCACCCCCTCCCCCCCGCACTCTGTCTCTCCCTCTCAAAAGTAAATAAACTGTTAAATTAAATAAATAAATGCAATTTGTTTGAAATTATTTTGATTCATCCAAGAGATGTCATGTAAGCTTTCAAATGAGAACTAAGGTTAAAACAAGGGGTCTGGACAGATGCATAAATATCTAGGTGAAATTTTCTAGATTTTGTTTACCGTTCCAAAATTCTGCATTAAATTCTGTAAATAGAATTCTGCATTAAATATTCATATGCTCATGAACGAAGACTGAGTGAATGAAGGCATAATTCCAAATATTTACCACTGAAGCTATGAGGAATAAGATGAGCTTTCTATCAGAAATACTTAAAAAATATATATGTATAAAGTTACTATGAAGTCTCAGAAATTTACAAATGGTCTGCTGCTCCCTTCATGTATACACTGTGACCACTACCAAAAATTTTTAAAAACCAAGAAGAGACTAGGAGATGAGCTCAAGCCATTTTTGAAGTCATGGGATCTTCATAAATGCTCCATTTCTCATTTTATTGTCCTAAATTAAACAAAAGCGAATGGAACAAAACAATTTTATCTATGACTTCACCATGCAAATATGATGAACTTCTTTCATAAGCAGGTAAAAAAGAGAAAAAAAAAAGTATCCAAGGATTGGGAGCAGTATATTTGCAAATTAAATGTTAAAAAAAATGGGTTGTTGGTGGTAAGAACCCTGTAATAGGTCAGGTTTTTTTGCTTTCTTTAAATTCTCTTTAAAAAAGAAAAACAAAACCAAAACCAAAACGAAAGAGAACTGCATGGTGGAAGACAATTCCCAGGCGACCTCTTTGATAAAGCTGGGGTCAAAGAATACGATGAATCCCCACTTCCCAAAATGATTGAATGTAGATGTATGTGTGTGCTGATAAATAGACAGCTGGATAGAGAGATAGAGATATTTAAAATTTAAAGTGTTCCAGAAACCATGCATTGGCCAGGAGGAGTGTAAATTTTATTGGTTAAAGTTAGCATTATAGGTCATACATGAAGAATGAATTTTTTTCGAAGTTAACCACAATAGACTGGTAGGGAGTATTTACCTGTCAGAGAGTGACAAAGAGTATTCACTGAGTCCAAAAGAAGGCAAAACATAAAAAAAAGACAAGTGGAAAGTATATAATAAAATAGTGCATTTGAATCCACATTGGTAATTACATGGTACAGTGGTTAAGGACTTGTGCTTTAGAGAGAAAAGATCAAGTATAAAATCCAGCTTGTGGCATTGACTTTGCCAATTCCTTGATCTTTGGCAAGTGTTTGAACATTTCTAAGGATTGGATCCTCACTTTCAAAATAGGGAACAATATCAACTATCTTACCCAGTTGCTGTGAGAGTAAGAGAAAGAACAGATGTGTAGTTCTTATCATCTGACATGTGGAAAGTGGCCAATAACCGGTAGGTTGGAATGTTATTATTAGTGGGGAGTCTGGTGCACACAATTGCACATGTTTTCTCCAGACGGTTTTGCGAATAAGGAACTGAGAAAAATGGATGGCAAAATTGATCCAAGTTAGTGTAAGTTTTAGAGCCATGGAAGTCTAAGTAGTCAAGTGGTAGTGATGGACAGGGTCTATGAACCAGACTAACATTGGACAGCAAAAGAAATGAAATCAGGAGGGGGTGGATCAGTTGAGGAAAAAAGACTGAAGACTCCATAGAAGGAAGTAAACTTGAGAGGAGTCACAATGTACATAATCTGGAAGGAAAAGAATGATCTGAGCCTAGGGGGCTACAGGTTAAAAATGCCCAAATTTCCAAAAGAGCCCAATGCTGAGAAATGAGAAGATTCTCTGGGTGTGGGAAGGGATTGCCAGAACATAGAAGTGAATGTCAGCAGGGTCAAAGAGGAAAAGGGTCTATGGCATTGTAAGAATTTCAGATGCAAGGGCTTATCGTTTATTTTAGCACCCTGGAGAGAATTCACATCAAATTGCAAAATAATTAAACGATACATATCCTTTAAGTGTCTTGTTAGTATCACGTCACTGTTGAATGGCAGACCCAGGATTCAAACCCAGGTAGTCTATTTTCAGAGCTCCTGCTTGAAAATATGTCATACCACCTCTCATGATGAAATGTGCCTTTATAGTTAAAAACAATTAACAAAATTATTCTAGAATAATACATATATACCCATAGCAATTGTTAAAATACTACTTTAAAAACTACTGTGCCTTATGGAATGATATTTTTCACAATATCTGAAGTATTGCATATATTAAAGATAATTTAAGATTTAGAAAAACAGGGAAATGTTTTATTTACCAAAAACTGTAGAAAATTTCTGTCCTTTATGCATCTGAGACGTATCTCTGAAACTCCTTGCTCAGAATATTTCTGTACAAGGAAAAGAAGGAAAATGATATATATATAAGCATAGTATAGAATTTAAAACTGTTGGGAAAATATAACACATCATTTGCAAAATCACACGATTATTATCTTGAAGTTTGAATTTGTTGTTCTACCTTTGGAAAAATATCGCTTTCTTTGTGACATTCAGCTGAATAAACAAAATTCAAGTGTAGAAAGAGACTCATTGTCTGAGTTCTTAAAGGTTTCTGAAAACAAGTTAAAATTGTCCTGGAAAAAGATCAGAACAGTCAAATGACTAGCAGGAATGGCTTTTACAAAACCCATCTGAAAAACTATCCATAGTGTACGTTATGGTGCCAGGGTTGATTTCCAACAGGGCAAGAGCCCTGCCACATATTCCATTTGCTGGCTTCCTGCTTGTGTTAAAAGTGACAAAACAAAGCTGTTGGTTAGTGGGAATAGAGACAAAGCTGTTGGTTAGTGGGAGTATAGACTGGGAACACTATCCAGGTTGAGAAGTAGAAAGATCGCCTTCAGAGAGATGGCATATTTCCCACATATGATTAGCAAATTTAGATCATATACACAGGGGCAGAAAGTGTTTTGAATGGCTTAATAGTTACTGATGTATTAAAATCGAGGATGGGGGGTTGCCTGGGTGGCTCAGTCGGTTAAGCGTCCGACTTCGGCTCAGGTCATGATCTCACAGTTTGTTAGTTCGGGTCCCGCATCGGGCTCTGTGCTGACAGCTCAGAGCCTACAGCCTGCTTCAGATTCTCTCTCCTTCTCTCTCTGCCCCTCTCTCACTCTCTGTCTCTCTCTCTCAAAAATAAATTTAAAAAAACATTTAAAAAGTTAAAAAAATTAAAATCGAGGATGGTAATATATAGTTGTAAGAGCACTGAGGATGTAAAATAAAGATACACATAAATTTGAATCCTAGATCTGCTAAGGGAAACAGAAAACTACTCAAATTCTTTGATCCTTGATTTCTTTATTAGGCAGAGAATAGTATGTACTTTACATGATAGTCCTCTGAGGATAGGAAATAGTGTATGTAAGATGCCTGGAAGACAGTTGGTGCTCAGTAAGTAAAATCTTATGATTATTGTTGGTATTATTACTATTTGAGGTTCTTGAACAAAGATGTGTTAAAGAAGGTTTAGGCAGCAATTTATCTAGAAGGAATATGTGATAAAGTAAAAATAGTAAAATGTCAACGATGGAGTTTTGGGGCTTGGCATATAGGTATTCTTTCCATTTTATTTTATTTAATTTTTAAAAGTCTAGAGGCAGAAAAGGGAGTTGATAACTAATTCTTTTTTAAAAATGATTTTTTTTTACTTATTTCGAGAGAGAGAGAGAGAGAACATATGTATGTGGGAGAAGCAGAGAGAGAAGAGAGAGAGAGAGAGAGAGAGAGAGAGAGAGAGAGAGAGAATATTCCAAGCCACTCAGTACTGTCAGCATGGGACCTGATGCGGGGCTGGATTCCACAGACCATGAGACCATGACCTGAGCCAAAATCAAGAGTAAGATGCTTAACCAACTGAGCCACCTGGACACCCCAATAATTCATTCTTTTTTACTCATAATATCCTAATGACTTATAGTGGCTCTGAAATACCAGTGATAATAATAAACCTATTTAAAATCTCTGAATGCAAATTTCCCTATTTTGATGGAGAGGTCCAGGATTCACCAATAATATTTTACTCTCTTTTTGGGCACCCCGAAGGATAAAACTTCCCCATCCCCCTGAAAGAAAGCAGAGAATTCATGAGATAATTTCTGGCCCCAGTACAATGAGTGGAAACGGTATGTATCACTTCCAGGCTAAAGGATATCACTGGTGAGGTGCAACTTTCTTTTTCTATCCCACTAATGTGAGAAGGAAAAAAGCCCCTGTGTTCCAGGTTCTAGAGGGTAGTGGGTTTGCACTCTGTCAGCAGTATGTGTAGCTGTCTGGGGGGGGTGGTAAGATGGGGCCGAGATGGCCTCTTAACTGGTCCAAGGACTGGTACAGGGAGAGAAAGTAACTTCTCTCTTGGTATTAAGCCAATGAAATCTGTGCTCTTTGCTATGACAACATAACAGTCTAACCTTAATTCATTCACATTCGCATGTCTTTTCAGTGATATAAACTGATGAAGTCCAAGAAAACAGTGTTACACAATCTGTATAATATTTGCGATTTAATTTGTAATTTCTATCTAAATGATACATAAGCGTGCTAAAAGTCAAACAGCTAAGAAAAACTTCCAATGAAAACAATGATTTCCTGCCTCACCCTTCCCACTCTGGTCCAATTCTTTAGACACAACACTTTTTATATTTACTGGTTTTATTTTTCTTAAAGTTATCATAGTATTGTTAATGACATGATTTTATCCTTCTTGCTTTAGTAAATTTAAGCAACCTATACTAACCCTGTTATAGATGATCATTCGGCATACTCATATCTACTTACCCCCTTCTTCCTATATTTTGGTAGCTATCTTATTAGTTAGATTTCTTAACTTAGGTAATAAACTTGAATAAAAAACTTACACTTCTATTTTCCAGTGCCAACAACTCTAGGAGACTATTTCAACTTTTCTCCATGTGAGATGAAACTATTAACATCCTAACCCTTCCTTTTACTTTACCATCATCTCCTGTCAGCTACACCTTTATTTTCATGTCAAAGTTGTACACTTGTAAATAATAACTGTGTTTTCTGTGCATGCGTATAAACTGACTCTAAAAAAGTTTTTTTAAAAAGACAATTTAGAGTATAATGAGTATATATACAATTTGTCTTTTTCTGAGTTGCAGTAAGAGACAGGCTTCGCCTTTTCTGTATCTATCCCTTAGCAAATATTGAACTTACGAATTTGATTTCTGAATCACTAGTCTATACACGTTCATCTTGTTTCTGTTATCATCCAAAGACATGGTGAAATGTGCCATGAGAAGTTGACTTCCTCTTCAATTTCTTTGCTGTAATGGATTTAGCCCTTTTTAGAACTCTGCATAATAATTTCCTTTTTTTTAATGTTTATGTATTTTTGAGAGAGAGAGGGGGAGACAGAGTGTTACAGGGGAAAGACAGAGAGAAAGAGAGAGAAACAGAATCCGGAGCAGGCTCCAGGCTCTGAGTTGTCAGCACAGAGCCAGACACGGGGCTCAAACTCACAGACCATGAGATCATGACCTGAGCCGAAGTTGGTCACTTAACCAACTGAGCCACTAGGTGCCCCGGCATAATGATTTCAATGAGATTTTGAGAAGAGTGTGAGACAGATATGCTTCAGTGGCGTCTTCTCTGTCCGCTGCTACCCCATTAAAGATTCAGTGTCATGTAGTTGTTTGAAACTTTCCCCTTGAAATATGTGTGCGAGTCCAGGGATGGGGTAAATGGTAGATGCAGGATGGAGAACTGTGTGGGAAAGTATCAAGAAGTGGGGAGCTACAAACCAAAACCACAGTGAGATATCACTTCACACCTATCAGAATGGCTAAAATCAAAAACACAAGACACAATAAGTGTTGTCAAGAATGTGGAGGAAAAAGGAACCCTCATGCATTATTGGTGGGAATGCAAACCGGTGTAGCCACTGTGGAAAACAGTATGGAGGTTTCTCAAAAATTAAAAATAGAATTACCATATGACCCAGTAATTCCACTGTTGGATATTCCCCTAAAGCATATAAAAACACTAATTTGAAAATATATGTGCACCCCTATGTTTATTACAGCACCATTTACAGTAGCCAAATTATGGAAGTGGCCTAAGGATCCTTCAATAGAGGAATGGGTAATGAAGATGTGGAGTACAAATGCCATGGAATATTATTCAGCCATAAAAAGAATGAAACCTTGCCACTTGCAACAACATGGATGGGTCTAGAGAGTATCGTGCAAAGTGCAAGAAGTCAGTCAGAGAAAGACAAATACCGGATGATTGCACTCGTATGCAGAATTTAAGAAACAAAACAAAGAAAAATCGAGACAAACCAAAACACCGACTCTTAACTGTAGAGAACAAACTCAAGTTCACCAGAGGGGAGGTGGGTGGGGGGATGGGGGAAACAGGCAAAGGGGATGAAGAGTGCACTCATTTTAACGCGCACTAAGTAATCTACAGCATTGTTGAATCACTGCATCGTATACCTGAAACTAACATAACACTGTACGTTAACTCTACTGAAATTGAAAGAAGAAGAAGAAGTGCAGAACGAATGGTAAAGATGCATGGAGTAGGGTGTCGTAAAGAAGCTACAAGTAGGAAGGAAAGGGAATTACACACGGACTCCGGGGGCTCTTGACTCAGGTGGCTAAATAGAAATGACCATTGGCTCCATTTTGGCCTGCAGATGGAGAGGTGGGTACGCATTTTACTATAGGAGGTCAGAGCCCGGAAGTGAATATTGTTTATGCTTTTAGTGAAATCACATCGCTCCTTTGGTCTATAGAAGACCAACACGCTTTGTTTTCTCAAGGTTCTAGAGGCTAGACATCCAAGATCAAGGTATTGGCAGGTTTGGTTTCTCCTGAGGTTTCTGTCTTTGGCTTGCAGAGGGCGGCTTTCTCTCTCTCTTCACATGGTTCTTCTCTGTGCACACAAAACCCTGGTGTTAGTGTATTCAAAATTCCTCTTCTTATAAGTCAGATTGGGTAAGGACTCACTCTAAGAAACTTATTCTGACTTAATTGCCTCTTTAAAGACCTTATCTCCAAATGCAGTCCACTCTGAGCTTCAGCATATAAAGTTTGGGGGACACAATTCTGTCTGTGACAATAATCATCTGAAAATGTAATCTTTTCCTTTTCCTTAACTGTTTTAAGTATTTTATTTAGTAACTGGGAAAGGTACACAATAATAGATTGTGTGAGTGTTTTTCCCGCATTTTGTCAGACTAGCCATTACTATCCACCTTTACACACAACTACATTTGCCTGGGTGTTTTAGTGCTTAGAGGAAAGTCTGATTGCATTAGTCACTGTATTTAGAAGACTGATCTAATTGGTTGTTTTAAAGTATTTAAATGCAAGGTAGCCTAGAAAAAGGAAAACACACAAATCAGTATTAGATTCAATCCTAGTTATCAGCCCTACAAAATACATAACACTTTAAATGTAAACCTAAATAATTTGTGATAGAAACAAGACTAATTAGTGAAGTGTTGTCTAAAGCCAGTTCATTTCATTTGTTCGACATGAAAGTTTCTACTCTTAAAATCTAAGCAAATAAACTTTACAAAGAATGAATGCTCAGTATAAATTCTCAGCAATTCTAAATGGCCAAGATAGTTCAACAATCTCTAAGTTAGCTGACAGAATCTTTTGGTCCTAAGTCATAATTCCAAATGTTTGGGGAAAGATGTCAACAGAATAAAATGAGAATTGCCACATCAAATCTTCTGTGTTTATAAAAGAAACAGCTGTGACTAAGGAGCCTGAGGGCAATGAATTAATATTCAAAGTTATCCTTCTAAAATGGAGTTATGAATTTGAACATGTTCACAAGAAAACAAAATAAGCTGACATCCATTTGAATGATCTTTACAGATGTGAAATAAATATATACCAATCTGCTTTGCAATTAAATCCACATAATTAGTTCAGGGATTTCATGCCAAAAGTATGTTGTAATTCTACTAAATTTAAATTGTGCACAGTGGTAAATGAGAATAAATATTCCAAAATGATAGCTAATTTAGCATGTCCACACACACACATGCATCCCCCCCCCACACACACAGAATCAAACTCATGCAAATCTGGAAATAATTATATCATCTCTTTACTGGCAAACCTAAAGGAAAAGTTCACAAGGAAACCAGTTTTACATTTAATATCTCATATTTCATGCACATAAGGAAAAATAAATGATGGCCAAAAAAAAAAGGTTTATATGTATCTCTTGTCGCAGTCAAAAGATAACTTGTTCTATGAACATATTGTAAAGACATCCAAATGTTCTTTCTTTATCTTCTTTCCTAAATGATAAGTATTTTAATTCCAGATGGTACATATTACACAATGTCATCCATCAAAAGTTGTGTGATTCCAGGCACATAAAACTCTTGCACAAAAGCACTGCTCTGTAGTTCCCTTCTTTTTTGGTTGTTGCTTTTTCTTTCTCCTCTCCTTGTCTTTTTTTTTTTTTTCTTTTTGCAAGGGGCAATGGTATTAATTTCTGGTAATGTGATATCTAGCAGTATCTTTGTAAAGTAACAAAGATTCAGACATCACTAATATTATTTTCTAAGTAGAATGTTAGCCCTCACTCACCATTCTTTTAACGTTTATCAGACTATGCACTTCTTCCAGGAAAGTGTGAAATGCAGCACAGCATCATAACTAAAAGGTTTTTTTAAAAGTCAGCATGCCAAGGATAGCAAAGTGCCAAATCAGTCTAATTTGAGTAGAAGACAGTGTGTCAAAATTGTTATGCTGTTTCTATGGGAGATTTTTTTTTTTTAATCAGGAACTAGAGGTTCAAATCCTGCCCAAGCCTTAGGTCCTAGTAGGATCAGCCTGTAAACAATCAGCCCACTATCTAAGAGAGAATAATCTAGTTGCTGAAGTTATGGCTGAGATGAAGAAGAAAAATACCCTTAAAGAAAAAAAATGACTTTTGAATCATCAAAAGTTACTAGATATATATTGATAACATTATAAACATATAGTATTTAATATATATTGAACAGTAAATATTAGGAGTTTCAATTATGTAAACAGATGAGTAAACTTAATGGTTTATGAAAAATCAAAGATGTTATTTCTCAGTCTGGGAAGCAGAGAAAAGAGTTTGCAGAATCAACGAAGGCAAAAGAAGTTCATTCTGCTTCCACTTCTGATGTATGTGCTTCATTCAGCCACAGAGAACATGCTTTCACATCCTGTATGGCTGGTGTTGCGTAAATAACAGACTGTATTTGTCAGTCACACCACTGAGTTCTTGCAGGAGTTCAAGCAACTGCAAAATACCTAGACTTTCATTTTCTCGTCCATTAAATGAGACTGGTAAGAGTTGCTATAGCAGTCGGTTCTGCCACTGCCGAATCCTATTTTCTATTTCCCAATTTTCCATAGAGACGGGAAGGGCTAAACACTTCCTAGGTTCCCCGCTGTCCTCATTTCCGTTTTTCCTAAAGCAGTTTCTGAGACAAGGATTTGGGTATAAATACCAGGTGGAAGCCAACCGAGGAAACAAATGAAAGGGCAGTGAAGTAAGAGAGCCCATAAAGGATGTGTTCATGAACAATGACCATGGTGGGCAAGTGGGGATCAAACACTACGGGGGCTCTGGGACACTTTCAGAAGACCTCTTGGAATGATCCAAGTGAGGGGTGAAAGGGTTGGGGCTTTTATATAACTACTCCTGTTCTTATCAATTCATTGTTTGATCTCCGTAACATAGGTACCTGAACATGACTGCATCATTAAGAATTGTGGAGATGCATGTATAGTTTGAAAAATGTCGTGTTAAAAATATGGGTTTGTGCAGTATTACTACTTTTTCTTGGTGGTAGAAACTGTACAATTTGGTAAAAAAAATAAATAACCTGAGTTCTATCCCATCCTGCCTTTTCATTCGCTGATAACAAAACAGAATAGTCTTTCTGACTGGGCCTTAGAGTTTTGTGATTTGAGAAATGATGAGCTTGAAATATTGATGAAACCAACAGATTTTCAGTTCCAGTTCCCAAGAGTCTGTGATTAAATACATTTTTATGATATTTATAATAACTTTACTCATTTTTGGTCAGGCTTTAAAACTTTAAATACCACATTTATTGTTTTTCATTAAATAGAATACAGAATGCCTTTCCAATGTCAGAAAGCCATCTGTAAAGTGAATAAATTAACATGGCTAAAACAAAATCCTTCCACAGGAGAAATCGAATTATCTGTTAAAGCAATTGGACATAGCTTGCACAAACTTTCATGATGGTCCATTTAGTACGAGGACTATTACTTCAAGATTTGGAAAGAAATTAGTCAATGTTTAATTTTGAATTTTAAAGAGAATGACACATGTGCAAGCAATAAACTTAGGATCCCAAACAAACCAAATCCTCAACAAAAAAAACCTCTCATGATTAAAATTGTTTCCTAAACTACCATGTTATTGATGCCAGATGTTAATCATAAAAACAGAAGATAAAGAACTTATGCAGAAGAAAGTTCATTTTAAACAGTAGGATGTGAACTGATGAAAATAAGGAGTCAGTGTACGTCTGGTTAGCCAATAAGCCTTCTGTAACATATTATAACATTTTCCATTAACTATGGTTTATATAGTCAAATCTTTTTTATGGGATAAAAAACATAATTTTTTGATAAGTCTTAGATTGTTAAAGGTTAGTAGTCATGTGATAAGTGCACAAAAAGTTACATCTTGAGAGATTTCTGGGAGATTTTCCTCTTTTGATTTTATTTTTCCACAATGAGATAAGAGTTTCATCTATGATTTATAACCCTATCTCAAACCCTGCCTTTACCTTACATAGTCCAAATCCACTTTTCACAGCTTCTGTAACATCTTTACTTGATTGCTTCTTGAGCACCACAAACTTAGTATGCTCAAACCTTTTCTCCCTAGAAATTCTCTTCTTCTGCCAGCTCCCCTTTATTCAACAATGTATTCTTTCATTCAGTCATAGCTTCATTCATTTATAATTTCTTCATTCAAATGTCTACCAGGAGGAGATATATTGGTAGGAGCTAAGGCAGGTACAAAAAACACTAAAATACAGCGGCTGCTATCGAGGGGCTTAGCAGGGGATGATCACAGAAGACAGTTGTCATAAAATGGAGAAATGCTATAATTGCTATCCATGAAGCCCAGAGCACATTTTTACTCTGCAAATTTTGGAGATGCCTCAGATAGAACCCCTTGAGGTTGAATCTCGACTGGGGGGTGAAATTTTCCAGAATAGAAACAAAGGCAGTGGTATAGCATAAGCAGAGTCAAAGCAATGGAGAAAATGAAAGGGTAGCCTGTCTAAACTCTAGATTCATATTCCAAAGAGTATAGTTCCATTTGACCTTCACCATTGTGCTGTTAGTATCATATACATTGCATCTACCTATGTTATAGTTCCCATAAAAGTTTATCCATCCCACTGGATGCAAATACTCTTATTTTTCGTTATTGACAATATCTTCACCTAACTTTTATTTCCTAAGAATTTTTTTTTTCTGAATATAAACTTCACGGTAGACATACTTTTAGCGCTTTAAAAATGTGACTCCAACGTCATATGACCTCCATTGTTTTTGCCAGGTGTTTCTTGAGTTGTTCTCCAGGTCATGCATCATTTATCCCTGCTTCCTTTTTTTTAATAAAGTTTTTTTTTAATGTTTATTTATTTTTCAGACAGAGAGAAACAGAGCATGAACGGGGGTAGGGTCAGAGAGAGGGTCTGAATCAGGCTAGGGGGTAGGGTCAGGCTGAACTGGGGTAGGGTCAGGTCAGAATCTGAAACAGGCTCCAGGCTCTGAGCGGCCAGCACAAAGCCTGACGCGGGGCTCGAACTCGCGACCACCAGATCATGACCTGAGCCGAAGCCGGACGCCTAACCGACTGATCCACCCAGGCGGCCCTCTCCCTGTTTCCTTTTAAGATGTTCTCTTTATTTCTGATTTTTTTGAGTTTATTCATGATGAAACAAGTTTTTTTTCCTTTATATTTATCTTGCTTGGAGTTCTCTGAGAATCTTGAATGTGTCAGTAGATGTTTGTTACCCAATTTGGGAAATTCGGGGTCATCATTCCTCTATTATAAACTGAATTCTAGCCCCTCAAAGTTTGTATGTCCGAGTTCTTACCCCCAATGGAACTGTATTCGGAGAGAGGGCCTATAAGGAGGAAATAGGTTAAATAAGGTTATATAAGGTTAAATAAGATCATATGAGATGAGGCCTTACTAGTCCTTATAAGAAGAGGAAGAGACACCAGATTTCTCCCTCCCTCTTCTTCTCCCTCATCCTCTCTCTCTCTCCTTGCCCCTTTCCCTCTCTCTCCACATGCCCACAGACAAGAGGTCATGTGGGGACACAGAGAGATATCAGCCATCTACAAGCCAGGAAGACAGGGCTTAAAAGAAACCAACCCAGATGGTACCTTGAGAGCAGGCGGGCTTGCCTCCAGAACCATAAGAAAATAAATTTTTATTGTTTAAGCCACTCCATCTGTGCTATTGTGTTATGGTGGCCTGAGAAAACCAATATATCTTCCAAATATTTTTTTAAATTTTTTTTAATGTTTATTTATTTTTGAGAGAGAGAGACAGAGATAGAGCATGAGTGGGAAAGGGCAGAGAAAGAGGAGACACAGAATCTGAAGCAGGCTCCACACAGCCCGACGTGGGGCTCGAACTCATGGACCATGAGATCATGACCTGAGCCAAAGGTGGACGCTCAACCGACTGAGCCACCCAGGCACCCCTCCAAATATTTTTTATTCCCCATTATTTTTCTCATCTCCTTCATGGAATCTAATTACATGCATCTTAGACCTCTTAATATAATCTCACAGATCACTGAGAATATACTGACTTATTTTCAAACTCTCTTCTCTCTGTTCTCTATTAAAACTGTATGTTTTCTCTTGATCTAGCCTCAAACTTAATAACCACTTAGTTTACCATATATGAGGACGTTTAAAAAATATGGCATATAGTCTAGCTCACAGAATTTACTTTGGGCTATTTTCTAGAGTTTCCATTTCTCTGCTGAGATCCCCTATCTGCCTATCCATTTTGACCGTATTTTACTGGGAGTCCCCAACTTTATCCATATTTTTTTTACTTAAAATCTTTGTATTCTCCTTTTAATAATCAGAGTATTTTATGATTGTTTTCTGTTGATTGGTTTTCTCTTGACTGTGGGCCACAATGCCTTGTTTCCTCTCATTGTCTAAGTTTCTTTTTATTGTACAGTGGGTAGCATGGATGATACATTGTAGAGACTGAATTCTGCTTTTTCTGAAGATCAGTGATTTTTGTTCTGGTAGGCGCTTAAACTGACTTGACTCAGACTCAAAATTATGGGTTCCTGGAAGTAGGCATTGGCTGAAACTACTCATTTATCTCATTCTTCTGTCTGTCGCTCTTCATGGAGAACTCCAAAGTCTCCACTGAGCGCATGCAGTTCAGTGGTTAGAAAAGGATTTAGGTTGGGGCGCCTGGGTGGCTCAGTTGGTTGCGCGTCCAGACTCTTGATTTCAGCTCAAGTCATGATCCCAGGGTCATGGGATCGAGCTCTGTGTCGAGCCCCAAGTTGGGCTCCACACTGCGTGTGCAGCCTGCTTAAGATCCTCTCTCTCTCTCTATCTCCCTCTGCCCTACCCCACTTCCTCAAAAAAAAAAAAAAAAAAAAGAACAAGACTTAGGTAAAATTTTTATACAAATTTGGGGTTCTCCCCTGTGTCATTCCTCCTTTACGGGACCTCTCTCCTTTCTCTCCTCCACCCAGGAAAATTCCACTTTGTGTACAACCTTGAGCATGCCCTCACCTGAGCTAGTGTAGTTCCCTGCCTTCATGTGTCAACTCCATCCAGTTTCTGTCTGCTTTGGCCACTCTCTATTTCTTCAAATATTTTGTGTATCATTTGCAATTTTTATCTGCACGAAGGTTTGTCATATATAAGCTACTCTACCATTACAAGAATAAGAGTTTGTGAGGAAATTTTAATAATGGTTACATTTTAAAACTAGATATTTGTCATATTAGGTTTTCTTTTTATTTTTTATTCTTCTTTTATACATTGTATTTTGCAAGTGCTTGCTTATTTCATATACTT
Organism: Prionailurus viverrinus; assembly: GCF_022837055.1. Classification (NCBI taxonomy): domain Eukaryota; kingdom Metazoa; phylum Chordata; class Mammalia; order Carnivora; family Felidae; genus Prionailurus; species Prionailurus viverrinus. The sequence goes on along the minus strand of NC_062567.1, from coordinate 110,236,317 downwards.
TGTGAAATTTACTGGCACACATCCTGAAATTTTTATTATATTATTGAGTCATATACCACAAAGAGTCTGGTGCGTGCCCTGGGTTTGGATGCTGAGTTGTGGATTATTTAATATTACCTTATCATATTATGGATTTAATTCAGATACTTTTCATTTTTTATCTGCAAACATCCAAACTAAAGAGTGTATGTAAACAAATGTTGATAAGAATTAAATTGCCAAGATCCAGAATTTTTACATGAAAAATTCACTTTGTTTATACACTGCCGTTAAATAAAATCTTTCAAATGAAAATAGCAATTTCCCAATTTCCACTATTTCCATAACTGTCACCAATCTGTGATGGTGAAAGAGAAATATAGAAAATGTGACTATTTCATTAAAGAGCTTAAAATAATTTGTTGGGGCACCTGGGTGGCTCAGTCTGTTAAGCACCTGACTCTTGATTTCAGCTCAGGTCATGATCTCACGGTTTGTGGGTTCAAGCCCCGCATCGGGCTCTGTGCAGACAGCGCAGAGCCTGCTTAGGATTCCGTCTGTCCTTCTCTACTTGCCCCTACCCTGTGCTCAATCTCTCTCTCTCAAAATAAATAAACATTTTTGAAAAGCTTAAAATAATTTGTTTTAATCAGTCCCTTGTGGATCCAAGTAAAATAGTATTTTCAAGTTATCACCAAATAGTGGGGGACTTATTGTAAGGATACGGATACAAGTGGACATAAGAAAGTATGACACTTAGGTATGCAACCAGACCTGGGGAATAATGGAAACCATATCAGTACCTAGTATTACAAAGGCTGGAGCTGGGTTCTCAGTAGCTCAAGGTGATTCAGTAGTGACTAGGCTTTAATGCATTTTTACAAACTTCCAAACATCTGCTTTTCATTCTTTTCCCCAAACCAATCTATTTCCTCATAGCTTTTGCTCCTTCATAATTTTGATTTCCTTATGATTTCGCATGCTTCTCTCTTTTAAGCTGGAGATTTTTTCCCCTGTGCATAAATTTCTCATCAATTGAGCTATTTTTAATTATAATTAATAGAAATCCAAAAGAAATTGCCATTAACATAAAATATAATTATTGTTGTATAGAACCGATAAATAAAGGTTTCCCATTGAATTGAGGAATGGTTAATTCAGGGGCTCAAACAATATTACTCTGCCCCTTTTGCTATCTCTCTTCATCTCCATGGCTCTGTCTCAGACCAGATTGTTCCATGTGCTAGCCATGTTGACACCACTAGTCCTAGAGTTATGTCCTATCATCTTGGTGATCCAGTTGGAAATGAGTTTATAACCAACGGCTCTAACATAACATCCACAAGGAGTACTCTGTCTTTAATTAACATAACTTACATTATGTGCCCATCTCTGAACCAATCTTTGTGTCAGTGGCCGTGGAGACAGGAACGGTGTCAGCCCCTCCTGAATTGTATCCCATAGGTTTCCAATAAGTAAGATAATTCTATTCCTGGAAGAATTGTGGAAAGAACTACTGGGTATAGACACAAAGAAAGCCAGCACACTCTACGGTTCTTAATTCAGATTTCTGACAACAGCTGTGCTGTCATTCAGGGCAGTTTCCACTGAGCAGTCTCAGTCTGGCAAGGATGCACTTCTCTTGGATGCGACACTGGGGTCAAAGTGCAGTCATAGGCCCTTGTAGAGTGGTATCACGCTGACGTCAGGTGTATAGAGTAATCCTGTAATAAAAGCTCTGAGTGAAATTGTTTTTCTTAGAATTGTGGGTTTGTGGGTTTGGAAGATATCATAATTGTCATATTTAATAATAGTTAAATAACTATTATTTCAGATGAAGAAAGTCAGTTGGTTACCTTACTTTTATAGACACCAAAATAATCCTTATTCTCTTATTTTTCACCTTATATGTCTATAAATCTATCTCTTAGCTCTTATCACGGTGACAAATATTATAAAATTTGGCATATTTGTAAATATGCTGGCATATACTGTATTTGATTAAGTTTATTATTTAGGTGGGCTGAAGACACTAGGAGAATTTTAACCGCAAATTATCTCTTATAAAGGAACTAGTGGGACCGACCCCTCGATTGACTATGATTCATTCCATAAAATTAAACCATTCCAGAGGCTATGAATCTTTATTGAAATCAAGGGTAACGTTTATGCAAAAATGACCATTTAGACACAGAAAGGGATGAAACAAATTTCATCCAGAATAGTCTCTATATTATTATTTGGACTAAGCCTCAGTGAATGCTTTAATTCTGAATGTCCTTATAACTTAGTATTTTAATGTTCAAAGTAAGTCCAGAAATACTGCATATAAAAATTAAGTAAGGAGAAAAATGCCATTTATAATTGTCTGGTTTTAACAAAAAATAAGATACCAACTGGGCACAATCGTGCTTCATGTCTTTAAGTGTTTTCAGTAAAAAAATGGGACGTGCATGATTTGAATACGAAAAAAGTATGAAAAGTTATATTCATTCAAAAAACTAAACATAAAACAGAATGAATGTTCCCTTCCTTTCTATCTCTCACGCTAGGAAAAGGCTTAACTTTGAAATGTAAATTCTAAATTCAATGTTCAATAATACTGAAGTTTTCCCAGTCAAATTAAAAGGAAATTCTCTTTCTTCAACTAAAAATTCCTCTGCATTCCTCATAATAAGAGATATGGCTGGACTCCTCTACTTATCACAAACACTTGTGTAAACACAATTTTTCCGTAAAGTTCACAAAAAGTTCATCCTACTTTCCAACCCAGCTTCACATGTCTGGAAAACTCCACAACCCTTCCTTTCATTGAGAAAGAGCCATGGAAAGATCAAACTGTCACTAGAAACTTTTGCCATGGTAGTTTCTACTTTGCTTCATTCAGTGCAAGTCTTTTACAACAACAGTAGTGCCAAATTCATCATTTGGGCTCTTGAATTTAGTGTTTGCAAAGGACTCCTCTAAGCCTCCACAAATGAGGCATTGAAAGTGATTCCAGAAGAGACCACCTTCTTTGGAGTCCACAGGTAGGCCAGTGGCCACTGCGGGGTTTGGAGTCTTCCAATGTAACATTTGTGGTAAATTGGTTTTCAGCTAAACCATGATCTTCTGCTTTACATCATCTTATGAGACTTTCCTCTCATTTCACAGGTTAAGGAATATAAGAACTTGAAAGTCATTGCCATATGAGAACATCTGAGTCACGAATGCCGATACATACAAATATTCATATTCATGTCCATATTTGGGAATATGCGTATGTAAATGTACATATTTGAGAATCTTAAATAAATATTAATTCAAAATGTTGTAAACCTAATTAAAATTCATAAAAAATAAACTATTGCAAGTCTCTATAATTGTATACTGTATCCTGTATTTAGACTCTTCAGCTACTCTTTCTTTTAGAATCAAATTTCATGCAGTTTGTCCTCACACCCTTTTTCCACTTTTTCATTCACCTTTAATTTACTTCCAGTTACTGACATTTGCCTTCTGATCTCCTGTATCACTGAAATGGTTTTTGTTTTTTGGGTTTTTTTTTTTTTGCCATTGTCACCAGGGACATCCTTGTTACTAAATTCAGTTATTAATATAACCCCCGTGGCAATGCTGTTCCCTACTTAATAGCCATTCTTTCCTTCTGTGCTAATCAAATAGCAATTTTATTTGCTGTAGCAATGTCCTGTCTCCCTTTCTCTCTCCTCCTTCCTTTCTGTCTCATTCTCTCTCTCTCTCTCTCTCTCTCTCTCTCTCTGTGTCACACACACACATGCGCGCACACACACACACACACACAGAAACACACACACAAAACCTACATTTTCTAGGTTTCCACACCACAGTATCTACCCATTTGACAAGTCTGCCCAATGAACTGCCTACAATGAAGCTTACAGGAGATTTTGGAGCATGTGTGGATTTCCTGATACAAGCACCATATCCAATGTTTGGTTGCCTCTACCTTCTTTATGCTTGTATTTAATGGACAGAAAGTTTGAGGTGGAGAGCTGTTTTATGACTATCGCTTGGAGGAAAAGAAATGACTTATCTGGAGTATAATGTAATCCTTAACTGATACAACCTCGTTGCTGCCTTTATCATTCGTAAAGTCCTTTGTATGGAATCAATAATTTTCCTTGGTTTTGTGACACTTTCATATTCACATTTTTCTTCTTCCTCTCTGTCCATTCTCATTGGAGTTTCTATTTTGCTCTGCCTTGTGTTGCTTTCACTGTGTCTTCATTCATGTACTAAGTTTATTTTATTTTTACATTTTTTCTGAGTTCTGAGGCATTCAAGCTACTTAATACCTCGGTTTTTCTCATGTTAAAATAATAAGAAAAGTACCCACTTGGCATATTTGCCATGAGAATTAAATGAGATAATAATGTATGCCAAACACTTAGAACTATTGTTGGCACAAAATCAGCATCCAGTAAATGTTGGTTATTAGTACTTTATTAAGCTGATGACTTTGTTGTTTTTTAAAACATTTTTCTAAAAGTATAGTCCAATTCAGAAAATTATTAAGCTCAATGACAACAGATGTGAATAAAATTTATTGACAGAAGTTTTCTCAAAATATCCTTATTTATAGTTTTTTCAATGTCTATGGGATTGTAATTTTTTTTCTTTTTTATTCCTTATATTATACCTCTCTTTTTTTCCTAGATTAGATCCAGAAGAGATTTACCAATTTTATGAGCTTTTTCAAATACTAAATTTTGGCTTTCTCAATCCTGTCTATTGATTTTATTTTCTATTTTATTATTTTAAATTCACTATTCCATTATTTTCTTTATTTTAAGTTTCTGTCTTGTTATCTAAATTCTTTAAATGAATATTTAAATCATTCAAATTCTATCTTTTCTTCAGGCCTAATATGTCCATTTTAGGCCACAAATTTTCTCCTATGAATTACTATAGATGCATCCCACATGTTGTGAGAAGCAGTATTTTGTCATTGAGTTGAAAATATTTCCTAATTTTCACTGTGATTTCTTTTTTGATCTATGGATTATTTAGAAGCATATTTCTTTTTTTTCCCCCCTTCAAGTTTTCATTTAAAGCCCAGTTCGTTAACATATAGCACAATGTCAGTTTCAGGTGTAGACTTCACTGATTCATCATAGAAGTGTATTCTTTCATGTGTGACTGCCTTAGTAATTGTTTGTTACCAATTTGTAGCTTCTTCCTTTGGTCGGAGATTATATCCCAGTGACTTTAGTCCTTGGAAACGTGTTGAGTCATGCCTGATAGCTCGGAATACGATCCAGTTTTATAAATGCAATGAAGGAAACTAAACGTAGAGTGCATTCTGCAGTTCGAGGGGGCCGAGTGGCACATTTGCTGTCTCTGTAGCATATTCTACAAGTAGGCCCAGTTCTCTGCCCTTCTTTTCCTCTCCTCACACTTTGCCACTAACGCCAAGCTGAGGCAGAACTGCCTCGGCAAGCTCAGATCCAGGAGAATAAATAACCGGTATTTTAAGTTGCCAAATTGGTGAGAGGTTTGCTTTTGTTTTTTAATTGAAAACCATAAACATTTTTCAAAGAAATGTATTGCAAAACGGTGAATTTTATTAAAGAGGTGCATTTGTTTTTATTAATAATAATAAAAAACCCTCTATGAAACAGCAAAGACTCATTTCGCAAATAACTTACACTGAGTGAATGGTTAGTTTCATTACCAAACTATCAAACAAGGGACAGAGATTATATTTTAATAAAGACTGAAAGATCAATATAAATACTGACGGTGGGTGGGTGGGGGAATGTTCTATATCCCAAACTGCACTATTCCAGCTCTGTGTCCTGTTCTGTGATTATTATTTGTAAAAATCTTAACTACCCAGTGGTTTAAGTTTTGTGACTTCAGTGATGTGTTAGAGGACAATGAGTTTTGGTTTGAAGTATCTGTTGCAACTAAAAGCCAGAACAGTACTTGCCTTTAATGATGATTAAATACATAAAATTATGGATGATTTCCTAATACGTCCCGTATCTTATTTTTTAGTTCCGAAGTGGAATCTGTGCCTTGAAAGTCCCCCACAATATGAACTGTACCGGAACAGTAACTGCAAAGGCCAGAAAAGCATCTAAAGAGCTACATCTGTTGGCAAAGACTGATCTCTTTTAAATCATTTGTCTACTTATTTTCATAGCGCAGAGCATGTTTATTTGCGTGTACAACAAAGAAGATTATGATACTAGGTAAAAAGGGAAGCAATCTTCAGGAAAATGGAAATTAAGACTTTGAAGTGTCTGATTCTGGAAACTACTACATCCAGTGGGAAGACCCGCTGTGCTGCCTTCAGGAGTGAAGTCACTTCACCTGATGCCTCAGCAGCCTTTTCAATAGGCCCCTTTCTGCTGCGGTAATCGAGATAGTCTATGTTTTGCATCTTTTATCCAGGAACTCCCAGGAAACCTGAGACCAGCTTCAGATCTCAGAAGCCAAGATCTCCAGGCCCTACCGAACGGCGCTTAACATGTTCTCCAACGGCAGAGCAGATTTTAGGACTCGCGTGCCCATTGCTTCGTTCTTCTCTATCCAGCCCCTTAATAAGTGGAAGGCAGACAGTACATTCATGTTTTCTTTGATATCTAGTATCGTACACATTGCTCTGCATCTCACCTCTTCACAACGTAAAGGAGGTGCTTTACATTGTAGTAAAGGAGGTGCTTCTCTCTGTGCACTGTCAACAACAGGCCATGGATAAATAAGCATCACTGCCATGCGGCTCATAAGATCGACTTCTAGCAGCCTCCCGCTCTGCAGGGACAGGGCTCTGGACCAGGGATTCAGGTACTTGGTAATTGTTCAAATACCTTAGCTCTTGCAATTACGTATGTTGGTCACATCTTTGATATCCTTACTAATATTTGCCTTTTTCCCTCTATTGATCTAATTCGCAGAAATGCATTTGGTCATTGCATTTATCAACATGTCCAAATGTTCTCTTTCTATAGATTCCAGGTTGGTTCAACTGTGTTTTAACATTTTATTAGTAAATTTTTAGGCATATTGGGAAGTTGAAAGCATTTTACCTTGGATACTCATACATTCACCACCATGATTCCACAATTAACCCTCTAATCTACTGTATTTATGGAATACTTATCATATATAAACACTTCTAGCCACCCATCATCCATTTATTATTTGACACTTCTCAAAATAAATAGTGGATATCAGTATATTTCTTCCTAGATACTTCATTATGTAGAATTCAATATTTGCTTTGTTATTTTCTTTTTATTAAAAATTTAGATAAAATGGAATATGTAAAAATCCTTGAAGAGGGCACAGGTAGTAATCTTTCTGACATCAGCCATAGCAATGTTTTTCCGGAAATGTCTCCTGAGGCAAAGGAAATAAAGCAACAATAAACTATTGGGACTGTATCAAAATAGTTTCTGCACAGCGAAGGAAACAATTAACAAAACCAAAAGGCAGCCCATAGAATGGGAGAAAATATTTGCAAATGAAATATCCAATAAAGGGTTAAGATCCCAAATACATGAAGAACTGATATAACTCAATACCCAAAAAACAAATAATCCCATTAAAAGATGGGAAGAAGGCATGAACAGACATTTCTCCAAAAAAGACATCCAGATGGCCAACAGACACATGAAAAGATGCTCAACATCATTCATCATCAGGGAAATGCAAATCAAAGCCACACAGAGATGCTACCTCACACCTATCAGAATGGCTAAAATCAAAAACATAAGAAACAACAAGTGTTGGTGAGGACGTGGAGAAAAAAGAACACTAGTGCTCTGTTAGTGACAATGCAAACTGGTGACGCCACTGTGGAAAACAGTAGAGTTTCTTCAAAAAGTTAAAAATAGAACTATCCTATGATCCAGGGATTGCCCTACCGAGTATTTACTTAAAAATACAAAAACATTAATTAAAAGGGACATATGCACCCCTGTGTTTATTGCAGCATTATTTGCAATAGCCAAATCATGGAAGCAGCCCAAGTGTCCATCTACTGATGAAAGGATAGAGAAGATGTATCCGGATATATATATATATACTGGAATATTATTCAGCCACAAAAATGAGTGAAATCTTGCCATTTACAATAACATGAATGGAGCTAGAAAGTATAATGCTAAGCAAAATAAGTAAGTCAGAGGAAGACAAATACGATATAATCTTACTCATATGTGGAATTTAAGAAACAAAACAAATGAGCAAAGGAAGAAAAAAAGGAGAGAAAAAAAAAATCAAGAAATAGACTCTTAGCCAAAGAGAACAAACTGATGGTTACTAGAGCAGAAGTCAGCGGAGGGCATGGGGAAAATAGGGGGTAGGGTTTAAAGAGTATACTTGACATGATGAAAAAAAATGAAAAGAAATATGTAAATGTTTAGTATTCATTTGCTGAGTTTCAACAAACAAAGACAGTTATATCAAATTCTTACAAGGTATAGAACATCAATATCAGTCTGGAACGTCAACTCTTAACCTCATCCTCCTGCAAACATCCACTGTTCTAATTTTTTCCATTATAGACTCATCTGCCCATTCTAGAATTTGATATAAAAGGAATCATAGAGTATGTATCCTTTGTATAAAGCTTCTTTCACTCAGAAAAGTTTTAAAATCCATCTATATCATACGTCTATCAATTGCCCCTTTCTTTTAATTACTATGTAGTACTCTTTTCCTTTTTTATCTATTTTGGTAACGTTTGCCTTTTTTTGTTTAGTTTATTAGCATATAATGGAATTATTAATATTCATTGTTTAAGGCCTATCATTTTTCTATTTGTTTTCTGTTTATACTGTGTTTTGATCTTCTATTCCCTTTTTCCCCTTTTCAAGAAAGTATTGTTATTGAAATATAATTCACATGTAACATTCTGTAAGTTTAAGGTGTACAACATGTTGATTTGATATGTTTATTATTACAAAATGATTACCACCATAGCATTAGCTAACACTTCTATCATATCACATTATTACCATTTTTTAGTTGCTGTTGTTTCATTTTTTAAATATTTTTAATATTTATTTATTTTTGAGAGAGAGGGACAGAGCATGAGTGGGGGAGGTGCAGAGAGAGAGAGAGAGACACAGAATCCGAAGCAGGCTCTAGGCTCCGAGCTGTCAGCACAGAGCTGACATGGGGCTCGAACTCAGGAATTATGAGTTCATGACCTGAGCTAAAGTCGGACGCTTAACCAACTAAGCCACCCAGGTGTCCCGCTGTTGTTGTTTTAATTTAAGTATAATCTATGTACAATATTATATTAGTTTCAGGTATACAACACAATGAGTCAAAATTAATATGCCTTATGAAATGCTCGCCACAGTAAGTATAGTAATCCTCTTTTCTGTTTTTTGTTTTTATCATTTGTCTTTTACAATTCTATTTTAACATATATTTACTTGTTAGTTGTCTCTTGTATGTCTCTTTTCGTTATATTTTTAGGGATCGGTCTAGGGATTAGATTAGAATAACTCCCGCTGGAGTTCTCTTTGTCTGTTTAGATTTTGCACTGTAGCTCGTTCCATTTTGACAATTCGTGTTTGAATAAGATGATTTTTTCTGGCCTAATTATTTGGATGAGGTTTTCCTGACGGATGGGCCAGTGGTATATTTCAGGATGGTGAGAAATATTTTTATTCCCATCCCTGTGTTGATGTGTGTGAGAAGTTTATTAGCTCTTACCTATCCCCAAAATATTGAGGTTAGCAACTGGCAGGCAGCTCCCAATGGCATGAAGGACTCTCTCCTCTCCTTGGACTGAGCTACAGGTAGGTTGTCTGTGTAATTTTTCCTTCAAAACAGAGCCAGGCCCAAGGAAGCTCCCCCATCAGCCCAGACACCCTGTTGCCATTTTTGCAAACAAGAAACTTGCTTTTGAATCTCTAGATTGCAAAGAAGTGCTTATGGCCTTTGAATTGAGTTCTGCAGCCACAAAGATCCTCTCTCTATATCCCGTTGGTCTTCACTATTTGAACAGTCCTCTCTCTTATTTAATAATTCAGCGTTACTTACTATAACCTCCAGGATTTTATTCATTTATTTTTATTTATTATACAATGAACTTTATGTATCTGTTTTCTATCCTCTTTGTTGCCGCTGGATGATTGCCAAGAAAAAGAAGGGCACACTGATTATATTCAGCCACACACACACACACACACACACACACACACACAATTCACCCTCTGGGGGGTGCCTGGGTAGTTCAGTCAATTAAGCGTCCAACTTTGGCTCAGGTCATGATCTCACAGTTTAGGAGTTCAAGCCTTGTGTCAGGCTCTGTGCTGACAACTCAGAGCCTAGAGCCTGCTTCAGATTCCGTGTCTCCTCTCTCTCTGCCCGTTCTCTGCTCACCCTCTGTCTCTCTCTGTCTCAAAAGTAAACATCAAAAAAATAAATAAAACAAAAATAAATAAAAATAAGAATTCACCCTCTGAATAATTTTCTTTCCTCTTAACCTATTTTGTTGTCTTTGTAACATGTATATTTATTTGTTTGTTTGTTTATTTATTCTTTTAGAGAGAGAGAAAGAGAGAGTGCATGAGAGGGACAGAGAGAGAGAGAGAGAGAGAGAGAGAGAGAGAGAGAATCTTAGGCAGGCTTTATGCTCAGCATGGAGCCCAACATGGGGCTTGATCCCACAGCCCTGGGATCATGACCTGAGCCAAAATCAAGAGCCAGAGGCTCGACCAACAGCCACACAGGAGTCCAATTACATGTCATTATTTCAAATGTATTTTTTTCCTTTTTATTTGTCTGACACCCCCACTTGGAAGTAAATTCATTGAAAGCAGCAGTTTTGACAGCCTCAATTATTTCTGCATCTACAGTGCATAGAATAGCTCCTGACATTATAATTGACAAATATTTGTTGAAACAATAGGAGTTCAGGAAATATTTGTTGAAACTTATATTTTCACCTGAATAAAACTAATTATTATTGAAAGCATGATACACTTCCAAGCAAGTGGTTGTACGAGACACAGATTTCAGCAGTTTTACTTAGGTAATTTTAAATTTTATTTTTAATGTGATACACATGATAAAGAAAAACACTCACGATTTCTGTAAAATTTCTGTGACATTCTGAAGTTTCACAGAAATCATGAGATAATATGTTTAAACGAATCAAGTTGCATTTGATTTAATAGAAATATTAAGTAATGGAATGAGTTTATAAGGATATGACAAACCTCATCAAAGCAGCCTGGTAATAATGGAAGTTTGGAAAATACTGTATTGCTTCATATGTTTGAACAAGACAGTAATTACTAGGCTGTGCCAGCCTGGGGCTAGAAATCAGGTGACTTTTTCTTAACCATTCAAACTGCAATGACTTCAATCTCCTATCTGTCCAGACAGCCTCCTCCCAGGGCTTCTCTCTCCAAAGATCCCTGATGAGTGCCTGTCCTGCTTGTTGCTTACCCACTGCCCCCAGCATGGAGGACGGGAACTCACCTGGGCTCCTGAGGCATCTCCACACTGGTGACCTAAAAGGGATATGCCAGAGGAAGCTGGTCCCTATTGTGTTTAATTGCATTGAGTTTAGTTTCTTCTTAAAGGAGTGGCAGATTTGAGAAAGGTCAGCAGAGTTGAGTTGGATTTTGCACGTTTCTAATTTTTTTCCACACTTGCCCTTCAGGCACAGATTCTTTCTCCTGATGAGACCCGCATTCAGATGTCTCTGCTAAGGATGTGCATCTGACATTTTTCGCACACTTTATTCCACACCTCCCTTTCCCCACAGGCGATCAGTTATCTAGTCACATTTCAGGATGATGACTGAGATTACCTAAAAGGCTTACCCAAGAACTCTGCCTTAATATGTCAGGAAGAAGACTGGCTGAAAATAGAATTGGAGGTGCCTGGGTGTCTCAGTGGGTTAAGCGCCAGACTTTGGCTCGGGTCATGATCTCACTGTTCGTGAGTTCAAGCCCCACATTGGGCTCTCTTCTGACAGCATGGAGCCTGCTTGGGATTTTCTCTTTTTCTCTCTGCGTCTCCCTGCTTGTGCGCAAGTGCTCTCGCTCTCTCTCTCTCAAAAACAAATAAACATTAATTTTTTAAGTGAAATTGTACTTAATTTTTTCTATGTCTTGAAATACTTTGTATGTGGAGGTCCCTTAGAAAATACTAGGAAGGGGCACCTGGGTGGCTCAGTCAGTTAAGAGTTTGACTTCAGCCGGGTCATGATCTCACGGTCTGTGATGAGCCCTGCATCTGGCTCTGTGCTGACAGCTCACTCACCCTCTGTCTGTCTCTCTCTCTCTCAAAAATAAATAAACATTAAAAAATAAAAAAAAAGAAAATCTACTAGGAAGAGGAATAGTGGTCAAGGCAGAATGTCAGCATTCCTTGGATATCTAGCTAAGGAATCCAGAGAACAGCATTAATTCTAATAAAACCCATGGTGAATTATGAAATAATTACAATAGCTATCAAAGTAAACAAAAATTACTATATATGCCGAATGCTTCCCGTACATTGGAAATTTGTTATATGCATTTACATTCAATAGATCATTTAAATATACGATCCTCATGTTAATCCTATAAGGGTTTTGCTTTTCTTGTTCTACAGAACAATAATCTGCGGTGAAGAAGGATTAAATGAGCTTTTCAAAGGTACATAGCCAGTAAACGCTGACTTTAGGAACCATCTAACCCCAAAGCCGAGATTCTTCACACTGTGTGAGGAATGAAATGTTTTGAAACCTTTAAATGCATATCAGTTAAAAGGGGATGTGATAGTTCATTTTATGTGTCAACTTGATTAGGCTCTGGCACCCAGTTGTTTGGTCAGATACTAGTCTAGGTGTTGCTGTAAAGATATTTTGTAGATGTGATTAACATCTACAATTGGCTGACCTTAAGTAAAAGAGATTTACCATTGATAATGTGAGTGGGGCTCATCCAATCAGTTGAAGGTCTTTAGAGGAAAAACTGAGATTTCCAAGGAAGGAAGAAATTCAGTCTCAAGACTGAAATAGAGATGATTTCTATTTTGTTTATCATCCTGCCCTACACATTTCAGACTCAAGGCCACAACATTAACCACCACCTGAATTTCCAGCTTGAGGGCTAGCCCTAGGAATGTTGTCCTTGCCACCACCCCCAACCCACACACACACAATGTGTGAGCTAAATTTCTATGGAATATGTGCACATAGTCTACTGGTTCTGTCTCTCTGGAGAACCCTAATACTTGGGGTACTGACACCAGTCCTAACTTACAGTGTGTGCACAGCTAACACTTCAGGTGAGGTGTGGGTCAAGAACTTGCGTAAAATAGACTGCCATAGCAACACCTATACATGACTTCTTATGTGATGACCATTGTAAACCAAAGAAAATTCTTCATGCATGCTTTCAAAAATCCTAGCTCCACTTTGAAACTGCATATGCCTTTAAGATTTCAGGGAGCTTCAAGATTATCACCTTAGATTTCAAAGGGTAAATAAACCTACCCTGGTGCATTCACATTGGCCCAAGGCCCCACACACGCGCTCCCAAGTTCTTCTTGAGTGAGGTAGATTCAGATGCCTTCAATGAAACCTCATCTGAATACCCCATGAGAGGTATTTAAGTATTGCACATTTTACTTTCCTTCATGACCTTTGAGTTACCTGCCATTCTACAGATTCTGAAGTTCGATGAGGAATCTTTGCAATGACTTGTAGGAATTTGAAGAGATCCATTCTTCCTTTTCACTGCTCAAATTCTAAACTAATTAGAGTTGAGTATGAGATACGGAACACTCGGTTAATTCAAATCTTAGGCAAACAATGAGCAAGTTTTTAGTATAAAAACGTCCCAAGTGTTACATGAGGCATACTTATATTTTAAAAATTGCCATTCATTTGAAATTCAAATTTCACTGTGTTGCTATATTTTTAGTTCCTAAATCTGACAACACTTGCTAGTAATTGAGAGATACAATTACAGAGTAAATCAAACAAAAGGGTAAAACATCACATTTGCTAATATAATGGTAAATAATATTGATAAAATACTTCATAATTGCCAGCATTTTCACTTTAATGTTGATAAGAATACTCTAATAAATTATAATCATAAAAGCTGACTTAAAGGGCTTTGGTGTTTCCAGATAGTGTAGTTCAAAAGACATTTTACCCAGGGATGGTGAGGATTGATGAGAGATAACACTTTTTAACGTAAGAGATAATAATTCTGAAAAATAAAAAAAAATGTATACAAAATAAAGAAAAAAGATACAAACTTCCAGTTACAAAATAAATAAGTCACAAGGATGAAATGTACAGTATAGAGAATACAGTTAATAATAATGCACCAAACACCTTTGTATGGGGTGACAGTTGATAGATTTATCAGGGTGATCATTTTGTAATGTATAGAATTGTAGAATCACTACATTGTAAACCCGACACAAATATAATATTGTATGTCAACTACAATAAAAAATATAAACAAAAATAAAACAAACTTGCATACCTGAAAAAAAGAAAGAAAATATTGTATTATCTGTAATTTTAACACACAGAGATAAACATGAATAATATCTTGATGTATTTCCCTCCAGTCTTGGATGTGCATGTGCATGCACATGTACATGGTGTATAAATATGCACAAGCAGAGTGAGGAATTGGTAGAGTATTCTCAAGAGATCCATTCTGTCGACCTCTTCAGCTCTGAAGTTTGTCAGGTTTATTAATTTGTATTCCCTAATACCTATGGGTGACTGGCGTATCAGGACCGCATAAAGACTTCTTGAATGAAGGGAGAGCAGACTTTTATGAAGTGCGGAGTAAGAGGGAAGTCAGGAAAACTCAACAGCAATCACCCACTGAGTGGCTAGAACAGTATATCATACAACCGAGTGGTCAAGAGGCACCAGCTCAAAAGCTGACACAAGACATACTGAATAATGGCCACTACCAACTACTGTTTCCACCAATAGACATTTTGACCTCATGAGGAAAGAGTCTTCCAGATGGTCTTCTTGTATTTTACTTGGGTATGACCTAGTTCTATACTAATTTGACTCAATGAAACCAAATGGCCACACGATATAAATTTTGAAACTGTATTTTCTTTAGCCCTACATTTATTGGAGTCCTCCTTTGTTCCAGAGACAGAGCTAGACAGCGGATATCCAAAGATAGGAAAACAAAACGTGATTTTTGCCCCTATGGAAGTTTGCTTTGTGGGAATTAAAGAGGACAATAAATAAACACAAAATATTCAATAAGAAAAAATATGGAAAATGAAAGCAAGATTCTATAATAATAACAATAAGAATTTTGGTTTGGAGACATCATGAAGGCCTCTCTGAGACACAAATGATTGACAGGGGTGTTTTGAGAGAGGGAGGAAAGTACGTATGAGACAAAAGGAAATGATAGCGGTGAAGAAGTCAAAATAGAAAGAACTTGGTATATTGGAGGCAGTGAAAGATTAATGTGACCGAATCTTAAAGGAACATGACAGGATGAGGTTGGAAAGGTACCAAGCCTCTACAGAAAGCATATTTCAGCTAGTTCAATGATGTTTTATTTATTTCCAAGCACAAGAAAGTTCCATTGCTTTGTTGTAGATATAAACAATGTTTTCAGTGGATTTTTAAAAAGAACAACAGTATGAAAAGATGCATTATAGACAGTTTTAAAGGAACTGATTGTCTGTGTTTTCTCTTATAAAAGAGAAGCATTTCTGATTCCTAGAGGCATTTACTTAGTATTTTAAGTAATAACAAAAAGACTAGGAATACAAACCAAAACTGCAATGTGATATCACCTCACAACTGTCAAAACGGCTAAACTAAAAAAAAAAAAAAAACAACAACTCAAGAAACAACAGATGTTGGCGAGGATGTGGAGAAAAAGGAACACTTGTGCACTGTTGGTGGGAATGCAAACTGTGGAAACAATATGGACATTCCTCAAAAAGTTAAAAATAGAACTATCCTATGATCCAGCAATCACACTACTGAGTATTTACTCAAAAAATACAAAAACATTAATGCAAAGGGATACACGCACCCCCATTTTTATGGCAGCATTATTTACAATAGCCAAGATATGGACGCATCCCAAGTGCCCATCAGCTGATGAATAGATAAAGAAGATGTGGTACATATATACAATGGACTATTATTCAGCCATAGAAAGAACGAAGTCTTGCCATTTGCAATGACATGGATAGAGCTAGAGAGTATAATGCTAAGCTAGGTAGATCAGTCTGAGAAAGACAAATACCGTATGATCTCACTCATATGTGGAACTTCATAAACAAAGCAGGGGCACCTGGGTGGCTTAGTGGGTTGAACATCTGACTTGTGATTTCAGCTCAGGTTGTGACCCCGGGGTTGGGAACCCCTGCGTTGTGATTCACGCTGAGCGTGGAGCCTGCTTAAGATTCTCTCTCTCTCTCTCTCTCTCTCTCTCTCTCTCTCTCCCTCTGCCCCTCTTCCTTGCTCACACTCTCTCTCTCTAAAATAAAAATTAAAAAAAAGAAACAAAACAAACAAGCAACGGGAAAAAGAGAGAGAGAAACTAAGAAACAGACTCTTAAGTATAGAGAACAGACTGATGATTGTTAGAGGGGAAGCGGGTAGGAGGCTATGTTAAATAGGAGATGGGGATTAAGAAGTACACTTGTGATGAGCCCTGGGCGATGCATGGAAGTGCTGAATCTCTATATTGTGCGCCTGAAACTAATATCACACTGTATGTTAACTAACTGGAACTAAAATAAAAGCTTTAAAAAATAATAAAAAAGACTAAATAGAATTAAATCTTTAGGTTTGGGATTCATATCACCAAATATACTGTATAGTTGCTTTTACAAATTTTTCACCAATTATTAATAAGCTTTTGAAAATTCCATTTTATCTTCTTTTTTATGTTTATTTACTTATCTTTGAGAGATAGAGAGAGCACCAGTGGGAGACAGGCAGAGACAGAGAGGGAGACACAGAATCCAAAGCAGGTTCCAGGTTTTGAGCTGTCAGCACAGAGCCTGATGTGGGGCTCACACTCACCAACCACAAGATCATGACCTGAGCCAAAGTCAAACACTCAACAGACTAAGCCACCCAGATGCCCCTAAATATTCCATTTTAACTCTCTTTCTTAGGTATATATATTTCTCCTTTTATCATTTATCATTTTGTTAATGGCTTTGGCAATTATATATTAAAAAACTGAAGTCTAAAATATGATTATAACCGAAGGAAACTATAAGGAGAGAAAAATAGCAGCAACTTATAAAAGCTGTATCAAATGCTATCTCAAGCTGCAAACATCAGAGTAAAATTGTTTAAAGCACAGAAAGAGCAAAAGTTTGATGTTCTGGGATGAGAATCAAGTTTGGAGCAAAAAGCCATCTACACGAGCTGTGAAGGCCAAGACGAAAAACGTATCGTCGTGTAAACAAGTACATGAATTAACTTATTCATTTCAGAACGACTGATTTAACCAAGTTAGACAACATAAAGTCATTTCAGCCAAGCGAAGACTGGATGTTAACTGTAACAAAGCCAACAAACCGAAGAGTCAGAAAACTAGAGAGCAAAGTGTTAAGACTGCTGGCATTTATATCCGTGTGTAGACATAAACTTAGAAGCGAGGCTATATTCTGTAGTAAGAACACCATCAATGCACTGTGTGCAACAGTTCTCTGCTCTGAGAAAAGCCTCTTTTTATTTCAATGGTTTTCCTTTAGAGGAAAATATTTGCTAAAGGAGAAAAAATTTCTCATATATATGATATATGATATATATATATATATATATATACACACACATATATATATATAATGTACACACTGGGTGGGTTATTCCTGCAGATTAATGCAGGAACCCATCCATAACTAGAGGTAGTAACGGTGGGAGTTGTAGTAGCCATAGTAATAGTTACCACATTTTAAAATATGGTCTATCCTTAATCCAATATAATACTGTATGTTTACTTTAGGTGCTCCCTACATCAGGAGAATTCCATAAAGTTGTATGCCCCAAGTACAGTGCCTGGGTACACAGGCACACCTCATGTTCTTGCCCTTTACTTCATTGAACTTCGCAGCGATTGCATTTTCCTTTTCTTTCTTTCTTTCTTTCTTTCTTTCTTTCTTTACTGGGTAGTGTAAGCATAATTTTACATGCACTGGGAAGTAAAAAAAAATCATTTAACTTGCCTTATTTGCAGAACAAAACCTGCAGTATCTCTGAGGTACGTCTGTAGTAGGCACACCAAAAATAAGGCAAATTAGTGAGCCAATTAATATATTAATCGTGTGTGTGTGTGTGTGTGTGTGTGTGTGTGTGGTGAAATGAAAAGACTGAATTTTTTTTAAAGATTGAATTTTTGATTAATAGTTTTAGATTTGCAGGCAAATTGGGCAGCTGGTACAGAACTTCCCAGGTTCCCACCTCCCGTGCCCCATATACTATTCCTTTATAATTAATATCTTGCATTAGTATGGGACATTTCTTATAATTAATGAACCAATATTAATACAGTGTTATTAACTAAAGTGCATAGTTAACATGAAGGGTTGCTACTTGTGCTGTACTGTTCTATGGGCTTTGACAAATGCATAATGTCATGTATCAATCATTACAGTATCATACAGAACAGTTTTCCTGCCCCCCAAGTCCCCTGTGCTTCACCTGCTAACCCCTATACACGCCCTCTAAACACTTGGCAAACACTGATCTTTTTACTGTTTCTATAGTTATGCCTTTTTCAGAATGCCATATAGTTGGAATCATACAATATCTTGACATTGAAGATTGGCTTCTTTCATTTAACAATATATATTCAATTTTAATCCAAGTCTTTTTATGGCTTGATAATTCATTTTTCAAAAATAATTTGAGGGGTGCCTGGGTGGCTCAGTCGGTTAAGCGGCCGACTTCGGCTCAGGTCATGATCTCGCGGTCCGTGAGTTCGACCCCCGCGTCGGGCTCTGTGCTGACAGCTCAGAGCCTGGAGCCTGTTTCAGATTCTGTGTCTCCCTCTCTCTGACCCTCCCCTGTTCATGCTCTGTCTCTCCCTGTCTCAAAAATAAATAAAATGTTAAAAAATTTTTTTTTTAAATAATTTGAATTATTTTCCATTGTATGGGTATACTGCAATTTCATTCACCTTTGAAGTATATCTTGAGTGCTTCCAGGTTTTGGCGAGTATGAATAAAACTGCTATAAACAGAATGCTCTCAGTTCCTTCCTCCCATTCTTTATAGCGCTGCTGCCATTCATTTTACTTGTCCATTTACTACATTATCTGTTTGTCTTTGCACGTTGTCCACTTTTTCCAGTAGAGTCCTTCACATAGTAATCATATTTATTTTAGATTCTCTGTCTGATCATTTCAAAATCTGTGTCATCTCTGGAAAACAGTGTGGAGGTTCCTCAAAAAATTAAAAATAGATCTACCCTATGACCCAGCAATAGCACTGCTAGGAATTTACCCAAGGGATACAGGAGGACTGATGCATAGGGGCACTTGTACCCCAATGTTTATAGCAGCACTCTCAACAATAGCCAAATTATGGAAAGAGCCTAAATGTCCATCAACTAATGAATGGATAAAGAAATTGTGGTTTATATACACAATGGAGTACTACGTGGCAATGAGAAAGAATGAAATATGGCCTTTTGTAGCAACATGGATGGAACTGGAGAGTGTTATGCTAAGTGAAGTAAGCCATACAGAGAAAGACAGATACCATATGGTTTCACTCTTGTGTGGATCCTGAGAAACTTAACAGAAACCCATGGGGGAGGGGAAGGAAAAAAAAAGGTTAGAGTGGAAGAAAGCCAAAGCATAAGAGACTCTTAAAAACTGAGAACAAACTGAGGGTTGATGGGGAGGTGGGAGTGAGGGGAGGGTGGGTGATGGGTATTGAGGGCACCTTTTGGGATGAGCACTGGGTGTTGTATGGAAACCAATTTGACAATAAACTTCATAAAAAAAAACACAAAATCTGTGTCATATCTGAGTTGTGTTCTGATACCTGCTTTGTCTTGCCAAACTGTGTTTTTCTTGTCTTTTAGCATACCTTGTAATTTTTGGTTGAAAGCTGGGCGTGATGAATTGGGTATTAGGCACCGGGGTAATTAGGCTTTTAGTGTGAGGTTTTATGTTAATCCGGCCAAGAGTTGGGTTGTGTTTAATGTTCACCATGGCTGTAGATGCTAGAAGCTTTAGTTTTCTCTAGTTTCTTTGTTGGACATTTACTCCCTCCCCCCATTGCCTATGGGTTTGCCCTAAGAACGCTTTCTTAAATAGATTCCACATCTTGAATATTTCTCAGTTCCAATCTGTTGTTTTGTTTTGTTTTGTTTTTTAATTTTTTTTTCAACGTTTATTTATTTTTGGGACAGAGAGAGACAGAGCATGAACGGGGGAGGGACAGAGAGAGAGGGAGACACAGAATCAGAAACAGGCTCCAGGCTCTGAGCCATCAGCCCAGAGCCTGACGCGGGGCTCGAACTCACAGACCGCGAGATCGTGACCTGGCTGAAGTCGGACGCTTAACCGACTGCGCCACCCAGGCGCCCCTCCAATCTGTTGTTTTTAAGTTGAAGCCCTGTTGATGTGCTGGTAAGATGCTGGGGAGGGTAAACATTATATATTTTTATAGTTACAGCTCAGGTTTTTAGTAGAACTTAATCCCTGGGAAGTATGCCTTAGTGCTTTCTCTCTCTCTCTCTCTCTCTCTCTCTCTCTCTCTCTCTTTATGTGGGACAAAGAGGCTAACAGGAGCTGGAGTTGGCTGGTTGCCCTTGCATCAAGTCAGAGAGGCCTCTGGTAAAGTAGCTTCCCATGGACAACAGGCCTTTGTTAATTTTCCTTTGGGCATAATTCAAAATATTTACTAAAAACAGTAAAAGAGCGGCCAGTTTAAGGACATATACAGGAAAAATAATAACTTTGACTAGAGTGAAAAGAGATGATGACAGAAAATAACAAAATGTCTCAATATGATGTATTTGTTATTTGAGAAAAATGATTCCAATGAATTAAACAGAAATCAAAATTCAAAGGTAAGCTAGAAGCGATTTGTGCTAAAATTAAGAATAGTAACTAATCTGCAAGTAAAAAATGCACTTTCTTCTCTTGGAAAGATTAATACAGAACATAAATGTCAAGCCATCATTTGGTGATGTTACCAAGGCTCAAGGTGTAGAAAACATCTTATGAGCCTCCAGAGGAGAAAAGAAAATGACCTAAACAGTGGAAAATGATTAGGCTGGCTTCAGACTTTTCCACTGCAACCTTTAGAGCCAGAAGACAATGAAGCAATGTCTCAATGTCCCAAGAAAAATGTGACCTAAGAATATCCTACCAAACAATTTGTCCTCAGAGTAAAAAGTTCACAGACATTTTCAAACATGCAAGGCCTCAGGGAATTTGGCACATATGAGATGTTTTTTTGGGAAAAAAAATCTGGAAACAAATGTAGCTAAAAGCATTGTTATCTGTAGATACACAGAGATAACATTTTGGGCCCTGAGCATTTGGATGGTTATCTTCCCTTTTTCTCAAAATGTCCTTGAATTTTTATAATGACAAAATATATAATTTATACCAAAATAATAAGCTTTTTAAAAAGATGCAACATAAAAAAAAGCAAATAAAATGTAATACTTTAGAGTCCAAATTATGATAAAAAAAAACCTCAACTCTGTCTATAATTGTTATTATAAGTATTACCGATTAGGCTTGAACAATGTGAAAATGATACAGAAAACATGATCTACCATAAACTCTCCATGAAGCAGAGATTTAATGGTACTATCACATGTTGTTTGTCAATGATTTGTTGATACCTTACATCAATTTACTGGGAAGACATATAAAAATAATAAATTTATCAGAAAACTCTCAGATCATACAAAATAGTTTTCAGAAAGTCCATGCATTAATGTTCAAAGACTGTCTCCACTCATGATTTATTCTCTCGTCTTTTACTAGTCCCTGCTGGGAACCCCTTCTTTCTCAGTTCATTGCAGGCTCAAGGGTAAAGCATTTGGCCAGAGGTCTAGGTTGGTTCATTAATTTATTCAACAAATATTTGTTGAACGCCTATTGTGTGATTATGGGCTAGAAATGCAGTGATAAAACGAATACATCGTGGTTTTGTGAAGATAACATTCTGGCGAAGAAAATAAAGAAAATTACTTTCTTTATTTTCTTCGCCAGAATGTTATCTTATGCAGTGATGTCAAATAGTTAGAAGCGTTCTGAAGAAGGTTGGCTCTCTTTTAGACAGAGTGGTCAGAAAAGGAGTGACCGTAAAGGTAACATTTGAGCTGAGCCTCAAATGAGGCAACGACTCAGCTGAATAGACACTAAATTCTCTCAACTCCATTTTTTTAAGTAATGTGCATTGATTTTATCAGAATTAATAGCGCAAAAAGTAATATTTTCTTAGGTTACTAAAGAATCCCCCTTTCCCCCTGGATTTTCACCCAAAAAGATGTAAGATATGGAGCAGACGTAGTCACCTCCTTGGCTAGGTGGCCCACTAAGAATGACGTCAACCAAAAGCAAATTCTCTGAAAAGAGAGAAATGTACTTTTCAGTTACTTGGGTCAATGAATTCCCTGTTTCCTAAGTCAGTTTGAGTTTTGGATTTCTATACCTCTATTCAGAAGGATTCCTAACCGGTATGGAAACTCTCTCAAATTCTCATCACAAGTCCTCACAAGTCCGTACCATATGTCTTTGTATGTGACACAAGGAAGCATTAGCAGCAAATAAACATGAAACCTTGCTGCATGAGGCCCATGGGCAGTGGCTTGAAAAGTGTTAAGAGATAGCCTGGCAGTTAGCTAAACAGAAAGATGCAATTAAAAAGAGAGAGAGAGAGAGAGAGAGAGAGAGAGAGAAGAAAGGCCAAAACCCACTTATCATAAATGCAAGTAATCCTATGATATATATTTTAGAATAGCCCAAGCAAATCATAGTTTATTAAGTAATTATGTCTTACTTTGAATTACTGTGCATTTGATTCAGGCAGTCAATCATTAATTGGCTGATTCATTCAAATAACACTGAGCATGGATTTGGGCCAAGCAGTATTTTAGACACTAAGGATACAATTGTGAATGTGACCAATAAATTTTAGGCATCGTGGTGTTTATATTCACCCAGGGGAGATAGATGTAAAAACAGAAAAATATAATAACAGATTGTGGCAAGTGCTATGAAAAAAAAAAATGTAGCGAGGCATTAGAGTATGATGCAAAGGAAGAGGGTCTTCTAGGATGGGGAGGAGGCCAGGCAGGAAAATAAAACCATAGTAAGATGAAAGTGTACTTTATTAAGTTAAGGCATAATTTCAAAAGTCAAAATTGAAAGATTTGTAGGGTGAATCAAGTCTGCAGATACAATTTTGGACTCTGCAGTGCTTTAAAATAAGTTGATTTTAAATTTCTTTAGCTTTACACATGTGTTCTCAAAGATGCTACTATACAGCCATCATTTTTTGACATTTATTCAGTTCGTTTGTGTTATAGGAAACCCCTGCCTGAACTTTGTTCAGAGCATGTGTGTCTGTATGTAGAACTGACCTAGTGGAAAGGGAGATACTGGGAGGGAGGAGAGAATTCAAGAAACACAGACCTTGAAAGGAGGAAAGGGTATAAGATCCTGGGCATCATTTGGGGGGTTTACTTTTAATGCCTTAGTCTGTCACAGAAGGGAAAACAGAGGGTGCCTATACGTGCAAGAGGATTTGATGGCCGAAGTTAATTGAGCATTATTCTGATGACTTTTACCATCACTCTGTTTTAAAAGGAATATGGGATGTTTGACAACAGAGGAAATGTTATAAAGTAGTCATCTTAGAATGTCAGAAAGGGCATCATCATCATCATCATCAGAAACATAGTATGGTTGAAGATTAGTTTAAAGAATTTAAAGTGATGCCCATCATTGTGTGTGATATTCACTGGTAATAGACAGCCGTTCCAATACAGGAGAGAAGAAAGCTGGGAGTTGTGTTCAACTAAAGTTGAGGTTTTCCCAGGTGAGTATGATGGGAAGAAGAAGAAAAAAAAAAGATAGCAGAAAGTACTTGAAAAGGTATGCATATGATAATGGTGCATCCAACCTAAAGGTAAGGAGAGAAGTAAAACAGGAGATTTAATGAATTGTGGGAAAGTGATGGAAGCTATGGAAGAAGGCCTCATTAGGCAAAAAGAAAAATAATAATAGGGCCCCATTAGTAGGTTTAAGTAAAACCTGGTGATGATGAACTAAAAGGCATGACAGTGGTGGTGAGTGGCTGGGTAGGAATGTGGTAACTTTCCTGTATCTGAGGAGATAAAGCAGCCGTCACACCACCATGATAGATGGATCGAGTACATGGAGGTTGGCATCACTGGAGATGATGACCGGGTATGAATAGAGGGTATGAGCGAGCCAGGAGCTGAAGTCATCAACAGCAAGGGGTTTGGCTAGGAGATCAAGCAGTTGATGACAAGGGAGAGGTTACAGATAGTTAAACCAAATGCCATGAATTCCAGAATGGGCAAAATTTTTGCAAGAGTAAAGAGGACAAGTCATTTGAAAGAGAAAATCTAAAACAAGTAAAATCCCCCCATCTTTGAGTTATGTGAGTGAAGAATTAAAAAAAAGAAAACATCAGTTTAAAGGACAGCAGCAGAAAACTTTGCCAGGAGGCAGCCAGATTCTATTATTATTATTATTATTATTATTATTTAATTTACTTATTTAAATTCAAGTTAGTTAACATACAGTATAGTATTGGTTTCAGGAGTAGAACTCAGTGATTCATCACTTAAGTATAACACCCAGTGCTCATCCCAACAAGTGCCCTCCTTAATGCCCATCACTATTTATCCCATCCTCCCATGTTCCTCCCCTCCAGCAACCCTCAGTTTGTTCCTATAGTTAAGAATCTTTTACAGTTTGCCTTCCTCTCTGTTTTTGTCTGATTTTTCCTTCCCTTCCCTTCCCCTATGTTTATCTGTTTTATTTCTTAAATTCCACATAGGAGTGGAATCACATGATATTTGTCTTTCTCTGACTGACTTATTTTGCTTAGTTTAATACACTCTAGTTTAATCCATGTTGTAGCAAATGGCAAGATTTCATTCTTTTTGATCTTTGAGTATTGTTCCATTGTATATGTAGACCATTTCTTCTTTATCTATTCGTCAGTTGATGGACATTTGACTTCTTTCTGTTATTTGGCTATGGTTGATAGTGCTGCTATAAACTTTGGGATGCAGGTGCCCCTTAGAATCAGCATTTTTGTATCCTTTGGATAACTACCCAGCAGTGTAATTGCTGGATCATAAGGTAGAGGGTAGTTCTATTTTTAATTTTTTGAGGAACTTCCATACTATTTTCCAGAGTGGTTGCCCCAGATTGCATTCCCACCAACAGTGCAAAAGAGATCCTCTTTCTCCGCATCCTCACCAACATCTGCTGCTTCCTGAGTTGTTCATTTTAGCTATTCTGACAGGTGTGAGGAGGTATCTCATCGTGATTTTGGTTTTTATTTCTCTGATGATGAGTAATGTTGAACATCTTTTCATGTGTCTATTAGCCACCTGGATGTCTTCTTTGGAAAAGTGTCTATTCATGTCTTCTGCCCATTTCTTTACTGGATTATTTGTTTTTTGAGGTTGAGTTTATTAAGTTCTTCATAGATTTTGGATAATAACGCTTTATCCAATATGTCATTTGCAAATATCTTCCTTTCTGTTGATTGCCTTTTAATTTTGTTGATTGTTTCCTTCGCTGTGCAGAAGATTTTTATCTTGATGAGGTCCAAAAGTTCATTTTTGCTTGTGTCCCTTGTCTCTGGAGACATTTCTAGCAAGAAGTTGTGGCTGAGGTCAAAAAGGTTGCTTCTTATTTTCTCCTGTAGGATTTTGTTAGTTTCCTGCCTTACATTTAGGTCTTTCATCTATTTTGAATTTATTTTTGTGTATGGTGTAAGAAAGTGGTCCAGGTTCATTCCTGTGCATATCACTGTCCAATTTTCCCAGCACTATTTGCTGAAGATACTGTGTTTTTTTCCCATTGGATACTCTTTTCCTGCTTTGTCAAAGATTAGTTAGTGATACATTTGTGGATCTCTGTCTGGGCTCTCTGTTCTGTTCCATCGACATCTGTGTCTGTTTTTGTGCCAGTACCACACCGTCTTGATGAGTACAGCTTTGTTACACAGCTTGAAGTCCAGCATTGTGATGCCTCCAGCTTTGGTTTTCTGTTTCAACATTACTTTGGCTATTCGAGGTCTTTTGTGATTCCATACAAATTTTAGGATTATTTGTTTCAGCTCTGTGAAGAATGTTGGTGTTATTTTGATAGGGATTGCATTGAATGTGTAGATTGCTTTGAGTAGTATAGATATTTTAACAATGTTTGTTCTTCCAACCCATGAGCATGGAATGTTTTTCCATTTCTTTGTGTCTTCCTCCATTTCTTTCATAAACTTTCCATAGTTTTCAGCGTACAGAACTTCTACCTCTTTGAATAGGTTTATTCCTAGGTATCTTATATTTTTGGTACAGTTGTAAATGGGATCCATTCCTTGATTTCTCTTTCTGCTGCTTCATTATTGGTGTATAGAAATGCAAATGACTTTTGTACATTGATTTTATAACCTACAACTGCTGAATCCATGTATCAGTTCTTGCAGTTTTTTGGTGGAGTCTTTCAGGGGGTGGATCCAACATGTTGGTGGAATCTTTCGTTTTTTTCCTCATACAGCGTCTTGTATGTCATCTGTGAAGAGTGAAAGTTTGACTTCCCCTTTGCCAATTGGTTTGCCTTTTATTTCTTTGTGTTGTCTGATTGCTGAGGCCAGGACTTCCAGCACTATATTAAACAATAGTGGTTAGAGTGGACATCTCTGTCGTGTTCCAGACTTTAGGGTGAAGGGGAATGCTCCCAGCTTTTCCCCATATTGGCTGTAGGCCTTTCATATATGGCTTTTATGACATTTAGATTTCTTTAAGATAAAATAAGCAAAGGGAAACTTTCCAAAAGAAACAGAAGGCAAAGGAGAGTTTTCAGATTTCAGGTCAGCCTTGACAGATTCTGGAGGAGGTGATCAGATCAGATTAGGGGATACATCAGCACAGTGTATATGGGTTTATGGTCTAAAATTCCAGGACTTCTATTACTGAGTTCAAAGTCTTTATGGCAACATGCAGATTCTTAGGAAGGTAGCTAATCACTTCAGGTATTGTTTTTATTCTTGATAATCGGTGGAGCGGGATATCTACACCCTCACATAGCTCTTACTGATGTGGTCCTCTGACACTGAGGACAAGGACAGGCAGCACTATACTGTCCTCAGAGTGCTCTTTTCTCTTCGTTACTGCTGTAGAACAAAGAGAATTATTAAGAGAAGACCATTTTGTTTAAAATTAATTCCATTTAAGCAAGCAGGACGATGTTTAATTAATTTTGTTAAGAGTTGTAGCCAAAAGGATTTGTAAAATGTTTGGGGGCTTAAAGAGATAAAGCCAGAAAGCCTTAGTTACTAGATAATGCAACTAGTCTTAATAACTGATCCCCTGAGGGTTTCTGATAACCAAGCTCAGGCTCTATTAAGAAAATCATCATGAAACTAAAAGATATTTACCAAGGATAAGAAAGACTGGAACTGGTAATTAATCCTTCTCACTATTAAACAGAGATTAGGTCCTCATGGGATTCTTACAAATTTGAGCTCCCATAGTTCAAAATAGATTTTGAAATATTGGAGACAGCCCAAAGAAGACCAACCTGAATAACTTAAAAACTGCCCATTTTTTATAAGGAAAAATGAAACACTTACTTATTTGGAAAAAGAGAAGACTCAGGAATGATCATTTGTGTTTTCAATCCTATATTAGGACAAGTAATTTAGGTATTGCCTTCTCACAAAACAACTGCATTAGTAGACAGTGTTATGAAGCCCAAGGACAGCATCACTTAAACCAACAGGTGACCAAAGGACAGTGTGAAAATATTAGTTCTGAAAATAGAGACTTATAGGTTCGGTCAGAGTCTTCCAGAAAACAAGGGACTCCATAGATGCCACCTTTGTCACCTGACAATGTGTGCAGAGTATTAGACTAAATAATGCAGCAAGAAGAAAAAAATTAGGTATTTTCATGGATAGTCTATTCATCTGTTTTTATCCCAAAGCACCTAGAAGAGGCTAAAAACTGGTGACAGGTAAACAGCCTAGAATCTAAGAAACTGAGAGATGCCACTGTCTTTTTACCTTCACCCATATCCCTTAGATGAGCTCAGTAACATCAGGGAACTTGACCCAATTTGGTTTTCTCTTTGTGTCACATGTGACCTTAGAGAATTAACTGATTGAGTGCCACCCACCTGGGAATGGAGAACTACTCTGATCGAGAACGTGTCGGGAGAGTTAACAATAGGTAAACTCATCTAGCATGCACTGTGGGACAGCGCTGTAACACAGCCAGTGTAGGAACCCAGCTTCATGCCTTTTTGTAGAAATGCTTCTGAAAGTAGCCTCCACATGATGTGAAACTGCAGGATGCAGGGAAGGAGTCCCTACCCCCCAGGATGGCCTCTCTGCTATTGGAGAGGTCTTGATAGATTCTGCACTTTATCCAGTATCACTGCTTCCATTACAAATAAAACTGGTCCCAAGGAAAATAACTCACACTGAGCACAGATCATGTGGAAGCAGGTGTGCGTGATGAGGATGACTGACTGTGCCCTGAATCCCCAAAAATTGGGGGTAGGAGGGAGAATAGGAGGGAAGGCAGAAAGAGGAGAGTCTTGAAGACAGACTTTCCTCCATCAGTTTGCCCTCACCTGCTTTCAAAATTCAATACAGCTATTCACTTCTGGTCAGTGAAAAAGAATTCCTGATGCACAGGTTAGAAGCAGACACCTGGATTTATGAAAGCATGCCAGAATACATGACATAAGTTTCATCTTCCTCTAGAACTTTTGCAGTGTGAATGGAAGTGGAGAGAGGAGATTTGACACAAATGTACTTTGTCTCCATACCTGTAGTAAGGCTCAGTTTCACAAACCATGTCAGGTACCAGGAGCCTACAACAAATCTTGTATTCTGTGGGAAAAACGTTTTTATGTAATCTGATTTGTTTGGTTCTGATAGATAAGAGAGGAAAAGGAGACTTTTTTTTCCAAAACACTCAGATCATATTTATGCATTGTTTCAGGGCATATTTTTCTTTGTAAATGGGAATGCAAAGCGTTTATTGTTTCTTTGATCTCAGAATGTTCCAAGCAATAAAAAAATGGATTTTTTTTTACTTTCCCGGCATTAAACAGGTAAGGCTTTTGCCACATTTACTGAATTTCATTTAACATTAATGAAAAGTGAAGAAAGCAATGCTAGACACGCAAGGAAAATTATTTCTTATTAGAACATTTCTAAAATATCCATTTCTAGTATCACTGTATACATTAACTTTTTCTTAATTGGTGAGCTTGTTATAGATTAAATATATTAAAACCAACTTTTTGCATTTAAAATGTTTAAGGCGACATGTTGGCAATTAGAACTCCTTTAACATATTTCAAGAACTCTATACACTATGGCATTTGGATTCGACTGCTTATTTTGAGTGACTATAAAGTAATTTGGGGTTTTTAAAGACTGAGAAGCATTTCTCAAGGTTAGCTTTTCCAAACAGAAAATTGAGTGTTATAAATTCCACCTCCCACAGACCAGAATTCACAACCATTGGTCAGGGGCACATACTACTGGCTCAGCGTCCTCAGTCACTTCGTGCCATTTCACCAAGTAGGAGCCAAAGGTAAGTTTTTACAATTGCTTTCTTATTGGGTGAGATACTTTCTTTTCTCCTCTAACAACTTTTTGAGAAATAATTCAACTTGCTTTCATATTTCATGGTGAACTTTGATTCAATGGTTTAGGTTTAAGTTTGTTATTTTACGTTTATATTACTCTTGGAAAACTCAACTTTTTAATTAGCTCAGGAATTAATAACACACAGTAAAATGGTTGATCTTAACAGCCAGGATAGATGCCAATAAAATTGTAGTAGCTTCCAATATATTCCTTAAATCAAGTGCCCTGACACTGACCATGTTTCTTGCCATTATAGACATGCACTATTGATTAGCATTGTTGAAATATCATGCAAAAGAAGAAAAAGGGAGATTTCAGGCGTTTAAAAATGTATTGATGATTATATGGCAATTATGCATTTAGAATGTCTTTATAAACTATATATTTTAAAGTTTTATTATAAGCATAATTTTCAAAATATCATGAAATGGTATAAAGTGGGCAACAAGTTCAAAGATACAACATTAAATACGAGTATAGTTACTTGGAGGAAGAAATGTACTTTTTAAACTAAGCATAGATAGGTGTTCTTCATATTTCTGGGGTTTGCACAGACTGTCTCATTGCTGATGACTTTGAGGGATATGCCCAAAGCAAATAAACTCTAAGAATGTAGACACATACTCACATTTATAGTTTGAAGTGAGAAAAAAATCATCAGCAAGTACATAATTACTTTGAACAATGAAAGTGGCCAGAAATGCAGAAGGAAATGTAAAAAGAAAAGATTTTCTCTAGGTTAGTGGGGTCTACAGTTAATGTTTTCCACTCGACTATGGAAGAATGGTTTGTGGAAAATTTGTAAATCACACTGTTTGATTAAGCAGGACTTTGCTGGTGATTGTGTACGACAGTTCGAAATCTGCAATCCTGCAAAGACCCCTGCAAAGGCAAGTGACATAGAGGCTTGGCTTATCCAGGATGGATAAAAAAATTACTTGAAGAAATCATAGGAGGGAATAAAAAGGAGCTCCTTGTACTGCTTCTTATTCTCGGAGGAATTTCATATGCCTCTGCCTAAACCTGCTTCATAAAGACTTTCTTTCAAGTAACTGAAGGTCAGTTTGTCTGCCAGTGCATTCAAGTTTAAAAGTAATATTTATCATGAATTCCCTTTTATACGTGTGTATAGGTACAAAACACCATAGGCACTGTTCTTGAAGTAAACCTGAGAAGTGTATTCAAAATACAACACCTTTAAAATTAGACATGCTTGATAAGAAAAGTTTTCCAGATTCTTTGCCTCCTCGAAAAATGATTACCAGGTAACATTTTTGATAAGCCCAATTTAGATGTTTAAAATTAAACGTGAGAGGTTTTTTCCCCCTAAAACTAGAACGTATTCAAAGGAGTACATACAGAACTAAAATAATTAAAATGGTAAGACCTTGATCGAATCCCCCCGCCACGATGTTACCATGGAAAATAAGAATTGTGCTTAACAAAGAATTACGAAACAAAAACTTCTTAATCTTATGTGTGTGGAAATCCTCCTCCAAGAAAATCTTGCCTTATAGTGTCTTTTAGGCATGTATTCTGACTGATTCTGAGTTTAAAGCTTAGATAGCTATGAAGAACTGAAATAAAACACGAAGGACTAAAGAAAAAATCATTTTCTGCCTCATTTGGTTAAGAATAAGTTTTGAAAAATATTGCATGAAATAGTAAATTATACACATATTAAATTATGCATACATCAATGATACCCAGAGGCAACAAGGAAGTAAAAAAGAAAAAAAAAAAGAAAACCTTCATTATTTTGTCTGGAAAAAGCCATAGGCTTAAATGTGCAAGAAACACTTATGAGTCCTAGTTAGATCGCTAGTCAACTCTGCCTCGGTTTCCTCATCTGTAAAATGGAGTTACGGTTATAAGTCCTCCGCCACCTCCTTCTCCTTCCTACATCCCAGAGTTGATGAAAGAAACTTAATGTTTAGTAAAAGGTAAAACTCTAAGGCAAAGGCTTTCATGAACAAGTGTATCACAATATTTCTGTGTCCCCTTTTTCCCTGTGTTTCTGTATGAAAGAAACTTAATTTCACTGTAATGTCTATATCTACTGTAAAAATGTGGATAGGTTTGTGAATTAATTTGAACATCTGCTATGAATAGCCTTCAGAATCCGTATAATTTCATGTGTTATGTTTATAAATGATCCATATAAAGAAAGCTACCAGCTTGAGTTTCACAGTGTCGAACTGTGAATTTATCATTCCTAGTTAGTGGAAACTATTCCTAAGTTATTATCAATTAGATATTTATACATTTAAGTATTTTTTGTTAGGAAAGCTTGAAAAATGAAAATGTTAGCAAGACTCATTCTGGGACTTGTCATCTTTGATGCTGCTGTGACTGCTCCCACTCTGGACCCCATCAACTATGACTCAGAAACTTACGATGCCACTTTGGACGACCTGGATAATTTATACAACTATGAAAACATACCTATTGGTCAAGCTGAGGTAACTGATTCCTGCCTCTCTTGAGACTTTTAAAAGCATGAATATGGGGAGTTATTGAGATTTGCTCTCTTCAAATAGATTTTTGTTTATTTATAAATAGAGATGTTCTACCTTAATGGTTTCATATGAACACTTTCTCCACAATCTGTTCAATCTGTTGGAAGTTAACATTGGGACACTCTTTTGCTTTCGCCTGGTTCACTTCATTTTCTTTATATCTTCTCACAAATTAAAACAACAATAACAAAAAAGAGTTTCTTTCAAGTTAGAACAGAGAGCATTAGAGGAAAAGAGTGGAAATAGTACACGTGTGATAATAAGAGGAAAATAAATTTGAATAAAATAAGAATGCAAAGAAAGGGCAGTGATTTGGAACTCCACTGTGTTCCAAGAGTGAGGGTGCTTTTCTAAATGACGGATTATCTCTCAGCTAATGTAGGCATTGGCAAGGTTACAGCCCATTACATAAATCTGATATGACATGTTTCCAATTAAATGTTAGACTTTTTACATAACTAAAGGATACAGACTAATTTCTTAAATCAAAACACAAATAGACCTTGAAATGTTGGAGGGTAATTAATGTACAACATTGACAAAAACTAATTAAGCATAAATCAACCAAAAGGGAAGTTACATCACCTTTACAGGATCATAACATATTTTGGGCAGTCACTCGAGTGTAAGTCTTGTTAGAATAATTACTTTTGGTAACTAGGGAAATAAAATATTTTGACAAAAGCACTTATTTAAATTGTATGGACATAGCTATATCTTTATTAAGAGGATATGCATTCTTGTTATTGTTTATGTTGCCTTATGTCAAATTTTTGCAACGCGATGACTCTCACATCTTCTTCCCCACCCCATTTTCCTTTCCATCCTCCTCTCTTTTGTTTTTACGCTCTTCCCACCCCATTCCTTCTCTGTCTCCCTCTTTCCTTATTTTTAGTAAAGTTTTAGGCTTGACAGAAGACCACTTGTCTTCTGCACATTTGGTTGTGATTGTTTTCCAAGTCTTTATACATTGTTTGATTCATTTTGCTGTATGACTTCTACTATGTTAAGGGAATTTTCTGTAGAGTTTATAGTCATTAACACTAGTCTTGCTATACATGTTCTCTAGATCTCCAATCTAATGCATCAGTTTAGAATATAAGGAGAAGCTTTGTTAGTGCTTAACTCCTCTGCTCTGCTCCTTTTCCCATTTTGCATAAATATTAAAAAAAAGACTCAGTATGTATCTGCAGTTATCTACCAAGCTAAATATTTTAGTTTTAAATGTACTGTCATTCCTCCAAAAGATATTTCATAAGATCAAAGATGTTTGATGAGTATCATCAGTGAATCCTCTGTTTTGAGTAGGCCTGTGGAGTGGGTTCAAGGCTGCCCTAGATAAAATTTTGAAGGAGATGAGCTTTATCTGTAGACCTCTTTGAAGCCATTCCTTGATGTCAGAATCCCTTTTTGCTGCACAGACATTCTCAAGAGATTCTGAAGTTCTTTGTGCCATCAAGAAGCTTAAGGTGATAAATGTATCTCTATAAAGATGGTTTCGTATCCAACCCTTCCTCAGTATTTGCTTATTCTGGAAGAGCAACCTTCTTGCAAGGTACCAAATATGTGGCATTGTATCCTGTTACCTCATTCAAATATGCTTAATTTTCACACTGACGTAGCCAAACTCAGCATCCTTAACAACTCTCTCCAGAGAGCCACAAAATAATCTCTTGTTGATGACTGAAATACATAAGTCATCCCTGATTTAATGATCTTTTGTGATGAAGAAAACCAGTTTATAGATAGATGATATACATATACATATATACCTGTGCTATAATGAAAATGTAACACATTTGAAAACAAACAATGCATAATTTTTTAATTTTACCAAGTTGGTCCAGTAGCAAAAACCAATTCACCAATCCACCCACCCACCACCTATGAAAGAACAAAATACAAAAACAATGTAATATAATAAATAAAAGGACCTGAGGAATAAAATTCAGAACTGAAGCTCAGATCTTAACAAGTTGTTAATGTAAATTGCTTTAGAAACAAAGAAATAATATTCAATTCCTTATGAGAAGATGTGAAACGAAGCCAATAGATCCAGCCATGCTGCATGGATTCTAGAATATAGTTACTCATTATATGAATTTCTTGACTTTAGTCATGGAAATTCAGATTCTGACAACTCCTGATAAGCTTATTTATCTCATATTTATCAACTAAGAACAGTTGTTCTACATTTTCTTATTCCTGTATGACACTTTTTGAGTGAACACACTGGTAACTTACCCATATAAGGTACAGTTGATAAAAAAAATTCATGGTAAATGAAGCACATGGAGAATGGTAAGATAAGGTTCTTTTCTTTTATGTCTTCAATCCCAAGAGTGTGGTTCTGACTATGTCAGTCTAGAATTTATTTCATTTCTAGAAAAGGCAAGTTTATATTTTAAAATTATAAATTTATAGAATAACCGAGCAATGTTTCTAAAATATATGCCAGTTTCTTTCTTACAAATTTTAAGACTTGCATCTTGGGCCAATATAATAGACCCTCTAGACTTTGAATGATTTACCCTTAAGGCCTTAGACATATGAGGTAGGCAGAAATCTAAGATGTCCCCTAAGTGACTCCTTCCCTGGTGTGTCCATGCCCTCTATAATTCTCAACATCATAACTGTATTGGGATATCAGGCTTATAATTAGGTTATTTTATATGGCACAACTGAAATTTAAAAAGGGAGATTCTACTGGTTGGCTTGATCTATACTAATGAGTCCTTTAAAACAGTGTCTTGAGGTCAGGGACAAATTTTAAAGCATGAAATGAATTCAAGGAAATGGAAAACTATTTGTTGCTGGCTTTAAAGATGGATGGGTCCACATAGCAAGGAATGCAGGAAGTCTCTAAATTTTGAGAGTGGCTGACAGCCAGAGAGCATATGGAAACCACAGTCCTATAGACATAAGGAACCCAGAGGTATACCTGAGATCACAGCCCTGGCCATTAGCTTGATTTTAGCCTTGTGAGACCCTGGGCAGATGTCTGGCCATTCCTGGACTTCTGACCATTCCCGGCCACTCCTGGACTTCCGACTCACAGAAACTGTTAGTTAAAAATGGGTATAGATTTAAGCTGCTAAATGTATAGCAATTTGCTTTGCAGCCATAGAAAACTAATACAATATGTAATAATGTAAATTTTTTTCTGAAAACCAAATTTGAATTGTACTGCTGCAAGGCTTGCATTTGTGAATACAGTGATTTATCTAGCAATGAGCCAAACCACCCCTCCAACCCCAGAGTTAGAATCTCAATAGAGCTTTGTCGATTTCTACTGGTGGTAGTATATTCATTACCTCCCTAGTGAGTGAAAGGGTCATGAAAGAATTTCTAGTTTTGAAAATGACATGCAGGAATAGTATTCAGACTGCTGACTTAAGTGATTTCTGATGATTTAGAATATTCAGAATCTGCTGGATTCTGTGTTAGAAGCAGATCTTAGGCTCAGCAATTCCATCATAATGCTCTATGTTACCCAGTGGATAATGGATAAACTTGCTGGTATAACATAAATTTTTTTCAGTCTTTTACTTAGCCTTTATTTTAATTTAATGGTACAAGTGAGAATTGGTTACAAGCAGTAAGACAAAACTATGAACTTTTTGCTTTCTGATGAATATTAGCTAACCTTGATTGAGCACTTTTTATGTGCTGAGTACTATTCTAGGCCTGTCACATGCATGATCTCCTTACTCACAACAAAACTAGGAAGTGATATTGTTCTTTTCATTGAATACATGAGACTATTGAGATAAAGAGCGGTTAAGTAACTTGATTAAGATCATAATTGTTAATGACATATAATTAT
Organism: Prionailurus viverrinus; assembly: GCF_022837055.1. Classification (NCBI taxonomy): domain Eukaryota; kingdom Metazoa; phylum Chordata; class Mammalia; order Carnivora; family Felidae; genus Prionailurus; species Prionailurus viverrinus. Next base: position 110,200,125 of record NC_062567.1, on the reverse strand, counting down.
AGTGATATTATCTTCTCGTATCAGAAAATAATTTCCAGCAGGTTAATAAAAAAAATATTATCCTCCCTCCATTTTCTACCATTTTCCAAATTGTCCTTTTAACTTGATACTTGTTTTAGTAGAACTGAATGCTGGTGCTCCAACACTGCTAAAAGCATTTGTTCTATGGGTGAATAATGTAATCTAGAAGTAAATTTTAGAGACAGTTGACTTACCCAACTTGTGAGAAAGAATGGCTTAAGACTACTTCAGGAGCTCCTGTGTGGCTCAGTAGGTTGAGCATCTGACTTCGGCTCAAGTCATGATCTCGTGGTTTGTGAGTTGGAGCCCCATGTCGGATGCTAGCTCGGAGCCTGCAGCCTGCTTCAGATTCTGTCTCCCTCTCTCTCTGTCCCTCCTCCACTTGTGCTCTGTCTCTCTCTGTCTCCCAAAAATGAATAAATGTAAAAAAAATTAAGTTAAAATAAAAAAAGACTACTTCAAAGATTAATTGTAGATAGTCATCCTCCAACATAGTATATCTATGCTATGGGGAATAGCCTATAGCTATCTCTCTATGTCTCTATTTCTATCCATCTATCTATCTATCCATCTATCTAACATCTATCTATCCATCCATCCAATGTAGATGTAGATATAGATATAGATACAAATATAAATATAGATAGATATATAAAATCATAAATATTTGGTGGTTTAGATTCCACGGAAACATTTTGTTATTTGCCTTAAAGTTTTCATCAGAACACAGTTAAAAATTTGATATTCTTTGAGTGATTTAAACTGAGACTGTATTTTTGATTAAGGTAGGTATTTGATGCTTCCGTTTCCATGGTATAGTTTTGGGGTTATTGATTACTCATTTCTTTTAGGTCTCAGAAAAACATTGGCCTGCCCATGAGTTATTTCCTTTGCCCAGAAAAGTACTCAGTGGCAGTATTCGTATTTATGGAGCATATGAACTTCCATTCCTGCAGTAACCTTTCCTTGGCTCCATCCAATCAGATTTACCCTCCCCTATCCTGCCTCACTCTAGTCTTATATAATTACTTGTACTTAATTGCATCTGCAGTGTCTCTGCATCTTTAATAAACACCATAAATGTTGTATCACAGAGCCCTGTGGAGCACTTGGTTGTACTTAATGTGGGACAGCATGAGGGGCACTTACAGTGATGCCATACAATGCTCTTCAGGAGGCTATGGGGTAGACATTTCTCTCAGGCCTCAGTACCCAAATGGGTTGCAAATTTTCAGGAATGTGCTTATTTTCTGGGCTCTACATCTTGTAAATAATTGTGTTTGTCATTTTGCTCAGAAATTTGTGCCCTGAATTTTTGCTGCATTCTTTCCTCATTTTATATTACTTCCCCCACCTTTACTTTCCCATCATCCTAATCTCCTCGTGTAGATTGTTTGAAGAATTACCATACGTGCTTTTAAAACTGCCTCATATACTTTCTGGAATAGGATGGAGTAAGCATTCATAGATAAATGGCAATAACTAATAAAGGGATATCAGTAATAATTGACCCATAGGGATTTTTTTGAATGAAAGGTGCCTTCTTTGCTATTACTCTCCATTGATCTTAAAATTAGGCCATTGTTTTCTTTTTCATAAGGAGAATAAGTAGTGAACTTATTTAAAATCATCCCAAAGAAAATCACCATTGAAAGAAATGAATTAAGCTTAAAAAATAGCTTTCAGGGATGAAGAAGTGATAAGATTCATCAAAGGAATGAAAGTTAAATTTAGTGGAGTTGTAGAAATGGGCAAGTATTCAGTGAAGGCAGTTGTATCCAGGAACAGTTGAACAATGGTTTCTTTTCAGTTGCCATAATGGTAATATGATGCCATGCAGAATAATTTTAGAACAAATGTTGGTGCCCTGTAACACTAGAAATTGCTTAAGAAAATGACATTAACTTTGAGCTACTCATAGAATCAATGTCCACTTCAGATAATGATATATAAAAAGTATTTTAATTAGGTTATCTAAATATGATAAATTGGTATAGAGCTTTGGTAATGCTAACAGATAACATCTTTGTATTTTCTGAACAGAAAGCAATTAATTAGTAATATTTCTACTATTTATTTCCTCTGGTAATAAAGATATGGAATACTTTTATCTTTTATCTTTTTTTTTACCTTTATATTTGGAATGATGTCTCACTTTGGCCAGTTTATGAAATATATTTAAACGTTTCAAACTTATGGTTTGCATATAAAATACTTTTTTTTGGAAGAAGTAACTTAAACTCAGCCTGAATTAAATGTTCTTTTCAGAATTTGGCAAAAAATAAAAGCTAATATTTCTCCTCACCCTCCCTCCTCACCAAAGACACTCTGGAGAAAGTGGGGGGGGGAGTAGAATTTTGCTGATGAGCTTTTAATATGGTTGTCTGATTGACTTTCCATATGCTTCTTTTAAAAACGTGTTAAACTATTTGAATCTCATTTTAAAACTATTTGAAAACTTTAAGAAAATGCAACAAATATGCAATCATATAGGCTCATCAGGAAACAAAAGAACACTGATAGTCTTTGCCAGTGACTTATTTGTGTTTGTATTATACATTATTTATGAGACCACAAGCCTAAGTTAATTCTCATAACTATCCTTTGAAATGATAAATTATTTTATTATTATTATTATTATTATTATTAACAATTGAAGATCAGAATTTTGCCCAAGGTTATTCAGCTAGTACGTTTCAGAGTAAAATTTAAACCAGATTGTTTTAATGCCAAACCAGAGAGACTTTGGCATTAAAAGCTTCCATTATTTTCCTTCTTCTTCTCTTTAATCTTTACTTCTTTTAGCTGTGTCCAATATTGAGGTTTCTTTCCTCTGAGGTTAAGTAATTTGATTATTAGGAATCAGAAAAGCAAGAATTTTCAAGTGATTATAATTAACACAATATCTAAGCATCTGTCTTAGCTGTCAAAGTATTTAAGGGAGCAAGAGGTAAGACAATCCCTCTGAACTGAAAGCTGCTTTGTGAGAAATGTGAGGATTGAGCAGTCTTCGCCAAACACATTTCTTCCTCATCCATTTTCAAGATAAAATAGAAAATAAGATACAGCTTTCATTGCCAGCGTCCATGGTCACATTCTTTTAGATAATTAATATGGATCAGTTAAATCAATTTGTACACCAGGCTGATATTTAGAGAAGAATTCCACCACACTTAAGATATCTACGTGCCAGTCTATGAAATCCTTATGAATGCTTCGCTAGTAACCCAGGCTGAATATATGAGAACCTTTTAACACCTTTGGAAGCCAATTGTTGACATAATGGTAACAACAAGGAATAGCTTCAAGATTTCTTATCAACTGTGTGGGACAATTTTGAGAAAAGAGAAATTTAAAATTCCATTCCGTTTAACAAAAACCTTATTCTGTTTTTGAATGAAAACAGAATGAGAATCCAAATAACATTCTGGATTTCTATTTTTTTTTTAATGAGAAGCAGATCTGTAATTTAAATATTTTCTGCTGAAGGCCTGGACTTACTGGTTAGGAATTGACTGGCAGAGTGAGGATCTTAATCAAAATGAATACATAGGTGAGGACATTTGTTTTCCAATCTGACTTTGGTTGCGCATTTAAATTATTAAACCACACACTACAAAGAATAATGTAACAAACCACTAACTTTGGTATTAACCCAAAACTGTGGTTAACCACAGTCGTCAGATTAGTGCCTGATTCAGTAAATCGTAGTGCATGGAGGGACAAAGCAATGTATGTTCTTGACAGGCAGACAATTCTCCCCAAAAGGGAAGATGAACCACTCAGTCCTAGTATCTTCTGCCATCCACCAATTAGCCTAGTCATTCTTCTTCAGGAAGAGTGAATGAAAGATGCACTCACCTCCCAGGATGGTGGCCTTCAAGCCATTAGGCTTAACTATTAAGTTCAAGATAGCTCTTCCCATTTTTAGGACAATCACGCTCCCATCTTTATGAGACCTACCACCATGACAGTCAGCACTCTTAGGCATGTATGGCAGAATGGCAGAATGTAGATTTTGATCCCAAAAGCTCTGAAATGGATCCAAGAACATCAGTGAATTTATCTCAAAGGCCGTCCTGCACCTGAGATTGATATCTCACTCTCACTTGTATGTTCTACCTAAAATTATATCAAGCCACATTAATAATAGAGCTTAGGAAAGACTCTGAAATGAAATGAAATTCTGGGTAAATATACTCCAATAAAACAATTCCAAGGGTGCCTGGGTGGCTCAGTCAGTTAAGCCTCCGACTTTGGCTCAGGTCATGATCTCACAGTTCCTGAGTTCGAGCCCCATGTCGGGCTCTGTGCTGACAGCTCAAAGCGTAAAGCCTGCTTTGGATTATGTGTCTCCCTCTCTCTATGCCTCCCCTGACTCTCTCTCTCTCTCTCTCTCTCTCTCAAAATAAGTAAACATTAAAAAAAATTCCAGAAACATAAAGATAACACAAATCTGTGTATATTTCCCCTACTTCTATGAAGCTTGTGTGGAAAAATAAAGGACCAAAGATTAATATCCATCTCCTGCAAATTAAAGTCTGAATTTGTTTAAATCCAAAGAGATTACAGTACAAAATCAGCATTGTTTGACTTTGATTGAAAAAGCCAAAGAACTTCCTTTTCCTAATTCTTTTTGCTTCTCTTCATCTTACCTGGGCCAAGCTGGACTCTCTCGGTAACACCATGACTGAATTCTTCCAGATACAGGTGTAGTTCCTTCAGAAGCACATACTTTGCTAGTAGGTCACTACAGTCTCCCATGACTTTGATATTTTAAGAGAACGAAGCGTTAAGTGTGCATGCAGTATTATCACAAAAATGGCCCTAACCCCCATCAGATTTAAAGAACAAATTAATCCCGAGTCTCCAAAATTAATTATTCCAAGCAAAAGGGTATTCCCCCAGACCAGTACATAGTGTTGGCAGATACTCAAGAAGAAACCTGGAGCTACCTAAGAAAAATCAGGAGATGGAAACAAAACAAAACCAAACAAAACCATGGTTTAGCCTCATCCAGATGTTGGTCAGCTGATGTTTATTGTCCCTAGTTTGCAACTTTGAGCTCAAACACTGGGAGAAATCTCCCATCAGGAGTTCAATTATGGCACAGTTTTACCATTCTCAGAGTAGCTTTTCTCAAAACGTAGTTTCTGAACTAGCAGTATCAGCATCACCTGGGAGCTAGTCAGGAATGCAAATTCTCAGGTCCCAACCCAGACCTACTGAGTCAGAAACTCTAGAGAGAGCCAGGAATCAGCGATTTTAACTCCTCTGTCATTCTGATGCACCTGTGGTTTGAGCAGCACTGAACTAGGAAACACTCCCTAAAATAATGGCTCTTTTCTCAGAGTAGCATTTGAGATATTTTTGTTTTCCAGCATCTTTTTAAAATATACAATGGCGGCTGGCCCAGTTACCAGGTCAATCAAAGTTTCTTCCTCTTTTTGCATACTCAAAGCCTTTGAGTGTCTAATTTCCTGCTAACTTCTGGGTTTCTGGCACCTGATTCTGAATTGTGTATTCTGTCAGGTGACAGATTATCTTGTGAACAAGAATTTTCAGCCAGTAGGGTTCTCCAGCTTGAAAGCTATGCCAGTGGCTTATCCATGGCTTCCTGCTATGGAATTCAAGAAATTTACCTCCCAGAGACCTTTCCCTTCTTCCCCAAGTTTTTGTTTGTTTGTTTTGTTTTTTGTTTTTTGTTTTTTTTCTTTTTGTTTTTGTTTTTGTTTTTTTTCCCAGCTGGAGAATCAACCTCAGCAGATTCTTGAACTGGAACTGTCATGGATGTTTGTGAAGCTTCTGGCCCTGGAAGCCTAGTGAAAAACAATCCTTCTACCACATTCTCATCAAGAATTTACTAAACTTTCAAAGTTCCAGGACTTCATTAGTATTTCTGTCTCCTACATGCTATTCAGTGAAGTACATTTCCCCTTTAGTGTGGGGGTTCTCAACTTTGGCCACATATTTGAATCACTGCTAGAGCTTTTAGAAATCCTAACGCCTAGGCCACACCCCAGACTATTGAAATCAGAATCTCTTGGGATAGGCCCAGATCCAGTGTTTGACTTCCCTCAGCTGGGAAGTGTGAGTCAGTTGCTGGTTTGTTGTGTTGTTTTTTTTTTTTCTAAATTATTTTAATAGTTCTAAATTATTTTCAAAATTATTTTACATTTTTGGTGCCCATACACTGTATGCCTTCTCATTTTTTTTCCAGTCCAAACTTTTGCTTTTCTAACATACTCCTGTAGATTTTGCCTTGTGGCATCTCACATAATGACATATATTTAAAAAAAAATAGTAAATTATAAATATGCCAGAAATAACATCTTTCAAAAAAAGTTTGGAAATCTTATATTTTAGAGTTGGGTAATCCTACCCTGACCATGTTCTCCCATCATACTAATTTCTAACCTGAGATTGAAAGTGACCTATTATTGTCTTGATTAGCTCTCTTTCAATATGCCTAATTTTCACTAGATCTTCCCCAATTTCCTATATTCATATGGACAAGTCCTGCTTAAACTGGTCTTGAGTTTGCTAGGAATAGAGAGGCTTACCTTATGTTTGTTAAGGTACACACTCACAGGCATGGAAATAGTTCAAGAATTATCGCTTGGTAATGTTGTCCCTCATTAGGTTGTACAATTAGTAGCTTTTGATGTCAACTCAGCCAATATGAGATGCAAATAAGTGAGATCTAAAGGGTAATCACAGTGAATCATGCCAGTCTCTCTGCTCACATTCAGTGTGGGCTTTAAAGAGGTAAATGGTATGGATGCAAATATATATTATACACTCCATTTCTTAACATATGAGAAGAATAACAAAGAAAATAAATATATAAGATATTGAGGCAGGATCAAATTTTCTCATAAGTTATGATATTAAGTTATCTTTGGAGTTATGATATCAAAACTCTCATTAAAGTATTAAATGTGAAAGAAATCAAATCCAGGATATTTAAAATTAAAAAAAATCCTCCTACTAAAATTATACTGAATCTGTAATATAGAGAGAGATAAAGGAGATTGAAAAGGATCAGTACATTCTGATACTGAGAGAAGAAAGGAAGATCATCAAATCAAATATTTTCAAGGCCAATCAACTACTACTTAACAGCCTTCAATTGGCAGGATGATTCAATCCTGAAACTAATAGTAAAAACTTATGGCCATCAACAAATTTAAAGATTTTGATCCCTAGAAAAACAGCACCTCCTTCGCCTTATGCTATTACAAAGCTGACTTACCTATAGTCTTTTGTTCTGGTGCTATGGTCAACAACAATCTTTTGATCATGATTAGTTTCCCGGGTGAGACTACAGAGGCTACAGGGGATATATTGGTGGCAGTAAGTGCCTTCAGGTTAGCATTCTGGTCTAGTTCAGTTTTTGCATTTGTTTAAACAAATTCTGCCTCTAAAAGATACAGTCAGGTTTCTAAATTTGTAAAAAATTTTTAAGGTTTTACCACTGGAACTAAACAGTAGAAATAAATAACATAATAATTATCTATTTCAAAGCTAATTGGCTATTAGCTAGCTGGTCCTCCCTGCTGCACATTTTCCTATTCAAAATGTCTATTATTACCCTCTGATAATATATACATCATCATCATCATCATCATCATCATCACCATGAGTGAATAGCAATTTTATGCAGATAAGTTCTATGTATTAAAAGGCATGGCTTATTATACTTTGTGAATCAATACAGTCTGTGCTAGAAGGAATAATTTGCTTTGTGTAAAGATAGGAAAGATCAAAACTTAAAATATTACTAAATTGCTCTGTCAAAAAAAAAAAAGCTAGAGTTTATAAGGTTCCAAATCTCTTGGTTTTCAGTCCAACTTCTTTGTTTTCAATTACTGTGATTGACTCTCTCTCTCTCTTTCTCTCTCTCTCTCTCTCTCTCTCTCTCACCTCTCTCTCTCTCTCTCTCTCTCTCTCCCCCTATCCTCATGAGATTACTGATTTCAGCCTACACTAAATTGTCCTTCTGGCATCCCTACTTGGGGAATAAGGGAGGTAAGGGGAAAGGGAATGTGAACTGACTTTATTATTAGATAATGTTTCTAAAGCCTTTGCCAAAGTTCTCTTCCAATATTATTTGGAGACATTCAATTAGAACTAGATGATACATTTTGTGAGAACTAAGATATTGAAAATCTATTAAGTTTTTCTGGAGCCTAATGGAATGGTGGTGAATGGAGTCCTTAATAAACAGGGATAAAACTAAAGTAGAAATTTTTTTCTGGCAACTAAAAATGGAATATTGCCACTTTCTGACAATAAGGAAAGGAAATGAGTAAATAAACATGGGAACAACAAAATGCTGTGGTCCCAGAAGAGATACAGACTAGAGAGGATATTATTAAATGAAACCCTCAAATCATCAACTCTCATCTCTCTTGCATTACAATTTTCACCTAAACATTGCATTAAATACAAAGAAACACTACCATTCAGAGTTATGAATTTATGATGAATCACCATCTATTAGGATAGATTTTTTAAAAGCATGAAATAATTTACATGTTTTCATAAATACATCCTAGCAAGTCAATATCAAATATGATTTTATGCTTTTTTGAAGTAAATAGAAAGCCATTAACTAATTTTGATATTGGACTTGTAGAGATTTATTCATAATATATATTTATAAACTCTGATTTAATCTAGTTAATAAAATACTGAGCTTTAAAAATAAGTGAATCGAAATAATTGTGAATTCACTCAAATGTGGTAGTATACCATTTCAGTAAGTATTCCACCAAATAAGCAAAATCAAAGAACAGTTGTTTGTAAGAAAGAAATCAGAGAGGATTGAGTGACACACGCACACAAAATGCATTTATGTTTTCGAATTTCAGTGATCTGTGCCAGGTAAATCAACCCATAACAATATTAAAAATTGTTCCCTCAGTATGATTAAGATATGGATAAGAAAACAAAAATTTAAAAGATCTATGTTAAGGCAAGTTACATTAGTAGCTGTAACAAACAACTCCAAAATCCCAGTGGCTTTACACAATAAAAATTTATATCTTGCTGACATGACTGTCCAATGCAGGTCAATAGGTTTACTGTCCTCCAAGTAGTTATTTAGGGATTCAAACTTCCTTCATGCTAGAACTTCACCATCTTCACCTTGGGACTTCAAGGTCACACTAGTATCTTCTGTTGACAGATGGAGAAAGTATACTTGCGCTTCACTAATTTGGACCAGATGTGGTGCATTACTTCTTTTCCCATTCAATTGGCTAGAACGAACCACATGACCCGATCTAGAGTCAAGGAAAGTAGAGAATGAACTTTAGCTTAATGCCCAGGAGGAAAATGAAACTGTGGTGAATGCATGGAATTGTCTTAGCCATCAAGTTTAACAGACTAAAGCTTCATTCTGACATAATACCTATTTCTCAAAAAAGTTAGAATTACAATAAATGCTGCTTGAATTTTACAATCCACCTATATTGATATTATATGATGCTTCTCACACTTGTCAATTTCAGGGGAGGATTGAATGACTGTCAAGAGCTCCCACAGGGCAATGTGGCCTTGGTATTGTCTTTCGCCTTCAGGATCAGCAACTGACTAACATAATCAATGATGATCAAATCAGATTGTAGGTTGATGAATGATGCCCAGCAAAAACTATATGAGGCTTGAAATTTTGACAAGATAGTCCATTTATGAATGTATAAGGTGAAGCCATTTCCCAGTAGTAAGGCTCACTTCCCTGATCCAGATCCCATCTTTCTCAGAAGGAAGTTTCCTAAGAAACAAGATTATTCAGCAGAAACTTATTTGGCTGAATACAGGTTCAAAATTAAGTAAATCAAGCAGTCTTGTGGCAGGACTAATTAGATTGGAATCCTGGTCTTACTATTTGTGTGACCTCAGACAATTCATTTTAGCCCTCCCATCTCCCATTCTCAGTTTACAAATCTATTAGATGTGCACAATTACTGCACCTTCTACAAAGAGCTGTTCTGATAATTACATATGAATCAGTGGGAAGAACATAACAGTTTCTCACATAGAGTGAATGTTCAGTCCATGCCAGTTATTTTTATCTAGCAGATTATGAGATCCAGTAAAACGTCTCTTCTCCATACCAGAGATGATCTCTTTAGTGACTGCTGCTTATGGCCAACAAATTTAAGATTTCTCTCCTCCAAACAATGCTGGACACAACAACAAATCATTCTTTCCTGAACTCAATTTTTTTAGGCGGTCACTCTCTTCATTTTACTTTTTCTTTAGCTATGTTATTATCACTAAAAAGTCAAGAGTCAGGAAGCTGTTCTCAAAACCTTGGTGAAACAGTCTTTTCTTGTGCGTTTTTAAGGTCAGTTTTACATCATGAGAACAATCTAAAGTGACTTCTTGGAATGGAGACCTCACTGCGACCCTCTCCCTGACCCTATCAGTATTTACACTAAAATATGCATTATTTTCTTGTATTGCCATAGGAACAATTATATCTTCATTCTTAAGTGAATATCAATGAGTCACCAGGGATCTCAGTGTGCACATGCTTTTGCTTTCTTTGTCTTGCAGGATTTACTGTAGTGTCAATAAAGCTGTTAAAAAATAAAATAAAATAAAATAATATTGGGGGGGAAGCTAAGGGATGGAGGGAATACCAAGCAGAACAACTAGCACATGCAAACGTCTTCTAGAAAAAGGAGCATAAGAAATTAAAGATGGGCAATGCTGAAAAAGTTCAGAGTTTGTATGAAATGGAAGAAGGCAACACTAGAAGGGCAAAGCCATGCAGGACCTTGTAAGGCAGAGAGTTTTGAATTTATTTTATTAATAATAACAAACATAAGGGGCGCCTGGGTGGCTCAGTCGGTTAAGCGTCCGACTTCAGCTCAGGTCATGATCTCACAGTCCGTGAGTTCAAGCCCCACTTCGGGCTCTGTGCTGACAGCTCAGAGCCTGGAGATGGCTTCAGATTCTGTGTCTTCCTCTCTCTCTCTGTCCCTCCCCTGCTCATGCTCTGTCTCTCTCTCTGTCTCAAAAATAAATAAAAACATTTTAAAAATTAAAAAAAACAAACATAAAATAAAAACAGCAAAAATAAAAATAGCAAATACTATTAATAATAAATTTCCATGGCACTTACTCTGTGTATTAACATTTTCATCCTAACACAGCTGTACTATATACTATATATACCAGGATGTTACAGGTAGAGAAACTGAGGTTTAGGAAGCAAAGTCCCTCACCCAAGATCTCACAGATAGGCCAGAGTCAAGTTCATCCAGTCAAACCAATATGTTACCTTGCTTCTGCAAGGCCACTGTTCTTGTGGCTATTAAGAACAATAAAATGCCATTTAAAGATTTTAAGCAGAGGTTGGCAGTGATCAGTTCTGTCTTTTAAAGAGCTTATTCTCATTAGAGAGTGAACATATAATTGAGGAGATGCCAACTTCCTGTAAGTAGACTATTGCTGTATTCCTGGCAAGACAGGTAGCGACTTAGATTCTGGCCATAATGGTAGACATAGAAAAAAAAAATAATGGTATTGATAGATGTTTAGAAAATAATACTGACAGGGAAAATGGACATAATGATCATTACTTAAATGTAATGTTTGGCATAGACATTCATTCTGGTTGATTAGGTAACCGTAAAGACTGGCAAAACTTCCAGCATTTACAAATTCACTCATTCATTCAGTGATCTTTTCATCCATTCATGAAGGTAGGAATCGATTGAGTATCCTGAATTCTTTCATAGCTTTCTTTCCGTCACACATCAGTGACATTTTCATTAAGTGTTTCTTTGGAAACTTAAGTTCAGTTTAAGTGCTGAGATCAAAAGATATCAAAATATTAAAACACACACATACACACATACATTATGTTTTTTTAGTTGAAACACATGCTTAGCAGCAGCAAATGACTCTCCATCATCCTAAACAAGTATAAGCAGCATGTTCAGCAAGAGTCTGCAGTGACGGGGTTCCTGGCAAAGGAGGCAATTAGGAAGAGAAGTGTGGCTATTGTTTCCGAACACACTTCTTTTTTCATATTTTTACCATGAACTTAAGACAAATACATTAAGTAGACTCAATGGTAACAATGTTCCTCCAGGTCATTTAGATGTGCTTTTGGATGAGACAAGTGGATTTGATTAAATTTGTTTAAAACCAAATGTTATCACTTAAAATGGTGCTGAGTGCTTTTAGAAGATTTTTCTGTGGACACCTCTTCTGATTATTGGAGAATGAAAGTCTGAAATCTTTTGCAGTATTATTGATAATGAGATAAATATCGCTGGTAAAAGTCTCAGTACACATAACCTGGTCCAAGAAATGTAACTGAATCATTCTTCACTGAGTCCTTATGTCTCCAGGGGGCAGGGACCTCATCTAAGACCCTTGTGAGTTATTTCAGACCCCTTTTCCCAGGGATTGTATTGGGCTTACATGGAGTCAAGGCTGTGAAAGGTGCAGAGGCCAAGGTAGGCCTGATGACTCTTTTTGGCACTGTTATTGCTCTAACCTGACATCTGCTGACACTTCACTCTACCCAGGTCACTGCCTGTGGGCTATGCATTTGTCATCTCTGGTACAGATGTACTCTTTTATGTAGATAGTTTATGTCCACCATGACTACAGTTCTAAAGCCAGGTAAACAAGAGGATAGCTTAGGGGCACCTGGGTGGCTCAGTTAGTTGAGCATCTGACTGTTGATTTCAGCTCAGTTCATAGTTCCAGGGTCGTGGGATCAAGCCTTGTGTCTGGCTCTGTGAGGAGCATGGAGCCTGCTTAAGATTCCGTCTCTCTCTTCTCTCTGTCTCTCTCTCTCTCTCCCTCTGCCCTTCTCTCTAGTTTGTGTGAGCTCTCTCTCTTTCAAAAAGAAAAAAAGAAAAAGAAAGAAAAAGAAAAAGCTTACTGCACCCCAGTCAACTCAGAGACGTGCCTTGCTGGTGTTATGTCAAGAAGATATAGGGGCACCTGAGTGGCTCAGTCGGTTAAGTGTCCACCTCTTGGTTTCAGCAAAAAGCATGCTCTCACAGGTCGTGGGTTCAAGCCCCACATCAGGCTCTCTGTGCTGACAGTGTGGAGCCTGGTTGGGAATTCTCTCTCTCTCTCTCCCTCTCTCTCTCAAAATAAATAAATAAACCTAAAAAAAAAAGATATGCAAGCACAGTGGTGGCTAAGTTCGAGGCCATGTGCAGGAGTGACCCTTTGTATTTATTGTGTTTGTAAAATCCAGGTAAACATAATAAACAGATCAAAAGAATTCAGTAAAAAAAAAAACCAGTAAAACAAACAGACAAAAACAACAGGTCAGAGTAAAACAAGGAGGTAAAAGGAAAAACAACGGAGGAACATTCGGGAAGAATGAAGATTTCTATCACAGGCTCAGTTATATTTGCGTTTGAGTGTTGCCAGTTGTAGCCTAAGAAAAAGGGGCAGGGATGTTTTCTGGCTATTTGTGTTGATTCCCAAATTTAGGTTTCTGCAGGATAAGCATAAAAGTCAGCCCCATGGAGAGCCAGGTGGCTGTGCTTCCCTGGCCACATTTCTTTGCACGCATTGCCTCATAACTTCATATCGCAGTGTGAAAACTGTTAAAAGAAAGGGGGAAAAAAGACAGAAGCTTAAATCATTTCTATTCAATAGTGAGAATAAATGGGTCTGCAATGCGAAAAGCTTACCAGGAACAGCACTTTGAGTTTATAGTTCTGTAATTTTGCTGAACTGAAAAGGCATTCCTTTCCCTTGGTCTTCAAAATGGTTCAACGTTCACATTTTATTAGCAAGTAAGCATGAACAAAACGGGTTTTGATAAGCACAAAAGCTGTTTTTTGCCTCATTATACTGGATGGCAAGTGAGATCTTACGGCTTCGCATCAAATCAGTGGAAAAACAATTATCTGTAGAAAGTATGTGCAAACATTTTTCCTACAAAGCTAAAGATTCAAGGCGACGTGTCTGGAATGTGTTTCTCCCTTTAGGCTGCCTCCATTCCATGAAACATCTGTCTCAATTTCCGCTCTTCCTGGAGCCTCCTTTTGGTCTCTGCAGATCTATTCCTTCTAAATCTGCTTCATTCTGATCCTGCAGATGGAAACCGTATGTCTCCCTGCTTAAGGAAGTGTGCCCAATCTTCTCAAGTGGAGATTTCTGGCCAAGAGTTACAATATCTTCACGTATGGCTTCCTAATGCACCAAATACAGTATGAGATGCTTTGGGTTTGATTTCATGCTTTAAAATGCATTAAAGTGGGCATTAACACATTCATGATTCTTATCAGTAAAATCTCTAAAGTTAAATATAAAGCTGTGAATTAGATATAGTTTGGACAAGCAAGCTTATATTTAATAAGTACTTGTTGATCATCTATTACGCTACAGCCTTGAGTTACAAAGATAAAATATGTAACTCAGAGTGTACCATGTAGTGGGCTTGGATAGGCAGGAAACTGGCGGAGTCACTACAATACAGGGAGGAAGGGCTGAAAGGGACAGACTCTCCAGAAACAGAAAAAGACACAATTCAGAAGTGTGAACTGACAAAAAAGTTTAGTGTTCCTTTAAAAGAGTAATTTTAGGGGCGCCTGGGTGGCGCAGTCGGTTAAGCGTCCGACTTCAGCCAGGTCACGATCTCGCGGTCCGTGAGTTCGAGCCCCGCGTCGGGCTCTGGGCTGATGGCTCAGAGCCTGGAGCCTGTTTCCGATTCTGTGTCTCCCTCTCTCTCTGCCCCTCCCCCGTTCATGCTCTGTCTCTCTCTGTCACAAAAATAAGTAAACGTTGAAAAAAAAAATTTAAAAAAAAGAGTAATTTTAATTTTCATCTGTGAAGCCACGCATTCAAATTTATTAAAAATAACATTAAATAATAAATGTATCTAATTTTAAATATATTACGATTACCTGAAACAGCTATCTAAAATACCAAAATATCTGGCCTAATTACATACTTACTTCATACATGAAAGTAATATTGTGCATACCATTTGACATTAAATACATTAAAAGGTAATTTGTAGGTTTTTTTTTTTTGCTTATTTAATAAATGTGAATAAAGAAGAAAGGTGGGAAGAATCAAGCAGCCATATAAGGGTAGTAAAAGGAGAATCTGAGATTTCTGGATGCCATCAGGAAAGTAGACTCCCAAAGTGTGTCCTTCATGTTGCCAATGAACTATCTTGAGCAGATTTCCTGCCTAAGGTTATAAGATTGTCAGGAAGGTAGATATTTATTAAGTAATGCAAAGGAATAGACGTTGAGACACGGGGAGGGATTTGAGAGTAAGCGGTTATTCTAAATGCAAATGGTGTTCTTAAAAGCAGTAGTAACTCATTACCTAAAATATGCAAGAAAAGAACACCACGTATAATCTAAAATATAATCTCTGAAAAAATATTTGAGTATTTTTTTTCCATTTTAACAGATGCCTTCTATTGTCAAAACTCTCACAAAGGCCAATTTTAACGAACCCAAATATTGTTGGTAATACTTGTTACTCAAATTAAAATTGAAAGTATATGAGAAATTGCACATGATAAAATCATATCGTTTTCATATATCCATACATATTTTTTTCATTTTAGTAGAAAGGATACTTCTCAGTAAAACTATTGGAAGTGTAAATTGTAAAGAAACAGAATATTTGAATCTAGGAAACTAAGGATGAAAAGGACCAGAGCATACACATTAATTTCTTAATAGTGATTATCTTCAAGCAGAGTGGAATCAGGGTTTCAGGGTGAAGGGGACTTTGGGATTTTATTCTGCACACTCCTGGATTAATTTAAATCTTCCACAACAATAATGCATTCTTGCAATGCTATGTATTTATAAAACAATAAATGAGGTTTTTAAAAAATAAATAATCATATAAGAATGTTTTAAAGAGCAAGATAATCACCCCCCCCCCCCAAAAAAAACATGGGCATTGGAAATTATTACTAAGATTTGAGAAACAAAATTAATTAAACCCTACAATAACAATAACTAGAACCACATGTGCCCTCCCTGGCAAGCTGTCCTGTAGTGTTGAACTTCAGAACACCAGTGCCCTCTTGTGGCAAAAAAAAATGGATACATTTAAAATTTGTGTCCCTACCACACAGGGGTGTTGAGGCTTCCTGGTGAAATTTTGTTTCTTTTCCAGATTGAAATAGCCACAGTGATGGCTTCTGGGAACAGAGAGCTTCTCACCCCACCCCCACAGCCAGAGGAGGCTGAAGAAGAGGAGGAGGAGTCCACCCCTAGACTTATCGATGGCTCTTCCCCACAGGAGCCTGAGTTCACTGGGGTTCTGGGCCCACACACCAATGAAGGTCAGGTCCATCAAAGCTGATGTGAATGAAGTCCACTTGGTCATACCGCAACACCGTCAAGCTCCAAGGTCATAGGCAGTCCACATGACTCACAGAGAAAGTTTTGCTACAGGCTAGGTTTGAAGCAGGAGATAGGTATTTTGCATTCAAATATAAAGGAGTTTTAATAATTCATAAAAAGCAGTTTTGATAATTAATTTAATAATTAAATAAGCTTTGGCATGATAGAAATGATCAAATAACCAAATCTGGGGACGAAAACATTCGCCTAGCATCGTTACTCAAAATCTTTGTGGTGGAACGCATTTCTAGAACAAAGAGTATACTGTTAGCAAGATGAGAATCGATGTCTGACAGATGAGGCCACAGCAGTTCAGGGTGATAAGGTAACGACAGCTGATTGGGTTGACGACAGTAATGCTAATATTTTACATTGACCGGGCACATACTACCTGTGGGCCATAAGGCTCAGCGCTTCATATTCTGTCACTTGACTACCACCACCCGCGTGTAAAGGTGTGAGGATTAATCTTTTCATCGTTAATAGCTCAAAAATGGTAGGAACTTGTCGGAGATCACGCAGCTGTTAGTGTCACACACTGAGTTCAAAGCAAGCCCGTTCCGATTCTTGTCTGTGTACTTATTGGAACAGTCTTCTTCTCTCACTCAGTCCTAGGGAGCAGCAGAGAGGAAGGCATTCCATAGCCCTGAACTCCATCTTGTACAGCCTGAGGGTGACCTAAGCCACGGCCGTTAGGAGTTCCTGAGGCTAGATGTGATTCTATGATCTATGTTTCTTGTTAGAATTCGTCCGTGTCACCCCTGGAGGCACTCCAGTGGACTCCCACCAGAATAGTTTCACACACAGAGGATGGCATAGTGAGGGGGTGTACCAAAATGAGCAGAGTTCCCATTGCAAAGGTTTATTTAGTACAGAGAGTGTCTCTGGACTGAAACTTCTGGAGCTACGAAACTTATCTTAAAACGGACTGCTGTTTTCGTGGATATTTTTCTCTAGTACAGGGAGACAGACGTGTAAACAAATGGAGAGGCAATAATGTGTAATAGGTAATATGACAAAAGGCTGTACAGAACATACTGAGAGAGAAAGCAGGGGAGCGCATTCAAATCCCAGCTTTGGGACTTGCTGGGAACACAATCTTGAGCAAGACATTCACCATATTTTGCCTTAGTTTCCTCACCCAAAATGTGGGATAACAAATAATACAACTTTCTTCATAGAGTTGTTGTAAGAATTGAATGAATGAATTTAGTGCCTGACCCACAGTAACATAATAAATGTTATTCACGTTGCTCCACTATTGATAAAAGAGCTTATTTTTTAAAATTCTCAACAAATATTTCAGTGTACAATACAGGTTTGCTAACTATGGGCACTATGTTGTACAGCAGACCTCAACAGCTGACTTATTTTGCATAAGCGAAAATTTACATGTTGTTGAGCAGCAACTCCCCAGTCCCTGGTAGGCACCAACCTACTCTCTGCCTCTACCGGGTTTTAACTGTTCACCAGTAAGTGATGTAAAAGATTGTCTTTTGTAAAATGCTGCCTATACGCCAACCGCTAAAACATTTTATGTATATCAACCCTTTGAAGAGTCAGAATGATACTCTGTACTAAGTATTATTATTTACGCTTTACAAATAGGACAACTAAAACTCCAACATAGGATAAAAGTTGTGCAAGATCATGGCCGTGGTACTTAGCTGTGCTGAAATGCAAATAACGACCCCTCTATCCTAAGCCAATACTTCAAGTGAATACATTATATTCTTACCGCATAGCTAACATTCTAAGAAGTAGTAGAGCACGCTACAAATAAAAACATGCAGATACACACACGATAGAGAGAAACGTAAGTATCCAGCAGAAAGTTTTCAGCAGGGAAATTAAACATATATAGAACGTTACTCACTTTTAAGTTATTTCAGATCCTTCAGAAGTTGACTTCTCTGGCACTGTTACCTATACTCAGGTCTTTCAGCCAAGCCAGGAACAACAGAAAAACATAACGCCCAATCTTTTCAAAAGCTTTAGATTTTGAAAATTGTGTTTAGTTTTTGAAATTATGGCTCAATAATGTCAGGTTTGAACCCATAAAAAAAATCTATGGCTTTAGAAAAAAAAAGTTATCTGCAAAGTAGTCTGAGGGTGAGTAATGAAGTTAAAATTTTACACTTGACCTTAGCCAAAAGGCTGAGAAGCGATGAAGTTAAAATTTTAATTCACATTTTAATTTCCACAGAAAAATCAGCACCAGAAATGCTAAACTTTAAAATTAAATTTAAATCTTATACATGCATCATAGCTAAATAGCTTGGAAGGAACTATTTAGAGCATTAATAATCAAAATATCATATTTTTTACTATGAATACAAATTTCTAAAAATAATTTTCTGAAGCCATATAAAATAAGCTTGGGTTATGAGTGGAAAAGCTAGAATTAAAATATAACTGGCGTGAATATATATAAATTACCTTAAGCAATTACTGCTAAATTAGCAAGGCAATGAAAATATAGAAGAATCAAATACTTATTTTAAAAAAATATATATGTGGTAAATATTAATTTATAATGAATTGAAAATTAGCAAGTGTTCAATATTTTATAGTTCCCCTTAAATTTTCTTTCCTAGATTTCCATTCCTAAAATAGTTTTCATTCCCAGAGCTGTTATTGTAAATAATTTCCCTACTTGATGATAGCAATAAGACCTTAGTAGGTACACTAATAATTCTTGATCACAAACCACAAGTAGATCCCTCCACGAAGGCAACCAAATGTCCGGGTCTGCCTGGGAGTGAGGCATCCCATAGTGGGGGGGTTTCAAGGCTAACACCAGGAAAGTCCCAGCTAAACTGGGATGAACTGATCACTGAGCGATTGCAAGGAAGCTCTTCCATCACTTTCGTCTAGTTTCTCTCATGGCTATTTCACATTCTCCATCTCACATCTTAACCACCCTTCTCCTCCTCCTCCCTTTTTTCTTCAAGCTCATCAGAGAGCCAAGCCTCTTGCTCAACAGTGAAAATGCAATCTTCTGGTCAGCAGCTCTTGGTCTTTCTGTTTTGAGATGTAATCTTCACCTACATGGACATGCACGCACCTTACCTCCCTCTCCTCCTTTCACAACAGATGGACTGTCTGTCCTCTCAAATACAGGATGCGATCTTGCCCACTGTGGCTTTGAGTCCATGTCTTACCGCCCTCTCAGGATCCTTTTGATCTTCAAATTCTACTTTGGATCTCTTTCTACAAATTTCTCCTGCTTCAGTCAATTTACACACTGCATATATATTTGCTTATACTTATCACCATCTCTCTTTCCTCCTTCACAGTTAAACATCTCACTAGCATTGTCTATATCTGCTGTAACTACTTCCTCACCCTCAACTCCCTCCTCAATTTGCTGTTAATCTGGCTTCTAGCCCCATCACTCTGTAGCTCTTACTGAAGTTGTATATAACCACCGCAGTAACTAACCCAAAAGACATTTTCAGTCCTTAAATTATCTGACATCTCAGCAGCTTTAGAATGTTTTCTATTCCCTTTTCCTTTAAACTCTCTCTCTCTCCATTTGGCCTCCATAATATCTCCCCATCTTATCTTGCTCCTTTCCTTCTGGTCATTGCATTTCTGTCTTCCTTTGAAGCTCACTGTCCTCTACATGACCACTAAACAGAGAGTGAAGGAGGGGTGTGTGTATGTGTGTGTGTGTGTGTGCACATGTGATAGAGAAATATAGATCAATATGTTGAGACATAACGCAGCTTCACAAATACCTTTTGGATATGTTGCCTTTTCAACATGTCACCATGACCCCAACCAAGCAACTATCATCTTTTATCTAGACAGCAAGTCATCTCCACTCTGTCCACTTGCCCTCCCTCAGTCTTCTATGACAACTTCAAGCAGAGTGTTTTCTTAATCTGTGCAAATCTGATCATGTAATAACTTGCCCATCCTTAGGATAAGGAACAAAACCTGTAATAGCACAGCCTATAAGGCCTCTGCATGGTCTGCCCCATACATTTCAATGTAGTCTGTGCTATAGACACATGGACCATCTTTTAGTCCCTCCAAAGTGAAGGGCCTTTGCAAATGCTGCTTCCTCTGCCTGGGTACTCTTTCCTCCCACTTGCATGGTTAACTCCTTCTGTTCTTGCAGATCTCAACTCAGTTATCACCTCCTCAGAGAACCATGACTGTCAGACTGAGCCAGATTCCCCTATTTTATGCTCATATATTTCATGACATTTTTCACAGTTACCATTTTATTTGTTTGTGTCATTAACACTTATCTTACATAGAAGATCATAAAATAGAACTGTGTCTCCTCATGCTCCTCACTATTTCACCAGCTAGCATAGTGTCATTTACATAGAAAGAATTCAATAAATATATTGAATGAATTAATATTAATGATCATTACTCTGTCATTTTTCTTGAAGCAGGTTTTGTTTCAGTGAGGTGTTTAATTATTAAACCAAAGACTTAATAAAAATATTATGTGTGATGTTTTAACTTTATGAAAACCAGTCTTACTATTTACATTCGAAAAGAGAATTTCTAATAAGCATAAAAGCAACAACCACACTTTATCCACTCAGTAATTTGAAATAAAATTTACAACATTACAAAGAATATACTAATCATCATGGCAGCTTTCCTTGGTACGCTTGACTTTAACTTCTATTTATAGAAAACTATATGATAAAATATGAAATATCCCAGGGTAGTCTATATGAGACCCTAATATTATTTAACAAACATCTAATCACATTATTTCTTGGAAATTGCTTTTGTTACTTACGCACAATTATTTGCCTCTACCTTGTAGACTTTCCAACCTGCCTTCTGTGTACATGTATAAGTACCACCGTATACTGTGATGACCATGAACTTGATGCTATTCCACCGCTGCCCAAGAACACCGCTTATTTCTATTCCCGCTTCAACAGAATTAAAAAGATCAACAAAAACGATTTTGCAAGCCTAAGTATGGATGACAGCATTAATACCATTTCTTCTTTACAGACTTTTCCAAAATTTTTGCACTATAAAATGTTGGTACTAAAAATGAACCTTGGATATGAAAATTGGCCCATAAACAACTCTTTTCTTATTTAAATATTTGAAGGTATTTTTAATTATATTAAAAATGATGACGAATTAAAGGTCATTATGAAACTATATAGTTGATATTTTCAAATGAGCTATTTTCAAGAAATAGAATCATAAGTGTGTATATTTTATAGGCTAAAATTCATTATCATGTTATGACATTGAGTAAAATGTCATGGTCATATATTTACTAGGATTTGGGTTGTTTGAATAGATTCCCATTAAAGCACAGTTGCTTTATGATTGATGCATAAAAGCCTACATTCTGACTTAATAATTTTGGCAACTTAGAAAAGTTTTTACAAAACTTTATAAAGTGTTTTATAAAGTGTCTTTATAAAGTGGTTTGATCATTTGAGAATTTCTTTTTAATGCCTTTGTATTTTAATGCTAATGTATCTATGACTATTAGAAAATACAGCAATCTGGCATCAGTGAGGAAAACCTTTTAAATGGTAAAATCTAGACAAAGCTTATGAAGAATATAGGGAAAGCACAAGTTATCTTAAATATAATGTTTTGTTAAAGTTATGCTTTTTTAAAAATTTTTTAATGTTTATTTAGTTTTGAAAGAGAGAGAGAGAGAGAGGACAGAGTGCAAGTCAGGGAGGGGCAGAAAGAGAGAGTGAGACACAGAATCCAAAGCAGGATCCAGGCTCTGAGCTGTCAGTACAGAGCCTGACGTGAGACTGGAACTCACAAACCACAAGATCATGACCTGAGCCAAAGCCGCAGCTTAACCAACTGAGCCACCCAGGCACCCCTAAAGTTATGCTTACTTATAAGTGTATAAAAAAATATGTATAGCACTGGGTGGAAGCAATTAAATTTGTATGTAAAGTAGTTAGAAATAATTATTTTATTAATTGTCCATTGATAATTAAATTCATTGTTAATTTATATTCATATTTTTATGCGAGCACAACATATTCAACACTATTTAACTACTTCTTTCATTTTTCCTTCTAGATGACTTAAAAAGAATTGATCTGACTTCAAATCTAATATCTGAGATTGATGAGGATGCATTCAGAAAGCTACCTCAACTCCGAGAGCTTGTCCTGCGTGACAACAAAATAAGGCAGCTCCCAGAATTGCCAAACACTTTGACATTTATTGATATTAGCAACAATAGGCTGGGGAGGAAAGGAATAAAGCAAGAAGCATTTAAAGTGAGTTTTAAGTTTGGATATGGAAGACTTTAATCTTTCCACCTCATTTGCTGTCATTGACTAGCTTTTTTATTTCCATAAGGAAAGTCTCAATTTTATGAGACTTTTAACTACTAAAAACAAAACAAAACAACAAACAAACAAACAAAACCTCTAAGTACTACTTATCAAGTTTTGGAGAAATATTGTGTTCTGGTAAGTTCTGAGGCTAGTCAAACACAAGAACAGAAAGCAGAGTGAGACTAAGGAGTTGGTTCTCCCTGGAACACCAGTCTACAAGGAACACCTAGAAATGGTGTAAGCCAGACAATTTGTATTTCCCAGGAACTCCGCTCAAGGCGAATATTTTACATGGCTTAAAGGATAACTACTTGTGCAGGGTGAGGGAGTTGCGTTGAATAGAGAAGTCTTCTAAATCACCTTGTAAAAAGGATGGATTCAGTTAATCTTAGAAATTTTATTTTCTAAATGAAAGAAGCAAGTCTGAGGCTAGAATAACAGCATAGAGTATGAGAACACTCACCAACCAGCTTTCATACCCTCTCTTTGTTCAAGCTGCTCTTCTAAATCTATGCCAAACAAACAAATTTAAAATACTATTTGAAGAGACACCATGTTATTCCCAGGGAGAGTACAGAGAGCTGTGTGGACCCATTAGCACTAAGCAATGGCGAAAGTTCCATTTCTCCACTAGCTCTCCCATAACATTACCCTGGTAAGGCAGTGGAGTTAGGACACCTTACTGTATGTAGTCTGCCAAGGGTCAAAGTTCAGTCTCCCCATTCAGCTTTTGTTGGCATGGGTGATGGTGAGTCACGGTTTATTCTGTAGTATTTGGCTAGAGTAGACCTCTTATTGTCTAAATGTTTTTTGTTTTTTGTTTTTTATCTTGTTACGCTGCCCTTTTCCTGTTATTTGAACTAGAAAGAATAGGATATTGTTGGAGAGAAACTCTTTTCTCTATCCATAAAAAATAAAGGACCTTCCTACGCCTTACCCAAATCTTCAAAACCTTATTGCAGAAGATCTTCCATGGGAAGACACTGCCTTGCTTAAACTGAAGAAGTTAGAGTGCACAAAGCAAGGTTCTTCCTACAGCTCCAGAAACACTTTACACTTTCATCAAGAAAGATTTGCTTACAGTTAATTCTTACAAAACTCATTTGAATTGTCTAGCAACTAGAGAACTAATCTGCTTCACCCTTGCAAAACAAGACCTGGATGGGCATGTGTTATTTTACAAGTAGTTGAAAGAACAGGGAATGGAAAATACAACTGTGGCACCGCTAATTTCCACTAAGTCCCTACATTTGGAATGTTTACAGGATATGTATGATCTCCATCATCTCTACCTCACCGATAACAATTTGGACCACATCCCTCTGCCACTCCCAGAAAACCTACGGGCCCTTCACCTCCAGGTAAGCTTCTACTAGTAAGGTACGCTCAATAGCTCCATGGAAAACAAAAGCAAAGAGGAGGAAGCTGGGAGGCAAAAACTGTTTATAATGTCCTGTTGACACACAGTCACCATTTTTCTTCTTCTTCTCCTCCCTTTATTCACTCTCTCACTCTCTATCTGAGTGCAAGGTCTTTGTATATTCATGCTTCTGTCTATACTGTTTTATTTCTGATAACCATAGTCTCTAAAGATTTTCAGTCTTTGTTAAATCTTAATACACCTTTCTGGCACATGAAATTACTTTTGAAAAAAAAAAATCAAAACCTTTATCTCCTGAAGAAATGTGTGAGAATTGGAAATGGAAGAGAAAAAGGCAGAAAGAAATTTTTAATTTAATTCCTGGCTTTCAGGAGGAAAAAAAAATGTCGATTTTAGCTTTTGATTTTAGGTTTTATGTATTGAATTAAATTCAATCCTAGGACATTCCTATCTGCTGAGGGATGACAGACTTCCAACTCTCTGGATTAAGAGATTATTACTGCTGTCTGTGATAATACTGACCCTACAAAGTAAATTGGTCTCTGATGTTGCATTCAAACACAATGGATTTGTATATACAATATGACATTAAAAAATAAAAAGTAATTGGCTTCACATACCCTACTCTAAGGTTTAAAAGGGTATCATTAAGTGCACCCTTTAAAACATTTCTCTTCTCATGACCACTTTATCAACATGCAGTATATAGCTGTTTTTAAGTTTTTTTTTTTTTTTTTTTGAGAGACAGAGGATGCAAGTGGGGAAAAGGCAGAGAGAGAGGGAGAGAGAGAATCCAAAGCAGGTTTCACACTACCAGGGTAGAGCCTAATGCGAGGCTCAAACCCATGAACCACGAGATCTTGACCTGAGCTGAAGTCAGACGCTTGAAGAGAGCCACCTACGCACGCCTAGCTATTTTAATTTACATTGTTTTCCATTTGTATTTATTTTTAATGCTTATATAAAAATCTCCAATTTTGATTCATTTCAAATGTCTGCCAAATATATATATATATACATATATATATATATATATATATATATATATAGTAATTAAGAATGAAGGCTCTGGCAAAAGCAGATTCCCCAGGATGAAATTCTACTCCCAACACTATCTAAAGATTGGATAAAATAGCTGAACCTCCCTGCACCACAGTTATAGGAACATGGTAAGTTCTTACATGTGAGGCACAATTATTATTAACAGCAGGTACCTATTACCTATCAAGGAAAATAGTAGAGCACATAGGCACTAAATCTGTTATTCCTGATGGACACTTTGTAATGAGAAGAGGGTCAATTCAACAGAATGATAAAATGATTATCCACATATATGCACCTAACAATGTATAATTATATATTCCTATATATTATTATTAATCATTATTACGTTATTATAATAATGACTATAAACAGTATGCCTCAAATTGTGTGAAGCATGAATAGAAGTGAAGGTAGAAATAGACAATTCAACAAGAAGTTGGATCTTCAATACTTCACTTTTAATAATGGGTAGAATGCTAGTCATAAGATCAACTAGGAAACAGTTCAAGAAGATCTTAGCAGCATCTCGTTGATCTATATATCAACCAGACTTAACAGTCACCTACAGAACATTCTACCCAACAACAGCAAAATATACATGGTTCTCAAGTGTTCAACGAACATTTCCCAGGATAGATCATATGGTAGGCCACAACAAATTGAAAAGAATTGAAATTATGCAAAGTACATCTGAGTATAATGGAATTAAAATAGAAATCAATAACAAAGGAAATCGGGAAAATTTACAAATATGTGGACATTTAACAACATTTTCCTTAATTAACAATGAGTTAAAAAAGAAATCCAATAAATGATTTAAGCAAGGTAGTAGGTAACAAAATCAATATACAAATATTAATTGTATATGTATACACTATAAATGAACAATTTGAAAATGAAATTAAGAAAACAATTCCATTTTATATTAATCACAAAATAATAAAGCACCTAAGAATAATTTTCACAAAAAAAGTACAAGATATATAGTTGGAATACATATTGTTGAAAGACTTCTGCACAGCAAAGGAAATAATCAACAGAGAGAGGAGATAATCTACAGAATGAAAGACGATATCTACAAACTATACATCTGATAAGGGGTTAGTATCCAAAATATATGCACAACTCAAATAACTCAATAAAATATCGACTATATTGGCCAAGTACCTAAATAGGCATTTCTTAAAAGGAAACATACAAATAGCCAACAGGTATATGCAAAGATGCTCAACATCACTAATCATAAGGGAAATGCAAATCAAAGCCACAGTAAGATGTCACCTCGTTGAATGGCTATTATCAAAAAGACCAAAGATAACAAGTGTTGACAAGGATGTGGAAAAAAGGGAACCCTTGTCTGCTATTGGTGCATAAGGGGTACAGGCATTCTAGAAAATGGTATGGAGGTTCTTCAAAAAGTTAAACAGAACTACCATATGATCCAGCAATCAATCCCATTTCCAGATATATATTCAAGGGAGAAACTAAATCAGTATCTCGAAGAGGTATCTGCACTTTCAAGGTCACTGCAGCATTATTAACAATTGTCAAGATATGGAAGCAACCTAGGTGTCTCTCAATGGACGAATGGATAAAGAAATTTTGGTATATGTATACAATGGGTAATTATTAATTCTTTAAAAAAGAAAAGAAATTCACCAGGCACCTGGGTGGCTCAGTCGGTGAAGCCTCCAACTTGATTTTGGCTCAGGTCATGATCTCACGGTTCGTGAGTTTGAGCCCTGCATCGGACTCTGTGCTGACAGTGCTGAGCCTGCTTGGGATTCTCTCTCTTTCTCTCTCTCTCTCTGTCCCTCCAGCTCGCTCTCTCTTTCTCTCAAAATAAATAAATACACTTTTAAAAAAATAAAAAGAAAAAATTCAAAAAAGAAAAAAAAATCTTCCATTTACAACAACATGGGTGAGAACATTATGCTGAGGGAAATAAGTCAGACACAGAAAGACACATATTATAAGACGTCACATGTAGAATCTAAAAAAGTCTAACTCAAAGAAGAGAGTAGAATGGTGGTTGCCAGGGTTTGGGGGCTGGGGCATATGGGAACATGTTAGTCAAAGAATAAAAAGTTTTAGTTATTCAGAATGTATTAAGTTCTGGAGATATAATGTAATACAGCATGGTGACTATAGTTAAGAATACTATACTGTGTACTTGAAATTTGTTGACAGTAGTGGATCTTAAGTGTTCTTACCAGAAACACACATAAAGGTAACCATATGAGGTGATGGAAACGTTAATTAGCTTGATTGTGGTAATCATTTCACCATGTATACATGTATCAAAACATTATGCTGTATACCTTCAATGTATGTAATTTTATCTGAGGAAAAATAGATCTAAATGAAGGAAAGATAGCCCATATTCATTGTTTGGATGACTTAATATTAAGATGGAAATAATCCCCAAATTGATCCATAGATCTTTTATACAGAAAGTCAAAGTAATCCACTAAACCATTTGAACTTAAATGAGTTCAGCAATGTGGCAGGTGATAAAATCAATATAAAATATCAATTGCTCAATACACTAGCAATGAACTCAACCACAATGAGGTACCACTTCACATCCACTTGGTCAGCTAAAATAAAAAAGACAGACAATTACAAGTGTTGGTTAGGATGCAGAGAAAATTGGAACACTCATACATTGTTGGTGGGAATCTAAAATGGTGCAGCTACTTTGGAAAACAGTCCAATACCTCCTTGAAATGTTAAACATAGAGTTACTGTATGACCCACAATTCAACTCCCAGGCCTATATCCAGGAGAACTGAAAACATTTGTCAACACAAAACTTGTATGCACATGTTCATAGAAGCATTATTCATAAAAGCCAAAAGTATAAACAATCCAAATTTCTGTAGCTGATGAATTGGTAAAAATGTGGTTATGTCCACACAATGGAATATTATCAGGCAATAAAAAACAAACAAGTGCCGACACATGGTACAAAATACATAAACCTTAAAAATACAATTGGAAATGAGAGAACCCAGTCACAGAAGATGATATGTGATTTCATTTACATAAAATATCAAAGTAGGAACATCCATAAAAACAAAAAGTAGATTAGAAGTCATCAGGGGCTAGAGATAGAGAAAAATGGTGGGGGGTGGGGGGGGGAAGTAATTGCTAACATCTATGGGATTTGAGGGGCTGTTTAAAGTGTTCTAAATTAAATTATGGTGATGGTTGTATAGCTCCATGACTATCTTAAAAACCACTGAACCACACACTTAAAGTGAATGAATTTTACGTTATGTAAAATATATCCAATAAAGCTATTTTTAAATACATATTTCTGGGCCCTGCGTATCTCCCTAAGATTTGCTCACTCTCTCCCTCACTTTATTGACTTCAGCCATTTTGACTTTTTTCCCATTCTTGAACATTCCATGGTAATTACTCAGATTGAACATGGTGTTCTCTCTCCCTGCAATATTCCTACTTTGGCTCTTTCCATTCTCAGCTCCATTGCTACCTCTTAAGATGACTTTCCACAGTGACCACCCTTCCTTTTCCCTACTCATCATTTTTAGATATAACATTTTCTTTAAATTTGTTTTCTCGCTTTCTTATTTTACATTTCTATTACTGAAATGTAAGCTCCATTAGGGCAAGCACATGTCTACTTTGTGCTTCAATGATTTAATCCCCACTGTCTAGAAAGTGTTCAATGCATAATGATCCCTAACATGCATTTTTGGATAAGAGAAAAAACAAAAGAATAAAAATGGGGGTGAGGCAAAATGCACTATGTTATTAATCAATACTAGGCATATGTTATATTTTGTCTTATAATTTATTATCATCTCTTTTAGAATAACAACATTTTGGAGATGCATGAAGATACTTTCTGCAACATTAAAAATTTGACTTATATCCGTAAGGCGCTAGAGGATATTCGATTGGATGGAAACCCTATCAATCTCAGCAAAACTCCTCAAGCATACATGTGCCTACCTCGTTTGCCTATTGGGAGTCTTGTCTAATTGCGGATAACGGTTAGCATTATGATGCCTGCTATAACGAAACAATTCTTACTGCTCTCTTCGGAAACAAAAGCTCAGCATACTTTCAAATAGTGTTCTTAAAAATGATATAATTTCACAAAATACAACTAAAAGTTTTAAGATATGATGACAGTTTATCAATTTAAGCAAACACCAGATAAGTCAAGGATAAAAACAAATGATGTACAGAAAGAGTGAAACCAAATGATAAAAAAAATATGTATCTATTTCGCAGATATTCTTGAAAATCACATGTAACTTGCAGGCTTTAAAGATTTCTGTCCCATATAGTTTCAAGTTAAGTACATAATAAAGAAAAAACTTTAAATGAGCACTTTAGGTGTATTGTCAAGATTTAGATTTTTTAATTAAACTTTCCTTTTCCTTTTTTTTTTCCACTAAAGCATGTTTCTGTTTCCAAATTTATTAAAGAAAATCAAAGAGAGAATAAAAGTATTTGAAATCTACAATGGCCTTGTGGGCAAATATTCACTATAATGCAACATACAAATAATTATATCCAACAACAACAACAACAACAAAAAACATGGCTTTGGTTGTTGAATAATAATGTTTTATCACCTTAAAGATCTATCAACTCATTTTAGAACCTTGCTTAAATGGAAATTTGTTGGCATATGTCATAAGATGGTGGTGTAGTAGGAAGACTTCAGGCTTGTCTCATCCCTTGAACACAACTAGATAACTATCGAATCATTCTGTTGGTATATCTTTATGCCTGTGAACAAAATAAAGTTTATAAACTAGAAAACAGAAAATGGATGATATGAGAGCTACATTAGGGAAGAAGCTAAGGAATGCTTTCTAAGGTAAGTTGATCTTTCTGAAATGTATGATCATAATACAAGCACATGGTTTAAAAGTGAAAGATGACAAAAGAATATACAATGAAAGGTGATTTTCCTTCCAGCTGCACACCTCAAGTTCCACTCCCAAGAACAAACTAGGCAATGGTTTCTTGCACACTTTTGTGAAAGTTTCCGTAAGAAACAAAAACTTGTACATAAGCAATTACTCCTCTTTATTACAAATATACACGTGCAGGTGCCACACAGACATATATATCACCATAATATATGCATCTATACATGTAAACATGGATTTTTAAATACAATAATCACTATTCTAAACTTTGCTCCTTTCACTTAAAAATATTTCTCGATGATTTTTCCATATCAGCACATACAGCTCTACTGATTCTGAAAAGCACGTATCAGCCCATTACATGAGCATACATTTTATGTTCTTTTATTTACACTAAAATTGGAAGGACTAGCCTTATGTAAACAAAAATAACTTTGGGTACATGTGAGAGTACATCTGTGGGTAAAGCCATAGAAGTGGAATTCCGGGTTGAAGAGCATATTATTTTAAATGTTAATAAATATTACTAGATTGGCCTTCAAAGATGTTATACCCATTTATACTTTCACCAACAGTGTGGGAGAGTGCACAATTCTCTATACCTCACAAAAATGTTTTAATATCAAACTTCTTCATCATTGCATAATCTGTTTCTTATGTTGTTTTTTTTTTACTTTATTTTTGAGACAGATAGAGAGAGACAGAGTGTGAATGGGGCAGGGGTGGAGAGAGAGGGAGACACAGAATCTGAAAAGTAGGCTCCAGGCTCTGAGCTGTTAGCACAGAGCCCAACACAGAGCTCGAACCCACTAACTGTGAGATCATGACCTGAGCTGAAGTCGGCCATTTAACAGACTGAGCCACCCAGGCGCCCTTGCCTAACTATTTCTGAATTAATATATTAAAGTAAAAAAAGAGACAATTGGCAATAGTACACCTTTAATAATTAAAAACATACAATATATTGGGGCGCCTGCATGGCTCAGTAGGTTAAGCGTCAGACTTCGGCTCAGGTCATGATCTCCTGGTTCATGAGTTCATGGTTCATGGGGTCGAGCTCTGTGCTTACAGCCCAGAAACTGGAACCTGGAGCCTGGAGCCTGTGTCTCCCTCTCTCTGTGCCCCTCTTCCACTCATGCTCTTTCTCTCCCTCTCTCAAAAATAAACATTAAAATTTTTAAAATAAAAAATAAATAAAAACTTAAAGTATATATTTTTATTTTCAACTATCTCTTTCAGGCAAATATATTTCTTCGTCTATATTTTCTGAAATTTTTCTCATTATTTCATACCATCCATCATATGCCATTATTTATAGACATTATAGCTAAATCCAGAACTTCTGTAGTTCAGCAACTGAAAAGAATTGTTATGTTTCTCCACAGTAGATGCATAAGCATTTCTTTGTTTCAGTTTAAAAGTATAAATACCAATATGTCTGTAATAATTAAAAATATGTATTAATTTGCTTGAGACATATGGGGTAAAATTAATCATGCACCCTGTGAATCACAATTTGTATACCCCAAGTTGTAAACCTTAGAAAAGAATAACCATCAAGCCATCATTATAAAACAGTGATATTTAGAAATTAATTGAGCTTTTGTTTGGACTTTTTAGACACACTCCAATACATGATTCTGAATCAGACTAAAAGTAGAATTCTAACTTTGCAACTCTATATTCGTTTTCTATTATTGCTTTAAAAAAATTGGCACAAAATTAGCATCTTACTATCTCACAGTTTATATAGGTCAGAAATCCTACATGAACCAACTAGGCTCTCAGCTAAGGATTTCACAGTTGCCAAAGTCCCATAATGGTTTTAGAGACCTATAAAAATGTCTTCATTCTTTTAATATAAAACAAAGCAAGATAATGATAATAATGATAATAAATATGCACTAATGAATCTAGTCTGGATTATATGTTTCCTTATTTCACATGGAATGTGCAATATGATGATAACATTTTAGCATTCCTTGTAAATGCATCCTATTTTTCAGTGGCCATTTCCAACACGTCACATTCTTCATTGAAAGCTTTAATTCTAAAACTGGCCCCTGATTAAATACTGTGTTTTTTAATAAACTTTTTTTTCTTTATTCAATTGCTACACAGGTTTATTTTTCTCGAATATTACAGGCCATTTTTCGGGGGGGGGGGCACTTCATTCTGTTGCCCCACACAATACAGCATACTTTAAACTTATTTATAAACAAACATTTTCATGCTAATAATTCCTAATTAATCATTACTGACTACACATGTTTTTCAGATGTCATGACTACAGTATGTCAGGTTAATTCCCCGAAAATCTTGAGTGAATAAAAGATTAGTAATATTTTCAAAGCGTGATAACAAATAATACCTACACATAGTACGATTACCAGTACAAAATTCCCATCCTTACTTCTCTTTAATTCTGCAGAAACTGTCTTTGTAGTTATCTCATTACAAAGTTAACTTTCTCTTCATAATTTACTTAAATGACACAAGGAGTCATAAGTAGAAAAGCACCACAATGTTATTCTTTGATGCACAGTAGGCCTCACAATATGCCAACTATCCCCAAACTTCCCAAATTATCAAGGGAAAGCAATGAGTACTTTGTATCTCACTATGTTTTAATATGAAATGTGTTGTCAAATTGGTTTCCATACGACACCCAGTGCTCATCCCAACAGATGCCCTCCTCGATGCCCATCACCCACTTTGAAAGCTGGTCTTAATACTTTGCATTTAGCCTCTAACACCAATAGATGGCGCCTCCCCTTGTGGTTTCAACTTCCTGTGCATGGATACCTTCAGGGTGGCAAAAAGCAAGTTCTTGAGAGTGCATAAAATATGTTCCATTTATTTGTTTTTTCATTTACCATAGAACTTAATTGGTTACAAAGACGGATCTAAAAAATATTTGTTGAATTTTATTTATCTGACCAAATGTATCAGGTATATCCAACTTCTAGCTAGAGAATTTTTTATACGTTTAATTGAGGTTTGCTTTCTAAAAGCCAATTGAAAAAATGCTAAAATCTAGTAACTCATATTGGCAAACTGGAATAGTTTAAATATAGTGTTCGTGATAAATATAAAAATGAAGTACCTATATTCTCACAGCTTGTTTTGTATACCAGGGCTTTCGCTGACCGAATTTTGAATGAGTTACTACTGCCATCAAGTGTTTGAATTCATCCTTTTCAATTCACACAAATGCACAAAAAACAACACTAAGATAGCAGTGTGTTTTCAACTTAAAAATATACTGTCTCGCGTACATAAAGCCTAGTGTAACCTATGCTGTCATGTGGCACTCAGTGGAATTTCAAAATGTAAAATGTCATTAAGTCTCCCAAATAAAATCATAACTAGCTACCAAGAAGTACATATTTTACTAAATTTACTTGGTATATGTGATGAACAAGCTCTAAGGTAATCCCCCAATTAACTTCCCACCTCTTGGTATCCGTGCCTTTGTGGAACCTTTTCCTCTTGAATGCCGGTAAGACATGGGGTCTTGTTTCTAACCAATAGAGTATAACAAAGATGATGGATGTCACAAATGT
The DNA here is from genome assembly GCF_022837055.1 of Prionailurus viverrinus. NCBI lineage: Eukaryota > Metazoa > Chordata > Mammalia > Carnivora > Felidae > Prionailurus > Prionailurus viverrinus. The sequence goes on along the minus strand of NC_062567.1, from coordinate 110,166,498 downwards.
CAATGTCAAGCCCATGCTATGATACATATGTACGTGTGTGTGTATTCATTGTGCTAGGAAGCACCAGGGAGATCTACCTTGCTGACTTGATTGGAGTGAGTAGCCATACTGAGCCTAGGCCTTCCCATGGCAAAGAAGTGAGAATGGTCTCTAGGAATGGCTGTTGACCCCTAGGACTTGTGGGTGGCCTCCAAACCTCAGGGCATCCTCCAGAAAAAATTCTGTCTGTCCAACAGACAGCTGGAGGGTCCTAAAGGCAGGGTCCTAATTTGTATACCCACAACAAATTCTGCCAATAACCTTTTCCCAAATGGAGCCTCCAGATAAGAACCAAGCCAGACAAGTGCCTTGGCCATAGCCTGGTGAGACCCTGAGCAGAGGACCCAACTAACACCTGAAAACTCTGAAGTAACAAGTGTACATTGTTTCAGTGAGTTTGTGAGAATTTGTTACACAGCAGTAGAAAACTAATACAACATACTAAGCCATGGCAAGTATGTTATATTTTCATGATGAATTAGAACACCTCATATTACAGTATTTAAAGAACATGGGCCATTAAAAGATGTCTTAAAAAATTCCTTAGTTGCATTTCTGAAAGCTGTGTTTACCATACTCAGGCAGTAATTTTCTTGGGTGATTTACCACTACATGAACAGCCAGAATTACAATGCCAATCTTTTGATAAAACTAAAACTCATAAATCATAATTTTCTGTTTCTCTTAAGAAGAGGAAGGATGGGGCAAGAACAATACCACATTAATGTTCTTTAATAAGGAGAATTAATATGAAATGTATACATCACCGTGGAACAATTGTACAACAAACAATGTCCTTAATTATCTGAGTTAACCTTTTTTGAAACAAGACATTGGTGAGAATTCCACTATGGCACCATGGTCAGTTTCTAAAGTTCCCAATTAAAACCCAATATCATATACCACATAGGTCCTCAGAAAAAATAAATCTGGGGTGTCACCATTCCAATTTGAATTAAGCAGAGTAAAGGGACAGTAACTGCCAAATTTCTGGGTCTACATCCAGAAAGGGACACTGGAGGCTAAATGTGTCAGCATTCTGCACTTTGAGTCAAGCAGGCTAGTCTCAGCAAACCACAGAGCAAACAAAATTGAATGAAGCCTGTGGAGCCTGCAGGTCCCACGGCAATGGCTGAAGTCCTGATCCAAGAATCCCCACACTGTTCTCCGTTTTCAACCAGGAAAGCCTGCATGACCTCTGCAGGCTTCATGGCGCTTCCACCTTTTACTTCTTTGCCATTTACTGGGGGCTTGTATAGACTCAGGTTCCCAATGGGCAACGTTCCATTTTCCGCAATTCTACTCACCATAGGAAAGCAATAAAGGGATATACCCTGAGATGGTTTTTCTCTAGGATCAGGCCTCAGGGCATTTCCTTGATGTTTCTGAAAAGTGGAACGAGAAAAAGTCACAGGGCAAGGACACCTATTTGGGCATTACCCACAGGGTTACTAATCTTTACATACACTGAATCAACTTCTTTATCCTCAAGTAGTTAGTATGACAACAATGATAGTTAACAGCTACTGAGTGCTCATGGGGTACCTGCACTAGCTGTTTTAATGAAGTGCCCTATGTAATCATTAACACAACCCTATGGAATAGGTACTATAACTGTTTTCTGGATATGGGTAAGGAATCTGAGGTTTACAGAGACTAATAATCGGTAAATTGAAATTCAAGCACATTTTTAAATAGATTTCAAGTTTTTTAGCAGCTTAGGTTCACATTCGAATTGAGTGTAAGATCTCCCATATACAGAGATTTCCCATATATCCCCCTCCCCACTCATGCAGAGCCTCCCCAGTTACCAACATCCCTCACCAGAATGGTACTTTCCTTTCAACCGATCAACCTACAGTGACACATCATCATCACCCAAAGTCCATAGTTCACATTAGGGTTCAGTCTTGATATTGCCCATTCTATGCATTTGGACGAATGCATAATGACATACATCCACCCTTATAGCATCACTCAGAGTATATTCATGATAATTTAAATCACAGCCCGTATTTTCAATGTAATGTTATAAACGCTCCCAACGAATGGGTTTTCTGGTACAGATAGAGGGACATATGAAAAGACATAACTGGCATATTTGTGTTCTCACGAATATACATCCTGGTACTATTTATTTAATCAGTGGACATTCGCGTGCTATGATACAATTAGCACAGTGCTTTCCTATAGGATTTCATGTACTCCTCACAAGAGTCCTATTTAAGGAGGGTGGCAGTTGAGGAGAGTCACGTGGTTAAGCATGTGGGTTCTGTGGCCAGACAAACCTAGGTTTCAATACCAGCCCTGAAGCGCTTAATCCCCTTGGTAAAATAACCTCTCAATTTCCTACTCTGTGAGGTGTGATAACAATGCCTACCTCACAGGGGAGGTGTGAGGGCTACGTGCCGTGAGCCCACGCTTGCTGCAGGCACACGCAATAAATGTTCGTGGTAGGGTTTTCCCACATGACGCACTATAACTCTCAAGAGTTAGAAGAGTGTGCACAGGCCATAAGGGAAGGAGTGGGGCCCAGTTTTCTGACTCTAGGCACTTTCCCTTTAAAAGTTTTCCAATGTACAAGCCCCCACCCCCTGCCCCCCTTCCAAGAGGTTCAGCTAACGGTCCAGCTTCCATATGCTCGCACGTCCAGGGGGTACAAAGGTATCAAATATTATCAGAGTTGAGCACAACCCCAGCCTAGGGCCCTCTTTCCCTCCTTCAAAAACTGCGTCACAAGCCCTCTGCGAACCTTCACAGGGCACCTCGTTCCACCTGGAATCCCCCTCCACCACAAGGGGAACGACCTCGGCCCCAATTGGCTATCACCCTGGGCAACCAAGGACGCGGTGGGCACGCGGCGGCTCCGGCCGGTATTTAAAGGCTGCCTCTGCCCTCGGCCCCTCAGTCCCACCAGGACTGCGACGGTGAAGCACCTGGGTTGGGAGTGAGCTGCAAGGTAACGCGCAACCCTTGCCTCCCCGGTTCCCAGCCCGCGCCTCTGCCGAGGCGGGTGTGTGTGGGACCCGGGAGCGGGTCTCGCTGTGCGTCGCCCACCAACACCTTCCTCCCCCACCATCCTTACCCAGCCCCAGTCCCGCCCAACCCACCTGGGCAAGACAACTCGGGTGCGAAGAGATTACGAAGGAAGAGCGATCAAGCAAGAGGAGAAGAGGGAGAAGAGGAGTCCTCTTGGAGAGAAAGGCGTGACCCCAGGAGCAGGCACGTGGTGCTGAGCGGACTAACGAGGCTCTTCAGCTCTTCGGATCTGGCCAAACTTGACCGCTACCAGGACGCTTCCATTTAGACCTCCCGGAGCTCCCTGAACGATGACCCAGACTCTCCACAAAAGGGAGGACCCTCTGAACCTGGGTGGCGGCTGGGCATCCTCGGCCCCGTTAGGCACCTGGTCTTCCTGGCACCGAAGGCGCAGGGGCGCTCCAATAAACAAGCGGCGCTACCGCTCTGGTCCCAAGTCTGAGTATGAGCCCCCCAGGAAGCAACAGCACGGTCCGGGCCCCTGGTTCCAACCACCCCGACGGCCCCACTGGGAGGTGTACTCTAACTGGGGGCGCTGGGGAGGGCCCTGGCGCCCACCTCCAGAGGGATGCTGGAGGCCTCCAGGCCGAGTGCAAGTGATCCGGGTGTACGGGCTGCACCCGCTCTGCCTCTGCTGCTGCTCCTGCTGGCGCGGGCCCTGGAGCCCGCGCTGGGCCAGGCCCCCGGGCAGGAAGAAGCGCTGGGGCCGCAGGGGCCGCGGCCTGCGCCGCCACGCTCGCCGCTCCTTCCCCAGGAGCCCACCCGTGGATCTGAGCACGCTGCTCCGGCCGGTCAACCTGTACGGGTGGCGGGCACCCGGCATGCGGGCGCCGCGGAACACCACCCAGTTCATCATGAACCAGATCTACGAGGACATGCGGCAGCAGGAGAAGCTGGAGCGCCAGCAGGAGGCGCTGCGAGCGCAGCAGGCCCAGGCGCGCGGCCCGGCCTCCCCCGAGGGCCCCTCCTGGAACGACGCGCCCCCCAGCGGCGGCGAAGAAGCCGCGGAGCTGCGGGAAACTTTGTACAGCTTTGCGCAGAACCCGCCTCTGGTCTTCCCTCCGGACCAGTCTCCGACAGCACAGCCTGGGGAGGAGGACGAGGAGAAAAATGAGGAGGAGTATGATGAGGAGGAGTGTGACGGGAAGGAAGAGGAGAGCGAGGAGGAGGAGGAGGAGGAGGAGGCGGAGGCAGAGGCCGAAGATGAAGAGGAGGTCCAAGAGGCGGACTGTGTGGATGAGGGGGAGGAGGAAGAGGAAGAGGAGGAGGAGGAAGAGGAGGAGGAAGAGGCGGAAGAGGAAGAAGACGAGGAAATAGAAGAGGAGGAGGAGGGGGTGGAAGGGGAGGAGCAGAGGGAGGAAGAGAATCACTTACCTCTGGAAATGCCTTTATCCTTCCTAGTGGGCGCTGAGGAAGAGAGAGAGAACTTTATAAACTGTACTTATTTAAGCCCCACGCAGGTAATTCCCAAAATGCCACAGGAAGCTCTCTTCATGTTAGACGACATTAACTGTTAGACATCAGGAAAGGGATTGAGAATGAGATGGAACTGATTTGAGGCTAAACTGCATTAGCAACTTATTAAAACCTAATTTAAAAAGTGGGTTCCATTAATAAACATATCTATGTAAAGCCCTCCTTTGACCATTATAAAACATTTAAAAATTGGTGTGTTTGTGTATGACTCTGGGTGGGGGAGGGGGAGCTTTCAAATATAATTTAATTGGAAATGATTAAAGGCCAAATATTTTATTACTGCAGTTTGAATAGTTTCTTTTGGTGTTTTCCTCTCTAGACACTGGAGGTTTCTTTCTTTCTTTCTTTCTTTCTTTCTTTCTTTCTTTCTTTCTTTTTCTTTTCTTTTTGCTTAATTCTGGCAATGCTGAAAGGTTTTTTTTTAACAAATTTATTCAGCTGTCTACTTAATAAACTTGGAATCAACAGATATTTTGGCTGTTACATGTTTAAGAGGCACATGCCATGGCTAGTGAACGTCTATCAGTGCTCTTAATACTGAAACCATTTAAAAATGTCTATATTTCAAAAAATATTTTTCCTTGTAGATTCTCCACCTTCAGAGTTCGTTTTTGAGGGTTGTATTTTGATGACCCCATTTGCAATGTCTTGTGGCATCGCTCATTTATATTCCTTGTTCCGCAGCGCTATGGATCTTCCTCAGAAGAACATGGAGTTGCTTCTGTGGAACTGGTTATCTGCCATGGCCTCAACAATCCATAAATCCATGCATGGAGAGGATTCCCCATGGTCAGAAGTCAACTTGTACATCTAGTTAAAATCCAAGGTAACGGCCAGCAATGGAACATAGCTTAGGTTTTGAAGCCTTGTTCCTGGATATATTCTTTGTCATAAGTTCACAGGAACCAGAAAAAATAGTTTTTGCACAATGGATTTTTTTTAAAGGATTATTGGCCTATTGGGGGTGGAATGTTTTATTTCTTTCCCAGTTTGTCTTCCTTACAAAGGACAGTAAAACAAAGATGAGTAAGTGCAAGCCTATGTGAGCTAGTTTTTTAAGTTCTAAGCAATTACCTGGAGAGAATACATTATTCAGAGTAATAGCTTTTATTCAAACATTTTTAGGAAGTAGTAACACATTTCCTTCTGGGCACTTAATTCCAATAACTTAATAAAAGTTTCCACCGATGGCATATTCCAGAATATCCCTAGATGAAGAATTTGAACCTTTCTCAAAAATGACATTTTTTTTGACAAACTATACCTCCAGTTTGAACCACAATTTAGTATTTATTTGATGAAGAGAAGACTGTATGGTGGTATCTTACATGGATGTTGAATTTTACTCATATCCCAGCATACATAGCTTTGGGGGTGATAAGCTTAAGCTCTTGAAAAATAAAATAATTGAAGTGTTAAATGATAGTCCTTGGCTTTTCACTTATTATTTAATGTCAGAAATCTATTCAGCAATACTTCAGCTGTCAACAGGATGAACAGAAGAAACGACACACTATAGGAATCTTAAAATGACAACACTCCAAACTGTAGCAATGAATAACCAACCATTTAATAATACTCTAAAAAATCATTACTTTCCACAAGATACAGCTTCTGAGTGACCTATAAAGGAATTTAAAAATAGCCAGCCAGCCATATTACTGTTACTATTCTAATATGTATTTGTAGAGGGAAATCAAGAGTTCTGCTCCTGATACTGACCCACAAATTCTTGCAAATCAAAGCTCATAGAATACTTTGTCCAACACATTACAATATTCACTGGGTCATAAATATGTTCTCATTAAGGATTTAGGATTTCATTTCTTCATTATCACATCTGGACAATTATCAGTTTATTACTACAAAAGATTCTACTTTTACGTTAAAAAATTTAACACATGATTGCCTCCACAGGCACGCGGCATTCTTCCTTAGCCATTGTAAAGGATGCAAACCTCAAGAATTTCCTCCACTTCGCAAGCTTTTGTTCAAAACACTCCTAGGGGTCAAGCAATGTAAATCCTGATAAGGATACAATGGTGAATAAACAAAATCAGTACTCTCGTGTTGCTTATGGTTTAGGAGAAAAGACACATTAAATGAGGAGTTAGACAAATTAGTCACTCTGCAAGCAATGCCAAGGAAATGCATCACTAGCAAAGTATGTATCACAGGGGTTTCCAAGGGGATGTTTACTGTGGACAGAGGGAACCATGAGTGTAAAGGCAGAGAGCTGGCAGGAGCTTGGTGCCTTTAAGGGACTGAGGACAGAAATACGAGAATGTCCCGAAGGAGCAGCCAATGAACAGTGACAGAGGTAGGCAGAAGCTATGTTATCTATTAATTTCTGTGCAACCCATATCTTCTGAAATAGACACCAGCAAAAATTAATGACGAAAATGATTAGTACCTGATGATTCTCTATGGGAACTCTTGTTTTATTAGCCAGGTTGTGATGGCCCCTTTTCTAATCCTAAAGGCTAATATGAAATAATTAAATCATGCTGGGGGGAAAGAGGGATAGTCCCCCCGCCCCCAGTATACCCCACCATTACATTTCTCAGACTTCTCCCCATCCACTCCCATGTAATGACAGGATCCTAGGGGTTGTTGCTTAGCATGCTTGGAGCACTGTAGTTCTCAGTTCTCATGGAGAACCTCTACGCAGCTAGTTCAGTACAACTTGATGATTCAGTAGTATCAGTAAGAACTCAGAATAAATCTAGTCTTTAGTTTTAGAGTTAAGTGTACACTCGAAGAAAATACAATTTTCCAAAGTAAGTGTATCATTCTTAAAGTCGTTTCAAACTCGATGCGTGAACACGGCGATAAAGAGGTGCCATTTAGTCAATTCTCTCAAGAGTGGAGGTATTATTTCCCTTGCCAATGATAAGAAAGATAACATTATAAATCGCAGATATGTCTAGAAGGCCTAGGCTTGATAAGAATCTTTGCTGTCTATTCGCAAGTGTTTTTAAATATAGAGATTCCGGTATTTTCCTTTCCTAGTGACTGACAGCATTTCTTGATTTATCTTCATTACTTCATCTCCAGAGTAACTCAAAGGGATTTTTTTTCTGTGAAAATATTAGTCTTCTAAGGATGGTAAATACGTTTGACATTTAGAGATCAACTCTGAATTCTGAGTATGGTTTTATAAAATTTTTAACATCTGCTTATGAAAAAAGTAATTCCAACAGATTTAGTTCCATTACAATTAACACAAAAGGTGAAATAACCAGTTTCCTGATGGCTACACCAAACCTACAGAGTCTGGGAAGGAAATAATACAAATATCATCTCATAGGTGGTCTCGGGGTGAGGGAGTGAATAAGACTAAGAAAACAGCTTTAATTTTGATTTTAACAGCATAATAAAATTATATATGCAGCTATGTTGTTCATATTTAGCTACATTTATATTAATGGAATAACAATAGAAAATTACTCAATATTCATGCTTCCAAATTCCTTTGGCCTTGGTTATCTGTGTATTTAAAGCAAAATCAGAATGTGGCTGCCTCTTACCTGTTTCAGGTACTATTGTTGTTCTGTATCCATTTACTCTGTATTTGCATCTGTTTACATTTAATCAGTTAATGGAACACGGCCAGACATCAAGGTCAGTTGAGGGAAGAGAAGAGTTTGGGGCTCTGTGTGTGGTCACTGCTGCCTAAGAGTGCCTAAGTAGCCACTTTCCTTGGGTCTGTTTCCTCAAAGGTACTGGTCATACTCCATTACTGCTCAAGTCTACTGTGGAGATCAAATAACCCAGTATTTAAGAAGTACAGTGTAGACTGCATCACCATTAATTAGACGCTAAACTACATCTAATCATAAAAATCATGTCAATTTCTGAACATGAGATCAGTTTACGTTCATTAACTAGGCTCATGAAGTGTCATCTCATTGCAGTTCTGTTGGACTGAGATATCTAGATATTTTAGTTGTTATCACTAAACTAAGAATGAACGAATCTGCCCTTGAAATTCGGTTTTGTCTCCTGGTAAAATAGTGTGCAAATGTAGTGCTTTGGTGCCTTGCTATTGAAAGTGTAGTCCATGGACCACACAGCATTGGGTCTACCTGCGGTCTTGCTAGAACTATCGATGCCCAGCCTCCACCCAAACCTTTTGAGTTAGAATCTGCTTTGTAGCATGATCTTTAAACGATATGCCTGCACAGTGAAGGCCTAGAAGCTTTGTGGTTGAGGGGTTTGTGCCATTGGAGAGTCCTCAAGGGAATTTAGTGATCAAGGCTGCACTTTGTAGCTTCAAAACTTCTATTATTTACTACTTGTGCGACCTCAGGCATGTTACTGAAATTTTGGCTTCTCATTCTCCTCATCTGTAGTATCTGCCTCACGAGATTAAATGAGATTATGAAGGTTAAATGGGTCAATACATACCAAACACTCAGAACAGTGATATCCAATATCTACTACTTACAATACTAAGTATTTAATAAATGCACAGATGAGACCATCGACATATCCTGGGGTGTCTAAAAGTCACTTGTTAGTAATCAGAGCAACTGTAAATGTAAAACCCCACAAGGTAAGTAACAAAATGATTCACTAACTACCTTGTTTCCCCATGGATAAATGTAATCAGATACATACTTTGAGCTGTACTTACTGTTGTGCATGACTACGAAAATCAAATCTATATAGCTAGAAGTTTCTGTTCTTTATCATCTCCCCCTAATGCCAGGTCAGTGATGTTTCTTTCCTTCTTATGGCTGACATTAATATCCTAATGGCTAGTGCTAAGAACTACCCACCCCAGTCAGGATCATTCTTTTTTCAGAGAGGCAATGTATCTTTTCAAAATCAAAACACATGTGTAGTAATGCTTAAAGAAGAATGTTCTGTCTTATGTTACACCTAAGACAGTGAAAACTCCAATAAATATTAAATACCTGCTACAAGCCACCTAGGTGGAAAACATACACTATTCAGAACAGAGATCTTAATACTTCAAAAAACATGTAAGCATATGCAAGATTTTTTTTTAAATTTTTTAATGTGTATTTATTTTTGAGAGACAGAGACAGGGGAGGGCAAGAGAGAGAGAGGGAGACACAGAATCTGAAACAGGCTCCAGGCTCTGAGCTGTCAGCACAGAGCTTGATGAAAGGCCCGAACTCACAAACAGTGAGATCATGACCTGAGCCGAAGTCGGACACTTAACCAACTAAGCCACCCAGGCGCCCCAGCATATGCAAGATGCTTAAGATGTATTATCACATTGAAATACAGAGCCACGCTGTGAACTAATGCTTTATTTTCCTTATACAGATGAAGGGCCTGAAATGCAAAGAAGTAAAATGTTTCAGGACTCAAGTCCTCTGTTTGGAGTTTAAAGTTATAGGCCCACTGTATTATTGGAACATATCTCCCTATTGTCTTATTTAAGACACCTTGGGTAGGATCAAAATTTCCTTTAATAACCTTGACCTGAGTTCCAAGGAGAGTACAAAAGATTATATTGTCTTCGATGTGGGGTGGATGATAATGGCACCTAAGGAAGAGATACTAATATTCCTGTGTCTGTTATAATTCTTACTACTAGTTTAACAGCTTATGTAAGTCATATGATGACGATCACTGTTGGTTAATAATTTTATATATGTGCGTGTCAATATACACATATTTGGTGGGAAAAAAAACACCTCACTGAGAAAATTTAGTTTTAGTGATTGTATTGCTTCTCATCTATAATTAAAATCAATGTTTTCATGATAGAAAAATATTCACAAAAATTGTAGGTAATTTTGTAGGTGTATTAAGATACTGGATATCATTCATAACACTGTAACACTGAAGGTTCTGTCTTATGTTACTCCTAAAGAGAAACTATTAATATTAGCATCTTCTGTAGTTTTCATGTGGCATTTGGACTTTTTTATAATGATTGATACTTCTATTATCATGAAATATTTGAGTATTCTCTCCTGTGAAGAGATTTAAAAGTTTAGCACGTCACTTTTAGTAATTCAAGACCTTTTACTGATGTTAATTTAATTTACCGGTTCTGACAAAAATCACTATTAAATTAGACTTCATACGACATTTACTATTAATAGCACTACCAAAAGCAAAATTATAATGCTGGTATATATAATTGGATATTTTGTTGTTGTTGTAACTTTCTTTCAATTGTAACATTCCACTGAGCTGAGAGATAATATAAAATGACAAGCTGAGATCGGGACTAAGTGGATGGATGTACATCTTCCCACCCCCAGTGGATTTTCCAAAGTCAATGTTCATCTTTTATTTATTCTTTAAAAAAAAAATGTTTTCCTTTTCTGAAAAAAAATTTGTGAATTCCACATTATTTACTGCAATAAACCCATCACCTCAAAGTATATACCAGCACAAATATTTAAATACAAAACGAAGCTAAACTAACTTACCTTTCTCTTACATACTCTCAACTTTGCCTTCAGATGCGGGACATAAGCTCTACAACTATTAACCTATAGGTGCCACCTAGTGGCAAAGGTTGAACATTTAGATGTGAACTAATGATCATGGCATTCCTGTTGTATTTACAGATGCATTTTTCTGGTACACATACTATATTAATACATAGAAGATGAACATTTTAAAGGTGCTGGCCCAAGGACTTGAAGATGTCTGTATCATTTATTTGAACGTGTTGCCAACTATCTTGGTGTTTAACAATAGCATCTTTTTGACCTATGAAACTAAGCCATAAACATAAACTATCAAACTGTAAAAGAAAGAAGGAAAACAGACCCACAAGATTCTTGGATTTCCATGGATTATTATTTTTATACTTCTAATTTTATACTGATAATAAGTTTCTCTAAAGATATTACTATAATAAATCTATTTTGAATTCCTTTTGAGATTTACACCCCTAATTAATACAAGCAGTGTATTTTTGACAGTATATTTGTTTTGACTTAAAACCAACAGCAGAGAAGACAATTAACAAATTTGGAATTTATTTTTCGATGCTTAAATTTTAACTCCCAGTTGCTAAAGTAAATAATGCTTAATACTTTAATCCTGAAAAATAAAACTATGTGCCCATTGGCCTAGTTTTATTTTTTATTTTTTTTTCTAAAATTTAAGTTTTTATTTTAATTCCACTTCTCTGACATGCAGTGGTACATTATTTTGGCCTAGTTTTAAATGCAGGACTTGTGATCGTCAATTACCTCCTGGGACTTGAGCGTCATTTCATTTATTAATGATCACAGCCACTCCTTAGAGCACAACTTGTTAGGGAAAGAGACAACCCTGCTTATTTGTTTGTCTGGCATCCAGAGGATAATTAATATTTTTATTACTGTCCCATTTCCAGCTCTTTCCAGCTGCTTAACCACTTCTATTGGGAGCATAAGTCAGTGCTAAGGATTGGCTCTGCCTTAGCCTGAGAAGCAGTTTCCACGTATACAACTTTCTTAGTAACACTTGCATCAGTTGCTCTGAGCACCTCTGGAAAGAGCAGGTACTCAATTCACCGAGAATTCCATTATCCTTTGAAAATTATAGCTAGTTTTCTGTGGTTCTCCTCCGGCTAGAAAATCCCTCAGGGCAAGGAACTGATTTTCTATTTCAATACAGACTCTTATATATAAAAAGCCCTCAATAAATGTTTTTAATATTCTGAAAATCTTTATTCTGAAAAAATGAAACGAAATGTATGAAATGAGCTGTGATCATTAGGTAGCTCTCATAGGGAAGCACAGTGACTTATTCATGATGAGTGTACTAAAACCACTTTCAGATGCACATCTCTCGCACCCTGAGCTCTGTGTTATACACTAGGCACATCCTTGTGGACAAAACAGATCTGTATAGGGACTGAACACAAAGTCCTTTAATCACAAGGAAGCTCTTGACTCAGGCTTGCTAGGCCACAGAATCATGAATATGAGCCACCTAGATAATGCCCACAGCAACGATCTTCCTCTTCAAGTGCACCTGAAAATACATTTTAAGTTCATTATCATTCTACAATTTAAATAGGTTTGGAAATTTAAATACTTATTTTTTGCCACGTTTCAACTTAACATTGGCTGAGTCCCTACCCTGTTCCAGGACCTGTGCCCTGAGTATAGGTTTAGTTTCCCAGGGAGAAAGCTGAAGCTGACAGCTACTGAACAACTTACTCAAGGTTGCAAAGCTAACAAGTGACTGAAGTTGGAAGCCACACAGTCTGTTTCCTTGTATCATTGCTCTACTCCATGAAATGGAGGGGAGTGTGATGAAATTTTAAATTCAGCTCAGATTAGTCAAGGACATAACTCAGAGTGGATATTCAAAGTCAAACTTCTGCAGTCATACTGCATATTGTAATACTGTCCTGGAAAAATGCTGAGTCTCAGTAGTTGATGTCCAAAGGTTCTGTGATAAATTATTTATGGGAGGAGAAGTTTTTAAAGAGAGAAAAGAAACAGTGTGCAAAATTGTGCTAGAATCCTCACATCATTAGAGCCGTTTCCTGGCCCCTTTCCCCTTTCTTCTTAAGGTGAAAGTATAAAGCACGTTCTGATTGCAGAATTCTTCATTCTCTAAATTAGGAATCAGCTGTCACTAATGGAAGTGGGTGGAAATGGAAAATTGCTGGCTGCTGGCAGGGGAGGAGCCCAAGAGCTGCCACATGGCAGCCACGGTTAAGGAAAAATATAGAATACGGTGTAAAAAAATACAGGCAGTAGCCAATATCAGGAGGTCAGTTGAAAGCTTTGGGTATAATGAAGTGTCCAAATGTAAGAGCTAAGTATCACCATAAGGAAAGCATCAGGAATGAGAGGAGGCAAGAATTTAAACAGGAAATGTGGATGAAGTTAATAGAAAATATGGACTTGGGGCGCCTGGGTGGCTCAGTCGGTTGGGTGTCCGACTTCGGCTCAGGTCATGATCTCATGGTCCATGAATTTGAGCCCCGTGTCGGGCTCTGTGCTGACAGCTCAGAGCCTGGAGTCTGCTTGGATTCTGTGTCTCCCTCTCTCTGACCACAGCCCCCATCTCGCTCACGCTCTTCTCTCTGTCTCTCAAAAATAAACAAACATTTAAAAAAAGGAAAGCAAAGAAGGATTTAGCTAGGAATAATGCTATGTAAGATGTTACAATTCCTCTGTCACTCGTTACCATAAGACCCAGTCATAAATATGACAAGAGACAGGGAGTTTAAATTTTGGTGTACGTTAAAATTCTTTTTTCAAAATAGTTTCCACTGGTCAGTGGTATGTTTATGATTTTTCTAGCTTAAGCTTCCTACCTTAAGCCTCACCACTCCTTTAAGACATTTTTTATTTATTTATGTATCTATAAATCATCTATTAGATTCTGCATTTATCAGGAGAGAGTTGACAATGAATAAGCCCAATGACTATATTAGCATTGATTAGTTTGTCCAGTAATCAGTTGATCAAACAATTGATTGGTTTGTCCTGCTATGTAGCAAAGCTGTTGACTTGGAGGAAAAGAGAGTCCATAGAAGCAGAACAGAATTAAGATTTGAAGGGGATTAAGTGTGGTGATGCATTGGGGCACCTGGGTGGCTCAGTCGGTTGGGCATCTGATTTAGGCTCAAGGCATGATCTCACAGTCTGTGAGTTCAAGCCCTGCGTTGGGCTCTGCACTGACAGCTCAGAGCCTGGAGCCTGCTTCAGATTCTGTCTCCCTCTCTCTCTGCCCCTCTTCCACTCGCCCTCTGTCTCTCTGAAAAATAACATAACATAACATAACATAACATACATAACATAAAATAAATTTTTCCCAAAATGTGGCGATGCATTGCTGATAGAGGCTGGAGGGAGAAAGCTGATTGGTCTAGACTACATACACAAGACAGAATCACACATATTTTACTGAAATCCTTGAAGTCAAGTGTGTTTTAGAACACAGAAATTTTCAGCATTTAGGTTGTTAATCTTCCTTAACCATTGTTCTACAAAAACTATAGAACACTAAAGTGTAGACTCATAACAGCTACTTTGCAAATAGAAGACAATCAGTGCTCACCGAATTTAATATATATTAGGTATGTTACATGTAAGCTGCCCAGTAATTTAAATAGTTTCCCTAGGCAGTGATCAAGCATCAAGTTTACTTATCCAGGTAGATTAATTTATGATTCATCTTGATGTACCTAAGAATCTTTTCTATTCCATTACCAAATATACTACCCGTTCCTAAAATTATATTTATATGCAAATATATAAATATATATGATATGTAAATTCATACTATAATAGGTATACTGTAATATGTATATAAGATATTATGTATATGTATACATATATACACATATATACACATTTATAATTTCATATGACAAAATAGTTCCCTTTGGTATGCCATTATGCTTAGGCTAGTGATAATCTAAAAAAGGATAGGAATGATTTATGTTTGTCTTTGCCTTACAAGTGTTATAAGACCTTCTACAGATTACTTAATTAAGGGTTTTGTGTGTGGTGTGGAGGAGAGATACATTCAATAAACACACACTTAAAACAGACGGTAGGTCTAGTTTGGGATGCCGTTCATTCATTCACTCACCCATTGTGTTTTGTGTTCTTCCCAAATGTCAGGGACTACTCTAAGTGCTATAGATACAGCTAAGGGTTATATTCAAAATATTTAACCACTTGTACTATGGATATCAATTAATCAGAACAGACACTGACCAAATGGCACTCTAGGAATGACTGCATATAAAAAATAGTCTCTGCCTCCAGGGGGCTTAGCATTTATTGGGGAAGATTGATGAGTTAATAGGCAACAGATCTAACAAGGGTAAACACAGGACAATAAAACTTCTTCAAATAGTCTCTGAAGTTGTTTTTTCCTTATTTACATTCTTACCTACTCCATAATTCTTGACACATTGAAAATTGATAATCCAGAGGAATCCAATTAGCCAAAAATTGTTATCTTCAGAAGACAATTTAAAATAAAATCATCTTTAGGGACTTTTAAAGAGAGTTAACTTTTGAAGTTGGCAGCTTCTTTCTTTCTTTTTTTTTTTTTAAATAGGATATATATCTCTCATAGCTGCTAAATCATCCATTTAAACCTACCTTAAAGATCTGTTGCTTTCAAGGTCCCGTATTTGTTACATGGCATATTAAGATTACTGCATAGATCATATTCTATGTTAAATATGCTTTCAGAAATTGCCATGATTGAAAAACATCAGAAATTGAAGCAAAGAAAATTATCCCATTTTTATTCGAATCAACCAACTAAATTACCTCCTACCCTGCTTGCTATGATTTGGAACCTAGTCATAAATGCTCAGAAACAAATGACTTTAAGGAATTTTGTTTGTTAATTTCTAAGACTTGAGATAGAAAATCCTTAGTATGTTAGCCTCTTAAACATTTTCAGGATGTTAATTAAATTGCTGATTATTTTTAAATTGAAGAATTTTCCCAAAATGTAAATTTTACCCCTGTAGTCAAATATCAGGATATCTATTTTCTAAAAATATTTCCAGATATGGACAAAAAAATTAGAAGTCAATCCCTAATGCATAAATAAAAGCTATATGCAGTTTTAATGTTACTTAGGAATACAAATAGATATATAAATTAATTAAATTATGCAAAAATACACTAGTAGACCCGTGACCTAATACGTTTCCTAAGTGGCCCACCTCATTCACTGAAATACCTGTTTTTCTTCTTACAGATGTCATACTTATGCAGTGTCCGTGGTGCATTGCAGATGTTGCTTTGACTCATAATTTCCTCTAGGTGGCGATATTTTCAAAGAAGCCACGCCAGCACACCCACCTAATTAGAGAATTGAGCTTTATCAGCACCCAGTATTTACACCTTACTCTAGCTACTATTTTAATCTCCACAAGACGAAAAAAATACGATTTGGGACACCATAAGATTTTAATTTCTGTCTCCAAAATCTAACAAATTGAAGAGATGGGTATTATCCACTTTAAAATTCTGAATACATGTTTGAGAAAAGATGTTTCAAACACATTTGTCTGAATTAAGCTAAGATTTTGATTTGTTAAGAGGTGACGGAAACATGTTACTCAGATTTTAGTTTCTGGACTGTCTATAACCTCTTTTCTAAAACCCTGACATTATTATTTAATGTGATGCTTCATTGATCTCTTTAGATTGGTACTTGTTTTTTTCCACACTATCCACAATTGCTCTTTTGTGGGTATTCCATTGATGAATGAGGAAAAGTTGGTAAATAGTGCTAATCCCACTTCCATTTTAGATCCTTCTGTAATCTATCAAAAAGAGAATGAGACAGGGCGCCAGGGTGGCTCAGTTGGTTAAGCATCTGACTTCAGCTCTGGTCATGATCTCGTGGTTTGTGAGTTTTGAGTCCCGCTTTGGGCTCTGTGCTGACAGCTCAGAGCCTGGAGCCTGCTTCAGATTCTGTGTCTCCCTCTCTCTCTGCCCCTCCCCTGCTCACTCTCTGTCTCTCTGTCTGTCTCAAAACTAAGTTAACGTTAAAAATGTTTTAAATTAAAAAAGAGAGAGAGAGAGAGAGAGAGAGAGAGACAATAACACAGAAAGAGACTCCTTTAATGTAGATAAATGTATGAGGTGGAAAGTACTCTACAATTCAGAAAGACAGGACTTTTTCTTCCCTTTCCCACATTCTTTGTGTAATAGATGTCTTTCGGGACCTTCATCCAGCCACACTTGCCATTTGTATATATACATTTAGCTTTCTTCTGTTTTGGAACTTCACTTTTTGCTTCTGTTTGTGTTTAAAATTTTCAGAGGTCCACCCTAAGGCTTTAACCTTCCAGAGATGTGGGGCTCACAATGATGAAGCATGACTCCAGTGTCTCTTTCCTAAATGCTGTCACAGACTAATTTGTAGGATCCAGTAATCCTTAAAAAAAAAAAAAAGAATATAGAACTAAAGTACCAATTAATATTTATATAGCTATTTGCAAGGCATTTTCACATTTTTGATATACTTTGACACTTTTAACAAACCTGGGTCATCAGAAAGCAAAAGTGATCACCATCCCCAAAACCTCAAAGAGTTAAGGTCTTTCTTTGGGGTTAAAATTGGTCACTGAAAACCCAGGCCCCAAAGCCTTTTGTTTTGCCTTTGTAAGCCCCGTAAGCTTTGGCTATGTCCAGCTGTTTACAGTAAGACTCAAATTCTGTCCCTAGTGCCTTCCTTTGGCCTGGACCTGACCCCACACACCATGAGCACACTGCTGTGTTCAGCAAGAGGAGTTTCGATTTGAAGTGGTTTGTCTTGGAAGCTTCCGGGAGAGGATTTATTGAACCAACTTATGAGAACCTCCCAGCCTTCTGATTGGTGCCCTGAGCAATAAAGGTAAGCACTGGGGTTCAGGACACTCACACTAAAACTTCTGCCAGCATTCCATTTGGATCCTTGACAAGGTAAGCTCCATCTCTCTCACAATCTTCTCCTTGGCCACTGCCCAAAAGGCAAAGCCCATCATCCCCTGCGGTTTGTTTATCTATCTGCCCTCACCTAGAGTTCCACTGATGTCCCCTCTCTCTAGTCCTGCCCTCCTTTGCCCTCCTTCTGTGATCTTCCTCTGCTACCTCTGGAAACCTCAAGTCAGGGCCAGTTACAGAAATTGTAGGGCTCAAGTGCAAAATGTGAACGTAAGGCCCCTTGCATGAAAAAGCAGGGGAAGAAGCTCTTTCCTTTCTTCTGTGCTCTCTTTCTGAACCAGTCACAGTGGTTTTTAAAAAATCATTCCTTAACGTTTATTTACTAATTTTCAAAAAAGAGAGAGAGCACAAGCAGGAGGGCAGACAAAGAGGGAGACAGAGAATCCCAAGCAGGCTCCACGCTGTCAGCACAGAGCCCGACGTGGGGCTCAAACTCACAAACCGTGAGATCATGACCTGAGCCGAAATCAAGAGCTGGATGCTTCACTGTCTGAGCCACCCAGGTACCCTAAAAAGATACTTAAGTGTCATGTTCCCTTGGGTGAGGTACAAGTATAGAACCTCATGGGAGCCCAGACCCTGCGGTAGCACTTCCGGTGTGGGGCTTGCATTCCTCACCCCCTATTCATCCCCAAGTCCATACATAGGCCCTCAGTGGGGGCAGCAACAGTCACTGATCGGTAGGGGTAGTGGGGTGCGGGAAGCAGGTGGCTGAGGCCTTGTCCAGGGAGGCAGGGAGGCAGGACAATAGGTGAGCCGAGGTTCTAAGCTCTCACACATTCTCCACCGTCCCATCAGATTTCATTTACAAAACAAATTGAAAGGTAAGATTATAAGAATTTGAAGGCAATGTCCACAGAGTGTTAGAGAGCAAGGCCCCGTTTGAGGGCATTAGGAGCACACTCTGGAAGCTCACCTGCCCCATGAGGGGAGGCCTTCCCAGCATCTCAGTCTTTTCTCACATGGAACCTTCTGTCTTAAATCCGGTGCTCCTCCAAGGGACGCGGCTTCCCTTGAAGCTGTCTGAACATACACTGCTTATTCTCTCAAGTTCATGAAGACCAGTGTGAGGGTGGGAGGCATAACTCCTGCTCTGCAATGCTGCCCGCTTGTAAACCATGACTCTCAGCCTAATGTGAGTAAGCACCACAGCAAGCGCATGACCAAGGCCCTTCCACACCTTTCCTTTTCATCGATCAGGCACCCATACACTCTCCAACTTGCAGGGATCATTGTATCGTCTCCAGAGCCCAGTCTTCCTCATCACCCCAAACCTTGCCAAACCCCCTATCTCTGCTGGAAACCCATGCCATAATAGCTATTTCACAGCCCCCTGGCCTCCACCCCACTTGTCTTCGTGTCTGCCATGTCACTTAATTTTGTTGTCATATCTCAGTCTTGCCATAATCAGGGGCCACAAGACCAGTAAAATCTTAAATGTTCCTTTTCTATGGCAACTCTCTTCTCTTATTTTGTTCTCTAGCCCTGAAGAGCTGCTCTTCAAGAGAAGCACAACTTTTTAGGGACGAGCAAGGGAATGGCTTCTTGCGATGGAGTAGAGAGCAGGTTTTGATTTGGGCTGCAGGGTTTTAAATTGTCCCATATCAAATTGTCTCGTGTCTCATGTTTTAGTACTTCTGTAGTTGATGTCTTGTGCTTTTGATAGTGTTATCACATTTCCAACTGTTTTATACATACACACGCAGACACACACACACACAATTTCCATTCTAGAAACTGGAGGAAAGAAAACACACTTTCTTCTCCACACTCCATCCTGCCAGCTCTCTCCATGGAGGCCCACTACACATTTTTCTTAGATTTCACTGAGACTCTCAGACCCACCAACACTCATTTTTCTTTCACTCTGCCAAATCCTTCCTGGCTTCATTTTAATTAGTAATATGTCTAAATTTCACCATCTATCACTTGACCTGCTTTCTTGAAAATATCCTCAAATCCTTTGTTGTTGTTGTTGTTGTTGTTGTTGTTTTTGGTTGCATCAGCCCAGAAAACCAGGAACTCAGGGTCACTAACAATGATTAAAAATAGTACTAAACATTCCATGCTTCATATGTCTCACCTTGGTTTTATCTAATTTACTCTTCGCAGTGATCTTATGAGGTGGCTATAATTATCCTCAATTTACAGAGAAGGAAACTGAGGACTGGCAAGACTCAGGTGACCTGTTCACGTTATTTCTGAAGTTAGAATGTGTGCTTCCCAAACTTGAGTAAGTGAGAATATCATGCGGAGATCTTATGAAATATGGTTTCTGGGATATCCACCTTGGATATTCTGATTTGGGAGAGTTTGCAAGTGGTAAACGAATCTGCATGTTTGACAAGCCTCCCAGGTGATTCTCTGACGCTCCGCTGAGGTTCCCATGATTGTCCTTTCGTTAGGTTTTTATTTGGATCTCCCCTGGAAGAGAAAAGACTATGTGGAGGAGGAAGGCAGCTTAGGAAGCCCTCGCTCTTCCTTTGGATCATCACAGTCCTATTATTATTGCCCTCCTGCAAGCGAAGTGAGATTAGAAAGATCTGTGTCCAAAACCAAATTGACTTTTAAACACAAATCATACAATGAGTAATAGACCAGCTTTGTCAATTATAGGAAAAATAGTCTTATTCAAGTTATTGACACAACTTGAAACCATAGCATTAATTGATAGCAAATCGAATGGTTTTTCTTTCTGTATGGATTCCTTTCTTTTTCTTTTGTTGTTTTTTTTTTGTTGTTGTTGTTGTTGTTGATTTTGACAATTGTGACTTTTAATAAAATTCTTCAATGGTATTCTATAAACTGTTACAATATTTCTACTTCTGACCATGAGAAAGTAAAACAGGCAGGGACATGTACTGGCTTCTTTGTATAATTATTCACCTAGAGATTATAAGATAGAGGAGTGACATTATAAATTTTGTTAAAATGAAACATTATAAAAACATCTTATCATTAAACACGTGATTTTTAAATATATCAATAGCAGAAACACCCAGCATGTTTGTTTAATAGCCTGTGATTTTTCTTTTTTTTCAATTTTTTCAATTTTTTCAGTTTTTATTTATCTTTCAGAGAGAGAGAGAGCGTGAGCAGGGGAGGGACAGAGAGAGAGAGAGGGAGACACAGAATCCAAAGCAGGCTCCAGGCTCTGAGCTGTCAGCACAGAGCCCGATGTGGGGCTCAAACTCACGAACTGTGAGATCATAATCTGAGTCGAAGTCAGACACCTAACTGACTGAGCCACCCAGGTGCCCCTTTCTTTTTTTTTTTCTTTCCTGTTTTTTTTTTAATGTTTATTCATTTTTGAGAGAGAAAAAGAGAGAGTAGGGAGGGACAGAGAGAGAGGGCGAGAGAGAATTCCAAGCAGGCTCCGCACTGTCAGTGCAGAGCCTGACCTGGCACTTAAACTCACGAACCCTGAGATAGTGACCTGAGCCGAAGTCAAGAGTCAGACGCTTCACCAACTGAGCCACCCAGGAGCCCCGATAACCTGTGATTTGTCTGACTTGCTAATAACCTATATGTTGTAAACCGTACTGCCTTTGAAAGTCTGGGACTCTACATGCATTGCAGGGTGTTTTACCTTTCCATAATTCCCTTACTTGCATGTTCACCTGATTTCACTGCATTCATAGTATTCAGTGTATCTGGAGAACTTCTGAAATGTTACATTCCATTTTTTTCCCTTATGTCAGTGGCTGCTTTATTAGATGGAGACAGCTGGGATAACATATGTTTCTTTAAAAGAAACCTTTAAAATTTAAAATTTGAAGAACACACTTTAAAAATCCACCAAAAAGTAGGGTGAATTTTGCCTCTTATGAGATTTATGAGATATTTTAAAGGATTTAAACATCAGCTTGTCAGAAGCCATACCCTACACTTGAAAGCACGTTGCAACAGGAATTGAATCCAGAGATCTTTTCATTAATTTTTGGTGCAGTTTCATATAAGTCATTTAAATCATTATATGTCTTTATTTACAAATCAAAGTTAATAAGGCTTGTCTGGGTACCTCAGCGTATATATTTCAAGACGAGATGAAGCAATGCAAGTAACAACCGATGGATGAAGAGTGGGAGACAAGGGCGGGGAAACACAGTATTTACCAGACATTCATTCTGTTTACTGGTCATCCATTTGGTGTTAGGCACCAGGCCAAGCACATCACATAGATTTTTCCATTTAATCTTAACAATCGCTTCCATAAAGTAGACCTATTATTCCACATATTAAGGGCAGGATAGTAAGGCTCTAAGAAATTAAGTAATTTGCTTAAGGCCAAAAAGTAAATTGCAGAGCCCTATTGGCAAATTCTTTTGACTCCACCTTTCACGCGTATCAAGAATCAGTCACTTCTCACCACCTCCACTGTTGCCACCCAGGCACAAGCTACCACCAAGGCTTGCCTAGGCCACTGCAATAGCTTAACTCCTATTCTATTTTTGCCTTTGTCGCCCGACAGTCTGTTCTTAACACATAAGAGGGAGCCATTTAAAATTCGTCAGATCATTCACACCTCTGTTCAGAAGCCTCAGATAACTTCCTAACTCATTCAGAACAAATGCCAAAGTCCTTAATAAGTCATAGACCCCTATGCATTATCTGGGGTCCTGCCTCCTGATATTTCTTTGGCTTTGACCTCTTAGGAGTCTGTGCTTTGCAGGCTCTAATCCAGCCACACTGGCCAGCTGTGTACATCCCCACGCGTTTCCCTCACCTTGCTCTTTCTCAAACACTACAGTCATGCTCCTTCTTGGGCCTTTTGCATGGGACTGTTCTCTCCAACAGAAATTCTGTGTCCCTAGCCATCTACTTGTGTCTCTTCCTCGTCTTGTTCAAATACTTGCTCCAACGTCACCTTCTTAACAAAGCTTTGTCTAAATTGCTTCATTCCCAAACTTGCTCTCTCCCTTGCTTTATTTTCTCCTTGCAACACATCACCATCTGCCACAGGGAAAAAGAATATATTATTTTGATGACATCTCCCATTTCTCCACTAATAGATAAACATCATGGAGGTAGGCACTCATGTGTTTTCACTGTTGTATCCTTTTGGGGAGTGTCCTGAGGTTGAGCTCCTTTCTTGTTTTGTTGCTGTTGTTGTTTTGTTCTGTTTGTTTGTTTAATGTTCATTTATTTTGAGAGAGAAAGACAGAGTGCAAGCAGGAAAGGGGGAGAGAGAGAGAGAGAGAGGGAGACACAGAATCCAAAGTAGGTTCCAGGCTCTGTCAGCACACAACCCGACAAGGGCTCAAACTCATGAGCCATGAGATCATGACCTGAGCCAAAGTCGGATGCTCAACTGACTGAGCCACGCAGGCGCCCCTGAGTTCCTTTCTTGTAATTGCTCTTGGATGAAGGAGATATGCCTCACCAAGATAAATGCCTTCCCTGGAGAAGCCCCCGCTAAGTGACCAGTGAATGAGGCAATGAAGAACCAGAACCCTTCCCACAATCTGCGACAACCATGAGGGGCCATCTAGCTCAAGAGCTCCCAGGAGACAGGCCGAGGCCCTTTGTGCAACCACGTGTTTACAATTCATCTTCTCCCTCTGCCCAGTTTTGCTTCTTTCACTTTTTTCTAATTGTTGTTCCTTAGAGTACAGCCCAATAAACCTCCTGCAAGCAAATTTCCATCTCAGATGTTCTTTCCTTGGGAACCCAATCTATGCCCACCACCAACAAAAATCATGTCAAACAGTAGGCGCTTCAACAAATATCATTTCAATAACTAGGTAAGTAAATCAATGAATGAATAAACTAGGATAATACAGGTTCAGAACCTGTATTCCAGAGTCAGAAAGATCCTGCATGTGAATCCCCACTCTACCTCTCAATTCCTGTGACTTAGAATTCCTCACTTAACAATTAATTTCCCTCATCCATGAAAGACATTATACTGGTATCTTTCTCAGAAACTTTTTGTTAAGATTAGATGAGAGAAAGCTTATAAGACTCCCATCCTAGTAAACGGAACATTTAAGTTCTTAATAGATGCTATAAAAATAATCATTACTCTTACTATTTCTTGAAGAAATGTGGCCAACTTCCTACATCAAGAGTTATTTCTTTCTGTCGCTCGATTCAAATCTATTACCAGGTGAGAATATGAAGAAGGAAATAAATGAAGACACTTACCTTCATCATCCCTGGGACAATATACATGAGAGTAAAGATGGGGAACACAAAAACAGTCATTATGGACACAGGTTAAATAGACTAAATAGAACTATAGTCACAGACTGCTTGATCAGAAAAATAGTGGAATATACCAGTAAGTATTATAATTCTGTTAGGACGGTACTGGACTTAAGTTAGGCTGTCATCTAAGTGATTCTAACAGTTACATGTGAAGGAATATTTCAAGATCTCTGGCTAAAGTTTATTCCAGTATTTAATCCCTCAGTGCCATCAGATTCTCCTTCAAATAACTTTTCATCTGTTTCTAAAATTTTAATCTATTGCATCCAGTTTTGGCTACTATATGAATACAGGACCACTGATCTCTGTCTTTTTTGAGCCTCAAATACAGTATTCTAATTAATCAATGAGTTATTTACTGAACCTTGTGCCAAATACTGGACTGGGCTTGAAGACAAGTTCTAATTCACGTTCCTCCTTGCTGTTCTCTGACCTCTTTGGAGGCCCAGAGTCCCTTTCATCTTTTATAATTGTCTCATTTTCATTTTTGTAGATTTTCTTTGAATGAGCTCCAATTTCTCTACAACTCTCATAAATACTTCAGGAAAGGCTTGATTATTGCCAAATATGGGAGAAAGATTACTACTCATGATAAGCTTGTCATACTCCTATTAATATACTCCAGCATAATGTTAGCTTTTAAAAAAATTGCTTTATGCTGCTGAATCATACGATTTGTGTTAAATGATGAGTTTTAAGCCATTTCCCCCTTGGTACTTGAGCACACAAAGTCTTTCTTAAATCAACTGAATTTGTTTTTTTGTTCCTCACTGTACTTTCATTTGAGCTTGGTAAATCCAATCCTACTTTTTCTTTTTAGTTGTTTTTTCTACACATTCAAGCTGAATTCTCTCTCTCTTTTTTTTCCAAATAATTGGCAATGCTTCCTATACTCTTCCTGGTTTAATTCAATTCAACACAATAGTTGGCACCTACTATGTGACAGGCATGTGCTAGATGGAATTTTGGGCACAGAATTATTAAACATGAGCTTTATTAAGAAGTTCTTAATATTTCAAGTGCCAAAATAGAGAAATGCGTGCAGAGGGAGGTCAGTAGGTGGCTCCCTGGTGGAGGTAATGCTAACTTGAACTGCAATGATTAAATAGGAATTAAATAATGAAGAAGACGGGAGCCCAGCATTCCAGGAAAGGGGTAGTTACTATACAATTACAAGTTTAGAGACTTAAGATAGTAAATGTATGGGGAGACTATAAACAGCTTCTCATCACTAGTATAGAATGCAAACTGAGGAATCGTAAGAAACTTTATAAACATCATTTCAACCTAAGGAACTAATAAAATATTATCTAATCTTTGGCTGGCCAGTGGTTAATCACCCTTAGTACCATTGATCCTCATTATTTGCAGAGTCCATGTTTGTGAATTTGCCTACATGCTAACATTTACCTGTGACCCCAAGACCAATATCCAGGTGCTTTTGTGGATATTCACAAGCTTGTGCAGAGTGGTGAAAAGTTAAGTCGACCAACCCGCACATTCCCAGCTGAGGTCCGACAAGCTGACTCCCCTACTTTCTTATTTCGGCTCTCCTACTCTAAGCAAGCATCCTTTCTGAGTTCTACTTAGTGCCATGTGCGTTTGTATTTTGTGCTTTGGTGATTTTGCTACTTAACATGGGCCCAAAGTGTAGTCTGCATAGTTCAGGAGCGCTGCAAAGTGCAAGAAGGGTGTGCTGTGATTTCTGGGGAAGATATGGATGTTAGCTAAGCTTCACAATTAACAAGGCTAAACTAATCGGAAGAGAACCCTGTCTCCACACAAAGTCACAGCCGTGCCCGAACTTCGACTTTTCCTCAGTATGGAGGGTAGCTTGGCATTTCGTGATTTCAGCGCATTGTCAGTACTGCCAACCCATGCTTACCTTTGAGCATCGCTGCCAGTGACGTCCTCGAGTGAAAAGTGTCGGCAGGGAATCTGTGCCAACCATGTACAGTTCCACCAAAGTGGGCGTGAATTGCCTTTGTAGATCTTCAGTGAGTCTTTATTGATGGTGACTATAATGGCGGTGACGATGATGACGAAAATGGGCAAATGCTGCACATTCACCTAAAATGAAGCAGCTGCACCCAGACTAGGAAAATACATGCTGTGAGGGCACGTTCAATACAACTAAGTCAATCTGATGCTTAGCAAACTGCTTCTTCACGCACGGCTTTGTACTAGGATCGACCATGGGCAACACAGACTCTGTCCACAGGAAGTTTGCAATCTAGTGGATTTGTGAGGGTAAGACCGTTGTTTACAGTGATGTATATTAAGGAGACATAAAGAGAAGGGATTAAAGTGTTACGGAGTTTTAATGGTGATCAAAATCATACTTGGTAGTGGGGGAAATCTCTAAAAACGCTTACAAGGGAGATCATAAGGGAGATCATGTTTGAGCTAACCTTGGAAAGAACATGGTCAAAGCCAGGAAAACATGAGGCATTCAGAGGAGAAAGCATCCAGCTTGCTGGATGTGAAGGTAAGAAGCAAGAAATGTGACTAGAAAAGAAGGCTGCACTCAAATGCAATTGGAAGTGTTTGAGCAGAGGAAAAATAGCAGGAACGCTCCACCTTTGGAAGTTTCATCTTTTGAGAGAGGGCTGGAAGAGGCACGTGAACAGTTAAATCATTCTGGATGCAGATCCTGAGGGAGATTTTGAAGCCCAGGAACAGGTGGCTGCAGGAGTAGTGGAAAGGGGACAGACATGGCACATTTTGTTGCGCCTGCACACACAGGAAGCTAAGTCTTACAGAGCTGAGTTCTATGGGCGGAACGGGTTGATGGTCATAGGAAATTCAGGAGAAGCGCCTGACTAGATTCCATTTTATACAAGTTGAGTTTCAAAGTATCAACAGATACGTAAGTGAAAAGACACAAGTGGACACTTGGCAAATTGGGTATGGGTCATGAGAGAAATTGGAATAGGACTGGTTATTTGAAAGACATCTGCTTAAAAAACAGTCTTAAATCCTATAAAGTGAAAATCCTTTCACGAAAAAGTGAAAGCAATCAAAATATGCCCCACATGTAGAAATGTGTATATAAAAATATATAGCATACATACATGTGTTTAAACGTGTTGTCTCACTGAATTCTCAGTGTAATTTTGTGGGTCAGTTATAGACTGAAAAAAGCGTGGAAATTCTTTCATTTAGAAATCAGGAAGGAAAAACTACCCCCCCCCCCAATTAAGGAGAAACGGAAGAAAATGAGGGTGGAGGGTGGTGGAAAGAGCTCTTAAAATTCAAAGGCTCTTTCCTTGTTTTGCCTTAACCAGGTGCCTATTGTTTATTTCTTA
The DNA here is from genome assembly GCF_022837055.1 of Prionailurus viverrinus. NCBI lineage: Eukaryota > Metazoa > Chordata > Mammalia > Carnivora > Felidae > Prionailurus > Prionailurus viverrinus. Next base: position 110,139,008 of record NC_062567.1, on the reverse strand, counting down.
TGTAGCCTGCTAGACTAGGATTCTAACTGGTATTCCTGACTTTCTTTCAGTTCATCAATGCTCCATTCATCTGCTAGAGTGATCTTGAAAACGTTGCTATAATGTTTTGTTCCTCTGCTTAAATACCTACAGCGGTCCCCCCTTTCTTATCACAATGTCAAAGCCCCCTGAGTTCTCATTCCCAGCACCCTTGGCTCTGAGCTCACTCTGGGGCACTTGGCATTTATCAGACCCAGCAATGTAGGTTCAGATCTGTAAAACATTTCTGCTGTTGCTCGTTCCTGCCCACAAGCTTACCTCCTCCCAAATACTAGCAAAATCTTATTTAGCCTACAAGTTCCAGATCAAATGTAACGCCCTCAGATGCTTTTCTGATTTCCATATCCCAAGCAAATGTTCAGTCCTGTGTTGCCCAAGTAGCCAGCCCAGAATGATGTTGGATTAACAATTCTCGGTGCTCATGGGAATCTGACAGGATTGATTCCTTTGAAGGAATTGCATAAAACTAAGCAACAAAACATGGAATAAGTCTAGGTTTGTTTGCTCGCTTTTAAGTAAAATATTAGGACACGTGTAAATTTGAAGCCCTATCTATGTTAATATCAGAGTAAATTTAATTGAAAACTGCCTTGGGTGTATATGAAAGCTACCAAAGTGTAACCAGTGTTTTTTTTTGCATTCCGTACCACCTAGATTTGCTCAGACATGAAGTGTGTTACGAAGAATGGTGGCTTCAGCAAACATTTGCTACAGACAAGGGACTACTTTAATGTACGCCTATTGTGAAAAAGATTATAAAGGATGGTTCTTTCAAGCAGTCCTCTGTTATTGCATATACACAATCAGATTATAAACATTTTCTGTAAGGCCATGTTTGAAACAACTCTGTGGATGTGAAGTTATAAAATAACAACAGTGTTCAGTTTGATTTTTTTGGGACGTGACTCAATATGCAGTTTCAGAAACACAAACTGAACTTCTCATTATTACTCAGTGGGTGTGATCTTAAAGCCCGCCGTCTGCCTATCGGTTGAACTCTCTAAACCGATAAAAGGGTGCTGTATTACTGAAGACACAGCACAGGCAAGAAAAACTTTCAGAGCTTCAAGCCATGAAAATTACATTTCACTTCTGCCCTTTTAAAAATGTGTGTGCGATCCAGCCATAGACCGTCTCACAGCAGAGTCAACATGCCTTTCCAGGCTTTACTACCAAGCAAGGGTTTTATAATACAGGCAAATTATAATGCAGATATGTATTAAAACTGTTGAATGAGGACAATTTGTACCTTGTACTTTCCAAGAATTTTTCCAAGAGACTTTTGTTCTTTTTTGTTACAGATCTAGGCAAAATTAAATAAAAGTTGATAGCTTGAGGAAACAAACTTTACAAAAGGCAAGCTAATTAAAATATTGCTGAACACTGAAGAAATTTTGACAGATGTCTTATTTCGGCATTAATTCACAACTTCAGACCTTAACGAAAATTCTACTCCGTTTTTTGTTCTTGCCGATATCCAAACCCTCTCACCCTCTGCTTTGTGTAAAAGTGTTTCCAGGCAACCCCATCATAACTATTGCTTTTGTCTCATACCCTTTGTCCACCTCAATTCTTTTGTCATTTCTGTTACATAGATAGGCAACTCCAACTATACCTTTGCTACTTACGGAACCTATTTGGCATTGATTCATCCTATCTAATCCTATTCTCTTGCATTCATAATGGGTAAAAACATAAAAATACATAAATAAATCTCTCTTCCCCCAAAACTATTTTTGAGCCCCTTTCCTTTATCGCCTTTATCTGTCTTGCAGATAGATAAACACTCCAATTCTCCCCTGCCTTTATTTTTTCTCTAATGACAAACTAGAAGTTATGGCAGGGGTCAGCCTCCTCTGTACTTCATACTGCTACTTCTTTTTAAATTTTTTAACATTTATTTATTTTTGAGAGACAGAGACAGAGCATGAGAGGGGGTTGGGGGTTGGGTTAGAAGCAGAGAGAGAAGGTGACACAGAGGCTGAAGCAGGCTCCAGGTTCTGACCTGTCAGCACAAATCCTGATGTAGGGCTCGAACTCATGAACCGTGAGATCATGAACTGAGCCCAAGTCGGATGCTTAACCTATGGAGCCACCCAGGTGTCCCCATACTGCTACTTTTAAGGACATTTAACATATCATGTTAAACAGTATATATTTACCAGATCAAGTCCATCTCATTTTGGGGTATCAATCTTTTAGAATCACTCTTGCTGCTGTCTCCTCACATGTTTCTCCTTAAGCTTGTTCATTGCATCAATTTCACCTGCTGACGCACCTAGTTTCCTTAAGGCTACTTATTCTGCACAGAACTACTGTCTTGTGACTCATCATGCTGGAAGTAACCATTAGAAGGTGTCATATCTCCTCTGAGATCTCCAACCCAGCACCTTCCCTCTTCCACCATAGGTTACTTTCAGTTTAATACTCTTACTCAGCTGTTCTGCAACCTAATAAGCAATAATATAATTAAAGCATTTAGAATCTTAAAATAACAGAGGTTTCTATAGCAGTAACCTTTTTTCTCTCCTAAACTTTTGGCTCAATTACTTCAGTACTAGCACAATCAAAGCTCTCGTCTTCCTGAAACTTTTCAAGCCACTGATGTCAATTCCAAGTCAGAATTCCTTCCTAGCAACCACGGCCTAAGTTCCCCTAACAAGCCCACAGAGTAATCCTTAGGAAAGATACAGAACCACAGGGAATTGAACAATTAGAGTCTTGCTTTCCATTTTTAGCTGGCCTTCACCACTATCTGGTACTCTGATTATTCATGTATAATTAATTCCCCAGTGAATTTTCCATACTTCCTAGTCTAGGTCTGCTGAAGGGTAACTGGAAGTCCTCAATCTCATGGTTCCTTCAATCCGTATAGTTGGTATTTAGATTTATTTTATAGAGATGCATTTATCTGTCATAAGCAATCAACACTAAGACCTGAGATGCTAACACTGTAAGAAACTAAAAGGAGGCTCGGGCTGAAAACCAATCCACACCAGAAGATTCTAACATGTGTTACGGTGGGGCAAAAAAAAAAAAAAGTTATAACCTTGAGAACTTTCTAGTCCGAGAGAAAGAGAATGAAGTATTTTAGGTCATCGGTATGAGGAAGGAGGTTCAGGAGGGTAAAACAGATCCACCTTGAGGGACTTGGTGAGAATCCGGAAGTCATAGAAAAGAGATCTGAAATATAGTCTAGGGAATATGGGATAAGGACCAGAAAAATGAGGCTTCAGAACTCAGTTCCAAAGAAAGTCGATGCATTATCAGGCAGAGCCTGAGACACGGGGCTCAGAAGCAAGAATGATCTTGATGCCAAATAGTGCCTTCTGAGGTCAGGAGCCTAGAGCTAAACTATTCACAGGATGCAAGGGGTGAACTAGGTCCACAGTAAGAGTGGAAACGCTCCTGGGAGCGTTTAGGAATGGGAGCCAATAGGAATGATAATAAGGATGAAGCGGTGAAGACAATGGAGTGAAGGAGCATCTTAGCACAGATGCTTGTATCCCCTTTCCTTCATGTCTGTGCACCGACGCATATTTGTATCTGTTTAAAATTTTTCTTCAGATTCACAAGAGGAAATGCCTCTAAATAAAACTAACTGTTGCGTTTGTTTAATTGTTTTCTCAGACAAGACATTTTGCTTGCAGAGTCCGTGGAGGATTTCTTTAAATATTTTAATTTTCTCTGCTTTGAGAGCTGGGTCTTACACCCGCACGACTCGTTATGATTTCAGTTATCCACGCATGTGGTATTTTAAGGGCCATATTACGAAGGGGAAGACACCTGGAAACTTATTCTGATATCGTCATTTTACTGCCCGAGGATGGGAGATGGTCTCAATTTAGAGGCCTTCAGTTGCTCTTCCCCTGAGAATAGCTGTGGTTTCATTGAGTTCCTCCTTTTGTTTGACATTTAATACTTGATACTTTTCGCATGGATTAGAGTATCAAAACCACTCTGCAGAACTAGAGAGGCTCATTGGAAGGTAATTCATAGCAAAAAAAAAAGAATCAAAATTATAGGATGTCCCTGTGTCTCTAGTTACTGAGGCTGCAACAGCCAGTCAACTAATCTTTTATTTGCAAAACAATATTTTATTAATAAAAATAAAGGTAACTATTCCACCTGGATTGTAAACCACACCTTTCTACTCTCTTCTAGAACATTGTTCTTACAATGCTCTTTTTAACAGTTTCATATGGGTTCCCGACCTTCTGCCTTCAATTTCCTCTAGTCTCTGCCCTTCCAAAAAAATTAAAGTCATTTTTTTAACTTGACTGTACTTCCATTTTAACTCTCGCCTTCCTCTTTCTTAGCAACTTTTTTAAAAGTTTATTTATTTATTTTGAGAGATACAGAGACAACACCAGTGGGTGGGGCAGAGAGAGAGAGAGAGAAAGAGAGACAGTGAGAGAGAGAGAGAGAATCCCAAGCAAGTTCCATGCTCAGTGCAGAGCCTGATGCGGGGCTCAAAACCACGAACCATGAGATCATGACCTGAGCCAAATCCAAGCGTTGGGCATTTAATTGAGCTACCCAGCTGTCCCTTTTTCTGGCAGTTTTTAAGTCAAGTACCTGCCATTGTCAGACAATCTTGAAGAAATCATACTAAGTCATTTCAAACTCTATCATTAATCTAAAACAGGGTAATGAAATTTACATGTCTTCTTGTAATAAAGTTCTAAAATTCTAAAAGTATGTTTTTAAAGATTTGCAGGGGCACCTGGGTGGCTCAGTTGGTTAAGCATCCTACTCTTGATTTTGGCTCAGGTATTGATCTCACCGTTCATGAGTTCAAGCCCCGCATGGGGCTCTGCGCTGACAGTGGGAGCCTGCTTGGGATTCTCTCTCTCTCTCTTTCTCTGTCTCTGTCTGTTTCAAAATAAATAAATAAAATTAAAAAATAAAGATTTGGAATTCTAGAGAAGGTTAATAATGAAAACCTACATAAGAGTTAATTTGGTTAAACTCCTTATTTTATAAAGGAGAAATTAATTATTCTTTAGGATACAGTATGTGACTGAACAATATTTTTACTCATGATTTATATTTGCCCAATTGACAGCATCAATATGTAACACTTAAACTACTAAATAGGGATCAGTAGCTACTATTTTGAAGAAAATAAAGCACAACTCTATAAATGTATACAGAGTAATACCACTCTAACAATACTATATATTTTTTCAATGTATCTGGCATTTAATACACCCGGTAATTATTGCACAACATTTCAGATTGAGAAATGTGGGCATCTATTGTGTATGTCAATTATGATAGGAGCAGGTATAAGCTTTTTTGGCCTATTTACTCCTTTACTGGGTAGAATAGGGGACCAAGGAATGTCAAAAATATCCAACACGTATATAGTACTTGCTGTGTGTTCAGACAGTGTCCTGTTTTTTAAATATATATTCTATATGTATCAACTCATTCAGTCTTCACAACAACCCTAGGAGATACCTATTTTAGAGATGAATAACCTGAGGTTCAAAGAGGTCAAGTAACTTGCCCAAGGTATGTGGAAAATTTGGAATTCAAATACAGGCACTGTGGACCACGTTTTTATTCTAAGGGTGCTTTCTTCTGCTTCACATCAGGATCCTCTTTTCTGTCCATCTCTTAGCTTTGCTTGTCTCTTCTTTGCTTGATTAATGTGCTGTCTCTCCCACTTTGTAAAAATGGCCACCTGCAATATTGATGGAAAGATACAAATTTTCCCTTCCCTCCACATGAAAAGTCCAGGGGGGAAAGTAGTCAAGTTAACCTAATCTCTGCAGCCAAGAAAGTGCTGTGATTGGATAGATTTCAGTCATGTGACAAGCTTTTACCCAGCAGAGATCCATCCCATTAAAACCACTTCAAGATAGATATTAATTTTGCTAAATATAGCAATCTTTGAAGTAGATTCTAGGGTGGGCTAAATGAGAATTGAGAAGTATGAGACATGAACTTACCCCAATCCCTGTTTTGAATTTTGTTTTGTTTCGTTTGTTTCTGGCAAGTATAATTCAAACCCAAATTTTGAAAGTCAAAGAGAAACCCACCAGATTCCTTGTGTTCTCAGTTAACTCAGCTGACACAGTTCTTTCCATCTGGTCCCAGGAATTCTTGTGGTCCCATCTTTCATGATAATCTTGGTATGGTGCACATGCTACTAAATATATTGGTAGGAAGAGGGGAAGGAAAGAGTTTCAGTATACCTTATGAGTGCTTTTCACTTACCGAGGTTTTTTAGAATAAAAACCTGGTGAGAGCTGATTTTTTTTCTCCAATTCCCCTATACATCAGACTAATGCTTCCTTGAGTGGAAAATGATACAAACACAGGTTTTTTTTTTTTGTTTTTTTTTTTTGTTTTTTTTTTTGTTTTTTTTTTACCACAGAATGCTTGCGCTTTATACATTTTATGATCTATATACTATAAAGGTTACTGAATTCTGCTTGCTCAAGAATGCTATGCTTATTAAATGAGATAATGTATGTAAAGAACTAGAACATAAGAAAAATATCCATATGTTTTTTTTTCTTTCCTATTAGATTAGAAGTCGGTAGAGAGAGAATCAGTCATCACCATTCCTTTCCAACTTCCAATTCGATGTATGTCACCTCCACATACTTGTTTCCAAAGTTTTCAAAATTAGTAAATCCAACGTGATGCCAAGTGCAGTGGTTTACAAGATATAATTTCCCAAATTAGCACCATCGCCCTTACTGGGCACTCAGAAATGCAGTCTGGGGCTTGACCCCCACTGAATCAGAAATTCCAGGGGTGGAGCCCCAGTAATGTTTTAACAAGCCTTCAAGGTGATGCTGATGTATATTGACCTTAAAAACCACTGTCAGAGGGACTTTCTCTCTCCCCTTCGCAGGGCCACCTTCCCTTGCCTCAGTGATAGGAGACTGCATTCTTTACTAATTAGTATTTAAACAGAAATTTATGCCAGAGAGTTAACAATCGATCCCATATGATTCTCTTCAAAACACAGAATGTTATCATCAGGTCTTCAACAGAACTGGGGCAATATTTCTTGGCTTACCTATTTTGTGCTTGCCAATAACACTCTGATTTGACATCAATACGATATGTTCCCTGAATCTTGCTTGTGGTATAAGGTGTTTATCTCTTTGGGGACTACTATGGTCTGCTTCAGTGGCTGATCCATATATTCAGTGGGATCCTTTTCACAGTTTAATTTCTTAGTCGGTGAAGCTACCAGAGTCTTTTCCTTGCACAGCCATGTAAAATATAAACATTAAAACAGTGGAATAGATGGTTGAGGGTCATTTTTGGTGACTCCTCTGGGCAATTTTCAATAATGCCCAGTGAAAGCGCTATTCGTCATTTTTTTCTGACAATATATCTCTAGCATAGTATTCATAAATATTTGATTGACTCTCGCAGGCTAGAAATCTCCTAGTAGATAATATAACATGTCATGTTTTTTTTTGCACCAATCATTTGGATCACCACCATAAAAAATGGTGTACATTCTTCCATTGATACAATGTACTCAGCTTACATTCAATATACCACAAAACCCCATGGTATACAGGCAAGTCTTGTTGGTTCAGGTAGAATTAATTTTCTTGTAACAGTTGGAAGTTATGCATCAATATGCATTTACTCTCTAGTTTTAACAGTCAGTCCATACTTACTCATCTAAGTAGTTTCATAGCCTATTTGCAGATAAGTTGCAATAATTATGGCAGTTCAACAGTCTATACATTTCTGCTGTGAAGGACGAGCATAAGCCACATATTTACATTAGGTCTATAAAACAAGGTCTACTTACATCCAGTCATTTTGGCTGCAAATAATACTCAGTTGAATAACTCCAAGAAAAATATTGAAGTAGAACATAGGAATCCATTTTCCAATATCTTAGCTAGAATGTCAAAGTGTTTTTACTGCATCATTCCAAAACTTGTGCAGAAGTTCCTTTCGCCTGTGAACTTGGGGTCTAGAGGTCCATGTTGATAGTACAGTTCATGAAATCAGCTTTTGAGCACTGAATTACATTCCAGATAATGATTTTAGAGCCAAATGGGCACTGTGGGAGAGCATGCCTTGGGAAAACGTGGAGTTGGGGTGGGTTTGGCAGTAAACCAGACACGTACTTGGGTGTGGGTGCTTCTAAATCTGATGGTGCTCAAAGCAGATGGCTGATGTGTATGGCGTTCCCATCAGGTGAAGACCATGTAGGTCATCCTCTAATGAGGACTTAGTTCTCACACAGCTCCTGTCATTCAGACAGTGCTTCATTCCCTGGAAACTTCTGGGCCTCAGCTTAACTCATACGCGTTCTCCAACCTTGGGGCTCTCAGCATTCAGGCTTTCCTCCATGCTTTTCCTTTCTTCCCAGGCTATTTTGGTAACCCATACAAACTCCTTTTTTTACCCCTTTATAAAAAACAAAACAAAACAACAACCAAAAAAACACCTCTCTTCTTTCTTTTTTTCCTCATGATTCTTTTTGGACAATAAGGTGGATCCTGTTTATATGTTCAAACTTGAACCCCAGTTATTATTAGCAACAAAACTGCCTCCTCCACTCCACTAGAGGGCAGTGAAAGCTTAATCTTCCTAAAGACCATTGTTTGGTATCCTGGGGATGGTCATGGGGTTTCCAGATTTATCATTCTAGAGAAGGTTTTAAAAAGTGTGAGGAAGAGGGTGTTCAGGAATAGGGACCAGATGCAATAAAAACTTCTCTTTTATTTGAAGAAACACTTTATTCCTGCAATCTAGTCAATGGACTTTTCTATTTATAATGCCCAAGGCATGAACAAAGGAAGCTATGGATGGTCTGAGTCTACTATCAAAGGATTCTGAGTGCACTATATGAAAACTTCGGCCAGTATGCTACTTAGATATTGGCTGGAGCATCCTCCTTGACCATAGTCACTTCTAAAAAAAACCTTTTTCCTTGATGTGTACATAATAAATGATCCCTTGACTATAGGCTGAGTAGGCAACAGTGACCTCTGTGGCTTGACTTGAAAAGATGACTCAGGCCTGTCCAATTTCTGCTTCCATAAACTTAAATTTGGAATAAGAAATACATGAAATGTTTTCCAGTTACTGGTAGGAGTTTAAGGTGGAAAGTTATGATACGGGGGAAAAGCCCAAAAGAAGCCATGATGTGCAAACTGAAGTTACAAAGAAGCTTAAGATAGTGAGAAGGCTGATGTGTTGTAGAGAAGCAGATACAACCTGAGGGAGGAGAAAACAGGAGAAATAAGGTATTAGAGCTTCCTATGGGTTTCCACTTACAGTATATGTGTATCTTTACATAGCAAGATATGTGCTCTCATCTGGTTTTGATTTTAAGAACTCAGCTTCTTTTCGATGTATTTTAAATACTCATTTGATCCTTTTTGGGTCATTCTGTAACAAGTTCCTCTTGTTCCTCATAGTGTTCACAACCTTATCAACATTCACATCCTGCCAAAGGCCTTCCCTCAATAATTAGAGCTGTTTGAAGTCTCCTTTCTTATGGCTGGCAACAGCACAACCTTCCCAGCACACTGATGATGGATGCCCTTGCCCAATGGTCTTTCTGTAGAAATCTAAAAAACTCCTTTTACCAAGGAGACAGAGAATTTGGTTGATTTATCCCAAGACGATCCGCTTAACTGGTGATTCCCTTACTGAGAATCTCTTAGTTCCTTTTCCTCTTTGCTTCTGGCTCCTGAAATGGTCTTCCTCTTTTTTTTTTTTTAATTAGAAATTGTTTTAATTGAAATATGTATAACATATAACATTGTGTAAATGTAAGATACGAATCATGTTGACTGGATACATTTGTATGTTATAATGTCTGCCATTGTAGTGACAATTTATACTTCTGTCACATCACATAATTACATCTTTTTAGTGATTGGGATAATTAAGATCTAGGGATCTTCTCTTTTTTTTTTCTGTTTTTAATGTTTATTTATTTTTGACAGCGAGAGACAGAGCATGAGTGGGGGAGGGGCAGAGAGCGAGGGAGACAGAACCTGAAGCAGGCTCCAGGCTCCGAGCTGTCAGCACAGAGCCCGATGCGGGGCTCAAATCCACAGACCATGAGATCATGACCTGAGCCGAAGTCAGACTCTCAATCGACTGAGCCACCCAGGCGTCCTTTTAAGACCAACTTGTTTTGGGAAGTCCATCAACAATCTGTCTTCTCAGCTCTTTCCTGAGTTGGCCAAGTGTTATAGATTCTAATCTTATTTCCGGAAGAAGAGATTAGCTCACTTGTTCCTGCAGGTTCAAGGTTAACACTACACACCTACCAAAATAAAAGGGGGGGGGGGGGTACGCCTGGGTGGCTCAGTCAGTTGAGCAACCGACCTCAGATCAGGTCATGATCTCGTGGTCCAGTGAGTTAGAGCCCCGCGTCGGGCTCTGTGCTGACAGCTCAGAGCCTGGAGGTTGCTTCTGATTCTGTGTCTCCCTCTCTCTCTGCCCCTCCCCCGCTCATGCTCTGTGTCTGTGTCTCAGAAATAAATAAACATTACAAAAATTAAAAAATAAAACAACACTACATACCTACTTCCTTAGCTGTGAATATACTAGCTAAGCTCAGGACGGAAGAGTCCTCAGACATTCTTTTTACTTGTTACTTTGCCCTTCAAGCCACTTTGACCTCCACTAAGGAGAAATCATAGACAGTCCATACCCAGATGTATGTCACAACTTCTCCATATCTATAGTCCTCGGGGTCAGGCCCACAAGATTCAATCTTCCTCAATGAATAGAGATCTCAAAGCAAAATACCATTGCAATTCACCACACAATTCTATTCTTCCTGGCCTCTGATTGTATCATGTGTGCCTTTTAGTGTTCTTTTCACTGAACACTGGGATACAGCCATATGTTGTGCATTTGGCCCCTTTTATTTTGTCCAAATTCACCCTTTAGTATCAGTGGTATGGAATAAAAAATAAGGATCTAACTGCTAGAGAGTGTCATGGTAAAAATAGGAGAAAGTTCATACTGAGATAGAGAATATTTCACATGATAAGCATGTGACTAACCTCAAGTCAGGGGTTAGTTAAAAAGGGGCTGGTAATCTGAAAGAAATTAGTTTGAATTTAGAGAAGCACATGATCTTTGGACCATCTGCAAACCTGCAGTACAAAATTTCCTTCTTTAGCGACATTATTTTGTAAGAAGGTTACCTGCCCTATTTTAATAGCTCTCTGATTTCTCACATTCACTTTCTTGTCCCATGATCCACTTGACATCATGATACGGTGTTTGTGTGTTTGTTTGACTTTGTTTGTTTGCTTGTTTGCTTTTTAGCCAGATTTTGGAGGAGATCAAGTCAGTTACCTTTTCAGAAACCTGCAGTGGCTTTTTTTGTTAAGCATGACCATCACACGCATCCGAAGTCATTGTAAGAGTTTCAATTAATCCATCCTCTAGATTGTGCCCACTAGTTCTCTTTAAGATACAGAAGCTGAGGCCACACGCGTAACTGTCCACAACCCAAACTTCCTGAGATCCCTAACGAAGAAGTTTGGCCATGTCTGTATGTTTCATGATGATGCTTTGTCTGGAATATTGTTACTGTTCTCCTTGGATAATTTCTTTTCATTCCTCAACACCTAACTCAGGATAACGCCACACTGTGTTTTCTTTAATTATAACTCTGATGTGACAAAATCATGTGTATATTCCTCCCCCAGACTGAAATTTTGACATGTCTTACCTTTGTGTCCCCGGCAGAGCTTTGTGTCCAGCATACCATTTGCCTCCCTGAAGGGCTTGTTCTGGAGAAAGAGAGAAGGGGAGTGTTTAGGTGCCGACTCTTTCAGGGACTAACTCAGCTGCAAGAAAGCCACTTTGGCCAAAGTCGTGCCCCTTTCAGGGGTTCCTCATTTAATGGATATTTAATAAAAGGCATAAAGGTCTGGTTATTTGCTTCAATGTGGGACAAACTAAAGGCCAGGCTAGTTTTAGAGTTTCCTGCAGAATCTCCCAAGCTGTTATTGGACATGCAATGCTTCTTGACTTTTCTCCCGTCCTGATCCCTCTTCCTTCACCTCCCTTTCCCAGGAGTTGGTACCAAGGCATTGCTTCCTGATCTGCATGAAACACTGCATCTCAGACTCTACTGACTATGGAACTCAACCTGTAATTGGTATCAGGAGCGATCCAAGGAAGCAGGAGATACGTAGGGGTTTTGTAACTGGATCGTTTGCTGCCCAGATAGCAACAGAGACTGGTATTTTGTGGGCACAGATAGCCTCTGGCACAAAGTTATAGTCTGACATCTTTTAAAACTTCCACCGATGTGACCTGGAATGGTATACTAGTGTAGCAGCAGAAGAGAATAAGTGCATTAGCTGGTGCATTTTGTCAATAGTTTGAGAAATATGGGGAAAACGGTTAATTATAAGGTCAGTGAAATTGAGTAGCTTTTTCTCAGTTTAATTGACTCTCTAGAAAATGATAACAAGCTGAGAGCGATTAATCACCAATTGAAAGCTAATATGAAAGTCAGAGGGCCATTTTGGTAGCATGCGTAAAAGCTCTCATTTCCTGTAGAGGGAAGGGAAAGAACACTGAAAAACAGCCTGGAGACTTAATCATTAGAATAACCGAGCTAAAAGAAAGTTTCGACTGTCAAACAGTACAGGTGTGCTGTGAAGTTCAGGGCCCTAATTGGGAAATAATGACATCATAACATTGGGATAGGGCTGTTTGTGACACAGTTCCATAGGTCTGAACTGTGGGTACAGCAAGGCCCAGCTAGGTCTTTTACTTAAAATCTAACCAGACCCAAATCAAGATGTTGATAGGACTGCATTCCCTTCTGGAGGCTCCAGGGATGAATCTGCTTCCAAGCTTATTGAGGTGGTTGGCCAAATTTAGTTCTTCACGGTTGTGGGACTGAGGTTGTCATTTGTGTGTTGGTTGTCCACTGGAGGTCGCTCTTAGCTCCTAAAGGTCACTCTGGTCTCTACATGTGGGATCTTAACTTCAGAGCCTGTAGCAGCAGTTCATTGAGTCCTTATAACATTTGGAATCTTTTAAACTCCCCTGTTTCTGCGTCTTTCCTTCTTCGGGCACATCTCTGTGACTCTGCTAGAGAATGTTCTCTGCTTGAAAGGGCTGGTATGATTAGATTAGGGCTGTCTAGGTAATCCCAGATAACCTCCTGATTTTAAAGTCCAGCTTCATAACTTGCATTGGTTAAGTCCCTTTTGCCTTTGAACATAACATATTCACAAGTTCCAAGAATTAGAGCGTAGACATTTGAGGTTCCTTGTATCTTTCACACATGCCCAATTTCTGTATCCAAACCAATTTTCAGACCCAGTTATACTGACTGTAGAAAAAGCAGTGTTCCCAGGAGGGAATATCTTGCAGTACCTTGACAAATGAACATGGTAAAGATTTTCCTCCATCTAGTCCCAAAAGTAATGATGGCTCTTTATGCCAGTGACTGTACATTGGGAAAAGGGCAATGTTCGTACACTTGGAAGACTACTGAACATAAGAGTCATGACCCTCCTGTTTGAATGGGGGCATATGGGGCCAGGACATAAACGGAGTTCTGGCCAATGTCCAGCCCACAGCAGGTCCGCTGAATCCATAGACACATGGGTCGTTATTTTCTCACTTTCTGAATGTATAATTGGGACAGATGTACTTACTTATTGGGATAACTCTCACATCTAGCCTTAGTCCTGTAGGGTAGGAGCTATCATAGTGGGAAAGGCCAAGGAGAACCCTCTGAAATTTCCCCTTTCCAAGACTGTAAATAAAAAAGAGCATCTCTCCATGCAGATGGTGGCTACAGAGCTCAGCCAAAAGCTCATAAATTGTTTGATAAGTAACTAGCACAAGTTCCCACATATCATTAAATCAGACCAGGGTGATGTTAAAAAAAAAGAAAAAAAAACAGTGGGAATGGTCCTATGACGATGAGGACTGCCAGTCATTGCATAGCAGACCAATTTAGAAACTGCAGCCTGTTAGAGCATTGGAAAAGCCTGAGAAAGGCACTGCCGAAGCTCTCCAGCTTCTCCGTGTAGACAGCCCATGGGATGCCCTAATAATCAGTCTGCACCCAAACTCTGAGTGCCTCTCAGACCAAACAACCCGCTACATGTATCCTAGCTATGCAACCAATATTGTTGGCGTGCACATAACTAAAGTTCCTCCATATTCTGATGCTAATCCGCTCTGTACTGGGCATTATGCTCTACTCCTCAATATGCATTCCTCCCAGATCAGTTTGAACAATCCGGGTCAGTCCACTGGGCTGACGAGGGGCCAGCCCTTCCACCGCATTCACAATGTATTCTGAATCCAACCACTTCTGATCTTCACCACTATCATCCTTCTTTAAGCCACAGTTTCTTTATCTGTACTTCTTCCCTAGCCTCTTATCTCTCCTCCTGCATTTGCCCCTATAATTGATTCTCTGCAGGCAGAGTGATCTTTTTCAAAATGTAAATCAGATCACAACACTCTTCTCTTCAAAACCATTCAATACCTCCCTTAGAACAAAATCCAGCAACCTTACCAAGGCCTGTAAGACCCTTCATGATCTGCCTTCCTTGCTAACTTTCTAATTCAGCTCCTTACATAACCTATTTTTGGTATTCTGTTCTAGCCACTTTGCCTTCCACAGAGTTTTCTTGAACATGCCAGGTTCATTTTTGGCTCAGAGCTTCAGATTTGTTCTCTCTGTATAGAAACAGATTTCCTCAGATATTCACATGGCTCCCTCCTTCAGTTCACTCAGGTGTCTGCCTAAAAGTCACTTTCTCAGATACTCCTTCTCTGCCCACTCAACCTGAAATTCCTCCTTTAAAATATGCATATTCTTCCTTCTCCTTTACTCTACGGTATTTTTGTCCCTAGAATTTGTCATAATCCAACATTAAATGTTTTGACAATTTGTGTATTTTTGGTGTCCCCAACTGGAATACAAACTCTACGAGGGCAAGGGTTTCATCTAGTTTAATGCTGTAGTATTTAAAAATACCTAGAGGGGCGCCTGGGTGGCTCAGTCGGTTGAGCATCCGACTTCGGCTCAGGTCATGATCTTCTGGTCTGTGAGTTCGAGCCCGAGTCCGTGCGTTCGAGCTGTGCTGATAGCTCAGAGCCTGGAGCCTGCTTTGGATTCTGTGTCTCCCTCTCTTTCTCTGCCCCTCCCCCGCTCATGTTCTGTCTCTCTCTCTCTATCAAAAAGAAAAAGAAAAAACATTAAAAAAATTTAAAATACCTAGAATAGTGCTTGGCAACCTTAGATGGGCTCTCCAAGCGTTTGTTAAGTAAATAAGCTACTCAGAAAGTGGTCCAAATTTGGTCAGTGACTTGTGAGGAGAAGTACATTAAGTGTCTTCTGAGGAAGGCTCATCATTCCTAAAGTAGACCCTTAGGAAGAGAAAAGATTCTCTCTTCTTCCTCTGGATATGGTTGAAAATGTGTGGCTTGGAATGTCTCAGCCACCTTTGCATCAGCCCGAGGAGGAAACCTATGGAAAGACTGAAGAATGTGAAGAAGTAAAAAGAACCTGGGTCCTTGGTGAGCTCAACCAACTGCTGACTTATCTCTATGGAAGCCATCCATCCCTACTAGGAATGTGAATTGTGAGAAAGAGTAAACATGTTCTGCTTATGCCAGTGTTCTTAAGGATATTTCATTCATGATTTCATTCTTCACAGCCAAGAGCAATCTGGCTCACGCATGTACCTTTTCTAGCCCTTCCTACTACACAATTCCATACACCTGACTCTTCAGACTCATTAAAACTCCAGATGCCCAGCTAAATCTTCATCTGTGCTTTTGCTCAGCTGTTCCCTCAATCCCTTGCTTCTACACATGTGAAATTCTACTCAGCCTTGACACTCCCTCTTCTGTGATCGAACTCAGAAGTTTCCTTCCCCTTCATACCTTCCCTTGCTGCCTCATTACAATCATTCTGCAGTAACCTAATAATTCATTGCTTATTTTCTTCCTGGTTCCTATTAATTCAAGCTTCATGCTACACTTATTTCTCCCCATTCTCAACCTTCATTCATTCAATCATTTATTCATTCATCAACTTTTAGAGAGCATTTATTGCCAGACTTTGGCCATATATCAGTAAACAAAACATGCACAAATTTGGCTCTAATAGAGCCTGAATACTTGTTGGTAAGGATGGGAGTAATCATTCAATAAATAAATTAATTAAATAATACATCAGGGAATCCATAGTTTGAAGAAAAATAAAACAACAGAGGAGTGGATGAGGAATACCAGAGTATGTGAGGGGGGATTGCAATTTTATAAAAGGGTAGTTTATGGGGCGAGGGGTCGGGTTCACCTCATTGCAAGGCAACACATGAGCAAAGACTTGAATGAGTTGAAGCAGTGAGCCATCTACCTGGGGCAGAGTGTTCCAGGTGAGGGAAATAGGCCTTGGACAGAAGCACCCTCGAGTTTGAGGAATGGCAAGAAACCTTTTTGCTCAGAACAAAATGACTGCAGTAGTAAAGAACACATCTTCAGCACCTCGCCAGGAACCCTGCACAGTCACTCAACTACTGAACTTTCAATAAATTATTGCTGAAAGGGCATTTTGCTTTGTATCAGCTAGTTGTTTCTATTGATTGAATTAAAGATTATGTGCATCAAGAATCAAGATAGCCCTCACTTAACATTTTAATTGCATGTAGTATGAAGCAGATTTGTTTTCTACCATTCAGGGAACTTTCCTGAGATATTTACAGCTCCCAGTGTTTAGACTCACATATTTTAGTCTTAATTTATCCCACATTGGCATAAGCTCTAGATCTCAGGTTCATTGTCTTGAGGCTAGCAGTTATCACAATCATAGCGAGATGTAACATAAGCCACAGTTGTGAGATGAATGATCCAAAGAAATAAGCCTCTTGCTGATGCTTTGGCTTCTGCTCTTGCCTCTGGACTGGAACACTGCCGTTCATATCAAAGATTTAGTCCTGGCTACTCCAGATCCATGGTAACATTAGCCATCGAGTATGCACCTTGGTTGAAGACCATCTCAGCTTCTACTGAGTTATGATAACCTGCCCATCACTCCTGTCACTCTGTTCCAATAGCATCACTCCAGGCATCTAGCCAAGAACTAGACAATCTTTTATCATTGCCTCAGATAGACCTATACCATTCCCATCGCCTATTGGAACAGAGCTACCTGCCATGATATGTCTCCACGACTATACCACACCACCTAAGACAATCCAGGCCTAGGTGATTAAGACTGCATCATAAGTCTGGGCATCTGTACTTGGGCATCACTTCCTGAGGTCAGGGTCATCTCACCCCATCAAGAATAGTCTAATCATATTTTGGCCCACAGTGTTTGGCTCCCTTGATGTTCCATGGTTCTCTATGAATATGTATATACCCTTGTCAAGTACCCATTACACTTTCCTTTTTTTTTTCAGGAAAAATGGCTGCATAATTGCCTTACATCTTCATAATTAAGAAATCATTCAAGAAATTCTTCTCAAAACCAGATTTGTTTCAAGGCGCTTTGCTCTCACCAAGCTAAACAGAGAAGCTAGCCACCTTTAAACAACAGCTACTCTAATTTTAAATCACACACATTAAAATGGTTTCTTTTGTATATAGCTCATTTCTATAGATATTCTAATTAAAAGTTTTAAAAAACTGATTCATAGAAAATATGTCTTGATTACTAATTGGTAATTAGTAAGGACTTTGATTGCTAATTGGTAAGCTTGTCAAGAAGAAAAATATATGTTTAGGGGCGCCTGGGTGGCGCAGTCGGTTAAGCGTCCGACTTCAGCCAGGTCACGATCTCGCGGTGCGTGAGTTCGAGCCCCATGTCGGGCTCTGGGCTGATGGCTCGGAGCCTGGAGCCTGTTTCCGATTCTGTGTCTCCCTCTCTCTCTGCCCCTCCCCCGTTCATGCTCTGTCTCTCTCTGTCCCAAAAATAAATAAACGTTGAAAAAAAAATTTAAAAAAAAAAGAAAAATATATGTTTAAAAGAAGTTGTATGATTTTATTTGTAAGAACTTGCATGCATTATTATGAAGGAACTGCATCATAATCACATTTAAAATTGTTATTTCTGTAAAGTTAAGCTCAGATGTGCCACTTGTGATTATCAGGGCCCAGGGACAAGAAGAGCCAACTGCCAATAAAATTTCATGCTAAAGTCATTCTATCTGGATAAGCACTGGTTTGAAGTTGTCAGAGGAGAGTTCATTACAATGACATAGAAATTCTATAGTTTGTTGTTAACTTTTTAGCAAAACTCTCTAAATGTAGATGATTGACAAATCTAGATATAAACATAGATAGTATGCAGAGATATATGCACATATATATTTGTGCATTGTATCAACACTTATTGAATAAATAGGCTAGAATTTATTGAATTCTATACATTTACTGAATACTATAAGCTAGAGGCTGTTCTAAGTACAGGAGATGTGCTTGATCTACTCAGAAACAAAGGCAAACAATATATACTCAAATAATGGAAGTGTGATGAGTGGGAAGGAGGTAACTTAGGTAATATGTCAGAGAAGTACTGTAAGGAAGTAACGCTTGAAATCAGACCTAAACGTTGAAAAGGATTCAGTCATGTGGATGATTCCAGGAAGAATGATTTTAAAATGGAGACATTTTAAATGACACAGAGTACAGTTATGATATTATTGCACTGAGGAAGCTTTGAATGCTTTTAAATTATTTAAGTGACTATACAGAGTCATATTTAACCTTAGTTCCATCTTCCAAGAAAAATGTATCCTCAGGTTATGATTTAAAAATTCTCAGTAAAACTTATCACTTTCACTTTCCACTGTAGTTTTGTATCAGAAACTATTTTGGATGTTTGGATGATCCAACTACTACCCTCCATGGTCTCCACAGAGGTGACCATGTGACACAGCTCTGGCCAATAGAATATCAAAAAAAGCAAACTGAATGGGGTTTCCTAGAAGCCTTTTGTTTTTCTGAGTAAATAGCTTTTACTCATTTTCCCTGTACTTTTTTAGACAAATAACGAAAGCTTCAAGCTCTGAAATGAGGAACGTGAGAAGAAAACCAAGTGATCATGGAGATTTTGGATATTGCTAGGCTGAGGAGCCATCACTATTTCTCAACTTTAAGACTTCTTATTATGGGTAAACAGATAAACCTTTATTCAAACTATTATTATTTGCATGTTTTGTTACTTTGAGCTGAAGCATTCCTAACTGATACAGCTGGTGCTGTGCTCTGACCTTGATCACATTCTTGATGACTTCTATTCATTCCTCCTTGGTTATGCCCTCACTTCCATCAAGCAATTTCTTCTTCAGTGATGGGGAACTAAATCTTAGGGAAAAATATTTAACTTTATACTTTTCATGCATACTCAGATTTGGTACCTAATAATGTTTTACTATTAATGATTTTTAAAGCTGTACTTGTTAAAACACTTCCTTTGTGTTTATTTCTACAAAGAAAAAAATAAGCATCATGTTTATTTTAGATATTTTTTCATAGATGTAGCGTTGAGTAACACTTAGAACTAAATATACAAATTATCATCTTTCAACATTTTATAGATTATAACAGAGCTGGGAAAGCCCTTCTCTAGAATTCATTAAGTGATGCTTTAGATTGTCTTTTTGGGGATGATTTTGCTTTCACACAAATTCTTCAAGAAGGATGACTGAGTCTAGAAAGGGAAGAAGGAGGTGAGTCATTATCTCTATCCCTGCAGAGAATAAATAAGTCACTGAATTTAGCATCTTGATTTGGTGTTCCTAAATTGGTTTTCTTACATTTTTTTAATATTTACATTTGAAAATAAACCCAAGTAACAAATTATATCAACTAACATTCACTTTATCTGTTAAATTATTTTTTAAAAATTTGAAAATTTTCCCAGTTTTATCAAGTTTAATTACTTTATATTTCTTTTATTTGGAAATTATTGTTAATAAAGGTTATCAAAACCAAATATTTTAAATACATTTCTGTATTCTAAGTTTGTTAGATAAAGTGAGAAAAGACCCAGTGGTGAGAGAATAATGCATTGGTGAGTCAGAAATCCAAAAGTTTTTTTTTTTTTTAAACAAACAAACAAAAACCCTCAGACAAATGGTTTCATCTTTTTAAACTTGTGTTGAACATGGTCACTTGATTTGTCTTCTACCAGAATTGTACTTATGAGATGACTTATTTATTTTGAAACTAGAGGAACTCTATGCCAGGGTCTTAGGAAGAAAATTAGAGGGGCGCCTGGGTGGCTCAGTTGGTTGAGTGTTCGACTTTGGCTCAGGTCATGATCTCATGGTTGACGAGTTTTAGCCCCACGTGGGGCTCTGTGCTAACAGCTCAGAGCCTGGAGCCTGCTTTGGATTCTGTGTCTCTCTCTTGCTCTCTGCCCCTCCCCCGCTCATGCTCTGTTTCTCTCTGTCTCAAAAATAAAATAAACATTTAAAAAAAGAAGAAAATTAAAGATATATACTTATATGACACAGTCACTTCTTTTAGGCATTTTATAATCTAGTTGAGTGAATAAACAAAGTATATGTGAGAGAGTCTATGGTATATTTCATGAGTGGTACTTACCCAAATAACTATAAGAAATTGTAACAATATCTTCCAGTTAGGTGATCAGAAAGATTTCACATTTTGAGCTTTGGCCTTGGTGTTTTTGAAAACTTTGGGGGCATGGATTCAAGAGTAAGACATTTTCTGTTCAATTTCAGCTCATCTGGAATGTGTGCCTAGTCACCAGCAGATATAACAGTACCTTAAACTTATAGGACTGATGAAAGATTTAAAAGAATGTAATATATGGAAAGTCTTAGAACAGTTGTCTTCTGTTGTATGTGCTTGAAAATGTTAACTATGATTTTAGTGGGAGAAGAGGTATGGTCAGCATCCTAAACAAGGAACTCCATGAGAGCAGATATCATTAGGAAGACTCAGTTCACCTATTATGTGAGTTTCCTAGAGCTGCTGCAACTCATTAGCACCGACTGAGTGGCTTATAACAAGAGACACAGTCTTAGAGGCTGTAAGTCTGATGTCAAGTTGCCAGGAAGCCATGCTCCATCCACCGTCTTTGGGGGAAAATCCTTCACTTTCTTCCAGCTTCTGGTGGTTCCTGGTGTTTCCCGGCTTGAATAACTCCACTCTGCCTCTGTGTTCACATGACTTTCTCCTATGTCTTGTCCCTGCCTCCTCTCTTTTAAGAATGCTTGTTATTGGATTTAGAGCCTCTCTAGTCCAAGATGACCTCATTTTGAGATCTTTAACTTAATTACATCTTCAAAGACCCCTTTTCCAAATAAGGTCACTTTCACAGATTCCAAGTAGACATATATTTTAGGAGTAACCTTTCAACTGAAACACCTATTTATAGAAATTTAAAAGTGCATACAGGGGAGCTTTAGAATTACAGCTAGAAAAGTAAGAAGTGGCTTTCGATGCCTGGACATAAGGTTAATAATTTTACAGATATTGGAAATCTATTGCAAATTTGAGGGACAAGATGAGGGCTGCAATTTGGAAAGATTTAATCTGGTGGCAGAATGCAGAATTTGTTGAGTAGGGAAGAAATGGAGATATATGTAAGGGAACTCAAAGTGAGTTAAGAGTTGGTCCAGGGTCATGATGCTGAAAATTAGAAAGATACTTAGAGCCAAAAATTTAAAGACCTTGATGAAAAATTGGTTTTGAGTGGTTAATACGGGAAAACTTAAGGGCTCCTCTCAGATTTTAAATGTTAGTTACTCAGAGAATGCTAGTAGCACTTTCAGAAGTATAATTCAGTCCAGAGAGGGAGCTATGGTGAAGGGAAGGCAATCCATATTTTTGAGGGAGATACTGAATTTGTGCTGGGGATTCAGGACTATAACCTAGCAAAGAATAAGGACTTGAGATAGAAATTTGAGAGTCACTTTATAATCATGATTCATGAAACAATGAGATTAGATAATGTTCCTCAGAAAGTTTATAGCCAAAGGCTTTGAGAGACTGTTCAGAGATAGTCCTTAAAATGCCATATATAGTAATGTTTTTTGGGAAAGTGGCTAACAAAAGAGAGAAACTGTAATTTAACTCTTATTCAACCATTCTGCCAAAACTCATCCATGTAAGATAAAACAAATATAACAACTTGCCCCTCTTTCCCATCTGTATTAGGCAAATGGCCTAACTTCAATTGGCTTTGTTTCTGAGTTACAATTACTCCAATGACTGTGGTATCTGGTCATCTCAGCAAAAGCTCAGCAAAAGCATTCTGTCAACATTGTGGGTCATTTCAATCCATCATCTTGATAAAGGTCAAGCATGGCCAAAAAAAAAAAAAAGTTTTTCTGTTCTTTTCACCAATATACTCGCTTTCTCTTTCTTGCAGTTCGAAAATATTGATTTGCCATACTAATATGACAGACAATATAAACTTTAGAACATCTTTCAGTATTAATAGCATGGGGATATGTCTTGCCAATAGAGTAATACTTCTTTTATTAAAGAAAATCTACTCTTGTACTTACTACATTGTTGTCAAGAGCTGTATCAGAGATTTTTAAAAGGTATATACCCTATAGAGAGGAAAGACCACAGTAAATAATAAACAACAAATAAATAATATATAGTACATCACTAAGCAGAATAATGTCACTGGGTTGGCAAATGAGGGGAAAGGAAAGTTGGAAGTTTAGCAAAAAGAGTAGAGATGCAGGAAAATCAGCAGGAAGGACACTTAGCAGGTGCACAGTCAGAAAGGACTATCTCCACATTAGTGTTTCTCAAAGTGTGATTTATTTTGGACCACTAGGGCTTGATAAAAAGGTAGATACCTGGACCCTAATTCTGCAGATTGCTATTCTTTTTCTGAGGGATTCTTATTTGCTCTGCGCCTGCGGGAATATCACTCTAAAAACTCTTTGGAAGAAGCCAGGGAAGAAAGAATTCCAGCTAACCAACTCAGGAGTTGCCTGAAGTAGGCAGTTAGAGCAGTTGCTGTTTCTCCTGCCTTCAGGTCATTCTCAAGTGAGATGCTCAGGCTGATGGGAAGCAGAGTCTCCTTGCAGACTGCAGTCACCCTAAAAAAAAGGTTAAGCGAGCTTTACCTGAAAAGGCAACCAATTGATCCTAATATGGCTTTCCAATCCCCCACAGCTCATCTGAAATCTGACATTCCTTCAGTAAATGAAATTCTTTAACGCTTTCAGATCATAAAGAGATAAGAGACTGCTGAAAATGACTATGTCTTGTTTTAGGCAACCAACTGTCACCATGGATTAGATGATGTGAAATAAAGAAAAACGAGCTTACGTTGTGATAGAGGAGGGCAGTAAAGACACTTGGAGAGCAGCAGATGACTAGCTTGGTATAGAAGGGAGAAAATGGACATTAGAGAGAGACATAGATTCCACTTTGGAATTTTATGGTGTTGAAAGATGTTGATTCTTCTGCAGTCTAAGGTTCCCATCCTATGAAATGGAGATGGCTATCATGAGCATCAGGGGTGCTGCAAGGATTAAATGTGACAATATTGTCCTGGAGCACTCTAGGTGTTCAATGAAAAATATTTCTTTTTTTTTTCTTTCCTAGATTTGAGAAATGTTTTATCCTTAAAAGACTACAAACAGTTTGGAACGTAGAGAAGAATACGATGTAATCACACTTAAAGTCTTCATATTTTGCTCAGGATATGCCATGCAAATGCAAACTGGAAAATGGCAGGTGGAGAGGATATAAATGAGACTTAAAATATAACCTACCCCTGTGTATTAGCATCATGACCTGGTTCTCATGTGCTACCCAGCAGGAAATATGGGATAGCCAATTTTAGAATGAAAGTCCTGACTCAAGCATTTTACTTTAAAAAAAAATTATTTTTAAGTAGGCCCAAAGTGGGGTTCGAACTCACAACTCTGAGATCAAGAGTCATTCGCTCTCCAGACTTAACCGGCCAGCTGGTGGCCGATTCAAGCATTTTAAAGGCCAGTATCACCATTTTTTTTTTTACTCACGCCCCACTTACTTTTTGATCCTTTCACTTTTAAATCATGCTCCTCATCTAGGATATCAGACTACAGGATTTTTTCCTATACCTAGATCTGCTGAATTTCTTGTCCTCTTCCCTCAATTTTATAACTGCGCTCTCCAACCTCATAGGTAGAGGAGGTATATTGATTTCAAATGAAATATATTACAAACCAAAAGTCCTATAATTCTGTGAAGAATGGGATCTTGGCAATGAATGAATTGGGTGGGTTTTTTGTTTGTTTGTTTGTTTGTTTTAGATTTTTAAAGCCTGAACTATTTGTCTCACATGCTTTACAATTTACTTTTAATAAGACTGGTTTTTACAGGGAGAAAATTTTGATCCAGAAGCATCTCTGTAAACTGATTGAGATGCCTAGCTTTTGCCCTTGTCCCCAGCCAAGTGCGGTATTTGAAATAAATGTTTTAACCACTGGAGATCACTAAATGCAATAAAAGTTTTAAAAAGGTTAAGTTGTTTGTGAATATAGTACACATACAACAAAATATCCAAAATATATTTAACAGTGATTTATCATGTTGTTCACGTATGTAGTTGGTCATAATTTAAAAGGTATTTAATGGTCAACCACTGGGTATCTTAGTTATAAAGAAGAAGGCATAGTGCTATGAGAATTTATAATAGGAGACACTGATCTGCTTCTGGGAGTTTCACAAGCCCTCTCAAGAAAGTGTTGATTGAATGAAAATCTGAAATATGAGTCACCTCAGATATGGGTTTAGGAGCTTTCTGTGGAGAAGAAAGCAGTATGGACATAATTCTGAGGTGGGAAGGAGCGTGGTGCATGCTAATTGATCTGAAAGAAGACAGAGAAGTAATGGCTGCGTGCTGACCAGGGAACGATAAGCAAAAAGAACCAGCATATGCAGCCTTCTAAGACATAATACACATTTTGGTCTTTCTCTTAAGGGCAAGGGGAAGTCATGGAAAGGCTTTAGGCAGCATCCAGGATGAGGGTGAGGGAAGTCCTGAGTGTATTTATAGGGGTAGTGATGAGAGTCATGCTTTGGATATAGAAGAGTGAGTGACTTTTAGATGCATTCATAGTAAAATTTGACTTGAAAATATACTGGAGTGAGTAATAGTGTATATACACGAGGATATACAGATCAATGATGTGTAGGTAGATAGGTTTTGCAGTTGTGTAGTATTAATCCAAACTGGCTAACAGAAAGGAACATAGTATAAGCTCGTTAAGGGGACATTTGTCACATAAGATCAGGAATCTTCTCTTATGGTTATGAATAGCTGACATTCCTCTCAACCAGTCTCAGAGAATATAAAAATTATGTGTGGTCAAGTAGTATGTTTCTTCCTGTTTAGGTTCTTACCAACCACAACATATATATATGACCAGCTACTTCTTTCATCCATCTGTCTCAACCAAATACATCCAACGTTCAAACCATTACTCATGTCAGTGAGTCAGGATAATAATTAGCATATGGATTTTTAGGACACATATTATTGATGTACAAATCCCTGTTTTGACATTAAGATCTTGGACAGTTTATATATTTCTTTGTATGGCAGTTTTCTCTAAAAATTAAAAAAAATACTCTAATGAAACTTACTTCATGGAACTGTTGAGAGAAGTAAATGAGCTACTACCTGTAAAGTGATTAGGAAAATGCCGTACCTCAGACCTACTGGCTTCCACTCATCCAGTCAATGTTGTGGTGGCCATATTAGGAGTCTTATATGTGATACTAAGATCTAGACCATAGGTATTTTCTTAGAATATATCTAGCTACACTAAACAAGGCTGGAGGAGGACAAAGTTTCAGAGTAGAAATTATGATTTTCATCTTCAGCATATTTATTTTTAGCTGACTTTGAGGTATCCAAGTGAATGTTTTGAGACATCTGTGAGATAGACTGTTTGGCATTTGGAGGAGGTCAGGGATAGAGATAGAAATTAATGCTGATAATACAGAGGCAAAAGGAAACCACTGGTGTGGATGAATTCACTCATGGAGGAAGTAAGCAATGATGTTTCCCAGGAAAAAAAGATTCTATAGTGAGAATTAGCATATAAGCAGTTTATTAGAGAGCACTTTTAGGATCAAAATAATATGAAAGAAAAAAGTCTGGAATGGAAAGCATGAGAAGTTGGACTATGATGAAGTATGAAAGGCCTCAGGTCACATCACAGGGATGCTAAAATTAGAACAGAATTTCAGAATCGTCCAAAAGTAAGGAAAGGTTTCAGGCCATTGTAGTCCTGTGTTGGCCAGTCATTAATTGAAGTTTTATCCAACACATGAGGGCTCTCTGTGCATCCCCCAGAGCTGGGGGAATGGGTGCTACCATGCTGGATTTGGGAAGCAAGTGACCACATCCACCACAAGTGAAAGAAAAAAAGGTGTTAAGATCAATCCTTGAAGATCTCCAGCTTTTAAAAAATCCAGGAGGTGAAGATAATCCAGGAAAGCAGAATTAGAAAGGAGGGTAGGCAAGATAAATAATCTGTCATTAGCAAATACATTTCAATGAACAATGGAGAAAACAATTTCTACCCCCCAAAAATTCACACACTAGGGCAGTGTTCCTCCAAACATGGTTATGGACCAGAGGAATTAGAATCCATAGTGCACTTCAGTCCTCTTACATAAAAATCTTCCTGGGCAGATCTCAGGATCTACTTTTTTTCTTCCTCAAAATAGACTATTTTTTTAACAACTATTTCAAGTGTACCGAAAAATTGGGAAGATCAGTAGAAAAATCCCTCTATACCCCTCACATATCTTCCCCTATTATGAACATCTACATTAATACAGTATGTTTGTTACAACAGATGAACCTATGTTGGCATATTAATTTTAAAGTCCATGCTTTATCAGATTTCTTTAACTTTTCCCTCTTCTATCTGTCCCAACATCCTGCATTACATATAATTATTACATCTCGTTAGGCTCCTCCCGGTCATGAATGTTCCTCAGACTTTCTCTTTCATTGACTTTCACAATTTCCGGGAACACTAGGAAAGTATGATATATAACACACCGACAATGGCACACTTGAAATTTATCTGATATTGTTCTCGTAGGTAGACTGAGGTTCAAAGTTTGAGGGGACAAAATGAAAGAGATTAATTCCAATTTACATCACATATCTAGGATACATATTGTCAACATGACTTATGACTGTGGATGTTGACCTTGATCACCTGGCTGAGGTACTGTTTATCAGGTTTCTTCCACCATAAAATTACTTTTTCCCTCTTTTTTCATACTGTGCTCATTGGAAGCGAGTCACTATGCTCCCACCGCACTTAAACCCATATCTCTTAGGGCAGAGTATCTACATAAGTTACTTGGAATTCTTATGCATGGACGATTTGTCTGTTCTCTTCCATTTCACTAGCTTACTCAATCATTTACTTATATCAGTATAAACTTACGGATATTTATTTATTTTTTTTTAGCAATAAAGCTAACATTTATTGATTATATATGTTAGGCAATGTGCTAAACACTTTACATGCTTTGTTTCACTTAATGCTCATAACAAACTTGTAAACAAGTAATAGCAATATCTCTATTTTACAGACAAAGAAACATGTAAAAGAAACAGAAGTAAACATTGCCTAAAGTACAAGATTACCATCACTAGTAGTATTAAGTCTATCAGAGAGTTATTAAACACTTATTTTATATCAATAAGTATTCTAAAAATTCTTCCTATATTCACTCATTCAATTCTGCTGGTAATATTATTCTCATTTTACAGACGACAGTATAAATGTCAGTGCCCGTGTCTAAAACTAATAAGCAGATCCTACTGCTTATTTAACTTTTGGACTAAGCTAGTCATATATTTAAACTTTGGACTAGGCTAGACATGTACTATTTTCCCATGGACCTACCAGTGAAAAATACCCTCAAATCTCTGTGTGCCAGTCAATCTACCTGATCATCAATTTAAGGCTGTTTCCATGGCAGTGCTGATTGAAGAGGTTTTGATAAATAAAGAATAATGGTATCAAATCTTGCAGTTAATTAATATCCTTAACATATTACTAACTCTTACAGATATTGTGAAAAGAATGATAGTTAAAGCAAGGGACAATTTATGTGAAATTTATATATATTTTTTTTATGAAATTTATTGACAAATTGGTTTCCATACAACCCCCAGTGCTCATCCCAAAAGGTGCCCTCCTCAATACCCATCGCCCACCCTCTCCTCCCTCCCACCCCCCATCAACCCTCAGTTTGTTCTCAGTTTTTAACAGTCTCTTATGCTTTGGCTCTCTCCCATTCTAACCTCTTTTTTTTTTTTTCCTTCCCCTCCCCCATGGGTTCCTGTTAAGTTTCTCAGGATCCACATAAGAGTGAAACCATATGGTATCTGTCTTTCTCTGTATGGCTTATTTCACTTAGCATCACACTCTCCAGTTCCATCCATGTTGCTACAAAAGGCCATATTTCATTTTTTCTCATTGCCACGTAATATTCCATTGTGTATATAAACCACAATTTCTTTATCCATTCATCAGTTGATGGACATTTAGGTTCTTTCCATAATTTGGCTATTGTTGAGAGTGCTGCTATGAACATTGGGGTACAAGTGGCCCTATGCATCAGTACTCCTGTGTCCCTTGGATAAATTCCTAGCAGTGCTATTGCTGGGTCATAGGGTAGGTCTATTTTTAATTTTCTGAGGAACCTCCACACTGCTTTCCAGAGCGGCTGCACCAATTTGCATTCCCACCAACAGTGCAAGAGGGTTCCTGTTTCTCCACATCCTCTCCAGCATCTATAGTCTCCTGATGTGTTCATTTTGGCCACTCTGACTGGCGTGAGGTGATACCTGAGTGTGGTTTTGATTTGTATTTCCCTGATAAGGAGCAACGTTGAGGATCTTTTCATGTGCCTGTTGGATATCCGGATGTCTTCTTTAGAGAAGTGTCTATTCATGTTTTCTGCCCATTTCTTCACTGGGTTATTTGTTTTTCGGGTGTGGAGTTTGGTGAGCTCTTTATAGATTTTGGATACTAGCCCTTTGTCCGATATGCCATTTGCGAATATCTTTTCCCATTCCGTTGGTTGCCTTTTAGTTTTGTTGGTTGTTTCCTTTGCTGTGCAGAAGCTTTTTATCTTCATAAGGTCCCAGTAATTCACTTTTGCTTTTAATCCCCTTGCCTTTGGGGATGTGTCGAGTAAGAGATTGCTACGGCTGAGGTCAGAGAGGTCTTTTCCTGCTTTCTCCTCTAAGGTTTTGATGGTTTCCTGTCTCACATTTAGGTCCTTTATCCATTTTGAGTTTATTTTTGTGAATGGTGTGAGAAAGTGGTCTAGTTTCAACCTTCTGCATGTTGCTGTCCAATTCTCCCAGCACCATTTGTTAAAGAGGCTGTCTTTTTTCCATTGGATGTTCTTTCCTGCTTTGTCAAAGATGAGTTGGCCATACGTTTGTGGGTCTAGTTCTGGGGTTTCTCTTCTATTCCATTGGTCTATGTGTCTGTTTTTGTGCCATATGGATATTTATTTTATACTTTGGGTTGTAACCTAATCCTATGTTACTTGGTTTGCTCAAATTATTTCAGCTTGGTCATTGGGAGCTCCTTCAACTGTCTTCTATGCCCCTTTGAGAGTCTCATTAAAGTGGGTTTTATTGTTTCTTCTTTTTTAGCACTTTCTTACTTTCTGGCACAATAAGATGCTCTGGGCCCACCCATTTTGCCCCAGGTGAAGAAGCAGCCAGTTCTCTGAGGAGCCATGTTTCCTTTTATTGGAGAATAGCATCAGGCACCAAGATCTCCGTGCTAGGTGAGCTCATCGCTTCTGGGGTGCCATTTCTTTTAGGTACACTCACCTGACAGAACAAGACAACATACGTTCATATTTACCTGCGTATATACACGTATCTGTAAGTCTTTTAATAGGTAACCATCTGTATCTAAAGCTATTAAGCCAAATATATTAAGCTAAATATGAGTGCTTACTGGTATCTCCAACTCTATTCCATCTCCACATGAGTCATTCCATGCTCTTCTCCTTGCTTACCTGTAAATTCCCACTCCAATAGTGAGAAATCTGGCTCCTACCATCCACTATCCATTTATTTAATTGTTCAACTCAAATATACATATAAAGCACTATCAGAATTGTTAACGTGTACCCTCTATCACACACATTTTCATAACAAGCTTCTCAGCTGCTTCTTGTACATATCGAAGTGTTATGATGTGTTAGCCACATTGAATAAATGATTCCTGAATCTAATTACATACACGTTTGTCTTCCTTTATAAGATTAAAACTTCTGTCTTCTTAAAAGGATCATAATTTTGCATTTTTTTTGTATTTTAAATATTTAATACTAAGCATTAAAATTAAATGTGGTTTATGTTAACTTTGACTTGAGACCAGTCGGTAATAAAAGAGAGGTAAATAGCCTTAGCAACAATCGCAATAACAATTTTTTCTGCATTTCATCTCTTTTTGTTAATAACAACTCATGGATTTCTCATTTTGAATGTAATTAGGTGATATTATCCATCTCTGCAGACTCTCCTTATTAATAGCACTAAATGTAATTTACTAAGAAATATAAAAAGTGAGCAGTTCACTGACTAACAGAAGAAATACTTGAGTCCATCTTTAGGATTTAGCTAGCAGTGACCTACATAAACTAGCTTAAGGGGGAACAACAGGCAGAGGTGGTTTGGATTAGGGCCATCTCACGGGAACCCAGGGGAGGAAGCGGGCAGGCCTCACAAGAATGCTGAAATGAGGGACTTCAGGGCCATCTTGACTTTTGTTTCCACATCTCTGTTCTCTCTGTACATTCTTTATTTTTCTCCCTGGCCTCTCTGGTTCCTATGTCTGATAAAAGATGGCTATTGTATGCTTCCTGAACTTGTGCTTTACCGGTACACCCACCCCAAACAACAATCTTTTCCAGGTACACACTTTTCAGTCAGAAATTGACCAGTCTCTGAATTAATCCACTGAGTCCATAAGCAGAAGGGGTGCACTGAGCTCCGTGGCTGCCAAGGTTGATGGCTGCGGGGGAGCCAGGGCAAAGAAATGGTAGCTGTGACTGGCCAGTAGCTCCAAAAGTATCCACTGCAAAACTGAATTCAGTGTTGAACCTGGAAGTGTGTTTGTGAATAAAGTAACACTCGTACCCGAATCAAAATGATAGGCTGATTTCTACTTTCTGAAAGTTAGTACGTCTATTACCTGAGCCATTTCTCTGGTACGTTATTTTGTCCGATATCTTTTCACTTAATTTCTGTAACATTAAATTCATTCATTCTTGATGAGTCATCTCCAGGGTCAGTCTCTCCACGTTCACCAAATTGCTATTCCCAAACACCTATCTGGGAGTGAGAATGGTTGCTCTCAGAGTTCCCATAAACTAAAAAATTGCCCAGGGTGATTCCTCATTATGTGCCTTATCCCAGAGGATAAACACCCCGGCCTTCCCATGCTTCTCAAATCTCACATTTTCTACTCCTGGAACATTTACTGATCATAAAATTGCCATTATTCTAATACCTTGGAGATTCAGAGAGCCCAGCTGAACTCAGTGGGTATCTAAAAAGAATAAAATAAAGGTCAACACAGACACAGCACAGTACCTATGCAAATACACCTTTAGAATTACTTTTCTCACTTCAGGCAATGTTTTGTGATTGAATCCCTCAAGTGAGAGAAGAATTAACCTGTGTGGTTTACAACTTAAAGTATGCTCTTTAAGAGATACTGAAATGTGAGGAACACATATACTTTTCCACAAGATGAGTTAAAAAAAGCCAACTGTGTGGTTTTGTCCCATCAAAAGATAGTGGAAACTTACCTTCCTATCTCCCACTTGACTTAAAAAAAATATTGAGTGCTGTAGAAGTTATATAATGTGTTCTTTCATGCATAAAAAAAAGCGATCTCTTCACTTTTCACCAACTTCCTTTTTTTAATTTCTAGAGTTTACCCAGTTCCCAGTCAGGCAAGACAGCATATTCACTAACAGACAACAGAGCTGTACTGTTAAGCCACAAATGCCCAGTTTTTGATGTCAGATACACGGTGCACAGTAGTACATTCATAGAGAGTATATTGGCCCTAAAAGGTTTTATTATTGAGCCTTCAAATTGCTCATTTTTTTGAGCCCTTGGATACCATCAAGACTCATCCATTTAATGTCAACTAATTTATTAATGTGACTATTTTTAAGGCCAGTGCTAAGGATGATGCTCTTTTGAAATTAACACTAGGCTAATACATAAATGTATGTTCACCCAAGCTGGAACAACTCAAAACCAACTAGACCCTTCCTGGAGAGGGAGGCAGAGAGACAGCTAAAGGGAAGGGGGCAGGGAGTGGGATTAGACAATGGTCTTTCTGAAATAACAAGAGTTAAAAATCTGTATAGTGACACATGGAATATATTACTTACATCCATTTTTAAGCCTGAGTACAGTGAATCATATGGATGGACAGTTTTGCTGGCAGCAAATATAGAGAGACCTCAAGGCAGCAAGTATATGCTAAATATAAGGTCCTAGGGGAATATAGTAATAATTATACACGGGCACTAGTCTTAAAGAACATAATAATGACACTAAAAGTAATGTCAACTTCTTCAATTAATACTTATTAAATGAAATTCATTTTCCATTTTTTAAAGGTAAGAGCCAAAATATTATGTATTCATTGGTACTGGCAACCATGACAGGAGAAAAATTTAAGATTAGCATACTAAGAGAAATCAATAAAGATAAAAATGTATTGCTAACTGTATTTATAGGGTTCCTAAGCATTAAAGAAAGGGAAGGTGATGAAAAGTGGGGGAATCTCTATTTTAGGCATATATGAATTCATTATGTAACTCCTGCAGCATTGAAATTTTAAAATTTGCATATAGTGTCACTTGCCAGAAGCAGATATTTTATGCATAACCACAGATGGAAGCTGTTAGCTGGAATTTTGTCTTTAGTTTATCATCATTAGATATTAATTGGAATGGATCAGTACCTACCTGCAGGCTCTTACAAGAAGAAGAAAAGGGCAAAGTTAATCAGTTCGTAGATCACAGTTCAAACGGGTATAAGGAGAACATCACAAGTCATGGGAAATATTTGGCATATACTCTTTAAAATTAAATTGGCTACGCTTGATTAATTGCAGAGTGTATAAAAGGAAAATCTGGTACTCTAAGAAGCTAAAGTCAGGTATACAGAAGAGATGAGAGTTCATCACACTCTTGTACCAGTTCTGGAATAATCCCCCTGAAAACCTACCAAAATGGAGGCAAGACAGAACATTGGCCCAACATTGGCAATCTTGGAAGTATTTGTAATAATAAAATTCACAAGTATTCTTTATTAAGCTATTGTTCACCCTACAGTATATATTATATATAATCATTTTATTACCAAGATGGAGAAGGTTTTTTTTTTTTCTTAAGGACTGCTCTATGTAAAATGTTTAGTGTCTTCTTTACTATCTTATATTTAAGCAACCTCAGTGTAAAGGGAAGGAGATTTAAGGACAAAAAAATGAAAAATAAAGAAAGTTAGGGCACAAGTGAGGAAGGAGGATGTATTATTATTTTTTGGCTTCTGGTTTTATATAGTAACTTGGAGGGTTTTGCTTCAGGAAGTCCAAATTCTGACCTCATAATTTCTTCACTCTGCACCAGTCAGATGCTAAGTTTTATACTTCACAGGGGTCTTAGGAGCATCAAATAAGATCATAAACTCTGAAGCGCCACTCAGACGGCACATTAAAAATCATTTTTCAAGCTTATGTGAGAGTAGAAGAGGTGGAAGAGAAAGATATATTCAAAATGAGGAGAAGTGTTCCAGATTAATTGGTAGGAAAGGGAGAGATGACATAAAGAAAAGAATCTTCACATGCCATTTGTCATCAAACTGCCATTTTCTGCAGCTGGTTTCTGCTTTCTTCTTCTGGCAGAGGTTGGCATTGGTAGACCAAACTTCATTTATTCATTTCCTTGACGGTGTGTGTGGGTCAATGGAGTTCTTAAAGAAAGGAGCAGAGGAATATGATTGACAGACGTAGGCAGTCTCTCTGGTAAAGTCTGTCCTGGAAGAAAGCAAATGGAAAGTTTTGGGGTGCCTGTGTGGCTCAGTGCATTAAGCATCTGACACTTGATTTTGTCTCAGGTCATGATCTCAGGGTCGTGATATTGAGTCCCATGTAGGGCCTGCACTGGGCTCCCACTGGGCTCTGTGCTAAATGTGGAGCCTGCTTAAGATTCTCTCTCTCTCTCTCTCTCTCTCTCTCTCTCTCTCTCTACCTCTCTCTCTCTCCCTCTCTCTCTCTCTCTCCCCCTCTTAAAAAAAAAGGAAAGTTTTGACAATTTTATATTCCTCTCAACTATCAGTTCCTCGGTAGAAAAATAGCTCTCTTGTATACAATAACGTTGAGAGTCATCCAGTTGTTTCCCAAGTTTAAGTTTTTGAGCATTGGCTTTATTAAATGAGCCAATGAGTAACAAGTGTGTTCTTGGTATTACTAGTCAATAAGTGAGAGAGTGAGACTAAAGGAATTTAGTACAGCCTAACCCTGAAAAATTTGCGAATTTTTAGAAAATATGACAAATTATACAAATGGTAAACGAAGTGAATGTCACACAAAACTATATACACTATTTTCCAAGTGCCAAATTATATGGAGGGGGCTATGAAACACCATCAGAAATCATAAAGGAAAGGGTGAGGAAGGGCAAAGTGCTCTGTAGTCCCTTACAACTTTTATTTTTTATTTATTTTTTTCCCTTACAACTTTTTAAAACAGGGAGGAACTTAGAAATGAACTACGTAAATCCTTGTGTGTACAAAAAGACTCCAAGCTTATAATGTGGCTTAGTTAGACATGAAGCCAAAACTGGAATCCTAATTTTCAACACTTTAGGCACCCTGTATTAAGCAAAACTTTACCTTGGCAGTGAAGGATGGGCATGCTTTGGATTACAAGAGGAACGAATATTTTAGGCAAGCAACTGAGTGAACTATAAAAAGAACAGTTGTAGTATCTGACTATATTGTGTTATATCAATGGATCTATTATGC
Organism: Prionailurus viverrinus; assembly: GCF_022837055.1. Classification (NCBI taxonomy): domain Eukaryota; kingdom Metazoa; phylum Chordata; class Mammalia; order Carnivora; family Felidae; genus Prionailurus; species Prionailurus viverrinus. The sequence goes on along the minus strand of NC_062567.1, from coordinate 110,103,886 downwards.
AAGTGGTTTTACTGATCTAGAGGATTTATTACATAAATAAATAACTTTAACCACAAATACATACCTGCTGGATTAAAAACATGTAGATAATTTACCCATGCAAAGAATCCTATTTTAGACTTTGGTCCTTTACAAATCTAGAAGAGTAGATGGCAGAAACATTAGTAACCTTACAATCAGTACTTTTGACTCACAAAGAATGATTGTGAATTACAGTAGTCCCCCTACCCCCTTCCACAGTTTTGCTTTCTGAAGTTTGAGTTACTCTGATCAATGAGGTCCTGAGGCAGATGATCCTCCTGACATAGAAACGGAAGGTCAATACTAGCTCAACACTAGGTTAACGATGGTTACATCATTCACCCTACTTAACCTCTTCACGAAGGCGTTTTATCATCTCACATCATCAAGGGTAAGTACAGTACAATCAGATATTCTGAGAGAGATTTGACCTCACATAACCTTTATTATATAGTATATTGTTATAATTATTCTAGTTTACTATTAGTTTATTATTAGTTATTATTATTAATCTCTGGGCCTAATTTATAAATAAGACTTTGTCATAGGGATGTTCGTATAGGATAAGGCATAGTATACATAGGGTTCCAGGGTGCCTGGCTGGCTCAGTTTGTTAAGCCTCTGACTCGTGATTTCGGCTCAGATCATGATCTCGTGGTTCATGAGATTGAGCTCCTGCTGACAGCACAGAACCTGCCTGGGATTCTCTCTCTCCCTCTCTCTCTGCCCCATCTCCCTTTGCTACCTCTCTCTCTTCAAAATAATAAATCAACATAAAAAAATTACATAAGGTTCCATAGTATCTACAGTTTTAGGCATCTGCTGGGGGTTCTTGGAAGGCATCCCTCCCTCTGTTGTGGATAAGGGGAGACTACTCCAATATCTTTGGAGATTGAATTTCCAGCCTTCAGACCACCCTAAAGAAGTTACGCAACCTTGACACTCTCAGCTGAAAAGGAGAGGTAAATAATCTCAGATTCCCCAAGTCATTATTCCAAATTTACAAAGGAAAAATCTGTGTGAGCAATGGAGAAACATCATTTGTGAGCTAATATTTGAAGGAAGAGTAGTGTAATACAGTCTTAAATGCTTGCTTTATATCTACTTAAGACTACTTTTTCCCTTTAATTTCTAGTTGTTTAAAATTCTTGTCATGATTTTGATCCTGTTTTCATGGATTTTCTGTTGGTTCAGAAAACATTTGTTTAGCACACACTCTGGCTGAAACACTGTGTTAGGTGCTGAAAATAAGGAGATGAGAAACAGCCTTTTCCTGATTTACAGAGAAAAGCACAAAAAATAAGGCACCTTTCATGATCTGTTATACTCAAGGTTCTTAATTACTTTGAATGCTACTTAATTCAATTCTCATAAAAATCTGTAAACTATTACACATTTATAAAAGAGGAACTGAAACATATCTGGTATAGAGTAAAAATCACAAAAAAATAGAAAAGAATGTATAACATATAATACAAGGAGAAAATGACTTTATATTTTAAAAAAAATCTGAAATGATTGTCTTTCTTTTCCCATTTTTTGTTGAATTTAAACTTATAAAATTTACAAATTCAATTTAAACTTAAAAAAATTCCCTGAAAATGATTTATATGCTGAAATGTTTACATTTAAATAAATTATCTGAAAATAAGTAAGTGCATTTTACTTATTTCCCCGATTGTTTTTGGAAAGACTTCTGCTTGGGGCACTGAGTAAGCTTTTACAGTGCAGTGAATACATGTAAACTATTCATTTATATATTTAAAAAACACAAAAGAAAACAGAATTACTGCAAGTTTAATTAGCACACAAGCTGTTTAGCCTTTGGTTCTGTGCTGACTGACAAACTCTTAGTCATCCTTAAAGACTTATCTCAAAAGCTTATTCAATTGTCAACACATTTTATGAGTATGAGTCATATAGCTCTGTTAGATTTTGAGAAAACAAGATGAAAAGGTAAGGTCCTTGACCTCAAGATGTTACTGATCTTTAAAAAAATACATAATAACAGTGTCAAAGAAAAAAAAGAGTAAAAAAAAACCCACTTTTAATTATCCAAATATGAGATTTAATGTAAGGAAATAGAAGCATAAAAATTTATTGGGAAGTGTGGTGGAATTAGTCCCCTCCAAAGGACTTCTGCAGATAATCTGGGAGTGAAGGGTTTCCAGGGGCCAGCTCTTAAAGGGTCTGTTTCAGTTGGGAGCCTCCCACCCCATCCCCATCTGTGGTCCCACCATTCCTGGGGCAGCCATGTCTGGTGATTGGGCCAAGAGTGGTTATAGAGCTGAGCCATTTTAACCCAATGTGAAACAACTTTAATAGTCAGTAATCCCTCCAGATGACTCCCCCTATTGGAATGGCTAAAACTGTTTCAGGTCTACATGGAAGTTTGACTTCTTTTCTTTCCCCTACACCGCTCCTTCCCTCCTCGTCCTCCTTTAGTGGATCCTTGATAAACATCTTGCATCCTAAATCTGGTCTCAGAGTCATTCTGGAAAACGCCTACTTGGATAAAAGGACTGGGGGAATCTGAAGTCAGAAAAGTTGCCATGTAAGTTCTCAATGTGTAATGTCAAAGCCTGTTTTTCTGTGTTCATCTTCATTGAACCTGTCTGGCAAAAGTTATTAGTGACTTCCTTGTTGCTGACCAGTGTGCTTCTTTCCTTTATTGAACCTACAGGGATGGATGCTACTGACTCCCTTTTCTCAAACTTGTTGATTCCTTGTCTGGTTGGTGATTAAGTGTATGCATATAAACTCTGTCTCAAGTCCCACCATTCCACCAATGAACTGTGAGATCTGGGACATTATACTTAGCATCTCTGTTACCTTAGTATCTCTGGTCTGTAAAATGCTGATAACCTTTGTATCTATTTTATGAGGCTGCTGTGATGATTAAATGTATAGAATATACATTTATACCTTGTGTACCATTTCAATTGTTGCTCCTTCTACCTCTCTGACAGTTCCTTCTGAGCCTATCCCCATTCTTTCTTTTTGCCCCAATCCCTCTTTAAACTGTGATGCTGTCTTTACTTGACTCTTTTTCCGTATCCAGGAATATCTGAAGAAGAAAACTCTGGAAAAATTATAATAAAAAATTGGAGAAATATTTTAACACAACTCTCAATAAATATTTTTGTCTTCTCAATTTTTGTTTGCCCATGTGCAGATAAAACAAATGTTGCAGAATTTCTGTGTGTAGATGGTATGGTTTGTGCTCGCCTTGTTCTGACACAGTCTTTCATTGCTCTGTGCAAAAAAATCACTATTTATTAAGGATTAGAGGAATATAAATTATAGTTTAAAATAGGTAATAACTAGCTTAGAGAAGAACTTTTTCAAAAGAATTCAAATTTTTTTAAGAAAGCTTGCTAAAACCCTTACTTGCAAAATTCCATCCTGTAACACAGCTAGTGTTTGAAGAGCACGTGAATAAACCATCAATTAACACGATTATTAAAATAATGCATCTGAATATAATTTTATTTCTAGAAAATCACTATCATGTTAATCTTTGAATGATTATTTCAGTGAAAAACAGTGTTGCAAACATCCACTTCATGTGTCTTTGGCCTTTACCTTTTTGACTCAAAGCCTTGGAATTTCTTTCTTTCTCCCCAATTTGATAGGTCTTTTTTTTATTATTTAAGTTTATTTATTTTGAGAGACAGAAAGAGCAGAGGAGGGGCAGAGAGAAAGGGAGAGAGAGAATCCCAGGCAGTCTCCGTGCTATCCTTGCAGAGCCTGATGCAGGGCTTGAACCCATGAATCATGAGATCATGACCTGAGCGGAAAGCAAGAGTCAGATGCTTTACCGACTAAGCCATGCAGGTGCCCCAACCGATGGTTCTAAAGTCAAGGTTTTCCTTCAATACATATGTAATGCTTTCAGGGTAAAATATTATCATTTTGGAAATCATTTGATTTTAATTCGATATATTATTACTCAGTTTAGACTGGAGTGTTCCATCTTAATCTAATTTCTGAATTTCAGATGACTGTCATGGTAATAAAGACACAGGGAGGGGGGAATTGTGGGCAATCCCAAGGTTGCAGGATTTCAGGTTTCTGTTTAGTTGGTTCCCTATGTTTACTGAAATCAGCTCTTAATACTGCTCGTTTCTGGATGCCTCCAATCTTCAAAGTAGAGGAATTTAGGCATATTTAGAAATCAATTTTATTTTGTGTACTGAAAAGCAGGTTGATATTGCTAAAGGGATGCACTAACAGGGAGATAACAGTATTTTCATCTTTTGTATCATTTGGCAGGTATTGTTCTAGAAGCCAAAGTTTGCATCGTTCTAAAAGGTGATAATTATAATTCATTCCTCATGCATACGTTTAGCACTTAAAATGACTAAACTCACATTCCAAGTTGAATTCCATAGTTTTCTTCTTTGCATAAGACAGCCAGTAATTTTTGAGTGTCCAATAAATCACTCATTTTACCTATATTTATACCTCCCTAACCATAAAGAGTCTTTGGAAAATAAACCTTAGACCATGCACAAAACAAAAATCACAGAGAATGTGACCACAAATGCAAAGTGAGGTGCAGAGTTGAGAAATTATTCCACAGATTCAATCCCTCCTAAATATACAGCTGGTAATCAACCTGTCCTTTTGTCCCCTGACCTTTCACTCACCTCTCTGCACCAGTTGGACGTGCACCAACTCATCACCACACTCGCTCTTCTCCTGTAACAATCACGCATTGCCATCTACCAAGCTGGTATAATAAAAACTGTGCAGAAACACTTGGCATACTTTGTTTCTTCTATTCCTTTGAATAACTGGAGTTAAGTAGTATTTTACGATTAGGAAAACACTTGCAGAGATTTGACCTTTCTTAACTAAGGGCACAAAGATACTAAATAGCAGAGGGGATTCAACTTTGGTGGGTGTCTGTTTCATCTCTCCAGGGGTCGACCATCAATCTATAAGGCATCATTGAAGACTCAGGATTCAAATAACCAAAAAAGTTAGATAAAATATCTAACTTAAAATTTCACAGCCTAGGGACGCCTGGGTGGCTCAGTCGGTGAAGTGTCCGACTTCGGCTCAGGTCATGATCTCACAGTTTGTGAGTTCGAGCCCTGCGTCGGGCTCTGTGCTGACAGCTCAGAGCCTGGAGCCTGCTTCAGATTCTGTGTCTCAATCTCTCTCTGCCCCTCCCCGACTTGCGTACTGTCTCTCTCTGTTTCTCAAAAATAAATATTTGTAAAAAAAAAAAATCACAGCTTAAAAGAATGCACAGTTTTCTTCTATCCAAAGCACTTACGTACATCAGTGTGAGTGTGGTGAATTGTAGCCCAAATTGTATCTATGACATTGGTTATTTTGCTAAATATTTTTAAGTACTAAGATAATGTCTCATTGCACAATTATATTTCATTAGATAGCAAGAAAAATCTTGGACTTGGCTTTAGAATATAGTGCATTTTTTTCTTTCAACCTTCTTTCTTCAAAGTTCATCACATTATAGTTAGAAAACTACTCACATATTTCAGATGTGGTCAAGATTCATGTATGTGTGTGTGAGTGAGTGTGCATGCATATGTATACATATATGTACACACACCTATATTGCATGCATATAAATAATGTGCATACATATTTATGAGCCTATCTATTGCATGTGTATGCACCATATTTCTTTTAAGAAATATTTTTAATCAATAGAGCATTAAATATTACAAAAATAAGAAAAAATCAGAAAGCCAATGCTCTCTACGACAGTCCTGGGCATTAAAATCGAGGAGAATAAACTCTAAAAAATGAAATTAAAGGAAAGATGTTATCACCATGAATTTAAGGTGAACATAACTTGTCTCTGTTTGCAGATGTCAAATGATAAATTTTGCATTTATAGTGAAGCAGAAAAATTATCAAAAATCTTTTAAGTGTACACAACAAAGGAAATTTCGGTTGCAAAACAATCGCTTTATATTTGGTTTTTGCAATCTCATGGCATTTTAGCCCTGATTACCCATCTGGACATTCTCTTTAAAAAAGAAAAGAAAAAGTAAGAATCTTAGCACCTCATAATAAATTACTAAAAGTGATTTGTTTTTTCTTTGTTTGCTTTAAAAAACTATTGCGCTCCAAAAGGTTTTCATGCCAACAGGAAAAACTGACCTCCTCCTCTCTCCCTCCCTCCCTTAATTCCTTTCAATAATACTAACTTGTGCCTTGTGAACCAACCCCATGTCTTGGGCAGCAGGGTGTTGTGAAATGAATGAGCGCATATTCTATCTAACTTCCTACCCCTCCTGACACCACTGCTTCCTGAGCTCTGGGGTCATCTTTTAGTTGGAAGCTGAATTGATTAAATGCTGCTTTCTGTTGTTACAAAATCAGAGATTATCCCGCTATAACAAAGTTTTGGGTTGCTTTTTAAGCCAAATAGGGCAAAGTTTCTAAATGTCGATGATCCATGTTGGGACATACGGGCACTAACTTACAAAAATGAGTTCAAGTCTCTCCTTACACAGAGGAGAAAACCTCTATGGCATCCTCCCCTTTAAGGACCACTGTTTGCTACGGCCAGGAACCAAATAGTGTCCTGTAGATGGTATACCATGTATTCTTTATAATACATTTAATGTTGGGAGGGCTTTTTTAGGAGCATTCTGTCCAGAAAAATCAGGAAGCTCCGCTAGGAAGAAGGCTGCCTAGGAGATGACGGCACTTGCCTTCCCGTCTGAAACCTCAAGAGTCATTTCTGCACATCTTAGCAACATTAAGACAATTGGCAGTCCTTTTGAAGAAAATGCCAGGGCTCCAGTAAGAGGAGGCTTGCCGAAAAACATTAAGGTGCAATAAAGAGATGCGCGGTGGCTCTTGGAGAACTTTTTACTGTGACTCATCTGCAACCTTTTGCAAAATTTAATGTGGCAAAAGTGCTGCGTTATTATGATGTACCATGTGGTATCCCGATTTGTCATCTTCACTTGACATATCTTTTATTGAGGGGTACAAGAAGAAACCCCACATTGGCTGAGGAAAAATTGTCTACTTACATCCCACACGGAGATTTAAAAATATATTCCTAGAATTTGGCATTTACAGGAACATGTTTCACTTTAGTAGTTCTGAAACGAGATAGCTTTTTTACCCTTTGAGTGTAAAAATCTATAACCTTAGTACATCACCACTAGAGGGCCATTGGCACTCGCCTTAATTTGGTAAATGGTGGCGGGGAGGTAGGGGTAAAGCAGGGAGCAAAGCATTTGAATTGACTTTGCCCCTTTATCCTTTTATAGGGTGGACTGGTTTATGATTTACAATTACAGTTTGAATTTTTTGCCTTGTCATTTTATTTATTGTTTTGAAATTCCATAAAACATTATGTTCATTTGTTTTCAAGCACTGAGTCAGGTCTAAATTAGAATCTTTTCTACCACACAGATAAAACTATTACATTGGAAGACTATTCCTATCCCAAGCCCCGTAATTTTCCCATATAGTTATTTAAATTATTTTTCAACAAAGCTGTTATAATGACATTTGATGTGTGAAGTTGCACAGGAAAAATATAAAAACTTGCTCAATGTAAGAGTGATTGGAGAAAGGCATCACATTCCTTTCTGTGTAAAGATGGAGTAATTTCCATGGGATGATCTTATAGGTGAGAATGCCTTGAAGTTCTTTTGGCATGAAAATTAGCTTAAACTTTCTACAGACAAATATAAACACATCGCAAGCAAAATGTCTACTTAAAGCCGTCAGTAGTAAGTGTCTTCATACATTTATTACTACACTGGTTCCAATTCTAGGTAATAATAGGTCTCTTTGAAAAATATAAGAATGGCATTTATGCTTTTGTGGACTAACAGTTATTAATAATACTGTTTAAAGATGACGTGAATAATACATAATTTTCTAATATAAACTTTGCAATTAAACTCAGTGTTTTAATATTGGGAAATAGTATTCACTTTTCTTGAGCATAATTAATACGTCATGACTCTGACATGAAATACCCAGATTACTTTGTGGGTTGTATCAAATTTTGCTTGGTCTGATTGTTAACTGAATATCTGGGTCAAGTAAAGTAATAATAGCTTGATGTACGAGTGAATAAATGAAATGGTGTACAATATCTGCTATATATTTTTTCCCTTGTGATTTTCTTCTTTGATTTGTGGAATAATTAAGTATATATTTTCCCATCATCCTTTATCTTTATTTCGCTGTGATTGCCACATTGCACAAGGTTATTTCTTGATCTGATGGTTTCTCCTGTAGGCCCATCAGCTTCTAAAAGAAAGAGACAGTATATTATTAATCTCTGAATCTCTACGCCCACCTACAGTATGGCCTCTAACTAGGTAAAATTAATTAGACTTCTTTTCGTGATGGTCAATTTGAGATTAAAGCTATAGACTATTTTTTCTTCCTGTGTTCTAGAAGGATGCCTGTTTTAAAGTCACCTGGAAATTTACTGTCTCAGATGGTGAACAGACCATTGATCTGGGCAATATCAGCCCCAGTAATGGCATGTCAGGGCTGCTTTCGGCTGAGCAGCAGACCTGTCTTTCCTACTGTCTTTCTTCACCCTGATTACTAAAGAAGACTTAAAGGACCTTACATTTTACTCAGGAGCTTCTGCTTGTGTACAGCTAGTCACTACTCTTAGCGCATGGTTTATAACCTCAATACAAAAGCATGGCTAACTTATAATTAACTTATGATGTATAATGTGTTCTTTTTTAAAAAAAAGTGTGTTAATTTATTTTGAGAGAGAGAGAGAGCACAGGGAAGGGCAGAGAGAGAGAGAGGGAGCCTGACATGGGGCTCGAACTCACACACTGTGAGATTATGACCTGAGACCAAATCAAGAGTTGGTCACTTAACCGACTAAGCCACCTGGGAGCCCCTATGATGTATTATGTGCTTTTGTGTCCAACAGAATACGTTCTAATTTTTCTTCACTATGTAGTAACAGTGATATCAATAAGAGCTAACTCACTGAACATGTACTGTGTGTCAAAAGCTCTTGGAAATCCTTTGTACATGCTTTAACTCATTTAATATCTTGCTAAAATTGGACAAAGTTTCCATTCTTTATCTGTAAACTTGAGGTGTGTGTATGTCCTTGACTGGAGTTAGGGCCATACTGAATATAAAGCGCTTGTCACAGTTAGATTTTATACTGATAAGCATTTCCCTCCGCTCTTTCCATTAGTAAAACTTTTCTTGTTCAGTGATGACTTTCAACATTCACTGCTTCTACCGCTGAGTGAGCACTTGGACTAAGCTAGGAGCTCTGCTAAGGGGTTTTATGTAAAGTATCTCATTTCATTTGTACAATAACTACATGCGGTTGCTAGCATTTTCTCCATTTAATGCTCTGGGGAAGTGAAGCAAGAAAAGATTACATGATGTGCCCATTGAAAATAATCATGTCGGGATCAAAGTCCAGGAGCAATCTGATACAGAAGACTGTCATGTTCCTACCCTCTGCCTTACACTGTTTCCTAAATCCGTAAATACACACTTTATCACTGATTGCAACTTCCCATTTCTGGTGTGCTTTAATAAACGACTTCTGGAGCAGCTTTATACACTAATAACTTTTCATTTAGGTTATATCAAATTATTACTTTGTCATTCTGTTTATGGCAATGTATGAGAATTCTTTCTTTTTCTGAAATGAAATTATTATTAGCCTTGGTTAGAAGGTCAGGACATATTAGGGTTCCTCTCTGCCTTAGCTACATCAGCCATGTGTAGTTGAGGATGTTCTCTCTTCCTCATAAGGCACTGAGAAGTAAAAAAAAAAAAAACAGTTGAGAAGTTAAGGAAATAATGCCAAATTATTATGACCATTTATATTAGATTAAAATGTGATAAGATGTGGAACATCTTTAAATCTTGTTCACAGAAAGTTTCACAGTCTTTCATATTCGTCATGAGATTTTTAACGCAGGGCTGCTGTCTCAATACGACTAAAACCTCAAACCTTGTTAATGATCTATGAATTAAGATAGATTCTATATGATGATGCTTTTTAACTGAGAAGGTTTCTTTAACTGAATCGAGACCTGTGTGCACTTTGTTGATTTCCAAGCAGTTCCTTAATAATCATGAACTTTTAAAGTCACGCTGATTAAAAAAAAAAAAAAAAAAGCAAGTAGCCCTTATAAGCCATTGCATACAATTTGAAATAAAATAGCCACTTAGGGGCGCCTGGGTGGCTTAGTCGGTTGGGCATCCGACTTCCGCTCAGGTCATGATCTCACGGTTCATGAGTTCAAGCCCTATGTCCAGCTCTGTGCTGACAGCTTGGAGCCTGCAGCCTGCTTAGGATTCTGTGTCTGCTTCTCTCTCTGCCCCTCCCCCGCTTGTGCTCGGTCTCTCTCTATCAAAAATAAATAAATGTAAAAAACCAAAATTTAAAAAAATAGCCACTTAAATTTAGTTCATAGAAAGAAATGAATGCCATCCATATGTATTATCATCTAAATTTGTTATGGTCATAATCATTATGTAAAAGAGTTTGAGTATTGGCCTTTTATGTGTTATGCAAAATAAGAACGCTTGCTGTTTGATGTTCAATTTTGGTTATCTTGCAGTGTTACAAGATTATTTTGTGGCATGTAATTTAGGTAACCAGGCAAAAGCCCACTTATTGGTGGGCCAAGTGTTGCCAGGAAAAGCAAAAGCAGTAAAGTTTTATAGTTAAGAGTGAGAATTCTGATCTCAAAAGCCAGGTGCTTCAAATCCCAGTCCCTTAATAATCCTCTCACAATGAATAAACTGCTTAAACTCGGTTGCCTAAATTGCCTTATTTTAAAAAAATGAAAATAATAATTATACCCATCATAGTTATCTTATTAAACTTTTTTCTTTAATTTTAGAATAATTGTGGATTCACATGTAGTTGCAAGAAATAACAGAGAGCCCATGTATCCTTTACTCAGTTTTCTGCAATGATAACATCTGGAAGCAGATGATCTGCCTCCTGACATGGCATTGGAAGGTCAGCAGTAGCCTAGCGCTAGGTCACAACACCTGTGTCATTCATCCTGTTTCATCTTGTCCCCTGGGCATTTGATCATTTCTCATCCTCCCAAGAGGAAGAGTGAGCACAGTACAATAAGATATTTTGAGAGTGACCCCATTTACCTAACTTGTATTACATATCATCATAATTTTCTAATTCATTACTTCTTGTTGTCCATCTCTTACCGGGCCTAATCCATAAATTAAACTTTATCATTGGTGTGTACATATGGGAAAAACCATAGTACCTACAGAGTCTGGTCCTAGCTGCGGTTCCAGGCATCACCTGCGGATAAGGGGGGGTGGGGGCTAGTGTAACCTATCACAACCAGGATACTGACACGGTCAAGATGCAGAATATTCTCATCAGAATTCCTTGTGTTGCGCTTGTACAGCCACAGCATGTCCCTCCTACCTACGCACCATTCTTAATCCCTGGCAATCGCTAATCTGTTTTTCATGTCTATAATTTTCTCACTTCCAGAATAGTATACAAATAAAATCCTGCAGTATGCGATCTTTCTGGGTTGATTTTTTCACTCAGCACAATTTTCTGGTGATCTGGGTAGCCGATAGTCGTTTGTTATTTTCCCTCGCTTAAGAGCCTTCTATGGTACACATATACTACATTTAACAATTACACCCATCGAAAGATGTCTGCATTGTTCACAATCCATTTTGAGATCCATGTGGTTTTTTACTTCCTTTGAGATTTCCTCCTTGATCCACGGATTAATTAGAAATGTGTTGTTTAGTTTCAAAGAATTTAGAGGCTTTCCTATTTGTGTTACTGATTTCTTTGGATTCCAACTTTTTATATTTATTAAGGATTGTTCTGTGGCTCAGTATATAGTCTATCTTGGTATATTACACAGGCACTTGAAAAGATGGGTTCCCTACCTCCCTAACCTGCATATGTCTAAGTCCAACTCTGGAGATAATGAATACGAACAAAAATATATTGTGTCAAAATTTCTCAGTTTATTTTATTTCTTCTAATTTCAGTGTTTGTGTGGTAGAAAAGGAATTAATTAAAACTCCTGGAAAATAAAGACACATACACACACACCATAGACATAAATCTATAAATATATATCTGTGGCATATATATATATATACACATATATATGTATATGTATATGTATATGTATTTGTATATGTATATGTATGTGTATGTATATGTATATGGCAGCTGTTGTTAGCTAAGAAATTCAAGTCACAAACTCACTTCATTCAACAGCTATTTATAAAGTGTCCGTTCACTAGTTGGGCAAATGAGGCAGGCATTAATCAAATAGTCATAGTAGTGGATGTAAAAAGCTACCATGCTCAGATGGGCAGGAGCTCAGTTCCAGGAAAACACAGAACAAAGAAATCTCCCCAAGTTGAGAAAGCTTTGCTAGTCAATATCTGAAGAATATTCAGGAGATACATTCTGGTGTAACTAAGTTTACAAGAAATTTGAATAATTTAGAGCTGGTTCTTATCGTGGGCACAAGATGGTAAATTATCACAGGGGACAAGGGGAGCTTGGGTGGCCCAGTCGGTTAGGTATCCGACTTCAGCTCAGGTCATGATCTCACCGTTCATGGGTTTGAGCCCCGCGTCGGGATCTGTGCTGACGGCTCAGAGCCTGGAGCCTGCTTCAGATTCTGTGTCTCCCTCTCTCTCTCTCTGCCCTTCCTCTCTCTCTCTCTCTCTCAAAAATAAATAAACATTAAAAAATTAAAAAAATTATCACAGGGGACAATAAAGTGACTTTTATGGGAGATGAAGAGATCACTTTGATAACAGTATTACAAACCTCCTTGGGCTTTGTTTCAGCTGCTGCTGGCCCGATCTCACACAAATCTCCAGTAAGCACTTCCTTCCTGTTTCTTCAGTTTGGCCAAGTGTTTGCTCACATCCTTATGGAGAGCTTTTTCTTCAGAGCACTCTTCAGAGGGTTTAATATCTCCTGAGTATTTCCTCTGTATTCTCCTTTTATTAACTCCCTTCTTCTGAAATTGAAAAAGGTCGAGTGTTTCTAAATATTATGAAGTTCATGTGATTTGTTTCCTGGGTGTGTGTGTATGCGTGCTGATGGAGTGATGTTTATCACAGACGACAGAGCAACTGTATTGTATATGGTACATTTATTGGAAGGGGGATAGGAAATACAATGAGAAGCTATAATCAGAAAAGAAGAAAAGAATGGGCACAAATATGGATCATTAAATTCAACCTCTGCTGTTCTCATATTTCTCTTTCCACAATCTGTTCTCACAATTTTTCTCACCAAGGATGTATTAGATATATTCATGAGTCTTCCTCAAGCAGTATTTTCTTGAAAGGTTGTTCCTTTCAAAAAGCAAAATGATTTATCTTGGTTTAAGATCTTTGATGTCAAACTGCAGAAGCTTCCCTTTAAAGGTGAAGGAATTTTCTTCTCAGCTTCCATCTTTACTTGTTTACAACGTCTCAAGACATTTGTTTGGGTTTGAAACTTTACAGGCTTAGTCTTATTAGGGATGTTATTTTTTTATTTGTTCCACATTCTATCTCTACCACTCCCCCCACCGACACCCCCACATTAGAAAGAGTAAATTCAATTAGCTCTATTACTTTTGAATTATGATTCAGCAAAAAAACGTATTCTTCCTCCTCTTAAAAATTGCTCGAAGCTTTATTTGAACTGGTTTAACTCAAAAGTGGATTTAAACTTCACACTTGGCAGTATTATAAGGGGAAAGAAAAGTGAAGCCAAATTAAAAAAAAAAACACCTTATACAATCTAAAGCTCAAAAACATGACTAGTATTTTGTTCTGAAATTTTTATCCAAATACACTATGTACATTTTCATTGTAAAAGCACAGGTACACTAGGAGAATATTATAACTGTGTTCATTTTGATTGAATAAAATAATCATTGACTCTCTGCCATATAGAATATGCCCAGGAACTAGAAGAAGAAAATAGAGATGTGTAAGATTTAGTCCCGGCTACCAAAAGAGTCTAAAACTGGAAAATAGGATTATAATAGAACAAGGCATGGGCATAAACAAAATGTTATGGTGGTTCAGAGGAGAAATAGGTCCTGGTCAATCTGAAGTTCTACCAAGCGGCCCTCAGCTACTGTTGGGACCAAAGCAATGACCTCCTGATTCAGCACTCTGAGTTCACTCCTATTTCCCTTGACTCCATTTCTCCAAGTGCCTGGTTTTATGATTTTTTTTTAATGTAAATTTAATCATATCACTCCTTTGCCTAAAACTCTGTAGTTGTTTTCACGGCACTTAGAACATGGTTCAGATTCCTCACTATGCCTCACCAGTTGCTACCTGATTCAGCACTTGCCACCCTCTCCTTCAGCTCTTTAATCATGCTAAGTTCCTTCCTGCTTTAGACTCTATGCCCTTGCTTCTCTCTAAACTTGGAAGCTTTTCTCCAAATGTTTGCCTTGACCTGCCCCTTCACATAATTCACATCGTAGGTTAATATACATATCATGTGCTGAGAACAGGGCCTGACAAACAGTAAGCATTTTACAGCCTCGGCTGTGGGTGGCCACCGACTCACATAACTCTTCCACCATTTTGTTTTAATCAGATACTATTTGGTGTTATCTCTTTCCCACTTCATATTATAAAATACATGGCCTCTTAACACCATTATGATGATGATGATAATGATGATGATGTGTGTGTTTATTATCTATCTTCCCTTATTAGTTTTTAATCTCCATAGGGCAGGCAAAGGTTCTGTCAGTTTTGCTTTTAGTTGGATTTCCAAGACCTAGAACAGCACCTGATATATTGTGGTCACTTAACAAAAATATGCCACACCTGGCGCCTGGGTGGCTTATGTGGTTAAGGATATGACTTCAGCTCAGGTCGTGATCTCAGGGTTGGTGAGTTTGAGTCCTGAATCAGGTGAGCTCGAGGCCCGTTTCAGGTGAATCCTGCTTCTCTCTGTCTCTTTCTGTCTCTCTCTCTCACTGCCCCTTGCTCACTTGTGCCCTCTCTCTCAAAAAAAAAAAAAAAAAAAGCCACACCATTTTGAATGAAAAAACTACAGTAATAAAAGTTTAAAAGTTTAACTACTTCAGCTTGTTTTAAAATTAGGACCCCTCTTTAGATGGAGAACTTGTGCATGCTACTTTTGCATTGGCTCTAAAACTGTTTTTGTGTTAGGGCTGGGGATGGATGTTAGAGATTTGTCTTAGGACATAGATGATGCAATGTGGCTGTGAAGTTGACCGCTGACTCAGTTTTCCATCACAATGTCTATCCCTCCCAGCTCTCCAGTCTACCATTAGGGTTATATGTCTCTGAGAACTGAAAATTTGGGGAACGTTTAGAGTTTAATTCTATTCTTCCCAGTTTTACTGAGATACGATACACAAATAAAAAGTGTATATATTCAAGGAGTACAATTTGGTATTTTGATAAAAGTATACTTTGTGTAATGATTACCACAACCAAGCTAATTAACATATCTATCACTTCACATAGTTACAGTTTTTTGTTTTTGTTTTTGTCTTTGTTTTTTTTTTTTTTTTTTGGTGGTAAGAAGACCTAAGATCTACTCACTTAGCAAAAGTCAACTACAGAATATATTATTATTATCTGTAGTCATCATGCTTTACATTAGCCTCTAGAACTCTTATTTGATTTTTTAATTTAAAAAATTAAAATTTTATTTTATTATATTTATTTTATTTTATTTTATTTTATTTTATTTTATAATCAGAACTTATTTTATAACAGAGTTAGTGCCCTTTGGTCAACATCTCTCTATTTCCCCCATTCCCCTGGCCTTTGGCAACTACTCTTCTACTCTCTGTTTATCTAAGTTCAACATTTTATATTTCTTATCTAAGTAATATTATGCAATACCTGTCTTTCTGTGTCTGGCTTATTCATTTAGCATCACATTTTATTTATCTAGTCATCCATTGCCTATTTCCATATCTTGGCTATTGCGATTAATGCTTCCATAAACACAGGAGGGCAGGGATCTTTTTGAGATCCTGATTTCATTTCCTTTGGATATAAACCCTGAAGTGGTATCGGTGGATCATATGGTAGTTGCATTTTTAATTTATTGAGGAAATTCTCTTCTGTTTCCCAGAGTGGCATTTCCTTTTTTTCCCAACAGTGTTCTCTTTTCCCTACATCCTCACCAATGCTTGTTATCTTTTCATTTTGACCATAATCATTCTAACAGGTGTCAGGCGGGTAGGTTTTGATTCATATTTCCCTGATTAATGATGTTGAACACCTTTTCATATACCTGTTGGCCATCTGTCAGTCTTCTTTTGAGAAATGTCTATTTGATTCCTTTACAATTTTTAATTGGGTTATTTGCTTTTATGTTATTGAGTTCCTTACATATTTTGAAATGCACCTATCATTAGATATATGGTTTGAAAATATTTTCTCCTATTCTGTAGTTTGCCTTTTAATTTAATTTTTTATTTCTTTTGCTACACAGTAACTTATTGGTTTTATATAATCTCATTTGTTAATTTTTGCTTTCATTACCTGTGTATTTGGTGTCATATTCAAAAAGAAAATTTTCATCAATACCAATGTCAAGAGGCCTATTTCCTATATTTTCTTCTAAGAGTTTTACTGTCTCAGGTCTAATATTTAAGTCTTAATTCATTTGCGTTGATTTTTGTGTATGTCCAGTTTCATTTTTTTGTACGTGAATATCCTGTTTCCCCAGCACCTTTATTAAAAAGACTATCTTTTCCTCAATGCGCATTCTTGGCACTCTTGTCAAAGATTAATTAAACATATATATGTGGGTTTATTTCTGGACTATTTTCCTCCAATAGCCTATGAGTCTATTTTTATGGCGGTCCCATATTGTGTTGATTACTATGGCTTCTTAGTATTGTTTAAAATCAGGAAGCGTGGTGCCTCT
This sequence comes from Prionailurus viverrinus, assembly GCF_022837055.1. Taxonomy (NCBI): domain Eukaryota; kingdom Metazoa; phylum Chordata; class Mammalia; order Carnivora; family Felidae; genus Prionailurus; species Prionailurus viverrinus. The sequence continues at coordinate 110,086,935 of NC_062567.1, read as the reverse complement.
AGCTTTATTGTTCTTTCTCAAAATTGGCCATTGCAGGGTCATTTCAGGGTCCTTGGGGTTCCTTACAAACTTGTAGGATTCTTTTTCTATTTCCGTGAAAAATGCTATTGGAGTTTGATAAGGATTGCATTAAATCTGTACATCATTTTGGATAGTATGAACATTTTAACAATATTTACTCTTCGGATCCAGAAGCATGGACTATCTTTTCATTTGTTTGTATCTTCTTCAATTTATTTATTCACTGTCTTATAGTTTTCAGTGTAGAGATCTTTTACTTCCATGGTTTACTTTATTCTTCAGTATTTTATTCTTTCTGATGATATTGTAAATGGGATTGTTTTCCTAACTTCTCTTTCTGATAGTTCATTGATAATGTATAAAAAGAATGGATTTTTGTATTTTGATTTTACGTTCTCCAACCTCACTAAATTTGCTTATTAAGCTCAAGCTATTTTTTGGTAGTTTTTAGGAGTTTCTATAGAAGATTGTGTCATCTGTGAACAATTTTTCTTCTTCCTTTCCAATTGGGATGACTTTTATTTGTTTTTCTTGCCTAATTCCTCTGGCTAGATTGCCAGTAAGTACTGTGTCGAATAGATGCAGCATCCTTGTCTGGTTCCTGACCTTAGAGAACAACTTTTAGTTTGCCACTGTTGAGTATGATGCTAGCCATTGATTTGCATGGGCAAATATGGCCTTTAGTATGTTAGGTACATTCCTGCTATACTAATTTGTTGAGAGTTTTTATCACAAAGTGATGTCGAATTTTGTCAAATGCATTTTCTGCATCTACAGAGATGATCATATCATTTTTTCCCTTTGATTAATGTGGTGAGTCAAGTTTATTGATTTGAAAATGTTGAATAATCCTTACATCCCAGGGATAAATCTTACATGATCATGTGGTGTGAACACTTTAATGATCTCTTGATTTTGGTTTGTTAGTATTATATTGAAAATTTTGGTATCTTTGTTTATCATGGATATTGGTCTGTAATTTTCTTTTTTTTTTAAATTTTTTTTTCAACGTTTATTTATTTTTTGGGGGACAGAGAGAGACAGAGCATGAACGGGGGAGGGGCAGAGAGAGAGGGAGACACAGAATCGGAAACAGGCTCCAGGCTCTGAGCTATCAGCCCAGAGCCCGACGCGGGGCTCGAACTCACGCACCGCGAGATCGTGACCTGGCTGAAGTCAGACGCTTAACCGACTGCGCCACCCAGGCACCCCTATAATTTTCTTTACTGACAGTCCCTTTCTCTAGCTTTGGCATCAGGGTAATTCTGAACGACTAACATGAGTTTGGAAATGTTCATTCTTCTTTGATTTTTTGGAAGAGTTTGAGAAGTACTGACATTAATTATTATTGAAGTGTTTGGTAGCACTAATCAGTGAAACTATCTGGTCCTATACTTTTGTTTTGGGGGAGGTTTTTCATTAGTAACTCAACTTCCTTACTCATTAGTGATCTGTTTTTTTTTTAATTCCTTCATGATTTGGTCTTGATAAATTGTATGTTGGAATTCATCCATTGCTTCTAAGTCATCCAATTTATTAGTGCATAATTGTTCCTGGTAGTCTCTTTTGATCTTGTGTAATTTTGTAATAAAAGCTGTAATGTTATTTCCAGTCCCTAGAACAGTGATAAAATAATTTGCTGTTGTTTAAAACATGCAACCTGTATGTATGATATTATTACAGCCTAAGAATGTTAATATAATTCTATGGGATGTTTTGCTGGATATAGATTTCTAGGTGGAAGGCTTTTAATTATTTTTTTTCTTCATCACTTTAAACATGTCTTGCTGTTTATTGGCCTCTATAGTTTTATAGTTTCTGATAAAGAATCAGCAGTCATCCACCCTCTGGGTGAGCGTGTAATGCAACAATATATAATAAGACATATTTTCAATTACACTAAAGGTAAGAATTGTGTCTAGTTCATTTTTCTTAAATCACAGGTCATACTTACAGACAGATAAGAAAAATAAATATACATAAACAAGACAATTTATATGGTGAGAGGTATGCTTTACTGGAAAGTGCTGATGAGCTACAGTTCGTATGGGACCAGACCACTATTGTAACTATCTTTGAAATGAATGGACAACCATGTTAAATGTTGAGTTGTGGTGTTTTTCTTTTTTTTTTTTTTTTTTTTTGGTCATCGAACAGGCCTGTTATGTTTCTGGCAGAGGTCACTGTCAGGTAAATACTGTCAAACAGAAAGTCTAGGAAGCATGCCTGTTGATACAGAGCAGATACTCTCTTACTGGCTCCGTGCACTACTTGACCTGCTGACTTCAGGTAACCCTCTTGCTGACAGGCCTGAAGGGGAACCATATGGCAACGCACACACCAAAGTGTCAATGGCCTCACTATCGAACACTTGAGCAATGAAATTCTAAGCTTTACAATTTGGCTCAAGGGGTCTCTGTTTACGACAGCGCTCCATGTTCTGACAGCGTCTCTCCATTTGTAGGTTACGTAAAGATGGCGGTGACAAACAAGGAAAGGTATCAAGAGTCAGAAGGACTAAACTGGTGATCACGCACTACCACCCGCCAGCTGTGTGGCTTCGGAAAGGTTACTGCAACTCTTTTATCCATAGTTCTCGCAACTGCAAAATGGGGACAACACATGTCTCATAGGCTGGGGTTTAAGTGAACTATTTTATATGCACATGCTTTATTGAAAGGAAGCAAGGTAACAAGCATTTTCTTGTTCGATATCCCAAAGTTCTTGCCCCTGTAGTGTTGCAGGTAATATGTTAGCAGAGCTTTCAAAAAGTCAGTCTGAAATATAATTGCCTACTTTAATAAATAGCAATTTTGTAATAATTTTCCCCTTTGCTTCTGAATGCTCATCTTGATGGCTTTGCCTGCTTTTTAATTGTGTGCATGTCTATTAAGGTGAGGGAAGAGCATTTTTCTTTTGAAAATAAAGAAACTCAGTTCTTTCCAAGCTATTCAGCAGTTTAAAAATCCATTTAAATATTCGCTAAGCAAAATAAGAAGAATCAACCGCTCACAATGCTTCATTAAGGTACTACAGAATCAAGCTGACAGAACCACAGTTGGTTTATAGCCATTTTTGCACTAAGGTTTTAACACAAGTTTTAGATTATAAGGAGCAGCCAAGTTGTCAGCATAGGGAAGTATTTATTCATTAACATTTCTAACAGAAAATTTGGGTTATTTATTTATAAGACACAGAATATGAACTACTTGGTTTACTGCTAAACTTATCATAAAGCCCTAAGGTATAATAATTCCACAGACTTGAAAGAGTTGAAGTTATAAGTTCATCTTCTTAAATTACTATACTTATGAAGTGTGGTGTATGGTTAAAGTTCACTATGATTATACTTAAAATTTCAATTTTGCCAGTCGTAGGTAAGACAACTTAAAAAAGTAGTAATTTACTCATTTGTAAATTATTTTTTTTAAAGATAAAGTAAGGTCCTTGGTAGTTGATAATAATAACTTTTTGTTATACTCTAGAAATAGAAACATAAATGTTCCATCAAATAATGCATTTTATACTCACTAAAGACAAGGATATATGTTTTATTTAAGTAAACTTTTACAAGCAATCAAAGACAAAATTTTCCTAAAAATGAAAGCATAATTATGATTGCTGTATATTACGTTCAAGTTTTCTGAGAAAAGGAAAAATGAAATGTCAAGTATAAGACTTGATATATGCTATTTTAATATTAAAGAAAAGAGAAATACAAAGACAAATGTCAAAAATACTCTAGATTTTCAGATTGGGTTTATAAAAGGATCAAACCTGTTTGTAAAATTCCTTATTAATATCCATCTTGTTCAATAATATGTCTGAGGGGACAGGACAATCTGATGTTGAATAATTAAATCATTCTAGGACTATTTGTATTAAGAATTTTACTGATTTTGTCCACTGAATGTTCACGGAATGCTTGAGTTCCTTGTGCTGAAGAGAGGTTATGGAGACCGAGTTCCAAAGGGTTTGAATTAGAAGTAATCCAGGGGCTACCATTGAGACAAAAAGTTATCTGGGACATTAGGAGAAGAGTCATTATCATGAATAAATTATCTCGGATCTGTGTATCAAGTTCAATCAATTCCTGTGATGAAACAGATGGTTTTCCCAACTTGCCACACTGTCCTCCCTTTTGTTATTTCATTTCAGCTCCAAGAATGCATTTGATTTGTGGAGAATCTAGTAGCAAAGACATTTACACAAAATTGTTTCCAGTACCTTAGTTGTTAAAAGCCTGATCAGAACCATTTGCTAAGGAAGAAAAGAATCTTCAAGGAACCAGTAATCTTGGTTTTGCTCCAACTCTCCAACTTCTCTGGACTGTGTAAAACATTGAAAAGAAGCAAGCAAAAAAAAAAAAAAAAAAAAGAGAGAGAGAGAGAGAGAGAGAGAGAAAAGAAAAAAGAAAAAAAAAGACAACTGTAGATCGCAGTTCTACAACACACTTCAGATTCCACTTCAACTTCGATCTCAAAAATCTGAAGGGGAAATTTTCTTCTGTTCCATACTTTTTCCTCAATGTAAATATTATTATACCAAGATTAAAAACAGAGAATATTAGGCTCTTGTCCTAAAACTATTGTTTGTATATACAGAGCTAAGTATAATTTTAAAATTCATAATGTAAAAATGAATGAATAAATAAATAAATAAATAAATAAATAAAATGTATAATATAGTCCCTGCTATGGCTCAACTAATTAAAAAAGTCAATTTATAAAACATTTTGAGTGAGCATCAGGGTGCCTGGGTGGTTTAGTCTGTTAAGCGTCCAACTCTTGATTTCAGCTGAGGTCATGATCTCACGGTTCATGAGTTTGAACCCCGTATTGGGCTCTGTGCTGATGGCACAGAGCCTGCTTGGGATTCTCTGTCTCCCTCTCTCTCTGTCCCTCACCCATTTTCATGCACTGTCTCAAAATAAATAAACTTAAAAAAAAACATATTGAGCATCTATTCTTTACAAAATGCCGTGATTCAGTTCATGAAGTATGATAACTTTAAAAGAGAAACCTTTTTTCCCCCTCAGGAAGTATGAATCTATTTCAAGGAGAAGACGAGATATAAACTGGTGCAGAATTAACAAGAATGTAATAGGTAAAACACACAGAGCACAACGTAGGACATGATTGGATTGATAATTACTCTGACTGCAACAAGCAGCCCCCAGACTCCTGAGTATTTCAATCAGATCTGAGTGTTTAACCCTATTTTGCAATCAAAGCAAGTGCCTCAGTTACATTTCCATTTGTAGTAGTCTAAACAAGGAATCCTTGCCTCTTACCCCACGCTGCAATGTCCCTCTCCAGATTTGAACTCAATCTCTCAAAAGAGAAGAAAAAGCTCCTCTCTTTATACCCATACCATTCTGTCCTTTTGAGCTCTAAATCTGCAATCAGTGAGCTTCATTAAATGCTTAGTCTCTTTCCTGATTGTTCCCTTCACATGTGTGTTTTTATTGAAACTGAACTGTCTCCCGAGGAAACTGCTTCTCTTTAAATGGAACCAAAGCTGTTTTTCTTTTCTTGCTCTTACCATGTTCCTCTGGGCCAGTACAGGAAGTGGACATCCTCCTCGCTCTATATTGGGTTTCCAAACATAACAACCTCTTCCTTCTCCAAACACCTTGCTCATCTGAAGCACATACTGTCAGGTTGTATCACCCACTCCGTCCCCTCCTTGCTTTGTCTATCGGTCTCTTGTCAAGCTCTCCATTCAGAGTTTTAGCTGTAATCCATTCACCTACCACTTCGTTATCATTTGTCAGTTCCCACCTGTCTTCATTTCTTGCACTGTCTAGCAAAGACTTGATAATCCATGAGACTATGATAGTGGCAAGAGTTAATGTTTATGGAGAACTTTCTGAGTGTCAGGCACACTGTTCAAAGTGTTTTATGTACTTGACATTTAACTGACCACAACCTTTTAAGATAAGGTCTATTATTCCATTTCCCATAGAAGGTAACCCAAGGTTATTAATGAATTAATGCACATATGTGTGTATGTCCATACGTCTGAACGTATTTTTGCAAATGATCCTCGCTTCCCTTGCCTGCCTCCTTCTCACCATCGTTCTACACGTGCAGAACCTTGACATGGGAGTAATCCAGCCATGTGTATCCTTAATGCACCCACACAGGTGAACACTGCGGGCATGAATAACACAACTATGCAGACTGATTTCACTGTCCGTTCATTTTCTCAAGTGGGCTATCGAGACTGATGACAAGCCTATTCTGTTTTTCTTCAGGGCTCGCTTCCCACTCTGCAAGATAACTATTTCATCTCCCACACCTCCCTCCCCGCACTTCTCTCTCACCTAACTCCTTCACTTCAAACATCATTTAGAAGTACGATGCCATTCAGAAACTCCCTTCTTTTCATTCACATAAATCTGTGAAGATCCCTGTCCTTGAGGCCTCTCCTGACAATGATGGACCCTTTATTCTTTGAATCACAAGCTGGACTCTGCACTTCTCAGTTCATCCCAGCCCCTGGCAGCTTATCAGAGATTTTACTGCCTTCTCCTTCTGGAATCGACATTTCATTGAAATACCATAAACTGTATGCCACACCGTTATTTCATGTACACTTATTTTATTTTCTCTAATTGTGGCAAAATATACATAAGTTTTACCATTTTAACCATTATTAAATGTACAGTTCAATGGCATTCAGTACATTCATACTGTTTTGCAACCATCACCAGCATCGACATTTAGAATGCCTTCATCTTTCCGGCTGGCTCAGTCGGTTGAGCTCCAGCTCTCGATTTCGGCTCAGGTCATGATCTCACGCTTCATGAGATCAAGCCCAGGTCGGGCTCTGTGCTGACAGCACAGAGGCTGCTTTGGATTTTCTCTCTTCCTCTTTCTCTGCCCTTCCCTCCTCCCCCTTCTCAAAAATAAACTTAAAAAAAAAAAAACTACTTTCATCTTTCCAAATGGAAACAATACTTCCTCATTCTTCCCTCCTCACTGGTCCTGGACACCACCATTCTACCTTGTCTTTGTGGATCTGATTATCTAAATACCTCATTTAAGTGAAATCATGCAATATTTGTCCTTTTGTGACCGGATTGTTTCATTTGGCATAACGTCTTCTAGGTTCACCCACGCCATAGCCCGTGGCAGAATGTCCTTTCTCTTTAAAGACTGAATAGTATTTCACTGCAAGTATGGCCCACATTTTGTTTCTCATTCATTTTTCATGGACACCTGGGTTGATTCCACCTTTGATTACGATAAATACTGCTGCGATGAACATGGGTGTGCAAATACCTATGCAAGTCTCTGTTTTAAAATCTTTTGGGGACAGACCCAGAAATTGAATTGCTGGATCATATAGTAATTCTGTGTTTAATTTTTTTTAAATTTTTTTTCAATGTTTATTTATTTTTGGGACAGAGAGAGACAGAGCATGAACGGGGGAGGGACAGAGAGAGAGGGAGACACAGAGTCGGAAACAGGCTCCAGGCTCTGAGCCATCAGCCCAGAGCCTGACGCGGGGCTCGAACTCACGGACCGCGAGATCGTGACCTGGCTGAAGTCGGACGCTTAACCGACTGCGCCACCCAAGCGCCCCTCTGTGTTTAATTTTTGGAGGAACCTCCATACCACTTTCCATAGCAGCTCCACCATCTTACATACCTACCAATGCACAGCATTCTAATTTCCCCACATCCTTGCCAACCCTATTTTTTCTTTTTTAAGTAATTGCCTGTGTGTACATCTTTCAATGTGTATTTATTTATTTTGAGAGAGAAAGAGAGAGCGAGTGCAAGCAGGGGGAGGGGCAGGGAGAGGACAGAGAGGGAATCCCAAGCAGACTCCACTGTCAGCACGGGGCCCGACTAGGGGCTGGATCTCACAAACCCGTGACATCATCTCTTGAGCTGAAATTAAGAGTCGGATGCTTCGCTGGCTGAGCCACCCAGGTGCCCCGTATGTACATTTTTTAAAAGAAGAAATATATATACTCTATGACAGGAAATCTATTTAGAAACTCCCCAAATGCTGAGACGTCAAAGGACTCCATCTTCAAGGTATGAGTAGGTGAGGACAAAAGGCCACTAGGTAGAGAAGCACAGAAATGGAATGACGCAATCTCCACTGTGACACAGAATGGAAAGAAGGGGACAAGCAAGAAAAGAAAACACTAGCTTCAGAAATGAACACAAGTGAGTCCTCAAGTAGGTTAACCAGTCTGAATTCAAGCTGCCGGTGAGAATTCAAAGACCAAAGTGGAAAATTTAACCTAAAGAAGATCTTGGTGAAAATTGCCTCAAGATGATTTGTAGATGCTAACACAAATCTTTTCGGCTTTAATCAATGGATTATAAGGCATCCCAATCTCAAAATTATTAAAATGTGAAAAACCTGTATTTTAGAATTAAAGATGTGTGGGACTTATATTTAGATTATAGTGGAATTTATATTTATATGAAAACCATTCCCAATTAACACAAAAACATATTGAATGCCCTTCACCTTAAAAAAATAATACACCTGAATCTCTGTTTCCCTCAGTTACCAATTTTTTTCATCATTTCTGTTGATACATTTTCTCAGAAGTAAAATTGACAAGTCTGTATTCACTTTTTCCATTACCATTCATTCTGTTCTTTCATCTTGTTTTCTTTCTTGTTTTTCAATGTTTATTTATTTTTGAGGGGAGGGAGGGGCAGAGAGAGGGGGAGAGAGAATCCCAAGCAGGCTCTGCACTGTCAGCGTGGGGTGCAGCCTCACAAACCGTGAGATCATGACCTGAGCCAAAGTCAGACGCTCAACCAACCGAGCTACCCATGTGCCCCTATCTTTTTCTTTTTAATTTGTTAACTTAAGAATTTGTTGTGGACAACTATCCGTATCAAAACCTTTAAGTCTACCAATGTTTTGACTGGCTGCCCAATATATTACAACAGAAATGAGCACTCCTATTAGCGACAGAAATTTAAGTCATTTTGAATTTTCATGATTTCAATGCTGCCAAGGATAAATTCCTAGAAGTAGAATTGCTGGCTCTAAAGAGTATATGCATTTTACATTTGACAGAAGTCAGTAAATGGTCTAACAAAAAAAAAAAAAGAAACTTCCACGATTTACTCTCTGAACGAAAGTTCAATAGACTAAGACTACTCATCTCCCACATCACTAACATGGCTCTTGCTAAGATCCCAATTCTGCAACTTGCCAAACCCACAACATTATTTTATTCTCCTTTTACTGAATACCTCTGCCAGCCTTACTACAACTGATTGCTTCTTTCCTGCTGAAATAGGTGGGGGCTAGATTTCTAACAAAGTATATGGAAAAAACCCAGAAGAAGTGTTCCCAGAATTCCCTTTAAGCTCTCCAGGACTTGGTTTCATGGCCACTTTAGCTGCAAGAAAGTCTGGGAAATTAGATAACAAGATGTCTGTGTTGGTTAAGATGAATCATAATTCATATCTTTCTATATCTTTACTTAAATGAGTGTTAAACACTCAATTAAAGATAATTGAAATAATTTTACCAAGCAGTGGCTCTCGATGAGGGGTCACTGTTATAATATGAACAAAGGAGGGGTGCCTGGGTGGCTCAGTCGGTGAAGCTCAGGTCATGATCTCATGGTCCGTGAGTTTGAGGTCCGTGTCGGGCTCTGTGCTGACAGCTCGGAGCCTGGAGCCTGCTTCGGATTCTGTGTCTCCCTCTCTGGCCCTCCCCCATTCATGCTCTGTCTCTCTCTGTCTCAAAAATAAACATTAAAAAAATTTTTTTTATAATATGAACAAAGGAAAATTATATAAAATTGCCACATGACGTAATAGTGTGCATAGGTTTCTAAAGGTTGTGCTGATTTGATGTTCAGAGGCCTGGATTTGATCTTAGTTCTAGTAGTAGTTATGTATTCTCGAGTATGTCAGTAAGCTTCTGATTTTTTCATGTGTTCAACAAAGCAGACCGTACCCACCGTGAACATTTTTCAGGGATGCTGAAAGAATCAAAATGGATACGGAAGTCACTTCCAAACATGGAAGTATTATATGAATTGGTTTTTCTTACAGATGTATTAACTTCTAGGCACCTGTGTGGCTCAGCCAGTTGAGTGCTCACTCTCGATCTCGCAGTCGTGGGATTGAGCCCCATTTCTCACTCTGTGCTGGTAACACAGAGCTTGCTTAAGATTTTCTCTCTCTCTCTCTCTCTCTCTGCCCCTCCCCTGCTCCCTCTTTCTCTCAAAATAAATGAATAAACTTAAAAAAATACTAAATATGTTAACTTCTATTTTGTTCATGGAGAACACAAGTATTGCAAATAAGCAAAGAAATAGTGTCTTTCTAGTGTTCTCATTTCCTCAAATCCGGATTTCCTCTGAAATAAAGAAGCTACATTTTACTTATTTATTTATTTTGATGTTTTATTTATTTTTGAGACAGAGACAGAGCATGAGCAGGGGAGGGGCAGAGAGAGAGTGAGACACAGAATCTGAAGCGGGCTCCGGGCTCTGAGCTGTCAGCACAGAGCCCGGTGCGGGGCTCGAACTCACGAATCGCAAGATCATGACCTGAGCCGACTGAGCCACCGACTGAGCCACCTAACAGCCCCACAAAGCTACATTTTAATTTGTTCTTTCTAAACCTGTCATTCTTAGCCCCTATATGTGCCTTTGCCTTTTCCTCTACATGGTTTAAGTAAGAAACAAGAAAAAAAAATACAGATAGGGGTCTTCAACCTCCTATTTATTTATATATTATTGGGGCAGAAAAGCTCCCTGAGTCCTAAAAAAAATGACTGATTTGGGGTTACAGAGTAAGAAGAAAGCTCCAAGATTATTCCTGGCACCAGCAACAAGCCAGAAAAGGAGAAACGCAGGAGAACTGGTAAGAGAGTGCAGCCTGCCTCCTGTATCCTTCACGATGAATAAATGGCGATTGTAGGCAGCCAGGACCTACTGCGAGCTGCCTTAGGAGGCTTACATAAGCAGAAGTCCAGACCTTCCATGCAACCACACTCCCAATTTGTTTTTAGACTTTTGCGCTAACCGCTCTTTGCATCAGCAGACATCTACTATGTTTTTGTGTGTGCTGAACAGTTTTCTATTATAAAAGAGTTGCTAGAATACTTTAAAAGGTCACTTTCAGAGGCACCTGGATGGCCCATTCAGTTAAGCCTCCAACTTTGGCTCAGGTCATGATCTCCTGGGCTCCTGAGTTCAAGCCCTGGTTTGGGCTCTGTGCTGACAACTCAGAGGCCGGAGCCTGCTTCAGATTCTTTGTCTCTGTCTCTCTCTGCTCCTCCTCCACTCCTCCTCTGTCTGTCTCTTTCTCTCTCTCTCTCTCTGTCTCAAAATAAATAAATATTTTAAAATCCCACAAAATAAGAAAAGAAAAAGAAAAAAGAAAAGGTCACTTTCATGGCGAGGGTCGAGAGGGGGAAATGAAAGAGGTCTCCGTCATCGGTGAAAACCTCAACAAGTATGCAGAGAAAGTAGGGTGAGTACAGACAGCTTATTTGCTGGGTTCAGAACCTGTCAACAGGAACTAAGAGGAAGGTCAAACAGGAGACTTTGAAACAAATCCTTTCGGCTGCAGGATGTTGAAAACTGCTGATAAAAAGCAAAGGGGTTCCAGTGATGATGGTGTCTGTTGAACGATCACTAGTGAGACTAGACCCTGGGGCTGAAGAAAATGGGCGAAGAAATCAACTTTCATCTAAACAAAGAATCAGCCCTACCTACTTAGTGACTCTGTTTCACACAAATTCACAAGGTAGACAAAAATGAGCTTCGGTGGACTAGTCTTTTCACCCTTCTAGACAGGCCATGAGAAGCTGTTGATATGTTAGTGCTGGAAGATCATTATTTACAATTTGGAGAAAGATGGCTACCATATAGGTAAATATCTTCCCCACTGATGATACTGTAAGCTATATACCTCTTGACAGCTTTACCCAAGCCCATAGATACTACTTGGGACCGTGGCCACTCAGATCCATGTATTTCATACACATAGCTGATATTTTATGTCACTAATTGAGTTGATTCCCACCCTTCCCATCCCATCTGCCCTACCCATAAGAATATGGGCCCCATGATTCAATCACCCCTGCAAACACTGTATTTTGCAGAATCCACTTGCCGTCATCACAGTTAGCATCTGCTAAACATGTTGCTAAGATCCAAGCATGACTAATAATGATCTTGGTAAGTCCGCGAAGGCAGGGTTAAGGCCTATCTTGTTAAGCACATTGTTCCCTCCTTCAACAATTTAGGTGCTCAACGAATGATGGAGTAAATGCACCAGACTGACAGCAAACATGAAGCATTTCAGCTGACATATTGGTAGAAGTGATGAACTCGATATAATTTGTGTAATACACACATCAGGAACAGTCTTGCTTAAATGGGATTATATGTTCTAATCAGAGAACACAACTGACAAGGAAAACATTGTTTCAGGGGAGACATGTGCCCTTAACAATCAGTCTGCAAACGAGCTTTTAGAGCACAAACCAACTGTTGGGGCCTGAGTGTTTTTAAATTTATTTATTGAGTCATTTTTTTTCTCCACCTCAAAATTTTTGCCTCACAGGAGGTGTCTTAACATGTTGCTTTGAGCTTTTCCTTTCCTCTTGTTCCTTTTTGCCTTTAAAACTGAATTCTCTGAAAGTCTTGGCCACGTGTCAATGCTGTATTCACAAGGATTAAGGATCAGCAGGGCTGCTGTGCAGCAATTCAGAAATTGAGTACATCCTGCGGATTGGCGGCACATTGCCTGCTATTGTGTGCGGGGCACCGGTGTTCCAGTAAAGGCATGTTAAATTTAGCAGCTGTCTTGCTTGGATTTGTCACTTGGGGATGGGGTGGAGGCGGTTGGCTGTAATCTAGATTCATTTGTGAGTTTTACTTGAAAGTTAACTTTAAAGGATGTACCTAACAGGAACAGATTTCACATATTCTAATTTTCTATAAATTGTAACAACTTTGTAATGAAAACATGTAGACACACACGCAAACGCATGCACCACATGCATGTAACCACACAACTTGTATTCTTTATAGTTAATGTCTCCCTTGTTGAGAATTTTCTATTTCATTCTACATAAACACTCAGGCGCTCAGAGGTAACCTGTGGAGGCCATTAGTCTAGTTATTTTTGTTCCTAGTCTGGGTATATTTATAACACAGATATGTATCATTTTGGAAGGAAGTGGGAGAAGGTAACAAAGGAGTTAACAGTGAATCATGTGTTGTGATGACATGCAGAGGGGTTTTGTTTTGCTTTTTCCTAATAGGCATTCATTGTCTGGATGGGTAAGGACAGCTAAACTCATTTATTTTATATTCTCTCCTCATCCCATTCCCATCCATAGTCTAATTAAGCTAACTATGATAGAATCAAGGAAACTTGAAGATGGAAGGAGCCTTAGAAATCATCTAGATCAAGCACTATTTTACAACAAAGAAAACCTGAGGTACAAATAAAGGAGGAACAATTTACAATAAGACAATGGTGGCATAAATGAGAGCAGGACACTTGACTTCTGGTCTAGTGTTTATTTTACTGCTTTATAATTAATTTCTCATTATGCTCATAGGTATAATAAAAAGCCTTTGTCTATATCTAGCTCTGAGACTTGGGCCTTTATATTCTTGAAACCTACAGATGCATAGGGGATATTTCCATTTTGGAATTATAAAATAATATAATATAATATAATATAATATAATATAATATAACATAATAGTCCCTTGCCAAGTTTCCAAAGACATGGAAAAAGATATCAATACATAACATAATCCTCTTAGCCAACCCCTTGGCTTTCAGTCCTATATACAGAGTGAGGAAAGACAAATGCCATGGTAAAGGGGAAGGACAAATCTATAATTGTAACAAACAACCCAAGTATTACACATATATTTTACTTTGTGCACAATATAGTTGAAAAGGTATTTATGAAGCATACCAATTTAGAAACTTTGCTTTAGTCTAATTCTCAGCTCTTTTAATAGGGGATGGTGGCAGTATACAGGAGAACTTAAATAAGAATGACCTTCACCTTCAGGTGTGCAGAGGAATGAATGGGCAAAGCTGGGGGTAATGGAAACAGTTAATGCCCTCCACACACTGACATGTCACAAATATAACTTACCTACTAATAAAAATCATTTAGAATCATAAGCTCCCCTTTTAAAATACATCTGGCCCTAAAGAACTATTTTCTTAGATTGAACACTTCTCTCTTTAGGGTAAAATTTTTAAATCACATAATCCACTTGAAATGAAACAAAATAATTAGTATTCCAATAAATGCAATAAGCATGTGCTAATTATGAAGTTCTGGGATCCAAAGAGGAATAAGGCAAATATCTTGTCCTTATGAGAGACATGATTTTCCTGTCCCATCTGTAGTATCTGTAGCACTATTTACTTTGGGTTTTTCTTTGAATCGATTTTAAATCAAGTCAAGTTTTTAAAAACTTAGTTTAATTCTAGCCAATAATGCCTTTCAAGTCATGGGTTTCGAGTGCATCTTTTATTTTTTCTATCATATATTAACATTAACTATTTATGTAAAATAGAAAGTTTATGGCTGCCTCATCTGGACTTAATCATATACCACAAGTGTTACACAGATAGTGTTTCGGGAAATGTGCCCTTGGAAGTACAAATACTACATGTATGTTTCCTTTATTACATATCCCCATTGAAAGAAACACAATAGGTATAGTAACATCATTTAGGGGCACAAAGAAAAACATGAATTATATACATCAAATGTAAGATGTAAATTCAGACATTTCTAAATGAAAAAAAAATGCATTTTAGAATCAGTGAGATGGGGTGATGGAAAAGTTCATGGGCCAGGTATTAGTAATATCCCCAAAGAAGGAATAAATTATTTCAAAAGTTAGCATTTCAATTTTAAGGAAAAGTAGAAAGAAGAAAAAAAATAGGTTTGAAATGGGAAATATGTAAGGCAGGGAAATCCTAGATGATATCTTACCCTGGGGAATTTAAAAAGATGGGGTGCCTGGGTGACTCAGTTGGTTAATAGCCAGACTCTTGATCTCAGCTCAGGTCTTGATCTCAGGGTCGTGAGTTCAAGCTCCATGTTGAGCCCTGCACTGGGTGTGAAGCCTACAAACAAACAAACAAAAAGGCAAGAGAGAAGACGGAGAGTCCTAGGTATAGGTAAGAATGTTCCAGAAAGTTGGGAAGTTGAAAAGGAAGTTTTATACTGGACCTTGTAAGCTTGGATCCAAGAGCCAGTGATGAAATCATTCACTGTGTCACTACTGATATTAGCCCTTTAGAATTTCTTAAGTTTGTCCATAATTTACCCAACTGGGCATTTGCGGGGCTCCAGCTACATTTTTAGCAAAGGGAAAAAGAAATTCTTGCTTTCAAAATGGATATTTGCTTTTTATTATAGCTGATTTCTTTCTTCCTCCCCCCCATCCAACCCCCAAGGTTAAAGTATTTATGTCAATGGTATCAAAGGTAGGACAGTTAGGTCTAAATACGGTCTCAGATTAGGAAACGTCTGAGGAAAAATAGTCTAGGTGTCACCCACCATCCTTAAGATTCTATAGCTGAAAACCCTTGTCTAAATGACCATATCACACATAGAAAGCCTTTGTTGTTGTTTTTTGTTGTTTTGTTCTGTTTGTTTTTGAATTTTAAGATTTTCCCCTTAAAAAGTAATTTGGATGGTGAAAAAAAGAAATATTCGCAGTATTTCCCCTAGCTGAAAATACTGGTAGTCTGTCTGTAAGCTAGCAAACATTGGAAAAATCAACCAGCTTGAAATGTATTTTTTGGTAGAAATCAAATACATCTAAATCAATCAGAAGTTGAAAGATTATAGCTATGGAGTCTTATCATAGTCTTAAAATTGAGTCAAGCCATCATTATTATAAGCTCCAAAGTCCAATAAATTTATGTAAAGTTCTAATTAATTTTACAGAATGGCAATTTGGAATCATCCTTACTTCCATTTAGAAAAATATTAGCAATTGTTTTGAAAGGAAAATGCGATATGCTGAACTTCAATAACCATATGGGTTATGATACTGAAATATATACCATTCTGACTTTCAAAGACTGTATGGCCTGCTTTTCATTCATGTTACTCTAAGAAAGTGTTAATTGCATGGTTTGTGAAGACATTTAAAAAGATGTGCTCATCTGACACTTGCCATAGGTGACAGCAGTAAAGTGTTGTTTGTTAATCTGGGTTACCTTTCCATGCTATGATGCATATTCTTCCAGCTGAGGTAGGACTTGACATGGTTGCAAAAAGTCATAAAAGAGATAGAATTGGAATCACAAAACATAAATATGAAATACCGAGTGAATTGTAATAATTTGAAACTTTCTCTTATAAAAAATAATTTAAAATAATCTTAACAAAGTCAATATAATGAACTATAGGAAGAAAATCATTTAAGAGAAGTTTATTTAATAACTTCTAATCATTTTTTTTCTCTACCTCATAAAGATAAATCTAAGGCTGGAGTCCTTGGGTTATGAAAGAGATCATTAAAAGAACATTTGGATTTCAACTACCTCAGGATTAAACATAAAATATCAAGTAAATAGAGGCACCTGGGTGGCTCAGTTATTAAGTGCTGGACTTTGGCTCAGGTCATGATCTCACAGTTCTTGAGCTCAAGCCCCGCATCGGGATAGCTGCTGTCAGTGTGGAGCCTGCTTTGAATCCGCTGTCTGCCTCTCTCTCTGGCAAAAATGTCCTTTCATTATTTTTTGGTCAACTTGGCCTGCATCTTTATCATGCAACAGAATTAAGTCATCTTGGCCTCAGATTTAGGAAAATAACATTGATTTTGTACATTTCACAGTCACAAGAAGACTCCCCTTCTCCCTGATACGTCCCTGTTCACTAATGCATTTTTTTGGTTTGTTTGTAATCTGTTTTCCTCTTCCTCACTTGTGGCATGGAATAATGCATTATATTTCTAACACGTGTTTACAATATTGTGACTGATTTTCACTCATATGCAAAAGGCAATATAAATGGAGATAAATAGAGCTGGGAAGCAGTAAGATTTGAAAGCATATAGTCACAAGAATTTGTATGCAAGTCTGTTTCATTTATCCCCATCAATTTTCAGTGCAAATAAGAACGTGCAACCCAGTTAACTATACCATGAATATTCATGCTGAATTGTCTGTATTTAGAATCTCAAGAACCATGAGCATATTTTCACATAATGTTGCATTACGTATGTTTGTCTATATAATTTTGTTGCTCTTTGAATGCAAATAAAATAAATAAATGACTATATTACCAGACTGGCAAGATGGGAAGAATAATGGGGCTTTACAGAAGCCCTATAGTTGTCAAACCTGGATGATGATCAGAATCACACTCAAAGCCATTACAAATGAGAACTCCCACTTGTACCCAGTGGGGAATAACTACAGGACAGTGATTTTTCTGCCACTGCCATCTCTGCCCAACATGCATAAAAGAGCCCCCAGATCCTGAGAAGGTATACAAGGCTCTCTTTTTCCTATCAGCAAAACTGCTTTCAGGTCACCAGAATCTCATCATCCTTGTTGAATTTACCTTGACTGGTAAGTCACAGTGTCAGAATTAGGATTGTCCCAACAGGTTGTACACACTAAGCAAGTGAAGAGCACGCATGCAGTCATGAAGAACTCCTGTCTGATAGACACATGGTGCTAATGTCTGAGCAACTCTATATATTTTATATTGGGAGAAAAAGGCCTAACTTTGTTTAATATGCACTATACGCATTTTCACTCCATCTAATAAGATCCTCTAATTAGCCTCATTAACATGTTAAATGTTTCAAGTTCCTGAGAAAAATAACAGTCCAGGGATATTCGACAGAAAAGAATATAGGTTAAGTAGGGGATGCTTGGAAATCAGGGATATGGAAATCATAATATGATTCAACTGAATGGAAGGAAGCATTGTGATAAGTGAAAAGAATCAGATGCAAAAGGTGTCATTCTTCATTTATGTAACAGCTAGAAAAAGTAAAATACTGTGACTAAAATCAGATCAGTAGTTTCCAGGGACTGTGGTAGAAGCAGAGGATTGACAACCAAGGACCATGAGAGGAGTTTTTGGGGGGTGAGGGAAATATTCTGTGTCTTGACTGTTGTTGTGGTTAGATGATTATACATATTTGTCAAAACTAACTGGAAGGCACACCAAAAGTGGTGAATATTGGTAAATTTTTAATGTACGTAAAATCTATCTCAGTAAACCTGACTTGAAAAACAAAACGAGTGACTCAGAGAGGAAAAAAAAAAGTGAATCACTATGGAACAAAGTTCATAACAGACACAATTTTAAATTTGTCTACTGTTACCCAATGCATTCAAAAAGGTGACCAGCAAGAATATAAAGCTATCGTGGGAATTGGAGGTGATTCCAGTGTGCATTAGAGTTTAATAGCTAGTCTAGTTCTGAATAGAAATTTCCTCTGAAGACTGTGGTGAGAATATAGAGTTGTTAGATTGCATTCTAGAACAACTCATGGATACCTATGGAACACAATGGCTCCTATTCCTGAGGTTCACCCAGTCAGAGCTTCTGTGTCACTGACCTCCTGGCTATTCTATATTAAAATAAAATATAGGGGAGTAGTAACAAAAACAGAGAATCTTGACTAAACATTTTTGGTGTGTTACATATCTGTCATTTAAATTAGAGTTGAGCATTTCTAAATCTAGATTTTTCTTACCTATAAAATTAAGGCACTAAAACCCACCTTGCAGAGTTGTCTAATAAATGGAATAATGCATATTGAAACATTTTGTTAGTGGTAATCTGAAAACTGCCCTTACGGAGTCATGGAATCATCCCACTATGTTCCACATTAGTAATAGCCAGATCATTGTGCCAGTTTTTAATACTGTTAAGGTGATGAAAAGAATCTGGTGAATAATAAAAATGAGTCAAGAGATGGAGAAGAGGCTCTATGAAGAAAGCGTAAAGTGGTGGGAGAGAGTTAACCTGAAAGAAAAAAAGTAACAGGAATCGGTTCCATCCCTGTTTTCATATGGAGAACGGAGGTCACTGTCAGTCATCACCAGAGTCCTAAACTACACAGAGTAGGCACACATTTACAAATTATAGAAAACACATTAGAGTTCAAGCAAGTATCAAATCTTCTTGAATCAAATGACAATGGCATACCAGAATAGCCTTGAAGAGGAAGCTTTGCTTTTTTGAAAGTTAGAGAAACCATTAGTAAAATGATTTAGAATCCACATACACTGTGACTGGGTACGCCGGATCACTTGGTGAGGCAGCGTCTCCCTGTCTGCATTGACAGTGAGCACAAATATTATGTTTATTTACTAACGGTAATTACGCAGGGCTGTCTGAGTGCTCAAGGTTGGCCCCATTTTCAAGGTTATGTCTCTGGTCAGGTCTGTGCACTATTTCAATCAGAATCATTCAACTATCTTGTTAAAAATTACAGATATCTGGAAACCGCCATGCCAGCAATATTTAAGTTCTTTGAGAGTTGGATACAAAATCTAAATTTTTTTTTTTTTTTAAATTTTTTTTTTTCAACGTTTTTTATTTATTTTTGGGACAGAGAGAGACAGAGCATGAACGGGCGAGGGGCAGAGAGAGAGGGAGACACAGAAACGGAAACAGGCTCCAGGCTCTGAGCCATCAGCCCAGAGCCTGACGCGGGGCTCGAACTCACGGACCGCGAGATCGTGACCTGGCTGAAGTCGGACGCCCAACCTACTACGCCACCCAGGCGCCCCTACAAAATCTAAATTTAATAAGTACCAAAGTGGTTCTGATGCACGACAAAGACTGAAACTGCTATTTTGGACAAATAACCTAAAAATCTGAGTCCCTGCTCTACTTCTACAAAATTCTATGTGTTAAACTTGGGTCATATTTTCCAGATGTTCCCAGAGTTCCCCAGCTCCTACCTGATTTAGTTAGCCTCTATAATATTTCAATTGGTAATTAATATTTTCAACCATCTTTATAAGCAATTATTAACTTCTGCTGATTTGTCATTTGGAGTTTTAATTGCCCAGTTACAAGGGAGCAACCGTACAATCTCTTCCCCTCATCCCACCAGCTGACACACATCCTCTTTTCTACACATACCACAGCTGATTGGTCTTTCTAAAGGCAGTGGGGAGAAAGGCATTGGTAAAAATAAATATTTAAAAACTTCATGAAAAAATTAGTAAAATACCACCCAAAAAGTGAACCCTAATATAAAATTAGTGTATCAGTACACTAACAAGATAATGGGAAGAAGAGAAACCAGGTAGAGAGAAGAGATACAGGTATCCCCTGCTGTTTCTAAACTTTGCATTATGCCAATTTGCTTTTAGGAAAGACCTATGTTCGTGCCTGTTTCCACTAACTGAAAGAAATCTGGAGAGGATTTTAGCTTTTATTTTAAAAAAGTGAAAAATGAAAATAGTATTTCCTGTTCATTTTGCAGTGAGCTTATAGAGACACCATACACCCCGAGCGGTGAGTGTGGCTCTTTCCCTGGGAACAACATTCAGAATCTCAGCATCCAGCCACTATAGGTTTGAACTGTGTCTGTGAGCATCTGTGCTTTATCTCGATTTAGTTTGTCCATCCATTAGCAAGATGTATGCTAAGATATCAGAAAAGCCTAAAAGAGGTTATGTTCTAGACCTGGAAATGCTCAATTTCCCCCCTATACATTAAAGGTAATTGCTTCTTTGCTTTAAACTACTTTGGCTTACAAATGTCATAGGAACACTCCACTTTCAGATAGCGGGAGAAATCTGGATATGGTAACTCTATAGTTTGCCCTGTGTCCGCCTTCCCTCTCATATAGATCCAAGAAGAGTTATTGATTTTTCAGTCCAGGTTTTTCCTTGTTGTTAGGAAAAGTGGCAGCTTCTAAGCTCCTTACATATGGAGCTGGAAACCAGAAGTCTGAGCTTTATATTTTTGTTAATGTAATTTTAAGACTGATTTGCAAAAATAATTGAAATAAAAAACTAGCAGCCCTATGAGTTTGTGACAAAAATTATGACTCTTACTTTTAGATTTAAATATACTATCTTCTTTAAAATTTTTCTCTGCAGTAAGACACGATTTTTCTGTGATATCAAAAGCCAAGAATTAAAAAAATAAAATTTGGTTGAAATAAATATCTCAGGCTTGAATGAATTTATATTCCTAGAAGAGGAAAAGCATTAAGCCAAAAGGAATGAGACCATCCTCTTCTCTAAAACTTACGAGAAAATAAGGTTTGCTGAGTTTTACTTCTGATTTAATATATTTATGAAAAGGAGACCCATAAAAATGGTGATTGATAGAAGGTATTCTGGAAAGCTGAGCTCTGGTGAGAGATCTGTTGTTGTTATTACATTCTTCCTGTTTTATTGGTGCCTTGAGATCCATTCTATAACATTTAGTCTGACTTCTGCAGAAAGTCTCTCCCTCCACTCTGCATTATATATGTTTTTTGTTTCTCTTTTATATTCTATCATTACACCCACACATAGTGTCTGCTTCTGTTCTAGTGTCCTCCAAATCCCTGCTCTCATGGAGCTTATTTTCTGGTGAGAAAAGACTGACATATAATAAAATCAAAATGGTGAGGGAATCTAGACCACATGTTATAGTCAAACAGTGGTAAGTGCAATGGGATAGAAGCCAAGGAAAAGGGATATGTAGTGTGTGTGAGTGAGTATTCCATTTTGAAAGGAGATGAGTAATGCCTCATTTAAATGTGACATTTCGGAAAAACCTGAAGTGTATGAGGGAGTGAGCCCTGCAGATCTATATGCGGGGAGAGTAGTCTAGACTAGGGGAAGATAGAGTGCAAAGATCTCAAGGCTATGGTATGATGTTCCAGGAAGAGCTGGAATGGAGCCGGCGAAGGGCAGAATGGTAGGACATGAATAAGACAGTTAGTAGAGAGGATTTATTGAGGGGCAAAGTCTGCAATAGAGGTTACCAACAGGTAAGGATTACGGCCAAAACTGAAAGCATTGGACATAAAGAAGAAAGAAAATACATGTTACTTGATACATACTTTTAGATACCAGAAATACTTGTGGGCACATCTTCTTTTCCTGCTAGATCTTATGTTGCTTGAATATAGGTACTTACTTCTGTACATGTTTAATTCCTGTAACCATTAGTATACTTGCTTATATACAGTAAGCACTCCATGAAAATTCTTTTGAATAAATGAATGCCTGGTTAGGTGGACTGAGTGAATGAAATGTAAATAAATAAAAACTCAAAGAGACCATCGTGAGCAGAGTGGGAGTCTGCTGGCTTGCTTGGTTGAGAATTCCAAGATCAGAGTTGGCCTCTGACATTATGAGAGTACCGGGGCCTCTCCTCCTATCAGTTGTGTTGTCTTCCCTATGTTAGCATGATTTGAGTCTTAATGTAGTAAATGGTCACTGTGAACCGCTCGAGCCAATATAGTTTTAGATTCAATACTACAGAAGAAATGAGAGAGAGAGAGAGAGAGAGAGAAGAAATTGATTCTCCCTTCCATCAATTAAGAGGATCTTGGAGGGGGGGAAGGGGACTACCTGGGTGGCTCAGTTGGTTAAGCATCCGGCTTCAGCTGAGATCATGATCTCTCAGGTTTGTGAGTTCCAGCTCCACTTTGGGCTCTGTGCTGACAATTCAGAGCTTGGAACCTGCTTCAGACTCTGTGTTTCCCTCTTTCTCTGCCCCTCTCCTTCTCACGCCATCTCTCTCTGTCTCAAAAATAAATAAACATTGAGAATTTTTTTTAAAAAAAGAGGATCTTGGGCATGATTCATATTGGCCCAAACTGGGTAAACTAATCATGATAGCCAGGGAGAAGGGATATGCTGATTGGCTAGTTGGTCAGTTAGGACACACTTCTAGAGCTAGTTCCCCAAGAAGCTTCCATTCATATTTTATGACAGGAAAGAATAGATCCAAAGCAACAAAAGCAGGTGTTTACTAAAAAGTAGAATTATCTTAAACCTGTAGATCTCAATTTTATCTCAACTTTAGATCTCAATTTTATCTCCCATGCAGGACCAGATACTGTAAAATCACAGAGGCCATGCTGGCCTTCCAAAGTAGTTTTAGCATGAATTCTACTTGTATGCCAGGATAGTCTGGTGGTTAATACAAAGTGATAATTATTTTTAGAGTGACATAATAATATGCATAAATAAAATAGTTTAAAATAATACATGGAATTATTTTTCCCAATGTCAGAAGCAAGTACATAATCTACTAAAGAATGGAGCTAAGATTTGACTGTAGCTCTAACTCCACTGCATTCATCTGCCCCTTTTATATGATCTGTTTTCTTGGACTTCTGAGTAATGTTTAATTAAAATCTTATTTTATTATTTATACCTTAGAGGATAGATCATGCCCTGTGTTTTAGCTCCCCATTGTTGCACTAAAAAATTACCCCAAAACTTAGTGCTTTAAATAACAAACATCTGTTATCTCACAGTACATGTCTGTCTGAGTTTGGCTTTGCTGGGTACTCCTGGCTAAGTTCAGGCTTTCTTATGGTTCAAGCTCTCTCATTAGGCTGCAGTCAAGATATTTGCTGGAGCTGTGATCATTGGTCATCTCAAGACCAGTTGTGGGAGAATTTGCACCCAAACTTACATACAGGGCCGTTGGCTGACCTCAGATCCCAAACTGACCATAGATAGCAGTTCCTTGCCACCTGCCTTTCAATAGGGCAGCTCACAACATGGTAGCTGGTTCCCCCTCCTGTCAAGTCTCTAAGAGAAAGTGAGTAAGAGATGGTACCCAGAATGGAAGGCAGAATCCCTTTTTAACTTTATCTTGGAAGTGTTTTCCTATGACTTTCACACCATTCTACTTGTGAGGAGAATGTCATGAGGTTCAACCTATATCGAAGAGAAAGGTATTATACGAAGACATGAACACCAGGAGGCAGGAATCATTGGTGGCTATCTTAAGGCTTCCTACCGCCATCTGGGCACATAATCTGTTTACAGATTCATGAATAGAAGGAGGTCCTCAATAGATAAGTGTTCACTGACAAGTTCTTCTTTAAAATTAGTGATCTCTCCATAGAGAAAGGTTTTATAAGAATTTAATTTTTCCAACAATTTGATTCTAGAAAAAGGCATACTTACCTTCAAAAGAGTTTTTGGATTATTTAGTATATTAGGGGACCTGACATATTTTGACATGTCTCCAGGGAGTAAAATATAATCTGGATGCAAGATAAACGAAATTAGGTGATACTTCATTTTAAAAAGATTATGCTAATAGGATTTTGTTCTTTGTAGCTGAATACTCTGATTTGAAATGCTCTAGTGTATTTGTTCTTCTCTTAGGTTTATTTTACCTTAAATTTTCTAACTTTTGTAAAGCTTATCCAAATATCATTGGCGTTTACTTTGAGATTCTCTAGAATTCCTGGAAAATACACTCTCTGATTTTTTACTTTACATTAGAAGTATAATCTGTAGAGAAGAATGGCCTAGTGTTTACAAAATTAGAATGAGCATATGAGTGTATTTTCAAATAATAAATTTCTCGGTTTGCTAGATAATGAAAAAGGTTGCAAGACAAGAATGTTTCTATATTTTTCTGATTTATTTCCCTGCTCCAATACTCAGCATGATTGAGAAGAAAGAACACGAGCTTTGGAGCAAGAAGTCGATAAATCCTGATTTTAAGTGTGATATTGGGCAATAACTCTGAGTCCCTATATGTATATCAGAAATAAACACAGCTCACGTAGTTGTAAAGTCTGAATGAGATAAGACATATAAAATGCTTTGTAAATTGCAGAATAATATAGAAATAGAATATATTACCACTAGGCAACCAAAAGACATGAAAAGATAGATGGAAAATGTTCTCTAATGTTTTGATACTCCCTTTAATAAAGTAGGATTTCTGGATTGTAATACCCATTTTTGTCATTTATTAAATTTTTCCCTGTATCAACTTCTGTGATAAACATAGGAAATATAAAGATGAAAAACACACAAATGTTTCCTTCACAGCACTGAAAGTTTACAGATGATAATTGTAGTACAACCAGACATCTACTAAAATAGGGGAAAGTTTCAACAGCCTAATACCAGATTGATTCATTAAGTATTTAGTTAATAATAGTACCTAAATCTTGTCATTGGCAAATATAATCTCTTCCCAAATCAATTCTGAGGCTAATGACTAGAAAAAGAATATCCTTAAATTGCATCATTCTGTAGATTTCATTGCAGGATGTAATAAATGTTTTCACATACAGCAGTAATTTTATTTGAAACACTTTGGGATTTCTGCATAGACATGTGAATTTATGGTAATAAACATGGGTACTGACGATATTGATATCTTAAGACTCGATATTAACTTAAAGTTTATTTCTTTTCTTTTTTTTTTTTTTTTTTTTTTTTTTTTTTTCAACATTTATTTATTTTTGGGACAGAGAGAGAGCGTGAACGGGGGAGGGGCAGAGAGAGAGGGAGACACAGAATCAGAAACAGGCTCCAGGCTCTGAGCCATCAGCCCCAGAGCCTGACGCGGGGCTCGAACTCACGGACCGCGAGATCGTGACCTGGCTGAAGTCGGACGCTTAACCGACTGCGCCACCCAGGCGCCCCAGTTTATTTCTTTTCAACTGTGCTAATGGAAGGCAATATTTCCTGACTCATTAAAAATTTAATCTAACTTTTGTTGTTGTTTGAGTGGATGCTTCCTCAAGGAGAGAATACTAATTTAACCGTTTACTCAAATAATAACAATGTATCCATTATAAAATTTGATCTTCTTGTTGACTTGTATGAATCCACTTTGGACAACAACCTATGAAATCCAAGTGGTTTACATAAACTAACATCTATTTCTTTCTCATGTTGTTGAGGCCTATAGTTTGTGGGCCTGCTGTAGGTCTATGGGTTGACTGGAGGTCTGCTCCACTTGAAATTTTTGTTTGTAATCTAAGCTGAAGGAACAGCTCCTCTCTGGGATATTCTATTCTTGTGGAAGAAGGCAAAGCAAAAGACAAACTGAACTAATCCATTTACATTACAGCTTTTGTTCATTCATGGCATGCTGTCATATCCACTCAAAAGCTATTGACCAAAAAGTAAGTCACACAGACAAGGTTGATACCATTGGGGTGGAAAAGGAAGGATATATTTGCACAAAAATAAAATCTACAGCAAAACTCTATAGGAGATAGAGTCAAAATCATGTTCTTATTTAACGATATGCAATTGAAATGTATCACTTAACTGTCAGTATGGCTTAGTGGTGAAATGATGTGAGTCAAACAGATCTGAAGCTGTCTCTGCTTACTAGCTGTGTGGTCTTTGGCACTGGCTTCTTCACCTGTAAAAGGGAAACAATAATCCATATTTCAGGATAATTATCAATATGTAATAAGATAAAATATGTGGAGAACCCAGAACGGTGACTATAGCAATCACCCTGAAAATGCCACCTTTAACTTTAATTGAGATAAACTTCCTAAGCCACTTGGAGAGTAAGTGGGAAGGGCTGTAATGAAATAGAACTGATGTTTCAGTTTCGTGTTCTGTCAGAATGCTTGTCTCCATGCTAAATGGCCCTTCTCAGATAATAGTTCATTGCTAAGTCTGAATCTGATCATTACTACATGGGGATTTCAAAAGCATTATGCAAAAAGAGTTCTACGGAAGCATAAGAAATTTGTATTGGAGTACATCCACATCCTTATTTCATAAAGCATGCATAAACAAGAATGTTATGTTGCAGTTTTGTTCTGTTTTGTCTTTTAAAGTAATTAGAGGGACGCCTTGGTGGCTCAGTCGGTTAAGCGTCAACCTTTGATTTCATCTCAGGTCATGATCTCACAGTTCGTGAGTTCGAACCCTGTATTGGCTATGTGTTGATGGCTTGGAGCCTGCTTAGGATTCTCTCTCTCTCCTCTCTCTCTCTCTCTCTCTCTCTCTCTCTCTCTGCCCTTCCTCTACTCATGGTCTCTCTCTCTTTCTCAAAATAAATAAACATTTATAAAAAAAAATGCAAGTACTTATATGCCCCACAACATCATGAATCACTTGATAAATTGCTATATTATTTTTCTTTTAAGTAAATTGGTTTTAAAATAAATAAATCACTTGACAGCTTTTCTTCTCTTTCACTAACTGGTAGGTATTTATTACTATTCTAACATGAAACTCGCTTTAGCACAGTAGTTATTTTCCTTTTTGAATTTGAACATTGAATAAATTTGTCTTTTACTTTGACTTCATTAAATAAATGTGATTTTATCGAAAAAGGGTGTTTTTAAATAACTTGGCCATGTTTCTCATGAAAAATAATTTTACAATATTAATTATACAAATAAGTTACCTGGTGTCAAATTATTAATTTTTTTATGTAACAGTGGATAAATATTCTGATGTGCAGGCAAATCCAATGGCAAAAATCCTAGACAAAGGTATAATTAAAACAGAACCCAATAAAATGTTAGAAAAAAACTAGTATGACTAATGTTTACTAAAATTAAAGAGATCTATCAGGTTATAAAATCATTTTGGAAAGAGATACTTTCTGATTTAGGATGAATGTCTGATTCTAAAGGAATCAGGTAAATAACGAAATGCAGAACCTTTTATTTTTCAGTTAAATGGAGCAAACTCACAAGGCTGCTGCTAGTCAACATGGCACCGTTGCATGAACTAGATAGAAACGTCCCTTCCTGCAGTGCCACTGTAAGGCACACAGTTTGGTGAGCAGAACAGTCACTATATTTTTAACTCAATCTCCCCCTTGGGCACATGCTGTGGTACGGGATACAAACTGTACACGTTTATGGGGTTCCCCAAATGCTCAAAAGCATATTATTGATGAGGCAAATAATCATAATCTAGTCTTAGGCAAATCTTGACAATTTCCAAAGTCATTCCAAATTATAATTGCACAGTTTAAACTTAAAGTCATCAGAGATGATGATTATTAGACATGATATTATGTGGCCAGTAAATAAACACAAAGAGTGGAAATTTGTTTTGTTTTGTTTTGTTTTTTATAACAAAACATGGCCAGAAGAACCCTATTTAGAACTCACTCATAAATTGTTTAAGTTCAATGGGTTTAACTTACATACTCAGGGAAGTAATAATAGATGATAGTTTATATTTATTAAGCACTTATTTTAGCCGAATACTGTTCGAGGTGTTTTTCGTGAATTAAAAATTTTTCCTCAGAATAAGGTAGGTATTTCTACTGATGCAGTTTTCTAGATGTGCAGAGTAGGGAAAAGAGGCACCTGACTTACCCAAAGGAACATGCTTAATAAAAGACAGAAGAATTCTATAGACATTTAAAGGACAATTTGAGAAGTTGACCTTGATTTATCTTCATGTGACTAGAAAGCTAGTTTAAGGGATGTAACCCTTAGTTATATTAAAGTGACCACAAATGCAATTGCTTATTAGTCCATCATCCACTCATTCATTCATTCATTCATTCAAAATATGCTTATTGAGGGGCACCTGGGTTGCTCAGTCGGTTAAGTGTCAGACTCTTGATTTCTGATCAGGTCATGATTTCAGTTTCTGGTGAGGAGACTACTTGGGATTCTCTCCCCACCCTCCCGTCCCTCCCGCACTCATGTGTGGGCGCTCTCTCTCTCTCAAAATAAATAAATAAACTTTAAAAAAAAACAGTTCCTGTGGTACCTAGGTGGCTTAGTTGGTTAAGCTCAGTTGACTTCAGCTCAGGTCATGATACCTCAGCCCATGGTTTCGAGCCCGCGTTGGGCTCTGTGCTGACAGCTCAGAGCTTGGAGCCTGCTTCAGAGTCTTGTCTCCCTCTCTCTGCCCCTTCCTGCTTATGCTCGCTCTCTCTCTGTCTCTCAGAAATAAACATTAAACATTTTTTAATAATAAAAACTAAAAATAAAATAAAATATACAGATTGAACACCTTCTATGTGTCAGTCACTGTTGTAGACATTGAAGACATTCTGTCAACTATGAATCCCTAAACCTCATGTAGCTTAGTAGGAAAGGAGTCTCTTTACATTATTTTCTTCTTCTTCTTCTTCTTCTTCTTCTTCTTCTTCTATCTTTTTGGTGCATTTGATGTTCCCTATGTAGTTATTTATATGGCTGGAAAGCATATTTCTTTAGATCATTTAACTTTCTATAAAAGACTGCCTGGTTAGAAAATATGAAGCGAATGTTATTTTCATACTGATGCACTTGGCTTTTACCTTTTTATCCACTCATCTCACATTATGTCTGATCCTGTGGAGTCTTTCAAACCTTGACTTGGAAGTTCACTTTGTATGCTACTGTGACTGGTAAAAATCACCACCCTGTAACACTAAGCAAAATGGATATTGACATAAAAGGGAAATGTTTTAAAGTAACAATTTAAATTCCTGTGGTACCATGCAGTTTCCCATAGTTTTACGTTCTGAACAAATGCATAGGTTGGCTAGACAAAATAGCAGGTGGTTTTTTGGTGGACAGAATCCTGACAGCTTCAAACGCTGAGAACATGAATGCAAAATGAAAAGTGAACAACAATAGTAGAAGATATTTATTCAACATCGGAAACAGTATTCTTGCTACAACAACTCATGAATTTTATTTCATGAGTGAAGAAGATAGCCATTAACAACTACACTGACAGGTATTAAAATTTACTAAAAGTGTTGTTTCTATTACCTCCAGTCAACCAGTCCTTTGTAAAATTCCAGAAGATAGAACATTAGAAGCAATGACAAAAAGGATGAAGTCTCATCAATACGATTGTACTGAGAAGTCAGAGAAGAAAAAAGCAATCATCATAATCATGACTATCAAAGACAGCTTGGAATCATTAAGTTTAGGAGAAAACAACCTTCCACAGCTCAGTAACTCCTGAGGGCATTATCATCCAACTATAAGATGAAAAGTTCAAATGACCTAGTATTGTGTACTCTGTCTGAATATTCAAGAAAGTGAGTAATATAGACTTATAATATCAACACAGATATAATCAATGTTCTGTGACATTAATTTAATATAGATCATAAAATGAAAGACTTTTTAAAAATGAAGGACAGATCTGGGAGTTTTATATGGCTATCTCATGCCCTGATAATAATTTAACACACATTTCTAAATATATGACTTTCTGCCAAGACTAACAATACCGTTGGACAGCAGCTGCATTCATGTTCATTTGAGTTCATTATACTTTGATAAATTGGTAACATAATTCCTGGACAGAGAAGAGAAAACTATATCATTTAGGCTGCAGACTAGAATATGGTCAAACAACTGGACAATACTGAGTATCTTATAGATCTGTTTGATTTGCTAAGTGGATAACCAAAATTTATAAGATGAGACCACTGCAGGTCATTAAAACCAGTCAAAGCCCAGTATTAAATATTAATGTTCAGAAAGAAGACTATCTTATGAGATAATTAGATAGGATTTTTGATTACAAGAATATTGGTTTATATTAGTCCAGTTAACATCTACTAAATGTAAATGTGATTTAGAGATGTCTGCAATATAGACAAATGTCAAACCATTCTATATTTTATCCCATAATATATTTTCTCAGGGGAAAGAACATATAACACTAGTAGTGAATTTAAAATTTTTTACACTCAGAATTTCCTTACCCATCAATAAACAAATGGATAGAAACTTTGAACACTAAAATTATTTAGTATCTAATTTCTAATCATTTATTTTACAATAGCTTGTTACTCTGAAATATCTGGTTTGGATTTTTAACACTTGATATAGCTAGTTATAATCACACACACACACACACACACACACACACATTCTCTCTCTCTCTCTCTCTCTCTCTCTCTCTCTCTCCCTCCATCACTAGCACAGTACATGTCTAACCTTGCCATTTTATTCTATTATTAAAACATGTTATTTTGGAACAATTACTTGGACATTTGAATAAAGACAGAAAATGAGGATTTGATCCCATTGGAGACATTAGCACTGTATATAGCTAAGAAACAATGTAATTCTAATTACCCAAAAGATTCTTAAGCATATAAAATAAATAACATTACCATCTTTATAATTATCCTATTATTAAAAATACATATGCCTATTTTTTCAAAAAGTATATTTGTAGGTACATCTTCTTTATTTCATGTATTGTCACTTCTAAAAAAAAGAGGGTAAAAATTCAAGAATGTTTTAATCATTTGTTATGCTAACCAAAATGTTAAAGACATTTCTATTTTTGGTAAATTTTGCTTGAAGAATTGGCAAAGCTTCCATTTTCTAAAAATATTTTAGGGATTTTGCCAATATATGTAATGATATCTGGAGGCTGTATAAATATAATAACAGTAACTCTATAATAAACAAGGTAGTCTTTGGAACAGTTATATAGGAATAAACATATAAACCATGCTACTTTATTCATAGTTAGCATTTCCTAACAAAAGTTTTTTGATTATTTATAATCAGGTTTATACTTTTTCTTAACCTTTGCACAAAAACTGATTCTATTATTAGTTACAGTTAATGAAAAGCCCGCATAATTCCCACATGCTTCCTATACTTCTCTAATTGGGTTGTCCCTTATTTTCTTTAATTAGGTATTGCCTTGAATTTACATCACTAAAGGCAATTCTTTGGATTGAGGCATTGTTTGAAGTCTTCTGTTAAAACCAACAAAAGTCCAGTCAAATTCCAGGAAGTATTTTAGAAACTTACAAGCTAATGTAAAAAATATATATGAAACGCAAAGGCGTTAGAAGAGCTAATACATTAAAAAAAAAAAGATACATGACGTTAGAAGATTCATCTGATTTCAAGACTTACGATAAGGCTACAGTAATCAAGACAGTGTGGTATTGCCATAAGAATAGCCAAATAGATCAATGTAGCAGAAGATAGCGTGTGGAATGCATATGATCATAATAGAATGTTACTCACACTTTATATGACCAATTTAACCTCTTGGAAATCTGTACACAAATAAGTAAACCCTAACTTTTACTTTAAAACACATAAAATGAAACTCAAAGTATATGATAGTCTTAAATCTAGGAGATAAGACTATAAAACTCCTAGAAGTAGGGGCCCCTGGGTGGCTCAGTTGGTTAAACCGCCGAGGTCAGCTTAAGTCATGATCTTGTGGTCTGTGAGTTTGAGCCCCACATGGGGCTCTGTGCTGACAGCTCAGAGCCTGGAGCCTACTTCAGATTCTGTGTCTCCCTCTCTCTCCGCCCCTTCCCCACTCATGCTCTGTCTCTCTCACTCTAAAAAATAAATAAACGTTAAAAAAATTAAAAAAAAACTAGAAGGAAGCAAGAAAAAAGTATTGGTGACCTTGGGCTAGGCAAAGATTTCTTAGAACATAAAAAGCAAAACCATAAGGGAAAAAATAGATAAATGTGATTTCGTCAAAATTAAATCTTCTGCTCTTGGAAAATACTGCTAAGAGAATAAAAAGGCAAGCTATATACTACAAAAATCTATTTGCAAAAAAAGTCTGTCTCCTGTAAGTGGTCAAAAAATATGAGTCTGAAAACACAGGGACTTTTAATTTATTTTTTTTTTATTATTGAAGTGTCATTGACTTAAAATGTTATATGAGTTTCAGATGTACAGTATAGTAATTGCCCAATTGTATACACTGTGTAATGCTCACTGCAGTAAGTGTCATTGCTATATGTCACCATACAGTGTTATTATAGCACTATGGACTATATTCTCTATGCTGTATTTTTTATCTCCATGACTAATTTATTTTATAGCTGAAAGTTTGTATCTCTTAATCCCTTCACCTACTCCCAACCACCTCTTCTCGGGCAACAACCAGTTTGTTCTTTATATTTGAGAGTTTGTTTGGTTTTCATTATTGTTTGTTTCGTTTGTTTTTTAGATTCCTCACGTAAGTGAAATCTCTGACTTATTTCACTTAGTATCATACCCTCTAGTTCCATCCATATTGTCACAACTGGCAAGATTTAATTCTTTTTTATGACTAATATGCCACTCTATGTATGTATGTATACACACACACCCCCCTCATCTTCTTTATTCATCTATTGATGAACACATGGGTTACTTCCATATCTTGGCTATTGTAGATAATACTGCAATGAGCTTAGGGTCTGCATATCTTTTCAAATTAGTGTTTCCATTTTCTTTTAGTAAATACCCAATGTGGAATTATTGTATCATATAGTATATCTATTTTCAAATTTTTGAGAAACCTTCATATTGTTCTCCACGGTGGTTGCAACAATTGCCATTCCCACAAACAGGGCAAGAGGATTCCCTTTTCTCCAAGTCCACTACCCCTTGTTATTTCTTGTCTTTTCAATAGTAGCCACTTGGACTAGTGTGGTTTTGATTTGCATCTTCTGGGCGATTAGTGATGCTGAGCACCTTTTCATGTGTCCGTTGGACATTTTTTTTTTTTTGTCCGTTGAACATTTGTATGTATTCTTTGAAAAACATGTCTATGTAGGTCCTCTGCCCATTTTTAAACTGGATTGTTTATTTTTTTGGTATTTAGTTGTTTAAGTTCTTTATATATTTTGGATATTAACCCTATATCAGATATATATCAGATATATATCAGATACATCATTTGCAGATATCTGTTCTCATTCAGTAGGTTGCCTTTTTGTTCTGTTGATTGTTTGCTCTGCTATGCAAAAGAAAATATAGGAAGTTTTAAAATTTAACTATAAGAAGACAAAAAATACAACTTGAAAATGGGCAGAAATATATCAACAGGCAATTCCTCAGAGAAGATACATGGATTTTAAGTGGCAAGAAAAGATGCTCTATGTCACTAGTCATTAGTAAAAATAAAAAATAGACAAAACCACAAATATATGTTCTTATGTGCACACCAGAAAGGCTGAAACAAATGAACAAGGAAGCAAACTTTGTGACCATACCAAGTGTTAGTAAGGATGCGGGGCAAGTGGACATTTTTATATTGCTAGAGGAAATACAAAATGATATAGCCAAAATGATAAGGCCAGTTTATATATAAACTCGAGAGCGGTTTGGCAGTTTGTTGTGAAGTCACAATATCCTTAAAATGCAGCCCGACTCAGGTATTTATCCAAGAGAAATACATTCACACAAGTACTTGCAGACTAATGTTAACAGCAGATCGTTTTCATAAAAGCCAAATACAAGAAGGAACACCAGATGCCATTAATTGGTGAAACACTAAACAAATAGCGGTACATCCAGACAATGGAATACCACTCACCAATGATAAGGAGTGAATACTAAGGTATTCAACAAAATTGATGCAGTTTAAGAAAACATTATGCTAAGTGAAAGAAGTCAAATGCAGAAGTTTATATATAACACGATTCCATATATAAGATATCTGAGCAGAGATGAAACTACAGGGATATAGAGCAGATTAACAATTGCCAGAGGCTGCAGTGGGAAAAGGGGATGACTGCAAAGCAACTCACGGAAACTTTTCAGGGTCATGGATATTTTATGTTTTGATTTGGGTGTGGTTGAACAATTATATGCAATTGTCAGAAATCATCCAAGTGTATACTTTAAGAGGATGACTTTACCATATGTATAATACACCTTAACAACTCTGACTAATAAAAAGACAAAATAAAAATCTTCCCATTTGATTATATTTCATCCCCAAATACTGTATTATTCCCCATACTACACATTGGGGATTTATTAGATTGGTGTTTCTCAGAGCACTTGAGGGAGATCCCATCTGGAGAACAATGTAGAACACATTTGAAAGGGGAAATGAATGTTCAATATAATAAAATTACTATTAATAGTTAGATCAAAAAAACATAGATAACGATACTATTCTCAAGACATGATAAGAGGTAAAGAAGCCACTAATCCTCAAATAAAGTGGGAAAATGTTCAATGTCCCATAGATAAACCTAGGGTACTGGGAAACTGGTTGTGTGATAAAACTGCAGGTCAGCCGGTCAAGATTAAACTGGCACTTATAAAAAAATACAGTAGTAAGTAGACACAATATGCAATCATTTTTGTTTGTTTTTGTTTTAGGTATTTTGTTTGTCTGTTTGTTTTGCTTTTTACCTGCTAGCTATCACCAAGCAGGTATCAAGGGTTAGGAGAGAGGGGATCATACAAAAAACATGACTCGATGTGAAGGATGGGTCAGGAAATAGTTGGAGTTTGATGGAGTACCTGGGTGGCTCAGTTGGCTCAGGTTATGATCTCACGATTTGGGGGTTCGAGCCCCGTGTCAGGCAGTGTGCTGACAGCTAGGAGCCTGGAGCCTGCTTCAGATTCTGTGTCTCCCTCTCTCTCTGCTCGTTCTCTGTCTCTCTCTCTCAAAAATAAGTAAACATTAAAAAAAATTTAAAAAAAAAGAAATATTTGGAGTTTGGGAACTCAGTTGACTCAAAGGAAGTTCATGCTTCTGCTTGGAAAAGAGCACAAATACACGGAGGCAAGTGTGGGAAGGGGCACTCACTGACCTCCGTTTACATTTTCATGCTTTCTTATGTATTCATTATTAAACACACACTAAAATTAAACAGAAAAATTATAGAATACCTACCAATTTAGATGCAGTGTGTGGTGTATCGGTTTGTTACGATTTCAAATCCACTTGCTCTTGGCTTACCTGGGGTTGTTTTGACCTAAGGGTACATTTGTTTACAGTGGGGAGACCATCTTAAGATGCCGTTGTCAAAATTGTTGTGCTTAGCAACACGAACCTATAAAGGAGTGACTGTGACATAATGGACGTTTAAACTTTAAACACCATGAATTCGTGAAGACTTACCCAAAGGGTTCAATCTGGGAAGAGCTACTCTTTGCTGATCTAAACAGCTCTCTGAAGACCTTGGCACCTCAGCTCTCAGTGTGGCAAGGCTACTCTTTGCCGGCAGTGATGAAAACCTGAGGGAGGTCATCTTGCCTACCTACCAACTTGAGTGCCTTCGTTCCACTAGCATCATCAAGGGACTTTCAATCTGATCTGGCAGCTGATGGATGTCAGCTCTTGGTTGGCTAAGCCAACTCTTCTGCCAACCAATTCACAGAAAGGCACACTTCAACTCAATGTGGAGTCCATTGCTTTCACCTCTCCTTTTCCTGGAACAATAGTGTAATTGATCTATCATTGGTTTGGAGTACGTTATATCTTTATTGGCTTATTAAGAGATATTATCCTGTAAACTCTTGGCTCATGAAATACTATTTTTATGAATTACAATTCCAGCTGTCAACCATGTGTTAAATATATTATTGGCAAAGACAATCTCAGTCTCTGAGCATAACTTGCTGCAAACAAAAAACAATGTCTCTATCTCTATCTGTAGTTCTATGGTATCTATCTGTAAAGAAATTTATATCATGCTATAGTTTTAATATATACTGCTTCATTTCAGGAGTTACTGTTATTCTATAATGCAAAAAATTTGACTTGTAAAAACAAACAACAAAGAAAAACCTAGGATAACAATTGCAAACTATAAAGGACTCTCTCAAGTTTACAATAGATTATTATCCGTTCTCACATTTTATCAAATATTATGTTAAAAATAAAGTTAGTGCTCATATATTTTATTTCAATAATTAGAAATATCTTGTGTGAGATACAGACCCCAAATAAATAATTAGATAATAATTTAGTAAAATTTCATAGTATGAAATTCTGGATAACCTAGAATAAAGTTTGTTTTTCTCTCTCAACAAATCAACCTTTTCAGTCACCTTGCTAGTTTAGCTGGCATATTTTCAATTGACTAAAATATGGCTGTTCAATTATTTTGAACAACCATTTTAGTAGCTCAGGACTTAAAGTAAGAACGTTAGCTACTTGCTTCCCATCAACAGCTTTACCTGCAGTGTAGTTAATTTTAAAAATAAATAAATAAAAATAATTGACCACTTAGCGTTTTTTAACTAAAACAGATTATATCAGGGCTGAGTTACTAACTAAACTTTATACCAAGAGGTTTTATTTCTGTTCTAAAACTGCTAATAAAGAATGGGTTATAAATAAAATAACTCCCATGAGCTCAGCTTTTTCATTACTAAGATAAATCAATAAGCCCAGAACCAGGATCAGGTCAGTATGCCAAGGTCAGAAATACTAAGGCAAAGCTGTAATGGGGAGAAAATAGCACGTAGAAATAAGCCAAAGATTTAATAAAAGGAGCAGGTAAAGTGAAGCACAGGAATAAGCCATGTTGGGTTTCAAGCTGCACTTGGACTCCAACCTGACCCTGACTCTAGAGTTAATTCCTGTATTTCCAGCCCGATTGCCTCCTAACTAAACCTCAACATCTCTGATGGTTTTTCTCTGTTCTTGTCTCCTGCCCTCCTTTTTCCTTTCTTCCTCCCTCCCTCCCCTCATTCCTTCCTTCCTTCCTTCTTTTGTTCTTTTCTTTCTCCCTTTCTAAGCCTTACTCACAAATGTTTGATGAACACTAACTGTATGCTATGAACTTTACTAGGCAAGTGTGTTTATTTTCTGTTGTTTTAATATCGATGATGCATTATTTTATTTAATATTTAAAATGTTGCTTAGTGACAAGGAACTTCTCTTATCCTAGAATATTGTTATTATTTTTCTCATGACAATACATCTAAGTATAACATGTACTAGTTTTTACATAGTAATCAATGGTTTTATTTATGTCATTCAATTAATTGCGTGAAAATGTCTATTTCCATAATTTTCAGAATGTTCAGTATTTCACTTTTGAAGCTTTCCTCTTTCCTAAACTATCAAAGAACCTAGTCATTTACTCCATACAAGGGGACTCTGTCTCATACTGATGCCTGGAACAGAAGTAAACTCACTACTGGAAGCTGCGATTGCTCCCGACAACACCGTTGTTGTCTAAATGGTGGAGGCAGCTCCACACAGATGTCACTGTGTCCCCCACTGAAAGGATAACTAAATGCTCATGAGGACAAACCCCACAGATCCCTGGATCAGACTTATCATCCATAGTGCTGGAGGTCCCGTTCCCATTTTTAGTGTTTCACACACCTGCATCCCTGGAGGCTCCTTGGGCTGCCATGTCATCCTCGCTCATTCTACTTGCTTCTTTATGATACATTGAAATGTTTGAAATACAAGAGGGTACATTCTACAAGATGTGGTACTTTTCATTCTTTCCCTCTCCTTCTATTTTGCTTACTTGGACAATACTTCCTAAGATGAGTGTGACCAGGTTATTCCTCCTAGGTCCTGAGGTATTGGTCTCTTGCACTGGAATTTTGGAATCTCATAATAAGGAAGAAAAAACCAGTATGATAGTATGAGAGGAGATAGAAAATTAGAAGATGTATTCTTGTGGTCCCAAACATTGAAATCATTGCGATACAGAAAAAGCTGCTCAATTTTCTGGAGCAAAAGGCCCTTGATATCCAAGTGAGGAAGAAGGAAATGGGAAGGAAAAATCGTATAGCCATCTTTCAGAACAACAGGTCTGTTTACTTTCGAGTAACAAGTTTTTTCAGCGGTTCCTCTCAAAATGATTTACATTTTCAACATTGTAGACCTTTTAATTAGTGAAAAGTTCCCTGAAATAAGATTGCTGTCATTCTTAGTTTTAGGTGTTGTTGCAATTATTTGTTGTCATACATTTCTAAGTGTTCTTAGATAATCCTATAGGGAATTTTGAAGAGACTGAGCTATCATAAATAGGAAGGATGGCTGCTAGCAAATATAGCATCCAAATAATTTTTAATTCTTTTTGAACATTAGCCAATTTTTAAAAAATTAAAAATAAGGCTTGGGAGTCAGATATTATTACCAATTATATATTTAGCACTTTATTAAAATAGGTTAGTAAGAGTACCTAGACGTTGTACAGAAGACCCTTGAACAAAAAACAAGTTTGTACTGCATACGTCCACTTATACCCATATTTTTTCATACTGTAAGTGTATGTTCTCTTCCTTATAAGCATCAAAACATAATCTTCATAACATTTTCTTGAACTTGCTTTATTGTGAGAATACAGTATATAATACACATAATATACAAGATATGTGTTAATCGACTTTATGTCACTGGTAAGACTTCCAGTCAACAGTAGGCTGTTAAGTTTTGGGGGAGTCAAGAGTTGTACACAGATGTTCACCTGTGCCGGGGATCAGCACCCCCAACTCCCATGTTGTTCAAGTGTCAACAGTATGTGATAGTTACTGTTTCTGGTATGGGCCAAGATATATCTTTGCTACATTTTTTTTTCTTTTTTGCATTTGGGGAGCAGTAGATATGGGGAGAGAAATTTTGCAGACTTGCTTAAATTCTATTTCACAGCCTAGGCACATTTGAAATGATTTTTTAGGTGGGGAGTAACCTGTGGATTTATTTTGCAACAACAGGTGGAAGCAAGAGGATATGTGCATACATTCTTTTGAGCTTATATATACTTATATTAACTACAAGCAGATTTTTTCTTACTCATTAGAAATAAGAGAAAATCTAGAAATATTTACCATTACTGATAATACCTAGGATATCCTACTATTTTAAACTGCTCAAATATCTCAACAGCATGTTAAAGACAAAATAGAAGAAAATGTGGGACATTATAATCCATTTAAATGGTTTTGGCTGGGGTCTTTCTTTCTCTCTTCTTCTCCCTTAGTGCTATAAAAAAAACTCAAAAAAAAGAAAAAAGAGGAAATTTCTGTATATCACATACTCTCTAGACTCAATACTAATGAGAGTCAAGGTTTTGTAGATCC
This sequence comes from Prionailurus viverrinus, assembly GCF_022837055.1. Lineage (NCBI taxonomy): Eukaryota > Metazoa > Chordata > Mammalia > Carnivora > Felidae > Prionailurus > Prionailurus viverrinus. The sequence goes on along the minus strand of NC_062567.1, from coordinate 110,047,197 downwards.
AGGCTATTAAGGGCTTGATTCAGGTTTTGTGGGTCTTGAAAGTTAATTTTGAGGGCCATCCTTAAGAAAAAGAATACAAAATTATGAATTTAAAATGAAATATAAAAGTGAAGGTTTATTTAGAATAAGAAATGAAATCACAATAGATTATAAATTTTAAAGAACTGGAAAAATAATAAAATGTGGAAAACATGCTTAATTTATTGCCTAACTCATCTCTATCGTACAGTATTTCCCTTTGTCTTTTGGTTGTTTACTCTTTGATCACCTTTTTCCACCTAAAAATGATTTATGATATCATTATCTGTAGAGATTCATTCCTCTAGCAAGGTTGGACAAAGTGGATTTTTTATTATTGATAATTTAGAACAGTTTATCTCGATTCTGTTGACTGGCCTGTGAAACCTTGCTAACAATAATGTAACTATACATAGATATGATGCAAACCACATAAATATACCTGACTCTAACAAACTTCACTCCCCTTCATCTCTAAAACATTCTCCCCTACCCCAGCGCCTCTCTACCCATGCTCCCCACCCACCGCCATCTTCCACACTAGAAGACAATCTATTTAGAAGTCAGAAAGAAAAGAGATGGCTGTCTAACCAATTGCGTTTAAATTCCTTTACTGCTTGTAAATTTTACCAAAACGTATGACTCCCAGGTGAACAAATTGGTAGGGTCTTTCCAGGGATTTGGAAGGGGCCTTCGCAAAAGAGGAGTTCTGAAGCTTAAACGTGTTTTGCGCCACAGTATACCTGCCTTTGATGGTATTACCAGGCCTTCCTACATTCCTCAGATACACCGGTGTGCTACGAAGAAAATATACTCGAAGGTCTTTGTTTAGGAGGGTTTTTTGCTTTTATTTTTGTTCTGTCCTATCAAGAAATGGAGTTGGAATTGCTTCAAAGAGGCAGGAGTGAAATGAGTCAATGTTGGTGGCCCTATCGCGAAAGGCCCTGTGGGGAAGGCGTTCTCCAAAAGTTAAGAGAATGAGCATTATTTCCAGTTGCACCATTGTGGAGGTTGAAGCCTTAGTCAAATGTAGCATCTCTCATATGGTGATGTTTAAATGCATTCTAATAAGCCTAGACTTTAGATGCCAGACACTCAAAACGTCAGCAAAAGAACTACAGCCATGGTATACAGGGATTTAAGAGAAGGTCTTGAGTGGGCCATATGGGCAGGCACAAGGAGCAATCAGAGAGGTAGCCATGATAGATTAATGATACAACAAACATAAATGATGGTAAAATGATAAAGATTGACTCTTCCAACTACCTAGCAGCCAGAGGCTATTTCATAATTGATTTGATTAAGAAAATCAAGGAGAGTGACCACTTTTACCTCAAAAGCTATGCAACAGATTTATATTATTATAAATACATCATATTTTCATAATTTCCAACATCATTAAAAATAGATCTGTGCAAGAACTAAGAAACGGTACATCTCTGTCATTCTTCCTGAAAGTTCCCTGAGAATGTCCACCGGAACATCATGAAATGAGTCCAGTATAAGATCTTAGGAGATGTAGAAGGCAAGAACTGGAACTAAGTACTGAAACCAGTTAAACTCGCGCACACACACACACACACACACACACACATTATAAATGTGCTTATAGGGACATGAATATAAACAAAACAAAAGAAATATATTTCAAATTGTCAGTTAAAATTATTGGCAGTGGGAAAACCTAGGCGAGGAAGAACACTTGATTTCTCATTCCATAAAAGAGGAGACAAAGTTAATGTTTACTTTTTAATAAAACAAGTATGAAAAAATAAAAGATAAATAAACATTGATCTGTAATCACAAGGAACCTCTTCAATCTGTAACTTGTAAATATCATATTATTAAGAAAATATGTCTAAAACTTGGAAATAGAAGGGATCATTTTATTCTCTGGGGTCATGCAGTGGTACTTCATATCTCTAAGTGCACATACCTCTGACCTCCCGTTCACTATTCATCAGTGCAATTTTCAGCTGTGAAGCAAAGATATTAATTTGTAGAAAACCAATAGCAATGCAAATAATTATCATCCTGCAGAAATAAAATGATTCTTGCCTCATAGCTTTGAAAATAAATTTTATTTGGTAAGATTCAAACGATACCAGCAAAATTAAGATTTAATGTCCTCTATGAAATTAATCGGTTTTGTATCTAAATTAGCAATCTAATTGAAGCATCCTGTCCTCTGCCATAATAAATACTTGTATTTTCTCCTATTCGCTTTGGATCTGCCTTATCAAGTTGCTGACTTCCTCATTAGTGGATTAAATAGATCTTTGACACAAGCTCACTTTCTATTTGTAGGGCAGTCGGCTTTAAATTTTTGGAAATTATACATGTTAGTGCCTCTTGGTACTTTTCTTGGTACTTAGATCCTTGTTAAACTAACTGTCAGAATTTATCACTCTTGGAAGAAAACCATCACAAAATTCTCCTGGCTGGCCATGGCTTCCACAATTTTTGTAACAAAATATCTATGAATGGAAAGAGAAAATGGGAAGTTATATAAACAAAAAAGGTTAATGGTTAATATTGTTATCGATATTTTGGCTAAAGGTATTTCGAAAATTAAATGAGGTAAGGGAAAGCATAGAATGATCACTTACTTATTCAAAAAAAATGTACTGGTGTGCCTGGGTGGCTCAGTCAGTTAAGTGTACAATTTTGGCTTAGGTCATGATCTCACAGTTCGTGAGTTCGAGCCCCGCGTCAGACTCTGTGTTGGCAGCTCAGAGCCCACAGCTTGCTTCGATTCTGTGTCTGCCTCTCTCTCTCTGTCCTTCCCCAACTCATGCTCTGTCTCCCTCTCTCTCTCTCTCTCAAAAATAAACATTAAAAAAATTTAAAAAATATATTACTGAATTAGAGTACATAACCATGAAAGATATGTAACAATATTTCTAAATGTGACTATATTCTCAAAATTAACATATATTAAAATAGACTTTTTCTTTCCATTTGACATGAAGTTCTATGAGTTTTAACACATGCATAGTTTCACACAACCACTACCACAATCAGGGAACACAATTGTTCCATTACTCCAGGCTCTACATTAGATGCCCAGAACTTATTCCTTTGTAACTAGAAGTTTGTACCCTTAACCAACATCTTCTCATCTGGACACTCCCACATGCCAGCCCCTGGCAACCACCCATCTGCTATTTCTATGAGTGTATAACCGAAATCATACAGAATTTGTTTTAACATACTGCCCTCAAGTTTCATCCATGTCTTTGCAAGTGGTATATTTGAATGCCCTCTCTCAGGACATTCCTGGAAATTCCCTTTTATTTCTAATGTGCTGAGTTTTTGGTTTTGGTTTTTATAATCTGATACTGAATTTTGTCAAATGCCTTCCTTGTATAAATTGGTAAGATCATATTTTTTCTTTTAGTCCGTGAATAGGGTGGATTACTTTGAATAATTTTTCACATATTGAACCAATCTTGTACTTCCAAGATAAGTTGTTCTTGATGATGGCGTATTTATTATTCTCTTTATATGTTTTTGGGTTTGATGTACTGGTATTACATTGAGATTATTTGGATCTATGTTCACAAGGAATATGTATCTGTAATTGTCTTTTCATCTGCTGTGTTTGTAGAGTTTTGGTATCAGGTTAATTCTAATCTCATAAAATGAGTTGCATTCACTCCTATTATTTGGAAGAGATTGTGTAGCTTTGGTGTTATTTATTACATATTTTATAGAATTTTTCAGTGAAACTATTTGGAGCTACAAACCATGTTTTTCAGAAAGTTTTAGATTACAAACTAGATTTAATTACTATATAACTACTCAACTTATCTCTTTTTCCATGAGTGAATTTTCATACCTTGAGACTTTCAAAGAATTACCTTATTTCACCTTAGCTGCTCTATTTATATGTTTAAGTTCTTCACATTTTTTGTTTTCATTAATTAGCTGTAAGATCTGTGATGATATCCCTCTTTCATTTCTATTGGTGATTTGTGTCTTTTCTGTTTTTTGTCCATCTACTTTAAAAATTACTAGTTTTTGATATTTGAAAATATAAATATAGAAATATATGTTGAAAAGAATATGTAATTTTATGGTAAGTGTATATGTTCATCATATATGTATATTTATATAGATAGATACATGTACATATAATACAGATAGGCTGATAGATGGATATAATTGGGGCAAAGCATAAATAATTGGTGAATCTGATCCTTGTACTAATTTTATAATTTTTCTTTAAATTTGAAATTATCAAGATAGGTAACAAAATAAGTCAACAAGTAGAAACACTAAACATGGAGAAGCAAGAGGAGGAGAATCAGAATAGTATACAATCACCAGAGCATCTTAGACTTTCTGGAGGAACGGTAGAGGGTGGGATCTTTACCTGTGCTTTGTGAACCGTTATGTACCATGCTAGATGTTCACTAATATTAATTAAAGTCTGCATAGAAAAATTTTAGATGAAAACATTTAAATTACTGAGTATATTTTGAAAAGAAGGGGGAAAAGACAGAGTGTGTGTTTTGCTTGTGTGAGATTCTGTAAGTCTCTCCTTGCTTTGCCATAATTTCTCTGTGTGCCATCGCCGAGGTCAGTCAGGCTCAGGTCCACCCACATCTACTTTCAGAAATGAAGGAGGGCTATCTAGCCACAGTCTTGATTTCAATTTCACCAGTAACATTAAAATAATATGTAAAATATTTGGACCTTTCTGCTTGTTTATGAGATCTGTAAGTGAGAATAGCTTACTGAATTGTGCTCATGCAAACCTAACTGACCCAGGCCACTTTAATTCAGTTGAATGAATCCCTCTTTGCCTTTTTCTCTGTCTCTGTCTCTATTTCTCTGTCTTTCTGTCTCTTACTCTTTCTCATCTGCTGTATGTTTAGGATATATTATGGCATACATATGGATATACAAATATTCTGCTTTCTTAGGGAATGGATCAGTGACTTCTGTGATGCAAATATTACCTGGGCTGCTAAACCATTTTAGCCTAACTATGTGTTTAATCATAACTCGAAGTATGCCCCCCAAAAGTGACTCATTTTAAGAGTTCAGCTGTGCACTAAAAGAGAGATGGGATGTTGTCTGCCTTTAATGAATGTATTATCAATGCCGATAATTTCTACTAGTGTCAAGATATCCTTCACAACTTTTTTTTAAATAGCTGATTTGAGCTTTACATAGCTGAATCTACCAAATTCCACTAAAACGTGTAATTTTGTTCAGATTAATTCACGTGCTCCCTAGATAATGCAATCCAATGTATTTAATGAAAAGCCTTTTCCTGAACTCAGAAATGACCTCAGGTATTATTTTATATTGATTATCAACCTATGTATACGGGCATGACTAAAAATTTCAATTCATAATGATTTTGATTACTACATATAGATGCTCAATTTAGACAACATGGAAAGATATACACGGTCACGCACTGAGAATGCAACAGCAGGTTTAATGTTAAAAGTACTAAAAAATAACGTGGTCACCATCCTTGTTTATGGCCATAGCTGGAGATTAACTCTTGCATGTGATCAAATTTGCCAGGATATAGAAAGTAGGAAAAGAATTCTAAATAACGCATTAAAAAATCTCGTTTGAAGCTTCCCCCCCCCCCGAATAAATACATATATGTCTTGTAAAAAAAGAAACTAATTAGTTTTGAGATATTGCTTTAAATATACCAGCCATTCTTTCAGGGGCAGGAAGAAAATGACAGTGAAATTTTATCTTACATTTCATTAAGCAAATAAATGTATTAGGATGGTCAGGATTAAAGGCTTCTTATCATTGAAGCTTAGAAAATTAACCATTTCTATCTATAAATGAATAAACTGGAATATCTTGATAAGTTACACCATATCCCACATGTGAATGCCCTTTATTTACAAAATAAGTAATTCCTTCCAAAAATTCATTTTTATGTTTAAGAAGAATTGAGATGTGCCCTTTAAAAATACTCTTGATTTTTACTGCCTCAAGTCTATCAAGCTTAATGACAGCGACACTTTACATATTGAAAAATAAACAAAATATCTCAGCAGATTTTTCTTCCCCCAATGCTATATAAGCAGTTTTTCCACTTGTTAAAAAATGTTTTGTCCTCCTAAAGTTTACTTGTCAGAAACAATAAAAAACAAAGACGGATTTTATACTTTAAATTATGCTAGCCTTAGGTAAAATATCTTTTAAAGCCTACTGCTTCCTCCTTTTCTGTTATTAAAGGTTACTGGCAATATTAAAATACATTAAAAAGTCACTTTTATAATATTGTAGAAATTGGGGTAAAAGATGCATGAAGCAATAATGTGTGTATGAAGTCGAATTTGTAAATCAAGGGAGATACCTATTTTTGCATGAATATTAATAATAAAGTATATATAAACTGTAAATAAAATAAGTTTATTTAGGCCATCAACAGGGTATTTAATTTTAAGTCCTTTCTCAATAGAAGCTTGGACAGAATTTCAATAAAAATAAATTATCACTCAGAAGTATAGTAACACTGGGAAAAAGATTTCATCTGGCAGTATATGGTGAGCTTTATTTATTATCAAACCCAACATTCTTAAAGGCCACTTGGGAGTAATTTATGGGAATGGTAACTAATGAGTTATAAGAAATTGTCTATCAGTAGAAAGTGTGGTACAATTTGTGGGAATATTACATAGTAGTAACATTGAAAATTTAACACATAGAGAAAAAGGCCTGCGTTTTGTGACAATTTAGTTTATTGGACTTATGAGAATATTTTTAGAGGAATACAATAATATATTTACTTTTTATCATTTGTTTAATGTGCAATAATACAATGCTAATTTCTCTTACTATATTTAAAATAAACATATTAAGTGTATTTAAAATAAAATATAAGATATTTTATATTTGAATAGTAACAGTAGTGGTCCTATAAGTACATGCTCTTCTAATCTTTTTTTTTTTACACACTTTATTGTCTAGAACTTAAAATCTAAGCATGCTCTGAATCATGATCATTTCTGGCTTTGTAAACTTACAATTTGACAATGAACTCCTATGACTCAGCAAACTGACAACAACAGAGGGACGATGTGGCACTCTGAGAGGGACACATCAGAGGGACGATGTGGCACTCTGAGAACTAGTTTACTAGTGAAGGCCTCTGGGAGACTGAGAGCCATTTATCTCGCGGAGGAAATGCTGTAGGCTTACATAGGGTAGCAATAGAGAGAGGCAGTGGTGGAGGAAGTGGAGAAACATTGGCTATAAGAGCAATTGTGAGAGAAGGAAGGATGTCTAGGATGATCTTCTGGATATTTGCTGGATATTTCTCTGGCAAAGCCTACATGTACGCAGACTATCTTCAGGTTTCTGAATAATCAAGGAAAGAAGTCAACACACAGTTGAAAGGGCCTACTGACCACCCAGTGGCTTTGACAGCTCAGCCATAATCATTTCATTCTCTGTTCCCAGGTGAGAACCTGGAAGTAAGGTAAGTTTTGAAGTAAGGCCAGTACCTATAGATGAAGCCAGTATGGGAGGTTACATTTTGCCTAGAGGTCCAGGTGTTGTTGGCATCAAGCCAGTGAGCACCTAATACGAAGAGTAAAGCTAAGCAGAGGATAAACCTGTAATGTTGATAACCAAAAAAAAAAAAAAAAAGTCCTAGTGAAAAGAAAGAGTGGCTTAACACAGATAAAAGGATCTGTAATGCAAAGCCAGAAGACTGAGTAAATCAAACAGACAAATAGGAGGACAGCTTCAGAATATCCAAGAATTTCAACTGCTCTTAGAAACACCATGACCACAACACTTGGGCTTGTTTAAAGAGCCAGGAAAAATGGAAATCATACCAAAGTTCTCTAACTTTGTCTGGCCTGAGATTTTCATGTGTATAGGAATGTTCTGAAATGGAACCTGTGTAGGCTTCGTTCTTTCCCAGCGAGGAAAGCACCAGAACTAACTAGAGTGTCAGTATGAATCCCAAAGCATCTCTTTGATGTTCTCAGTCCCTCGTCTATAGTCATGGAAATCGAATGCTGGTTTTTTGAATAGGGTATCTATTGACACAGTATTTGTTCTGATTCTTTTTCTAAGGGACTGACTGAGAGGTGAAAGTATTGGGAAAATAATAAAGAATAAACCCAAAGACAGAAATAAGGCATGCTGGATGAAGGGTTTCAGTGACTTTTTTTTTTCTTTTAATTCAAATTCAGCTTTGATCAAGTAGAGGTAAAAGTTGTGTTGACTATATAAAACACAGAAAAGGAAGTGTATATGGATAAACATCACACTGAATATAGTCTATAAAACTAAGCTGTAAGAATTCTTCTGTTATTCACATATTCTAAGATTTAGCTAAAACATCCCCTCCAGCCATTGATCTGTGGGTCCTGTCGTATATTTAGATGTCAGAAGTTCCTAATGTCACCTCCAAATCAAATGCAGACTGAGAACATTGGCTGTATTTTAAATACCTGGGCTGCTAGAGAAGGCACATTTTTTTTTAGTAAATATGAACATCATTACAAAAACAAATGAAAGGTTGGTAACAGAGTGATTATACCACTTCAGTGAAGGCATTTGCTTACTTAAGAGTATGGTAGAGCTGTAAGAAGATGGTTCTTAATACAATAAATGCTTGGTTTGTCTCTGGGTATTCAGGTATATGAGTAAATGTAGCAGCATTTCAGTCGACTGGGCTGTCTGCCCCAGAAGTATCACAGATGTTTGTATATTGTCAGCTAAAAAATATCATTATTATCTGGACCAGATAGTGGTCTAGGAACTATGGATATAGCAATGAACTAGTAAAAATCCATTCTATGCAGAAAATTGAAATTTCCAGGTCTGATAAAAGAACATTGGACGTCACTGATGAGGGAGCATGGGGCAAGCTGAGGGCAAAGTACAGGCTAACAGTACCCTCCTCTGAGGTGGGATATGTGTGATGTTTTTTGGATACTCCTGGCTACCCAAGAACAAAGGAAAGGTGGTGAAGTGCTTGCCATGGTGATGTGGGAAACTAAGGCAAATGAAAAACTGAAATCTTCTACTGCCTGCGGCCCATTGACAACAGCCCTTGAAACAGGCAGAGTGAGCTCGCCTTGATAATGACACTTTGCAAGGGGCAAAGGTAATCTTGGCTTAACATTATCCTGACTCCCCAGAATCCTGTAAGTCTACTTTACATATAAAAATTCCTTTGGAAACTTCCTTTATCTCAATTCCCCCAAGATGTATGTTGGCAATCATACTTCAAACTTATGACCCCCTGATACACATCTGAAGGGTCTCACGACTGAGGTTTTTCTAAAGGGTAATAAATGGCATTTTCCTAACACCTGGCCCCTCAAAGTCCTGGAAGCCTTGCTTCCAAAGTACCTTACAAACTTTATCCCTAACCCCCTCTCAACCTGAAGGTATATAATCAGTTACCTGTCACAAACCCAGTGCAGCTCTTTCTGCCCACAGATCCTGTCCCAGTGCTTTAATAAAATCACCTTTTTGCACCAAAGATGTCGTCAAGAATTCTTTCTCGGCAGTCAGCTCCAAACCTGCCACCATCACCCCAAAGCCCCATCAGTCATTGCTGATTGTGTTTAAATTTTGGAACACTGTCTTGTGCCTTGCCAGGGTGGTGTTACTTCTAGCCTGCAGGTCAGTAGGACAACTCTCTTTGTTCTCTTCCCACTATGGCTTTACCTCTGAATGTCTCAGAATCTTGCCTAATTGTTGAAGAATACAGGACTTGTCTTGCTGTCGGTCTTTGGATTATCACAGTCAAATATCAGTGTGTTATATGGTCATAAAGTTCTCAGACTGAAGAATTTAGTTAAATGAGTCTGCCTCTGTTATGCCAAAATTAGATGTGGGCAAGGTATCCACTCTTTGATTTAGCTTTAAATGTATATATTATAAATTACTGAATTTCTTGAAGAAAGAAACCAGATTAAATTCTTTGGCAAGAATTACAAGTCTGGCTCTGCATTAGCTGCTCCAGGATTATTTGGTGGTCCAAATGTATTATTTGCATTCCAAGGACCACCCAAAGTAGTATCTGATGTCTCAAACTTAGTTTTGATAGTCAATAGCACTCAATACCATGTGGGTTAATTTGCCTTAACCCAGAAATAAATACCTGCAAAAACTGATAATAGGGATTTAGGAGGTGGACACCTGAATCACAATGTGGTATAAATAGACTTTCCACTGTTTGGGAGAATCTATTTTGATCCACTGGGAAAATCTTTCCCCAAGGGTTGGGGAAAGCCATTACTGAGGCAGAAGTAAGTAGGGTCGTGGTGGATGCAAGGCTAGAATTAACGAAAGGCTAGAAATTTCACTAACCTTTCCTGATACAGTCATTGAGGAGCTCAGGATAGAGAAATGGAGCACGAAAGGGGTTAACAACATTCATAGAGCCGCAAGAATCACTGAATATCCTTGAATGCTCCAGAGTTTTTAAATGGGACCACTGATCTCATGTTGATGCCTTGGTTAAGGAGGAATTTCTCCTTTTGAATTTTAGCACACACTAGTACACATTTCCTGGGGTGGTGCTCCAGCAATGGCACCTACCCAGATCAGGGATTAATGAGCAATTTTTCAAGTACGTTTAAATGAAACTTCCATTCAGGAGATTATATAGGGTCCTTATATATATATAGGATCTCTCAAACATGTCTTAGGAAATGTTTCCACAATGTTAATAATTGAGTTTTAATGAGAAATAAAGTGAGCTCCTATTGATATAGCTGATATGTTTTTAACTTTTAAGGGCATATTATTGGAATCAAGGAAAATAAAGAAATAATCTTAAAAAATTGAAATCTCACAATCATGACTTTAATTAAATTTAAAGTTATAGTCTAGTGTGCTCTACTTTTTATAGCTAAATTAGGGATGCATGTGGTATTTTGAGAAGTCAGGTTGTAAGCAAAGTATGCTGATGTTTATGGGACAACATAGTACATAAAAAGCCTTCATTAGTGCATTGCTTTCATTGCCCAGTAATTATCCATTTAAGTGTTTTTCCATTGCCCACTTTTCAACAACTGTAAGATAACTTGCAATTAAGGCACATCTTTATACATTAATATCTTAATATTTTAATATCTTACCATCTTATAGACTAACATCAGCCTGGATCTTTCCCGTTCACTTTACTAAGTGGGCAATCAATACATTTTATGAAATGCATCAGAGTATGACTCAGCTAAACTTACTGGTATACCAACTAGTGAAACATCACATGGCAGTAGCTCACCCAAACTGTAGAAAAATTCTCAGGTGGAAATAAGCAAGCTCTTCATTCTTAAATTTGAAAAGGCAAACCTAGAAACTGAAGGCAAATTTCATACGTCGCTACGTCTTCGAATGTTCTAATAAATGACACAGATGGAAAGAAATTACTAACAGGAGCTACATATTGAAAGTCAAATGAGGTGCAGAAGTGTGAAGGTCATGGTTGACTAGGACATGATGAGATGTACATAATGTAGGGGGTATGGGTAGATACGTAAATGCAGTGGGGTAATGAGTTGTATTAAAAGAGAAGTAATTGGAGAACCATATATAAGCATTGTAATGAGATGCCTAAGCCATAGAAAAGTTAGATTTTAAGAAAGAAAACTGCAGGGAGGCATAAGGAAGCACCTTTTGATCCTTGTCATCTTATGTAACCACTGGGAAAGGCTCTTCCCACCCAAGCCTATTCCTTGCTTTGCCCCCAGAAAATCAATTTATGATTTTCTTGTTTGGGAAAATTGCTTATATTTCTGTAATAGCACCTCTCAGAAGGATAAGGTGATTTGGTCAAGAGGTGGCTGAGGTGGTTGAATTAATTAAAACTGCACTTTGACTAAGGTAATTTTGTGTGGAATCTTTCTTTCTTTCTTTCTTCTTTCTTTCTTTCCTTTTTTTTTGCATTTAAATGACAAATGGATCCAAATGTCATTGCCAATAATGGAAAACAAAATAAAAACAGCAAGTTCTTTCTATTGAGTCTAATTATTACTGAGACTTTTATCTTGACGAAAAATGCTTTAAAAGATTCCCGTAGCAAAACTTATAATGAGGAGACACATATTAGGTCAATAGAGTAATTAAATCTAATTTATCAACTTTGAGATTGTTTGTAATATTTTTAACTTGGAAAATAAGCAAATTTACAGAGCAAGCATTGTTTCCAATCCTCTTTTTCAGCTAGCTTAAGTAAATAAACATAATTTATCCTTACATGTATAATATATGCTTAACACTACATAAGGGAGGCAAACCTCTACCTCTTCCCATGTTAGGTTTTCATCTGGGAATTTTATACAAAGACAGATTAACAAGAGAAAAACAAAATATATGTATATATATATATGTATATAAATATATTTTTTTTAAGTTTATTTATTTATTTTGAGAAAGAGAGAGCAGGGGAGGGGCAGAGACAGAGGGAAAGAATCTCAAGAAGGCTCTGTACTGACAGCGCAGAGCTGGAGGAGGGGCACAATCCCAGGAACCCCGAGATCATGAGCCAAAATCGAGTTGGAGGCTTAATCCACTGAGCCCCCCACCTGCCCCAAAACAAATAATTTGTTAATGTGTGCAGTGCACATCACATGGGAGAAACCTAAACCAAAAGTAACTCAAATTGCAGCTTAGAATTCCAGTTTATATAACTGGATTCTTCCATAAAGAACATGCACTTGCAGAGGAATTACAGGACAGAGCAAAGCAATTCTAAACTTCCAGGGGCAGCAAACTGTGGCAAGGTAAGTGTACGGGGTGGGGGGTGGAGGTAATGGAATAATTTGTTTGCAGATTCCTCCGGTGCCATCTCTCGATGATAAGTCTGTCTCCAGTTAAAGGAAAATTTATATCTTGCCTTTAGGCAGAAAAGGGAGAGCTTTTTCTGGGTTTGCTGTTTCTTAATTGTCTTCAACTCAGAATGATTTTTATGTCAAAGAGGCATATTTGGGGGTGACATATTCTGGTTTCTTTCAACTAGAAAAAGGGAAAAAATAACTAAAAAGAGGGAAATGAAAGCCATATTCAATTTCAACAAAGGAAATCTCTGTTAAAATTTTGGCATATATCTTTAACTCAATACAAGTTCATTTCCTGAATATTTGTAATATTAACTTCACTGCACTGCTCTTTTAAATGACTCACAATTGAAATGCTTGGAGGCAAAGACTTTGGTGTCAGAACGAAGTTCAAATCTTGAAGTAGTTATATGGCATCAAATTATTACTTGGTTTTGTGGCTGTTGTCATTTGCATGTTAGTTTATTTCCTATGAAGCAGAACAAAATGTGTTTTTATTACATATTTGATTTGATATTGTAATTTTTTGTAATAGAGTTTCCACTTTTCATTCATATGAGTGTATTTTTGAAATCTAGTTGAGCATAGTTATAATAAATGCTTTAAAATCCTTGTCTGGGATTGTCTCCATTGGTTATTTTATATCTTGAGAAGGGGTTATATTCTCTTGGTTGCTCATATGTCAAGTAATTTTGCATTGAACACTAAACATTTCAAATGTTCTATTGTGGAGACTCTGGATCGTGTTATATTATTTTGAAGAATGTTGATTTTTTTTTTAAGCAGGAAATTAATTTGATTGGATTCAAACTACAAACTGACTCTTGGGTGGCAGCTTAAATCACAGTTCAGTTCTCCCTTCTCCCCAGGTCATAGCTAGGCTTCTCCCCTGCACCCCCCCCCCCACCCCGTCCCTAATCTGTAGGTCAAGGGTTAGCCAAAGTGTTAGAATTTATACAAAGAATTTAGGGGCACTTCCTGCCTGGATTATTTTTTTCCTTTAGTTTCCAACAGATGTGATTGTTCTGAAATCTTTTTCTTCTTCAAGCCAGAAAGAATGACTTATCAGAGTTTTAGCCACATCAGAGGCAGTACAACTTCTTATTCTAAGGCTAAACTTAGAAAGTACACACACACACACACACACACACACACAGAAAACACACGCTTTGTGTTTCTTCTAAGGGTCAAATCTCCTCTAGAATTTGCCTGATATTTTTCACTCTCCAGAGCCTTCAGTATTTATTTTGATATTTCTTTTTTTTATCAGAGTTTATAGTTCTTATCTGTGGTAGTGTCAGTTGGTTAAGAATTTCCTTTCCTATATCTATAGATCTATAGATATCTTTTATCTCTCAGAGAGAGAGAAAGAGAGAGAGAGAGAGAGAGAGAGAGAGAGAGATTTGACTAGTTGTTATAGATAGTATGTTGTTTAGAGACTGCTTTCCTAGAAAATGTATAATTGAAGATGCTAAGAGGATCTGAGTATCTGATACTCAAAATCCATCAAGAAAAATATATACCTTAATAAATTATCATTAGTGCCTTAAAGATCCCTAATGATATAGCAAACACTAAAGACAGAGAAAAAAGGAAAGGAAAATATAGTGTTAAGTTAAGAATCTGATTCCTTGGGCATTGGAAAAAGAACTGTTCCAACAATCACTAATAACTTACCCAAAATGGGCCATGTGGCAAACTGCAGCTAGCTGCCAAGACCATCTGGATAGTCAAGCTTCCTAATGTATTCAGCCTTTATTGTGGATCAGCAAATTCCATATGATTTCACCAGGCTCCCCAGTTGCACAGACTGTGAAATGGGCCATCAGACCCATCCTGATCTAAGGAAGTGCCCCTAATTTGGTTTCCTTCTCTCAGAGGCAACTGGCCCAGGGGATCCAGCCAGCCCAGGCCCAGTCTAGCTTAGGAAATCAATGAAGCTGAGCTTTGACTACTCTAAATATTTGAACGTCTTAGGGAATAGTCCTATCCTTTCTTCCCTGCTTTTTTACCTTTTCTTTCTAGATGACTTCATCCATTCCCACAACCTTATTACCTCTATATGCTAATGACTACCAAACTTATATCAGTAACACTCTTTTCTCTCATGAGTTCCAAATTGGAACACCCAACTGCCTATTTTACATCTATTTTAAATGTCTCGCAGATATCTCAAATTTAACATGTCAAAAATCAAACACTTAATTTCTACCTCCCTCCTTCTCAAACCTTCATCTTCTCCAAACTTTCTCTAATGAGTTATTCAAGTCAAAGGCCTAGGCTCATCTCATTCCAATTTTAAAAAGTTTTAGAAATCTACTGGGAAAAAAGACACATAACCCACTGGAAAATTAAGCAAAGAATATGAACAGATAGTTCACTGGACATATATATGAAAACATTAAAATTTACCTATTTTAAGAGGAATACATTATTTTAAAATATCACTCATCACATATCCAAAGGACAAATTTTCCAAAACTCTAAAAATTACCATTAACTGTGAGGTCAACACACAAACAATAGGACATCTCCTCTGGAGGAAGTAAATATCTGGCAATGTCTACCAAAATTACAGATGTGTTTATCCTTTAAGCCAGAAATCCCACCTCATGTAATCTAAATAACACCTGGGGTCTTCTAATATATATACATAGTTGTTAGCCGTGGCTTTCTTCAGAACAAATTATTGGAAACAATATATTGGGGTGAGGGGCAACCCACGAACTATAAGGGTTATTTTAATAGGTTTGTTTGTATAGGTCCATTACGGTGTCAACTCCCAGTCTCTGGTGATAAAAATGTTCTTCCCTTCTTGGTATAAGGAGGGTACTTACTCATGGGAGATTTTATGACCCGCTTTTAGGTAGAAAAGGGAGGTCAGAAAGCCCTTCCTGCAGCTGCTGTTTCTCAGGTACTTTCAGCTCAAAATAATCAACATGCCAAAGCAGTATATTTTGGGGCGGCATGTTCTGAATCCTTCAATGATAACATTGTATTTTATTTGGATCAGTATGACAGCAGTGTGGAAGACGGATTGCTAAGTCAGAAAAGGCATTTAAAAATCACAAATGATAGACCACACTGAAGTGGTCAATTATTTTTTGACAAACGTGTCAAGGTAATTTATTATGGAAAAAAATTGTCTTTTCAGAAAATAGGGCTAGAACACAGATTTCTGAGTGTGTGTGTGTGTGTGTGTGTGTGTGTGTGTGTGGCAGCAGGGGGTGAGGGTGGGGATGAGGAATGAACCTAGACCCTGATTTAACACTACACACAGAAATTAACTTGAAGTATACCATAAACCTAATATAAGACACAAAACTAATAAATTTTTAAAAGACAACATGGTAGAAAATATTTATGCTATTGAGTAAGGCACAATCTTAAACAGGACATTAAAAAGCACAAATTGCAACAGTTGTAAGAGAAAACATTTGATAAGATGGACTTCATTAAGATTAAAAATTTATACTCTTCAGAAGGTACAGTTAAGGAAGTGAAAATGCATGCCAGAAATTACAAAAACTACATATAAAAATACATATTTGACAGATGGTTTGCATCCAGAATATATTTTTAAAAACCTCATACAATAAAACGACTCATTTACAACAGGACAAATTAGGGGCCCCTGGGTGGCACAGTCAAGCATCAGATTGTTGATTTCGGCTCAGGTCATGATCTCACAGTTCAAGGGATGGAGCCCCATGTTGGGCTCCTGCTGACTCTGTGGAGTCTGCTTGGCATATTCTCTCTCCCTCTCTCTCAGCCCCTCCCCCACTCGCACAATCTATATATCTCTCTAAATAAATAAATAATACACAAAAAAATATATTAAAAAGGCAGGGCAAGTTATTAGAATAAGCACTTTACAAAAGAAGATATCTACATAGCCAATAAATTCATGAAAAGTTACTGAGCATCACTATTCATCAGGGACATGCAAACTGAGACCACAATAAGATCCTACTCCCACCCATAAGAATTGCCAGGGTTAAAACAAAAACAAAAACAGTTAACAAGGATGTGCTGGAGATAGTGAAGAGCGCTTAAAACTTTTGCATTCTTGGTGAACTACCCAGCATGAAGCCCCTTTGGAAAACAATTTGATAGTTTCTTTTAAAGTTAAACATATACTTTCCATATGACTCAGAGGCACTTTCAGTATTTTCCCACTAGAAATGAAAACATATGCCCACATAAAGACTTGTATGTAAATGTTAATAGCAGAATTGTGAATAATAGCCAAAACGAAACAAATCAAATGCCCTTCACTGATTAATGAATAAAATGTGCTAATATCTGTACTAAGGAATACTACTTTGTAACCATAGAGAGTTAGAGGGACATCAGGGTTTACGAAGGGAAAGAATATGACCACAGGAGCTAGTAACACTCAGCAAACTTTACTGAGTGGCTTTTAGACAGGGTTGCAGAAGAAAATCCTTCACGGCAGGAGACTGTTGCTGAGGTTTATTAGTGAGAGGGCTACCATCCAGGAGCAGAGGCAAGGTCCTATAGAGGACAGGGAGATTAGAGAGGAGACTTAAGTGTCTAGTTGATATCTCTCAGCAGCATAGCGGGGCGTCTGTAAATCAGTGATCAGTCACCTCTAAATGGCAACAGTGGCTCTGGTTTTTATAACCATAATGCTCTATCTCAATAATGTTCAGCAGATACTGAGTGTAATTTCTCAAGGTATGTAAAGCAAGCAGATCCTAAATGCCTAGAAACCTGTTTGTTTGTCAGTTTTTGAAACAACTGGATGTGTAAACATTTGAGTTTGTTGCCAGCAGGCTACTGAGTTAATGGATTTCAGCATTCTGTGAAGAAATGAATAGACTTAGGGGACAAGAAACTTAAGGTCCATCTTTGGCTCATTTATAGAATGGTAACAAAAAGAGGGAAAACAGTAATACAATCAACATCATGCATAAATCTCAAAACATTATTATAAGGAAAATAAGTTAAATGCAAAAGAGTACGTACTGGTTGATTTTGTTTATGTGCAATACTAGAAAAGACAAAACTGTAATGGCAGAAAACACCTCGGTGGTGCTCAAGGCCAGAAGCTGAGGACAGGCGGCAAAGGAGAAAGAGGAACTTTAGAAAGAGATAGAACTGTTCTTTATGTTGATTGTGGTGGTGAGTACACAATTGTATAGACTCACCCAAACTCATAAAACTCTGTTTAAGTAGGAGAGTTTTATTGTGTGTAAACAAAGAAAGAAAGCTAAAAAACTATTAATGATGAAGCCGATTTCAAATAAGAATTATAAGTCCAGCAGAAATATGAGCTGAAATTCATTTTTTTTTCATTTTCCTATTTTGATCCTTTCCAGGGGCAAGAATAGCTAGCCATCAGGACAGAGACAGAGTGGTGTTTAGTTTATTGATTAGTGTCAGAAGAAAAAGCATCTTCTGCACATTGAGGTCTGAGATAGGTACCTTTTGAAAAGGTAGACAGGAAAAGTATTTTTATAGGTTATTTATAGGAAAGCTTACTTTGTTCAGGCGTGATAACAGGTCTTCTGGGTAAGCAGCAAAACTAGTCACTTCTGGGGCGGACACACATTGGTGCTTTGACTGATGGATTGCCTCTGAATAAACAGTACAACGTACCTCAGATTAAACTATAAATTAAGTGGGGAGTAGTAGAATACCAGAAAGCAAGGTCTTAGTTTACAACCCCACCTGACCTTTACGGTGTTACAGTTTACTCGGTATTGTTCCCCGCTGCATTGTGAGGCACCTGGAAGGGTGGATGATACCAATCACCGACACTTTAAAAATCCTTTTCATTGCCTTTGGAATGCAAATTTTAGTCATTTGGTTCTACTGAAATTATGAGGCTACCTTATTTTATTTAATTTTTAAAAAATTTTTATGGAGGGGCGCCTGGGTGGCACAGTCGGTTAAGCGTCCGCCTTCAGCCAGGTCACGATCTCGCGGTCCGGGAGTTCGAGCCCCGCGTCAGGCTCTGGGCTGATGGCTCAGAGCCTGGAGCCTGTTTCTGATTCTGTGTCTCCCTCTCTCTCTGTCCCTCCCCCGTTCATGCTCTGTCTCTCTCTGTCCCAAAAATAAATAAACGTTGAAAAAAAATTATGGAATATTATTCAGATTTATTTATTTATTTATTTATTTATTTATTTATTTATTTAGAGAGTGTGTGAGCAGAGGAGGGGCAGAGGGAGAGGGAGACAGAGAATATTAAGCAGGCTCCGTGCCCAGCAGAGCCCTATGTGGGGCTTGATCTCACACATGTGAGATCATGACCTGAGCTGAAATCAAGAGTCAGATGCTTAACAGACTGAGTCACCAAGGCTCCCCAAGGCTATATTAAAAAAAAAATCAAAAGCAACAGTGACCTCTTCTTCCTCTCCAGAAACTTTACCCACAGCCCATTCTATCCACTCTCCTCTACTTTAGCACAGATTTAGCCTGACTTAGGTCTTCCAAAATTTCTCTAGAGGAGTAACTTATTAATTTATGTGGTTTCAAAGAGAATCATCAGACACAAGCAAAATAAAACTTCATATAATCTGAGATATAACTAGCAATTATATTCCATAGATTGAATGTATTTCTAATCCATTTTAGAAGGTATTCTAAAGGAACAGGTAACTGTATTCACTGAAACAGATATGAAAACTTGAAAAGATTTTTTGAAGAAATGTGGTACACAGAGTGTTAAAAAAAGTTGAAGATGTATTCTTTTGAAAGCTTACTCTTACATTTAAAAAACTGAGTCTTATCTTAGGGACATATTTCATATTATTTTGAATTTCATCCTTCTCTACTACAAATTAAAGATGGATAGTTCACCTTATTTCATATTAGACATCTTAATTTCCATTTATCCATAAATGATAGATAATATAAACTCTAAGGTCACTTTATATTTTGCTATTCATGAAGTCAGAAGATCTGGGTTCTGGTCTAGTTTTATATCATCTCAAGTTAGTCTCTTTGCTCTGAAAACCAATGCCCTCATATGTAAAATGAAACAAATGATATCAGTTCTGTCTGCTTCATGGTGAGGTTATGAATATCAAGTGCCTTTGAGAGAACTTTAAACACTATAGAGTCATCTATAAACAGAAATGCTTAGCTCCAAAGTGGAATAATAGTAAACACAGTATAGCAGGTCATTTTTATTCATTCATGTATTCCATAATTCAATCCTTCTTCTTTTCACTACTAAATAAATACTGAGTATCTCCTGTATCCCAGGAATTATCTTATGAGCTGTAGATGAAGAAATGTAAAGGATGCAGAGTTTATCCTTCACGTACCCAAAGCCCATCTAGGCTGGGAGACAGACATGTGAGCAGCTTATCAAAATACAAACTCATAATTGCCATACCAGTCATAATAACAGCAAAAAAGGAGTCCAATAACTGTGCGAGAGAAATGTTTCAGAACAATAATTAGAGGTGAATTTTGGGAGATCGATGCAATTGGAAGTTTGATTTTTGGTAAGAGAGTGGGGTGAAGATTAAGACTTAGATTGGAATCTGAGGGTGGAATGACTGGTAAACCATTCTTTGCACCAAGGCTTTGTAGGAAGGATATGAACTTTAGTCAAGAATGCAACAAAGGTTCTAAGCTAGGTAAACGGGTAATAGTCATCAATAACAGGACTCTGAATGGTTTAATTTAATGAATTCAACCACATATTTTCATGCTTTTAGAAGATGATTGACAGCCAGCCTCACTCTAGAGACCATAGGAAATAGCACTGTGGGGCTACTGCAATGATAAATGAATGTGTGGTTTATCAAGAGGGATTTTCATGCTTAATTGCAAAGTCTTACAAAAACCCCAACCCAACCTGAGAATTGATAGGGAGTAGTAAAGACAAGGCATAAGCATAAAACTTCCCAAATTATAGAAGGGAAGAGATTTAGACCATGCTACCCAAAATATACTTTTTGGCATTGATTATTTTGAGTTGAAGATGCTCGAGAAACAGCAGATGCAGGAAGGAGTCTGACCTCCCCGTTTCAATCTAACAGCAGGTCATAAAACTTCCCAAGAGAAAGGTGCCCTCCCTGTATCAGGAAGAGAAAAATAACCTTGTCACCAGAGACTGGGAGTTGAATGGACCTGTGCAAACAGACTTACTAAAATAACCCTTATTGTTCATTAATTCTTGCCCCATACATTTCCTACTCACTGACCCACAATTTACTGCCCCTCGCTCAAGCCTTTTTGTCTTGTCACATCCCCATGATTTCTTGTTCTTTGTGTAAAAAGGTACACCAACATATGACCTTTTTTGGGTCTTCATTTTCCCTCTGAAGACTCCTATGCACACATAAAATGGATTACAATGAGTATGTTTCTTTCCTATTAAACTGTGTTATGCCAGTTGAATTCTTAGGCTAGTCACAGAAGTTAAGAAAATAAAAAGAAGTTTTCCTTCCCACAGAAGTAGTGGGGTAGTCTATAAACTTCCTTATGTTGCCCAAATTTAGTTAACTCAGAAACGTTTGCAGTCTACTCCCTTTTCCAGACTTAGACCTAAGTGGAGGAAATAAGGGTTTTATTTGCTGAGATATTAGCATTTCTGGACTCAAATGTTCTGACTTCTGAGAAATCTTAACCAAGAAAAGTGATCTGAGCATTGATGTTGATCAAGATCTTAGATTTCATCTTACAGGCCATGAGGACATTTGCAAGAAAAAAAATGAAGTTTTTGCAAATGGTGATTCTGATAGCATCAAGCTCAACAGATAGAAATGGGGATGCGGTTGAGGTTGACAGGAGAAAGGCAGAACAGTTCAGAGTGACCTACTGACTTTGAAGCGAGATCAGCCATGAAGAAAGGGGTGGTGAAAGAGTGACTGATCATGGGAAAAGACTGTCCTCAGAAAAACTTCCAAAGTAGCCTTGACAGGATGCGATGAGACTGGTCTGGAGAGGGGCGAGGAGGAGGAGTGAAAGATCCTGGTTTTGGAATCTGTGCCGTTAGCAGCACCATGAACTAGGATAGCTATATCAACAGGGTGGGGCTGGCGGAGAAGATAATGAGTGGTGTGAACATACTCATTTTCAAGGTACTTGGGGGATCTCCAAGTATCCCTGCCAACATGATAGTTATAAATATGATGCTGCTGCCCAAGAGAAAGATCTAGCTGGAAACAAGTATTTGTAATCATCCACTGGGTTCAGGGCATGCAAGAAAATAGAATGATTTTAATGAGACTATTTTGATTGAAAAGGGTACAGCAATAACAGTCAGTCTGAACAGGACACATAGCCAAAGAATTCTGAAGAAGAAACTTACAGAAAAAAAGGAAAGTAGTGAGAGAATTAATATAAAAGAGTTTTAAGAAGGACGAGAGGGAAAATGGGTGCAGAGAAAAGAGCCAAATGTTCCAGTGATACTGGCAGACTAAAAAAATGAAAAAGATTTTGAAACTAAAAAAATCAAGGACACTGATAACCTTAACATAATACTTTGGTATGGTAGTTGAAGCAAATTCAATTTTTAATTGGTTAAGTAGTAAATAGATCCTGGAGAAGTGTACAGAAAATGTGCATCCATGTTTCAGAAAGTTTATTTCCAAGTTACAGAATAAAAAAAATACAGTAGCTTGAAAGGTAACTGGAATAAAGGGAAAGGGACTTTTGGAATTGATTAATCAATTATGAATTGATTTTATTTGACGGAGGGAGGTATATTGGTAATAATAGAGGCTATCACGACTGAATTCTGGATCTAATTTTTCTATTGCTGAAGGAGGCCGTATATAATGGTCAAAGGTATGGTTTGGGCACCTTGTGTTCAAATATCACTTAACTACTTTGTATCTCAATTCATTTATATATACAGTAAGAAAAAATGATTATTTCTGCCTCATAGATTTGTTGTTACTGACACATTGTAAGTACTCACTATGTATTAATTATTGTATTATTAGATTATTATCACAGATTTATTTTTATGTCAGCATAGAGTACTTTTAAAGCAAGTACATATGTGTTTATTAAGTAAAAATTTCGCTCCAAGTCAATTCCTGGTCAAGAGGCTATGTAAATGCCAATACTGTTCTCTTTCTACAGCGGAGGATTGCTTTTTCTAGGAATAGGGAAAGCCTGTTAGAACATGGAACTGTCAGTCAAGCCTTGTTTAGTGCCGGAAACAAGTTTTATCCATGTTAATGCCAGAATATCACTAGGGATCAAGATCTTTTCTCAATGATACAGACGTGCTTTAAGCATTGGGTCCTTATCCTCAGGAAGAAAACTGTTCTTTCAGCTTGAGGTCTCTGCATGAGCTTGCTGCTCCAAATCTAGTTCTCTGGATATATTTTTATTTTAAATGGAAAAAGTACACTACATATTCAATTTAAAAAAATGATAGCACAAATCCCAACATCCTTGATCAGATACCATAAAGCAGAGCATCACGGTTAAACAGAAGGGTTCTGTAATCAAACTAATTGGCTCACATTTGTTTCTAAATATGGATAGAAAATTGGTGTATGAGAAGAGAATTCAGTAGATGATTTTGTTTCTTGTGTCACTTCAGGTGCTCCGATACACATTTTTTTCCCCAGGGGCCTACCCTGATCCTACTTAGCAACTTTTTAAAGGCAAGTATATAATTTCAATTAGGAGAAGACACAAGACAGATTTTGCCATGGCAGTTGAAAGCAAGGTAAAATGGAGATAATAAGGCGATGAAGAAAAGACCAATTTCAATGAGAAAGAGAAGGGATGGAAGACGGAGAAGGAGAAGAAGCAGAAAGGAGGAGCAGTGGGAGAGGGGGCGGAGGAGAGGTGAGTGGAGAGGGAGAATGAGAATGAGAGAGGGCAGGGGAGGGGGAGAGCCACGGTGCTGCCATACTGCTACTGAATGTGTGAAGAACACATTGCTCAATCCTACATTCCGAAGATACAGCACCATGGTCCAAGTGAGCGCACCTGGTGACTGCAGTTTGTTCTTGCCCACACCCACACCCCTCTTTCTTGGTGGTTGAGGGAAGGCCCAGAGAAACCTCAAATAACCCAGTGAGAGTGAGGCAGCCTTTAGAACCAAAAGGGTAGTTCGGATCATCTAAGTTGAAGGTAAAAAGCCATAAAATAGAGATTAAAAATAATAAAGAAAATATGGTACATATGGAGAAATCTGGGAGAAAGAAGGAGACTCCCATCATAGTTAAGAGAAGAAAGTCTTGATGCACACATGAGCACTGGAAGAGGGAAGCTAACGTTTGCATGGTTCTGACTATGAAAAGTGTGAGATACCTTTATCTACTCTGAGTGAAGAGGCTTGAGGAGATTCACAGCTTTTGCAACAAACCTTGGAGAAGCCAGGGGGAGAGTGATGTACAAGGGTTGCTGACAGCATTGTGAATGGGCAGAGAATGGGAATCACCAGGATCCTACATTTCTCAGCAGATCTTCGTTTTTTCAGAGGTGGGGAGGAGGTCCTCCTATCTTTGGAAATTCAGTGCCTAGCACACTGCACAGCATATTGCAGTGATGAAAATAAAACACGTGAGAACATTTTGTAAATTATCACATATTAGGTACCAGTTCAGTTTCCATTATATTTTTTAACTACATCTGTATATATATAAGCTTTCTAATTTTTAAAATGGTATGAAGCAGCAATGGGAATGTTTTTAACAAGAAAAACTGTTAGAAGTAATAAACTGTTTTTATTATTACATTTAAATTTTTTTCTTACAGGTATAAAGTCCTTTTGATTAATTTAAAAGTATAAGTGATGAACTGAATAACTTCACGTGCTCATAAAATAATCCTGTGATTTATTAAGTGGTGTATTATAATATAATGTAATATTATTATAACATGCAAATATAACTTGCATATATAATTAATTTGCATATTCATTAAAACTTGGGGGGGGGGGCTCCTGGGTGGCTCAGTCATCTGAAAGGCTGACTCTTGATTTTGCCTCAGGTCATGATCCCAGTGGTGACAATGACCCTGTGGGGCTCTGCACTGAGGCTGCTTGAGAGCTCTCCCTCTGTCTCTCTCCTCCGCTTGCACTCTCTCTCCCTCTCTAAAGTAAAAAAATGAAAACTAAATTTAAAAACTTATTTTTAACTGAATATAGGAGAAAACCCCAATATTTTAGTAAAACAAAGAAAATCCCATATTTTATTAATAAATTTCCTCCACAGTGGCAAGCAGGTATCAAAATGCTCCCTTTTAGAGAAAAAGGGACTACGAAGGAACCCAAACTTCATAAATCTGCATGACACTTTTTTGAATCAATTATACTTAGAAATACATATTTCAGGGGCACCTGGGTGGCTCACTCAGTTCAGCGTCCAACTTTGGCTCAAGTCATGATCTCACAGTCCGTGAGTTCGAGCCTTCCATCAGGCTCTGTGCTAACAGCTCAGAACCTTGAGTCTGCTTCGGATTCTGTCTCCCTCTCTCTCTGCCCTTCCCCTGCTTGTTCATGTGCACTCTCTCTCTCTCTCTCTCTCAAAAATAAATAAAATTAAAAGAAAAAAGTACATATTTCATGTGGCAGATTTTGTACATGGCTTTCCCCAATCCCCAGGGGAAAAAAAGGGGATAAATGCTTTCAGATGCTACAAGTCAGCTTTCTCACTTTTTCTGAGTGATTTTTGGGGATGGAAGTGGGAAGTGAGGATGATGTTGGCGGTGGTAAGGGCCAGAAGTTGGGGAAGGCGTGGGAAAAAACCACCCCGTACCAACTAATATTAGATTAAAATCAAGTTTCGTTCTCCCCAATCTCAACCCAGTTACATTGTGTTGATTTTGCCAGAAAGCATTAAACTAAAATAGGACTTTAATTATTTTATTATTATTCACATCATTTAAAAAATGTGCCAAGGCTGCTAATATTTAACTTACTAGTTTAAGTTCTGATAACTGATAACTCTTTCCCTTAATGAAAAGCATATTTTCCGCTGCTCTGGAAATGCCAAAGCCAAAAGACTAGAAGGAATCAGGATGGCAACGGCGTTCCAATTTAGAAATCCTTAGTCTTCATGTCCTTTCTCTATAGCCTTTTTTCTTATTATTATTTTAAGAAAAAAGTGCAATGAACACTAACTTCTAACCTTGCTAGAACTAGCATGGGTTCTAAACCACAGCAGCCCCTGCTCCAAACATATCCTCTTATTTCAAGCTTTTGGTAAGGGAAAAAAAAAAATCGTTTAACCTTTCTACATTCTTTGGCTCGTCTAATAACCAAATTAACATAAGACAGATTAACCAGAGCAAAACAAATTTAATTATGCACTATATAGGAGGCCTAAGGACAAGTTGGACAATTGAGGCCTATACGCCATGTTCAGCTAAGGAATGGGATAGAGGTCTGGGGCCTCAAAAAGGGAGGAGGGTGATTCCTAGGACAATAAGAAGAGATGTTTGGTAATTGTATGTTTGCCCTGCCTTACAGATAAGTCATTCATATAAAAAAAGTTACCTCATGGTAACAGCTCTCTTTCTGAGCCAGGCCCCCTATCTAAATTATTTTAGGTAGTTAAGGGGAGAGGTAATAATTTTTCTTGAATCTCTGGGTCTTGATTGCCTTCAGCTCAAAACAGTCTACCTGCCAAAGTGACACATTTTGGGAAGATTTTTTTCTAAATCCCTTCAAAGCTCAAAAGTCAGTTACAGTTATGCCTATAGCATAAAGATATATGGACTACATCATTTCTCATAGGAAAAACTTATTTACTTCTTCAAGTTGAAGTGGAATTTATTCTTGAGGTACTGGATATGATTTTATATACAATTTTTACCTATGATATTATGAAAATAAATAAAGGGAAACCTCACTAAAATGGAGTCAGGAGGTTTTGGCAGGGGGAGCTCTCACGCCTTCCCACTCCTAGTCACAAGAAGAGATGAACTTGACCTTACACAGAATTGACCTTGCACGTGGATACTATTCCAGCTAGAGGAAGAGAGATACTTTCCTTATCTCCCTCAGTAACAGCTGCACCAATAAAAAGCCACCATTCTTCAAGCTCCCAATTTACTTCAGTGGACTTTTAGTACATAACAGTCTTCCCAACTTATTTCTTTTCTCCTTAAAAAAGCATGCCTCTCGGGGTGCCTAGGTGGCTCAGTCGGTTAAGCACCCAACTTCGGCTCAGGTCGTGATCTCTCGGTTCCCGAGTTCGAGCCCCGCATCAGGCTCTGTGCTGACAGCTCGGAGCCTGAAGCCTGCTTCAGATTTTGCGTCTCCCTCTCCCTCTGGCTCTCCCCTGCTCACGCTCTGTTTCTCTCTGTCTCTCAATAATAAATGAACGTTAAAAAAAAAAAAGCATGCCTCTCCTTTGTTCCTCAGACTTGCCTATGGTTTTGCTGCAGCGTGTTTGTCCCAGATTGCAATTCTCTTTTATTCTTGAATAAATCCACTTTTTGCTGGTAAAAGAACTAGCAGTTTTTATTTTTAAGGTTAACGATATAGTTTTCAGGCAAAACATGTTTGTGTTACAATATTTAACACATTATCTCAAATATCTTATTGATAAAGTAATGTAATCCCTGTTCCCGTTAGTGTTCTTTGTGGTGAGCAGAACAACTCTAGCTCTCTTGGACACAAAGTAAAGATTCACTAGAAGAACTGATGGTAGTCGGGGTAGTACAGGAAAATCTAACTAAGGGACAACTATGTGTCAGAAAGATATGAAATAGGACAGCTCTATGGGCTCAGGTACTAGGAAATAAGGCAGTCTCCTTAAACAACCACCCTCATCCACATGTCTCTTTTTCTTTTTCTTTTCTTTTTAACCAAGCCTCTTGTGTGTGTGTGTGTGTGTGTGTGTGTGTGTGTGTGTGTGTGGTTATTTTCTTTGAAAATCATATTGTTGGGGCGCCTGGGTGGTGCAGTCGGTTAAGCGTCCGACTTCAGCCAGGTCACGATCTCGCGGTCCCTGAGTTCGAGCCCCGCGTCGGGCTCTGGGCTGATGGCTCAGAGCCTGGAGCCTGTTTCTGATTCTGTGTCTCCCTCTCTCTCTGCCCCTCCCCCGTTCATGCTCTGTCTCTCTCTGTCCCAAAAATAAATAAACGTTGAAAAAAAAATTAAAAAAAAAAGAAAGAAAATCATATTGTTGTGGTGGAAAAAAAAATTACTCATCCTTTCTCACTTCTTTGGCTGGCCTAACAATCAAATTAACATAAGACAGATTAACAGAGGAAAACCAAATTTAACTGTGTGTATGGAAGCCCCACATCCATGAGAGGTTCAAAGGCAGGAAGGTCAAATAAGGTATATGTGCCATTCTGAGCTAAAGAATGGGACAGGTACCTGGAGCCTCATAGGAAAAGAGACACATCAAAGGGCCAGAGAAAGAGCAGATGTCTGGTAATTAGATGTTTGCCCAGCTCTTCAGATGTCACTTAGATAAAGTTTACTCTGATAATAACTCTCATTCTGGGAAAGACCCCTAATTTAGATCCATCTAGGTAGTTCAGCGAGGGGGAAACTGTTCTCTTGAGCTTACAGGGTCTCGATTGCCTTCAGCTCAAATTAGTTCACCTGTGAAACTGGCACATTTTGGGGAAACTTACATTTTATTAATTTTTGAGAGAGAGAGAGAGACAGAGTATGAGAGGGGCAGGGGCAGAGAGAGAGGGAGACACAGAATCTGAAGCAGGATCCGGGCTCTGAGCTGTCAGCAAGGAGCCCGACACAGGGCTCGAACTCGTGAACTGCTAGATCATGAGCCAAAGTCAGATGCTTAACCACCTGAGCCACCCGCATGCCACTGGGGAGACTTATTCTGAACCCTTTCAATCAATCATCAGTAAAAAATATAATTTTTTTCACATCATACTAAAAGTGTAATCTTATTTTATTTTAAATTAAGTTCCATTTAAAAGTGGTACCTGGGATAGAAGAGCAAAAGGCACAGTGATGTTAGATTGCACTTAATATAAATAGTGGATAGAAAAGACTATAGAGGAAGAAAAGCAATTTTTCCTCTACCCCTTCAAGATTTTTGGTTGTGACACCCCCCTGTAATCTGTAAAGACAGATTGACAGGAGAAAAACTAAGAGAAATTTAATAACATGCATACCTCCTATACATAGAGGGGACATCCAGAAAAATCCAAAGTCATCCAAACATCACCTTAAATACCATCTTCATGACCAACAGATGAATTAAAAGATGCTCAATATCGCTCATCATCAGGGAGATACAAATCAAAACTACAATGAGATATGACCTCACACCTGCTAAAACTAACAACATAAGAAACAAGTGTTGGTGAGGATGCAGGAAAGGGAAACCGTCTTGCACTGTTGGTGGGAATGCAAACTGGTACAGCCACTCTGGAGAACAGTATTTTTAGCTTTTTGAAGCTAAAAATAGAACTACCCTATGACCAGCAAGTGCACTACTAGGCATTTACCCCAAGGATACAAGGATACAAAAATACTAATTTGAAGGGATACATGCATCCCAATGTTTATAGCAGCATTATCAACAGTAGCCAAATTATGGATAGAGCCCAGATGTCCATCAAGAACCCAGATGTCCATCGACTGATGAATGGATAAAGAGAAGGTGGTATATACACACACACACACACACACACACACACACACACACACACGTTGGAAAATTACTCAGCCATCAAAAAGAATGAGAGCTTACCATTTGCAACAATGTGGACAGAGCTAGAGTATTACATTAAGTGAAATAAGTCAGAGAAAGACAAATACCATGTAATTTCACTCATATGTGGAATTTAAGAAAGAGAACAAATGAACATGGCGGGCGGTGGGGGGGAAGAGAGGCAAACCAAGAAACAGACTCTTAACTATAGAGAACAATCTGATGGTTACTGGAAGGGAGGAGGGTGGAAGGATGGGTCAAATCGGTGATGGGGATGAGGGAGGGCACTTGTGATCCAAGTGTTGAATTACTAAATTCTATACCTGAAACTCGTATTACACTGTATATTAACTAACTAAAATTTAAATAAAAACTTGAAGATAAATAAATAGCATCTTAAGCTAACGACAAAAGAAAGATACTGAGGATGGGGAGAGCCCTTTATGGGAGGTTATCAGGCAAAGCACAGTCAACAAGGGTATGATTGATATGCAGATTTAAGTCCAAATCTTCTCCAGTTTAGGTTTCTAGAGATTTAATTGTCCTCTTCCTGGCATAGATAGGGAAGCACAAATGTCACTTACAAAAAGGCAAGTTCTCTGTTTTCAGAAGTTTTCAGAAATTCTCCCATATCTGCTATCTTTATATATAACAAGTTCAAAATAATCCTTATGCGTAAAAGATATATTTTGGGCAGTATATTCTGCCTCTTTTCAGGAGTAAACACTTCTAATTTTGTCAAGAACAGAGAACTGTCAAACAGGACTCATCAGGCAAATACGTAAAGAAGCAGAATAACCACCTGTGCATGGGAATTTTTTGAGAGAAATGTTCTGTTTGCAAAAGCATTCTTCTTTTTAGGTTTGCTACACAGGAGGCAAATTAAAGGCTTCCTTCGACACTTCTGACTATTCAATATCTGTAACATAAACTAAATCAAAGCAAGGGACTGCTGCTTTGTTTACCATACTCATATGTACCACTTGCAATATCAGTGGCCCTAAAATATTTGAAGTTTATCGTAAAGACAGTTAGAAATTACATTTTTCACCAGCGAAATACACGAGCTCAAGCAATGTGGATTTTAAAGTGAGTTTATGTTAAATTACTTTTATTTGGTTTAGCACATAAGTAGATGTGGCTTCTACTGTGAGACTCTGGTTCTCCCCATAAAAGAGGTAATATTGAAGAGTGAAAAGTGAACACATTTTGGTGTTGGGAAATTGGGTTAAGACTTAACTTTGCTCTGTAATGTTGAACAATTTACTCATTGAATCCATATCTTTCTTTCTGTCTCCTAAAAATGTGAGTATCTGTCTTAACTCTCCAGAAGATACAATACACTCTGTAATTGTGTCATACATTCCAGTGATCACTCTGACAGGTGCAGAGTAAAAAGCCCATTCGGGAATTAAAGCAATGGCAACGATTCTAAAGACATGAGCTAATTTCCACTATAAGGCTGAACTTGAAGGAAATAAAACAAGCACCAATTTTCACTTTGCAAAACTCTCATGCCTATGCCCTGTCTTTCTTATTCATAAAGTGTTAGCATGTAGCCTTAATACATTCATATATGATCATGGTTGCTCTCCTGCCTTAAAGTATTTCTGTTTTGAGAAGTATTTTTGGGAATCAATGTTTAACATTTTATGAGATAAGAAACAATTTAAAATAGTAACAACGCTGACAAGAATTATCAAATTAATAGGTTTGCTCAGCATGTTTTTCCTAAGGAGTGATGAGCTAAAAAATCAAATTATATTTATGTCTGTCTGTACATGGTCTTCACATGAAATGACTTGGAAAAAGGAAATAAACCAAAATATTGGGAAAGTGCCAGAATTTGTGGAGTTTGCCTTTTGTCTTTATGGCCTTTTTACATTTCCAGATTTCCTGTATTACTTTTATCATCAGTAAAGACTTCTACTAGACTAGAACCCAATGTATGAAAGAAAAAGTCTGGATGTTTCTAATGGGATGTTTTGATAAGTTAGTAGGTTTAAAAATACTGCTGAGGGTCTCCTTTTTCCCCATTCCTGGTTTTGCCAAGATTGATTTCTAAAGGTGAAGATAGTAAGAGAAATTCTTTCAAATATAAGTAGATATTAAAAATAAAAATTGGGTGACTAGAAAACAAGGTTTTCTTCCTGTTATTATATTTAGAATATATGTTTGCCTTTAGGTAATCTAATATTGGTATCTTCATCTGGTATTATTTGTTTAGTGATTCAGTTTCATGATTTTTTCCAATTCAGCTTTTTTTTTCTGTGTAACTTCCTTTAATTAATTTTTTTAACGTTTATTTATTTTTGAGACAGAGAGAGACAGAGCATGAACAGGGGAGGGGCAGAGAGAGAGGGAAACACAGAATCTGAAACAGGCTCCAGGCTCTGAGCTGTCAGCACAGAGCCCGACGCGGGGCTAGAACTCACGGACCGCGAGATCATGACCTGAGCCAAAGTCGGACGCTTAACCGACCAAGCCACCCAGGTGCCCCTGTGTAACTTCCTTTAAAGATAGAACATACTTTCAAAATAATGTTAGTTTAAAAACAGTAATGGAGTCTCTCTCTAAAGTACACAGTAACTAATTCTTCCACTGTTCAGGGTTTGAAACAGTCCTTGGAATTAGGCAAAATGGTTTCATTTATACTACAAGGATTCATTGTTACTGATTCTTTAAAAATTCTTTTCAGAGGGCAAGATGTGGCTCTTAGACACACAAAAAGATCAAATGTTTGCAAAGTAACACAAGCTAGATTTTAGATCTAAGAATGCCAATTAATAAACTAACTTTTTTAAAAGTCATCTTCTAGACAATTTGTTCTTCCCATAGAGCCCCTTCCTTCCTTCCTTCCTTCCTTCCTCCCTCCCTCCTCCCTTCCTTCTCTTCTTCCTTCCTTCCTTCTTCCCTCCCTTCCTTCCTTCCTTCCTCCCTCCCTCCCTCCTCCCTTCCTTCTTCCCTTCCTTCCTTCTGTCTTCCCTTCCTTCCTTCCTTCCTCCCTCCCTCCCTCCCTCCCCTCCTCCCTTCCTTCTTCCCTTCCTTCCTTCCTTCCTTCCTCCCTCCCTCCCTTCCTTCTTCCCTTCCTTCCTTCCTTCTTCCCTTCCTCCCTCCCTCCCTCCCTCCTTCCCTCCCTCCCTCCCTCCCTCCTCCCTTCCTTCTTCCCTTCCTTCCTTCCTTCCTTCTTCCCTTCCTTCCTTCCTTCCTTCCTTCCTTCTCTCCCTCCCTCCTTCTTCTCAAAATCAAACAAACCAATATTTAAAGCAGCTGTGTCTCTCTCTATGTAAAAGAGAGACGTGAAATTGCTTGGGTTGGAATGGGGCTACCTTTGGTTCCTGCTTTTCCTATACATGCTAGAAATAAGGATTCTGAAGAATCCTAAGAATTTCTCAATGTCCAATTAGAAAATTCATTTTGTAATCTAAGATTTATCAGGTTCCTAGTGTTACACACATAGTTTGGGGTTTTTTTGTTTGTTTGTTTCTTTGTTTGGTGGGCGTGGCTGGAGGCAGCATCTGAAACAGAGAAGCAGCTAGTCAGGCTGTAACATTTACATTTGCCCCAATTATTAGTTATTCTAAGTTCTCCACATCATTGTAATAGGCCTCAAAAATGCTACTTGGTAAGTTAGCAGTACCTGATAGAATGGGAGTCATGAGCAAAATCTCCTCCTGTTACTCTTACAGCAAGTAGACAAATTAATAAACAATTTAGTTAATTTAAGTACAATCGCTTCTCGGCCTTTTGGCTAAGATCAAGTGTAGTTAATTTAAGTATAAATTCTCATTTCAGGGACACATTTTTGTTGAAACTCTCTGTTAATTTGGCAGTTAACAAACTGGACAATGACTTTTATTGGAAATTCACAGGTATTTAACTACATTTTTAAAAATGCAAAGGCAGGGGCCCCTGGGTGGCTCAGTCGGGTAGGCTTCTGACTTCAGCTCAGGTCATGATCTCACGGTTTGTGAGTTCAAGCCCCGCGTCAGGGTCTGTGCTGACAGCTCAGAGCCTGGAGCCTGTTTCAGATTCTGTGTCTCCCCCTCTCTCTGACCCTCCCCCGTTCATGCTCTGTCTCTCTCTGTCTCAAAAATAAATAAACGTTAAAAAATTTAAAAAAAAATGCAAAGGCTTTGGAACTAGCTTTACCTTGTGGTTGGGAAAGGATGTACTCAAGTATCACTATATTAAATATTATTGTAATTTAAAATATGGTCCCAAAGTAAACAATTTTTGGAGTCACCACATAAGTGAAGGCTCGACAAAAATGGGAATAATTACAGCCACAACCACAATCATAATAAAAACATTCTCTGACTAAAACCTATGAGACTCGTATTCTGTATGGACCCATTTAGTCTCACTCCTTCCTGAAGACTGAGCCAGTGTCATTAGGCTTTATATCCAGAATGATCATGGACTTCATTTAGAAATAAGCTTTTTATTGCAATGTGAAATTTTAAATATTTAAATGTTACAGAGGGCTAGTATAAAGCCCTTCTCTGGAGGAGCCTCTGTGATTTGTAGCATCTGTGGAGATGACAATACTTGTTAATAACTGCCCAACCCTCACTATTCCATCCTAAGAAACAGATCACAGCAGCACATTCTCATTTATTGGACCACCAAAGTGTATTTGTGTTTTGTTTTTTTTTTTAAGATTGGAGTGGTTGAAGGACATGTTTCTTGTTCATAAGGCTAATACTGAGAAGAAGTTGTATTGAAAGTGGCATTGATATGAGGACTACTTTTTTTTAAAATGGACCACTTATGGAAAAAAAATATTGATACTCTTGCTTGAACACGAGCTTTACAAATGAGGGGAAAAAGATCCCTTTTCATGCTATTACTATAGAAGTTTATTATTATTCAGGCCCCAAAATCCAAATATGCTTAACATCAAGGGAAGTGGTTGGTCTGTGTTTTCTGTGCATTCAAGCATCTCAATTATATTCAAAGAGAAAGATAAATGCACCTACTTTATCCATTTCTACCTAAAATGTCTCTTCATATTTTACACCCAGTAATCGGCGTAGCATATGTTCACAGAATACTGCAATAAATGATAAATGTCCACATTATATTCATGATTTTTTTTTTCAATGAGAGTTGATCCCATTTCTAGTTTTGACTGGCTGCATGAGCCCGGTCATTTTTTATATTGAAAATAGACTCTCACTGTTACAAACATTAAATCAACCTTTATTCACATGCAGTTTTATTTGCTTCATAAGACCAGTATAAGCATGATTGAGAGATACCTTCCGCATTTTTTTCACATGAAAAAGTGGGTTTACTATTTAAGGCCCAAGTGCACTTGAGAAAGGGCTTTTGAAAAGCTCTGGGTTTCAAGGCAAAACAATTGGCATTGTCCATTACGCGTGGATAAATGTTTGTACTTTGTAGCAGTTTCCTAGCATTCTCTTTTGAAACAATGCCGAGTCTCCAGATCAACATTGTACTCAACGATGTTTCTATTTTTGTTTTCCTTGATCAGTACCAGGGGAAGAAGACTGTAACAAATCCTTCAGAAAATCTGTTCAGGGTGACAAAGAACTCAAGGGAAAGCTAATCATCTAATGATTTCAAGGCACTTTAAATTCTTGGTACCCAGTTCACTTCTGTGAACCATCGTGCCTGATGAGTGCCTGAAGGGCCAAAACACTGACCACACATTTCTGCTATATTACAAAAAGAAAAGAAAAAGAAAAAGAAAAAAAGCTGTTCACATGTACAAAGCATGTGAGTGGAGAATGACCCCATGCTTTTGCCATAGCTCTGCTCAGAAAACAAGACAAATGAAGCAATGTAAAATGAGTTATAAATGAGTACATGTGCTAGTTTGATTTTTTTAACAGGAAATATTCAAAATAAAAACATGCAATTGTGTTGAATAGGGACATATTTTGAAAAAAATATATATACACAGAATGGGGATTTGGAATTAATATTTAATTTGAAGGAAAGAGATATTAAAATCATTCCATTTTAATGAAATTAAATATGAAAGCATTGAAAATAAAATGTAGTTTTACCTAAAAGCATGCTAACTTAAAGCTGAAATGCCTCAGATAAAAAGTTATCTATGCAAATTTTGTTTTCTTACTTGAACTTTTATTAACGTTGAAAACTGGCATTTGTTGGTTTTCACTGATACGATATTTCAAAAGAGAATTACCAGTTTCGTAGCTTTCTTTTCCTTGAACCAAAATAAAATCCTTTAACAAAAAGTCTTGGTATTGAATCACTAGCAATGAGTAGCTCAAGGCCTTATTTAAAGAACCTCAATAATACCAAAAAGCAGAGAGGATATGAAAGGAAAGAAAATCTGGACTAAGTATGGTCTAAAAAATTAATTTAAGACATTCTTTTTTCCTCTTGCCCTCTCCAACAAAGTAGTAACAGTTGGGAGTCTTTCACACAAAATCAGCCTCAAGCAGTCCATGAAATACAGAGAATGCAGAGACAGAGAACTGAATTTGAAATTGTTTCAAAGTCCTCAATCTATACTGTCTTCAATATGCAAATAGAAAACTTTAAATAGGGATTTAGGGAAGTCCCTAATTAGGACCTAAATAGGAATAAGGTTGTTGGGGAGAAATGGACTCCCATGTAATTTCCCAGACTGAGGACTGAAAACATACTTTAGAATTATGAAATCTAAAATAGTTCACTTTTGAGGCGCCTGTGTGGCTCAGCTGGTTAAGCCTCTGACTTCGGCTCCGGTCATGACCTCAAGGGGTTCGTGGGTTTGAGCCCTGCATGGGGCTCTGTGCTGACAGCTCAGAGCCTGGAACCTGCTTCAGATTCTGTATCTCCCTCTCTCTATGCTCCTCCCCCACTTGCACTCTGTCTCTCTCAAAAAAAAATAAACATTTTAAATTTTTTAAATACATAAATAAAATAGTTTACCTTATATACCAAGGGAAATACTGAATGTATCATTGTGGTAAAAATCATAAATAATTTAATGGAATATCTAATAAAGTGACCGTGAATAAATAATGGTCATTTTTTAAAATGTATGTTTTCATTGAAAAGAATTACAATCTTTAAGTTTACCATTTATCTGGACAAAGGAATTATATTAATGGCTTGCACTTTATATGGTACTAAAGCTATATACTTTATATGTAAAAACATGTAATAAAAATAAATAAATATGGGCTACAAATAAATACAAATGTAATATATCCTCTCCAAACCTTGTCCTCGGACACCACACACAATGTATGTGTGTA
The DNA here is from genome assembly GCF_022837055.1 of Prionailurus viverrinus. Taxonomy (NCBI): domain Eukaryota; kingdom Metazoa; phylum Chordata; class Mammalia; order Carnivora; family Felidae; genus Prionailurus; species Prionailurus viverrinus. The sequence goes on along the minus strand of NC_062567.1, from coordinate 110,010,537 downwards.
TGCGTGTATGTATGTATTCAGTGGCTCTGATCCACTCAGAATGAAACTAACTCCTATGACAGCCTCCAAACCCCACCCAATCTGTCTCACTGCTTTCACCCTGCCTATTGTGCCCTCAGCACATTGACTTCCTTGCTATTCCTTGAACACAGCAGGTCCCCAGCAGCTCAGGCTCTCCTCCTTACATGGCCTCTGCCTGCATGGCTCTTTCCCCAGACGATCACAAGGCTCACTTTGTTCTGTTTACTCACATCAGTTCTTGGATTAAATATCATCTTCTTATGAAGCATCTTTTTTTAAATTGTAACCCCATAACCTCATGCATCTCCTTCCTACGCCCTGATTTGTTTTTCTCCATCACTTACCATCATGTTCCATTCCGTGCATTTTAATAACTTACTATTTGTTGTCTGTCTTCCCTTACTTACCAAAATGCACACTCCACAAGGAAGGTATTATTATGTGCTTAATTTCTCCTTTATCCTCAGTGCTCCACAGAATGACCAGAATATTTTGATCAATAAGTATTTTGGAAAATAGTGAATGCAAAATAATTCACTTTACTACAATATGGGCCAACTGTTGCTTCTTTCATTAGAAAATGTTGAATTAATGGCAGCCATACGTATTCACTCAAATAGAATTCTCAAAACACATGAAAATATAGCCACACACATTTTAAGTAGGGGAAACACTAGCATACGGATTAATGACATGGATTTTGGATTTTATAAACTAGGTTCAAATCTGGTTCTGGCTCTATATCATCTGGCAGTTCATGTAAACTCTCTAAGCCTCGATTTGCTCAAATGCAAAACGGGTGTCAAAATCTCATATGATTAATAGGAGGGTTAAATGAAGCAGATCATTTGACTGTAATCATTATTTATTATCTAATTATATTATAATTTTATGTTTAGCTTTAATGTTATTATTGTAAGACTCTTATGACTGGGATCTTGTGTCTCTAGATGGGGACTGAGACTGTGAATACTTAAGTTAGAGCAAACTTGGCTGATCCAAGAGAAACTCAACCTGGAACAGCCCATTAACTTCTCTAACCTTTTGAACAATCATCTCCACTGGAAAAAACAACGTTACACACTAATTTTAATTCTGTTACTGCTAAGAGACCATGAGATAAAAGGAGGGTTCAGAAATAAAGGATCATTTCAATTTCATGACTTTTTATTAAAGAGAGAGACAACATGTGGGCAAGAGGGGCAAGGGGAGAGAGAGACAATCTTAAGCAGGCCCCACGCTCAGCACGGAGCTGACACGGGGCTCAATCCCACAACCCTGGGATCATGACCTGAGCCAAAATCAAGGGTCAGGCGCTAAACTGACTAAGCCACCTAGCCACCCCATTATAATGACTTTTTAAATGAATGCTTCTGAAAACACGTCGTCCAATATAGCCCCAAGGAAACAGACTCCTCATTCATACTAATGTATACGAACTACTTAATTACCAGGTAAAGTTTGAAAAAAAAATCTCGTTTGCATTTGTTGGTTCTTCCTTTGTAATTGCTTTGTTTGTCACTGAGTGTAATGGTTCTAAGGTTTACCGAATAGATCCTGGGACTCAATTCTTTTTAGCTTTATTGATGTATAATTGACAAATAAAATTGTAACATATTTAAAGCGTGCAATGTGATTATTTGAGACACACACACATTGTGAAAAGATATTGCCCCTTGGAGTTAGTTCACATACCCATCACCTCACATATTTACTCTGTGTGTGTGTGTGTGTGTGTGTGTGTGTGTGTGGAAGAGAGAGAATACTTAATTTCTACACTTAGGAAATTTCAATTATACAACATAGTGTTACCAACTATAGTCTCCATGTTATAAATTGGATCACCATCTTATTCATCTTATAACAAAGTTTGTACCCTATTGTCAGAGGAGGTGATCAAGAGCATGTTTTAACTGGTTGACTCAAGAACTAGAGGCAGGCAACTCTTCTGTCCTTGAAATGGACATTCTTCTCACGGTTTCTATGGTGGAAGCCATGTCAAGAACATAGCCTTCAGAGAGCAAATGTGTTGAGACTACTTGGACAATACATGTGATCGAATCCAACTAAAGCCTCTATATAGAGGAAGATTCTGGCAGGTAGGTGCAGAGATCTTATCCTGAGGTCACCCAAGACAAGACTCAGGTATATATGAGTTCCTTTACTCTTTAAACCTGCCACCTAACAATTCAAAGAGTTCTGCCTCTTTGATCTCTCCTTGCCTTTTGTGTGTGAGAGCCATTTTCAAATTTTGCCTGGAGAACTTCTTGAGGCTGCAAACCACCTTTTGCCAGCTTCTCCCTATTTCTCCCAATTCCCAGCCCCTGGCAAACACTTTTCGATTTTTTGTTTCTATGAGCAACTTTTTCTTTTTCTTTTTTTGTTTAAGCTTTTGCATATAAGTGATACCACGCATATATCGGTCTTTCTCTGTCTAGTTTATTTTTCTTAAAATTTTACCCTCTAGGCTAATCCAGGAATCTCAAATGATAGAATTTCCTTATTTTTTAAGATTGAATAATGCTTTGTAGTTTTGATCCATTCATCCATTGATGGGTACTTAAGCTGTTTTCATACCACGGCTGTTGTAATGTTGCAATGAACATGGGAATATAGGTATCTTTTTGAGATAGATAATAGTTTCTTTTGATATTCTGTTAAACTAAGATTTCCTTACCTTTTTCCTGTGCCTTAAAATATTAACCTTAAATTAAGCAGGATGACCACATTTATCAATTTATTTAATCAAGAATCTCTGGAAAGAATCAAGGGTTTCCCTGATTTATATACTAGACTCAAATGTATTACAGAAAGCCAACATATTGTTTCATTTAAATAATTTTCTCCTGAAAATATCAATAATAGAAAGACTGAACATAAAAAAAATGACACAATCAAATCTTATATTGATTTGGGAACTTCCTTGACCTACCTGTAGATCCTGAGAGATGGTTTCATTGAAGCTGGAAATCTTATTTTCCTCTAATTTCATTTTATCAGTGAGTCATGCCTGAGACAGCATTCGTGACACAAATCAAACTATTAAGAATAAGCAACACATCATCCCTTAGCATATGGAAGAATTCAAAGTCAAACATTTTACCAGAGTATTTTAGAGTGTAGCAATGTTTAACTCATGTAGTCCTCTAGAATTCACAAATTGATTCACTTTCTTTTATCTCCCAAACAAAAATGGGCTTTTCTTATTTCAACTTCCCTTTACTTCTGAAGCAAGATGTGGCTAACTTGATACATTATTTCCCTTATCTCAGTTCAAAATGAGATAGTCCTACTAATGAAATTATTCATGTCTGTCCTTTTTCACCAGTGGATCATACTTTACTGCAAGGGTTTATGGACTGTGGCCCTCATTTACATATTATAGTCTATGAATAAGTATTTCCACCACTTCAATTTCCCTTCAATTCTATTTTCAGACATAGAGCTTCTCAGTTTAGTTCTACTATAAAAGATTCATTAGACACTTATGTGCTAGGTACTGTATTACATACAGAGACAGCAATCAGGAAATTTTATAAATCCCATATACATATTTATAACATCTTCATTGCCCATAGGATCTGAGGTATGGTACAAAGTTTATATATAATATAAAAGGATAAAAGAATCTTTTAAATTCTCTTTGAAGTACTATAAATATAAAAATAATTTTAAACTCACATCTTTGAGATAGAAAGTTTTTAAACTCTCTATCTTTGAGATAGAAAGTAGAAAAATGCAGCTAAAAAATTCATAATGCCCTCAAGATTTTTAAGGATTACAGCTTTTCTAAATATTGGGGCTAAACCCATGAAAAAATTTCTTTACTTAGCTGTCTTGATTACAAAAAATTAATATATCCATTTTCATGAATACTTTATTAACATTTGGGATTTTCATACATATTAGACATTTGAGAGTTATGGTTTGTTTTCAGGATGAGTGCTTGGAGGGTTAATATTCTGTTCCTTTATTATTAATATTAATATTGTTATTATTGTTATTATTATTATTATTATTCTGTATTTCTAATTAAGAGCATATCCATGAGCTTTAGTATTTGGTCAGACATTGGGTTGAGTTAATGGTGTTTGATAAAATAAAGGCACGATTGATGGTCTCACTCATATCTTCATGGAGGTGGGGTTGCAAAGATAAGCAAGGCCACAGTGAAATGGGAGAAAAATATAATTCAATACAATAGTACCTTACTACAACCATACCTGAAAAGAATACCTCCAGAGTAGATTTATTTCTTGAACAACCATCACTAAATACCTCCTGTGTATCAGGCACAGAGGATGCAAAGACGAAATAAAACACTCACTGCTTCCAGAAAACACGGCATTATGGTCCCTCTTGAAAGCCTCTGCTCCCAGCAGCTATCCCAGGAAAAACAGAACAGAGAAATATGACTCATAACGACTCCCGCAAGGGGTGATTTTTCTCCAGCAACTTTTACAAAGAAAAGTAAAATCAAAATTCATGTGGGCTGACTTTATTCTATTTTAATTAAAAAAAACTGTCATAAACAATTTTTTAAATCATTATTGCTTGTCTACAATGATATTGACATTATAGAAATAGATCTCCTAATCATCAAAGAATATCTCTGGCTCAAGAAATCTGAAATTATAGTGAATTAATGACTTGGAATGCCACTTCCGTAAGCTCACTGACTATTGACTTAATTGTTGAGTGACAAAAGTAGTAGTAGGTACTGTATATGTAATTAAAAAAAAGCTTTGATAAATGAAGCATTTATTTATTCTCATGAACAAAAAATACTTTCCTCTGTAAGGAAAAATCTCATTAGTACTTCAAAGATAATAAACTAGTAACTTGATCAAATTGTCCCTGGAAGATAAAAGTGTCAAATATACATTCGCTATTCATCTGTGAACACCTCTGTTTTCTCCCTTTGAAAAAACAGATTCTCATAATTTTCACTGACAGGGACTAAAAACAGAACACTGTGAAAAGCACCATTCACTTAATGAGTTTTTTCTTATTGGAAACTCCAGTGTCTCAGAGTTGTGCTGACGTTTGTGCTTTTTGATTTAATGCGGCAGCTTTGTCTTTTGGGAAACTTGCTCTGACACAGAACCACTTTATATTTGCCTAATTAGAATTCAGAAGGCATCGAGAGGTTGGAGATCCCTTCCACTGCTTGCCAAAGTCCCCCTTTCATGGCTATAATTCAAATTCTTTAATTCAGTGAAAATTTTAGTGAAAAATCTTCCAGATCAGACAAGTCATGACATAGCAACCAAGAGCACACCATTTTGAAACTTAAAGTGTTGCCAAAATTATATGCAACACTTTAAGTTATCACCACATAAAATTGGCTTAGGATTAGAATTTCAAATAGATGTTCACTTGAACCTCTTACAGAAAGACTATCTGTCTTTCCTACTGGAACCCCTGAAGAATCATTAAAGATAAAAATTGCCTAGTCTTTTAAAATAATTTGTGATAAAAGGCACATCTATATCAGTATATTCAGGTTCCCTGTTGGATGCCACTTTGTCTAGGCTTTTATTTTCCTCACCCCTCCATTGGTACTGTTCCTGGATCACACCCAAGACATCTGCTCAGCTGTGCTCTAGTCTTTAAATATGATGATGCAGCGATTAGTGGGCCAGAATGCTTAGTGCTGGGACTGGTCTCTATAATATGGTCCAGGGTGGCTTACCCTGGCGCTTCTGCTCATTTGCTAAGCAGATGGTCAGGGCTGGGGGCACATCTGTGACCATGAAAGAAATGTGTTTTCAGTGCAACCCCAACTGACCTGAATAGAGAATGAACTCCTATTTCTCGCCTTGATTAGCTCTTACTTTAACAAAACAAGATAATTGGTCCAGGTGCTAAGTCAATAAATTGAGGAAATACTAATTATGCCCAAGAAGAAAATAATCAGGTCCAGGATAGTATTTTGTTGTGGCAATATTTATTCAGGTCAACATCTTAGAAAGAAAAAGCTAAACATTTAAAAAGTAAAGGACAAAAGACAAGTCAGGTCATACAAAGAGGACTTAGCTGCTTTAGGTAGTTATGTGCAACAGTGAAGAGAGAAGGAGAGACGCTGGTTGGAAGTCTAGAAGAAGCTCTACATTGAAATATTAAATCTAGATAGTCACCATAACCTTAATGTTGAACATTGTCCTGAGTGCATACACACATTATTCAATTTAATTCTCACAGTATTCTCCAAACCAGATATCTCTATCCACATTTTACAGGCTGAGGAATCTGGGATTCAGAGAAGTTGACTCTTTCAAGATAACAACTATCACCTAAAACCAACATTCTTAAAAACTGAAAAGAGTATGAAAGAAAGAGAGGTAAAGTAAAGCCAACAGTTTAAGAAGAATAGTATCATTAAGTGCCAACATTGTAAAAGAATTGAAAAAGAAAAGGCAGGAAGGCATGAGAGTATATAATAAAAAAAAAGTTGCCAAAGATATGAGGTGGGTTTGGAACAGGTGGACCTGTTAACATTTACATTTATTTACGTGTCTACACACAAGAGTGACATGTTGGTGTTGATGTCTCTGGGTGAAAATGTGTAGGGCATCTTCTGAATGAAGGGAATGTATGCTAAAGCAGCAGGTTCTGAAATAAATGACAGTAAGGGAGGAGTTTAGGTGGATAATAACAATAAAAGCAACAGGAGGTAAAGCCTCGAGATGTTGGAGAAGAATAGCCTGATTAGGGTCAAACTATTGTTGAGATTTGGACACTAAATATTTCAGTTTGGGTAAAAGGTAGAAAATGGATGTTCGCACCAGAAATATTTATATACAGATAAATCTGAAGATGCTAATACATTTCATAATTTAGGCTAAATTAATGTCATATATGTCCACATAAATAATGCACATACCTATATGTATATGTATATAACATTATTTTATCTATTATATGAGATATATAATACATATACATAGCTATAATGTAAAATTATCTATCTTATAATAAGCATACATATAAAGTTAACAGTTATATGTCATTCATATATAATTATTAACCATATTATAGGTATTCATATATATATAGTTTTAGATATTGTATATTGTGTATATTATGTGATATGATTACCCATTGTAGTTAACAGTTTCTGTGTTCTCCTTATCATCTTTTTAGGAGATCAAAGAGGAAAATTATTATATTTCTTGCCTTTAATTACTCAATGAAAATAGGACTGTATTATTATGCTATTACCATCTGTCTTTCCTACTAGACAGATCCACATGATCTGGAACTCTATATTTTTATGCCCTGTTGATCTCCCACACCTAGCACTGAGGTGTGAATATTATTGAATCTGTAATTTAAAAAAAAATACCAAACTATTAAATTCCAAAAACTAAAGGATGGGAGAAGCATGATAACAAAATAGTGTCAATTCCTGCATAACAGTTATGCAGGAACTAATAAAGCAATAATTTATTGGAAGAAATCTGGTATCAGTGAAAGGGGAAAAAAAACCACAGAAACTTGGAATAGCTAGTTGAAAATTTGAAATAAAATTTAAAATAACACAGACTTTTTAAATTAAAATTAGGACATCATGGATGAACTTCTATGTAAAACATGTTAGAGATTTTTTTGAAATAAAGGTCTAAAGCTATACATTGTATTTCATCACATGGATGGCCAGGAATATTTTGCTAATCCAGGCTATTCTTTTTTGAAAAGTTTGTTTGTCGAGAACTACCAGAATAGCAATGCTTTCATATTTGGAAGTCTCTATCTCATAAATAAACCACATATAGGAAGTTTAACTGGCAGTGATGCACATAGACACTAATGGGAAAACCTTAAATCCTGGCTATTTAAGAACAAGCCAGATGAAGGCAAGAGGTCATTCAGCTATTATGACTTAATTGGACATGGCTAACTCCATTGCCATGTGTTTTACTATCCCATTCTTGGATCATTCTCACTGCTTTCTTCGCCCACTTGTTATGATACATGATGCATAATACAAAATAGCTCCTGGCCCATTTTTTTAAATGGTGGGAAAATATTTATTATTATTATTATTATTATTATTATTATTTTGCTGTTTACTTTATGATTCTTCTATAGGAACAACTCTGTTCTGATATCTTCAATTTTGTCACTTTCTTTTGACATGTCTTGTCGTCAGATGGCCCAATATGTTGTTACTTGAGATTTAAGTTTTCTGATATGAATTCAGTATTTTTCCTCATCATCAACTTGACAGCTTTTCTCTTATACCTTTCTTCTTGTTCTTCCTCTTTAGCTCTGGGAAGAAGAGAGTTCTCATTCATCTTATATTTTCTTTCCATTTCTCTCTGATTTTCTTTAGATCTCAGTACCAATTATAAACCCCCATCCTAGCCCAAATGTTCTTCTACTAACTACAAATTTTGTTTCAGCTTCTCTTTTTCTCTCTTTGAATTCAATTTCCCAAGATGTATCATCTGTTATCTCTATGTCTCCACGTCTTCTTTGTTCCTGCCTAGGGATTGGCTTTAGTGCAGACGAAAGGGTATAAGGAATTTACTAGCTGGAGAAGACTAGCATAATACCACCTTGGGGGAATCCCCCACCTGTTGTCCAGATGCTTGCTGGAAACTTTGGTCTTTGTATCATCTTTAGCCTCAATCTTCGAGCCTCCTTATGCAACAATACTCTGATCTATCAACAACTGGCTCAAGATCCCAGGTCTATGTCAACAATGACTCGTACCATTTCTGTGGCCCTAACCCATTGTGTTACCTCATCTTTTTTCTGCTTTCCTAACTTTTAAAAATCATCTTGAACTCTCACACTCAAATTCAATTTACCTCAAAATACTTTTGGTATTCCCACACTAATGCTAGGGTCTGTGGCAGGGACTTGAGAATACCAACTTGAAAAATTATCCATATCTCTTCAAGGATTGATGCTTTTGTTTCCTCTCCACTCTCCCACTGCCTTAACTATCTGCCAACTGGCTTCCATCAACACTGCTCTTCTGAAATTTTTCTCTCTAAGGTTGCCAATGGTTTCCTTGATCCAAAATTAAATAGGTTTTTTTTTATTTAATATTCTGTTTGTTCTCTCTAGGGTTGCCAATGATTTCCTTGTTCCAAAATTAGGGTTTTTTTTAAATTTAATATTCTCTTTCCCCTTGACTTTTCTCCTATTATTGGTTTTATTGAGCATCCGTTGGCAACTGCCTCATCTTGTCTCTTATAATGCTTTGCTTATACTCCAGCCGCTACAACTGCTTCATTTTATTTTCCTTGATATTATTTTAATGGACCGCCTAATCAAGTTTGCCTAATATTGGATCCTGATTTTCTATTTTTACTTTGCACTGTCTCCCAAAAACAAACTACAACAACAAAAAATCTAACTTCAAGACTTAAACTAATGAGGAGCTATATTTTATTCATCTTGTTTCATTCATTTATTAAGCATCTTTTTTTATCTCTAAATCTGATGTTTTACCTAAACTTTGTACCTAAAAAGTGAGGAAGTAGATTAAATCTTTAAATAATGATGAACTTTAAAAATTCAATGGCAGTGTAATAGCAAATCCAAGTTGTCTTTCAAGTTCCACATTTACATTTATAGTTGCTTACTTAACTTCAGCATTTCTACCTCCACTAAAATGTTCCAGCACAAAATGCTCTTCATGTTAACACGTCTGTAGAATAGGGAATTGTTTTGCTCCTTTAATTCTGCCACTTTTTCATATATCTACATTTGTATTATTAATGCCTTGAATTCAAAAAGAAGATAAATGATAAGCCCAGTCTTTTTTTGAAATAGTGCTTTTGCTCCAGAATTTAGACCTAGGATCCTGGAATAATTTTTGAGTTTCCTCTTCCTTACTTTCTAGATGAAAGGAGTTGCCAAATCCTCTTTGTTCACCTTTAGTAATAAAAGCAATCATGAATAACAGGTGCCTGGGTGGTTCAGTCAGTCAAGTGTCCCACTTTTGATCTTAGCTCAGGTCTTGATCTCAGGGTCGTGAGTTCAAGCCTGGCTTTGGGCTCCACAGTAGGTCTGGAGCCTACTTAAAAAAAAAAAAAGGCAATCATGAATAATACCTGATATTAGAATATAGCTCGGAAGTTCACATTGCTTCCTCCCACATATTATCTCATGTGAGATAGAAGAAATAGATATGCAGGAAATAATAGTATTATCTCACAAAATGAGTTTGGTGTAATTGTCCCATTTACCATTTGGTATGCTGAGACTGAGCTAAATGATTCATAATTTAGGATTTATACTAACTCTATTATGCCCTATGACACTAGTTCATGATATTCAGTGACTCTCAAGCTTTTGTTTTCCTTCCTATATTTGCTAATTATATATAGTTTAGGTCTTATTATCTCCAACCTAAATTAGTAGAAGAGTTTATTTTGTTTCACTATACCTTGGCTATTTCTACTATTCATTCTGCTCGTTGTTATCATTCTTTGTTACATTCACATTCCATTTAAAATAGTTTTTTTTCTTCTGATTTTAAAACAAATAGATTTTCAAACTCCTGAAGATGTTTTATTTGTTGTCCTCTGGCATTTACTATTGTGGAATAAAAATTTGAGGCTCTTTTAAATTTTGTTTCTTTGAAGGTTCGTTTGGTGTTTGAGTTTTTGTTTGTTTTGCTAATTGTATGTTTGTAGAGATTCATCTACATTTGCTTGTGCCTATGTCTCATCATTGGACTGTTTAGATTTATGTTTTCAATTACACGTTGTGTTTGTTTATATTTTATTTATCTTCTCTTCTTCCCAAACTCATGTAACAAGTATTTTGCATTTGTTTCCATTTTGCTAATCAGGGTTTTTTTTTTTTCATTTTAATTCGTGAAAAAAGGGATAAAAAGGAAATGAGGCAAAATAATCTGAAGATTAATCAATTAAAATTTCACTTTAGAAAATCAGAGAAGGGGTGCCAGAGTGGCTCATTTGGATAAGCATCCAACTCAATATCAGCTCAGGTCATGATCTCTCAGTTGTGAGATCTAGCCCCAACTGGGCTCCAAGCTGGGCTTGGAGCTTCCCTGGGATTCTTTCTCACCCTGTCTCTCTGGCCTTCCCCACTTGTTCTCGTTCACTCTCCCTCTCTCAAAATTGATAAATAAACTTAAAAAATAAAAATAAAAAATCAGAAGAAAATCATAGTAACCGTAAAGTAAAAGAAATGACATAATACCATTTTGAACAGAATATCATGACATAGAAAGAAAAAAATGGAATAGAGAGCTTCAACGAAGCCAAAAGTTGTTTCTTTGAAAAGATGAATAAGTCAGCAAACTTTTGGCAAGACTAAAAAGACTTAAAATCACCCTAAATTTTAGGAAACAGATAAATCTCTTCAGAGTGATTTAAATACTGCATTGGTTTTTACTAGATAATGCCTATATTATTTCTATTCCTAAGATGGAAACATTTAACACCTGCTTCTGCTTAATAAAATGTAAATATACTACTGGGTCTAAATTTTTTCTGCACTTAAGGATACATTTGAGACTAACAATATGGAAGCTAAATATTGTAGAATAAAATTTGCCAAATAAAGAAAAAATATCTTTCAGATTCTTCTCTTAAGGCATTTTAAATTTAAAATTGTCTAGAGGGGGGCGCCTGGGTGGCGCAGTCGGTTGGGCGTCCGACTTCAGCCAGGTCACGATCTCGCGGTCCGTGAGTTCGAGCCCCACGTCAGGCTCTGGGCTGATGGCTCAGAGCCTGGAGGCTGTTTCCGATTCTGTGTCTCCCTCTCTCTCTGCCCCTCCCCCGTCCATGCTCTGTCTCTCTCTGTCCCAAAAATAAATAAACGTTGAAAAAAAAAATTAAAAAAAATTGTCTAGAGGAAAATGCACTATTTTGACTTATTTAGGAGATACAAAATTTCAGCTCAGTAAACCTTTGTTGAGTGTACCAGATGTAGTGAAACCCTTGAAAGCCCTCTCAAGCTCCAGAAGAGAGGTGCCTGGTCAGACTTCAGGAAAGATGTGAAAACACAAGATATATATACAAAGAAAGATCCATATGAGAATTCTATGAGTCAAAAAATTAAGAACTACAGCAAGAGAAAACTTTATAGATGAAGATGTTATGTGTGTGTGCATGCATGTGTATGTATCAGCGTGTATGTGTGTGTGGATTAGCGAGGTAAAAAAAGTGACCATGTATTAGCACATGCAAAGGATGCTGGTATTTGTAAATTCTCAACTCCCAAATGAAAAAAAATATATATATATATACACACACACACATATACATATACATATATACATATGTACATATATGTACATATATATGTATATATGTACATATATATGTATATATACATGTATATATACATATATGTACATATATGTACATATGTGTGTATATATGTACATATGTATATATGTGTATATATAATATATGTATGTGTATGTGTGTATTAGTGGTTACTTCATCTCACCAACCATATATATATATATATATATATATATATGACTATATATATATATGACTATATATATATATATATATGACTATCAACCATTTATATATGATACCATATATATACACCCTAGTTTTCTTCTGTGCCATCTCTGGCACACTTTCTAATGGATTTCATTTAATTAAATTTGGAATATTCATGGAGAAACTTTCTAATAAATTTCTTATTTTCACTGTTGACAGGGGCAAACACAGTCGTTTGCATGTTTACTGTTCATCACAACACATGAGACATCATTTTCATGCATCATGAAAGAAGTTAAGTGGGGGCGTCTGGGTGGCTCAGTTGGTTAGGCGTCCAACTGCGGCTCAGGTCACAATCTCCAGTTACATGAGTTCGAGTCCCGCATCGGGCTCTGTGCTCACAGCTCAGAGCCTGAGCCTGTTTCGGATTCTGTGTCTCCCTCTCTCTCTGCCCGCCCTCCACTCGCACTCTGTCTCTCTCTCTCAAAAATAAGTAAACATTAAAAAAAAGGAAGTTAAGTGAAAAATGTCTCACATTTATGAGCAGTGGGGTCCAAATTTCAGTTGTCCTAGCACCAATGAAATTTGTAACTTTGAGCAATACCACCTTCTGTACTAGGGTGGGGGATATCCTACTTATATGAAGACTCCTACTCTACAAAAACAACACAGCATGTTTATTTTACCGAGGTTCTACTCCAGTCTTTTCATACTAACAAAGGGGGATTAGATCCTGTATGAGAGAAGTGACTTTTGCTAAAGCTGGTATCTTTATCGCACACATGTGTGTATGCATGTGTCACAGAGAGATTGAAAAAGACATGGTTGTAAAACGTGTTACCCCTAGTTTATTAACATTGGGTAATGAGCTTGGGTAATGAATTTAAATGATATTTCAATGCTATTGAAGCACTATCTTCTTTACTACTAATTTTCTTTAAAAGTTATACTTTTGCCATATTGAGTCAGAGATTGCTAATTCCATGAAGAGGGGAAAAGAAAAATAAAAGAGGCTTTGGGATGGTATATTCAAGGAATCCTAAAATTATGATGGTCCACTATTCCTTTTATTTCATAAACCATATGTTCTGCTTCCTATTTAGGGGAGATATAACACAGATGCATCTGGAAGGCTTTTACTGCCCTTAATTTTTTTTTAAATCCCTGTCCTAAATAAAGCTTAGGTATTAGAAGTGGTATAGAAATGTACAAGCACGCTTTGTGACTAGGACTAGTCCTAACATTTCAATGTAAAAGGCATTGGTTTTATATTTTATATCCAATTTACTCAGCATAAATGAGTTTTGGAACCTGAGTATTATGTGGAGCTCAATTAAATAAGCTAGCAAATATAGACACTCATTTCTTAAATCAAGACATTTAGTATTTAAAAAAACAAAACAAAACAAAGGTAGCACTCATTTTAATACCCCAAATCAGAAATGAAATATTTGGAAACAGGAAAATGTGTTTGAGAACTAAATCTGTAATAAATCTTGCTTACTTGTTTAATGAAGAAGTGCTTCAATAAGAAAGCACATTGGATATCATGACTGAACCATGACCCAGATATGTGAGGTTGACTTTTAAATGCCTCCAGTTGTCCCTAATTAATACACATCCTTCACCTTGAAATCAAAAACAAGTATAGCATCAAGGGATTTCATTAGTGTTAAGAAGTTTAAACATAGCATCATTAAATGGTATCTGAGGAAAATCTAGTCCGAATGGCATTTACTTTAAAAAACTAGGAAAACCAAATAGTTATATATATATTTCATTTCATCAAGAAGATATCAAGTACATATACGAAGATATCGAGCCATATATGAAGAACATCACGGAAGTTTTTACAGTGCAGAAATAAAGATTCTTAATGTCAGCTTCTTCCATAAACAAAAAGATTTTTATACAGCTAATTAATGTTCTAACATCAATTTTATAATTAAAGTCAAGTTTAAGACAATCTAACTTCAACATTTGCTGTAAAAAATGTGTTGGAACATTGTTCCCCAGAAACTTTAAAAATAATATCCTATTTCATATTTAATATGGGTCACCACTGGTAAGTAAAATATGCTTATGCCTCAGAGTATATGGAATATTCCACAGCTTCCAAAAGAATAGTGGGATTTCAGTAGCCACTAACCACATGTGGATATTTACTTTAATTTTTTAAATTTTTTAGGTCTGTTTATTTATTTTGAGAGAGAGAGAGTGAGCGAGCAGGTGAAGGGCAGAGGGAGAGAGAGAGAGAATTCCAACCAGGTTTCACACTGTCAGCACACAGCCAGACATGGGGCTCAAACTCACGAACTAGGGAGGTCAAGAGTCGGATGCTTAATCGACAGAGCCACCCAGGCGCCCCACCACATGTGGATATTTAAATTTTATTTTAATTAAAATTAAATATAATTTGGGGCACCTGGGTGACTCAGTCGGTTAAGCGTCCAACTTTGGCTCAGGTCATGATATCGCGGCTCATGAGTTCAAGCTCCATGTCTAGTTCTGTGCTGACAGCTCAGAGCCTGGAGCCTGCTTCAGATTCTGTGTCCCCACTCATACTCTGTCTCTGTCTCCGTCTCTCTCTCTCAGAAATAAATAAATATTAAAAATAAGTAAAAAAATAACTTTAAATACAATTTTAAAATTAAGTCCCTTAGTTCCTCACATTTCAAGTACTCATTACACACATATGGCTAGGGGTTGCTGTACTGGACATCACAGATACAGAACATTAGCACATGACAAAAAGTTCTACTGGAAAAGGATGCAGAGTCCAGAGAAAGATTTCAAGAATAGGCATACAGAGCTTTAGTGTTAAAAATGGTAGAATGTTTTTTTTTTTTTAAATGGCAGAATTATTTAGTTTGGAAAGAAGAAAAAGGCTTGGCCTTATAACGGTCTTTGAATGACAGAAAGGTACAAAGAGACACAGCCAGCTGTTTTTCATATACTGGGTTGAGACAGGAGGGATCAATTTAGAATATAGAGAAGGAATTTAAAACAGAAGGAGTGAGGGTTATTTAAAAAGTGAATGATTTACAGGAATCTTCCCATTCATGGCTTTCTATGAAAAAGCCACGTAGCTAGTGAAATCTGTGAATATTTATCATTGATAATTAAGGGAAACGCCTAGATCTCCTTTCTAAACTCAGAGGAGTCAAAAAATCAATCAATCAATCAATCAATCAATCAATATTTATTGGGTAGATACTATATTGGGCACTGTACAAGAGATAAAGTATACAACAGGAACACTAAACACAATTTACCTAATCCCTCCCCTTGCAGTATCACATTCCAGGAATGAGGAAGATAAGGAATATATAAATACCCAAATAAAATAGTTTCAGGTAATAAAAGGGTCATAAAAAAGATAACATCACATAAAATGGAGAATATGATGGTGGGTAGTACATGAATTTGAGAAGTCAAAGGAAGGTCCCTCTGAAGAGTTGATATTTGTGTTGAGATCCACCATGTCTGGAGAATAATGAAGAAGGGGAAGAGTACTGAGTATCGGAGAAATATTCAGGGGCCATCTCATATAGGTGCTGTGGGCCATGATAGGAAGCTTATATTAATCTGGTTGCAATAGGAAGACAATGAATGATTTAATGAGATCACCCTGGCTCTTTTTGACAACTGGGACATACAGCCAGGAACAGTCGGGTGAGCAGTCAGTGAAAGATAACATGACTGGATCACAGATTTATCAGTAGAGATGCCAATGAAATGTCAGATTTAATATTTTGAGGTAGAATGGAATCCATTAATGGGTTGGAAGTAGTGAGTAAGATTTAAAAAAAAAGAGGAAGTAAAGGATTATTCTTAGTGTTTGACGTGAGCAAAGGACAAAGGGCTGAATAATGGAGGACCTTACTGAATTAGTGGAGACTTTGTGTGGGGACATATTTGTGCAAAGTCCCTGCGAAGTGTGAAGTACCTTTTAGACATTAAAGTTGACATGTGAAACAGACATTTGGATATAGGAATCTGTGAATCTGGGGAGGGTCCACCAGAAAAAAATAAGGATTTAGAAAATTTGAACATTTTTGTTAAATATCTTGATCTGACATTATTAGAATATGACTGCAAAATACGTAAACATTGAATGTGCATATTCCCCATGGTAAACTATCTGCTTGGCTATAAAGTACTTCTAACTCAAGACTAAAATCTTATAAATTCTGATCTAAAACTATCATAGAATTAAATTAGAATTGATTGACAGTAAAATATCTAGAAAATATGCAAATATTTGGCAATTAAATACATTCTTGTAAGTAAATCAAGAATTTTTAAAGAATCACCAAAAAGTAGGAAAATATTTTCACCGAATAATAATGAAAACAAGCACATTAAAATTTACTGGATACAGCAAAATCACTTCTTAGAAGTTTATACTTTTAAATGCCTATATGAAGAAAAGAAAATAACAAAAATAACGAGTCTTAGTTTTTTAAGAAGCAAAGAAAGGAACAGAAAATTAATCCCAGAGTAAAGTTATTAAAAAAACAGTATAAAAGCAGAAAGCAATGAACTAAATAACAATAGACAAAAATTTTAAAAGCCAAAATTTGGTTCCACTTAAAGGTTAATAAATTTGCCAGATTTACCTACAAAAAATAAGAAGATACCAATTACCAAACTGGAATAAAGACAGAAATAAATGAACTAAAACTGTCTTTACTCATAGTTAATATAACTGCTTCCAAAGAAACACCTGGGAAATCTATAAAAATATACTAGAGGGGCGCCTGGGTGGCTCAGTCTGTTAAGTGTCCGACTTCGGCTCAAGTCATGATCTCAAGATCCGCGAGTTCAAGCCCTGCGTCGGGCTCTGTGCTGACAGCTCAGAGCCTGGAGCCCATTTCAGATTCTGTATCTCCCTCTCTCTCTGCACCTCCCCTGTTCATGCTCTGTCTCTCTCTGTCTCAAAAATAAATAAACGTTATAAAAAAATTAAAAAAAATACTAGAACAAGAAAATTTAGAAAGTTCATTGCATACAAATATATAGAAATCAATTGTATTTCTATATACTAATCAAAAACAAATAAAATTAAAATAAAAATATTTATTTGCAATAACATCAAGAAAACCTAAAATAATTGGGAATAAATTCAACAATTGTAACAAATGACACAAAGACTCCTACACTGAAAACTGTAACATGTTGCAAAGACAAATCGATAACTAAAATTTTCCTTATCCTCAAACTGATGTGTAAACTCAATGCTCTCTTGATCCAAATTTCATCAGTATTTGTTGTATATACTAACAAACTGATCCTAAAACTTAAATGGGAATGCAAATGATTGGCAATAAACAAAACAATCACGTAAGGTAACAAATGTGAAGAAATTGCACTTCCTGATTTTAACTCTTACTTTAATGTTAAGGTTATCAAAACAGGATGGCTAAAGCTAGAAATGTAGATAAATGGACCAAAACGAAGAGTTCTAAGATACACTGATACTCATATGGTCAAGTGGTTTTCAACCAAAGCAATAAACAAGAAAATAAATCCTTTGAACAAATGGTACACCAAACTGACTTTCTATATAAAATAAAATAAACACATACCTCATAGCATAGACTACCATTAAATGCAGATGGTCATAGCTTTAAACATAAAAGTTAAAGGTACTAAAATTCTAGAAGAAATAACAGGAGAAGGCCTTCACAAACTTGGGGTAGGAAAATATTTTTTTAGGAAGAATCATAAATCACTAGGCACATACAAAACAAAGAAAAGTTGAACTAGATCATAATTTAAAACTTCTTATGAAAAGTTTACATTAAAGACAGAAGGAGGCAAGGGACATAAGGGAGGGGAAATATATGTATATATTGGTATATTATATATATTTTCTGTAGGTCTCTGTATCTCTTTATATATAAATATATATATATTTATATATATAAAGATTAACCAAAGATTTATAACAAGATATAAAATAATTTGCTATATAAAATAATTAAAAAGACTAAATAAATATGTGCCAACTTGAACAAGCATTTATTAGAGAAATGAAAACATATGTCCACAAAGACTTATTAGAGAATACTAATAGTATCTTTATTCATAATAGCCAAATATTAGAAACAACCCAAATGTCTAACAACAGGAAAATGTATATACAAATTATCGTGTATCCAAAACATGGGACACTTAAAAGGAATAAACTATTGATACAACAGAGTAATAGATTTCAAACTTCTTTCATCTGGCAAAAGGAAAGAAACCAGACATAAAAGCAGATACTGGATGAGTCCATTTACATGAAGTTTAATAACAAGTACTACTAACTAACCTATTATGGTAACAAAGGAAATGCTGCTTATGGACTTTTGGGACTGACTAGAAAGGGACATAGGTCTGAGTTTCTATTTGGGACTGAGGCTCATAGGACTAGGAGACATGCTAGCACTCATTGTAGAAGTCATGTCACTTGATGACTATCTATCTGAGCACAGCTACTGTGTCCTGTGATGGAAAGACTGACCGGTGAGCGAGCAGCAATTGAGGACTGCAGTGGGCAGATCCTGAAGATTCAGACTTTGGAACAGTTCCAATATCCAGCAAGTTGAGATAAAAGACTGATACTGGACACCTTGAGAAAGAATGGATGAATCTTAATATTTCATTACTTATTCACATTAAAAATACATTTCTTTAGCAATCATTTGGTGTTGACTGCTAAGTTCTTCCATAAGGCATTCTAATGGTGTCACTTCTTTAAAAAGATTCACTGATAACTTTGAGCAAAGGGTTTCCCTTTTAATTTTGTTGTTAGCACATACTTCCATGATCAGTATCTGTATGTATAAATTAATCACCTAGAACCACACAAAAGGAGGCTATTATAAATTTTAGCAGGTGTAGTCTAGATTCAAATGATGACCTGTTCTATCATGTTCTTCTGAAACTTTCCTATAAAATTGCACAATACATCCTAATAATTATATCTTACTTGTTCTTATAGCTGCATAAAAGAAATGCATTGAATCATTTAACTATTTTTTCACAAATATCATTAGGGAAGTATTTCATTCATTCATCATTTTATTCATTCCACAAACATTACTGAGTATTCTGTGTCAGGCACTGTGCTAAATTCTGAGACAATCAGAAGCTAGTACAGTTTGGTAGAGTTTTGTTACACAATGAAAGCTGTATTATGTTAAAAACAATTCAGGATAATAAAAATTCAAATTAATATAATGTATTACTATGTAGCTATAATAACAGGAAATGCTTTCTGGGTTACTTATAGTCTGTGGATTTCTTCAGAGCTTTAGGGGTCCTGTTAATCCTTAAGTTATCAATGCAAAAATAGTCAAGACATTATCTCCAAATGAATGTAGAAGCTGGAGCTTAATAATAGACAGGACATATTCTCTCAAGGAATGTCAGAGTCACTTGCCAATGGATAATTTAATTTCTGTCTTTTGTAGGGAGGGTGGGGAAATTCATTATATGCAAGTTTCTTATATATGCTAACAATTGTTGTAGACAATTTAGCATAATTATGTAACATAATCTTCACAACGATTCCAGATTCTGTATCCCTATTTTCATAGGAAACCAGGATTCAGACATATTGAGGGTTGTCTAATTTCATCCAGCTACTGCAAAGCCTTGTTTACCTTCAGTAAGAGGCCATACGCTGTTCATCTGATTGCATTCAGAATCATTCCAAACACATTGTTAGAGTGATTCAAACAGAAATGATCACAGCACTTTCATGGGTATTTCGCTTTAGAGTTTGTAAAATGTTCATATATACACACATATCATCTCATGTGTTCCTTAAAATGACCCTTGCTCTTGGCATACACATTGAAAAATTGATAAAACTGTTTTGGAAAGAATGACGTACTAGAAAAATCCTTTCGATGCCATCTCATTGGGAACTAGCTTAATGTAATTAGGTTTATTTCAGAAGCAGAAAAATGAAACATGGATTTAAGAGCTTAGTTAAGGAAACATCATTGTGCTACACTATACTCCCCAAAGTATTTTAGTGAGATATTCTGGACCAAATGCAACAAGGGAATATCCAAGAAGTTTTCTGAGTATATCATTTCTCTTTGGCATCCAGCACAATTAATTACAATATCAATAAGGAGGTTTGGTGGTAACAGGGAGACACATGTTAGAAACCATGAATATGACAGTGATTCATGACTTGATTTTCTAATATGTGGATAAGCAATTCAAGGGGTAAAATGTTCTAATTTCAAGTATACCACCTTTCTACCATAATTAGGTTGAAAACAAAACCTTTGTTTTCTGAAATAGTGTTAAACTCTATGTGGAAGTTATAAAAATAATAGAGTTCGATGTACCCTTCACCTATCTTTCCCCAATGATAACATTTTAAATGATCATAATACAATCATCAAAATCAGGAGAGTGGCACAATACTATTAATTAAACTACAGATTTTATTTATATTTCAACTGTTTAATTTTTAATTTTGCTTATATTCCTTTATTCTTCTATTTATTTATTTATTGATGCTTTCTTAAGGAAAGTTTTAACTTATGCTTCTGTTGAGTCGTCAAGGGGTACCGATTTTTATATTGATAGTCACAAGTTGGGAATGGAATAGAAGACTTCCTTCTAGGGGATAGGAGAAAATTCTGTAAGTTATCCCAAAGGGGTACAAAAAAGACAAAGACATCTTATCTTCTCTTTTGTGAGAATAGCTAATACAGAAACTTCTTGCTTTAGGTTTTGGCTCACCCTATTCAAAATAACAGAGAGTAGGCTAAAACTACAATCTACAGTGAACATAATCTACTTAGCAAAATAATACAATATATTAAAATATAACGTATATATTTTATATTGTCATTAAAAATCAATAAAAGCCAAGCAAGACTTTTTAATGGAAGTTGAACTACCTAAAAGCTGCAAATAGAAGTGCAGTTTAGGCACCGAGGCCCAGGTTACTTCTTCATTTTAAGGGCATTTCATGAGGAGCTTTGGGGAAGGTTTGGTTCTCTGGGTGGTTTCCTTGTGGAAACACTTGGGGCAGAAAACTCTTAACTGGCACCAGGACTTGGGTACTGCAATTTAAATGTCCAGAATTAACTGTAAAGTCATGTTTTATCATGATTTGCTTCTAAAATTCCCTTTCCTGTATATTAAACTTTTGTTTGATTTTATTTTTGATTATTCCTCTTTTGTATATTGCAACAAAGTCAACTACTTAACTATTTAAAGTACATTATTATAAAACAATCATTCTAATCACCCTTATTGAGGCCATTCAGGTCACAGCAATATAACCAATAAAATGTAGAACTTTATGCATATTAAAACATTTCCTGAGTTATTTTATATAGCCAAGCAATGGTTTAGTTCTGGAAAAATAAGGTCTATAAAATCCATATTTTGGCATCATGGGCCTTGGGCCAAATTATAATGATCTTCATTAGAAAATCACTTAAATGCATTGGAAGTGGTAATGTCACATCTTCATAACTTGTTTATTCATCAAAAATAATTATTTTTTAATTTTATTTGCTCAGCATTATTTGGATTGTATCCCAACTCAGGGAAAACTGTTAATATTTCTAAACTGGAGAAAAATAATCTTTATAAAGAGTACACTACATAATAAGAATTACTCTAAGCATTCTACATAGATAATCATTCTAAAAGTATTATCATCATTTTTTTCAGATGACTAAACTAAGAACAAAGAGAGATTGGAAAATTCTCATATTGCCTGGAAGAACTACTCGAAATCATCCATACGTTCAATGGAATCCCTATCAAAATCTCAATGGAGATTTTTCCACAGAAATAGAAATAGAAAACTCAATCCTAAAATGCATATGGAGTCACAAAAGACCTTGGATAGCAAAGCAATCCTGAAAAAGAACAAAGCTGGAAGCATCACACTTCCTGATTTCAAACTACATTACAAATGTATAGTAAGCAAAACAATATGCTACTGACATAAATACAGGCAAAGAGGCAAACTAAATAAACAAAAAAATCAAAAGTCCAGAAACAGGTCTCCCCGTAGACAGTAGACTAATATTTCACAAGAGAGCCAAGAATACACAATGCGAAAAAGGTAGCCTCTTTGATAGATGGTGTTGAAAGGACTGGGTAACCACAGGCAGAAAAATGAAATTGGACCCCTATCTTACACCACTCACAAAAGTTAAGTCAAAATTAAACATAAGACCTGAAAGATAAACATAAGACATAAGATAAACATAACGTAAAATTAAACATAAGACCTGAAAGATAAACATAAGCATAAACATGAACATAAGACTTTAAAAATAAGACCTGAAACTGTAAAACTCTTATAAGAAAACTTGGAAAGCTCCTTGACCTTGGTCTTGAAAATGATTTTTTTGGATAGGACAACAAAAGCACAAGCAACAAAAGCAAACATCAGTAAGCGGGACTACTTCAAATTAAAAAGCTTCTGTACAGCAAAAGAAACAATCAACAATATGAAAAGCAACCTATGGAATGTTAGAAAATATTTTCTAACAATCAATCTGATAAATATACAAAGAACTCTACAACTCAATAATAACAAAACAATCAGGTTTAAAAATGGACAGATGGGGTGCCTAGCTGGCTCAGTTAGTGGAGCATGTGACTCTTGATCTCAGGGTCATGGGTCCCTGTCCCACTCTGGATGCAGATTACTAAAATAAATAAATAAATAAACTTAAAAAAAATGGACAGATGAATTAAATAAACATTGTGTTTAAAAAAAACACAGAAATGGCCAACAGGTACTTGAAGACGTGTTCAACATCATTAATCACAGGGAAATGCATATCAAAACCATGATGAGATATCACCCACACTTGTTATAATGCCTATCATCAAGAAGATAAGAGATAAGTGTTGGCCAGAATGTGGAGAAAAGGGAACACTTGTGTACTACTGGTGGGAATGTAATTTGGTGCAGCCACAATGGAAAACATATGTAGATTCCACAAAAACTTCAAAACAAAACTACCATATGACCTAACAATCTCACTTCTGGGTATATATTCAAATGAAAAGAAGGATCTTGAAGAGATATTTGCTCTCCCATGTTCATTGCAGCATTATTCAGTATAGTCAAGATATGGAGACAGACTAACAGTCCATCAATGGATGAATGGACAAAGACATGTTATTATGTATACAATAGAACATTATTCAGACATAAGAAGGAAGGTAACATGGATGGACTTTAAGGGCACTATCATTTAGCAGTCTGAAATAAGTCAGACAAAGACAAATCACCATATGATGTCACTTACGTGTGGAATCTAAAAGAGCTGAACTCACAGAAACAGAGAGTAGAATGGTGGTTACTGGGAATGAGGGAGGGGGAAAATTGGTCAAATTGAACAAACTTACAGTTGGAGGATGAATAAGTTCTGGGGATCTAGGTGAATGTAAGTAACAGGACTGTATTACATACTTGAAAGTCACGAAGAGAGTAGATCTTAAAATGGCCTCACCTCAAAAAAGAAATGGAATTATGTGACATTATAGCATTGCTAGCTAAAGCTATGATGGAAATCATGTTATAATACATAAATGTATCAAATCAACATAAGCTTATACAATGTTCTCTGTCAATTATATCTCAATAAAACCTGGGGTAAAAAGAAAACACACATGTTGCAAATACTAGGTCATTTGTTTTTCAACTATACTAAGAATAATTCAATTAAAATTTGTTATATTAATATGTCCATATGAATTAAATTATAATTTAAATCACATATACACAAAAAACCAAAACAACTAAGTGTCATCCCAACTCTGTTATTTCTGCAAATAATTCACCTATTGCTGTTTTGATTTCCCCCTTTATATAATATAAATAATGATGTGAATTTCATAGGACTGCTTTGAGAATGAAAATTGGATAAATGTAAAAAACATGCCTGACAATTAGTAGAGGGTGCATTTCATAATCATTACTTTCTAAAAGAATCATATTATAATGAAACACATCAATGTTGAATTAAAAGTAGATTTCCAAATTCACACATGTAGAGAGTAACCACTTGTCCAAAGTAACATGAAAAATGAATATAAATCATTCACTTGAGCTTCAGTTTGTAATTCTATTAGACCTGAAAATTTTGAAATTCCCACTGTCTTTTCAGGATTATTTATTGTATTTATTCCCACTTCTCAACAAGACTGACTTTTCATCTAGAACAGAATACATATTTCTAATCATGCCAATGCCAGCAGACAAAATTAGCATTTAATCACCATAGAAAGTGTACTATTTTGAATTCAGCTTAAAATCCAAAAACATAGTGAAATGGATGACATTCTGTTATGTAATCTGGCCTTCAAACACTCTTCCCCTTTATGACTGGTTCTGTATTATCCTTTTTAGATCTTTTAAAAAAAATTAATGCTTATTTTTTAATTTTAAGAGAGAAAGAGAGAGGCAGAGCACAAGCTGGGGCAGGGAGGGGGGGAGATGGTCAGAGAGAGAGGGAAACACAGAATCCGAAGTAGGCTCCAGGCTCTGAGCTGTCAGCACAGAGCCCGACGTAGGGCTAGAACCCATGAACCGTGAGATCCTGACCTGAGCCAAAGTCAGATGCTAACCAACAGAGCCACCCAGGTGCCCCCCTTTTTATATCTTAAATATTTTCACTTGGCTTGTGATTTATACTCTCATGGAAATATGGAGAGAATACATTTCAAGAAAACAATGCCCTGCTTATAGAAGGGGGTTCTATATAAGAAAAACTGAGGCAGTTTTGCGCACAGGGACACCCCATGGACTTTTCTCTCTGTGTTATAACTAATAGAGAGACTGTCTGATTTCTGTTTTTTTAATTTAGGGAAAAATTTTATCTAGTAGACTCTATAAATCAGCCTGACGAGAATTTAATTTATCTCTAAGTGGGATGAGAAATAAAAAGACTGCCTTCTCTATCCTCCTACGTAATATTCAATAGTCTAATAAGTGGTTATAGAGCAGTATTTCAAACCTGAATTTTCTGCAACAAGAGCTTATGTCAGTGTGCTGTCAATGCCTTTAGGTTTTTAGGAAAAAAGTTTGTAGGTTGGTTGCATAATATTTTCTATTTTTCTTTGTGCTTTCTCATCTAAAAGAATTTCCTTAATGTATCCTTTTTCAGTTCATTGACATTTTGTAATTTCAATCTTGAAGATCACTTATTCTCTTTTCATCTTTTTTTCAGTCATTACCATGTTGTGGTTGGATATAATACACAGCTCTAGAATACAAATATTTAGAATCCTTATCATAGTGAGCATTTTCATGTGTGCATTAGAGAAGAAGAAATGGTAATAAATAATTTTGACTGAACTCGGTTGCTCAGTAAACCAAGGAGAGGACTGGGAAGAAAAATTCGAACAACATCTCTAAGACAGTGTGGTTTGGTAGACTCATTGCTTAAATAAGAAGTTGCATGCAAGAATTTTATAAAGACAGTGTAATATCTGAAGAAGGTGTAATTGGAAAAAACACCGGACTGTAAGTTTAGAGAAACAAGTTTTATTTCTGGCTTCACTGCTTATGACCTTGGCCAAGTTACCCAACCATCCTGGGTCTGTATTATGTCATATATGAGAAGATGGAGTTACATTCATAGAACTTTAAGAACATTTACAACAATAAAAGTTATAATACTCTTTGGTTTAATGCTTCATCAATAGACACTTAAATCACATAGTACTTTTTGCACATGGAAGGAAAGAGAGAAATTGAATGTCAACTTTTGCTATATATTGGTTGATTTGTTTTATTTTCATTGTCAGGTATTTAGAGAAGAGCATCTTATAACTTGCTTAAGCTCACACAGCTTGTAAATTCAGGCACTGCCTTTCAAAATCAGGAATTGGTTCTAAGTCCCATTATCCTTCTGCCAGAGAGTAGTTACTCTCAAGAGTTAATACCTTTTTTTGTTTTCT
This sequence comes from Prionailurus viverrinus, assembly GCF_022837055.1. Lineage (NCBI taxonomy): Eukaryota > Metazoa > Chordata > Mammalia > Carnivora > Felidae > Prionailurus > Prionailurus viverrinus. The sequence continues at coordinate 109,984,102 of NC_062567.1, read as the reverse complement.
AATAGAAATTCCAATATACTTAAAAGTTTTCACCTATGTTAGAGAGATGTGTTTGGGTAGTCAGGAGTTAAAAATGAGTACTTCTTCTTTGCATATTACATTTCTTAAAGATTAAGAAAATATATGCTTATTAATTAGTAAATTTAAATAATCTTAAATGGGGGCACCTGGGTGGCCCAGTCAGTTAAGCATCCAACTCTTGGTTTCAGTTCAGGTCCTGTTCTCATGGTTTCATGAGTTCGAGCCCCACATCAGGCTCCAAGCTGACCATGCAGAGCCTGCTTAGGATTCTCTGTCACCCTCTTTCTGACCCTCTCCTGCTTGTGCTATCTCTGTCTGTCTCAAAATAAATAAATAAATAAACTTAAAAAAGCTAAATAAATAGTTTAAAATGACTTAAACTAGGTCAGCAGTAAGACTTTTACTACATATTTCACTTAGAATAATAATCTTTACATTTTAAGACAGCTTAATAATTGAAATTGCATTAGGTTCTTACATACAGCCACACAGCAGAATTTTCTAGTATTACTTGTTAGCAAGTTCCTCTATATTCAGATAATATGGACAGTTCAATATCTAGATCTACTTTATAGGACTATAAGGTTTTTCAAATTCTGGCAAATGATGTAGTTGTTTTGAGCCTGAGAAAGTGGGCATAGATTTAAAAATAGTTTCTAAAAAGAGCATTATTTTATTGTATTTTGCCCCGGGTCAGGGGAGAATTTATTGTAACTCCAGATGTGAGATTTTTACATGCTGTAAAGACAGTTTCCTTCAGGAATGTTTCTGATTAAGGTCACCTCATTTGCATCGTGCCATCCCTTGCCTGCATTTTCCGAAGCTTGTTAGAAAACCCCTTTTGGGTTTGCCTTATGACCTGAAGCATTTAACATTTGTGACCTGTTTCCTTAGAACTTGCTTTTCACGTTCTGTGCTGAACAAGTCAGTGAGTTTGACCTTTGATATATAAAAAATGAACTTCAAGGATGTTGGAGCAAGGAGAATGACGGTGCCTTGTCATCTTTTAAACACTGAAACAAGATTTTTTAAAACACTGTGAGCATGCATATGATTGAACAATACATGTATTTAGGTTCAGAGCACAGCTTCTTTCAGCAGATGTATTTATGGATTAGGTCACAGTCACTATCTTATGAATTTTTTTTGATTACTACAAAGACAGATAGTATTATTTTGCATTCTTACTGTTTTTATATATTCCTCTAGTCGTCATAATTATTACTCAGAAGGCAAGAGCAATTAAGTAACTTTCTTGCTATGTATTTCTAATATATTTAGTTTATTCTTCAGGCTGAATATGTAAGTTGCACGTATGCATTTACATCTCCTAGGTAAAGGGGCACCTGGATGGTTCAGTCAGTTAGCCATCCCACTTTGGCTCAGGTCATGTTCTTACGGTTCATGGTTCAAGCCCCACATAGGCCTCTGTGCTGACAGCTCAGAGCCTGGAGCCTGCTTCCAATTCAGTGTCTCCCTCTCTCTGGCCCTCCCGCAGTCACGGTCTGTCTCACTCTCTCTCTCAAAAATAAATAAACATTAAAAAAAATCTCCTAGGTAAAAATCACTTCATGTCATTTTTAATAGTAAATATGTTTTATTCATTTAAAATATCCTAAGAAAACATTCACTCAATCTCCCCAAATGCAACAAAATTTCTGGTCATTCATCATCTTTCACATAAAAGCAATACAAAAAAATTGAAGGGAAGTATAATTAGGTACCTCCATTTTCTAGTTTTATTTTTCTGTATAAGGGTCACATTCAAACTTTTTATTTGCATTTGGTGCAAAATTATTCACTTTTACTTGGATTGTACTTGGTACTTCTAAAGTGGAACTTGTAAAGGGCGCCTGGGTGGCTAGTCAGTTAAGCATCTGATGCTTGAGTTTGGCTCAGTCATGATCTCGTGGTTTGTGGGTTCAAGCCCCACATCAGCCTCTGCACTGATAGTGCAGAACTTAGTCTCTGTCTCCCTCTATCTCTGCTCCTCACCTCCCCTCACAAAATAAATAAATAAACTTAAAAAAAAGAGTATGGGGTGTCTTGGATGGCTCAGTTAGTTAAGCGACCAACTCTTGGTTTTGGCTCAGGTCATGATCTCCAGGTTCATGATTTCAAGCCCTACATTGGTCTCCTCAGCTGGCAGCATGGAGCCTGCTTGGGGTTCTGTCTCTCCCTCTCTCTGCCCCTCCCCTGCTTGTGCTGTCTCTGTCTCTCTCAAAATAAATAAATAAACTTAACTAAAATAAAATAAAGTGGAACTTGTGAAAACTACTTTTATAAATATAGATTTTAATGTTTCATTCATTCAACACATTTATTGTACATTTATTAATGGTGAACATTATGCTAGATGTTGGATATGCAATGAGTATAGGACTTGGTCCTGTCTTTTAGACAGTATAAAAATAAATAGGCAATTAACTGAGACTGATAATTTATTTGATGGGAATAAGTACAGGGTACTACAGGAGAACACAGGAGGCACACCAATTTCATTCAGAAGTAATGGAGGAGGCAAAGGGGAGGAAGTGGTGTTTTAGCTAAGACCTGGAAGTTGAGAAATTAGCCAGAAAAAAAACAAAAATTACATTAGGAGAAAAAAGAACTCTAAGACTTTAAGAGTTTCTTCAGATATACATCAATTCCTCTTTCACACCTCAATTGATAAATATCAAACTGGAATGTACCTTGGAGAGAATAATCAACCCTTCATTTTATGGTTGAGACTCATGGTCTTAAAATGACTCACCTCAAGTGATAGAATAAATTCATGGCATAATCAGAACTTTGACCCAAGGCTCTTATTAACATCTGTCCTCATGAAGTATCCCAGTACATCACTTCTACCTGACTCCTCCAGCAATTTCTACAGAAACCTTCAGCAATTTAGATATAGAATAAGATTACCTAAAACTTTGTTTATTTAAAGTCATAATTAAAAAAACTATTGCCCTTGAGAGGGAGACAAGATGACGGAACAGCATGGAAGTTTTTTGTGTGTCTCGCATCCATGAAATACAGCCAGACCAACACTAAACCATCCTACACACCTAGAAAACTGATCTGAGGATTAACACAACAATCTGCACAATGTGAACCACAGAATTTAGCAAGTACGTGGCACAGAGAGGTAAACTTGGGGAGAGAGATGGCGCGGGAAGGGAGGTGCTTTTGTGTGCAGAGAGAGGACAGAGACAGGGGTAAGAGGGTGGAGGGAGAATATGGGAAAAGCACCCCTCCCTAAAAGCAGCTGTAGAGAAAATGGAAAATTGGAAACAGCCACAGGGACTGAACTAAAAAAGGAGAAAGGAGAAAGGAGAAGGGAGAGGTTTAAATTCCACTGAGACTGTAAACAACAGGAGCACAAAGGCTGCAACTCCGCAGCTCGATAACTTGAGGTGCTCTGGTGGGAAGGGCGAATCTCCAGGAGCAGAGTGGGGTCTGGGAAGTTCTCGAGCCACACAGGGAGAAGCAGTTCCACTGCTGGAAGGACATTTGTAGAGGCTGTGAGGCAACCTGGGCCCAGTAGATCCCAGAGAATGGCCACATTTGCCGGTGCTGGAACAAGGTCCTTAAGGGTGAAGCCTGGTGCCAGATGTGTGTCGTCATTTTCCATTACCCCTGAAACGCTGCTGCTACACTATCTCGCAAACTTTTTCTGGGGAGGGCTGGCACCTGGCCACAGTCTCTGGGCACCGCAGCAGCATGGTCCCACGAACTTTCCTGGGTGCAGCTGGCATTCAGCCATTGCTCAGTGAGACCCTCTACGGAGGGGCAGACCAGGACAAAGCCGCAATCCCTCAGAACTATGGGGCCGGGAAAACAGCTGCATCTGAGACAAAACTCAGGAGAGAGGTACTACCTGGGGCTTGGTCACAGACAGGGTAAAAGTGGGGAGTGGATGAAAGCTGAAGACAAAGGATGGGTGTGTGATTGCTGATCGGGGAGAATAGAGTTCTTATACTAAAGACTGGGTAGATGGGTGATGCCATTTTCACGACTCTAGTGCATGCGCATATGCACCTACAAGCGCAGTAGGCTAGTAGCGCCATCTAGTGGAGAATGGAGCCATTCTGGGCCAACCTCGCTCTTCAAGAACACAAGTCTCACCGCCTGTTTAGTTTATGGACTATAAAGCACTTCATAGTCTGACTTCCAGGGGAAAATGTAATTTCAGTTGTATTTCAATCTGTTAGCAGGTCCATCTATTTAATTTTCTTTCTTTCTATTTTTTTTACTCTTCTTCACTTCTTTTTCTTAAATACAGAAAGAGAAAAAATTCATTTTTATTTTCAATTTTTATTAAAAATATTTTTGTACTACATTTTTTACTTTTGTGTGAATTTTTTCAAATTCTAGTTTACTTCCATCATTTCATTTTAGTCTACTTCAGTGTATTCATTTTTTTCAAATTTTCAAACAATTATCTTTTTTTTATTCTTTCCCTTTTTTCCCTAATCTATCAACCACTTTAAACACCCAGACCAAACCACACCTAGGATCTAGCATCATTTATTTCATTTTGTGTGTGTGTGTGTTTAATTTTTTAATTTTAATATTTTTAATTTTAATTTTTTAATTTTAATTTTTCTACCTCATTAATTCCTCTTCTCCCTTCAAAATGATGAAATGAAGGAATTCACCCAAAAGAAAGAGCAGGAAGAAAGAACAGCCAGGGACTTAACCAACACAGATATAAGCAAAATGTCTGAACCAGAATTTAGAATCACGATAATAAGAATACGAGCTGGAGTGGGAAATAGATTAGAATCCCTTGCTGTGGAGATAAAAGAAGTAACAACTAGTCAGGATGAAATAAACAATGTTATAACTGAGCTGCAATCATGGATGGATGCCACGGCAGCAAAGATGGATGAGGCAGAACAGAGAATCAGTGATATAGAGGACAAACTTATGGAGAATAATGAAGCAGAAAAAAGAGGGAGATTAAGGCAAAAGAGCATGATTTAATAATTAGAGAAATCAGTGACTTATTAAAAAGGAACAACATCAGAATCATAGGGGTTCCAGAACAGGAAGAGAGAGAAATAGGAGTTGAAGTGTTATGTGAGCAAATCATAGCAGAAATCTTTCCTAATATGGGGAAAGACAGACATCAAAATCCAGGAAGCACAGAGGACTCTCATTAGATTCAACAAAAACTGACCATCAACAAGGCATATCATAGTCAAAGTCACAAAATACCCAGGCAAGGAGAGAATCATGAAAGCAGCAAGGGAAAAAAAGTCCTTAACCTACAAGGGAAGGCAGATCAGGGTTGTAGCAGACCTATCCACAGAAACTTGGCAGGCAAGAAAGGAGTGGCAGGATATATTCAACGTGCTGAATCAGAAAAATATACAGCAAAGAATTCTTTATCCAGCAAGACTGCCATTCAAAACAGGAAAGATAAAAAGTTTCCCACACAAACAAAAATTAAAGGAGTTTGTGACCACTAAACCAGCCCTGCAAGAAATTTTAAGGGGGACTCTCTGAGGGGAGAAAAGATGAAAATATAAATAAATAAATAAATAAATAAATAAATAAATAAATAAATACAAAAGCAACAAAAATTGGAAAGGACCAGAGAACAGCAGAAACTCCAACTCTACAAACATCATAATGGCAATAAATCCATATCTTTCAGTACTCACTCTAAACATCAATGGACTCAATAATCCAATCAAAACACATAGGGTAACAGAATGGATAAGAAAACAAGACCCATCTAAATGCTGTTTACAAGAGACTCACTTTATACCTAAAGACACCTTCAGATTGAAAATAAGGGGATAGAGAACTATCTATCATGCTAATGGTCAACAAAAGAAAGCCGGAATGGCCATACTTGTATCAGACAATCTATACTTTAAAATACTGAATCAAGTGATGAAGAAGGGCATTATATCATAATTAAGGGTTCTATTCACCAAGAAGACCTAACAATTGTAAACATTTATGCGCCAAGTGTGGAAGCACCCAAATATATAAATCAATGCATCACAAACATAAAGAAACTCATCGATAGTAATACCATAATAGTAGGAGACTTCAATATCCCACTCTCAGCAATGGACAGATCATATAATCAAAAAATCAACAAGGAAACAATGGCTTTGAATGACACACTGGACCAGATGGACTTAACAGATATATTCAGAACACTTAATCCTAAAGCAGCAGAATATACATTCTTCTCCAGTGCACATGGAACATTCTCCAGAATAGACCACATATTGGGACAAAATTCAGCCCTCAGCAAGTACAAAAAGATCGAGATCATATCATGCATATTTTCAGACCACAATGCTATGAAACTCGAAATCAACCACAAGGAAAAATTTGGAAAGGCAACAAATACTTGGAGACTGAAGAACATCCTACTAAAGAATGATTGGGCTAACCAAGAAGTTAAAGAGGTAATTAAAAAGCATATGGAAGTCAATGAAAATGATAACACCACAACCCAAAACCTCTGGGATGCAGCAAAGGCGGCCATAAGAGGAAAGTATATAGCAATCCAGGCCTTCCTAAAGAAGGAAGAAAGATCTCAGATACACAACCTAACCTTACACCTTAAGGAGCTGGAAAAAGAACAGCAAATAAAACCCCAAACCAGCAGAAGACAGGAAATGATAATGATTAGAGCAGAAATTAATGCTATCAAAACCAAAAAAAACAGTAGAACAGATCAATGAAACCAGAGCTGGTTCTTTGAAAGAATTAATAAAATTGATAAACCACTAGCCAGTTTGATCAAAAAGAAAAAGGAAAGGACCCAAATAAATAAAATCAAGAATGACAGAGGAGAGATCACAACCAACACAGCAGAAATACAAAAATAATAAGAGAATTCTATGAGCAATTATATGCCAATACAATGGGCAATATGGAAGAAACGGACAAATTCCTGGAAACATATATACTACCAAAACTGAAATAGGAAGAAATAGAAAATTTGAACAGACCCATAACCAGTAAGGAAATTGAATTAGTAATAAAAAAAAATCTTCCCAAAAACAAGAGTCCAGGGCCAGATGGCTTTCCAGGGGAATTCTACCAAACAATTTAAGGAAGTGTTAACACCTATTCTCTTGAAGCTGTTCCAAAAAATAGAAATAGAAAAAAAACTTCCAAACTCATTATATGAAGCCAGCATTACCTTGATCCCAAAACCAGAGACCCCACTAAAAAGGAGAACTATAGACCAATTTCCCTGATGAACATGGATGCAAAAATTCTCAACAAGATATTAGCTAACCGATCCAACAATACACTAAAAAACTATTCACCACAACCAAGTGTGATTTATACCTGGGATGCAGGGCTGATTCAATATCCACAAAACAATTAACGTGATTCATCACATCAATAAAAGAAAGGACAAGAACCATATGATCCTCTCAATAGATGCAGAGAAAGCATTTGACAAAATACAGCATCCTTTCTTGATAAAAACCCTCAAGAAAGTAGGGATAGAAGGACTTAAAATGGTCCTTCTATATATGGTCATAAAAGCCATATATAAATGACCCAATGCTAATATCAATGGGGAAAAACTGAGACCTTTCCCCCTAAGGTCAGGAACAAGACAGGGATGTCCACTCTTGCCACTGTTATTCAACATAGTGTTGGAAGTCTTAGCCTCTGCAATCAGACAACACAAAGAAATAAAAGGCATCGAGATCAGCCAGGACAAGGTCAAACTTTCACTCTGAACAGATGACATGATACTCTATATGGAAAACCCAAAAGGTTCCACCAAAAAACTGCTAGAATTCATTCATTAATTCAGCAAAGTTGCAGGATATAAAATCAATGCACAGAAATCGGTTGCATTCCTATACACCAACAATGAAGTGACAGAAAGAGAAATCAAGGAATTGATCCCATTTACAGTTGCACAAAAAAACATAAAATACCTAGGAATAAATCTAACCAAAGAGGTGAAAAATCTATACACTGAAAACTATAGAAAGCTTATGAAAGAAATTGAAGAAGACACAAAATGGAAAAAGATTCCATGCTCCTGGATAGGAAGAACAAATATTGTTAAAATGTCAATGCTACCCAAAGCAATCTACATAATCAATGCAATACCTATCAAAATATCACCAGCATTCTTCACAGAGCTAGAACAAATAATCCTAAAATTTGTATGGAACCAGAAAAGACCCTGAATAGCCAAAGCAATCATGAAAAAGAAAACCAAAGCAGGAGGCATCATAGTCCCGGACTTCAAGCTATACTACAAAGCTGTAATCATCAAGACAGTATGGTACTGGCACAAGAACAGACACTCAGATCAATGGAACAGAATAGAGAACCCAGAAATGGACCCACAAACGAATGGCCAACTAATCTTTGACAAAGCAGGAAAGAATATCCAATGGAATAAAGACAGTCCCTACAGCCAGTGGTGCTAGGAAAACTGGACAGCGACATGCAGAAGAATGAACTTGGACCACTTTCTTACACCATACACAATGATAAACTCAAAATAGATGAAAGACCTAAATGTAAGACAGGAAATCATCAAAATCCTCGAGAAGAAAGCAAGCAAAAACCTCTTTGATCTTGGCCGCAGCAACTTCTTACTCAACATGTCTCTGGAGGCAAAGGAAACAGAAGCAAAAATGAACTACTGGGACCTCATCAAAATAAAAAGCTTCTGCACAGGGAAGGAAACAATCAGCAAAACTAAAAGGCAACTGGTGGAATGGGAGAAGATATTTGCAAATGACATATCAGATAAAGGGTTAGTATCCAAAATCTACAAAGAACTTGCCAAATTCAACATCCAAAAAAGAAATAATACAGTGAAGATTCTTCCAGTGAAGAAATGTGCCAAAGACATGAATAGATGCTTCTCCAAAGAAGACATCCAGATAGCGAACCAACACATGAAAAAATGCTAAACATCACTCATCATCAGGGAAATACAAATCAAAACCACAATGAGATACCACCTTATACCTATCAGAATGGCTAACATCAACAACTCAGGCAACAACAGATGTTGGCCAGGATGCGGAGAAGGAGGATCTCTTTTGCATTGTTGGTGGGAATGCAAGCTGGTGCAGCCACTCTGGAAAACAGTATGGAGGTTCCTCAAAAAACTAAAAATAGAACTACCCTACGACCCAGCAATTGCACTATTAGGCATTTATCCAAGGGATACAGGTGTGCTGTTTCTAAGGGACACATGCACTCCAATGTTTATAGCAGCACTATCAACAATGGCCAAAGTATGGAAAGAGCCCAAATGTTCATCGATGGATGAATGGATAAAGAAAATGTGGTATATATATATATATACATATATACACAATGGAGTATTACTCGGCAATCAAAAAGAATGAAATCTTGCCATTTGCAACTACGTGGATGGAACTGGAGGGTATTACGCTAAGTGAAATTAGTTAGTCAGAGAAAGACAAAAATCATATGACTTCACTTATATGAGGATTTTAAGAGACAAAACAGATGAACACAAGGGAAGGGAAACAAAAATAATATAAAAACAGGGAGGGGGACAAAACATAAGAGACTCATAAAGATGGAGAACAAACAGAGGGTTACTGGAGGGAGTGTGGGAGGGGGGATGGGCTAAATGGGTAAGAGGAATTAAGGAATGTACTCCTGAAATCATTGTTGCACTATATGCTAACTAACTTGGATGTAAATTAAAAAAAATGAAATTATAAAAAGTAAAAAAAAAAACTGTTGCCGCTAGTTTTCTAGATTGCTAGAAAAAATAATAAATTGATTTTGCGAATTATTTTTCCCATCTTAACAACTAGGTTTCATCAAACAAACTAAATGACTATGTGATGATCAGCCAATATTATTGCCATTATTATAATACAAAATGTTCAATTATTCACAGTTTAATTTGGTCATGTCATAGTGACAGCCATGAAATGAAAATCAGTTTGAAAAAGAAGGATGCAAAATATGTTTTGGTTTAATTGTTTAAATCAAATTTCAATAGGGACCATATATGGAGGACTCTGGGCTGAGTAAATGAGAGTAATAAGCAATGACTGTCTGAAATTGTGAAAATTATCTTATTATACTTTGAAGAGTTGTCTATTTCAGGAATCACATTCTTTCTTTCTCCAGAAAACAATATAAGACTACACTTTTTTAATTTATATTTTAAAATCCTATAGGGGAATTTTCTATGGGTCCCAAAACATAATTATTAGCACTGTCACAAAAAAAAAGCTTTTATTGCTAATAAGATTGTTGAGGTCACAGGGAGAAAAATAATAATTGATGGTTGAGCCATTTTATTAGAAGACAATTATTTCTGCTACATGTTTATTTTAATATTCATGCATTCAGATTAAGTAAGATGTCAATTAGTGATTGGTTATATTGGTCCCATCAATCACAAGTAATACAGATATATTCAGGTATTATACTGGAATTTCCCTCAGCAACATAGGTCTGTAAAATTGAATACCAAGTATTAAATCAATAGAAAAACTACCAGTTCCAAATGGAGACCAAAGAATCATTGGGTTATCACCTACAGAAGCAATCTAATGAACTATATATCAAATAAGGAATGATAACTAATTTGCTGTCAGTGTTAACAGAATAAAGCAATATGGCATCTATTAGCCAATGAAAGAAAAAGAATATAAATTCACTAGGCTTCCAATTACCCTACACCCACCTAGAATTGTTGGCCAACTGGAAAATCTATTCTGCTTAGGTTTCTTTATGGACTGCTTTTTCTTTTCTTTTTTTCTTTTTGAAGTGCCTTTTCTTTTTGTTTCACTTCCATATTGAGAAGAACTGTGAAAAAGTAATGATTCACCCAAATAGCTACAAAAGAGATTAATAGGGACTAGTGGGGTGCATTTAGGTATGTAAAAGTTATCAGGATAGCTTCATTCTTTGAGAACTGATTACATGAATTCCAACCTAAAAACTTGAAAGAGTTCTTAACTTGTCACCTACTGTCCCAGAATCCCATGCACTTTAGTATCCGTCCCAGAGTTTTATTTTTCAATGAAATATTATTATTTGTTGCTGTATTAAAATAAGATATATTGTGTAGGTGAACAATTTTCACCCCTAGCTTTGGTCATGGTCCAATCCAGTGGCATGGGATACTTGTGTGCAAAGAACAGTGTTCTTATTATAACTAGGTAAATCTAAAAGATGACCAAACAAATGTCTCCGAGTTAGAGGAAAATAAGGTAGCTCCTTTTCAAGACAGTGTTCAGGGTGGTAGCTAACTAAAGTGGCTGAGTGAAGAATTAGGTGGTCAGATACAACCAACTCCTCCCAGTGCAGGTAGGATTAGGAATTCTTTGTCCTATTGACCCTGCCATGTACCATGCAGTTTAGCTGTGGCCTCTGTTATACCCCAGGAGTTGCACTAAGTCACTTGGCCACCAGTTAGTGGAGCTAATGAAAATGGGGAGACTTAAACTTCTGAATTTTAGACAAATTATACAGGAGATTAGAAGTTGAGCAGTCCTGTCCTATAGTAAAGAGAAATCTTGACATCCTTGCTATAGTGATTTTCTCAATTTTTCTTAATTTATGAATATTTTTTTTTTGGTTTGGTAACACTTCTTTCTTCATTTTACAGTAAACTCCTTTGGCAACAATAAATGTAAAGTAAACACAAGTCAATGTCCAGTGAAATGCCTATTGCATTTTAATTTCTCTAGAAAGTTAATGATAAACGTGTAACTTCCACAAAATGTTTGCTGATATTTACCACTTACTATGGGAGCCACAGTGGTATCACTGAATACTTGGAGACCAGAAACTGCTGCAAAACCTCAGCATCTCTGCAAAAATTAGGAGCTCAGAACACAGATAATTTCAGCAAGTATGTTTATAATTTACTTTGTGAAGTCTGATTTTGCATTTAGATCAAATTTCTTACTTTTAATTCTAAGCTCTCTTGTGCATGTATAGAACCATGAAGCAATAGCCATCATACTAGTTCCATTAACAGAAGAATTTCATGAACACTTAAATAATACAAATTTTATATGTTATCAGATACTCCAAATAGAATATAAAAAAATTAATTCTGTTCAATGTGATACTGTTTCATCCGATTCATGTAATCTAAAAAATATTTTAGGAAATTTGTTAGGTCAAAGGTGAACACTCTGACAACTTGAATGCTAATATACACATAATTAATGTTCAAAATCAGATATGATTTTTTTGAGGTGATAGTATGAATACAATTTTTGGTGGAACACATTGTGGAGGAAAAGCCAGCTTCTTACTAATTAAGAAAATTTAAGAAATAGAAATATTTTTGGCATTGGTTGTGGTAAACACCTAATCTATAATTGTGTAAAACTAGCCGAATTATTATACCAATCCAAAAATAAGTTGAAGTGTCAAAATGTGTACAACTACTTTTATACATATATAGTGAGAGTAACTTTTCTGAAATGAAGCAGATGTTGAATATAAAAGAACACTTTGGCTTTGCAGTGTATGCTTTCTGACTTAGATTTCTTTCATCAATTTGATTTTAAACATATATGAGCTTTTGAAATCTACTTTGTGAATCAACTACATGTACTACCATAATTTTTAATTTTTTTGGTGTATCAGTCCTTTAAATTTTGTTTACATTTGTTTAAAATTTCTTTGAAATCTTTAGCCAAAGTATTAAATAAATAGAGCAACAATTAACTATGGCTTTCAAAGCTTTTATTGAATCAAAGCTTTATTTAAGGTAGAATGGGAAAACAGGACAAAATTAAAATGTATTGCTATGAAAGCAAGGGAAGAACTGAAAAATCAGATGATAGAGTTTACAGTGTTTGCAATTCAATTTCAGGGGTGCCTGGGTGACTCAGTTGGTTGAGCGTCCGACTTTGGCTCAGGTCATGATCTCGCAGCTCGTGGGTTCAAGCCCCACGTCGGGCTCTGTGCTGACAGCTCAGAGCCTGGAGCCTGTTTTGGATTCTGTGTCTCCCTCTCTCTCTGCCCCAACCCACTCACATTCTGTCTCTGTCTCTCTCAAAAATAAATGAACATTGAAAAAAAGTTAAAAAAAAAGATTTAATTTCATAATTGCACTTTAGAAGAGTTCCACTTGTATAAGTCTCTTTTGATTGCATTCTTATTTTAATTTGATAAATTTATATTCTATAAAGGAAGGAAAGGAAATTAAGAAGCCTTAAAATTTCACAGCACCTAAGTCTGGCAAACCAATCAAAATCAACATAGAGATATTATTTGATGAATTTTATCTTACAAAAATATTTGCCTAAGAAAGGTACTCAATGAGTAAAAAATACAGTGTCCATGAAAACTCATGAGTTAAAATTTTCTCACATTCAACTGAGAAAAAACAAGAATTGAGAACTTTCATTTCACAGAATTTACGCTGGTCTTGCCAGGTGACTCAGCACCAATGAAGTATTTTTATGTATTAAAATACTATAATCTTCAGAGAAGAGTCAGTTGAAGATGCCAATTTTGTTTAAGATGTCAACCAGTCCTAGGATAGATGATACAGTCCTTCTACTCTCAATGGGCTATATATTCAGCATTCCAGAACATTCCAGCTTTTCCACTGCCTTTTTTTTTGAAGCATTTTTATTGCACATAGATAGAAAAGTGCACAAATTACAAGTGTGCAGCTAAGTGAGTTTCCACAAAGTGAATATGTCTGTGTAAGCAACACCCAGATTACAAACAGAACATTTTTTGCCAGAACATTCTGGTAACCCTCCCACCCTCTGTGTCACCTCTCAGCTACTACACTCTTACCCTCAGGGGAACCTATCATAACTTCTAAACATGGATATTTTTAATGCATGTTATCATGTGCAGGTTCTTGAACTTTCTATGAATGCAATCACATGTTTTTACATGTGATTTATTAAATGTTATTTTTATGAGATTCATTCACATTGTCTTGAATATTGGTAATTTTTAATATTTTCATTTCTGTATATTATCCTATAAAAATAAACTACAGTTCACTTACCTATACTACTCTTGACAGTTATTTGGGCTGTTTCTAGCTTGGGGCTCTACTGCATAAATTTTATGAATATTCTTATACATGTCTTTTATGAATGTATATATACCCTTAATGTAAACTTTCAAAACATCTTTATTTTTAAATTTTATTTTATATAAATTAAACCTTTCATTAAAACAATTTCTTCTTTTTTCCAAATGAATAACAGGCAGTTTAATGCCATGAGATCAGTAAACATTTTACAATTTTACTGTAACCTTCCACTATGAATTTGTTTTTACACACATCCACATAGTCACTCATTTTACTATATTATATTATATTATATTATATTATATTATATTATATTATTATGTATTTCATTTCATTTTTAAATGTTTTGTTTATTTTGAGAGAGAGAGAGAGAGAGAGAGAGAGGGAGTATGAGAGCACGTGCAGGGGAGGGGCAGAAAGAGAGGGAAGGGAGACAGATAATCCGGAGCCTGACACAGGGCTCAACCTCACGACCCTGAGATCATGACCTGAGCTGAAATCATGAGTTGGACGCCCAATAGACTGAGCCACCCAAGCGCCCCCGTATTCACTCATTTTATTTTCTGCTCAGACACGGCTTCCAGTGGCAGCCATCAACCATTTGAGGAACACCCTCAACTTTCAATTAATTCTTAATCAATCTTTAATTGATTACTTTCATAATCTTGCAGAAAAGATCCAATGATCAGTATAAATCCCAACTACAGTGTGTTGGTTTCTACCTGATTACAGACTTCGTTCTTTTGGAACAAAGTGAGTTATAAATAAAAAAAAATAGTCATATACATAGACTGTCCTAAAATTATTGACAATACTATTTCTGCAAAAGCCAAACAGAATTGCTTACATATAAAAAATTAAATTGTAGCTTCAAATGCTTTATAGATAATCTTCAGGAAACGTAGTTACTCTTACAGAAAATATAGATTGGATATTAGACACTTGGTATGGAATTATTCATGACTGAGAGAATTTTTTTCTTTCACCTGGGAAGCAGGCATTTTATTGAAATTGGATCAGTTGTTTTGATGGTGCAATTTAGCATTATCTTTTTTCGTATATGTTAGCTTTGCAAAATTTGAAATTACTTGATTGAAGTTATCTGAACTCTTTGGAAAAATCAAGACCTGACTTGGAAGTCTGTTTTCTCTAGATATGTCAGTGTTTAAGAGTCACGTTAGAAATGGAGATTAGCAAGACACTACCAGTAATGGATTAAGTGTAGGGAGAATTTAGCCAATTTAATATTGCTTAATGTTCATTTTATATGTTTGAATCACTGTGTACCTAGTAATATTATGTTGTTTCTAAATGTTTAGTAAAATAACTTCAGCCTCTATATTATTGAATAAATTCTAGTACACTCAGACATACTTAGCAACTCCAAAGAAATACAAGTTATGAAATAAAACACCTTAGGTATAATATGTGTTTCTTGATGTTGTAACAAAAAGTGATAGAGTTTCTCCAAACATTCTTTAAAGTACAACTGAAAAAAAAAACAAACAACTAATAAATCAAATCAAATCAAATAGATTTGGATCTGACACAGAGTAATAACAAAAACAATAGCAACAACAGCAGCAAAAACGATAATAATCTCCAGTAATTATTGGGGGTTAATCATCTGTGTGCTGGGCCTCGTGTTAGCCCTGCTTTTGTAATGACTCATTTTATCCCAGCGAAACCTGAGACATAGGGAGGTTTGGGACTTGGACAATGTTGCAGAGCTAATAAGTGGGAGACCTGGAGCCGGAGCCAAGAATATCCAATTTCAATGTCTATTCTTTTAACTACTCTACTGGTTTTCATAGGAATCAAGAGGGATCTTTATTAGTTTTATTTATTCATTTATTATTTATTTTTCATTTACTTATTTTGAGACAGAGATAGAGCAGGAGCCGGGGAAAGGCAGAGAGAGAGAGAGAGAGAGAGAGACGGAGAGAGAAAATCCTAAGCAGTCTCCGTGCTGTCCGTGCAGAGCCCCATGCAAGGCTTGATCCCACAAGCCGTGAGATCACGACCTGAGCTGAAATCAAGACGTGGGCACTTAACCAACGGAGACACCTAGGCCCCCCCAAGAAGGATTTTTAATAAGAAATGATAGAAAGGAAAAAAAAAGAAATAATAGAGGGATTAGAGGCTTTTATAGCATGATTTTAGTCTTTCTTAAAATTCCTTCATTTCATAAAGTGATCATCATGCCAGGAGAGGTCCATGAACTGACTGTCCTAAATGACAGTGGCAGGAAAATGCTTCATGCCTGCTACGAGGTGACTGGGTGTGCAGCACCTCTAACTGAGCCGCGAACACAGCCTGTGCTGTTTCACTGTGCCTTTGGCTTGCCTGGCCCGACAGTGAACTATCTTTTAAAACTCAGCGTTTTTTTCCAAGCACCTCTCATTTTTATTCCTAAAGCACATTTTTCACTGCCTTCTCACCACCCACAGCAAGGTCAAATATCTCTCTTCCCCATCGCTGTGCTTTGGCTCCTGCCTACACCATTTCACTCATTCCTCCTACCTGCTTCCCTAATGTCTCCTTTCATTTGAAACAAGTGCGTCTTCCACCTACCTGCACGAAGATTTGAAGATTCCTTTAGAGAATTCTAGCTGCTGGTGTATAAATAGCTATCTTTTTGTCAGGCAAACTTACTCTGGGAAATGGTAAGTTTGCTTTTCCAGTCAAGGATATTCCCAATATCCTATATATACTTTTCTAAATGCGAGTAGTTAAGTGGATGCACTTCCTTACTTACTGAGTCTTACCAATAAATTATGAAATGTTTCTTCATTTGATTCGATTTGATTTCAAATCATAAACATTTATCACACTTTATATTAATAGTCATTCTAGGGCGGCTGGATGGCTCAGTTGATTAAGTGTCCAAGTCTTTGGTTTCAGCTCAGGTCATGATCCTTCTCTCGGTTTGGGAGTTTGAGCCCACTGTCAGGCTCTGCACTGCCAGCACAGAGCCTGCTTGCGATTCTCTCTCTGCCCCTTCCCCACCTGCTCTCTCGCTCTCTCTCTGTCTCTCAAAATAAATAAACACTACAAAAATAATCATTCTACTACTATATTTTCATATAATAGGCTTTATGTTGGTTTGTGATTGTCACTTTACCTTCTTGTTAGCCAGCAATTAAGAAATTTTGAATTTTACTCATTACGCCATTTTACATTATTTTTGAATTCTGAAAACAAAACGTTTTAATACAAAGATCTTTCACACGATGGATTTTATACTTTGGTCAATTCATTCAACAATATTGTTTGGCACCTACTACGGGCCAGCCAATACTGTTTCCACAAGGAATACAGTGGTATGAAAGACGTGGGAAGTCCGTGTTCTTAAGAAGCCTGCACTCTAATAGGATACACAGTATTTACAGAGTAAACAAAAAGATATTTAGTTAGATATTTATTTAGATATTTATTTAGCAAGATATTTAGTATTTTAGAGATATTAAAGTTTTTCAGTTAATGATCAGTGGCCGATGGAAATAAATAAAATGGGAGGAGTGGGGTAGAATGGTGGTAGGGTCAGATCCAAGTACTTTGATGCTTAAATTACCATGTAATAATTTTGAAGGACCTAATAAAGCACTGCTATACGTGATGCTGCCCCCCAGTATTTCAGTGTGCATCCATCCTGTGCTACTTACTTCAGAGACTGTGTCTGGCCTTTCAGCACTGGAGTGAGATGGGAGAGAACAGGTTTTCATCATCATGCACAACTTACGAGCACAAAACCTTAGGATGAAAAAAAGTTTATCCACAAAATGAGGAATTTGTATGAATCATGTTTTTTTTAAATGTTTATTTATTTATTTTAAGAGAGAGGCAGAGAGAGAGAGAAAGCAAATTCCAAGCAGGCTCACGCTGTCGGTGCCAAGCTTGACACAGGGTTCGATCTAACAAACCATGAGATCGTGACCTGAGCCGAAATCAAGAATCGGTGGCTTAACTAACAGAGGCCACCACCCAGGTGTCTTGTGAGTCTGGGGACCATAGATTCCTAAAGAGACTTTGGGTGAAATTCATGGGAGCTATGAAAATAAATGAGAAAAATTACCTTTACTTTCAAAATCTCTAAGTGAAATTTAACATTTCCTCCAATAAACTGGTAATAATATCTGCACTACCTGAGAATTTTTCACCAACAGAAATCACAGATCTTTTTGAATTATGTCACAGTTGTTATGGATATCTCAAGTTATTTTTTACTGCCGTCACTATTGAGAAATTATAATTACTAGATACAAAGAATGATTATGCCATTAAATGCAATAAAGAAGCACAAATATTACTGAATCACCTTTGTTTTAAATACCAAAATAAAATCATTTTAATATAATTTATTTTCTTTCTAATCTTATTTTTTTGTGAAATAAAAGAACAAGATATTGTTAGATGATCCAGTGAAATGAAAACGTATCAATATAAACTAGAATATATATATTCTATTTTAAAATGCCAGTAAGGAAGGGGCTTGTAGGAAGTGATATCTGAGCTGAGCTACAGAATGAAGAGCAGTCAATTATACGGAAAGCCAAGGAGGAGACTCCGGGACAAGGGAACAGTATAGACAAAAGTACCAAACAGTAAAGAATCTGGTGAATGCTGTGGAAGGTAGGAGGTGAAAGCTACAGTTGTGTGTTTGTCTCCAGCCACGCTCAGGCTCATGAGAGTGTGAGTAAAATTGGTGGGTAAATGATTTTTACCCAGGGTTGTGATTTAACCAGGAGTTTGATGCATGAGGAGTGGTGAAGATATATGCTAGGCATTGGTAACAATGATCACCAGGGAAATTAAGCAAAATAAGGACAACTATGAATATGTGTTAGAGGTGGAGAGATACAAGAGGGTAGTGAGGATGAGGATAGTAGGACTAAAGAAATGTAGGTTCTAGTGAGGACTGTGTATTATTGAAGCTGTATATTAGAACGAATGGGTATGAAAAAGTCTACTTTAGTAGTTCCAGAGAGATGACAATGGCTGTTGTCTTAATCAGCTCAAGCTGCTCTAACAAATACCATAGACTGGGTGATTTAAACAACAGAATTTTTTTCTTACAGTTTTGGAGACTGGAAGTCCAAGATTACAGTGCCAGCAAGGTGGAGTTTTGGTGATAGTCCTCTTCCTGGATTGTAGATGGATTCCTTCTTGCTTTATCTTCACCTGGTGATGAAAGACATGCATGTTTCTTCTTATAAAGCCACTAATCCCATTCATGATGGCTCTAGTCTCCTGACCTAATTACATTGCAAAGGTCCCCACTTCTAAATGCCATCACACGAGGGATTAGGGCTTCAGCATATGAATGGGAAGGCATGGCAACTATGGAGATGCAAAGTATACAATTCAATATTCTTCAGGGTATTGCTAGGACAATGGAAAGGAAGCTCAATGAGGTTAGGACATTTTCTTTTGCCACTTTCTTCCCAACTCTTAGAATTGTGCCTATCACACAGAAGATGCTTAATAAATGTTAACAAATTAAATGAATGTATCACATGTGTAAGCAAGATGTCAGATGACTACCAGATTTCTGAATGGATGGAAATTTTGAATTAAGGAGAAAGGGGTGGGGGAAAGGTTTGTAGTTAAGTTAGGTTATTTCTTAAACATTAATATAAAATCATTCATGTTATCATAATCATTTCATAATAATCTCATAATCATTTCATAATCATATCATAATCACAATGTTTTTTGAGCACCTGTTCTAGTGGAAATACCATTATAGGCACTATGAGAAAAAATATGATCCCTTCTTTTCTAGGGATAAGAGCATGTGGAGAATTTTGTTGAAATTTAGGCAGGTATGATAGAAAAGGACAACAGTTTTCTCCCCAGAAAATACAAACTTTTTTAAAAAATGCAGAAATACCCCAATGTCTTCATTGAAAACTGCTTTGAAATTTGAATTCCATTCCCAGCTAAACTATCAATCAAATGTGAGCAAAATAATAATGTTTTTAGAATTCAAGGACTAAGAAAGTCTTCATTTCCTAAAAAGTATTGTTAGAAGATACACTTTAGCAAAGCCAAATATAGTTCAAGTAATCAATAAATTATGAACAGGCCTCAAATGCAATTAAAGAAAATCTCTGGATTATAGACTTACCAAAGCCTAACAAGCCTGTCCAATATTGTCCTTTTAATAAATGCATTATTAAGCCTTGGGTCAACTTAGTGATTGTGGAACATAATTACCTCTTACTCTAAAAACAATGGAGAAACAAAACAAAACCAAAGGATATTAGAAATACCAGGAAAAATAGATAGCTGTGCTAGAAAGGCATAATCCAAATAAAAAGTAAACAAAATGTAACATTATTCTGAGTAAATTAATTGAATAAGGAAAGATAATGCATTTGGTTTTGATAACGTGTTCTACTTAAGTGACACAGATGTACCAATATAGATTTCTTTTTCTCTTCAAATCCATTCCCACTAGTTATGAGCAATGCAGGATTTCAATATTTTATATACTTGATATTGAAATTTAATATTAAATAATCAACTTCTCCTTAAGCGTAGAAGACTTACCCCCACTAAATTGGAGGTTCTTAATCACTTCTGTATGAGTATCACCAAGAGCAATGCCTGCCCTGACAAACAATAGCATTCAGTAAATATTTCTTGTTAAAATCATGGGACAAAATATATCTATTATTCACTTTGATAGAAGTTCAAGGCAAGGGGGGGGGGGTAAAGAGAAATATGGGGAAATAATTTGTTGCAAGTATCACTTGGCAGAACAATAACAACTATCACAAGAGTATCTAAAAGAAAATTAATCAACAGGACACATTCCCTGTCCTCATGGAATTCATAGCCCAGTTGGAGACCATATATATATAAATAATTGAAAAATAAAGTATGGCAGTGTCCATGATGTTGTCACTAACAAAATATAATAGCCAAAAAAAAGTTAGTTTACTTGAGAGAGACTGAAGGAGCTAGGTAGGGGAGACACAAGGGATAAACCTTAAAAATGAGTTAAGAGTCCTCAAGGGGCCAGGGTATGGAATGTGGCAAGGAAAACAGCAGATCAAGAGGAACATCACAGGAAAAGAGCAGGCTATAGATACCTTGATGTAGAGGGAAGACCAGACAAAAGATTGGAGAGGGTTTGGGTCACCTGGTGGGTCAGTGAGTTAAGCGTCTAACTTCAATGTCAGGTCATGATCTCACAGATCATGAATTTGAGCCCCCATCAGGCTCTGTGCTGACAGCTCAGAGCCTGGAGCCTTTTTTGATTTCTGTGTCTCCCTCTCTCTCTGCCCTTCCCGTGTTCATTCTCTCTCTCTGTCTCTCTCTCTCTCTCAAAAATATAAACAAACATTAAAAATATAAAAGATTGGAGAAGGAAATGAGGACTAAGTCAGCACATGGAAGAAATTTAAACCTTATATTTTGTCCCTCTACACAGATAGAGTTTATTTTATTTTATTTATTTGAATTTATTTATTTATTTTGAGAAAGAGAGACAGAGAGCAAGCAGGGAAGGAGCAGAGAGAGAGGGAGAGAGAGAATCTCAAGCAGAGTCCGCACTGTCACCATAGAGCTCAAACTCAGGAACTGTGAGATCATAACCTGAGCCAAAACCAAGAGCTGGATGCTTAACCAACTGAGCCACCCAGGCGCCACTACACAGATACAGTTAAAACAACAACAATAACAACAACAACAAAACACTTGTGAACATAATCATTTAAAAAAATTTTTGTGGAAGAAAGGCAACTTGGCAAATGAAGTTAAAGCTGATTTGGAATAAGAGAAAGAATGTCAGAAAGATACTTAGGCAGACAATCATGAAAAGAGGAACCAGCTTCCTCAAATAGTGACTCTAGGTGATTCTTCATAGAGTAAGAGTTCTACATATAAAGAGCTGCTTTTCTCCTCCCAGCAAAACGCAAACAAAACACCAACACATGTATTAAACGCTACAAATTATTTAAGCAGGCTGCTCATGGTCTCCGATGGTTCTTGAGCCTCAATTGTATTCTATGTGTTTTTCTTAAAATTTCGCTCTACATGAGAGATTGTAGTTCATCTATGCCTAATATCCATCCCCAATAACTGCCCTTGAATTACAAATATAGAAGTTATCATTAAAGCAAGAGAAAAAAAGAAGGAAAGAACAGAGGAAGAAAAGAAATAAAGAATAAAAGACCCAACAAAAGAAGAAAACAAAATCAAATTGATTAATGTACCCGTAATTCCTGCACATTGCTATACTTAAGCATTTATTGGCAGAAAAGCAAATATGCATCTTGCTTGCTTTCATCTTCCCAAAGCACAACTTAATTAATGCTGTCATATAGCTTTTGGTAACAGATTCATACTGTAACAGTCCTCCCACACCACAAGATCAATGGGCCCCTGGAAGCTACAACAGAAAGAAATTAGAACGTGCATCAAATTTGTGAAGCTCATAAAGAAAACACATTTGCCCTTCATGTATTTTTAAAGAGATTCTTGCTTCATTATATCTTGTAAATGGTTTCTCTGCTCAGTACAGCAGATAGAATTGAACTTTGGTAGTATTCCATTTTTCAGAAGCAGAGAATGCCATTCAGTTTTAATAAAGATTTTAGTGGTGATGTTATTATGTTTAGGTGCCCAGTTGGTCTATAGAGGCTTTGTAATGTCTAAGAAAGAACCTGTACATGAAATCATTTATTGTCTTATTTTCTTCTTGCCTTACTCTTTACCCTTCAAGAATTAAGTCTTATTTCCAACTTTGAAAGATTAACTTTTGATCAGCAAAACTCATGCTTTGTTTTCAGCTGCATATTGAATTGTGTAATAGAAAAAATAAAACACAATTTAGAACAGTATTTAGGAACATGCATTCATTTAAGTCAGTTTGTCTTTAGATCATATAACTTTTAGGTGAACATACATACTCGTTCTGGAGTCATGACATGTAAGTAATTAATCTAACCCCAGGACCAAACTCCCAGTATTGATAGAACTGAGTTGTATTTAGAATACATTCTCTTAGAAGAAAACATAGGCAATAATTTCTTTTAAATCAGCCATAGAAACATTTTTCTAGATAGGTCTCCTTAGGCAAGGGAAACAAAAGCAAAAATAAACTATTGGGAGGGACTACACCAAAATGAAAAGCTTTTGCACAGCAAAGGAAACCATCAACAAAATGACAAGGCAACCTACTGAATGTGAGAAGATATTTGCAAATGACATATCCAATAAGGGGTTAATATCCAAAATATATAAAGAATTTACACAACTCAACACACACACACACACACACACACACACACACACACAACCAAATACTCTGATTTTCAAACTTGGCAAAGGATCTGAATAGACAATTTCCCAAAGAAGATATACAAATGGCCAACAAATAAAAAGATGTTCAATGTCACTAATCATCAGGGAAATGCAAATCAAAACCACAATGAGATATCATGTTATACCTGTCAGCATGGCTAGAATAAAAGAAAAGAAATAACAGGTGTTGTCAAGGTACTAGAAAAAAGGAACCCTCAAGCACTGTTGATGGGAATGCAAATTGGTGCAGCACTGTGGAAAACAATATGGAAATTCCTCAAAAAATTAAAAATAGAATTACTATATGACCCAGTAATTCCACTATTGGGTATTCACCCCCAAAAATGAAAACACTACTTGAAAAGATAGAAGTGCCCCTATGTTTATTACAACATTATTTACAAAGGCCAAGATATGAAAGCAACCCAAGAAACCATCAATAGCATTCATCTATCCATTCATGATAAAAAAGATGTGGTATATATACACAATGGAATATACTCAGCCATAAAAAAATGAGATTTGCCACTTACAACAACATGGATGGACTTATAAGTTGTAATGCTAACTGAAATAAGTCAGAAAGACAAATACCACATGACTTCACTCATACGTGAAATATAAGAAACAAAACAATCAAACAAGGAGAAAAGAGATCAATGAAAAAACACACCCTTAAATACAGAGAACGAGCTGGTGGTTGCTAGAGCCAAGGTGAGTGGGGGGAATGGGGAAATAGATATCAGGGATTAAGAGGTGCAAACTTCTAGTTACAAAGTAAATAAATCACAGAGATGAAAATTACAATAAAGGGAATATGGTCAATAATATGGTAATAACTTTGGTAACAGATGATGACTATACTTGTGGTGAGCAATAAATACTATATAGAATTGTTGAATCATTATATTGTACATGTGAAACTAATATAATACTGTATGTTCATAATGCTTAAATAAAAAACTGTTTTCATGCAAATTAAAAAATGCATCTCTCTCAATCCACATGTAGTTATTTATTGCACAACATAACCCTTCTGATTGTTCACTTAGGTATTTATTATTTGCTTTTCCAACACTAAATCATTTCAAAATGATATAATTAGTTGAAAACTGATTAGTTGCAAAATTCTATTTTTTTCTATGTTAATTTTAATATCTTATAATATTGACAGCAAATATTATGTAAAAGAAAAAGATTTAACCTATGGTTTATATTCTTGGAATCTTTGAAAAAAGGTTGGGCCCAATATTCTTAGATTTACTGAAAAAGTTTTTGATTTAAAAAATGCTTGAAACAGTATATAATTTTTTTTTACTTACAATTGTTGATATTTCAACCACTATTCTAAAAAGATATGGTATATCTATTATGTCCATTGGTATGAGATTTCTTGATTAGTTAGATAATCTAGCATTAGGTAAAGGTTCCTTCATACATAGTTTAATATTTTGGAGTTGCAATAGCAGTCGCATTATATGCTCTTTTTTTTTTCTCTTTCTGTTGTTGTGACCACCGCCCTGTTTGTAAACCCTGGTTTCCTTACTCAATGACTAACTGTAGTGAGCTACAGGATTTTTAATAATAGATTTTAAACTTTGTATCTACATATTCTGCATAGACTATTAAACTAGTTTTAACTCATGCTGGCAGTATAATTTAGAAAGGAAAAGAGGTTCGTTAACTTTTACTACCAATTTAAGATTAAGTGTCATTATTTCTCTTCTATTCTAAGTAATGATGCACAAACAAGATAGCTTGCTGAAGTGATTTTGGTTATTTTGAAACATTTTAAGAATTTAATATCATCAATGCATTTATAATATTTCTAGCATCTCTGCAACACAGATGAAAATATTGACTTTTTTCTACAGGGAGTTAAAAGAATCATTATTAAAAATGATCAGAAAACTGTGTGTTCTTGATTAATACTAGTTACTATTAATTTAATATAAGAAAATATTTTGTCAGAGAAATGAAATTCAACTTTTTATGTTTGAGATGAATAGGAAAAATGGTATCAATAATGTAATAAAAAGTTACACTGGGTTAAAACATTGTACAATTCCATTTGTATTATTTAATTATTGCATGCAGTGAAAAACTGATGCTCAAATATCCTAATAGCTAAATTCCTCTTTTCTGAAATTGTGTGAATACATAGATAGAATTCTGATTTTTCTGAGCATAATAAAGCACATGAAGAAAACTCTTTAAGCTATGTCTTTCTTTCACAATCATTACATATATATGTATATATATAATGTATATATTCACACACATAAATATACATATGTATATATATGTGTGTATGTGTATATATATATACAGTGTGTGTATATGTATATGTATATGTATATGTATATGTATATGTATACGTATATGTATATACACACACAACACACAGTTCTTAATGATCTGGAATTATTTAATAGATGTATTTAAGAAATATAATAATATCAAAACTTAAAGAATATAAGTACCCATTTTATATTTTCCTATTTTGTTCACCAAATCTGTTCATATCATATCCTGACATTTCCCTCAGAGACAGTCCAGTTTCAGTGATAGTCTAAAACAACTAGAAGCGTAGCAATGGAGGGGAGACTGAATTATTCTTGCCAGGATTAAAAGCTACTCAAAATCTTAGCAATAGTTTTAAATTTTAGCAGGCAAAGTTTTTACCTGTTTAATATAATTTAGGTGGAGAACAATTATAGTATTGGTAGCATGGGCCCTTTTCACCACATATGATGCTTCTACTATCACTTTCTGTCAATTTAATTTGTTTTTTGTTAAAAGTGCTTCAAAGCACATGCACGTGTGTGTGTGTATGTGTGTGTGTGTGTGTGTGTGTGTTTGTGTGTGTGTGCACATACATGTCAAGGATTTAGGTTAGGGGCTAGCTATTCCCAAGTATTTCATATATACCAAAGAATGTTGGCATACCTAGACTTTTCCTGGCAGGTTTAGTTAACACGGAAGTTGCATAAAATAGAGGATGGTAGTTTGTAAAAACACATAAAATGACAGTTAATGGATATCTGAATTACAGTTCATACCCAATCTCAACTGGAAATTCAGAGAGAAGTCTTTCTTGTGAAACCTTGGAATAAATAAATAAGGAAAGGCTGGAGATGGTATGAAGATAAATGGCACGTACTGAACTTGATGATCCATGTTTTTACTAATGAGGGCAGCACTTACTAATTGCAGTTCCTAAGTAATATTCTGAGCACTTTTATAAACCTTTTATACAGCAATCTCATAAGGTAATTATTTTGATTATATCCATCTTACAGCTAAGAATACTGAGACAGAGCAATTAAGTACAAGTCATCTACAATGCCTGGAACTGCCATTTTCATTCTTAAGAATAAATATTCAATAGAATGTGAATTTTACCTGTTGGTATTACACAAAGAGCTCCTTACCCATAATTCATAGCTCATTTTACATGATTTTCATAAACAGTCTTACAATTTTGTGCAGCAGACCTTGACTAGGAACACAATATCCTTTAAAAATATTGTTTCTCATGTAAAAGAAATTTAGGTTTAATTATTTTTACTTATGCCTTCTTTTTAAGGAACTCTATCTGCTAAGTTTTTGAGAGCTGATGAGAAACATGATATTATAAGGACAAAATAAACAGAACTATTTATGAAAAAGATTATAAAATAATGTTCTAGGAAGCTGTTCTTTGAGGTCTCTTGACCATTTTTTTCTGTGTT
Organism: Prionailurus viverrinus; assembly: GCF_022837055.1. Lineage (NCBI taxonomy): Eukaryota > Metazoa > Chordata > Mammalia > Carnivora > Felidae > Prionailurus > Prionailurus viverrinus. Next base: position 109,957,000 of record NC_062567.1, on the reverse strand, counting down.
CATTAATGTATTACAAAAATTTTTTTTGAGAGGAACCATTGACTATGGGGATAATTTCACCTCACTTTTCCATTTAGTCAGCCACAAGTTCTCATTAGGAATTTCAAATTCTACAATAAAATCTTAATTATAATCTCAAATCTGGTTCATTAAGGCATAAACATATACTTATTTGAAAACAAAGAATCATTGTGGTCTACATACTCCCCAGAGAATATGTCACTATCTTGTTGATACTCACCTTTTATCAATCTTTTGAGAAAAAAAAATATTATAGGAAGGTATTCTTAAAGACCAGGTCTTTTCAAAAACTGTGAAACATCCTAATGTTGTTATAATTTTATTGTTGGGGATGGCTTCATTTGAAAAATAAGATTGGTAGCTTACAATATCATCAAAGTTCACTCTGATGTTCGTAAGACTTTAATGAATAAACATTAGCATGAGTTGGCTGATTCAGAGATGCCACTCAGTTGGCCTAGTACAGCATGAGTAATTTATGAGTGAAAAATCCCCATCATTATAGAGTTATCGTTAATCAATCACTGAAATATGAAAAGAGAGCAACATTGGTTATCAATGGAAACATGACTTTAAAAGGAAAAGATCATATGTACTAGAAGAATTACAAAGCAGGTAATAAAAATTTAGGAAAGCCATATTATAATTTGAAACTGATTTAAATAATAATAGCCCATTAATTTAGCTACTCTTGACAATTGCTACAAATATCCATTCACATCAACAGCAACACAAGTATATACAGGGTAGATACCTCCAATTGTTCAATATTTAGCTAATACTAGATATTCAGTAAAGAACTGAATTTTGCCTGAGGTGCCAATGTCTTGCTTAAAAAATACTTCTTGAGTCCTTTATAAATAGGGGTATCCATACGATATATCTCTGGATTAATAAGGCAAAAGGTGATTTATTCCACCACGTTGTTCTGCCTAATTCCCCTTCTTCCTGTATGACTGTGATTAAGTGCCATGCTTAAAGTCAGAACAACCATTTTGTGATCTTAATGATGAAAGTTAGCAAATACGGGTAGCAGAGCAGCTCCAAACAATGCTAACTGACATAGTACACAAAGGAAAATCACCAAAGAGTAGAATCTTGAACAGATGATATCAACATAGGGGGTTCTGTCTTGCTAGATTGTGTAATACTGTGGAAAGCCTGATTCAGGGCTCTTGGTTCTTCCTTTACAAGTAGTGTAACACTTGACAGGGGAGTGTACTTCTCCTTGACTTTTATTATGTCTAAAATCAAGAAGTTTAACCTCAATAATTTATTTTTAACTGAGGGGACTGAAAGGTCAGGTCAGAATTTCTAGGCTGTACTTTTATATTGCATATTTATTATTATGTTCTTATAGTTGCAAAGATAAATTATGTACACTAACTCTAGACAGCCTCTACACAAATCTGAATGGGAAATCATTCAATCACACAGTGATTATCAGTAAAAATCAACAAATATCCAATGGAAAAGTTACCATATTCTTAGAGGTGGCATCACATTTGTAAATTTATCAAAAAAAAAAAGATGTAGCATATAGTACATTGAACCATCATTCTAACTGATTTCTAAGAAGCTTTTAAAGTTCTATCATCTTGTGATGAAGGCTAATATCACAATGTAGTTGGAAATGGAGCTGGAGAATTCTTGATTTCAAGCTCAAAGTTCTTTTTTTGTCTAGTGTATTATGTATTTATTTACAATAAACGTAACAAGCACAGGCAGTTATTTACAATTGTATTCAGAAACTAATGTGAATATGTGAAAATTTGGAACTCATTCCTTACAAACTCAAATAAGTATTTTCTCTGATTCTCATCACCTTTTAAATTTTATAGACCTGGAATGGTATAGTTTTGTTTAAGAACTCAGTAGTAGACTAATATAAAAGTTGGGACCCTGGATTCTTTATAGCTATGACCTTGCATTTCTACATGAAAGTGCTTCTTTATGTGTTTTTCAATATACTCTCAAAATTTTATAGCCCAATCTAATAACTGTCACAGAAGTCTTAGAGGAAATATGGACGTATATAACCAGCAATCTGGAATACTGGGTTTGATTTCAGATGAGCTTCAAAAGCTCTTTAGTTCACATGTAGACATCCTGCAGAGCATGATGTGACTTTTCTCAACCTCCCAGAAAATATCCATGAAAACATACAAAAGGACTAAAATGTCAAAAACTTAAAACAGCAGAGTAGACCAAAAACTATTTAGTAAAGCCCAGAGGTCCATTCCTACCATGGAAAACACAGTGATGCATTGAAAAATTCAACCTTGGAATACTCAACACATCTCCAACCTGTGAATTAGAACATGGCAGAGAACCATCTCTCTCCCTACCGCAAAACCCTCTCCCTGAATTAAAAAAAGAAAAGAGGGAGATTGAAAAGCATACTGACCTCAGCACTATCTTATTGCCCACCATCCGATCAACTGCATGACATACAAAATTGTCACCCATAGTCCCAAATGCTCAGGGGCTATTTATGCAGAGACTCTGTCCCTCCACTCCCATTAGCTTTCTTTCTACCTGGATCCCTTCAATGATACAACACCTGCAGGTGACATGGCAGGAAGTAGGATATGATGTATAGAAACACACGTTAATGTATGATGTTAAATTGCTGAAGAATAAAACATTGCTGTCAGGAAAGATAGGAAGAACAACAGAAGTACCGTGTGCTTTGAGATGCAGTGTTTCTTACCTATCTTTCTTCTTGTAGGATAAGCCCTAACAGTTGGTTTTTCTTTTTTTGTAATACAAGTGTCTGACTTCAGCTTTACTGCTGAGGCATCCTCTTCAATCAATGCATTATCAGCCACACAACTATATAGAGCCACCCCCACGTGCCTCACATTATCCTTTGTTTTAGAGATCTTGGTTGATTGTGATAACTGACCATTTCAGCCTTTATTTTTGTTTTTGTTTTCCTCTCTTTTGTGTTTTAAATTCCTTCTCTTATGATTATAATTCACCAATAAAGATTGATCCTGCAAAACCTCTGGCCCCCACCCTTTACCCCAATAAAAGCAGAACCACATATGTGGCCCCAGGTGTGCTGTGTAATTCCAGGACTTGCAAGTAATAAACCATGTCTCTTTAAAGTTGGCAGTACTTGCTAAGGGCATCTTGCAATCGTACCAAGAACCACAAGGGCCAGTCCAGCTACAACACTGGCTATTGATAGGCTGAAACCAACACAAAACAATTCTGTAGAAAAGGACACAGAATTTCCCAGGTCAGAGAACCTGCATGAGGCGGAACCTCAGTTCACCAGCCCCACTAATAAAGCTCTACTGGATGTAACGAAGTGAATTAGAATCCTTGTGCTTCAGATCAAGATGCTTCCTGGTCTAGATCTGAGTGGGGACGTGTATAGTAAGCTAGAGTAGAACAAATATACAGTGAAGGGGATGAAAGTCTCAGCTCCATCAAGGTTTCTCAAAAAATTAAAAATAGAAATACCATATGATCCAGTAATTCTATTACTGGGTATTGAAAATGAAAACACTAATCTGAAAAGATAGATGCACCCATATGTCTATTATTTGCAATAGCCAAGACATGGAAGCAACTTAAGTGCCCACTGATAGATGAATAGCTTCTTTACCCATTCATCTATCAGTGGGCACCTCAGTTGCTTATGTATAGTATAAATATACATAATGGAATAATACACAGCCATAAAAGGATGAGATCTTACCATTTGTGTCAATATGGATGGACCTAGAGGGTATTATGCTAAGTAAAAATGGTCAGAAAGAGAAACCATCTCTGTAGGAAAAGAAAAGGAAAAAAAGAAAGCACTGAGACTATGAAGGTAACCATGATTCCTAAAAATAGAACCAAGGCTCACATATCCTAAAAATTTCTTCTCTTAATTTCCAGACTAGTGAAGAAAATATATCCCATAAAGGGATTTTCCAACCATATTGGTTTGTAATCTAGAAGTTACAGCTCAGCATCTCATTGCCTGTTCTCATGAACAAATGCTTAGTCATGGTTTGCTTTCTTCATTTTACAAAGAGAACAGAGGCCATAAGGACCTAAAAGACAAGATTAACTAGTCAGCAACAGAGCTGAGATTACATGCCTGATTTAGAATACCAGTTTAGAAATCTTTTCAACAACATGCAATCCTTTCTTACTTGTTTACTACAAATCTGTTCAGCAAGCACTTTTGCACATGAAATCTACTTCAATTCAGCTGATTTTTTAAAATAAAAAATATAAAGGAGAATAGCACTTAACAGGCATTTGAGGAAGAAAAACAATGACTAACTTGGCCCACCTCTGTTATTTTTATTCATGACAGTTTTCCATACAGGCAGCTTGACTGTTGTTTTTTATGTCTATTATAAATACTGAGAAAATTTCAAATGACATGTCAGATTTGTTTTAGCACTTGGACCATAGAAACTACTGGTTGAAAAATTGTGCTTGGCAATTACTTCTGATTAATAAAGTCCTTAAAGTATGCACCATAAGATTTTTGTTATTCCCTTTGAAAAAATTACTTTTAAAGGGATATTTGATACCCTCTACTCTGAACACCAGAATGCAAGCTGATACGTTATGCAAAGTACAAACTGCCTACCACAGTTTCTTGCTAAGTAGTCATTGTTTAATAATCATGTATTTGATTCTCACGTATGTTTTAGTAGATGAAATGTCTTGTGACACAGCTAATTCATGGTTTAGAAAGTGACATCATTTGGGGGAAACCTAGGGGCAAACTAAGAAGAGCTTTTGAGAGATACTCTGTTCATATCTTCTAAAAGAATATCTTCAGCTCATTCAGTTTTCCAGATACAGTGAAATAATGCACCATATTTTTGCTGCCTTACATGTGTTAATAGTAACACAGTGAAACCACTGCTAATTTATTTATTGTTCATCTCTTCTATCTAATGAAAATCACGGAGCCCCTACACAGGTGATTTGCTATAGAGTTTGTCTTTGTAAAAGCAACAAATGTTAGAATCTTTGAGGAAAAAAAAGCACCTTTATCTCTGGTAAGAACAAGTGGAAGTTGTCAGATGTTTCATAATTTTTTTCATGAAAATTTCTGCTCTATTCAAAGCCGACTTTCTCATTCTAACAAAAGAGAATCAGCATGCGTTGATATGTATTAATAGCAATAATACAATATAAGGACAACTGGATAGGTTTTCTACTTGGTTCCTACTGCCTCATTCCTTACTTTGGTTTTTTTCTTTGGTTTCCTATTTTTTACAAAGAGGATTTTTGCAAAGTAAATAGAAAAGAGCAACTGTTGAAAAATTTGCAGCCAATATTTTCACTCTAGTGTGTTTTTTTAAGTTTCTCATAATACTTTGTTTTAATAATCCTGGACAATCAAAAACTTGAAAATAAAACATCTTTAAAGAGTGAAGATGATACAAAAGTTTCTTCCATGATAAGTTAATTTTTAAACGCAGATTTTAGATGATTAAGTATAGCGTGCTCCCATTTTATAAAATAAGAAACTCCCCCACCCCACATAAACAAATACATATATGCATTTGTTTGCATACATATACATTTGATTATGCATATAAGATCTATATATAGATCACTTTTCTACTCTCACCTACAAGTCAACATATTCACCTAGTTTTCTTTCCTCTTACCTGGTTCCACATTCTTGTTTCCCTTTGCTGGTTTCTCTTCAGTCCTCTAAATTTCTAATTCAGCCAAAGATTCATTCTTAAATCTATTCTCATCTCATCTACAACTTCCTTGGTGATTTCGTCTACTCTTTATCTTAAATATATCTATATGCCGATGACCCCAGGCTGATATCTTTATTCTGGATCTCTTCCCTGACTCCAAACTCATATCCAATTGCCTACTATTTCACTGCATATCTAAAATTAAACTTCTGATGTTTTAAACCATACCAAATTTTTCCAACAGTCCCTCCATCTCACTTTATGACAACTGTGTCTTTCTGGTTCCTTAGGGTTAAAAACTGGGAGGCATCCATGAGGTGCCTGGGTGGCTCAGTCGGATGAATGTCCAACTCGATGTCGGCTCAGGTCATGATCGTATGATTTGTGGGTTCAAGCCCCGCATTGGGCTCTGTGCTGACAACATGGAGCCTGCTTGGAATTCTCTGTCTTCCACTCTCTCTGCCCCTCCCTCTTCGTGCTCTCTCTCTCTCTTTTTCAAAAATAAATAAACTTTTAAAAATTGGGGGACATCCTTGAATCTCTTCTTTGTTCCATACCCCACATCTAAACCATTGCTGGTCTTACCTTCAAATCATATTGAAAATTGAATTACAGTCGTCCCTTGTTGTTATCTGTTGTTTTGCTCTCTGCAGTGTCTGTTACCCACAGTCAACCACAGTTTGGAAGCAGATGATCCTCCTGACGAATCATCAGAAGTTCAATAGTAGCGTAATGGTACCTCACAGTGCCTGCGTCATTCAACTCATGTCATCTCCTCATGTGGCATTGTATCATCTCACCTCATCACAAGAAGAGTGAGTACAGTACATTAAGATATTCAGAGAAAGAGACAGAAAGACCACATTCATATAACTTTTATTATTGTATATTGCCATAATCATTCTATTTTGTTATCAGTTGTTGTTAATCTTTTACTGTGTCCAATTTATAAATTAAACTTTATCATAGGTGTTTTATGTATAGGAAAAAAAAACAGTATACATAGGGTTCAGGACTATCTGGGGTTTGGGACATCCACAGGGGTCTTGGAACAAATCCCCCATGGATACAGGGGCAGAGGACTACTCTCCTAGGCTTTCTAGGACTACACTGGTACAAACCTATTTCTGAATTATTGGAAGTCTTTGTTGTCTTCCTGAGTCACACTTTACCCTTTCAGTCTTTTTTTTCAAACACAACCAGCATGACCCTTTATAGCCAGACTTTTTTGTCACTCTTTTTAAAAAAAAATCCCCCCGTGTTGTTGTTTTTTTCCTTCTGCCTCAGAGCAAAAAATCAAAGTACTTCCTATGACATGTATCCTTGCCCCCTCCCCAACCCCATACCACCTGGTAATAATATCATTTCCTTTTTTATCTTTCTTTCCACTTCATTCACACAAATCTTCTTACTGTTTATAAACCTCTAGTCACACTCTCAGTTCAGATTTTTTGCTCTTGTTATTCTATCTGCCTGGAATGTTCTTTTTCAGAGATCTGCGTGGCTTGACTTATCAATTCCTCTATAAAGTTTTCCCAGCCACCCAATCTAAGATTTCAATACGTACTCCCCTAACACTTCCTATCTCCATGCTAATGTCACTTTTCTCCTTACCACTTATCATTATATTTTTTCACTTAATTTTTTATGTATGTTTTTCAATCAAACTATAAGCTTCATAAAGGAAGATAATTTTGTTGTTGTTCTCTCCTATATCCTGGGTGCCTACAATAGTTCCTGGCACATGAGAGGCATTCAGTAAATACTAATAATCATTCTATCCAGGAAATAGATTGGAAAATGTGAAGTGGGAAATTTTTAGTCCCTTTTACATCTTTTTACTTTATTTTCCATATATGTTTCAAAAATAGTATGATGCAAAATTTCTCTGTGGTAAAATTGGAAGTCCTAACATTTTTTCTCACTGGTAGACAATTTCAAAATTTAAGTTCTAAATACTTGTCAGATCATGTTCTTATAGATCTCCAAATAGGAAGCATTGCTAATTGTTTCCATAGGTAAAACCAATGACTTATTATTATAACTCAGGACAACTTGGCAACCATGATGATTTATTTATCCTAGGCTAAGGAGGTTTCAGGCTGGCTTTCATTTCAGGCCCATCTGTAAGTGAAGATTCCATCAGAGGACCTAGGCAGCAAGAAGGCTGTATAGGAAGGAGCTCCAAAAACAGCCAGCCATAGGATGATTCCCAACCCCAAGTAGTCACTGACACTCATATTTTGAAGGGATGCTAGATATTTTATATATCTAAAGTCCAGAGAAGATATAATGCATGCCAAAATTTACAGAAAAAATAGCCAACTCAGCTGGGATTAGACTGGAAACCTCCTGATACCATAGGTGAGTGTTTTTTCTTCCATGATTCTACTTACTAAGCATGAAATTAAAGCCCAATTTTAGAGTAGATTTTATGTTTGCCCATCACATCAGTACATACCTTGCCATTCCCTTCAAGTTAGAGCATTCATGTTATTTCTCTGGGGGAGTGGGGTGGATGGCTTTCATTTAACTGTCTGTATTTCTCTGCCTTGTAACACATAAAAGGGATTGCTGAAAAAATAAATAAAACCACTGAAAGCAACTAAAAGTAATGAAAAAGTTATGAAAAAAGTAATGAAAAGTTCTGCTCTAAATTTCAACCTTTTAAATCAAAGTTTTTAAGTTAGTTTTTGAATGTTTAAAAAATGTTGACACTGTAAAAAGTTTTTTTAATCAAAAGACTTTGGATAAAAAATTGAGTAGAGATCAAAAGTGTTCACAGGTGCATCCCTCATCATCCTTTCTTTTTTGGTTTTACTAGTCAGAAAGATTTATATGCAAGAATTTACTCTGAGAAAAATCGGTGTTGGGGAAGGGGAAGGGAGAGGCAGGCACCTCTTTGCTTAACTGGTCATTGGTGCAGTCCTCTATTAGCTGTTGGTGTTTCTGCTGATAACCAGTGACTGGTCATGGATAGCTCTACATAGCAGGTGAACTGGCTCTTATTAGGACACATGAGATTCTAATAATGTCACACTCTCCTGAGGTGACCACCAGTCTCTCTTACTACCTCATCTACCTGCCTTTATCACCTTTTCCTTCACATTTTCACCCAGGAGAAATCAGTTCAATGTGAAACTCAAGGGTAGTAGGCACCCACACTGCAGAAGGTAGAAGGTAAAGTAGGCACCCACACTGTAACATATGCATATTAATGCCTTGCATCTCTCTGAGTTTTATACAATACCTTAATTGGCTGTTCCTCAAAATATTCCATTGCCAATCATTCTGTGGAGGGAGATCCTTGGTACTACAAAACTCTTCCTCTAACCCCCTGAGCATAGTTGTCTTCAAGACTTATTTGCTCCCCATCATAGCCTAGTTTCAGCAATAAAGCCTAAAACCTCCAAATCAGCAGAAGATGCTGTTGATTCCATCAGAGAGAAGTATCCTCAGTGGTAGTCAATTGTTCAAGTATTTATGGTGAGTACTTTGAGGCTGCTAGAACTTCTCTGCAAACCCCTTTTGGGATTTTCAATGGACTGTTGACCATGACCATAGACTAATCACATAGACTAATTGCAGTGTTTGGGTTGTTTCAAACTAACTATGCCTAGAACATCAAAGCTGGCTTCTCTGTCTATTCTTTGCATTTTTATTATTCTCAACTACCAACCAAAATGCAAAGTCAACTAGTCATCTATACTGTATTATGTGCAGACACTCTTCTAGGCATTGTGTATACAGAAGTAACACAAGAGTACCTGGAACTATTATCATTATAGTAATAAACTGTAGCTAGTGCATTAAGAAATCTCTAATCTAGGTACAATCTATGTTTTCTCTTGAATTCATTTTTTTTCTGTGTCTTAAAGGGAAGAGTCCATAATTCTCTGATACTTGTTGTTTAATAAATGTTAGCTTCTCCATGTTTAAAACTCCAGTCTCAGGGGCGCCTGGGTGGCTCAGTCAGTTAAGCATCCAACTTTGGCTCAGGTCATGATCTCGTGGTCCGTGGGTTCGAGCCCCGCGTTGGGCTCTGTGCTAACAGCTCAGAGCCTGGAGCCTGCTTCGGATTCTGTGTCCCCCTCTCTCTCTGACCCTCCCCTGTTCATGCTCTCTCTCTCTGTCTTAAAAATAAATAAATGTTAAAAAAAATAAACAAAAATAAAACTCCAGTCTCATACCTGATTCACAGCCTTACAGCTCTCTTTTTCACCTATAGGCATTTGTTGGAAGCAGCAAGGAGTGAGAGACAAGAAGACACATGTCTCTTTTTGCAACTTTTGTTGTCACTTTTTTTTTTTGCAAATGCTTTGTTGTGGCTGGTACCTTTTACATGGCAAGTATCCATATTCTGCCACTCATGTCAGGCCCTGGTATGAGATTTTCACAGGACATTCTGAGGTTTTTGACCATAGACCCTCATAATGTGGGAGATTATTCTACCTCTTTTGTTGCCTCTGCTCCCTTTACCAGTGGTACACTCCATGGCCTCCCCTGGCCACTGTCCCATGGTTGGATACAAGCAAAACAGCTAAAGCCCATCTACCTTATGATGTGTCTACTCATGGGAAACATTCACATATCTGCCTCAACTATCAGTAGGATCACAGATGAGTCCAATGTTATTTGTTCTCTCCTCTTGTGAAGTCATTGCCATCTTTAGTTAGGCACATTGACACAACAGCCTTGAGTAGATACACAGTGGGGAATGGAATGCTGATACTTCTTTCTTGCAGACACCCCCAATTCCTAACCTTTATCATACTTGGCTTGGGGGAGGGATGAATAAGAGCCTCCCTCCTCTCTGTTACCCACCCATTTCTATAGATTCTTTATGGGGTGGTTGTATATATTATGGTACTGAGAGTAGGGCCAGTTTTGTTTCCTCTGAATAAACCTTGAAGAAGATTGTCTGGTCTTGTTGTAGATTTTTTTTTACCTTGATATTTCTTAACAAAGAAAAATATATAAGGATATTAATATCTCCTGTTTTCAAGTGCAAGCAAGTTGCCAACTCTAGCCTAAATCCCAATCAACATTCTATAGCAACCCAACAATAAATGGCAAATATCAGATAAAATACATATGAAAATGAAGCTAGGTTATGTCAGCGCTGTCAGACTGAGAAGTTATAAAAGCTCTCGTTGAGAACACATTTATGTTCACCCAAATGACCAGATGGACCAATGATAGAGAGATCTCAGGGGAGGAGGGCAAAGATAATTATAAGCAGAGGTAATAACTAGTGAGAAAGTAAAAACTTCCAAGATTGAGTATTAATCTAGCATATATGAACAAAAGAAAAAAATCAGTGTGACTAGCAAAATTTCAGAGCAGAAGCATAGGAAATTGGTTGAAGAGGTAGACAAAGAGAGGCGATGGTGGCTTAAATTAGGGTTATAGAGTTTACTACATTGAATTGTGACATAGTTCAAAGTATACTTAAAAAATTGCCGATGGATTAGATGTAGGTACAAACAGCAAGAGAAAAAGGAAAATTAAAAAAAAAAAAGTCCTTGGTTTTTTACTTCAACAGCCATAAGGATGATGATGCAACCTACTGAAATGACAAGACTAGGGGCAAAATAGATTGTTCTTGCTGTTTGTATTAGTTGGATAGGGCTGCCGTGTCAAAGTAGCACAGACTTGGCAGCTTGAACAGAAACATATGTGCACAGTTCTGGAGGCTGGACGTCTGAGCCCAAGGGGTCAGCAAGGTTTGTTTCTTGTGAGGCCTCTCTCCTTGGCTGGTAGATGAGCATTTCTTCCTGTGTCATTGCAGCCTTCCAACTGCACGTGTCTGTGACCAATGTTCTTTTCTCTTGTAAGGACATCAGTCATATTGGACTAGAGCCCACTCTAATGACAAGTATAATTTAATCATCTATTTAAGGACCATATCTCCAAATGTAATTACATTCTGAGGTACTAGGGGATGGGATTTTAACATCCAAATTTTTAGGGGACATAATTCAGTTCATAATGTTGTTATTAATATGTAAGTATTTGGTGGGAGAAAATGAAAGAAAATCAAGAGCTCTGTTTTGAAAATGACTTTAGAACATTTAAAAAGAGATAAGGCAGGGGTGCCTGGCTGGCTCGGTCAGTACAGTTTGCAGCTCCTGATATCGGGTCATGAGTTTAAGCCCCACAATGGGTGTAGAGATTGCTTAAAAATAAAATATTTGTATTTTATTTTTTTTATGTTCATTTATTTTTGAGACAGAGAGAGACAGAGCATGAACGGTAGAGGGGCAGAGAGAGGGAGACACAGAATCTGAAGCAGGCTCCAGGCTCTGAGCTGTCAGCACAGAGCCTGACACGGGGCTTGAACTCACAGACCGTGAGATCATGACCTAGGCTGAAGTCGGAAGCTCAACCAACTGAGCCACCCAGGCGCCCCTAAAATATTTTTAAAGAAGAGAGACAGAGAGAGAGGGCAGTCATTGTAAATGGATGCTTCATACATCTTATACTAGCATTGGCTTTCCTCTATTTCACCAAGTGCCTCTTGATAACATAACCCCCTTTTCATGGAAATGTGTTTTTTTTAAATGTTTTTAATGTTTATTTATTTTTGAGAGAGAGAGAGTGACAGCAGGGGAGGGGCAGAGAGAGGGAGACACAGGATCCAAAGCAGGCTCCAGGCTCCGAGCTGTCAGCACAGAGCCTGACGTGAAGCTCACAAGCCATGACATCATGACCTGAGCTGAAGTCTGATGCTCAAGCGACTGAGACCCCCAGGCGCCCCATGAAAAAATTTTTATATACAGTTTGTGCCCACGGTCTAACCTCACCTCCATGCCGATGCCTTTTTCTGTTTTTGGTTCATAAGTTTTTCTCTCTTGAGAGCTGTTGACACCTGTTTCTTAACTCCTCTCCCCACTTGAACGACTTCCATCACTCTGGGTGTGACTTCAACACAGATGGGGAGAAGCCTCCCAACATAATAGTCTCCTTACTCCTAAATGTTTTGGATTATCGCAACCTTAAACTCTACCTCACTTTACCCTTCTCTCAAATTACCACAGCTTTCAAGTACTCAGTGGAGAGTCATTGGCACGTACGATGTATCATCCTCCTGAGAAGTGCTGAGAATATACAAAGATGGGTAATACTTGCTCTCTGCTCTCAAAGAGTTTGGGTCTTGAGAAGGAAGAAAAGAAGTAAAAAATTGTCTTATACGATATATTTGTTATTTATTTATTTACTCAACAAAAATTAAACAATACTAGCTAACATTCCTGAGGGCTATCATTGCTTTACATGCTTAACAAAGTTTAACTCATTTAATCCTCACAAAAATCCTATGAGGTAGGACCTCTCATCATCCCTGTTTTTACAACTGAAAACAAACAAACTGAAAACAAACTGAAATGCTCACTGAAAAAAGTGAGTATTAAGAGGTCAAATAAGTTGGCCAAAGTTACACAGCCTGTAAGTATCAAAGCTGGGATTTGAACCTAAGTAGTCTGGCTCCAGAGTCCATTCAATCACTACACCACGTTGTCTTTTCTGTAAATACAATTGCACAGTGACTCTAAATTGACATCCTTGAAATGATACCTATGTTCTGACGATGCCTAGAAAAAGAAATGGCAACTCTGCTATGTAGTCAGGCTAGTGTAGGGTGCAGAGTGAGCCACTCGTTGGCCTGACAATTTGGCAGCCAGCCATGCCCTGGCCTTCTCAGAGAGACAAAGAGGAGTTTGGGCACCAGAAGGTTAGGATTTTGCTAATGGTGTTGGTATAACATGCAATATACTTTACTGGCACTTTGGCGAATCCACCACCTTCTCAAGAGCTCTCTTTTATTTATCATGGCCATGCGGGACTTGCCCGGAAGTGTTTAATGCACCTGACTGAGGGTAAATGGAGCAAGAATACTAGGAAGAAAAGCCAGAAGAGGGATGGAGCCTGCCATTCCTGCTAACATAACAGGTGCAACCACAGCACGGTTCCTTCTGCCTCCCAATTAAAATAGATCCCATTTCTCTGCAAGGAAAACTCCTGCTCTGACTCTATACTGCTTGGATTCAGCAGCCACACTTGAAGTGAAAACTAAATTTGGAAGCTCTTCAGAAAAAAGAAATTGGACACAGTCCAAGGACAGTCAGAAAGTGAATGAACATCTTTTTGAAAATTTTGTTGATGATGGAGAAGCTGGCACAGGAAATGAGGCAGCAAACCTATCTCTTGTAACAGGGAATCAAATGTGCACAACAACATTCTTGGTTTTATAATGGATTATTTGTGTCTTTACTCTTAGTGCTTTCAGGGAATACATTTACTCAGAGATAATCACCTTTGTATCTCTACACTAGGCACTATGGGAACAGGAATGGATTTAGATCTTAGGTATTCATTTGGGGCAGAAGGAGGAGAAGGCATGTGACTCATGCCTTGAAAGAGGAGGAATATTTGGCTAAGTGACAAAGTACACACTTTAAGAGAGGATACAACATGAACTAAGGCACTGAGAAAAGAATAAGTCAATACTAAGTACACGAAGAGTCTTGTCTGTTTCATTTAGAGAGAGTTCGGAGGACATTTAAGGATTATTGGCATATTGTGAAGTTTGTAGCATATAGTGGAAGGTTAAGAACACTAGTTCTGAATCACATAACCTTGGATATGGCTCAGTTTTGCAAAACAGAAGCAGTAAGACTCAAGCCAAGTTGGATTACCTCTCATAATCTCAATCCCCCCCCTTTTTTTTTACCTCAGTGAATTAAATGAAATAATGTAATTCATTTGGCACAATACTTTGGAAGACATTTGCTTTTATTGTTTTCATCCTCATTATTATTATTCTAAAAGTAGCAAAAGAGCTGACATGTAGGAAGACCTTGAATGCTGTATGAGGCTGGCTTTGATAGTGCTAGATTCTTGATCAGTGCTAGATTCTTGAGCATCGTAAAGCACTTCTGAATAAAGTGATAAGATTTCATCTGATAGCACACTGAAACTAAATTAGAAAAGAATAAGAATATATGGCTTCGACCTCTTGTCAGGGATATGAATCTTCATAAAGATAGGCTCCCTAATTAAAGAATGAAAAAAAACCCTCTTGTTTTTTAAGAAATACTCTGTGTAAAAGTACTAAGGATGTGATGTTCAAAGTGGGGACTACAGCTAACACTGCTGTATGATAGGAAAGTTGTGAAGAGAGTGGATCCTAAGAGTTCTCATTACCAAGAGATTATTTTTCCCTTTATTATTTTCTTTCTTTTCTTTTTATTGTACCTAAATGAAAAAATGTATGTAGGCTGAACCAATGGTGGTATTCATGTCGCAACATTTGTAAATCAAATCATCATGCTGTACGCCTTAAACTTATACGGTGATGTGATATATGTCAATTATTTCTCAATAAAACTGGAAAGAAATCCAATGTTTCAATAATCTAGACACTTAAACTGCTCCTCTTTTCCTTTTTTCTGACTGTTTGGGGCCATCTTATTAATTATACACATATTCAAAGGCACAAAGAAGGGGCTTGGGAAGGAGGTAGAAAACAAATTAGATTTTTCTACTTGCCTGGAGAAGTGTAACACTATTGACCAACTCAGGACATCTTTGTGGCTCTCATTGTTTCTTAATACTCCCTTTTCCCTGAAAGTATTTTATGGATTACTCCCCCATGCTTTGGAGGAAGGGTCAGTGAAGGAAATAACCACACAATGGATAATTGTGCAATTTCAGAGCACAACTCTCTGGTACATATTAAATATTTTGTATTTAATTAGTAGTTTAATAGATCAAATTGCATATTATTCTAATTATGCAAAGCTGCATTGAAAATAAATGATGCATGTACCTCATTCTTTTTATAAGAACACTACTAATTACTAAATAATGGTTTAATGATTTGCAACTGGGTTAGCCACATACATGGCATATTTTAATATACCAATTTTATATCAGTCCAAGCCAGTAAATTATCAAAGATAATCTTCAAATGTATATATTTAATACAGAAACATAATCTCCACCAGTTGGAAAATAGGATTGCCTGATTTACACTCACGTTTAGTTAAAAAAAACCCTGTTACTACTAGAGTAACTAAATTTTCTTTAGCCAATTCAAATTTTCTTTGCATTTTTTCTTGTCTTAAATGTTGATTCTTTATTTGCAAAATGTGAAAAGTCATCATATCATGAAATTATTTGAGTAGGAACTTTATACATGTTTGCTGCTGGTTGTGAAAAAATTAATCAAGCCTCTAGCCTAATTTAAATGAATCTATTTGTATTACTATAATGGCATATCAATCAGGCAGGATAGCAGCTTAATTTTTTCTTAGTAATTCATTTATTTGTATAAGATTTATACTCAAATTCATGCTGTTGGGAGTCACAGTCATTGTCAGTCTTATCGAAGATTTCCTTCAATATTCCTTGCAATCTTGTTGGTGTCACATTTTGAGTACACATTCCAGTTCTATCATTCAAAAATTTTACTACATTTTGGTTTGCACAGATGGAGTAAAAAAAAAGTAACTAAGACAGTGGTTAAAAAATAAAACATTTCTGTTTCTTCAAGAGATTTTAAAAGATTAGAGAATATAAAGACTAGTAACGATTTTTCTTACCTTTCTCCACTCAGCAGTGTGACATTGGGCATTTACACTCCTACATGGCATCAGTATAGAATGCGAGCATCTCTTTGAAATCAGATATTTCTGTGGCCTGTCAGATTCTAGGGAGGTTGAAAAAAAGAGCTGGCTGGGTGAAATGAACATAGTGGGGAATTATGGGAAATGTAGTAAGAAACAGTAACATAATAGCAGGGATAAAAGTAAAGGGGAGAAACAAAAACGTTTGAAATGTAGAGATCCTGATATATGAACTGACTTGTCTGTACCATTGAAGTGCTCACCCAGGAGAGTCAAATAATAGGAAACATAGCAGAAGACTATAAAATTATTAGGACATCTTTGTGGCTCTCATTGTCATGAGACATGACAGTGTCTCATGCCACTGTCACCATGCTTGTAAACACAATACCTTGGGAACTGGATTTGAATATGTTTGTGCATCAGCCTGGAATATTTAAACAGCCTGATATAAAACTAAAACACCCTAAAGTACTGATTCGGCTTTGTCCGTCTTGCAAAGAACACTTCAGAGGGCATTAAATCTCTGATGGTCTCCGTTTCAAACTCAAAGTGTGTTTTGTTATATTTAAAGCCAACATGTTAAAACTGATATGTCATGTAATCACCTGATTTCTGGCTTTTCTTAGAAATTGGTGACATTTAACAATACGTAACCACATCTTCTTGTTGCCACAACAGATCAGAAGAGAGGCATATCTCTGGGCCAGAGAATGTCTTTCCCACAGTACACATTGTTCTATCTTGTCTCCCTGATACTATGACCAACTATTGACCAGGGTTTGTCATCAACCTTATAGCTTATCTTACAGCTTTTTTTTTAATACTAGAAAAACTTTCCTTTCCTTTCCTTTCCTTTCCTTTCCTTTCCTTTCCTTTCCTTTCCTTTCCTGCCCTGTCCTTCTCTGCCCTTCTCTGTTACACGTTGTCACTTTCTTGGCAACGTGCCAGGAATTTGAATTTGTGACATGGGCTTTTTTGGCTCCCCATTATCCATGGTCCATGATTAAACTACTCAGCCTGACATACATTTAATGTTCTCTGATTGTTTCACACTCATTCATGCCTGTCATGGTGCTAACATGCTGAAGCAGTGGTGGTGGCAGTTGTGCGGGGCATATAAGGGTACAAAAGGCACAGTCCCTGCTCTCAAGGATCCCAGAATATATGAGGACAGAGAGATTTCCTGGAATTTTGTGATAAGTGCTCTAAAGGAGCATTTTCATAAAATACTGTTATAGAAATACACAGGAGAGCAGTATCAACTCACCCTCAGGCTAGGAGCTCTGGGAAACGTTGGACAGAGAAGATACCAGGACTATACTCTGAAGAGTGTATGAAGAGTGCAGAAGCATTTAATGTTCGTGAAAACAATAATAATGCTCACAGTCCTTTGATACTTCCTTTTTTTGAAACGAACCCTTTTCCTTGTTGTGGAAGAACCAGACCCTCTGCTCTCCATCCTCATCTTCAGGGTAAAATGTCCGGAGGTTCAGCATGGCTTTAACCTTCCCTTTGTTTTCCAAGAGACCTCAATACTCAAAAAGGCTCTATGATACTCCACTGATTTTAGTTTAGTTATCGGATGGGTAAAATGTTCTTGTGTTGGGCAATCTGGAACAATTTACAATTTGCATGAGTATATGTTTTCTGAGTTCTGGATGAATGCCTTGAATAATTTGGGGTGTGTGTGTGTGTGTGTGTGTGTGTGTGTGTGTCTGTGTTTAGAGGATACAAAAATAAACAGTGATGGGACATTTTCCGAACTCTTAGGATAATTTGAGATTTGAAAACACTGACATTGTAAAATCATTTCCTACCACACAGAGTTATCATTAATTAAGATCTTTTATTGTAGAATCAAACAGTATGCTTTCCCTTACATTCTATTTTTCTGAGGTAACTCAAGAATGATTTTTTATCTTTAGTATAAAGGACAGGACAGAACTAATGCTCCTTGGTTTATTTTGGTTTTAAATGATCTATTTATAAATCCCGGAAAAACTGGTGTTTATAGAGATAATTGACAGAAGATGAATGGCCAACATTAGAATCTGTAGCAGGACTGGCCAAAGTATAATGCATAGCCTGGGAGATGGATTTGTTGCTTTTTGAGATGAAGCGAACACTCTGTCAAAGTGTAGAGTTATTATATTGACCAAACAGTGAATTATTAAATTCATTATTTTAAAAGGAATAGTATAATCTTTATATTATGCTTATTCTGAAATAATCGAATAGGATTAAGGAAATATGTTTTTCAAGTCTTCAAAGACATATATGAAGATATATATGTGTGTGTGTGTATACAGTGTACATTGTACACCTACACACATATACACACCCCACACGTATATATGTAATTTTGTGGGGGAGTTTTGCCTATTAGAAAAAAACCCTCACATGCACTGTATAAGTTGTCTCCTTAACAGCAAACCACAAAATAAATAGTTTCCCCAAATATCCCTAAATTCAGGTATCTTTATACTTTTTCTTCTCCCTTGACATATTAGGAAAAGGTATCAAGTTATATTTAATAAATTCTCAATACTTAATCTCTGAACAATATTTATTTAAACATCCAGGCTTTTTAAGCTATGCATTTGTGTCTCATTTTCCCCATAATTTAACTTAATTCAATGGTGCTAATTAGTGAAAATTGATGTACTCTTTGTGAGGCGCGAGTACAACTAATGTACTTGGTCCCAAATCATAATTTCAAAGCTATCAATCAATATATTGGAAGAAGAAGCCTTGGCTTTACCATTTTGAAGTAGGACCAAAACTTAATGGAGGAAGATTGAGTGCACTTTCCACTCAATGTTGGGCTGCTTTTTAAAATACAGTTCATAATTGGCACCAATGATTTTAGAATTCAGAGAAAAACAGGAAATTCCATTTAGATTGCTGCCCACATTCTTCTGTTGTTCCAATTGAATTTCTTTCTATTGTTTTGTATTATTATCATGGTTACACTCTTGATCCCACTGTGTGGTAGAAATGCACATCTTTTAAGAGTCTATTGTTAGAATGTGAAACAGCCTTGTTTGTGAGACATTATTAGTTACTTGAATGAGCACAGAGTTGTAGCTGAGGTTATAAGCAGGAATCTATTGTACAAGATAGTTATGGGCTACAAGAAACTGACTTGGTTTAAGAGATTAATTGCAGAAAACTTAGATGGGCTTCTCTGGGCTTATAACAGAGTGCCCAAGAATGATACAAAGCTCATGTGGTGCCAGGGTATTCAATCATATGGGCAGAGTACAAAAGGGGGGAATGTAACAGAGCAATGATTATTATCTTGTAACCAGGCTACACAAAACCAAACTCAAGCTGGTGGACTAGGGAAGGGCCATGGAAGTGAATGCCAAGACATAAATAGGGTAAAAGGGACACAAGCAAAGGAATGAGTTTCAAGGTATGTTTTTGCTTAGGAACAGTTTACTCATTTAACACATATTTATAGATGATTACTATGTGCCAAGTATCTCTTAGAGCTGGGGATGAAAATGAGTAAGACGCAGCCCTTGTTTTCAAAGATCTCATAGTTCAATGAATTATTTAGGCACTTGCACAGATTGTTGTGCATGATGAAGTAAATCACTAATTAATAGAGGTACCAGAGATTCTGTAAGTGTTGATGAGACACAGCTAATTCATCCTGAGGGGTTATGGGGTAGGGACATGAAACACATTCCAGATTAAGAAACTGAATGAGCAAAGACACTGCATGGTATATTCAGGGTGGCAGAAGTGAAAAACCGTGGCACAAAATGAAAATGTAAACCCAGAATTGATGCTGGTGAAATAGGCAGCTGTCAAGTCAAGGGGATTATTTTTCCATTCTCTGATATTTCTATTTCCACTTTGTACATGATGGGAAGTTACTGAAAAGATTTAATTGGAAGAATCTTATAGGTAAAACTTTCATGTTACTTTGAGTATGTCTGCAGCTGTGTGGGTGATGGATAAGAAGGGTTAAACTGGAAGACAGTTTGGAGGTTATTGCAGTGGTTCTCTTGAGAAATGATGAGACCTGACTCATGAGAATGGGCTTAGCTGGGTAAAGAATAGAGGAGGTAACAGTCTTGAGATTTATTTAGGAAATAAAGGAGGAAGAAACAATTTGGCATGCAGAGATAATACTGTGTGTTCAGCGTACCCCGTTTCTTTTTCTAGCCTTGTTGCAATTCAGGAGGCCTTATTTATTGACCAGTGGGATATAGTTAGAATTACCATTTGCTATCTCTGGTCCTAGCTCATAAAAACCTCTGTAATCTTGCAGTTATTCCTTTCACTCCTTTGGATGCATAGAGTTCTAAGAAGTGCTCCGAGACCCCAAGGGAGGGCATGGCCCTTGGTAGAAGGAATCTGCATCCAAGAAAAAATGCCTCACTACTGCTACTGACCTGTATTGGGCTGTATTGTATTTACTCAGGCATTTGTTTCTTATAACAATGATATACCTTACATAAGTGAAAAAAAATGAGCCAAAGTGAACACGTTTAGATGGGAAAGTATCATTTCAGTTTTGGCATGATGAATTTGAGGTGATTATGAAGTGATTATCAAAAAGGTAAAACCCTAAGTAGATAAGGTCACTAAGGAGAATGGTTGACTAAAGAAAAGAGTAAATAAAGAATGAAATTCTGGGAAGACAAAAAGTTAGGAGGCAAAAATATAAGAAAAAAAAGGAGCTGAAGCTGGAGAGTCAAGGTCAAATCAGGAAAGACTTGACTTTCCCTTTTAAGGTGTTAGAACTTTACTTTTTATTATTTAAATAGAAGTTACTTAACGTATAGTGTAGTACTGACTTCAGGAGTAGAATTTAATGATTCATCACCTGCATACAATACCCAGTGCTCATCACAAGTCCCCTCCTTAATGCCCAGCGCCCATTTAGCCCATCTCCCCACCCACCTACCCTGCAGCAACCCTCAATTTATTCTCTATATTTAAGAGTATCTTATGGTTTGCCTCCCTCTCTGTTTTTATCTTATATTATTTTTCCTCCCCTTCCCCTATGTTCATCTGTTTGTTTGTTAAATTCCACATATGACTTAAATCATGATAGTTGTCTTTTCTGACTGACTTATTTCACTTAATACACCCTAGTTTCATCCACATTATTGCAAATGGCAAGATATCATTCTCTTTTTAAAGTTTTTTTAATGTTTATTATTATTTTTGAAGAAGAGAGGGAGAGAGAGAGAGAGAGAGAGAGAGAGAGAGAGAGAGAAGGTATGGGAGGGGAGGGTCAGAGAGAGAGGGAGACACAGAATCCAAAGCAGGCTCCAGGCTCTGAGCTGTCAGCACAGAGCCCGACGCGGGGCTGGAACTCATGAACGGTGAGATCATGATCTGAGCTGAAGTTGAATGCCTAACCGACTGAGCCACCCAGGTGCCCCAAGATATCATTCTTTTTGATTACTGAGTATTATTCCACTGTGTATATACATACCACATCTTCTTTATCCATTCAACAGTCAATGGACATTTGGGCTCTTTCCATAATTTGGTTATTTGTGAAAGCACTGCTATAAACACTGGAGTGCATGTGCCATTTCCAATCAGCATTGTTGTATCCTTTGGATAAATACCTAGTGATGCAGTTGCTGGGTCATAGGGTAGTTTTATTTTTAACTTTTTGAGGAATCTCCATACTGTTTTCCAGAGTGGCTGCACCAGGTTGTATTTCCACCAACAGTGAAAAAGTAGAACTTTACTTTTGAGACGATGGAAAGTCTTCAACTGATTTAATAGGGGGAGTGATATGGTAAGATTCACATTTCAGTTAGATTACTCTTGTAGCTCAGGAGATGAAACATGTGGGCCTAAAAGATTAGAGAAGAGGTGAGACGTTATCACAGTAGCTTCCATGGTTAATATGAAGCTGTTTTAGAAACAAGTAAGTAAATATTCAAGGGAAGAAGATACACCTAATGGAGAGAATGATCAAAGGTGCCAAGTACAAGAGAAAGTTTCATTTTTATAATGTTGAGTTTGGCAATAAGGCAGTTAACAGGGATGTTATCCATCTTGTGATGAGGGTGAAGCATGACCAGAAGTGGAGAGAGACTTCCAAAGTAGACCATCTTTGAGGGAATGCAATGGAAGATACTGGGTTGTAGCCAGAGGCATGTACTCAGGGTTAAGTGATTTTTATTGCTAATTTTTGTTAGGAAGGAAAAAAAATGCAAACGTATTTACATGCTAAAGGGAAAAAAGTCAGAAAAGAAAGAGAGAGCTTGAAGATTACACAGAAAGAAGAGAAAACTGAGATAGTAAAGTCTCAGAAGTAGGAGAAGGAGTGGAATCAAAATCCAAAGTGGTGGTGGAGTTAACTTGAACACAGCATGAGGAAAACTGCATCATCAGAAACCAGAGGAAAAAGGAAGCAAGAGCTCCTGCATGGTCTATAGGTGTAGGTGGCTGAAAGATGGAATGGTTCATACACCACCTCCTCTACTTTCTCTAGAAGAGGTGAGCAAACATATTGAACAAAGTGCTAGGAAATACATTTTTAGGTGGACATTGAGAGCACCAGAACATCAAAACCAAAGACAAATAAAAAGGTCTATACATCGTAGTAAAAGTTATTTATTTTTATCAAGAAACTTCGAAGCCAAGGGAATAATTGGTATGAAATTTCCAAATTTTCATTATCATGAGTAACTCAAATACTAGGTTTTGGCTTCTAAAACGAATTATTTTACAGTGATTTTGAACTTTAAATGCAACATTATTTTGTGATGAACACTGTCATTGCTCAGCTACCTTTTCTATTGACCATGTCTATAAACATATTTACCATATAACTAAAAAAATAAAGTAGCGTGAACTATATAGTTACACTGGGCCCTTCACCCATCTTCATTTATGAAGCCCAACTGTGAACACAGGTTGACAGGAATTCATTCCATCATTAATTCTATGCACATGTTACCTACAGCATGAGCATAAGACAAGAAAAAAAATCCATTTGAAACAGAAATCAAAGGGTATCAGCTCTTTTTTCATGGAAAAATTTCATGAAATGGAGATTGCCTATACAATAGGCCACATCTGGTGTTGATGACAAAATCAATATCATTATGGAAATGTCAAACACCACTATTTCTGAGAGACTTTTCCTTAAACACTCAGGATAAGTGGGAAGTTTCTCAGTATTCTCTTTTCAAACCAAACATGCCTCTGACATCGCACTCTATGCAACAGAATTAGTGTCCCTCATCTGCCTTCCATAATAAACTGAGTCTCTTAAGAATTCCAACTAGGGGTACGTGGGTGGCTCAGTCCGTTAAGCGTCTGTCTGACTATGGCTCAGGTCATGATCTCATGGTTTGTGAGTTCAAGCCCCGCATCAGGCTCTGTGCTGACAGCTCGGAGCCTGGAGCCTGCTTTGGATTCTGTGTCTCCTTCTCTCTCTGCCCCTCCCCCACTTGTGCTCTGTCTCTCTTTATCAAAAATAAATAAATTTTTAAAAAATTAAAAAAAAAAAGAATTCCGGGGCGCCTGGGTGGCGCGGTCGGTTAAGCGTCCGACTTCAGCCAGGTCACGATCTCGCGGTCCGTGAGTTCGAGCCCCGCGTCAGGCTCTGGGCTGATGGCTCAGAGCCTGGAGCCTGTTTCCGATTCTGTGTCTCCCTCTCTCTCTGCCCCTCCCCCGTTCATGCTCTGTCTCTCTCTGTCCCAAAAATAAATAAACGTTGAAAAAAAAAATTTAAAAAAAAAAAAAAAAAAAAGAATTCCAACTACAGTTTGTCCATTATGTTTCTAGAACTTTGAAGGCTGCTTTGTACATTGTAAGCAATCACTAACTGGTAATTGAATATTATATTGAAAATAAGTGATTTAGTGAATAAATAAGTAGGTGAATATTCTCATATTCAGAAAAGATATATATTTCTCTGGTTTAGTGCCAGGACTCACAGGTAGAGCTGTTTATTAATAGTTTAGTTAAAAATAGTTTATTTCCTTGAAACAAAAATGAAACCAAAAACAATAAGAAAAATTTTTTCCATTGTTAGTAGCAAGAATGTGCAGAAGTACATCTCATTTACATATACAATAGCTGCTGTGATATCCTTTCTTACTTGTTTAGAAAGGCAACAGAAAAATAAGAGAAATGGCAAAAGAACAAAATGTGTGCTATTGTATTCAATAGCAACACAGCATTACACGATACAATTAGTGAAAGACTGCTTTCTGGCCTAGTATTCCATAGCTCAGGAAGAGAGAATTCAGTTAATAAAGTCACTGCATTGCAGCAGGGATATAATCAGAGAGTAGACAGTGCTTCTACCGGTTTTTAGGGTTTTCTAAGGAAAGAAGAAACATGGAAACCTTTCTTCATGCAGATTCTTAAGGGTTATCCAATCTTTATTTTGTATTCATTTCTTTAGTTTTAATTTTGAATTCATTTCAGTTACGTGAGAAAAAAAGAAGAAGGCAACTGAATACTGATTTTATAGCGAAAGAATTAGGCCTGGAAATAAAATCACTTATTTCATAAAATGCATTGCTTTATACTATTAGTAAAGCCAATATTACTTCCACTAATTGTTATTATTTTACATACTTGAAAGCTTATCAAAATTATTTCACATTGAATGATTTCTTGCAAGATCAAATATTCAAAGGCTATGTTCAAATTTGAAAGATACCAATTTTCTAAATCTGGTAGTTTTAGTCCAATTGAAAAATGATTGATAATTTTAACACATTATTCAATGCACTGGTACTAATTTTGAATTGTTTTGGAATTATTTTTTCTCTTCTCAAGTGAATTCATAGTGTTAGTACCACTAAATTTAGCCTGTCACAGAAAGACGTCTTAAGTGCAAAGAACATTGGACAAGTAGAAATTAAAGGAACTATACCACTCTGTGATCAAAGGCAAGTCACCAAAACACTGAGCTTCATTTTTTTTTCCATCTATGAAATCACCATATTATGAACTGTCTTATCTCTTTTGGAGAGTTTTTGTGAAGATCAAAGGATATACTTAAAATACTACTTACATGGAAAGTACCTTCACTATTTTAAAGATTTTAAGTAATCTCTACACCTATCATAGAGCTCAAACTCCCAACCCTGAGATCAAGAATCACATGGTCCACCGAATGAACGAGCCAGGCACCCCTACACGGAAAGTATTTTTAAATACCGGATGATTATATTTTCCTACATATTAGAAGTAATTTGCAACTACTGCTCAATCGTTTGCATGTTAGCCACAACTTGTTTCTTTCTGTTGTTTTGAGATTTTCTTCACAATTGAAAACATCAATCGAATTATACACACACACGTGCACACACACACACACAAACAGACACACACACACGACTGTTTTTGTTCCAAATTTGCTTAGTCTCTTTTCTTTAAGTACTAATTAATTTATGAAAAAGTAAAGAAAGCAAAGAGGCAGTTATGTACCTCTAATAGTAGCACCAGGCCACTCTGGAGCTAGCCTAGAATATTCCTGATTTCTATTCGTTCTAAGAGTGGGAACTGAAATTGTCTTTGAGATAGACTCTTCACCTGAGTGAAGATTAAGACTAAAACTGTTTCACCTCATTACTCATTTACTTGAAGAAGACCTGAGTCAGTAAAATAATTCAAGTAAGCATGTTTCAGATTAGTCAATTTGTCATTCTACATGATGCTATTGATAGGTCACTTCACTGGTAGAAGGGTGCCTTTCCGGAGCGATTACTGTCATGCAAACTTGTTGTTTCACTTTATTTCGTTTTGGCTCTTGTATAATCAACGATACAATGTTGGGCTTCAGAAAGAGAAGTTAGAGAATGTACCAGAAGAGCAAAGATTCGCTCAACATCCCTCAAATATATGTTGGCTCTCTATTGTTGGGTAAGACAGAGTCCCTATAACATAATGTCAGCATGTAGACTAAGGAGAAAAATTGTCAAAATAATTGCCCCGTGAATGAACATGTCTAGTGGCCATGAAGTGCAGACATATCTGAAGTTAGGTTTTAAGTGTTCCTTTTTTGCATTATAGTTATACTTTACTGTCTTTAAGCTTTGGTAAAGCTAAACCAGAAAATCTCTCTGTATTAGTTTATGTATCAAATTACCACATCTAGGTGGCTGAAAACAACAGAAATGTATTCTCTCATACTTCTAGAGGCTAGACATTCTAAATCAATATAACTGGGTTGAAATCAAAGTGTCAGCAAGAAGGCATTCTCTCTGGAGGCTCTAGGGGAAGGATCTATTCCTTACTCTCCCAGCTTGTGGCAGCTCGTTGCATTCCTTGGACTCCAATTTTTAAGGCCAGCATCCTCAGTTCCCTTTCTGCTTTGTCCCCACATCACCTTCTTCTCTACGTGAGTGTCAAATCTCCATCTGCTTCTCTTATAAAGACCCTTGTTTTTACATTTAAGACTCAACCTGCATAATCTACAATCTCCCCATCACACAATTCTTAGTTTAATCACATCTGCAACCCTCCTCTCCTTTTTTTCCTTATGAAGGACCATTTGCAGGTTCCAGAGACTAGGACCTAATCTCTTTGAGGGGACATTATTCTCCCTATTATACTATTCATCTTTATACCTTTATATGGTTAGCCAGAGTAATGCTAACCATTTGACTCAAATCTTCCAACACACTCTTCAAAAATGATAAAAGTAAGAAAAATAAATGATGGGGTGCCTGGGTGGCTCGGTCAGTTATGCGTCAGACTCTTGATTTTGCCTCAAGTCATGATCTCACCGTCACAGAGGTGGTCATTGGTCGTAAGATTGAGACCTATTTCAGGCTACATGTGAACATGGAGCCTGCCTAAGATTCTCTCTCTCCCTCTCTCTATGCCCTTCCCTTGCTTGCACTCCCTCTCTAAAAAGCAAGAAAGAGAGAGAAAAAGGAAGAAAGAAAGAAAGAAAGAAAGAAAGAAAGAAAGAAAGAGAAAGAGGAAATAAAAATAAATGAATCAAAGCCCACATTCATGGCATTACTAAGAGAAAGACAACACCCAATCATCAAATTACCTATAAGCATAGAAAGCACCCTCCCACTGCACGGAGAGGCAGTGCTATTTAGGAAAAACAGCACAAAAGAAAGAAAAAGAGGTTAATCTTAAAATGGACCTAAAATAGCTACCAAAAATTAAAGCCTATCTTAAGTAAAACTATACTGAAAAGGAGTCATAGATTAGAGCACTTATGTTGAAAGGGGACATAAAGACCTGTCTACACACACACACACACACACACACACACACACACACACACACGAAGTGTACATGAATGTTCATAGTAGCTTTATTTATAATGTTAAAATTTGTAAGTATCATAAATGTCTATCAGTAGATGAATGGATAATCAAATTATGGTATATCCATACAAGGAAACATTCAGCAATAAAAAGAAACTAAATGTGATTCTGCTTCTTTGAAATTTCAGCTCATATCTATCAACCTACCTCATGCCATCCCTCCATTCACAAAAAAAACAAAGTGGGCAAGGAGAAATCAGGTCATTGATAAAATCAAAATTCATCTTCATACCTGGTGCTCATTTATTCTATTTGAATATTACCAATACAGAGCTTTAAAATTTACCCAAATTTTAAATTAAGTATCCTTTGGGACATCATCTATTGTCATTCAGATCTTAATGATTTCACTCCTGGTCTTGACAGTTGTGTGCTTCTCCAGAATCATTGTATTGTTCACCTAAGGATGGTTCTTGTAGACTTCTCCCAGTAGGCTGTATTGTAATTCTTGTCATTCTTGATGCCATGGCATCCAAAAACCAATCACTTCTATCACCCGCATTGCTACAGTCCTGATCCAAACCACTACCAGCTCTTGCCCCCTTCTGAATTTCCCTGCTTCTGGATTTGCCCCTCTATAATGTATTCTCCATTTGAAATCCAGCTCATAGTATATGATGCTGTTTTTCAAAACTTTCCAAAGAGGACATCTCATTCAGAGAAAGAGCCAAAATCCCTATAGTAGTCTGCTTCAAAAAGTTTTGAAGTCACTTCAAAAATACAACATATAAGATTGTCAAATCAGACTCACATGGATCAGAGGTCTTCCACGGTATCAAGCTTTACTGACGATTTCCAAATACAAGTAATCGTGAGGCACAGGCAAAGCAAGAGGAGGTCGAGGACACACTCCCCATATCCTTTCTCACTGTATCAGGATTTGCTGTGGCACATATTTACATCTATAAGTCTCTATGTAACATAGGCAGATGTATTACTTTCTCAAAAATTTCTGTTTGGGTAATGAGAATATCTCTATTTTATTCTCAGGTTCATGACATCTTTCTTAGAACTGTGTCCTGTGAAGCCATCAATTCTAAGTTTATTTATCATACACAGTCCTAGACAGATCAGGTATCTGATGCTGAAAAGCTGAAAGCATTCCATAAACAAGTGTTCTCTGGCTAGCTAGCAAATACAGATAGTTCGTTCGCCAGAAAGTTTGTTATTGGTATGTTTACCATCATATGTGATTGGCTCATCTTTTTTCTTTCCTTTATGTATTCTCCTATAAGGATTTCAGGCCTGCTTCTTACCCATTTTTTCCCCAGGCCCCTACCAGATTTGGGTTTCATTTTCTTAATGGTCTCATCTCTCACATATCTTACCCTACTTTATTCTATCACAGCCATTCCAGTCTCCTTTCTTGTCCTCAAAGGTAACAAATTTCTGTTCCAGGACTTCTACACTTTCTACTCTTTCTACGGGGTAGGTCTCCCCAGATATCTGGACAGCTAGCTTTCTCTCTTTAGTTCAAGTCTGCTTACAAGTCTCCTTGCTGAGGCCTTCTCCAAACTTCCTATTTCTATTAAAATCCCCTTTCCTCTCCAACACCCCCTAAACCCTTCTACTTTATTTCTCTCCAGATCGTCTAGCATTACCTAACGTACAAATGTTTTACTTACATGTTTCTTTTTTAATTTATTTCAAAATGTTTATTTATTTTTGGAGAGACAGAGCACAAGCGGGGGAGGAGCAGAGAGAGAGGGAAACACAGAATCTGAAGCAAGCTCCAGGCTCTGAGCTGTCAGCACAGAGCCCAATGCAGGGCTCGAACCCACAAACCCTGAGATCATGATCTGAGCCAAAGTCAGCCACTTACCTGACTGAGCCACCAGGCACTCCTACATTCACATGTTTTTATTATGCATCTCTTGCCCCTAGAATTAAGACCTGACGCTTCTTTTTTCCTTTTTTCTTTTCTTTCTTGCTATTTTTTTGCCATTATAATATATATATATATATATATATATATATATATATATATATATATATTTCTCTCTCTTTGTTATATCCCCAGCATTTTGAATGATACCTGGGACTAAACAGTTCCTCAATCAAATGTTTGCTGGATGAATGAATGAAGTAAGTAAACATCACTTAAAATTATATTGTAACCCACATCAGCCATAACACTTTATCTAATTCTCTCACATCTATTCTATACATAAGATCATGTCAAATGCATTTCCATAGAGTAATTATACAATATTATCTTCTTTGGTATGCACTCACCTTGACTTTTTTCTCTGAAATGTTTCTTCCATTTAGTTAGCAGACTATTTCTTTGGCTTTTTAATCATGAAAATTACACACTTTATTTTCCTTCTACTCATTTTTCCTCCTTTATATAGTCCTTTCATGTTGAGGCAAGACAACCCTTGATATAATTTCTATCACCTTAGATATACCCAGGTTGTCCCTTGACCTTACTGGGACATTTTACAGGCACTAAAACCTGAATTAAATTTACCCATTATTGAGTCCTATCAACTTATCCATTCCTAGCTTTTAATAACATGACATAAAAATTTTATATATGCAACAGAGACATCGTGGAGAACATCAGTTTTCTCTATTTTTGTCTCAAGTGTCTATTGATCCCAGAGGTTGTGATTAGAATGGGCAATTAGTAGAGGTGTGAGCATTAAATAAAATGATATGATTAAAAGATGAAGTATGATCTTTCACGGAGAAGGGTGGCTTAAGAGACCTGTGCAGCACTGTGAACAACCATGTGAATGCCCAGACTTTGGAGTCAGACATTCTCAGTTCAAATTCATATTCTACCACTTACTACCTGTGTGATCTTGAACAAATGGTTAAATCTCTCTGTGCCTAAATTTCTTTATATATAAAATTAGGATAATAACAGTACCCAGTTCATAAAAATGCTTGAAGAGTAAATATGATAATTACATGTAAATCACCAATAAAAGTGCTTGGCATATAGTAACTAAGAATAACATTACCTTTCATTATTCTTCTCTTTCTTTACTACTCTTATTTTAAGAAATATTATGATAATAGTGATGAAAGACAATGCTACCCAATAGTACAGTGGTGAATAAGCCGCTACTATGTACAAATACTTTGTTTTTGTTCTGCTTTTGGCTTATAAACACCTTTACTGACTAACACTTAATCTTCCCACTTCATCCATATGTGTTTGCCTTTTTATTTTCATTTCACCTCCTGCCATACAATTTAACTCAGCATTAAATTCATTCTTCTATAATTTTTGTGTGTGTGCTTTCCTGTCTGGTTATTGGGTTTTCTGTTAACAAATATCAGTTAACACTTCCAAATATATCTTTATAAATGCAAACATTGAAATTATTTAAAAAGCTGAAAAAATACCCCCAAATAAAGAGCATAATACTGCAACATATTTTCTTTAAAACAAATACATCCTATTTGAAAATTTACTTATGACATTAAATCATTATTGTTTAGTATTTTGTTCTATTTCTACTTTCTGAACATCTGTATGAGCATAGGCTTAATGTATGTCCAACATTACCTAATCCTGTCTCCTTCCTAATATTACTGAGATAGCTTAATAGGAAGTCAGAAAAAAACCAAGGGTATGCTAACAAACACTCTTTAGATAAATAGAAGGTGGCCTTTGGGATGTTTAAATAATTTCACACTTTTATTGAGGTCAGATATAAAATAAAGGTGGAAAGGGACGTGTGGGTGGCTCAGTTGGTTGAGCTTCCGACTTTGGCTCAGATCATGATCTCACAGTTAGTTGGTTCAAGCCCTGCATTGGGCTCAGAGTCCCTGGAGCCTGCTTCAGATTCTGTCTCTCCCTCTCTCCCTGCCCCTCCCCCGATCATGCTCTGTCTCTCTCTCTCAAAAATAAATAAACATTAAAAAGTTTAAAAAATAAAGATGGAAATAGTTTTATGGTGCTAAATGTTCAATCTGGTTAGAAAACATTCATCTCAAACTTATTTAGAATTATTTCACAGGAAAGTCATTGTCTTCCTAGAGTGTATGCTAAGTGCCTTCCATTCATTTATTTTCTGGCTTGCCCTGGTTATCAGGAGTCTCAAAGGCGAACATATAGTTTAGTCTTAGGAAGTGCGTTAATTCTGAAAAATTGTATTCACATTTATGCATTACCTATGATGTTTTTAAACATTTTTTTACGTTAACCTTATTGTTATACTTTGTTACAAAGTGACTCAATTCTTTGGAGAGAGAAAAGATCAGCATTTTCAGTACATTAATAACATCTTCAAGATCTAGAAAACCTAGTAAGTGAAGACACTTAAGTCTCTTTTCCCACATCAATAAGAAATAGCTCCTGTTGACAGCAGTGAACATTGCATGTAAGATAATGGAACAAGAGGTATACCACAAATAAAATGATACTTATTCACACTCCCATATTAAGCTGTCAATTGTTAATTACATTTTGAAAAATAATGCTTTCCTCTTGACATATATGAAAATTCCTGTGAGTTTCTTTTTCACTTTCAATTATTTATGTCAAGAGGAGTCCAATGTTATCTTTCTAGGAATAAGACTACACCACCACTGGAATATGAATTGGCATCATTCACTGACATGAAAGTTTTATTTTATCCAATAATGTAGGTTAACGTGCCAAACCACTTAGCGATACCTGTAACTGGAGTCCAGCTGATGGACAAATCTCTCAAACATTCGCATGAGCTATCCTTTCTCAGTATTTCCCTTTCATACATTCTTCATCATAAGTCAAGCAAAGCAATAAACTAGAAGACAACTCTTAGTGCAATCAAACTGTGGTAATAATATACCTACATATCTCCCAAACCATAAGACAAAATCCAATTTAAAAATAAAAGTAGTATCTAGACAGGATCTTTACAGGAGAAAACACTTGAATGCGGAAGACAAAAATGTGTGCAGCCAATGAACAATGGTCAACATCATCCAAAAATTTTTAAAAATGAGATGCCTACAGTTTTTATTCAAGTTAGCAAAATTGAAAATATCACAAAGAATTAGAATATCTTCATACATTGTTTATGACAGCAATGGATTCCTACATTTGGGGGAAGAAATTTTTATCTCTTTAAAAACAGAGAAAGAATGTATTTTGACCCCACAATCCCAAACTTGGTGATCAG
Organism: Prionailurus viverrinus; assembly: GCF_022837055.1. Taxonomy (NCBI): domain Eukaryota; kingdom Metazoa; phylum Chordata; class Mammalia; order Carnivora; family Felidae; genus Prionailurus; species Prionailurus viverrinus. Next base: position 109,924,238 of record NC_062567.1, on the reverse strand, counting down.
TCATGCAAATAAGAGTACCAATATACGGTATAAATAAACAAGAATGTTCACTATAATACTGTTTATATAATGAGGAATAAAATTCAAAGACTGATAGCTACTGTACTTTTTGAAAATCAGTGCCATTCTCCATTCTTCTTACTTGTTCGGTGACGAAATGCACCAGGGATTTCTTACATTCTGACCAACTCTTCCCCTCAGATTTAGATAGCGATGGGAAGGAAGAGAGGGGCTAAGCTCAAAGTTTTATTCCCCAGACTTATTTCCTGCTAGGTTTCCATGGATTGGTTAAGTCCCTGAACCAAAAACCACAACTCCCGTCAAAAATTAATCTTCCTGCTGCTCTCTCTGAATTCTACTGTGTGTTCCCTTCTCTTGCCCATTCTGGTTTTTTTGATGTTAGTGGTTCTCTGGTGTTACCAAACCCTTGTCGTTGTTTGTCGTTGCTGTTATTTTTCCTAAATGGTTTTTAAATAGTCACTTTGTTAAATTATCTTCTGCTTGAATGTGCCATTTCATTCCAACTGGGATCTTGACTAGTAAATTTATTAATAAGAGAATGATTCAATAAATTCTAACATAGCTATACCCAAAAAGTGCCCTCGATCTGTATGTTTTGGCTTAGAAGAATATGTGTAAGATACAGTAAGAAACTCAATTTAATAGAAAAATATGACATTAACAAAAAGAAACAACAGCACATTAGAAAAAGATCTATTTAACACAAAAAATAACTGAACATATTAGCATCCAAATTATACATGAAATCTCATAAATCAGTTAGAAAAAGACAAAAACCCCAGCTTTAAAAATATGGCAGGGGGGCACATGGGTGGCTCAGTTGGTTGAGCGACTGACTTCGGCTCAGGTCATGACCTCGCGGTTCGTGAGTTTGGGCCCCACACCAGGATCGTTGCTGTCAGCTTGTCAGCATAGAGCCCACTTCAGATCCCCGGCACCCCTCTCTCTGCCCCTCTCCCGCTTGTGCTCTCTCAAAAATAAATAAACATTTAAAAAATAATAATAACAATAATAAAAATATGGGGCAAATCGGGGTACCTGGGTGGCTCAGGTCGTTAAGCATCAGATTCTTGATTTCAGCTCAGATACGATCTTGCAATTGTGAGATCAACCTGGCCTTAGGCTCCGCCCTGGGCATGGAGCCTGATTGAGATTCTTTCTCTCCATCTATGCCTCCCTCACTTGTGCTATAAATAAGTAAGTAAGTAAATAATAAATAAGTAAATAAATAAAATTTATAAAAAATGAAAATTTCTGGCAAGTAATATGAATGAGTAATTTACATAACACAAAACATCAATAAGCTAACGTGAAATACATGTAAGACAAACACATGTATGAAAAATGTTCTATTTCACTTATAATCAGAAATATAACTCAAAATAAAGGCCATTTCACAGACACTAAGTTTTTTACTATGAAAAATATGAATTTTTTTAATATGTTGGAGATGGTACAGAAGAAAGGCAGTACCAATAAATTGAGATATAACATATATTTTATAAAATGAGTATGCACATAGGTTTTGATGCAGTATATATATATATGTGTGTATATATATATATATATATACACACATATATATATACCTATATATAGTGTCTATAGTCGTATATATATAGACCTATATATAGTGTCTCAAGCAGGAGTCAGCAAATTCACCTGCATCAAAATCAGCTGGAGATCATGCTAAAACACAGATTCCTGTCCCTACCACCAGAGTTTCTAATTCAGTAGGGCTGGGGTGAGCCCTAAGATTGATACATTCTGAGAAAAGATAAAATGGGATTTGGGACACAAAAAGATTCAGCTGAACCTGTAAAATACTGTACCTTAAGTTGATTTGAAGGGTTACATGGGCATTCATTATATTAGTCCCCACAACATTTTATGCATGAAGTTCTTAAGTAAAAACAAGTTATGGGGCAATTTTGTCATATTTGTGCAAATGCCCTCCGCTGGCTTATAGAAATGTGGATGTATAAGTATATAGAAATATAATTTACTTTTATATGTATTGAAATTATATCCCTTAGTTATTAGTTCTAGGAGGTTTGGGGGTTTGCAAACCTCCTTAGCTGGGGCTGAGGATCAAAGTGAAGAAAAGCCATGCTATAAGAGTGGCAGTTTATGGAAGAATGGAAAAAGAGCTGACTGAAGATGATGCCCTATGCATGGGTCCAACATGCTTCTGCTTCCCACTGCACCACCTGATGACACTCTGCTCATATCGGTAAGGGAGGAAGGTTGATGAGAAATGGAGAAAGGACTTTGCTGCATGTGTTTCATGCCATTTTTTTCTTTTCTTTTTTTCTTTTTTTACACGGAGATCTAAAATACTACCAGTATAGCACGGGCAGTGGATTGCTTCTTCCAATCTTCCTGTACCCTAAGCTCATTCATGCAGAGTAATCCAAGCTTGACTCAGAGACCAGGACTAGTAACAATTGAAAGGCAAAAAACATGTGATAAGGAGACAAACACAGAAAAACAATGTGTGTGTGTTACCTGTTAAATGTATAAATAATTCACTATTGCTTTAATAAAAATGAGGGAAGGGATATTGGGAAATTTTCCAATTGATGAAGAGATAACACCTGGAAAATAGTGGCACAGTGTCTAGTGATAATAACTCAAAAGGGAAAATGTCTTTGATAATGCATTTGGTACACACATTTGTAGTTTTATTTTTGGCGATTGTAAAAAAATAAAGGTTTCTGTACAATCACTGTAGGCATTGGCTCTTCTAAAAGTTACTTTACATATAAAAGATTAATGTCTTCTATTTCTACTTTTTTTCTTGAACATTCTCAGAAACCTGTCAACTTGAGGAGTAGTAAATGTACACCCTTACATCTCTACCAGGGTGCCTGACTGTGTAGGAGTTCTACATGTAACTATTGCAAAATAAGTGAAATGACCATGAACATGTAAATGAATTTAAGACTGTAGCATTTGAATTATTTTATTATTATTTTTAAGGTATCATTAAAGATGTTACAAATTTAGTGCAAGAATATTTGCATTATGAGTTTAGCCACAGTTGAGCCCCCCAACTGTGGCAAACCCTCTTTGTTAATTATAAAATGCTATTTGTTTTAAGAGGGAAGCACAAGGATTTATTGTTTTCATTTATTGTTTCTTTTGCCAGATAGACTCTTTAAAATGTTCATTTAGAAATCATCTATTTTGAAGGATATTTATCCAGTGGTTACTATATCCTGAACAAAAACATTTTATTTTTATATTGTATACTGTATCTTGCAACAATTGTTCCTTAAAGTCACCACATGCCCATATGAGGGTAGTAATGTGTTTGGCAGATGGCCAATATCATCTCTGTTCATTCTTTTTTTTTAATGTTTATTTATCTTTTGAGAGAGACAGAGTGAGCAGGGGATTGGCAGAGAGAGAAGGAGACACAGAATCTGCTGCAGGCTCCAGGCTCCAAGCTATCAGCAGGGAGCCCAATGCGAGACTCAAACCCATGAACCACGAGATCATGACCTGAGCTGAAGTTGGATGCTTAACCAACTGAGCCACCCAGGTGCCCCATAATCTCTGTTCATTCTTGAAAATATCTGTAAGAAACCACTGTATCTGACTTAAGGAGACTTTACTTTCCACACAAGATACTTGGTTTGCAAATCTACTTCCAGTAAGAAACTGACAGGTAATATAAAGAAACTGGGAGGTTCAGTGTTAACAATAAGGCATGGTGGGGACTGTGGCAAATTGGGTAATGCATGACTTTTCTAAAAGTGAAGCCATTAATGGTTACTAGGTCTCCTGAATTTTCATGAAAATTTTTTTTTCAGATCTCAGCCTTTTTTTCATGTTTTTAATTTATTATTTTTTTAAATTTACATCCAAGTTAGTTAACATATGTGTAATAGTAATTTCTAGAGTAGAATCCAGTGATTCTTCAGCTACATATAACACCCCATACTCATCCCAACAAGTGTCCTCCTTAATGCCCCTTGTCCAAGTAACCCAACCCCTCACCTCAAACTCCTCAAGCAACCCTCAATTTGTTCTCTGTATTTAAGAGTCTCTTATGGTTTGTCCCCCTCCCTGTTTTTATATTATTTTTGCTCCCCTTCCCATATATTCATCTGTTTTATATCTTAAATTCTTCATATGAATGAAGTCATATATTTATCTTTCTCTGACTAATTTCACTCAGCATAATACCCTCCAGTTCCATCCACATAGTTGCAAATGGCAAGATTTATTTCTTTTTAATTGCTGAGTACTCATATATATATATACCACATCTTCTTTATCCATTCATCCATCGATGGACATTTGGGCTCTTTCCATACTTTGGCTCTTATCGATAGCTCTGCTATAAACATTGGGGTGCATGTCCCCTTTTGAAATAGCACTCCTGTGTCCTTTGGATAAATACCTAGTAGTGCAACTGCTGGGTCATAGGGTAGTTCAGTTTTTAATTTTTTGAGGAATCTCCATACTATTTTCCAGACTGGCTGTACCAGTTTGCATTCTCACCATCAGTGCAAAAGGGTTCATCTTTCTCCGCATCCTCGTGGAGGATCTGTTGTTGCCTGAGTTGTTAATTTTAGCAATTCTGACTGGTGTGAGGTGGTATCCCATTGGCTTTCGATTTGTATTTCTCTGATGATGAGTGACGTTGAGCATTTTTCATGTTTCGGTTGGCCAGCTGGAGGTCAAAAAGTGTCTATCCATGTCTTTTGCTCATTTCTTCACTGAATTATTTGTTTTTTGGGTGTTGAGTTTGATAAGTTCTTTATAGATTTTGGATACTAACCCTTTATCTGATATGTCGTTTTCAAATATCTTCTCCTATTCCGTCTATTGCCTTTTAGTTTTGCTGATTGTCTCCTTCACGGTGCAGAGCTTTTTATTTTATTTTGATGAGGTCCCAATAGTTCATTTTTGCTTTTGTTTCCCTTGCTTCCAAAGACATGTCAAGTAAGAAGTTGCTGCGACCAAAGTCAAAGAGGTTGTTGCCTGCTTTCTCCTCTAGGATTTTGATGACTTTCTGTCTTACATTTAGGCCTTTCATCCGTTTTGAGTTTACTTTTGTGTATGGTGTCAGAAAGTGGTCCAGGTTCATTCTTCTGCATCTCGCTGTCCAGTTTTCCCAACAGCATTTGCTGAAGAGACTGTCTTTATTTCATTGGATATTCTTTTCTGCTTTATTAGTTGGCCATACGTTTGTAGTTTCATTTCTGGGTTTTCTATTTTGCTCCAGTGATCTGAGTGTTTTTGTGCCAGTACCATACTGCCTTGATTATAACAGCTTTGTAATACAGCTTGAAGTCTGGGATTGTGATGACTCCAGTTTTGGTTTTCTTTTTCTGGATTGCTTCAGCTATTCAGAGTCTTTTCTGGCTCCATAGAAATTTTAGGATTGTTTGTTCTGCTCTGTGAAGAATACTGATGTTATTTTGATAGGGATTGCATTGAATATGTAGATTGCTTTGGGTAGTATTGACATTTTAACAATATTTGTTCTTCCTATCCAGGAGCATGCAATATTTTCCCATTTTTTTATGTGTCTTCTTCAATTTCTTTCATAAGCTTTATATAGTTTTCAGTGTATAGATTTTTCACCTCTTTGGTTAGGTTTATTCCTAGGTATTTTATGTTTTTTGGTGCAATTGTGAATGGAATTGATTCCTTGATTTCTCTTTATGCTGCTTCATTATTGGTATATAGAAATGCAACTGATTTCTGTACATTGATTTTATATCCTGTGACTTTGCTGAATTCATGGATCAGTTCTGGTAGTTTGTTGGTGGAATCCTTTGGGTTTTCCACATACAGTATCATGTCGTCTGTGAAGAGTGAAAGTTTGACTTCTTCCTTGCCAATTGTGGATGCTTTTTATTTCTTTGTGTTGTCTGATTGCCTAGGCTAGGACTTCCAACACTATGTTGAATAACAGTGGTGAGAGTGGACATCCTTGTCATTTTCCTGACCTTAGGGGCAAAGCTCTCAGCTTTTCCCCATTGAGGATGATATTATCTGTGGGTCTTTCATGTATGACCTTTATGATCTTGAGGTATGATCCTTCTATCCCTATTTTCTTGAGGGTTTTTATCAAGAAAGGATGCCACATTTGGTCAAATGCTTTCTCTGTATCTATTGAGAGGATCATGTGGTTCTTATCCTTTCTTTTATTAATGTGATGTATCACACAGTTTATTTGCAGATATTGAATCATCCCTGCATCCTAGCAATAAAAAACACTTGATCATGGTGAATAAGTCTTCTAATGTATTGTTGGATCTGGTTCACCAGTATCTTGTTGAGAACTTTTGCATCCAGGTTCATCAGGGAAATTGGTCTGTAGTTCTCCTTTTTAGTGGGTTCTTCTTTGGTTTTGAAATCAAACTCAGAGGATGAGTTTGGAAGTTTTCCTTCCATTTATACTTTTTGGAATAGCTTCAAAAGAATAGGTGTTAACTCTTGTTTAAATGTTTGGTAGAATCCCCCTGGAAAGCCATCCGGCCCTGGACTCTTGTTTTTTGGGAGATTTTTGATTACTGATTCAATTTCTTTATTGCTTATGGGTCTGTTCAAATTTTCTATTTCTTCCTGTTTCAGTTTTGGTAGGTTATATGTTTCTAGGAATTTGTCCATTTATTCCACATTGCCCAATTTATTGGCATATAATTGCTCATAATATTCTCTTATTATTGTTTGTATTTCTGCAGTGTTGGTGGTGATCTCCCTCTTTTATTTGTGATTTTATTTATTTGGGTCCTTTCCTTTTTGGTTTTGATCAATCTGGCAAGGGGCTTATCAATTTTGTTAATTCTTTCAAAGAACCAGCTCCTGGCTTCATTGATCTGTTCTACTGTTTGTTGTTGTTGTTGTTGTTTTTGTTTTTTTGCTTTTTTTAAATTTCTAGATCATTGATTTTTATCTAATCTTTATAATTTCCCATCTTCTGCTTCTTTGAGGCTTTGTGTTCTTTTTCCAGCTCTTTAAGGGGGTAAGGTTAGGTTGTTTATCTGAGACCTTTCTTCCTTCTCTAGGAACACCTGGATTGCTATATACTTCCCTCTTATGACCACCTTTGCTGCATCCCAGAGGTTCTGGACTGTAGTGTTTTCATTTTCCTTGGCTTTCATATATTTTTTAATTTCCTCTTTAATTTCTTGGTTAACCCATTCATTCTTTAGGATGTTCTTTAATCTCCAAGTATTCGTGGTCTTTCCAAATATTTTCTTGTGGTTGATTTAGAGTTTCATAGTGTTCTGGTCTGAAAATATGCAAAGTATGATCTCGATCTTTTTGTACTTGTTGAGGGCTGATTTGTGCCCCAGTATGTGATCTATTCTGAAGAATGTTCCATGTGCTCATGAAAACTCTTAAATCTAAATATTTTTAATATTAAATCTCAAAGCTTTGGAATGTTAGCAATTAATTAAAATTAAATCTCTGGAAGCCCAACAAAATATAATTACAGACTATACTCAAGTGCTGTCCGGGTCATACTTCTGTATGGTATTTTCCATATAGATTATGTCTTAGTTTATAATTTCAGACTTTTTTCTAACTTAAGTACTCACCAGTAGCTTAACAGTTCCCTTAGATAAAGTAACATTTATTTGAAGGGGCCAAAAGTGGTTATTTAGTCACAGATTTTCAAAACTAAAGGAATATCAGCAATAACAAAATTCATGTATCAAGTAAGGGAGCAACATCATAAATAAAAGTTACCAGATAAATTGAATGAGGCCTTTAATAAGTTAAGTTCACTGAAAACGAACCCAGAAGGACTTGATATCCTATCTTTTAGGTCAGAGCTCTTTCTATTATCTCATGGAATCACTTATTTCTTAGCAAAATACATATGGAGATATTAAATCAAAAATGAGGTTAGAACAAGAAGCTAAGAATGAGTTCTTAGTCACATCTGTCATTTTGAATTTGTTGTTGGTAGAATCTGAGCATTTAGAGGAGAAAGTTAATTGTGAATTTAACAATAATAAAGAATATTTCCAATGAAAGTCATTTGTTTTCTCAATCATCTTGACCCAGTAGGGATTGAATTCAGTAAATACATGAAAGGACACATAACCTGATATAAAAATGTAAAGGATTGTTTAAAAACAAAACAAAAACAAAAACTATAGTACTAAAAAACTACTCAGACCAAACACTATTGTAATGCAAAGATCTGACAATGAAAACTGATGGCACAAATGGGAGGTAGTCCTCAATACTCTACAAATAAGGAAAAAAATTTCCAAAATTATTGACTACTAATGAACTATTTGTTTTTCTTTTATATAATTACTCTTGAGGTTATTTTTCCATATAGTTTCATGGCTTGTGCTTTTTGTTTTTTGTGGTTTCTTTTTTTTTTCTTTCTTTCTGTTGCTTACTCCCTTCACTGGTTTCCATTAAATTTATTTCAATTAGCAATTTTTCCATTTCGGTGTTAACACATATCTGTTTTAAATCCTACTAAGAAGAACAGACAACACTAGCTTTCTTCCTCAAATTAAATCAACTTTTAATTTTGTTTAATGAATAATTCTAACATGTCTCCATGAAATGCATTTAGCAAGAAGATTTAAAGTGATGAGTTGACAGTTGTCTTGTGTTTTTTAAGTTAATGTGTCACTTTAGGCAATCATCTTGCAATATGCTTTCAAGAGTTAGGCTCTATGCATCAATTATTTCCATCCAGAATTTATTTCCATCCAGAGTACTAGAGATCTCACCCAAATACCAGATCTTAATATGGGAAAGAAAGCAAGCTCTTTAGGTGTGAAGACATTGAAAGATTTTTAGTTTTTCATTGGTGAAATATTTAAGCATTTTGTGATATTTTCTAAGAGGTACAAGGAATCTAGTGTGCAATGAGCATAAAGAAAGAATGTCTCTTTGAAGAAGGACACTTGTGTCCAAATTCAATGTTATGAAAAACAATTAGAACATATACTAGCTAAGTGCAGCAAACAGTACAAGTAGAAAGATCTGGGACACATGGGTGGCTCTGCTGGTTGTGTCTGACTCTTGATTTCAGCTTGGGTCATGATTTCATGGTTCATGAGTTTGAGCCTTCCATCGGTCTCTGTACTGACAGCATGGAACCTGTTTAGAATTCTCTCCATCTCTCTCTGCCCTTCCCCCACTCACTCTATCTGCTCCTCCTTCTCTCAAAATAAATAAGCAAACATTAAAAAAAAAGTAGAAAGGTCTTACTACTGGGTTTTATCTCATTCTAATTCAAGAAGACCACTTTGTTCACTTACTGACCTAGGTCTGAGAAAAGAACATTTAGAATTTCTTTGCAAACACATCCTTTGAGTACTATTTTCTCAAGCTGGCCTTAGAAAAATATAGATTCTTTTTTCTTCTTATTTTAAAGCAGGTAATGTTTAGAGGAAAGTTCTTTAGCATTTTTTCTCCTAACAGTCTTGTTCTAATTTTGTCTTTGACATGTATCAAACACAATCAGTAGGCTCAAATTCTATTGTTAAAATACTTGTCCTCTGTTCTTAAGGATGGAGATGTTGCAGGAGATTTTTTAAATAATTATATTGGGTATTTAGTGCAGTTAGTTCTACACAAGGGTGGCTTTAATTAGTGTAATTATATAAATCATAGCAGAGCATTTTAGAGCTACTTGGATTAACAAGCTAATTGTAATTTATTACTTCTCAAGAATTATTTTCTGGCAATCAAGCCAAACAATACACCTTACAATGAACATTCAGCAGTTCTTTGTTAATATAGTTCAGTTGTTCATTTTTATTTTAAATGTTCTCAACTCTATAGCAATGGCCTTTCCCCTTTTCCTTTGAATAAAAAGATTAAAGATAATTACTTTTAAGTGAAAGGTAGTGTGTTTCACTACACTTAGCACATAATAAGACAGTATATTCCTGAGTCACCAATTAAAAATGATTAGTACATCATCATGCAAAACAAGAATAAATTCACCAGGTTGTGGGTAATGGCCATTAACTGTATGAATGATGTATTCTACCAAAAGTCCCAGGAGTAGGGTAATTACTGAGTCAAATATAGTTTGAATCCAATACTTAATTATTTATGATAATCAGTCCTGTAGAAAACTTTCTGACTCAATGACATATGAAAGGCTTTTAGAAGAAAGAAAACATACTTATTATAGTATTGTTTGGGATAGTCAAATAAAAAATAATTAACAATATCTAGGAGGAATTTTTAAAATATACATGCATCCAACAAAGCTTGATATCTGCCTTTGTAAATGTTCTGGCCGTATTTCGATCTCATTTTTCACAACATATATTGGTCTTTACAACCAGAGAAATATACCTAGGCTTTAGTCAAAGACTATTTTAGCAACAGATAGAGAACAGAGTTGAATTCTTCCCCAGTTGACTATTCTTCATCTTTTTATTTATTTATTTTTTGGTTTATATCATCAGACATGATTGTAACACCAATGTTAAAAACGGCAACGGTCCTGTGAAAAGTTGACATCATTACTTATGTCTAGGGATCATAGGGACATTACAACACCTGCCTGAATTAATGTACAGCAGCTCAGAGGAGCTTCCCATTTCCACAGAAACTACTTAAAAACAAAACAAAACAATTATCAAAGAAACAGAGGCACTAGAATACTGTGTTGTTAAGTCTGTCACATAAACTAATCTTCAGAGATTCACCTTCTTTATTCTTTTTTTATACACCAAGAGATGGCTGCTCATCCATCCACCCCCATCTATAACTATACCGTGATGTCAAGAAGGAACGCCACTGACAGACGATAACAGATTAGCCACATCCACTAGAGACTGAGGACCTTTGGTCACTAATATATTCCTGTTGCTACAATTGTCTTTGTTGGAGGGCATTTGAGTGGCTCGGTTGGTTAGGTCTAGCTCTGGATTTGGGCTCAAGTCATGATCTCAGAGTCTGTGAGTTCAAGCCCTGCCTTGGGCTCCTTGCTGACAGCACAAGCCTGCTTGGAATTCTCTCTCTCTCCCTCTCTCACTGGCCCTCCCTGCTCGCTCTCTCTCTCTCTCTCTCTCTCAAAAATAAATGAATTAAAAAGCAAAAACAAAACAAAACAAAACAAAAAAACACAAAAAATCAAATGTCTTCGCTGGATGTAATACAGTCCCTCCTGTTGAGGTTAAAGACAAATAAAGGTGTTTCTGATTAGAACTCGGCCTTCTCCATGGCATCCAGAAATCCAAGTTATCTTCCACATCGTGGCTCTGCCCTCCTTTAGGACCCCAGAGTGCTCTGCATTCGACCAATGAATAGAATCAACATTCTCAAACTAGTATTTGTCAGAATCACCCAGAGGATATGTTAAAACAAAAATTGTTCAGTCCACCCTGAAGAAATTATGATTCAACAGACTGGGGTGAAGATCAAAAATTTGCATTTCTAATAACATCCCTGGCAATGCTGCTGCTCATCTGGGTACTCCACTGAGAAAATCACTGAAGTGGGGAATAAACACAGTGGTCACACTTGAAAAGATTTTATGGAACAGGTCTGGAAATAGCACATAACGCGTCTACTCATCCCATTAAATACTGCTCAGGCAAAAGGCCTTATCTACCTGCAAAGGAGGCTGGAAAATGTGGTTTAATTTTATGTCTAATAAGAAGAGGAAATGGATTTTTTATAGGAAAAGTTATTTTATTACTCTGAAGTAGCATAAGAGTTTTAAAATATCACACAAAGGAAAATATTGATAATTTTTCATTAAAATTTTAAACATAGGGACAAAATATAAAAACTAGGTATATCAGAGAACTTTTTTTTAAGTTTATTTATTTTTGAGAGAGAGAGAGCATGCAAGTTGTGTAGGGGCAGAGAGAGAGAGAGAGAGAGAGAGAGAGAGAGAATCTCAAGCAGGCTCTGCATTGTCAGTACAGAACCTGGAATTCTAATTCAGGAATGGTAAGATCATGACCTGAGCTGAAGTCAGACATTTAACCAACTGAGCCACCCAGGTACCCCATATCAGAGACCATTTTTAGAAAGTAAAAAGATAAGCCACAGTCTGGGACAATATGCATAAGTCAACAAATCAATTAGAAAAAATTGGGGGTGCCTGGGTGGCTCAGTTGGTTAAGTGTCCAACTTTGGCACAGGTAATGATCTTATGGTTTGTGGGTTCGGGCCTCATGTCAGGGTCAGTGCTGACAGCTCAGAGCCTGGAGCCTGCTTCAGACTCTTCGTTTCCCTTTCTCTCTGTCCCTCCCCCACTTATGCCCTGTCTCTCTCTATCTCTCAAAAATAAATAAATGTTAAAAAAATTTTAAATTATTTTATTTTATACACAGTACATATGTAATGGAAAAGAAATAGGCATATGGTACTATAAAATACAATTTTAGGGGCTAAATATTTTTAAAGGTTATAGATGTTAAAGGTTTCTATAAATTGATTTGTATATGAATTAAGTGAGAAAAAAATCTTGTTGACCCATCGCACATGAAACAAGAATATTTTCAAATAGTGGTTATGAGAAGCAAGTTATAATAGAGATTTAATTCAAATTTACTACCTAGAAAAATTACAAATTAACTCTAATAGTTGCTACTACCTCCTAGTTGTTTTGTCCATGTAAGCTTAAATTATTTCTATTGACATAGGGCTTCCTCATTGTTTTCTTCCTGTTGATATGAAGAAATGGATTTTTATAATCAGCTGGCTATTTCTGCCACAGGTGACAACTATTTCATATTATTATTTTTGCCTTTAACAGGCCATAATCTATCTATCTATATCTATCTATCTATCTATCTATCTATCTTATCTATCTTTTTTCTTTCTATCTACATATTTAGATTTAATTCCTTTTTCTCCAGTCCATAACCAAAAACAAGGCATAAAGAAAAAAGTAATAGAATGTAAGAGAAAATTCTTACACAAACAAAAACAAATTATCTTCATTACTTTTGAAATTCTCAATTCCTAATAAAACTTATCAAATTCCAGGAATTTGAAGGGATGTCATACTAAAGATATCTTAGAAGAATGCAAAACAATGTGTACTCAAAGTTATCAATATGGCATTATTTATATATGTAAAAGTCTGATGAGAAACCAAAACCTATCAGTAAGGGCCTGATTGAATAAATTATGGTAAATAAATAAATATAGGTCAAAAGTGTTTTTTTTTTCTGAAGTTCTCTACTGGGATAAGTCTTTTTGTAGAATTTCTAGAAACTTTGAATGAAAGATCCTCTAGAGAAGGTGAGAGGAGCCTGTGGGAGCATAATAATGAGATGTGCAACTTACCTGCTTGTACTCTCCTGAGCAGATTCACACATGGTGTTTAACTACTTTCCACGGTAGATTTGAGTTAGGGAGGTTGATTGACAGTCACTAAAACTGAAGCGTGTAACCAGAATGCCAGGTAAGTATATTACAAAATGTAATCTTGTGAAAAGATCAGATGTTTAGATCAGCTAAACTATTATATTCTCCTCTTGAGAGCCACAGAATATTAGGATTTTTTGAATGAAAATTTACAAAATGACTTGTTCATATTATTACTTTTACCCATTTGTATGGTGGACTATACAAGTAGCATTACTACTTTTCTGTTCGGTTCTTATATTTCTACTAATTTTGGTCTGTGTGATTCAAAGAAAGATTATTTACACTGGAAAAAATCTCTGGCAATTCTTTCTTTCTTGTGATTTTTACCCCTTATTATTGCAAAATACTCATCACGATCGTCTTTATCTCTTGTCTTGACTACATTTTGCCTAGGATAAGTATCATAATGACTGTCCAATTTCACTTGGTTTATGTTTGCCTTATGTAATGTTGCATGATTTTTGGCATTTATAATTTACGTGTTCTTCCTAAATAGTATTTTGTTTAGTTTTGTTTTGTAATTAGAACTAAGAGGCTTTAGTTTAACTGGAAAAGGTTATTACATTAGCATTTTCATTATAATTAGGATGATTATTTAGGCTTATGTCCATCATCTTGTTAGGCAGGATGAGTATGAACTACCTAGATTCAAATCCTATCTACAACACTTACCAGTGTGTGGTCTTGAGCTAGTAAGTAAAACTGTCCATCTTAGTACCATTTGTAAAAAGAGTAGTAACAACATTAGAATTCTACATTTTCATCTGATGAGCTCTTTGACTACATTCTGCATGCTTTTAACAACTGTTCCTCTCATTATAATTCAGTCCTAAATAGTTATTATTTCTTCAGTAGTCATTATCTAGAATTTTTTTACTTCGTAATTATATGAATAAATTCTATTTTTTGAGGTTGGTTTCTAATTTTATTATGTTATAGTTGATAAATTTAACTTTCGTGAAGGACCTTATTTATTTATGAGGATTACACATTTTTGATACTTATACGTTCCTTTTGATACTTGTACATCAGTTCCTTTTGATGAAAAATTTTAAAATTTAATTATGATAAATATCAGTGTTTTCTTATATATTTAGATAGCAAATGTCAAGCTACAAAGTAGAATATATTCTCAAATCTTATAACTTATGAAACCAGCGTGGTCAGAATAATTGCTTTTTGCAATGCCTCACCAGAAAATGTAAAATTGCACATGATAATGTTTCAGTGACATAGAGTAAGTCCAGACCTTCCAGAAGCATAAATGTGTCCCTGTAAACCAAGTTAGAAAAGAATATCCCTGTACTTGTCTAACCTAGATGTTTAACCAGAAACCACCTTAACTTGTCAAGAGCACTTGATGATGTGACCTTATACACAATGTATAGTGCAAGATAGAACACACAATACACCCAGGAAAGAACCAGGCTACTGTGGGTACTGTCTAGTGGACATTCCTGAAATCCCTACGTGTCTCCAGAATCCCTGCCAATCTTTGACCAGAAAAAGTGTTTACCCTACATGTGTTCATTGTGAGTAAAATGCAGAGTTATGCAGGGAAGCATACTCAAAGAAGGCTTTTTCATTGTAAATAATGTTTTAACTTTTTTACAGGAAAAATGGTAATTTATTATTGTTTTAATTGTATTTGTGTCATGTGAAGTATTATGTAAAATGCACAAGATAAAGGAAGATAAAGGTGAAATCTCTACTATTTGGCAGTTCTAATGATTTTCTAATATTTTTATTTCAGAATTATATCATCTTACCTTCCTCAAAAAAAGTTTCTATAACATTCTGTATATCTTTACCAGACTGATGAGTATAATGAAGTCATGAAGAGTTTGATTCCTGGAAATAGACTACCTCCATTTGATCAAGTCTTCTCCATGTAATAAATGTGTGATTTTAAGCAAAAATTAATCTATAAAATAGCAATCATGATAGTACCTACATCATTAGGCAATTTTGTATATCAGGTAAGATTTTCTACCTTAAGTCCTAAGCACATACTCTGGCACAAAGGAAGCACTAGGTGAAGGCCAGGGATTTTGAAGTAATAGATATGAGAGGGGTAATCAGGCAAAAGTTAAAAAAAAATTAAATGCTGTAGTTACTCATGTCCAAAAATGACAAATTTATTTTTGTGTCTAGTCTTATTTGATACATTAGGAAACTTCATTCGTGTGTCAGAATTATGTTTTTGTTTTAAATTGCTAACAGTAGTTGTGAAGATTATAAGTGGCCAAGACTTCACTTCATTAGGCACCTTAAGAAAAACTGATTGTCTCTTAGCAACCGGCTGATGGTATCGCTAGGAAGAAGCATTTAATCTGTTCTATTTTCAAATCTGCTTTCTCATTACTGAAACAATACAGATATAATTAAGGCCTTTGCCAGGGATTCAAAATGATAGGAGGAAATAGAATGGCTGCCAGTTGTCCTTGGCTGGGGTGACCTGCTCTCAGTGAGCACATTGTCTATACATTTGGTCAGAGATGCGATGATATAATTTTTCCCCATAACCTGGTATATTAAAACTGAAAATTTGTAGACTATGCTTCTGTGCTTGTTTCTTAAGGACTGGGAAAAAGAAAAAAGGAAAGAACTTTGAAGTTTCCTTGGAGGAGATTTAGTTAGATGTATGAAATAAAACTTTCTTCTCAGAATACTTGACCCTCAAAAAGAAGAAGAAGAAGAAGAAGAAGAAGAAGAAGAAGAAGGAGGAGGAGGAAATTGGGAGAATCAGAATAGAAGAGTGCAGTTTTCTGGGACTACAAAATCACATGGTAAATAAATCAATGAAATTGAATTGAAGTGCTCCTTTTTTAATTCAGTGTGAAAACTCATTATGAGAAAGGAAAGCTCATATTCCAAAAACAATAATGGCTCAGTTTTGTAATGAAAAAGTCATGTGCAACCATCTCATTCTCTGCATTTTTTAAAAAAATAGTTGATGAGAAAATTAAAACTAGGATGCTTTTTGTTCTTTTCATTTGAAAATTCCAAGCAGGCATTCATCAAATAAACCTATATTTATTTTACTTCCAGTATCCATTAAAATATGTGAGGAGCCTGAAATTACAATAGAACCTAAGGGAAGCAGTTACTACAGTTGTTTTTTGAATAAGTGCCAGCTGAGCACTCTGCCTTTTCTGAGTGCAACTACTCTTTGAATTAAATTATTTCCATGGTAATTTAACAGCATGAGCATTTAGAAAAAAAAAAGTCCCCTAAAATAACTGTTATTATGTGCATCTATAGAAATGGTGAGTCAAGATAAGGAGACAAGGTTTTACTGAGGATTGAGGTTTGAAGTATTGATTAAGGTTCAGAAGAATCATAGAGGGAATAACAATTAAACCCGAAGAATACAGAGTCTATTTTGTGTGTGGTTGATTTCCCATAGGTAATGCCAAACACTCTTGAGTCTATGGAATTCCATTCATTTTTGGAAACGTTTTGACAATACCTCAAACTCAGAGAAAAATATATCAGTTAGGTTCTTATTGCTTTCTTCCTTTAGCTTCAGTCCATAATGGAGAATTCAACTGGTTTTTCTACTTGTATCCTTTTTTCTTTAAATATTTGTTAAGAATGTATTTTAGTTTTGGGCTTCTCAGCAAAATATTGTCATCGGAATATTATCACTTAGATATTACACTAGGTATCTTAGGTTAGATAGTCTTCAGGGCTCTCTTTCTGATCTCTACAATTTTACAAATTTGGATATCTAAAATGTTCAAATATTTTATGAAGTTCATGGAACTGTGCCAAGGGCTATTAATTGTCTAAAGATATTTTTAAGCATAACTACATTTTGGGAAATTGATGACAGGAGATCCTTGAAGTATCCAAATACTCTGATCTGCATCATTGGTCACCTTGGTTTTCAACAAACAGATCAGACACAATGAATTTAAGTGGAAAAATAATTGCACAATACTAAAGATCCGTTAACTAAGAAATGTATGTGTGTGTGTGTGTGCGTGTGTGTGTGTGTGCGCGCGCGCGCGCACGCACAGAAATAGAAGATAGATAGGCTGGTGATAATATGATTTTAAAGTATTATCTATTCCCCTTCAAGTTATTTGTCTGGGTTTCCTTATTCATTTTCATGAAACATCACTCTTTAGTTGTTCAAGACTCCCCAAATTTTAAATAATCTTCAGCAGTACCTTTCATTTCATTTACCTCCTACATTTACTCACCTAGATTAAACCTTTCCTTTATATCGGTAATTCTCAAACTATGGTGTCCTCAGAATCCCTGGAGAGCTTGTTAAAACACTGGTTGCTAGACCCTATCTCCGCAGTGTCTGATTCAGTAGGTCTAAGGTAGAGCCAGAGGATTTGCATTTCCAGGAAATTACCAGGTTATGATGATGATGCTTGCTTAAGAGTCAGATTTTGAGAATCATTGCTTTTAAAAACATAGCCTCTATTACAGTTTGGCCCTTGTCAGCTGGCAATGATTGCCTACATTTTTCCTTGACTTCCATCATTACTCCCACCCCCAAGTAACTTGCTCCGCTAAATTTAGCTACATGGAACTTTTTTTCCAGTCATTGCTTCAAAATACTGTACATAATATTCCCATCCTTATTTCGGTACCTTTAGTGATTCCTTAATTTTCAATTATTTACAAAGTGTTTCCTAAATGCCTAGTATGCACTAACTATTAATCTAGACAGCGAAAATATAATAGGGAACAAAAGACACAAAATTCTGCTTTTATTGAGCTTACATGCTAATGGAGAGGTAAAAAATAAACCATATTAAAGAAAGTTTGATATACAGAATGCTAGTGATGGGGCTGATGGAGCATGAGAGAAATGTTGGAATGGGTTTGAACCCTTAGATAGGATCACTAGGAAAGCAGACACTGAGAAAGTGATACTTGTGTAAAAACTTGAAAAAAAGAATTAGTAGTTTTGTATTCTTTGGGTAAATCCAGCAATTGAACCATTAGGTATTTACCCAAAGAATACAGAAATACTAATCCAAAGGGATACGTGCTCTCCAATGTCTATGGCAACATTATCTATAATAGCCAAATTATTATGGAAATAGCCCAAGTGATCATCAACTGATGAATGTATAAAAAAGATACACACACATATATGTGTATTGTATGCACAATACACACATATGTACATATATATACAATACATATTGTATATACAATACATATGTATATACATACATATATATGTATATATTGTGTATATATTGTATATAATATATATACATATATAATGTATAATACTGTATATAATATATAATATGTGTATAATATATACACATATGTACAATATATATGTATATAATGTATATGATATATATATACAATATATACATATATTTTATATATGTATATTTTATAATACACACATATGTACAATATATATGTATATATATACAGTATATATAATGTATACTATATATACATTATATACATATATATTGTACATATGTACAATATATACATATTTGTATACATACAATTGTATGTACAATTGTATGTACAATTTGTATACATACAATTGTACATATATACATATGTATATATGTATATTATATATACATTATATACATATATATTGTACATATGTGTGTGTTATATATAATATATACATATGTGTGTATATATATAATACATATTCATATATATAATGGAATACTATTCAGCCACAGAAAAGAATGAAATCTTGCCATTTGCAACAGTGTGGATAGAACTAGAGAGTATTATGCTAAGTGCAATAAATAAATATGGTTTCACTCATATGTGGAATTTAAGAAATAAAACAGGGGTGCCTGGGTGGCTCAGTCAGCTAAGTGTCTAACTTTGGATCAGGTCATGTTCTCATGGCTCATGAGTTTGAGCCCAATGTCAGGGGGCCTGGAGCCTACTTTGGATTCTGTGTCCCTTTCTCACTCTGCCCCTCCCCTGCTCATGCTCTGTTTCTGTCTCTGTCTCTCTCTCTCAAGAATAAACATCAAAAATTTTTTAAAAAAAGAACCAAAACAAATGAGCAAAGGAGAAAAAAAAGAGAGATAGAGACACAAACCCAGAAACAGATTCCTAACTATAGAGATCAAACTGATGGTTACCAGAGGGAGAGAGGTGGGGAGATGGGTTAAATAGAAAATGGGGATTAAGGAGGGCACTTGTTGTGATGAGCACCTGGTGTTGTGTGGAACTGTTGAATTGCTGTATTGTACACCTGAAACTACTGTTACATTGTACATTAATTGGAATTTAAATAAAATTTAAAGTTTTTTAAATAAAAACTTAAAAAAAACTGGGGAAAAAAAGAGAAAATTACGATACTAAAGGCTAAGCAAGTGAAAATGCCCTGAGGCAGAAACATACTTCATGTTCCTTGAAGAGGAACACTGGAAAGCTAGTGTGGATGGCTAGTGTACAGGAAATGAAGAGAAAGTTCTTATAAAACAATTCCCGAGTTCAGCATTTAACATTATCCAGTCTTACCCTCCTATATTTGCACTGCTCATTAACACTGTACTCATGCCTAAAGACTCCATGAGCACTCTCATCAATATTTTATTCTAGTCATTCTCCTTGACTATTGTATAGTCTTTTCTTTCTCTAAGCAATCTGTAGGTTGTCAAGTGAAATACTACGTCCTTTGAAACCTACGCCATTTTCCCAACCTATAGCAATAGGTTTTTAAAGTTTGTTTACGTGGAGAGAAAAACAGAGAGACCGAGCAGGGGAGGGGCAGAAAGGGAAGGAGAGACAGAATCCAAGCAGGCTCCACATTGTCAGTGCAGAGGCCATGCAGGGCTCAATCCCACGAACCATGAGATCATGACCTGAGCCAAAACCAAGAGTCAGATGTAACTGACTGAGCCACTCAGGTGCCCCCCAACCTATAATAAATTCATTTTTCTCTGAATCTCTAATAGCACCATTTCTTTTTCTTTCTTTCTTTTCTTTCTTTCTTTTTCTTTCTTTCTTTTTCTTCCTTCTTTCTTTCTCCCTTGTTTTCTTCCTTTCTTTTTATTTTTCTTCCTTCTTTTCTTTTTCTTTCTTTCTTTCTTTTCTTTCTTTCTTTCTTTCTTCTTTCTTTCTTTCTTTCTTTCTTCCTTTTTCTCTGCTTGTTTCACACACCTACAAATGCCTTCATATAAGCATAATGTATTTATATTTTTCTGTATCCAGATCTAAAATTATAAGCTGAGAAATGGGGAGCTATCTTAATAGTATTCTGTATCCTATAGCAACCAGAGTGCCTCACAGTAAGTCATTTTTACATGGATTTAGTTGTATTTGTCTGTAGGATTGAAGGTAAGTAAAGTGAACGATTAGCTTTAATTTGACAAACACATATTGAATCTTTACTAAATATTGCATCAAGGATAGAGAAGAAGAAGGCCCAATTCCCAGTGACAAAAAGATGATAAGCTAGTGTAGAAGACCAACTAGTAGATGTGCAAGTACACTACAGCCTAATGGGTGTCTAATTAGAGATACACACAGGGGTGTATGTGTTATTCTGGGTCCTCTGAGAAGCAGATGCCAAGACAGGATCAAGTTTGCAAAGATTTTCTTAGGGGAAATGCCTACGAGAGAACAGAGGGAGGAAGTGGAGAAGTTTGAGAAACAGTCAATCATGATGCAAGTGTGACCCTGAACTGAGAGAGAGTGAATAGTGGATGAAGTTTCCAGGACTGCTGTGTCATCTAAGGAAGGCCACACAAATTAGAGGAGTCACTGAAGCATGCAAGAATCTGGAGTCCGATGTCTCCCAGGATTAGTCTGCCTAAGTCTCACCACACTCAGACATTGACTAGACACGGTCTATGAGGGTTGTTGCCTTGGCATGTAGCCATGGATTTCATAGCACAGCAGCTGGGTTCTTGGTCAAGGATGCTCCTTGTTCCGGGTGACTGCCAGACAAAGCATCAGTGCTGCTACCTTGTGGGAATAAGCTGGATCCAAAATTTAAAGGAGGACCTTTTAGACTCGAGTTGAGTCATAAATTTGTATCAAGAGTGACTTCCATGAAGAGAAGAGGGAAGAAACAAACTGGAAAGGCACTGAGGCATGAGGTGCTCCTTAGGTTCAGAAAACCACGTAGACTAGGTGGTTTGAGCATAGAGTATGAAGGTCATGTGGTGAGGAAGGAAAATGACAATGGGAATGTACAGAGGACAGATCATAATGAGTCCCACAAAAAGCATATGGGTTTTGTCTTGAAGGAGAATTGCCAGAGAAGGAGTTTTAACCAGAGCAAGTGCATGACTGACTACATGCTATGATGTTATTAAAGAGTAAAGAGTAATCCCACTACCATTTTGGCAATAGTCAGATTTTCTATTTACATTAAACAACAGGTTTTGAAGAAGGTAAACTGATCTTTTTCACAGTCTTATTTTTAGTTTGTGAAGGATTTAAAATTATTTTGAAAGAATTAATATCAAGTCCTTGGAAGAATCTAGACATTAAATTTCAAATCTCCTAAAAGAAGGCACTTAGAATTAGGGAGCTGGGATTCTTTTGTATTAGGAGCTGTATTGTTAAAAATTTTTAAGTAAAAATTTTCTAAAATTTTATAAAACTCCCTGAAGAGGTTTTGGAAGGTATAAGGAAACTGACGTGCTTGAGCAAGTGCTTAATCTAGGAAAGACACTGAGCAGGAGTATTTGTGAACCTGTTTGGCATCCTCTGCCACTTCTCTAAGGACTTCTAACACATTCAGTCTTTCTATCACAGAAATATTAAAGTGTGATATTTACCATCAATGAACACAACAAGATATATGTGATCCTTCTGCAGGTTCCCTGAAGATTTCCTGTAATTCTGGCAACTACCATTATATAGTACTATAAGTACTATAAGTGGTTCTGGGAATGCTACTCAAGTATTATTTATGCAGTGTTGTTAATTAAGACACAAGAGATTATTCCTACAATCCGAATCTTAATTCGTTCTTTCTAATAAAACGTTTTATTAAAATAAATATGGTCCCATGATTCTCATCACTAGCTATGGACTAATAAACACAGTAATTGGCCAGACCAGTTAATTAAAAAGATAGAGCAATACTTTGGATAACCAAAGTCAAAATCACTTCTACTCACTACATTCATACATATAAGCATCCACAAAATTAGACCACACAAAGAGTTTTGCACTGCATATGAGTGATTGTAGAAAAGTGATTCTGAACTGAGAGAGAGGTGAGATTTTATACCTACCCCTGGCGACTCTTGGCAATGTCTGGAGACATATTAGGTCATTATGTTAAAAGGGTCACTACTTACATCTAGTTGGTAGAAGCAAGACACTGCTAATCCTCCTACAGTGCACAGGATAACTCCCATTCCCCAAGAAAGAATTATCCAACCTAAAATGTTAGCAGATTCCACGTTGGGAAATCCTGCTGTGGAGTGTCCAATCCCAATAGGGTCCTTACTAGGACTCATCAAGTTCTGATCTGAGAAACAAATATAAACCAGCCCAGGATGGTACAGAGAAGATTCAGACAAGTACCATCACTGGATGAGAGAAGATCTGCCTTCACTCCACATGATACACACATGAGACATGATGGGTACTCCACATGATACATTTTTTTAACCTGGCATATACATACTCTATGACTAGGAAAACATCTATTTTTTTTTTTAATTTTGAGAGAGAGAGAGAGAGAGAGAGAGAGAGAGAGAGAGAATAGGGGAGGGGCAGAGAGAGAGAGAGGGACAGGGAATCCCAAGCAGGCTCTACACCATCAGCACGGAGCCTGATGTGGGGCTTGAATCCATGAACCTTGAGATCATGACCTGAGCTGAAACCAAGAGTTGGGCCTCTAACTGACTGACCCACCCACATGCTCCACACTCGACTAATTTTTGACTTTAGTGACAGAGAGGATCTGAGGGCAGCATGAAAGAAAGTTCATTTGTATTTCTGGGGAGAATGTGGTTGCATAGGACATTCTAGCATCCTAAATGGACAATAGATTAGGCCTCCACTATGTGTCCTAGACATGTAGTGACAGTCTCCATTATGCATGAAGCAATTAAGTGACCCTGTTTTATTAAATATTTACTACAATACATATATATGTATATATATATATATATACACACATGTGTGTATGATATGCAATATATATTTGTATATGTATTATAATTATAAATATGTATATAAATGATGTATAATTTATATTTGTTATATATTTAATATATTTACATGCATATATAAATTACATGTATACAAATTAATTATATATGTAATAAATATATAAGTTCCATATATTATATGTATCTGTATAACCTATTTTATTGATGAAGAAACTGAGGAAGAGAGGTTCGTTAGTTTGCTCAAGTTCTTACGGCTCATAAGCAGGGCAGTTTAATGAGTTGTATATCTTCTAAGCATTATCATTTGAGGTTTTTTTCCCCATTTGTGACTGTGGTTGCAGTTATTGTTTTTTTAATTTTGAAGACATTTTCTTGACACATCTTTATTTCAGTGAACTCATGCTGCCTTCAAATAAGATCCCAAATTACCTTCCAGTCACCAAATATAATTACCTTAACCTCAATTTTCATCTCTGAGGTTTCTGTTTCATTTGTTACTAGTGAGACTATCCACAGTGACATGACAACTGGCTAGTTCTATTAGTCTTTCTACCTGATTCATCAGCCTTTCTTCTGTTTCCCTGTTTTCTGGTATGACTATTTTTACTCTCCTCCAAATTTAATTATCTTCAATGATTTTGTCCTTGAACCTCCTCCCCTTTCTGTATCCATGTTGTTGACATCTTAACTTCACCTCTCCCTTCAAGGCAGATAAAAAAAATCAATTTTAATATAGCAGACATGTGAATATACAAGTGTTTGCTGAATAAAACTGATAAATATACAAGTGGTTTCTGAATAAAAGGTAAACATTATTTAAGTAACAAAAAGAACCAAGGAATAAAAACTAGGGAAGACTTAAACTTTATGAGCTGGCAAAAGTATATTTATTAAAGGAGTCTATGACTTAATTTTTATGTGGCAACCTGGCTAGGCCAGGTGCACAGATATTTGCTCAAATACCAATATAGATATCTCTGTGAAGATTTTTTTAGATAAGATTAACATTTAAATCATCAGACTTTAGGAAAAGCAGATTGCCCTCCATAATATGGACAGACTTGGTCCAATCAGCTGAAGGTCTTAAGAGAAAACAAATTGAGGTTTCCTCAGGGAGAAGAATTTCTGACTCCAGCCTGCCTCCAGACTCATTCTTCAACACCAGTTAATTCTTCCTTGGGTGTCTGGTTGCAAGCTTGCCCTGCAAATTTTGTACTTGGCATCCCCTACAAAGCTCTCTTTAGGGACACACACACACACACACACACACACACACACACATCTTATTGGTTCTGTTTCTCTGGAGAACACTAACTAATACAGAGTCTGATATAGAATGGCTAAAAATGTTAGTAACAAACCCAATATTATCTTCCAGGCCATCGAAGGAGTTTCAAGTAGTGTTAGGTGTTCAGCAATGTCAAGTGCTACAGAAACTCTGTATTTGCAACAGAGAAGGGACCAGTGAGTAATAACCTCTCATCAATGATAAATTAAACAAGAAGAGTTCCAGGAGAATGCTGCAACAAAACTGTAATGAGTTAAAGAACAGGTGAATATGAGGATTGGAAGAATTAGATAACCCTTTGAAGACATTTGATAATGTCAGATATTATTGACTGTATCTCCACTTTCTATGTTCATTGTCAATCCTGAGTTAAAGCCCTCTGCCTGTTGCAGAGTCTATCATCCCATAACAGTTTGTTTTAAATAATAGCTTTGATATTTAAATCACATACCATAAAATTCCCTTTGTTCAAGTGCATAAGTTAGTGGACTCACAGAGCTGTGCAACCATCCCTAACTATTCATCACACTTCTGCTGACTCTCACTGTCCCACCAATCTGCTCATTGCCTCCATATTTATCTTCATACAGTACAGAATAATCAGGTCTCTTCTCATCCAAAAATCTGCCAGTCTCTGTTTACTCTATTGTTGTTGTTGTTATTATTATTATTATTATTATTATTTTGGTTTGGCCTCAAGGCCTCCAGACCTTGACTCCTTTCACATACTCTTACTTTTGCAAAGCTACAGGATTTTTTTAAATTTCTGAGCAGCCACTTGGCTTTCTAGGACATGCTGTCCCCTAATCTGGAATCCTCTACTCCCACCAAGCCAGCATCATATACAATTCTTACTTATCAGTCAAACTTATCTCCTATGTCATGAACCACTTTACTTCATAACTGATTATCTAAATTTCAGTTTGGATATGCATAAAAAAATCATGGAAATGGTGTTTTACAAAGGTAGAGGGTTAACTTTTCTCATAAAAAAGTCCAGATATGGACAGTATGTAGGGCGGGAATGATGACTTTCAGTTGTGGGGTCACAGGCTGATTCTAACTTCATGTTTCACTAAGACAAGGATGTTACCCATGTCCCCATAGACAAAGTTAGACTCACAGAAGGTGCATCCTAAGCAACAAGATGGAGAAAATAAGATATGTGAAGTCACATTCCAGTTCTCTTTTTAAAAAAATTAACTGAAAGCTTCCAGCTTTGACTTCCAACTTATTGATCAGCATGTATTCAAGCAAGTGATACCACCTACCTAAGTGGATGCTGGCAAATGTAAATTTCATTCTTGACAGTGAGCATTCTAAAAAGGGACATTGGATATTGGAGCAGGCAACTTGACTACTCTGTCATAACTGTAATCTAAGCTCTTTGAAATTTTTGGCCTAATATTGCAGTTATTTGGGTAATAACCTTGAGTAATAATCTATTCCTATTTAGGTCATAAACCCTTAGAAGGCCAATGTTTGACTTTTGTATCCACTAAGCCCCCACACTGTTAGTGCAGAGCTTGCTTGGGATTCTCTCCCTGTCTCTCTGGTATCCCCCCCACTCATGGTCTCTCTCCCAAAATAAATTTAAAACACATTAAAACCAACAAACAAACAACTACCGCTTTACACAATTAGATCTTACTCTGATGCTTCTTGCACAGAACGTGGAAATAGAGAGGACTTAAGCTCTTTAAGGGATGGGTTCAAGAGATGGGTTCTGAGAATGAGAGACAATAAGAGAGACAGCCATGAGTAACGCATTCTTAGCACCCCTTTTACTAATTCCATCAGATAGGTAAGTTACTGATTTTTTCTGTCGTATGGACAAGTAAAGGGTGCAGGAAAGACCCAGAGGTGATTTGTCAATACTTGTATACCTAGGTACCAGAATGAAATTCTACAGAAGCAAGAAGAATGGATAGTGTTTCTCTTACCAAGTATGCAGTACACTTATTAAAGACATTGTCCTGAGAACTTCAATACTTTCATGCCTAATGACTTTGCACACATTGTGCAGTAATTATAATAGGAGCTCAGCATCATATGGATTATCAGTTCTCCCACTTCAGGTCTGACCATCATTTTTAAGTGATTTCTTAAAGACATAAGGAAAGCGAAGAGTTAACTGCTTTTAAAAATATGTATTAGAACTTATCTGGAAGTTGCCAAAGCAAATCAAGCAAGTATTGTTTGCAGGAAACACACTTTTTTTCTTCTGTATTTTATTATTACTAATAGAGTCTTTGGTCACAAATGACCAAATCAGAAAATGGAAATTTATGGGAAGTGTAGTAGAAGCGTCAAACATTAGGTGCTAAAATTAATCAGCTTTTTCTGAACACTTTTTTAACTCCTCTATTCTAGTTCTTATCTGACTATATTGTTTGCTCTTTGAAATTCTGTCTTGCCTGCTGGACTACAAGTTCCTTGAGTGAAAGAAACTGGGTCTTAATTATCCTTGGTGTTCCCAGAACTTAGGCCTTTTCCCAGCACAAGGCATATTTATTATAAGACTAATGAATACTCCATTTTTTTGAGATGAAGAAAATAATATATCCCCAATGTGGGAAGCTGGTAGTTTCTATTTATCTACTTGTCTGCTTGTGAACAAAAATAATGACTATAGAAATGAGGAAATCATTTTGTTCCCAAATACACTTTGTTTTGAATTTATTAAGGCCTTAGAGCATACAAGTGAGTGAGAGAAGGAGTTCGAGAGAGAAATACAAATTACTAAAGCCTTGAGAAATACTTTATAGGAATAAAGAAATAAATGATAATTACTGTACTAAAATCAAGGGACCTAGTAGAGGTGGACACCTATACATATCCAAGACAGTAGTACAGCCATAAACTTTAACATGGACCCCATTTCACCAATGCCAAGAAATCCCGTTACTCTAAGTCACTCTGCGCATGTAATGAAGTACTGTTGATTCAACACTTCACTCTTGAGGTCTTTCTCTGAATTAGTTCTTGGTGTTGAGTTTACGGTGCCGAAAAAGGCAGGCTTTTGTGGAGATTATGCTTCGTAATGGCAGGGAGTATGCACACATACAGAATGTTACTGAGACGTGAGAGATACTAAACAAACACCCTGATACTGTATAGCAAAGCTTTCTTCCCTACAGAATCTATTTTTTTATAACAGAGCTTAAATTCAAACTTTAGAAAATTAATGATCTCACAATTCACTAAATCCTACCAAACTCACACACACACCATCTATGAAACAGATTATAGCTGTATTATAAATCATAAATCATCATGTTCCTGCCCTAATGAGATAACACAAGAGTAGATGGGATATTTATATTGATTATTTCCCCCTTGAATTCCTGGGTACATCATTGGAATTGCTCTAATCAGTCCTTATTTTTTCTTAAGTCTTGGGTCAATTCTGAGCAGGATAAAAGGAGATCAGTAACCTGTGTTCAACCAGAGGATATGGCCTAGATTTAGTCTTTCTTCAATGAAACCAATATCTTGAGTAAGTTCTAGTTACCTATGGAGTTTCCCATTTAGCTTTCCAAGTGTCCCCATACCCTCTCTTCCTGTTCTTCACCCTCCTTCCTTTCATCACCAAAAGCTTGGACACATCTTTTGTGTCCACATGAGACTATTTTTTTCTTCAATTTTTTTTTACCTGATCTTTCAATGATATGTTAGAAACAGAACACTGTCTTAAACTCCCTAACTGAAAAAAACTATTACTGCCAACAATTGAGTCTTATTTCCCAGTCTTCAGTGCCTGATTGGGGTCCTTCTTAAAAAAACCACCATTGATTTTAATATTAGCTCCAATCTGAAAACCAGCTAACACTGGCTGATAAATACTTCTTTCATGTACTACAACTTGCTTATACCAGGTGTTAAGTTTCATCCCTTTGGACATTGCTCACTATCATAATAGCCTGCCCTTAAGCAAGCCAGCGAGAGTAGGACACACGGTTTTTTAGATACCACACAAACTCAATGCCCTCTTCTTCCCCCCATACTGCTCATATTACTGAGAACTCAGTGTATCTTCAAATGTACTCAAATTATGATAATATATAAAGAAATACTTTATTTTGCATTGCATACCTAAAAAGAATATAGAATTAATGTACACAAAGAAAGATAAAAATAGTCATGCTGGTGCATTACATTGACCAGCAAAGAACAAGACTCAGTTGTTATTCATCCTTTTCAGACACACTGCTTGAGTTAAGCAAATTTCAACTGGTTCTGCAGCATTAGTCAGACCTCCAAGCTTAAAATTTTGCATTGTTTAATATTTTCCATTGCTGTGAAGGTAAACATAGTCATTAATCCAAAATGTTGGCAACAGCAATGTTTTGTGTGTTACCACCAAGACTGTGGTAAATACATGAGTGCATAGGAAATTTTGATGTACAGTGTTTGGGAAAATGGATAAATAATATTTTTGAAACATAGTTGACTGGATGTTTGTTCTGTAAATCACCATAACCATTTAAATAAGAAGCCTTAGGATGATGTTAAAATATTTTTGAAATAGTCCAAAAGATCCTCAAATATAATTCAAATTTATTTTCCAGAAATCATAGGAATCAAATCATCTTCTCCAGTAAAATGGTATTTTCCTCACCAAAGAAAATGAAGTAATGTTATAGAGTCATTTTTTTTAAGAGAGACATATTTGAGAGTAAGCCAAATATCTAAGCCAATACTTGTCTTTAAAAGTAAAAGAAAGCAAAAAAAAGTCAGTTTGGGTAATTTTTTATAAGTTTCAGTTTTATAAGGCATCTAGTCTAGCAATAGTAATTATTTATACTGCTTTACATGAATTTGGGCAGCATAAACTTAATTCATAACATAATTATTTGCTATTTTAATGATCTCTATGGTTTACTCTAGAAGAAAAAGTAAAAACTAATGATATATAATTCCATTTACTGAATTTTCCATTATTAACATTTTTAATATGTGTATGGAGGAATATATATATTTTGTGATCTTGAGTTATAAAAGACATGTCATATCTGTACTTAATTTCCTTTCTTGTTGCTGTGAGAAGATTTATTGAGGATGACCACTAAAGTGAGCCAATGGATGCTTGCCTGATAAACACAGACAAAAAGAAACAATTTCAGGATAACTATTTAATGTGTCAGGTTGTCTGGGTCCATAACCTGAAGAATGAGAAGGGGTCCCCACTCCTACTTCCAAATAAAATGTTTAAAATTTTTTGAATCCCTCTAATGGAATCTTATTATATGGCTAATTTCCTTCTGATGAGACTGAATTGTCACATATATGACCAAAAGTATTCAGTAAGAGACAAAGCATTTTCCTAAACCATGTCTTTCTCCACTTCTAATTTGTTTATAAGTTTCAGAGATAGAATAGAGAGCCAATTGTGTACAATATGATGGAGTAATTGTGGTTTCAGTCTGAGTCATCTAAGTTTCCTGGCTTTTTGATATAATTTATATTATATTTTCCATTGTGGAGGATAATGAATTTTGGGAAACTCTTAAAAATATTCATTCAGGATAAGTTGTATTATGTGGAAAGGATTTAAGGAAATAGAATTTGATATAGTTATTATATAAGATTTATGTGGTTCTTTGGAAAACAATGTATAAAACAATGTATATATGAAGTGGCCATCATAATGCCACACTTCCCAATCAACTACAAATATACAAAATGCTTACGACTGAAGACAAAGAACAAAGAGAAAGGAATAATAAAGAGCCACTCACCTCCTTTCCTCATTGATTGAATTCTGGACTTCTATCTTTGTAATCAAAGCCCAAGTAGAAAGTAGTAGACTGTGAGATGACATGTAAATAACTTTTCACTCTGAAGTCCTTTTGGTCTTATTTATAACATGAGGATTGTATCTATGTGGTTTTTAAGATCCCTTCCAGTGTAACACTAAATTACCATGGTATATCGCTGTGGTGTCCATAGGAAATTTAATTCTTATAAAAATAGCACAAGTAAGATTGATTTTTCAAACATGTATAAGATTAACATTTTATTTAAGTTTATTTATTTTGAGAGAGAGAGAGGGAGAGAGGGAGTACATGAGAGAAGGACAGAGAGGAGGAGAGAGAGAATCCCAAGCAGAATCCACACTGTCAGCACAGAGCCCAACATGGGACTCAAACTCACAAAGCCATGAGATCATGACCTGAGCCAAAAATGAGAGTCAGACATTTAACCGACTGAGCCACCCAGGCACCCCGAAGATAAACACCTTAAAAGAAAAGATTAACTTTTGGCAAAATTTTGCCAGAATTAAAACATACTAACAGAAGTAACAAATATAAAGGAAGAATCAAGTGGAAGATACCCCAACAAAGTTACTAGAACACATAGAACAGAAAGCATAGAAGTAGCTGTTTACTACAATGCAGGTCTTGACTAAATGGATGGAGAGTTTATCATACATCAAGAAAAGTTAAATACAGGGGTGCCTGGGTGGCTCAGTTGGCTGAACATCTGACTTTGGCTCAGGTCATGATCTCGCAGTTTGTGAGTTCTATTCCTGTGATGGGCTCTGTGCTGACAGCTCAGAGCCTAGAGCCTGCTTCTGATTCCTTGTCTCCCTCTCTCTCTACCCTTCCCCTGCAAATGCTCTGTCTCTCCCTCTCTCTCAAAAATAAATATAAAACAAAATTTTATTTAAAAAAAGAAAAGTTAAATACCGAACATCTGAGGATAAGACATAAAGTGGTATATAATAAAAGATATAATTACCATTTTGAATCCAGACCATTCAAGCACAACAGTCAAGCACTGAGAACTGAGAATCAATATCTAAAGAAGGTTCAGGGAAGAATATTAAATGTGTGCTCTAAATAAGGGTGACATTCACTTAAAAAGAAAACAAAACGACTTTTTGACATATACAAGAATTTTTACAAAATATAGCATCTCCACTAAAGTCTATTTGAAGAGGTCATCCAGTCAAATAAATAATAAATCAAAATTAAACACATATGAATCAATAGGTCAAAGAATGAAATGACTAGGAGAGAATTCTGAATCCAGGTAGACATACCATTAAATCCTAATAATTACAGCAACTTGCTGCAAAACAGAATGCAAGTACTTTAATTTTAGAAATAAAAGACAACACATTGAAAAATAATAGAGAAGCAAAAATATCATAAAGTATGCAAAATAATTGGAAGAGTTCATCAGATAAGGAAGGGGATAATAGTCCTTCATCTTTCACAGCAGGGGATCAAAGGATATTGTTTAATTTCTATAGATGATAAGCAAAAATGAAAGTTTAGACATAATTTAAAGAACTACAGGTAATTACTCTTCGCAAAAACACTGAATAGACTATATGCCCTCTAACTTAGCAAAGATACAAAAGAAAGAATGACAAAAACAACTAAAATAAAGGTTATATGTATTATAAAATAAAACAAAATAGAATGTTTAGGCTTAAATACCTGAAGCCAAACAAAACATATGATAAAGCAGTAAACTGAAATTTCACCAAACCAATAGGGTACATCCTGAAAACTTCTAAAGGGAATAAATTAAGCTATAAATGAATAAAAATCAGATCAACTTTTTATTTTTCATCAATAAAACTGGATGCCAAAAAATAAAGCACCTTCAAAATTTTAGATTAGAAATAATTTTTAATCTAGATTCTGTACCCTTGTAGATTATAGAATTACTGAAAAATATTCACTCCCTCATAGTAATAGGATTATATGACTCTGTCAATTGATCTATGATTTGCTTGTGCTTATGCTGCCACGGCACTGACAACAGATTTTGACCAGGTGACACGGTTTGGCAATTGGGATGGGAATGGACATGGTATTTGCCAGATCTGAGGAAGAAACTTTAAATGTTGTTGCATAATTTGGTTTGACATGACCCTGCATCCCTGCCTTCTGCTGTGGAAATGTGAATCCTAGACAGGGTCTATTCTATCAGCATGGGGCTGGGGATGGGAAGAAATGGAACCATGCTGAGCTGCTGATCTAAGGTGAGCCATGCTGAGTCAAACCAGAGCTGAAGTTGGTCCACAGCCCTCATGTAATTGAGCCAGAAATAAATATGTGCTATTGTAAGTCACTGAGATTTGGGGACTGTTTATTATCATAGAAAAATTGAATATAGCCATAACAAAGATGTTTACCCCTTGAGGGAGGAATTTATAGTATTCCCAACATCTATTCTCTCTTTATCTAAAGTTAACACAGAGATTTTCACTTGGGAACTACTCCTTCTCCAAGATCCATTCAAATAATTTGGTGATTCTCTGCACAATTCCTAACACCATGAGGAAGGATAAGCCTATCACGAAGCATTCAACATATTCCTCCCATTTGGCCAAGCTGATTGAATCAGGAACATGTAGTTGATCCCCTTCAGGCATGAATAGCATGTTCAGTAGTTTTATTTAGTGGTATGGTTACTAATGCAGAAAAAAGCTTTCTCTGTATTTAAGCTCAGATAAAGTCCAGATATCTCAAGAGACTTTATGAGAAGATAGACTGTTTTAAAGAAGCCAAACAAGAAAGCATAATTAAGACATGGAGAGAGACTGAGCTGTGATGACATCATTAAGACCTTGAATACAACTACTGTATTCCTGGGTGTTTCCTAAACCAGTAAATCTCTTTTTATGATTTAGCCCGTTAAGTTAGATTATTTTCTACTCATAACCAAAATAATGTGTATTATTATAGTTCCCATCCACCTTTTTTTATTTGATAAATTACTCAAATTAAGTAAATGTATCAAAAAAGAGGAAGGTCTTGAACTCAAGAAACAGCATAAAACTCAATGAAACTGACACTTAGGGAAACAGATGTACATTTGTAAAGTAATGGGTCACAGGGTAGGAACTTCAAGAAAGTTCTAAGAAAGATTTCCTCAAAAATGTGTCTCAAACAACAGAAAAAATTACTGAGAAACTGGAAAATATTAGTAATTGAGTAAACAATGCCCATGCTTTGTTTTTTTGTTTGTTTCTTGTTTGTTTGTTTGTTGCCTTGGTAAGAGAAAAGAAAGGCAGTCAGAAATATCCAACCCTACCACAAATAGCTCTACAGGAAATTTATCATTTGTAGTTGATGCAAACTAGAAAGTACATTATTTTGTGAATTTGATGGAATA
Organism: Prionailurus viverrinus; assembly: GCF_022837055.1. Taxonomy (NCBI): domain Eukaryota; kingdom Metazoa; phylum Chordata; class Mammalia; order Carnivora; family Felidae; genus Prionailurus; species Prionailurus viverrinus. The sequence continues at coordinate 109,890,323 of NC_062567.1, read as the reverse complement.
CAGGAGAGGAAGATCCACCTGTCTATTTTGGAAGAATTTAATTATGTTATCAATATTAACACAATTTTAAGGTAAAATTGACAGAAGTCTAGAAATGGAAAATCCTTCCATTAAGCAAATAAATATAAAAAGTTGAGAAATTGAGAAATAGGAGGTTAAGTGTCTTACATTATAACTTTATATCAGTTGAAAGGTATTTAATTTTCAATATTTGTAAATGTACTTTATAAGTTAGCTAAATTCTCAACTAGCATGGCAGAAAGTGAACAGATAAAATAATAAAGGAAAGATAAGTCAATAAAAATAAAGCCATATCTAAATCTAGATATGGAAATGCCTCTCAGAACAACTAAAGTCATAAATAAAATGATTGCTTTATTATGAGAAGGACTAAGAATGCAGAAGGTTAGGAAGGACAGAAGAAATTTGCTTTTCATCACATGTAATTTTCTACAAACATACACACCTGAATTTCCCATCACTTTTGTGTATTATTTTCAATTTTAGTAAGTAACAGAGCTAAACTCAGCTATTAAAACAAAATTTTAATTGGGGAGCCTGGGTGGCTCAGTCTGTTATGTGTCCGACTTTGGCTCAGGTCATGATCTCAAGGTTTGTGAGTTCGAGCTCTGCATCAGGCTCTGTGCAGGCAGCTCAAAGCCTGGAGCTTGCTTTGGGTTCTGTGTCTCCTTCTCTCCCTGCCCCTCCCCCACTCGTGCTCTGACTCTCAAAAATGAATAAATGTTAAAATTTTTAAAAAATTTTTAATTAAAGTGAACTAAAATAATTTTTTGAACTACATGTTGTATGCAAGAATTCACACTGGAAAGCAATCTGCCTAACATAAAAACATATAAGAACAAAAAATAACAACCTGAACCCTAAAAATGTATTAATAAGGAAACAAACACCCAATTAAAAAAAGACAAAAGATTTGAAGAGACACTGCCAAAAACATACACATGATAAGGAAGCACATGAAAAAGTGCTCAATATCAGGAATCATTAGGGAAATTCAAAATTAAAGTTACAATGAGATGCCACTACATATCTATTAGAAGGTTAAAATGAAAATGACTTACCATAACAAGTATGGGAGATGCCGTGTAGGAGTTAGAACCTTTATATCCTTCTGATGAGAACGCAAAATTTTGCAAACATATTGGAAAACAGTTTGACCATTTCTTAAAAAGTTAAACACCTGGGTCCCAGTTAGGGGCACCTGGATGGCTCAGTTGGTTAAGCGTCCAACTTTGTCACAGATTACAATCTCATGATTCGAGTTTGAGCCCCATGTCAGTCTCTGTGCTGACAGCTCAGAGCCTGGAGTCTGCTTCAGATTCTGTGTCTCCCTCTCTCTCTGCCCCTTTCCTGCTCGTGCTCTGTCTCTCTTTCTCTCTCTCTCAAATGAAAAAAAAAAACCAAACTTAAAAAAATAAACAAAACGAAACAAAGTTAAGTTAAACACACATGTGCCATATAACCTAGCCATTCCACTCTTAGATATTTACCCAAGGGGGGGGGGTATGGGGGAAGCATATGCCCACAGAAATGACTTTTAAAATAATATTCTTAGCCATTTTCAGCTTTCTATATATAAGAAAACTGGAAACAGGACTTCCAGAATGAGTCTGAGGAGCTCCTTCAAACTGCTCTTCAGTGAAATATCGTAAGAGTAAAAAATTCTCTAAAAAGACATATTTAGAAAAATGTTGCTAAGGCCAATGTCAGAGAATTACTGCCTCTCTTCCAGAATTTTCATGGTTTCAGGTCTCACATTTAATTTTTAATTCATCATGAGTTTATTTTTGTGTATGGTGTAAGAAACCAAAGAGGATGTGGGGATGTAGGTGGGGGGGGGTTCCAATATTATACATTGGAAACTAACATAAAAGTGTATGTTAATTATACTGGATTTTCTTTTCTTTTTTATTTTTTTTTATTTTTTTTTTTAATTTTTTTTCAACATTTTTTATTTATTTTTGGGACAGAGAGAGACAGAGCATGAACGGGGGGGGGGGGGGGCAGAGAGAGAGGGAGACACAGAATCGGAAACAGGCTCCAGGCTCCGAGCCATCAGCCCAGAGCCTGACGCGGGGCTCGAACTCACGGACAGCGAGATCGTGACCTGGCTGATGTCGGACGCTTAACCGACTGCGCCACCCAGGCGCCCCTCTTTTTTATTTTTTTTAACGTTTATTTATTTTTGAGACAGAGAGAGACAGAGCATGAACGGGGGAGGGTCAGAGAGAGGGAGACACAGAATCTGAAACAGGCTCCAGGCTCTGAGCTGTCAGCACAGAGCCCGACACGGGGCTCAAACTCACGGACCGTGAGTTCATGACCTGAGCCGAAGTCAGCTGCTTAACCGACTGAGCCACCCAGGCGCCCCTGGATTTTCTATAAGTAAGTCAGTAAGTAAACACCAACAAATTTTTTTTTTAAAAGCTAAAAACCAAAAAACAAAACCCAATCCTTTAAATTCACTGGAAACTGTCCAAAGGATATACCTCAAGTGAATAAATATTTACATAATGAAACCTACCAAATGCCAAAAGAACAATGGGTATCTATGGCAATTGACCCACAACCTGCTCCCTCTTTTCCCATCCCCAGCTCAACATGGCAGAAGCTCCACTCTGATCAGGTGTGGTCAAGATAATGGGGTTTTATCTCATCCCACATCTGCATAAGATACTCTAGAATCTCCCCAGAAGGAGAAGTTGCATGCATTTCTCATCCTCCCAGGTTTTGTCAGCAGAAGCTAAATTCCAAACAAATCCAGTCAAGAGGTAGGGGTCTCCCTTCCTCCACTGAGGTCCGAATCATTGCATGGAGGCTTTACCTAGGGAAGGCTGACTGAAAATAACAAGGCTTCATATATTTAACAAATAGTCTTTGCCCCAGCTTGTTCATGGGGCAGAGGTTCCATGCTGGTCAGCCAAGAAAACCAGAGGCTACTCTCCTCACACAGCACTTTGTTCATAAAGCAAGAGAGCCACTCCAAGAGAAGTGATCCACTGTCCTCTCTCTCATTCCTTTGGAAAAGACTGAAATTTTGCCCATGGGGAGAGGCAGTCCATAAGACCAGAGAGCATCAGCAGTCACTCTGAAAAACAGTATGAAGGTCCCTCAAAAAATTAAAAATGGAACTACCCTGTGACCCAGCAATTGCATTACTTGGTATTTATCCAAGGGACAAAAACGCTTATTTTGAAGGGGCACATGCACCCCAATGTTTATAGCAGTGCTATCAATAATAGCCAAATTATGGGAAGAGCCCAAATGTCCACTGACTGATGAATAAAGACGTGGTACACACACACACACACACATACACACACACACACACACACAATTGAATAATACTCGGTGATCAAAAATAATGAAATCTTGCCATGTGCAAAAATATGGATGGAACTAGGGTGTATTATGCTAAGTGAAATAAGTCAGTCAGAAAAGACAACTTTCATATGATTTCATTCACATTTTGAACTTAAGAAACAAAACATATGAACATAGGGGGAGAGAAGGAAAAATTAAGTAAGATAACAGAGAGGGAGGCAAACCATAAGAGACTCTGAAATACAGAGAACAAACTGAAGGTTGTTGGAGGGGACATGGGTGGGGGATGGGCTAAATGGGTGAAGGGCATTAAGGAAGGCACTTGTTGGGATAAGCAGTGTTATGTGTAAGTGATGAATCACTGAATTCTACTCCTGAAATTATTATTATACTATATGTTAACTAACTTGTATTAAAAAAAAAAAAGAGGGCGCCTGGGTGGCTCGGATGGTTATACATCCAACTTCTGGCTCAGGTCATAATCTCGTTGTTGGCAGGTTCAAGCCCCGCATTGGGCACTGTGCAGCTCAGAGCCTGGAGCCTGCTTCATATTCTTTGTCTCCCTCTTTCTCTGCCCCTCCACTGCTTATGCTCTGTCTCTCTCCCTCTCTCAAAAATAAACATTAAAAAACATTATAAATAAATAAATAGATAGATAGATAGATAGATAGATAGGAAAAAAACAAAACAACTAGAGAGCTTCAAAATGCTCCTCAGGTGAACAAACTTTATTGAGAGTAGAGTGTGGGACATGTCAAGCCTAAAAGGATGCTCTTGAAAACAGTAAGTTTGGAGGACAAGCAATTAAGAGGAGGCTGGTAGCTCTAGGAGAGCAACAAGGCAAAATACAGGCCAGTTAGTTTATCGGAGGGAACAGGTAAGAAACAGCTAAAAATACCCCTTCTAGTTTCAGAACAAACCTCGAAGACTGGCTCCTGAAATTATTCACACACACACACACAAAGGCACCTGTTAATTGGATCAGATAGTGCATCAATTTATATCCCAAGGAATTACCAAAAAACGATAGAGTAATCACCTGACAATTAGTGGAGCCTAACAGCTGGGTGTAATACCAAGAGAGGCCGACATCTTGACAGAAAGAATGAGAGAAGAGTCAAAGAGACCTCTGCTAAAAAATTGTCATCCTTAGATAATTGATTATATATTTGTCCAAACCTGCAACCTCTGAGGAGTGACATCAGAGGTTTCACACTGCAGGGAAACAGACTTCACAAAAATAGTCCATCCAAATCACTAAACAAATAAACAAATAAGCAATAGCAAGAAAAAGCCCTGAACAGGGAGATGAGCACCCAGAGTTACTATAATATATTATCTAAATGGCCAGTTTTCAATAAAATATTATGCGACATGTGAAAAGACAGGAAAGTGTGATACACACACACACACACACACACACACACACACACGAGAGAGAGCAAGTAATAAAAACAGTCTGTAAGAGGGCCTGATGTTTACTTCAGCAGACAAAATCTTCAAAGCAAATATTATAAATATGTTCAAAAAGCTAAAGGAAATCATGTTTTAGGAAACAAAGGAAGGAGTTGTATTGGTTGACAGTGTGAGGGGCTTCACGGGCCTACCTGGAAAATGCCAGAAAAAATTAAGTATGTACTGTAAGAGTTTATATAAATCTCTAGGAAATGTAAACGAATCTATAGTGACAAAAGGCAGATCAGTGTTGCCTGGGTATGCCAGGGGTGGGAGGGAAGTTGACAGATGTGATGGAGTAATCACAGGGAATCACAAGGAAACTTTTTGGGGTGACATATAAATTATTTTGATGGTGGTGATCCCTTCATAAGTGTATAGATATATCAAAATGTGTCAAAGTTTACACTTTAAATATGTACAGTTTTTTTTAACGTTTATTTATTTTTGAGACAGAGAGAGACAGAGCATGAACAGGGGAGGGGCAGAGAGAGAGGGAGACACAGAATCTGAAACAGGCTCCAGGCTCCGAGCTGTCAGCACAGAGCCTGACGCGGGGCTCGAACTCACGGACCATGAAATCATGACCTGAGCCGAAGTCGGACGCTTAACCGACCAAGCCACCCAGGCGCCCCAAATATGTACAGTTTTAATGTAAGTTTTTAATAAAGCTCTCTAAAAAAAGTTGGACAAAAATACAAAAGGGAAAAGCTAACAAAAGAATGTATGGGTCACAATTCAATAGTTTTGTCATAAGAGCATTTAGCTCAGGAGATGTCCTTAAAAGCTGCCCTCCCATAATATGGACTCCATTATTGCACATTTTGCAATCACAAAAAATTGTTGATTTTTTTGAAAAACTTAGAGAGGATAACACTAAAGCATTGAATTAACCCTGCAGGAAGACAAAAACATTTTGAAGTTCTCCATCCATCCTCATACTCCTTTGCAATTTGACGGTTATTCTGCATGCAGAATGGTTTGATTACTTGAACATCTGCAGAGATAAATAGTTTGTTCCTTTCTGAGACTAGTGTTTATCAAACTGCATAAGAATTACTGTGCTTATTTTATATACAAAATAAAATTATGTATATGGAATGTATGAGCAATTTAGGGAGGTTTCAAGTGTAATTTGGTTAAGGTGTGATTTCTTTGCCTTACAAGCATGAATATAATCAAAATCAAAGCCAAAGGCATGAAATCAGACAGTTACTTTATCACAATGGGTATATAATCAGAATTACAAAAGTAGAGTAAAGAACCGTTATTCCCTCAAAAAAGTTATCATCAAATATATGGAAAATGATATTAAGGAATACAAACTAGTAGCAGAAAAATACAATAGAAGTTTGAGACATTTTCTTAGTCCTTCATGATTATTTAAATCTTGACGAGTGTCAGATAAATCCAAATGTGCAGTAAATAAGTGATATGTCTTATTTTCAAAAATCTGACTTTTGTTTGTAGTACACTTATTAATATAAAATACTTTATATTTATTAGTCACTTAAGAAGTATAATTTGACATTAAGGACCTTGATTTTGCAGATATGTTTGACTCTACTTTGGAGACTGCCATTTGTGTTAATTTATTAACATTTGCATTTGCCATCATTAGCATTGGGTTTTAGAATGAAGATCATATCACACTATTTTCTATTGCTGCTCAACAAACCCCTCTAAACCTCAGCTGCATGCCAAACAAAAAAGGTACTTCATTATTTTTCTGTAATCTGTAAATGGGCTAGTGGTTCCTCTGATATTTTACCTAGACTCATGTATGCAGCTTCATTCAGGTAGAGGGTTAGCTGGGACTGGAATATGCAAGAAGGGCTAACTTTTCAGGCAGTTAGTGCTGACTTTTAGCTGAGGTATCTTAATCCTTCTGCATGTAGCCTTCCATCCTACAGCATTCTTGATTAGCTTCTGAAATGGTATTCTAGGGCAGCTCAAAGTGGCAGCTGAAACATTCTCAAGGGCCAGGCTTGGGAATAATTTTCTATTGGTCAAAGCAAGTCACAAGGTTACCCCCATATTCAAGTGTATGAAACGAGGAAGGGACAACTGCTCCCAAGATTCTTAGAGACCCTTCTGGTATTCTTTCTTTCCTAAAGAGAAGGAAAATGAGGCACCAACTTAAATCCCTCGGAGAACTTAACAAAAATCATATTGCCACAGCTTTGATTAGATCTTTTCCCCTGGGCTCATTTTATGTTGAAGACGTTTTACTGCTAGACAGAAAGAATACAGCTACTTCTAACAACATGCTCTGGGCCTTCTACCTTTTTCTAAATTCTAATTGCAAATCATTTCATTCTTTAGCTCATCTTTTCTTCCAATACCTTATCATATATAGCTGAATGAAACCCATCTACACTCTCAATATTCTGCTTATGAATATCCTTAATCCATTCCTGTTTTTTTTTAATTTTTTTTTTCCAACGTTTATTTATTTTTGGGACAGAGAGAGACAGAGCATGAACAGGGGAGGGGCAGAGAGAGAGGGAGACACAGAATCGGAAACAGGCTCCAGGCTCTGAGCCATCAGCCCAGAGCCCGACGCGGGGCTCGAACTCACGGACCGCGAGATCGTGACCTGGCTGAAGTCGGACGCTTAACCGACTGCGCCACCCAGCCGCCCCTATCCATTCCTGTTTGTTATGTGCATTTTCCACTTTCAAGTTCTTGCAGTCAATATTTGTGTTAAATGTTCTGCTGCTACATCACATTGATTGACCTTTCTCTAGCCTCCAACAGGCCCTTTTGCCATTGTCCCTGTCTTTGCTTACAGATTTCTCACTCCTTTTCCAGGTTGTACCTGCTGTCTAGGCTCAAAGTCAATGACACAGTTATTTTAAAGTTATATTAGAGTAGCTCCCAACTTTCGGATACTAGTTTCTGTACCGGTTAACTATTGGTACAAAACAAACCACACCACAACTCAGTGGGTTAAATGGCCTACATCACAAATATTTATCATTTCTCTTCATCCTGTAGGTTGGCAGGTGATCCCTCTACTGTTTTACGTGTTTTACCTGTCTACCCTTAATGTCTGCTAGAGGACAGATTGGGCTATGTGGGAAGAAAAAATAAGTTTTCTTTTACCTCTGTGAATTCTTGCTGAGGACCCCATAATAAAAGATAAACAATAAATAAATAAATAAATAAATAAATAAATAAATAAATAAATAAATAAATTTTATTACCTGTGTGCCTCATATATAACATGGGAGATAACAGGGAAAAATCAGTAACTCAAAGAAGTGGCTTAGAGTACAGACTTAAATAGGGGGAAAAGAGATCTAGACTTCTTAGAGGAGAGTACATGACTTTTAGGAAATATGAATGGGCCCTTAAAAGAATAGATGAGAGCTATATCTAGTTTCTGACAGTTTGTCTGGGTGTGGCGTGGACTTAGTTTTCTTTCCCTATAATAAGATACCATCTTTCCTGATCGGTAAAACGCTTAGGGAAGGAAATTATGACAATTGATCTTTTGGAGGTTCTGTCTTTAAGCAAATAAAGGGAATCTGTAGAAAGCTTCTCCCTGTGTTTGCTGTTTTTCAAGTGCTTCTAGTTCAAAATAATCAATATGCCAAAGTGGCCTGTTTAGAGATGGCATGTTTTGCTACCCTTAGCTATATAATGTAAAACACGGCCTCACTCACCTATCTGAAAATTGATGCTATGTCCTTTTTGTGACAACACAGTTCTCCAAGTTGTCTCTTACCTTTCAGTGGGCTAGACCACCTTTCTTAGAGTAGCAATTTAATAGAGCAAAGGCAAATACTGGTAAGCCTCTTCAGGCCATAGCTTCTGAACTCACACAACAGAATTTCCAGTGCATTATTGTTTACAGGATGTTACAAAGCCAGCCAAGATTCAAGACATAAGGAATTAAACTTTAACTCTTCACACTAGTTGCTATGAAGAACTGGGGGCCTTATTTACTGTATCACAAAGATTAATACAGTGATAAAGGTGTTTGGAAACATTGTACTCTCAATGATACTAATTTAAAAACACAAATACTAAAGAGAAATAATAATCATTTTTCCTAGTTTTTATAGAAATTAAAATAAATAGTAAACTTCGGAAGAAGAAAACAGCTAGTCCCTCCACATAAGTAACAGTTTTCTTTATTTGTTTTTTCTGTGAATGGCTTGACTTAATATTTTGGTTTTAATCTTCTTGAACAACATAGGTGTTCCAATAATGGAAACCACCATAATAAAAATTTCCTGGCATGGAGAATCCTACTTTTCATAATAAAAGAGGGAGAACAAAAAACACGGATTCTTCATAAAGCAGCTTCCTTTGGTGTCACTGAAACACAGGATGTGACTTACAGGTGTCACAAAAAGTATTTGGTCTGTATGTCTGTAATTGAACTTACATAGAGAGACTTAAAATCAAATTAACATTCTACCATATACACTATTGGAAAGTAGTCTCATGTCTCTTCTGCACACAATCATCATTTTTACATATTCTACTTAGGGTAATCTTTTTTATAAAATTTGGCTTTGTTTATTCAATATTATTCTTGCCAAATTTATATACATTGACAGGATGACATTAGTTAATTTGTGTAACTGTTTTAATTAAAGTGTTTCATCTTACATGATATATTTGAAACGGTTTATCCATTTCTGTACTGATAGTATTTCAAAATGTGCTATTATAATCAACCCTGTTATAAATATTTTGTTTATATCTCCTTGTATACATTTGCAAAATTTTGTCAAGGAATGGAATGCTGAGTTGTGAGATAGGAACATCTTCAAGTACTCTAGATATGCCGGATTCTTCTCCCAGTGATTGTAACAAAATACATCACTACCCACCCAAAGCGTACAGCTGTTCCACGATGTCCACATCATCTCCCAACACTTGGAATTGCTGGATATTTTGATTTTTCATTTCAACATGTGGACTGTCTCATGGTTTTTAATGGGAATTTCCCTAATAACCAATGGTCTTGGGTTGTTTGGCTTTTTCTTATTGATTTATAATTCTTTATAAATTCTACTTGCCAAGTCACCATCAGTTACATATGTTACATTAGTCTCTCAGGCTGTGACTTGAATTTTAACATCAGCCTTCGGTAATGCTAAGTAGGTGTCCTATGGATCACACTTTGAGAAAAAATATTCATAGCTTAGAGTGAAAGATAATGTCCTCAAAGTATTAAGATTCACCAGGAAATTAAAAAATAGAGGAATGATATAAATCTCTCCTTTGTATTCCAATTATCCTCATAAAAGTATATTTATGACATAGTAACAATAAATGATTGATTGACTTGTTGGTAATGTTACACCTTAATGGGCATTATACTCTTATGCCAACTCAGTAATATATGTATAGACACTGTTTTCAGACTTTTTTTTCACTATTTTCAAAGTATTCCTAATGTAAATAAAGAATATTTATTTTAAACTCATTCACTTATTGAACAAACATCAATCCAGGCTTCTGCGTGTGTGACACTGTACTTACCACTCAGGATAAAGAGTGAAGAAAATACTGAACTTGCTCACTAGCAACTTTTTGTCTGGAAGAAATAAAAAACTAAAATATGAATACTTTGATTACAGTTTGTGGCATATAAATGCTGTTATTGAAAACATAATAGGATCATTTAAGGAAAATTATGAGGTCAACTAATGTTCATGGGAGATAGCCTTAAAGACGAAAGTGACTTTAATTGGTCAAGTGTTTCAAAATCAGCCTGATTATCTCAATCTCTTGGGGGTCTTTTGTAAATATAAGATTTACAGGTACCACGAGGGATCTTCTAAATCCAAATCCTTGAGGTTGGGTACTTGGAATATGTATTTTGAAACTCAGGTGATTTAAAAAATCAGCCCTTTTGTTGGAACCATTAAGCTAGACAAATGAGAGGGAAAAGCCATTCCTAGCATAGATACAGGACAGGGAAGGTATGAAAGTATGCTGAACCTGAGCATGTACTGGGGATTGCAGGTCGGTCAGGATGACTGTCATGAAGAGTGTCATGGTAGGAGAAAAGCCTACAAGCTAAGCAGAAACCAAATGGGCAATGCAACTAGTAAAGGACATGACATATAATAGATGTTCAATAAATATTTACTAGATAATGGATAAATCAATAAATGAATGAGTCATTCTGGCTTCATATACCTTAGTTAGAGTTATATGTTTATCTTGAAGTTTATGAGGGATCAATGGCAGGCTTCAAGGAGTGGGGTGGAAATAAAGATTAAATAAACACAAATGAAATATTGTAAAATGACAAAAAAGCCCCTATGTTGTTTTAGTTTCTTAAAGACTCTCTGGAGCTATGATCACCATTCATAAGTGATTGTTTTCTTAATTTCTATTAATCTTCTACTGAGAGTACTTAGTAGAACTGATAATCAAATTTCACTAAACCCATTGATATAAGAAACAATTGAAACCTGACACAGAAAGGACTGACTGTCCTATTTTTCACCAATATGAGAAATATGCCATGCATAATCATCTTAATTTCCTGTCATTGTAGTGAATAATTTATTTTTTTTAACGTTTATTTATTTTTGAGACAGAGAGAGACAGAGCATGAACAGGGGAGGGGCAGAGAGAGAGGGAGACACAGAATCTGAAACAGGCTCCAGGCTCTGAGCTGTCAGCACAGAACCCGACGCAGGGCTTCAACTCAGGAACTGCGAGATCATGACCTGAGCCGAAGTCGAAAGCTTAACCGACCGAGCCACCCAGGCGCCCCATGTAGTGAATAATTTAAACATATAAATGATACTCTGAATATTTTATTTATAATGGAGCATGTCATTTCTTTTGGTTTTGATAGCATGCCTCCTCCCAACCCACCCAATTCAATGTTTAAAATGCTGTACTTTGGAAGAGCACTTAGCTTATTAACAAAAGTAGGAAGAAAACATCCTCCTAGCCCTGCATAAATAGTAGGTAGAAGAAGAAAATAAGAACAAAACATAGAGGAAGGGAAAGAACAGATGACAACTGGAACCACAGTTGCCTTGAACTTTAAGTAATGTACTTTATAACACGTCTCCAGAGCTTTGGTATGAAGGAGCAGCTTAGAGGCCAAGGTATGTGATTTAGTCATTTGGAGTGACTCCCCTCCTTCGAGATGGATGCCACTTTAAGAATAAATCATTCTAAGTAGCCAGAGAAAGCAGCCCCAGAGAGCAGATGCCCAGGATGAGTGTGAAATTAACTCAGGACCCAAGTTAAGTAAGGACTAGGGGAATTTGGTCCTGCAAACCAAATAGGATTGGGCCCAGAAGAGTAGACACTTTTAAACATTTATCTTCAATTTAGATGTCACCTGGATAATATGAGTCACCATTAGTATTAACATTCTATTTTTAAGATGAATCTCAGACTTCTTGTTGAAGTATAGAAGGCCTTTATCTGGCTTCAGACTCTCTCCTTCAGACATCTCCTCATTTTTTGCCTCTATTCTCATAGAACTTTACTTGGTGCTCATCTATAACACATGATCTTGCTCTAGTTGCCATGTCTTCATATGTATTCTTTCTGTTGCCTGGGAAACTTTTTTTTTTTAATTCTCTTTTATACTGGGATAACGGTCACGAGTTTTTCAAATTTATGTCTTCATTTACACCAAGATGGGTTGTATGATTCTCTGCATTTTCCCACAGTGCCCAGTGCTCTTTGCAGATCAATTAATTGAATTTGTTTAATTAAAGAGCTCAAAAATAGGGGTGCCTGGGTGGCTCAGTTGGTTAAGCATCTGCCTTTGGCTCAGGTCATGATCTCACAGTTTGTGGGTTCGAGCCCCACATAGGGCTCTGTGCTGACAGCTCAGAGCCTGGAGCCTGCTTCAGATTGTGTGTCTCCCTCTCTGTCTGCCCCTACCCTACTCATGCTCTCTCTCTCTCTCTCTCTCTCTCTCTCTCTCAAAAATGAATAAATGTTAAAAAAAAAAGAGCTCAAAAATAAAGATGCTCCACTTTATTCTACACTCAGGATCATTGTTTCAACACCTTTAGGAGGCAGGTGGGGGATACAACTAGCAAAGGACCAGATATAATAAATAGAGAATGGCAGAGAGTTATGGGTTTAGATATGGCATGTCCTCCAGAAAAGAACAGCAATACTCAGTTTTTCGTATGGCTTTCTTTGACAAACAATATACAAGCATAAGTCAATGCAATTTGTTTTATAGCTGCTACTTTCTTGAAGTCACATACCATATTTTTGTGTGTGTGTTTTCATTTTACAATATAAAGTTGGCACAAAAGGATTCAAAATATGAATTGATAGAAAAAAAATAACTAAATGAATGGACGGGATTATGCCTGATCTCTAGGAGTCCCAACTTTCTTGGTTCTACTTATAGAGACTTCAGTTAGTTGACAAACTAGTAAGTGCTGCAGAAAAATGAAGAAAGTATGTGAGAATGACTTTCAAATATTTAGTACCAGATAGATACAAGGTTAGGAGCTTGAGTATGCAAGTTCAAATCTTGAGGTTCTTAACAAGAATTGGTCTTTAAAAAATACTCATTTCTAGCCTTTAAAAATAATATAATATAGTATTTCTAGCAATGAAATAATTAGTATTGGTTAAGATAGTTTCTTTTTTATCTTTACTTATTAAATTATAGTTTTTAAAAGTAATTCTAACAAAGTCAGGATACTATCTATATTTCATGTCTCATATCCTCAAAGTCAGCATTTTGGGAAGAGTCAATTTGGTTTTGACTTTTTAGCCAACTCATCTGTATCCAACTTTATTTTGAAGAAAATAACTAAAATTTTTAAAAGTATTAAATTCTAACTGGATACTGTTGCTGTTGATGATTCTGAGCTGAGCTCTGTTCTCATCATAAAGGACAATTAACAAATATTAAAGAGGTAATAACTATGTATTCCAAAAGTAATACAGACACATATACATGCAAAGACTATTTATGAGGTCAACAAAAGGATTAAGAGAGTAGAAAATTGAATATTCTTCACCATGTGAATCAATGTCATTTAATGCCATAACTTTTGTTACAACTCAAACAGTTTCAGATACAACCTGAGATATGTATTCCACATTTTGAAAATATAGGGGCTAGATGAAAACCATGGACCTGGCATGACTAAATTAAATTCTTGGACTCAAATCCAATGTGTGTGCATGAAGGTTTCCCCCCACTGACAAGGAAACTCTTGGACACTACCTGGGTGTCCTGAAATTCAACTCCATTCTGATACTATTTACCTAGACATAGCATCAGATTCTACAGGTTAAGGGTTCAGTCCTTCAAGACTGCATCCCCTGCCTCTTCACCTCCCTCCCCAAGACACCAATCTCAAGTTCAGGCTGCTATAATTCTGACTAACTGGCTATAAATCAAAGGTTCCCATGACACCCTGGTCGGGTTTTATTACTTTGCTAGAGTAGTTCACAGAACTAAGAGAAACATTTTATTTACTAGACCACCACTTTATTATAAAAGAATATGACTGGAACAGTGAGATGGAAGAAATGCACAAGGCAAGATATGGGGAAAGTGCACAAAATTTCCATGCCCTCTCCAGGTGTGCCACTCTCCCAGCACCTCCACATGTTTCCCAACCCAGAAGCTCTCTGGACCTGCTCTTCTTCGGTTTTTACAGGGACTTAATTGCATAATCATGATTAATTACATCTCTGGTCGTTGGCCATTGATAAAACTCTCTCCCCACCCTGGAGATAGTGGGTGGGACCAAAAGTTCCAAGCTTCCAGTCATGTGGTTTGTTCTCCTAGCCACCAGCCCCCATCCTCCAGCTTTCCAAAACTCACCTCATCAATATGACAAAAGACTTTTTTTTTTTAAATCACTTTCAACACTCAAGCTATTCCAAGGCTTTTGGGAGCTGTGAGTAAGGAACTGTGGTGAAGACCAAATACAAGTGAAAATATATTTTGGTCGTCTAAGTGACCATATATATATTTCTTATAAATCACAATATCTTAATGACATTTGCCATTTTGTAGTTTTATTATGTTGGTTCTTAGTTTCTTTTTCCTGAGAAAAGTGTTCCACTGGGCAGACAGATAGTAAGAGTGGTGTAACCAGAGCACAGTGCCCAAGAGCACCTGGCTCCGAGGGTCTCAACCAGACCAGATTTGACCACTCACCACTAGCAAAATCCAAAGGCAGTGGGACGAGTGGTGATGAAACCAGAAAGGCATTTATTTCAGTGAGGCCAGCATTGGAAAGACAGCAGACTAATGTCTCAAAGACTGTCCCTAAAGTGCTGAAAATACTAGGTTTGTATAGGGAAAATGTGGGACAAAAGTCAGTAGGGAACTGGAACTGGGTGGCAAAAGTCAGGTAGATCAGGTCTTGGAATCAACCATGTAGGGTGTGGGATGCTTTGTCCACTAGGTCTTTTGCCTGAGTTAAGAGATAAGCTGGAAAGAAGAACTTAATCAATTAAAAAGTACAGACTGAGGTCAAAATGGCAGTAGTTGAAGTCCTCTTTCATTGGGATGCTATCTCTTTCTACTGTGTATGTAGGCACCAGAAACAGACAGGCTTACGGACTTGTGTCACTGGTACTTAAGAAAGGAGAAGGGTTCTAGGAGAGAATTTATACTTCCCTTATCCTCACTTGATTACTTCATAATGTCGCTACAATTTAGTTTCTTTTTTTTTTTTTACTTAATTTTTTTTTGAAACTATAGAGGTGGTCTTCCATAAGCGAACATTTTGCTGGAAGCATATTATGCATTTGCCTGTCCATTAGTCCATGATCACCTTAGACATTTCCAGGGCCTGGAGACTGAATTAATTAAAGGACTCAGTGAAATAAACAAAGCAGATCTGTTGTTAGTTGTACTGATTAGCTCTACAAGAATGAATGGTTTATGAAGGTAATCAGTTCCAAGGGAATGAGGTTGATTTACCCAGAAATACTTCCATCAGACCACTTACTTCCTTTTGGTTGTTTGATGGAAACTGGCTATTCACGTCCATTTTAACCAGGTTTTAGAGGTAAGAAAACGTTGTGGGTAGAGGGAGACTGGGTTAAATAGGATTAAGCTTGAAAAAAAGCTGGATAGACACGCCTTATAAATCCCAACAGGGATAAATGCAGCCACCAAGATGTGGCATTAATTTATTTACACACAACAATTTGCCATTAGAGGACAACAAAACCACTACAGCAGAACATGACACGCTCCTTCATCTCTAGGTGTTTGATAGACACAGAAGGTTTGAGCATATTTGAGCTCTGTGATTTAGCCCTTATTCATACAGCCACCACATATGCATTGCTGTGATTGCAGCAAGCGCTTTACATCATAATTTTTTTCTTACAAATCTCTGTAAACAATAGTTTTTTAATGCTTATTTATTTTGAGAGACAGAGAGTATGGGTGTTTTGCACATGGTGGGGAGGAGCAGAGGCAGAAGGAGAGAGAGAATCCCAAGCAATCTCTGCATTCTCAGTGCAGAGCCCAACACAAGGGTCGATCTCACAAACACCTGATATCAAGACCTGAGCTGAGATCAAGAGTCTGATGCTTAACTGACTGGCCACATAGATGCCTCCAGAATAGATTTTAATAAAGATGTATCATTCATAATGCAGAGCAGACTTCTAGGCAAGAGTTGTGAGTTTAGCTTCTGAACAGAATACTTCAACTCTGTCATCCACTAATTCCCCCATTATTTTCATAAAATAAAATATTTAGGATTTCCATGTATATCATGAAATATTTCATTTGATGGCCACAGTTTATCATACCATTTTCAAAAGGATTTGTGATGTTTTCTGCTAAGTATTCCAATGACAAAATGATTAACCATTCTTGTAGTACTCATTATCATTACTTGAAAATTTGGGTAAAATTCAGGGAGAAGCTTCAAACTTGAATTATAGAATACAACCTAACCTTAAACAATTGAAGAGGAAATAAGAGGCAGAAAAGATTTTTTATAATTATCTCTTAAATATAAGCCCACATCACTATTTCCTTTAAAAAAGATGGTTTCATAATTTTCTTAGAATATCCTCTCACTTTCACTACATATGGGATAGTTCAGTCTAAAGCTATATTTTGGACAGAGTAATTTTCCACATGTAAAGCTAAAATAATTTTATAAATTATCTAAGAAATCATACCAAAGATGCAATTCATCAAGACAGCTGACTGATAAAACATAAAGCTGTTGCAAAAGTCTTTATCTTCAAGTCTACCTTCAAATTTAGGAGACTTTAGATCTCTCAACTTCACACAGAATTTCAAGAGGACTGAGATTCCACCGTGAATGCTAAAATGTTAAGACCAAGACCATAATTTACATTTCTATAATTTAAATAACATTAAATTTTTTTTTCAACGTTTATTTATTTTCGGGACAGAGAGAGACAGAGCATGAACGGGGGAGGGGCAGAGAGAGAGGGAGACACAGAATCGGAAACAGGCTCCAGGCTCTGAGCCATCAGCCCAGAGCCTGACGCGGGGCTCGAACTCACATACCGCGAGATCGTGACCTGGCTGAAGTCGGACACTTAACTGACTGCGCCACCCAGGCGCCCCATTAATTTAAATAACATTAAAAGAGCTCAAAACCTTATACCTACCCACAATAACTATTTTAGCAGTTTATCCTCAAATCTCTCAAAAGTTACCTATTCATTTTTTTTTAGGATGGTATGTCATGTATGGATGGTAGAAACAAACTAAAGTCAGAGACTGTGAATATTTTTTCAAAATATATCTTTATTCTCTCCTTATAGGCAAAAAGCATGGTCCAGTTATTTCTTGGATTGCAGTTAAAAGTGTGTGTGTGTGTGTGTGTGTGTGTGTGTGTGCATTTGAGTACATGTATGCAACTCTCTGTTTTGTTGTTCCCAAGGGGAAACATTTCCTCTCTGGGATTTTTGCTTGTAGCTGCATATAGTATTTTTAGGACATTTGCCTCCACTCATCTTTAAATCTTCTATCCTCAACTCTTGGGAAATGATATTTGATATGAATACTTTTAGCCAAACAGGACAATATGTCAAAGCATAATGATTTTTTGGCAGTAACTTATGTGAATGTAAGCTAATGTTATTTAGACTATTGGAAGTATTTTCAGATTTCTTTTCATGTTTTAATATATGCTGAATAAATTCTTGATAAATGTATGCTCAAAGACCTTCGGGAAGCTTTACCATTTTCACTATCAAAGGCACCGGTATAACAGTGTCAGTGAGCCTCTTTCCTAAATAGGTTGCTTCTCCTTCTCTGTATTATGCCACTGAAGAGATTCTTAAAAACAATGTATTCTAAAAAGCAATTTCTCCATATTTTTAACATTTATATTTCACGTTAGATTTCAGCAGTGAGAATAATTAGAAAATATCTACTAAAAAATTACCCACCTCGAAATTTATATTTTGAATTGAGTACAATGCCACAGATGTTGGCAGTGAGTTATTACCAAAGAAATTAATAAGGGTGAGTTTCTACCCAACATTTCAAGAAAGCTCAAATTATATAATGCCACAGACCTGATAGACAGAATGATTTGCTTTCAATATTCACAGATTCCATCCTTGAAGATTGATTTGTCACTATATTTACTGCTGATGTCAGTCCTCCTCTTTTAGATTTGGCTGGTCTACCTTGTATAGGGAATAGAGTGTGTTTCCATGAGGTGAGAGTCACTTTTGAACAAGGACTGATGGTCTCAAAATAATGAATATGTATAACGGAAGTAAGAAATGAAGTACTTCAGAGGAGAATAACACAACTAAGACTTGGATACTACGATATCTACCTATTTTACAGGTATTCAAGCATATAAATCCTTTGTTTTTATTAGTGAGATGAAAGGATCCATAAAAGTTACTGGACTCACTCAAAATCACAAAGCCAGCTGTGGTAGGCCGGATTAGAAGTGGGGTATCTTGGCTAACAGGAATCTTTTTTAAATTAAGTCAGTAAATGATCATTTGTTTATGATGGTCATCTACCAAAAATATAGCAACTTATCCACACAACCAATCATCCAATGACATTCTGAATCCTTTTTACACAAGGCTAAGTCAGATAAATAAAAATGTACAAGATATTTGGTTAGCCTCAGGGAGAGTTTACAGGATTAAGACATTCAGGTAGAACTCGTTATTCATGTAGAAGGAGGCCAAATTCACCCAGGAGTTTAAAAATAAATAAGTCTCCAAAGAAAAACACCAACTGTGAGTGATTTAATCAAAGACTGGTTTCTTCCATTTAAAACCAAATTTTAATAAACTTAGTTTTCTTTTAGGGTTTTCATAATAATGAATCAAAAGGTATATATTTTTCCATGTATTTTAATGTTATTTCAGCTATTTCTAATCAAACAGTAGAGATCTGTAGGGAATCATCTCAAAATAGGCATACACCCATTGTTTAGCTCACATGACCTTGTTCTAACTGACTTCTCTGCATTCATATTTTTTAAATGCCATGTGAGATAGAAACAGCATAAATGTCTTGTTTGTGGCATTTAAGATTTCTGTATCTTTCAGACTTTCCAAGTCTACAGTGAATAAATAGTACATGTTCTACTTACTTTCAGTGGACTATAAGATGTAAAAGGCGCTGGAGAGGAAAGCACTTTGCAATCTGCGAAGAGTTAAAAAGAAGTTAGTTGCCATTACGATAAAGGTCATGATGGTGAAGACGATGCTAGTTGCTTTAACACGTTTTCTTTCTGTTATCTTACACAGCCGAATATGCAATTAAAGTTATTAAAGCTGTGTTGCCGTTGATTGGTCCCTTATAGCAATGTAGTAAATCAGTGGAGTTCTGAATTTTGATCAGGACTTTCATAAATTATGTGAATGTTGGTAAGTTCCAAATCCACATCTGAATATTCTTTGCTACACCTAGACAAAAATTTAAAAAGAAAGAAAATCGCATTTTATTGGATCTCAGGATAGTGTGTGACTCATTTTAATTTTGATATTAAATATTTTTTAAAAATCCTAGAATATTTTTGGCTAATTGGGAGATTAGAGGCCCTTTATAAAAGATCATAATGTATATGAATTAAAAAAAATAACACTTCTACTACTTTTAATATGTATTTATATTTTAATTCTTATCCTCAGAGGCTCTGATATTATTTTTTAAGTTTATATATTTATTTTGAGAGAAAGTGAGAATGAGCAGGGGAAGGGCAGAGAGACAATGAGAGAGAGAATTTCAAGAAGCTCCACGCTGTCCGTACACAGCCGAGCATGGGGCTTGATCTCATGAATCATGAGATCATGACTTGAGCTGAAATCAGGAGTTAAACGCTTAACTGACTGAGCCACCCCAGTTGTCTTCTGCTACCAATTTCAGTTTTTTTTTCATACTTTAATTTATGGGAATATTCTAAGCTACCTAAAGTGTATTCTCAAGGAAAGAAGATGAAAGTTTTCTCTCCATCCATTTCATGCATTCCCCCATTTTCTTTCCAAATAACCATAATTCCTTTATGGATTCAAACTGTAATAAGAGCTATTCTACAATGATGCAGTGATACTATTGTGACAATCCACTTTCATCACCCTCAGTGCTACCCTACTTGATAGAATATAATATGAAGAAGAGCCCAAATATGTATATTTCACAGTGAAATCATTTATTTCTAAATTTAAAAGCAGTAAGAGGATTATTATTAAAATTCATATTTTTAATGCATGAATTTATACTAGGTAACAAATATAACTTAATTAATGGAGATGAAATGAAGTCAAAACAGTAAGACAGTATCAAAGTTAGATTGCTCAACCCACAATTAGCTCCCAGAAGTGAGTAGGATTTTTTTAAAGCCTAAATTAAATAACTGAGTGATTCAGTTCAGAATATAATAGTTACTCCCTACAAGTTTGAAAAAAAGTTAAAAGAACTTGTTCTTACTTTGCAATCCTATAATTCCTTTCTTTTAAGCACATTTTTTGAATCCACAACCATATGGTCAATTAATCTTCAACAAAGCAGGAAAGAATATATGATGGGAAAAAGAGTCTTTTCAACAAGTGATGTTGGGAAAACGGGACAGCAACATGCAAAAGAATGAAATTGAACCACTTTCTTTAACCATAAACAAAAATAAATTCAAAATGGATTAAAGACCTAAATGTGAGACTTGAAACCATAAAAATCCTAGCAGAGAACACAGGGAGTAACCTCTTTGACACTGGCTGTAAGAGCTTCTTTCTAGATAAGCCTCTGGAGGCAAGGGAAATAAAAGCAAACATAAACTATTGGGACTTCAAAATAAAAAGCTTCTGCACAGCAAAGGAAACAATCAACAAAACTAAAAGGCAACTGACAGAACGGGAGAAGATATTTGCAAATGACACATCTGATAGTATCCAACATACAAAAAGAACCTATAAAACTCAACATCCATAAAACAAATTGATCCAATTAAAAATGGACAGAAGACATAAACAGACATTTTTCCAAAGAAGACATACAGATGGCCAACAGACACATGAAAAGATGTTCAACATCACCTATCATCAGGGAAATAAACATCAAAACCACAATGAGATGTCACCTCAAACCTGTCGAAATGGCTAAAATCAACAACACAAGAAACATCAGGTGTTGGCATAAATGTGGAGAAAGGGGAATCCTCTTGCACTGTTGGTGGGAATGCAAACTGGTGCAGCTGCTGTGGAAAAAGTATGGAGGCTCTTCAAAAAGTTAAAAATAGAAGTACCCTGGGATGCTTGGATGGCTCAGTCCATTGAGCGTCCAACTCTTGATTTCTACTCAGGTCATAATCTCAGGGTCATGGGATCATGTCCCACATCAGGCTCCATGCTGTGTGTGTAACCTGCTTACAACTCTCTCTCTCTCTCTCCCTCTGCCCCCCGTCTCCAGGCCACGCTCTCTCCCTTTCTCTCTCTCAAAAAGAAATAAAAAACAAAACATTGAACTATCCTGTGATCCAGCAATTCCACTATTAGATATTTACCCAAAGAATACAAAACTACGAACTAATTCAAAGGGATACATGCACCCTGATGTTTACAGCAGCATTATCCACAATAGCCAACTTATGGAGACAGCCCAAATGTCCATCAACCAGTGAATGGATAAAGAAGATGTAGTGGATATATATATATATATATATATATATATATATATATATATATGGTGGCATATATATATATGTATGTACACACACATATGAAATATATATATGGAATATAACTCAGCCATTAAAAACAATGAAATCTTGCCATTTGCTATGACATGGATGAAGCTAGGGAGTATAATGTTAAGCAAAATAAGTCACTCAGAGAAAGACAAATACCATATGATTTTACCTATGTGTGGAATTTAAGAAACAAAACAAATAAACAAAGAAAAAAGAGAGACAGAGGCAAATCAAGAAACAGACTTTAACTATAGAGAACAAACTGATGGCTATCAGAGGGGAGGTGGGTAAGGCGGATGAATTACATTGGAGTGGGATTAAGGAGTACACTTGTGATGAGCACTGTGTGATGTATGGAAGTTCTGAATCACTGTATTGTACACTGAAACTAATATAACACTGTATGTCAACTAACTAGAATTAAAATACTTTTCAAAAAGTAATAAAATAAATATATTTTTAAATATCTTAATTAAAATATTTTAATGGACAAAAATTACAGATATAACATTTTTAAATATATTACTATATTTTTATATTTGCATCTCATCTTTAAAAACTAAATATAGCTAACAACAAAAGCCTTGGCCACCATGTCAGTGTTTTGCCTCCCCAGAACTATTGCCTAATATCAGCAATATATTTCTGTGAATGTTTTTACACCTTTACCACATATGTCTATACCATTGACAATCATGCTGTTTAGTGTGCTTTAAGGTTTACATTATGATTTTTATATCGTACATAGCACTCCATTGTCTTAGTTCCCCCAAATCATAAGTAAAATCACAATAAGGTCAAATAAAATTTTAACTGTTTCTATTCATTGAATGTGTCTTTTAATTTTTTGTAATGTTTATTTATTTTGGGGCGAGACAGAGTGTGAGGGGGGAAGGGGCAGAGACAGAGACAGAATCTGAAGTAGTCATCAGGCTCTGAGCGGTCAGCACAGAGCCGATGCGGGGCTGAACTCACAAATGG
This sequence comes from Prionailurus viverrinus, assembly GCF_022837055.1. Classification (NCBI taxonomy): domain Eukaryota; kingdom Metazoa; phylum Chordata; class Mammalia; order Carnivora; family Felidae; genus Prionailurus; species Prionailurus viverrinus. The sequence goes on along the minus strand of NC_062567.1, from coordinate 109,867,380 downwards.
TGAGATCATGACCTGAGCTGAAGTCAGACCCTTAACCAACTGAGCCACTCAGGCACCCCAAATGTGTCTTTTAAAAAGCTCCCTTTCTGTCACCTTTTCATCAAAAGATATTTAAGAATGCAAAACAAGAAAGGTCAATAATAACATTCACCATTTGCAAGGGTGCCTGGGTGGTTCAGTTGGGTAAGTGTCCAACTCTTGATTTCGGCTCAGGTCATGATCTTGAGGTTTGTGAATTCCAGCTCCCGACAGGCTCTGCACTAACAGCATGGAGCCTGCTTGGGATTCCCTCCCTCCCTCTCTGCTCCTCCCCCCCCCTCAAAATAATAAATAAATAAACATTTTAAAAAATTCACCATTTGCAGTACCTACCTATAGCCAGATCTGTAGCTTTCACATTCTAGTAAGCAAATACTCCTTAGTTCTGTCTCCTCTTAACCAACATGATGTTGACACAGGAATGAATTAGTGTGAGACACTATTAGGAACTGATATAATACATTTAGCTAAGACAGTGACTTGGCATCATGAAATTCATTTCTTCATTTTCTGAACTGGTAAAATAAGTGTATAGAGAGATGTAGATCTGACACCTGCTTCATTCAACTTCATTATATAACTGAAAAAAAGAAAGCAGGGAAATGAGCTTACCAATTACAAATTGATGCAATGCAAATGTTCTTTGGAAGTCAATTATTTGGAATTTCACAGATATGTCTTCACAGATACAATGTTATACACAGTGATTATTATCCATTCAGCACAGGGAAGTCTAGTGATTTTGCACAATGAGTACAAGGTTTAGAACTCTATGCAAATTAAAAAGTGCTACCAATATTTATATGAAGAAATGCTATATGATAGAAAATGTGAGTTTCTAGGCATATTTACATTCCTACTGCAATGAGTCAGGAAGTTCTGTCCACAGCTCCCCATCTCTACCAAGCATCAGGAATAAGATATTTCCACAGACAAATACTGTCTCTATTTGACAGCACTTGAGGCCAAGGATCCAGTTGGTGTCTCAAGAGTTAGCAGTTGCAGTGGGCCACTCTTTAATGAAAGACAATCTGAGGAAAAACATCAAGGAAGGGGACTCCACAAGAAAAGGCCTAAGGACTTATGGGTGTCAGTGGTCCCTGATACCATCTGCCTCCATCTTGAAACAGTTTATCAGTCACCTCCTTTCTCTTATTCCACTTACTTTAGACATTGGCCTAATATTCCCTATTTCATTGCTTCACTCTTCCTTTTGACAAGTGTTTCCCATTATGTCCTCCATGGGAGGAAATCAGTCTGATTATGTGGCCTATTTTCAGAGTCAAATTCAATGGACCATTTGGCCAAATCTCCATGAATGAAAGACTTCAAAATTTTGACTTCTACTTTTTTTTTCAAGTGTATTTATTTGAGAGAGAGACAGAGAGAGAGAGAGAGAGAGAGAGAGAGAGAGAGTCTCAAGCAGGCTCCATACTGTCAGCACGGAGCCTGATGCGGGAAACTCATGAACCACGAGATCATGACCTGAGCCGAAACCAAGAGTCAAATGCTTAACTGACAGAGCCACGCAGGTGCCCCTTGACTTCTACTTTTATCACCAAATAAGCTTATGTATACAGTCATGAGAATATATCAAAAGGAATGAAAGATGATATTCATAAGTCTTTAATTATTAAATTTAAGGAATAAAATATTTTACCATATTTATAATATTGTCTTGTACTTCTTTGGTTTTTAATATAGTTAGATCTCAAAAGTATGTATGAAGACTGATCTCTTCTGAACTCTGAGAAGGCAAACCTACACCATTCCTAAAGACAAAAAAGACCTGCTCATTTGAACTTTCCTTTTGTAGTGAAAACTCTCATCATCCTCATTTTATTTTTTTGAAAGAGCACCAGGGTACAACCACCTGGCCTGAATGCCATTGCTTCTCCTCCTGCAACTGAGAAAGACGTCCCTAACTGATGAGGGTGTTCTTTCTTGCTGAGACAACACACCAGACGCAAGCCTTTCTAAACATAGCATTCCAAGAAATCACTAAAGATTTATCAGTTAGCAAGTGAGATGAACTATACGTATGACCTGTAACTTAGATGGTATAGGAAAAATCAAATTATAGTGATTTGCTAAAATGAGTCTCTGAGTATAAAAGGACTGAAGATTTAATTACCTCAGAAGAGGGAGAAAAAGAGACTCTGCCTCTCTAAGGCATCAGATTAGCTGAATGTGAAGGAATGAGGGATGTAGAATAATGTTGGGGCAATGTGAGTGACCTGAGAAAAATAGCATAAGGAACTGAAGATGCTACCCTGAAACCTTAGAGGTGGAAAGGAGAAGTTTGAAAAAAAAAATTAAGTTTATTTTTATTCTCCCATATACCCTCTCTTCCACATCATTCCTGTTCTTCCCAAAGTCCCTTCTGGACCAACCTTGTATAATATAATATTAGAGTTGATATGAAGGTAGGGGCTACTTAGAAGTAGTTGACAGAGGAGAAGGAAAAGAAAATCCCCAAAAGCAATAGTGAAGAGGGAAGCATAATCATTGCGCTCTTGGGAGAAATTTCTTGTAAATAATTTTTCATACATAATGACATGTAGATGATGATGTAGTGTGTTGGAGTATGGCACAAATTGTACAGTATCCTTTATTCCAATAAATTTCCTCGTAAAAAAGTTTATTTATTTATTTTGAGAGAGAGAGAGAGCACATGCGTGTGGTGGAGGGGGCAGAGAGAGAGAGAGAGAGAGAGAGAGAGAGAGAGAAAATCCCTAGCAGGCTCCCTACTGTCAATACAGAGCCTGAACGGAGCTTGAACCCACAAACAGTGAGATCATGACCTGAGCCGAAATCAAGAGTCGGATGCTCAACGGACTGAGCCACCCAGGCACCCCTATTCCAATCAATTTCCTAATTAAGTTCCACTATGTGTATGTGTCCTACTGTCCCTAAAAGGGGAAGGAGAGAAACACTGGGATCATGTAGCATGGTGCCTGGTGGCAGGTGATCTTCTTTAAAGGATTGGATACTCCCCCCAACACAGGTTTTTATTGTTGCCACAGGAATCTCCAAAATGCTCATGGTATCTTATGAACATTGAAATTCCCGGTGGTTTCCACAATTGATAAAATAGAATATGAAAACAGACAGATAAGCATAGAAAAAAATCTTTCAAATGTTACCAAATAAAAACTAATTGCACAACAAACAAACATAAGGTACTAGCTGCTGTAATAACTACACCCCAAATCATAGTTGCTTAACACAAATATTTGTGTTTATGGGTGGGTGGCATTCCATATTATCATTCAGGAACCCTGGTTTATTCTAGCTTGTGTAATTTTCATGTTCAACATATGGATCCCAAGGAGGCTTTGTAGGTCATCTCACTTAGCCTGCCAGAAGGGGAAACAATTGTATAGTTTGACTGTGGAGGTCTTTTCAATCCAAACCTAAAAGTGGTTCACATTCCTTCTGCTGCATTCCATTGGCCTGGTTTTAGTCACATCAACTCAACTGGCCACACGATGTACTGAGAAATGCATTCTAGCTGTGTGTCCAGAAATAAAAGAAAATGGATTTGGGTGAACATATAACCGTCTCTTCCTCACCCTACCATAGAGACACTGTTCTCTCTGAACTGTGCTAGACAGTCTCCTTGTGTTTTTCATGTAGTCCTCAGAACAAATTAATGTAGATATTCTCTTCATTTTATAGATGTGGGAAATTCAAGATTATTTGGACTGGATCAGGACTTGCTGTATAGACAGCATCAGAACTAGAAATTTACTTATTTCAAAATTTAGTAAATGGATTCCAAAGGCCAGTCCATGGGCAGCTGCAATACAATTCTTTAGAGAACATGTTTAAATATAGCTTGATGGGAAAAAGCCCTGGAGATTCTCATTCAGTAACTTTGGGTTAAAGCCAAGTAACATATATTTTTAAAAAGCTCCCTAGGTGGTTCTATGTATGTCCAGAATTGGGACCAGCTGCTCTGAGTTTTCTTGAAGTCAATCACCAAATGGACCCTACAGGGGCATGAAAATTAGCTGTAATCAATTGCTCTCACAGGACATAAACAACATCAGACCATTCCCTCATTCTATCAATCTTTCATTAAATATGAAGAGAGGACATTGAAGTATTCAGTAGCTTCTCAGGACAAACTGGTAACATGATGATGATATTTGAATGGTAGCATTTGTCCATATGGGAGTGAACTGAAGGATATAGTAATTCCAAGTGACATTAATCACCAAGCAGACATGAAATAATAAGTTTGGTAACAACAACCAGATCATTACTCAGCTGGGTGGCATTTGAATTGGTATCCTAAAAAGCTCCCACTGTTTTGTTTCCAAAGCTGAGTCTCTATCTTAAAACACTGTGAGAATTGGTGTTACTGGAAATGATAATGGTTAGACAAAATTTTCCTCATTTGTCCAAATTAAAAGTGTACACTATACTTTGCATCTTCCCCTAAATGACTGTCTGAAAATCTTGGAGACATGGAGAAACTTTGCTAAAGGACATTTCCTGTTTTGAGCTCTTTGATATTAGTGTAATCTCCCACTGTTAACCTTAAGAGTACATCTGAGTTTTTAATCTAACATTGTTCTGTGTCAATTCAGATAACAACACATCATTCTTTAGAACATATTCTGTTAGTCTTTGTGACACTTTTGCAGCTCTAGCTGGAAACATAAAAAGATGCATTCTACAGTTTGAAGTTAGGATGCAAACTACAGTTTGTAGTTATATATATGTATATATGTATGTATGTATATATATATGTATATATGTATATATACAATGATATATATTGTATACAATATATAATATACATATATATGTATTGTATACAATATATAATATACATTATAATATCAAATATATGATATATATTGTATATACAATATACAAATATATATATACACAATATATAGTATAATATATACATTCTCATTATACTAGTATATATATCCTTAGTGTACACATATACTAAATTACCAAACACATGAATACACTAGTGGAGAGCATACACATATTGAAATTACCAGCTATTACTTAAATCCAAATTTACAAGACTATAAAACACCAGATTAAAAATAACTTGCATAGTCCCCTCCACTTAATTTCAAAAGGGTTCAGGAAACTGATGTTTGCTAAAGCACTCAGTCACACAACATTTGCACATTTGGACAATATTTAATATAAGCCATTATTTGAAATTACATATAGCTCACTTAATAAAAAGGTAAAATCTGCTGTTCTCTTTGTCTTTTAAAAATTATTTCCATGTGTTGTAATTTAGCATGGTATAATTTGTTTCGAAAATTAAAGTAATAAAACCTTAGTTTGTTGTGTGTCTGAATGGTGGCAATGATTGTCTCAGTGGGTGGCTGCAAATGTGGGGAGAAGTCATTGTCAAGATATGCAGACAGAATAAATACTATTTACTAAGGGCTAATGTATAAGAACTAATAATAGACATATTGTTGCATGAAAAAATTACCTCCCTAGGACAACTAGAACAGTTAGCTTCACTGCAGTTAGCATGCATATGTTTTCCTTCTAAATCACTAAAATAACCTTCTGGGAAAAAAAATAAGGAATCTAGAGCAATCTTCTCTTTGTCATCTTTTTGTGTTGCATTTTCTGGGATTGTGTGGTAGCCTATGAAGTTAGTAGTAATTAATGATGATTATAATCATTGGATTATTAATATTTTAGAAGCATGTTAAAATGATTATTGTACTCATGTGAAGCACCATGAACACATGTAATTGTGATAATGCTGCCTATTACTTTAGTAATTCAAGCAATGAGTGCATAATAAGAGACCAATGAAGGACAATTTCAAAATGAGTGTATGTGTATTCATGTAAGAGGAAAATTATTAAAATGCAAAGCTAATCAGCTGGACAAGAAACTTTCTAGAACTGTTCATTCTCAGACCTTCTTCTGCAGAGAGTTTTGAATTTTCCCAAAGCAACACCCTCTACAAAGAGTGAAATTTTGAAAAGTTTTCTTGGATCTATAAAGTTCCAAGTGCCAAAGCACAGAAACTTTCTGTCAAGATCTAACGTGCTCAGATATGAAAATACCAACATAGATTAAAAACGAAGATGTGGCTCTCACATACTTTTTTTCTCTGATGAATTCTTTCAAAACTACAAATGAGTTTGTCTCTGCTTTACAAGAATTTGGTCATGGCTGGTAATTTTGAGCCTATTAAATGGAAAATAGAAGGAAATGTCAGACTCCTCTGTGAAGCACCTTTTGTTGAACTTCTAAATTAATTTCACAACAGCTGTATGGGATCAATAATATTATTAAACCCATTTTACTAAAAAGGAAAGACAGACATAGAGATATTAAGTTGCTAGTCTGAAGATGCACAGTTCTCTAGCAGCAAAGATATCAAACCCTGGCAGGCTGTCTCCAGAATTTAAGCCCAAGGCTACTTCTCTACACTACGGTACACAGAATTTAAAAACTACGTGGGCAGAAAAGCATTTCTACCCAAAGGCTTACAGCTTAGTTGAGGAGATAGAACATAAATACCAAAAACGCATTTTCCGAGTTGTAAGTAGACGTCAACTTGTTAAATTCAGACGCAAGAGTAGTTAGATCTCTTCCTTTGCATATACACTGACCGAGGTAGAATTCAGTGAAATACTTAGCTCATGCAACTGGATTTAAGAGGACTGAGTAGTACCTTTCTTCTGCTAAAATTCATTTGTCCACTATTTCAAAGGATATAGTGAAATCTGAGGTTCTATTTTTATAATTTTTATATAAATTCACAATTGTTCTCTTTGCACAATAAAACAAGCTATGTTCTTTTTAAATACATTAATCATCTGTAATTTGTTCATATGAATTTAATGAGTGGTTTCTATTCATTTGCTAATAGTTTGCCTGTGTAATATAATATTACAAATTTCAATGAGCGGAGTGAAAGTATTCCCTCTTTTTATAATATTTATTTTTTATATAGAAAAAGGAATTCGGGGTGCCAGGGTGGCTCAGTCGTTTAAATGTCCGACTCCGTCTCAGGTCATGATCTCGCGGCCGTGAGTTCAAGCCCCCTGTCGTGCTCTGTGCTAACACAGAGTCTGCAGCCTGTTTCGGATTCTGTGTCTCCCTCTCTCTCTGACCCTCCCCTGCTCATGCTCTGTCTCTCTCTGTCTCAAAAATAAATAAACGTTAAAAAATTTTTTTAAAAAAAGGAATTCAAGTTGAACAAAAGATGCAAATGCCCCTCAACAATAAAATAAATAAATATAATTTTACTAAAAAGATTCTTTTAAAAAATGACATGTAGGGGTGCCTGGGTGGCTCAGTTGGTTGAGCGTCCAGATTAGGCTCAGGTCATGATCTCACCGTTGGTGAGTTCGAACCCCACGTCGGGATCTGTGCTGACAGCTAGGAGCCTGGAGTCTGTTTTAGATTCTGTGTCCCCCTCTCTCTGCCCCACCCCTGCTTGTGCTCTTTCTCTGTCTTTCAAAAATGAATAAACATAAAAAAATGACATGTAAAATGCTTTAAGTTTCATTAAAATAGAAGGTTAAAATAATGGGAATATTCAATAAGTATTTTTCAGAGATTAGTAAAATGATTTGAGGAATATTAAAATCAAATTGAAGCTAAGATAGTATAGAAAATAATCCAATAGTCATCAGGTTAAATCCCACAGACAGGTTCACTTTACATCTTCAAAATGAGGGAAAAAAATCTATTTTAACATGTTTTCCTTTAAATTACAGTTAATTTGATTGAAGACAAAAATCAGAAACAGAACATACAGTAAATACTGGCAATGAGAATATTACACATTGACATTAAAGGAATTTGAATAAAGCCATATATTTGAAGTTATGGTCATAACTTGAAATTTTTCAATTATTTAGGAAGAATGAGAATAAAGAAACTAAGCCAAATGTGTTGTATGTGAGAATTATCTGTGGAGCTCTCTTCTGTAAAATGAAAAAATCCACAAAAGTTCTGATTATTCACATTTGATGTTGGGGAAGAAAATTCTCCTGAAATTCTTTTCTTTTTTTTAATGTTTACTTATTTTTTTGAGGGGGATGGGCACAGAGAGAGAGAGAGAGAGAGAGAGAGAGAGAGAGAGAGAGAATCCCAAGCAGGTTCCACGCTCAGTGCAAGCCCCACACAGGGCTCAATCTCATCACCACGAGATCACAACCTGACCCAATATTAAGAGTTAGAGGCTGGGGCACCTGGGTGGCTTGGTCGGTTAAGCGTCTGACTTCGGCTCGGGTCATGATCTCACAGTCCGTGAGTACGAGCCCCGCGTCGGGCTCTGTGCTGACAGCTCAGAGCCTGGAGCCTGTTCCAGATTCTGTGTCTCCCTCTCTCTCTGCCCCTCCCCTGTTCATGCTCTGTCTCTCTCTGTCTCAAAAATAAATAAATGTTAAAAAATAAAATTAAAAAAAAAGAGTTAGAGGCTTAACCAAGTGAGTCACCCAGGCACCCCATAAAGTCTCCTGAAATTCTAATGCAGGTGATTTTTGGCCCACTTTGAAAAACAGTAACTGAACATTAAACTCAAGATTCTGCTTTACAAATGGAAAAGGGAATATCTAGTTTTAGGCAAAGCTTTTTAAATACTCACTTGTCACAAGCATCCAACATAGCACAATTAAATCTTACTTATATTACTAGGAGGTAAAACAACAAAACTGTACAGGAGGAAGAATAAATCTTTTACTTTCTTCCCTACACATTCTTTGATCTTGATCTCTGCCTTAGAATTTAATTCACAGACATGGAGTCATTAAAGAAAATTGCTAATGCCAATGTTTCTGTTTTCTTTGAACTAAGACTCTCTGAAGGTGTGTGCCTCAATAGGGTGGCAAGTTAGAACCCCAGAAAATTAGAGTCCAGTACTGGATTCTCCTATAACAGAAATGCCCAAAGGTCTTTAAGAAAATGTTCCCTTATATTTGACTTTAAATTACTCAGTGCTTTCTGTAACTGTCTATTGTATCCAAAAAAATTGAGCTTTAGGAAGAGAAGGAGCTTATTCTCAAATTTTTGTTATCAAAAGAGAACCAAGAAATGGGAGAATTGTATGGCATATGAATTACATCATAATAAAGCTATTTGGAAAAAAAAAGATGAGAGAATCAAGATATCTGGAACAACTCACAAATCCAATTACAAGGCAGTCTGAATAATGAATGACTAAAGAGCAATATATGGGAGGAAATATCTCCCTAGTATCCATGGGAATACTGGAAAGGATGTTGGACTTGTCACAGTATTAAGTGAGAGACTTCACAAGTTATTTTAAATAATAAAAGGAAGGATAGCTCTAGAATGCTAGATATTTTGAAGACACAACAATTATGCTTGGATAACCACCAAAGAAGAAGAAGAAGAAGGAGAAGGAGAAGAAGGAGAAGGAGAAGGAGAAGGAGAAGAAGGGAAAAAGAAAGGAAGAAAAAGAAAAGAAAAAACTAAAACTAAAAAAGCTAAAACTTTTTATAATATTTAAATTTTGTAATACCGCTTGATTGATAAACTTTCCTTGGAACACAGTGCATATTGTGGCTCATGGGGTTCTAGAAGAGAAAACAGCTCATATAAAAGGGATCACATTTGTGCTAACATTAATATTGAGTAAATCAATAACCAAACGTATATTAATTAATTTCTGGCTTTTACTTTCTATATATTCACCTAAATACACGAGAAAAATATGAACTGACCAAATTGTCAAGCAATTATGTACCAAAATTCTTTTTACATTGAAGTTTTTTTCTTGAGTTTGAAGAAAAACTATCACAGGAATCAGAATATGAGTAAACATAATGAAACAATGGAGAACAGTCAGCAATCTTAAATCCTTTGCAGAACTCTATGGAGAATGAACAAATGGATGAACTAATAAGTTAAGGAAAGATTAGCAAATTTGAAATATATTTTTCCTTTTGTGGAATTTGTGTCCTACTTTATCATTTACAGCTTAGGATGTAAATAAATTCAGGATTTATATATAAATGAAAATTAAGAAGATATTCATAAGTCACTCTTTCAAAAAAGGGGGGGAAAGCCATGTAAGTTCTATATATGTGAACAGAATAGAAAACTGTCATCTTTCGTTAGAAAAACAAGTGTTTTTTAGTGGTCATGCCCTCTTTTTAGTATCAATTATGCTGGCCATTGTTATTCTCAGATAGAAAGAACAGATTTTCTGCTTATTTCCCTTCTATGCTTTAATTGTTTTGAATACTGCTACTTAGTTAAGGTTTCCACAGAGAAACTGTTGTTAACAGTCATTTTTTCTTATACGTTAGTTCCAGCTCTGCAAGTTCTATCTCTGAATATACTAAAACACGTCTAAGAAAATGAATAAGGACAAAAGAAATTTATATAAGACATTAAGCACATTGACCCATATCATGGTTGTCCAACAGACCTAGTACTCTGAGTTGTATTAATTTAAGGCTTTATTGTGAAATCAGTCTTTTCTAAGACATAAGCAGAAGAGAACATGGGCCAGAGAGAATTACTTTACTAAAGACTTAGTGATATTTAAAGATCATACTGGCAAGATTTTAATTAGGATAAATATTTGTTAATTTAAGTGTACCAAAAAATATATATCTTAATTTTAAAATTCTTTCATCTTAAAGCAAACAAAGCTTGTTATTCTTTCCATAAGATGTTAATAAGATGCTGACAAATTCTTGGTATTTTTAACATAATTAACAGTAGATTATTTAGGATCTTTCAAGCTACTTTGCAATGTGGTTTTTGTTTTTAACCTCCTTATAATTAGGCCAAAGATAACAGTTTAAAATTAAAATTAAAATCGCTAAATTTTGATGGATTTTTTGAGGTATCCTATTGCCCAATGTGATAACTCTCCCAGTAAATTTAGTATGTCATGATTGTAACAAAATGACAAAGAGTTTTGTGGTTGTAAACCTTAAAGACCTCTGAAGACAATGACTTTTATCAACTTAAGTTAGAGAGTATAATCAGAATGAGAAAAAAAAATCAAACTGGATCAAACTATTAAATAAGTGATTTTTTTTTTTTGCCTTGGAGGTAATTTATATACATAATTTGATCAGGTAGGATGGAAAGATCACTGATCACTGAGTCAGAATCCTTGGAGACTTGTCTTATTCAATACAGTTATGACCTGTTTCCACATCTATAGAAAGAAGGTATTGGACTGAGTTCTTAATGATCCTTTCCCGCCAGATTTCACACTTCATTATTACAACCAAAATATACATTTCCTCTAGAGATTTTCATTTCCCTACATTACAAAAATTACATAGTTATTGGGTATTCATGTTCTTGGAATCATGAAACATACTCTGTTTACTGTTAACTTGAAAACCTATGGAAAACATTGGAATTATTCTGTAGCTGTCTTCTAATCCGATTTGATAAATGTTTATCAAATATTTATACACTGAGAAGGAATTGTAATGGTAGAAATATGAAAACATAAAATTCCAGGCCAATGCTGGGAGATAAAGTATTACATGGTGAAGTGTCATCCATGTTGTTATGTGTTACATTAGCTTATAAAACAACTAAAAAAGGAGTGCTCTCTTTTGTCATGAAAGGAAAGTGTTGTGGAAGAAATAGCTTTGAGGCAATACTTAGATTGTTTGAATTTCAAAATGAAAGATTTTTGAGTGATATAAAGAGGAATGGAATAGAGGAAACAACAGACTTACACAGAAATAGTTGTAAAATCACAGAGTTCAGGTTATGGTGAATTGTAAATCATACTGATTAAACCAACTTGCTAGCTCTCCTAATCTAAGAGTCTGGCTTTCAGTGGAATGTGCTCTTCTCTTTTTTTCCTTTATGATTGATGGCCCTGGTCCAGCCACATTCTTCTTCTCAGGCCCCACTGTAACCAACAATACAATTTTCAGAAAAGAAAAAAAAATATGTATCTCCAATCATTAAAGAATTGTTCATACCAAAATTAATTAATTGCACTTAAAGGACCCTTGCTTGGTCCATCTGCCTTCTGTGACACTCTAGTGTGACTTGTTGGATTTTTCTAAGAAAGAACTAAAGTATTCTTCATCTTTGGTTCTCTTATTTGCTCATTCACCTAATAAAAAATCAAAGCGAACGAATTACATGTAATATTTGTTTTAGCCAATAGACATACAATTATGATAAAAAAGAAGGTACTCTTAACTACAGAGAATAAACCAATGGTTACTAGAGGGGAGGTAGATGGGGAAAGAGTTAAATAGGTGATGGGAATTAAAAAATACACCTGTGATGAGCACAGGGTGATGTGTGGAAGTGTTAAATTACTACATTCTACACCTGAAACTAACATAACATTATATGTTAACTGGAATTAAAATAAAAACAAACAAACAAAAAAAAGACAGGTGCTAGCTTATATTCTAGTTGGGGAAAATGGTAAATTACAAATAAAGAAATTAGTTTCACATAAGTTCTCTCAAATATATAAAAAGAGAAAAATGAATTGGAATGAATTAGGGGGAACAAATGTGAGAAGAGTTAAATTATGAGAAAGAGGAAGTCATAATAATATTGAAGGAAGGACTCCCTAGACCTGACTACATGACTACCTGACCTGTCTCACTCCCCTCTTTATCAGGCTTACTTCAACACCATTCAAGGCTCAGTTCAGATGTCATTTCACCAGGAAAATTTTTTTTGATGACAAGATTGGATTAAGTGCCCAATCTCTACTCCAAAGTTAGCACTTATCCTAGTGAATTGCAATTTCCTGTTTCCTTGTCCCTTACCCCACTGGATATATTGAACGTAGACTAATGTAAAAATGATAAACTCTGGCATTCTATAAAATTGCATCTTGACTTATCTCTTGAGGTACTGGTAATTCATGTCTGATCTCCTGAGATACAGGGCTTCATGTCTAGGCCAAACTTTTTGGCAAATTCTTGAGTGTGACCTTTCTTTAATATAAGCTTCATGTTTCCTTTTTAAAAATAAACTATCAACAAGGATTTTTTTTATCAGATGAGGTTCTAGAGACAGAAAAAAATTGTTTTAATTAATTTTTTTTTACATTTATTTATTTTTGAGAGACAGAGAGAGACAGAGCATGAGCAGGGGAGGGGCAGACAGAGAGGGAGACACAGAATCCAAAGCAGGCTCCAGGCTCCGAGCTCTCAGCACAGAGCCCAACACAGCGCTCAAACCCACAAACCACGAGATCATTACCTGAGCCAAAGTCAGATGCTCAACGGACTGAGCCTCCTAGGCACCCCTAGAGACAGAAAACTTTAACAGAACAAAAGAAAAAGTTAAGCTGCCATTACATTTAACTTAAAAGCTGCCAAAAGTGGCAAGTTTCCAGTTCCTTTCCAAAGATTTATAGTAAAAACAATGTCTTGATTCTGCAAAGCTAGAAAAGTGGCTCAAATCCTTAGATTTTTGAGCCCTTTACCATTCTTTACACATGACAAGCAGCCCCCCACTTCAGACTTTATGTACACTATTTTTTCTTCACGAAACATTTTTCTTTCAGATGTCCATATAGCCTTCTCTGTAAGGTGTAGAATGTAGGGAACTTAGAGTAGTTCCCTGCACTTAGGGAGGCTCCCCACATCTGTATTTAAAAAAAAAAATAGAAGTAATCTTAGAAATTATCACCCTGCTACCCTGCACAATAACATTTAATATAGATGAGAACGCATCCCTGTACTTTTACTTTGAAGTATAACCTTTTTGTGTATTAATTACGTCACCATTCACTTCTCAGAGCATTTTTGTTTTACAGAAAAAAAAATCACCAGAGTATACCTTTTCAAACAATGTCACATGACTGATTGATGTATGTAACTTTTCACAAGTATGTGTGTCTAAAAATGTATGTGAATGTGTATTATGCCTTTTGTTTTTCTGATTTGTCTTATTCCTAGCCCACTAAGACTTATTTCCATTAGTTCTTGTTGAATTGTCTTCTACAAAAATATCAAACCTCATAATTTCTTCCTTACTCATCCTCAGCGGCCTGGGTTCCATGATGCTCCCTAGAACTTACGGTAAGCACCTGCAATTCATGGATTTCCCAAGTATTAGTACATCCTCAATATGTGTTTATTTCAAAAACCTATTTCTTACATTTTCTGGAAATATAAATTTCAAACGTGGGACTATTCCTTATATACATTCTAATTTTTGTTAGTGAGGCAATTTGTTGTTGCCCTGCAAACTGCAATTCAAAATTATTCTCACCCCTGGTTGGAAAGGGTAGGAGCTTTTTGTTGTTTATTAGCCCCTTAGCAAAGTCTCTTCCTGGATAAAAAAGAAGGCTCAAACCTGACTTGCCAAAAACCAAAACTTTGATTTATTTTTCAAAAAACTATTTCTTTACAGTCCTCCGTCCATTCTCCTAGTTGTTATATTCAAAATCCTTGGACCCATCCTGTCTCTCTCTTTTGCTCATATCCCACATCCAATCCATCAATAAATGCTGATAGCTCTAATTTCAAAATGTATCCAGAATCTTTACCTTTACTACTGCCAGATAAAACTTTGACTATAATAATCTACTTAAACTGATCTACCTTTTTCCACCCTTGTCTTCCTACTCTTACCACCTAGACTGCACAAAGCAGTGGGAGTAGGCATTTAAAATCACGAGTCAGATCATGTCACTCAAAGCTCCCCAAGGTTCTCCCATCTCAGTCAGACTAAAAAAGAATTTTCCATGCGATGTAAGGCCCTGCATAAGCTGCTTCAATTCCTCTCTCTTTTCTCCTACCCTACCAATTCCTCTTTCTTTCTTCCTTTCTTCCTTCCTTTTGTACTCAATCCATCTCAAATTGAGCCCTTTACCATTCTTTACACATGACAAGCAGCCCCCCACTTCAGACTTTATGTACACTATTTTTTCTTCACGAAACATTTTTCTTTCAGATGTCCATATAGCCTTCTCTGTAATTTATTTAGATCTCTGCTCAGAGGTGTGTTTCTCAGGGACAGTTTTCCTAATCACCCTTTCTAACACAGCCATTCACTCTCTTCACCCAGTCCATGTCCATTCTCAATCTCCCTACACATTTTTTTTTAAACCTGACTTCATATCATATATGTGGTCATTTTTAATACTAGCCTCTACCACTGGAATATAAGCTCCATGAAATAAAACTTCATTTTGTTCAGGGCTGCCTGAGAATTGTTTCTTAATCAGAGTAATGAAGGTAGTGCTTCCCTCTGGAGCAAATCTTGAACAGTTTGGTAGCATCCCCCCTCATAAGAAGGGGGTTTCTTAAACTTGGGGTTCTTTGGCTGTGACCCACTCTGTGCACAGGATCAACCTGAGTTATTTCTCATTATCCCTGTGGGTTGAGAGAACATGGAGCTCTTGTTGCTTGTTGTGCTATAAGTTGTAAACTCCTCTCTCTCTGACTCAGGATTCTGCAAGCATCTATGTAACTGTGGAAGGCTACTTTATTTGTGGCAAGTAGGGCAAAAATCTCAGATCCTTTACAGACCTCACCACATAGGACCCGGCACTCTCTACTAATGCTGTGTACTCCATAATCCTCAATTTACACGGTCATAACTAATACAGTTTGGGACCCAGAAAAATGCTTCTCCATGCCTCTTGCCATATGCTCTTGAGAAGACAAAGACAACTGCCTCTCAGTTCTTGAAGATGTGTGGGTTTTGCTGCTCCCCTGGGTGATAGACATTGCTTTGGAATGCAGGGCAGTTTTGAGGGATGAAATCTTAAGGTAGAGAATGATTAACTCATAATTAATCAGAGTAATTAACTCAAAATTCTTCTCGGATTACATGAATGCAATATGTTTTTGCATAAAGTATCATTTCATAGTAGTATTGATGATTCTTGCTTCTTTCTCTTTTCGTTTGTAGATCTAGATGTACTCAAGAATTAATGTGATGCTATCAACAGTTGCACATGGTACTTGAAGACTAGTTTACAATATTTAAACAATTCACACTATTCTTTTCTTTAATGTTGATTTGTTTATTTTGAGGGGGGTGGGAAGGAGAGAGAGGGAGAAAAGAATCCCAAGTAGGCTGTGAGCTGTCAGCGCAGAGCCTGACTTGAAGCTCGATCCCACGAACTGTGTGTGAGATCATGGCCTGAACCGAAATCAAGAGTTGGACACTTAACCAAGGGAGCCATCCAGGTGCCCCCAATTCGGATGATTCTTAAAATAGAATGTACGTTATTCCAGATACAGCATGCGTGGGACATGATACCTATGCTTTGAACTGGTTTTTAGATCTAGATGCTGCTTTATGAGTCAGTAAAAATTGTTTCTATAAGTGATAATAGTTTATGCGATAAAATTAACATTTCTGTAACATATGCTCCAATAAAAATAATTTAAGCAACTTCATTTCAATGTTTAAAAATAGTATGTGAAATTCATGGTTTATGTCCAAGTTTTCTTTGAGAATTTTATTCACAATTTCAGTTGCCTCTACTTCAGTAGTCCAAAGTTTCTCTAAATTAAAAAATTATCAAGAACTACAAAGTTAGGAAAAGTTAATTTGGCATTATTATCAATAAAACACAGATTATATTAAAATTGGTAACAAGAATATACTTAATGATTCTGTTATAATACAAACAAGAAAATGAATGTCATAGAATAAATGTATAATAATTTATGAATTATGTAAGTCAAATGTCACTGACTCAAACACACAACACCAAAATATTGATAAGAATAATTAAGTTCCATTATATCTTATATTTTGCTGATTTTCAGTCATATAAAAATTTAATTTATCACATATTTTTGAATTTTAGTATGAAGGTATATTTTTCAAAGTAATTCACTTTATAAATTTTATAAGTTAGACATTTGGAGTCTAGGGCTCCAGTTTTACCCTGTCCCTTGTATACACGTTGCTAGGAATGAAACCAAATGCTTTATTTGGGGTATGCAGATCAGAGCAGGTTATTTGACATATTTCTTTTTTTATTTTTAATGATTTATTTATTTTTGAGAGAGACAGAGTGCAAGTGGGAGAGGGGCAGAGAGAGAGGGAGGCAGAGAATCAGAAGCAGGCTCCAGGCTCTGAGCTGTCAGCACAGAGCCTGGCGCAGGGCTCTAACTCATGGACCGCGAGATCATGACCTGAGCCCGAAGTTGGATGCTCACGAACTGAGACACCTAGGCACCCCAACATATTTCTATTGAATAAACAAGTGAAGGGTCACATCTGACTTTATCAATATCGGCAGTTTCTCACTTGTATATATACTTTCAGCAATTTGTCTTTTCATGTGTAATATTTTCCACATTCACTATCAGTCCTTTTTTTCTACAATTAGCCTAATCCAAGCTTTCTAATTTTTAAAGAAAGATAATGTGTAGCTATAGTTACTAGGTTACATTATTTTCTCCTTTAAAGCTCTATACACATCATTTCTCTGTCTTAGGAAATTTATTGTTTTACTGAAGTCTCTTACTAACCTGATTTTAGTTCTTTGGGGGATAATTTATTTTCTTTGCTTGGATACATTCAGAATTCTTTCCTTGTTTTTGAAATTTAAAATATTCAGACATGCTTCAAGGTAGATGCTCCTTTTATTCACTTGTCCTAAAAATATATTAAGGCTTTTAGTTTCCAGACCCAAAATCTTTTCCTTTTTATTTTTTCCCCCAATGCTCTGGAAAGCTTTCTTCTGAAAAATGTTTGATTGTTGGCTCTATTTACTTTTTTCTGTTTGCTTCTAAATATTTATCAATGTATAATAATTTATTTGTGATGAAAGAGGTAATGCAAGTTATTTGAGGAATTAATCAGTTTATATCCTCACTAAATTCCATACCAGTAATGTATTTGTAGGTTAAAAGATACTATTATAAGGGGCACCCAGGTGGCTCAGTTGGTTAGGTGACCAACTTCGGCTCAGGTCATGATCTCCCAGTTTGGGAGTTTGAGCCCCGTGTCAGGCTCTGTGCTGACAGCTCAGAGTCTGGAGCCTAGTTCAGATTCTGTGTCTCCATCTCCCTCTACCCATCCCCCATTCACTCGCTCACTCTCTCTCCCTCTCTCAAAAATAAATAAACATTAAAAAATAAAAATAAATAAAACAAAAGGAATATGAATCTGAGTTTTATTTCATAATACAACTTGGTTTTCTCCCTGAAATTTAGTATCAATCTTTAAAACCATGATGCACAGAAACAAAACAAATAGTAAACAGGCATGTTAGCTCATATTAAAAGTTTTGATGTCAAAAGAGGGAGATATATAAATTCAACTCTGGAGAAAGCTGTTCTCCTATGTTGTTAAAATCATCTTAATGTAGCTTTTAGTTATAAAGCTGCAAACATTTTGAAATGGCAGTGTTTGTAAAAATGTGGCACTGAGGAGTTAATGCATTCTTGGCAACATAAGGGAAGAAACAATTTTCTTTGCAGTCAGAGGTATGTCCCTGTAGATTATGTTCTCCCAGTTTCAAAAAAATGTTTTTAAATTTTATACTTAGATTTTATTTGTCTGAAAATTATGCTTTTACTTGTATAAAATCCTGTGTGTAGGCATGTCGGTTCTTAAGTAGTTACTTAGACTGTGAGGTAAAAATTGGAGACTGTAAAAAGGATGTTAGGCATGATCCTCACCTCACCTTGACAGAAGGATGATAAATGAGAGTGAACTATTGACTTGGCAAGTTCAACTCCACTGGCCTAGACATTTGATGTTCTCCACATGATGTTATTTTTTGCATACACTGTTGTCTTACTCAACACTCAATCCCAATACTCTTTTCTCTTTACTGTGATTTCCCATTTCCTGCAACAAGAGATGGTCATGTGGCCCATTTTGGGACAACAGGACACAAGTAGAGGTGTGCTGGGTAGGTCTTCTGGAGACGTGTTTGCTCTCCTAATAGAAGAAACAGAGGTCCCCATTCCCCACATCTTCCTGCTTTAAATGTAGGTATGTTTCTGCATCTGAGCCAGATATCAAGCTATTACAAAAAGCAACTAAAAAAAATTACAGAAATGATGAGCTTGACATTGTTGGGCCATTGGCACATTAACAACATCCTCTTACTTCCTGATTATATAAGAAATATCAAGCTCTACTCTCATTCATGGACACTGGGACATGATAACGACTATAACTCTGTCAAATATTCCAAGACACTGTATACTTTGCATAAAAGTTAAGGCAGGGGTGTTAGATTTTATTCTGGAAAAATATTCTGGAAAAGCTTTATTTTGCTTTTTTTTTTCTCAGTGTCTTGTGGCCCTTACATCTGGAAACAAAAGACCAAATATCTTTGATGCATCCTCAGTGGTAAAAGAGCTGGTCCCTGGTCCACAGGAGCATATGGAGAGATTCAGAAGAGTATTATCCTGTAAGGGATGCTGAGAATGAGCCCATATTCATTGAGCATAGCTTCAATATAGGTGGGAAATTTTCCTGAGTGCTCTTCTCTTCCCTTACCCATTACCCCTGAAAATTTAGTAAAGTATTACTGAATGTTGAGTCTGGAGTTAACTGGATCATGAAGAGATAAGTAAACCATTTCCATTTAGAATGATAAAGCAGGGGGAGTGGGGTGCAGTTGATTCCTTAGTCCACAGTGTTCACAAAGGATAATAGTGGTGTATACTTGAATGGTCTCATTAGTATTAGAGGAAATGACATGTGTGCTTAAAGGAGAATTCAGAGGAGAATGGTATATGGGACATATTCCTGAGTATCTGTGACACGACACTCAGGAACTCTCAGAAGCAACAGATGACACTGAGATATGCTCAGCACATCAAAGACCCTACATCATCATACATTGGATGCTGAAGAAAATGCAATTAAAACAACATCAGAAGTTAGTAAGTCTAAAAAATCATTAGTAAATCTAGGAAACAATTGAGTTAAATGAGTTTATATTAATATAAAATATTATATTTGCAAAACCAAACAACATACTCCTCTCTCTCTCTCTCTCTCTCTCTCTCTCTCTGTTTGCATTCAATGTGATGCTATGATTTCCAGTGTATTCATTCTGGGGAAAGAAAAAAATTCTGGAGAAAGAAAAAACTCATAGTCTTGAAGGTCGTTCCATGTATTCAACCATCCAACTTTATTTCATTGCCACATTTTTGTGAAGCACAATAAAAATATACACATTCTTTCTTGTAGTTGTTGATAAAGGATGATAACAAATTAAATAAATTAATTGCTCATGTAATTTAGATAAACAATGAACTAATTCTCATATCTAGTTCTTTACATTTGCTTTGAAGAAATGTTTTCTTCATTAAAGGAAAGTGACAATATATATAACACTAATTTTGAAAACTATGACCATGATCTTTTTCATGAGCATATTTGTGTATTGGAAAGTAAATCAAGTTTTAAAATTCCTGCTCTATGTCCTTACAAATATGCCTAGAAAAGATGTATATTCAAACAATTGCTTTTATGAAATCTATCATTTTATAATCTAATTGGCACTTTGAGATTCCAGGGAATGATGAAGTCACTTGCAATGCCTCTAAAGTTGGCCAGATGAAAGGCTGCACAGGCTAACATTTCCTCCATTTTGATTGTCATTTATTTGGTCCCTTGTGACCATTTATCCATATATTTTTCCTAATTTATTCAAGTTACTGATAAATTTAAGTGTTAAATTTTAACACTTTTATTTGCTAGGTACTATGCTTACAATTTCATCTGTTTTACCTCATTTAACACTGTCTCCCCAACATATATACAAAAACAAACAAACAAAAAAAACCACTTTACAATCTAATTAGATGTCAGGAAATTTATCATTTTCCACAAAATGGTTAAGTAATGTTTCCACCTTTCATTGGCTAATATATTGCAGAGCCAGAACTTGAACCCCATAAATCTAACTCCAGAGAACCTTTTTGAACCTCTCGTTTGTCCAGCAAGGGACTGAGTATAGGTTTATCTTCATAGAAAATATTCTTCTAAATACAGCAATCAATGATCAGTAATGCTGTCAAAGCTCTACAATCTTTTTCTAACTATTCCAAAGCCCTATTTTCTTCTTCTAACTGTTTGATGGAAACCTTGGGAGCTTCTTTGGGTGAAATCTGAAACTGGCCCCCAGACAAGAGGGCAAGGGGAGACTGAAGAAAGAGGCTGACCACTCCAGGTTAGTAGGTGGCTGGTTTAATTAGAGAACTTAAATATTCAAGGATTCTCTTGAATGTCTGCAGGATGACTAAATTTCCCCAGGTGCCCACTAGAATCTTAAAAGTTTATAAAGAATCCTTACCTGAGTTTAATCACATATGCCAAAAACAATACATTGCTCTCTCAAGGCTGCATCCTTAAAGATAGCTTCCACTGTGGGAATGGTGGGCAGAATCTACATTCCATGGACAGGAGAGGGGGTGAGGAGCCTCCCATTGACTGGGTCCAGTTCATGGGTCAACTGGAGGTCATATCTCCTCTATGACCTCCAACAAAAGGCATAGATCAAATTGTAACTATCAACATATTGTAAAATAGATTGCTTACATCATAAGTAGAACCTATTATTTAATTATGTCAGTTGAGAAAAGAATATTTTACACTGGCCTCATTTTTCAACCTAATATTTAATTGATCCTTTATCCTCACCTCCTCTAATTTTGAGTTTTATCTTCTAAGTTACTGTGTTTTTTTTAATTTTTTATGGCTTATTTATTTTTGAGAGAGAGAGACAGACACAGAGCATGAACGGGAGAGGGGCAGAGAGAGGGAGACAGAATCAGAATCTGAATCTTAGGCTCCAGCACTGTCAGCACAGAGTCCCACGCACGGCTTGAACCCACAAGCCTTGAGATCATGACCTGAGCTGAAGTTCGACGTTTACCCCATTGAGCCACCATGCGGCCTCTCTAAGGTACTTCTTAAACAGAATTTGGAGGAAACTTCTGGCAACATTCTTATGGTTTTATTTTGTTTTGTTTTGTTTTTGCCTGTTTGTTTTTTGTTCCTTGCCCAAAGTGTTGTGTAGTTTTCAACTGAACACAATCTAGTAGTTTTCCTTAATTATTTGCATAATTAATTTTTGAGCATATCATTCAATTGTCAAAAAAGAAAAAAAAAGTGTTTAGGTCCATTTTCTTTCCCACAATAATACAGACTATATTTTAAGGAAGCATCAAAAACTGTCTGTGCTTTCATAGACTGACTACTGCAGCTTACTTCTAATTGACTAGTTGTGGTATTATTTTCACTGTGAACAATGTCATTACTTTAATAACCACCAATGATTTGGGGTTATTACAAATATCCCTCATTATCTTGAGCATTTTTGTCAGATCGCAGACTAACAGTTCAAATTTTTGCTTTTAATAATTCATCCACTTTCTCAATTGAAAATGTAATTTTTAAAAGCTAACACTTGGAAAGCATATAAGTAGAATGTCATTTACTGGATGGTTGCTAATTATTAGCTGTCTACCATCAATTCCCTGCTCTTCAGTGAAGCCTAATTTCCTTAAGGGACAATCTAGACACCTACCTCCTACTAGCAAATTTGATGCTCATGATAACTGCCTCTTCTCTATTCATCGTCCTATGGAGTAAACCCATGAGCTGAGCTTGGAATCAGGCTGAAAAAGGACAAACATCTCAACAATTTAAACTGATAGCCTTAGCCAGCTTCTGAGGATCTCTACAAACTTCCCTCATAATTTCTCTATAAATATATCTCCAATAAAGCTTGACATAATCTTCATGTATGTTAACACAATCCATTCTTCTTTAAGCCTCCAAAATGTCTCCCTGATTTCTCACTCTCATGATACTCTCTTATGTCTTTGAACTTCTATAGCACTTATATTTGTAGCTTTGGGTATTAAATTATATACTATAGATTAATGCCCTTGGGCATTAGATAATATATTCTCTTTTGCAATGCTACAAAGGCATTTTCTGAAGCCACATTTGTCAATGAATTTATAGAGACAAAGGCCTCTTTCAGCAACCAGGAAATTGTAGCTGATATAAAATAACTGTTCAAATTGTTAACTTGAATATTACAATGTTTTTAGTCATTTCTGAAAATCTGTAGAGAGATATTTTAATTACTTAACTTGTATAGCTAATGACTTTTGGAAGTTCAATATACCCAGTTTTTCTGGCCCATAAGAAAGGTTATGAAACAAGTTTGAATCCTGTACATAATGCATTTAAATCAAAGTTTGTCTTAGTTTCTTAACCTGAAAATGTACAAATATCTAAGTCAATTCATGAACATCATTCATTTTATGTAACAAGAAGGTAATTCATTAGACTCAAAAGAAAAGTCAAGATTATTCCTTAGTCTTTCAATTCAATGAACCAGACTTTGAGTTTGTGTCATCTATGCCTATGCCACACACACACACACACACACACACACACACACACACACACTTATGCATAAGTGAAAGCAGTGTTAAAGCAGTGTTAAAAGTTATGGGGAAAAATTAGGAGTAAGTTGTTATTCTACTGCCTGTGACATGGTATAATCTTATTTGAAAGTGAACCTAGTTTAATTGTAACTGTATATCACAAAACCCACATAAAATGCCATAGATAATTTGAATAGGCCTATATCTGCTAGAGAAATTGAGGCAATAACTAACACAAAATAGAAAGCACTGAGCCCAGAAGATATGTTCACTGGTGAATTCTACCAAACATTTAAGAAAACACTGTACCAATTCTCTACAATTTCTTCCAGAAGATGAAATACTTGATAACTCATTTTATGAAACCCACATTAACATAATACCAAAACCAGAAAAAGATATAACAAGAAAAGAAAAGTATGGATCACCATTGCTCATGACATAGATACAAAAATTATCAACAAAATATTAGAAAATTGAATCTGACAATGTATAAAATACACTATAACCAAATGAGATCTATCTCATATATATAAGTGGTTCAACACTTGAAAATCAATTAATGTAATCCATCACATCAACATGTAAAGAAGAGAAATCACATGATCATATCAAAAGATGCAGAGAAAGCATCTGACAAAATCCAATAGCCATTCATGATAAAAATTCTGAGCAAACTAGGAATACAGGAGAACTACCTCAACTTAACAAAGAACATCTACAAAACACTTATAACTAACATCATATTTAATGATAAGAAACTCAAACTTTTCCTGCCAAGATCAAGAATAATGCAAAGATGTCCCCCTCTTACCACAGCTTTTCAATGTTGTACTGGAAGTTCTAGCTTATGCAGTAAAAAAATAAATATAAGATATACAGACTGGAAAGGAAAAAATAAAACTTTTTTTCACAGATGATATAATCTTCGATGTAGAAAATCTGAAAGAATTGACCAAAAAAACCCCTCCTGGAACTAAATAATTACAACAAGGCTGCAGAACGCAAGGTTAATATTCAAGAGTCAATTGCTTTCATATATACCAGCAAAAAACAAATGGAATTTAAAACTAAAAACACAATACCATTTACACATTAGCGCTGCCCAAAATTAAATACATAGATATAAATCTAGTAAAATATGCACACAATATATTTAAAAACTAAAAAACGCTGGCAAAAGAAATCAAAGAACTAAATAAAGAGACATCCTGGGGCACCTGGGTGGCTCAGTCAGTTAAAAGTCAGACTCTTGATTTCAGCTCAGTTCATGATCTCATGGTTTCGGGAGTTCGAGCCTGGCTTTTGGGCTTTGTGCTGACAGTGTGGAGCCTGCTTGGAATTCTCTCTCTCCCTCTCTGCCCCTCCCTTGCTTGTGTGCTTTCTCTCTCTCTCTCTCTCCCCCTCAAAATAAATAAATAAACTTAAAAAAGATAGACATCCCATGCTTATCAACAGGAAGGCTCGATATTGTAAAGATGCCAGTTTCTACAAACTTCATCTATAGATTCAATGCATCCCCAATAAAACCTCAGCAAGTAATTTTAGATATTGACAAACTGAATCTAAAGTTTACATAGAGAGGAAAAGACTCAGAATAGCCAACTTAATATTTGAGGAGAACAAAGGCAGTTGATTTATACTACACGACTTCAAGACTTTACTATAATTAATAATATAAGCTACAGTAATGAAGACAATATGGTATTGGTGAAAGAATAGACAAATAGATCAATAAAACCGAATGGAGAGCCCAGGAATAGATCTTTATATAGTCAACTGATCTTTGACAGAGGAACAAAGACAATACAATGGAGAAATAATAATTTCCTTAACAAATAGTGATTCAACAACTGGGTATCCACATGCAAAAAAATGAATCTAGATGCAGGCCTTACATTCCTCACAAAAATTAACTCAAAA
This sequence comes from Prionailurus viverrinus, assembly GCF_022837055.1. NCBI lineage: Eukaryota > Metazoa > Chordata > Mammalia > Carnivora > Felidae > Prionailurus > Prionailurus viverrinus. The sequence continues at coordinate 109,842,064 of NC_062567.1, read as the reverse complement.
TGAGTCATAGTAGATAACACAGGAGAAAACCCAGTGATCTTGGGTATGATGATGCCTTTTTAGACACAATGCAAAAGGTAAGATCCATGAAAAAAACAATTTTAAAGCTGGACTTCATTGAAATTTAAAACACCTTCTCTGTGAAAGGCATTGTGAAGAGTCCAAGAAGAATACAATCCACAGACAGGCACAGAATATTTGCAAAGGACACATTATACAAAAGACTGTTATCCAAAATATACAAAGATATTTTAAAACTCAACAATAAGAAAGTTGAACAAACTGATTAGAAAATAGGCAAAATATCTGAACAGATATCTCACCAAAGAAGATATGCAGATGGCAAGATGGTCAATATCATAAGTCCTTAGGGAATTGCAAATTAAAACAACAATGAGATACCACTATACACTTATTAGAAAGGCCAAAATCCAGAACATGGACAACACCAAATGCTGGTTAGGATGTGGAGCAACAGGAACTCTCATTCACTGCTGATGGGACTGCAAATGGTACAGCCACTTTGGAAGACAGTTTGGTGGTTTCTTAAAAAACTAAATGTACCCTTACCATATGATCCAGCAATTGAATTCTTTGATATTTACCCAAAAGAGTTGAAAACTTATGTCCACATAAAACTTCCACATGAATGTTTATAGCAGCTTTATTCATAATCGCCAAAACTTAGAAGTAACCCAGATGGAATGGATAAACTGTGGTATGTCTAAATAATGTAGTAGTATTTAACACTAAAAAGAAATAAGCTATCAAGCTATGAAAAGATATAGAGGAAAATTAAATGCATATTACTACATGGAAGAATCTGAAAAGGCTATATTCTGCATAAGCTTAACTACGGTACATCTGAAAAAGACAGAACTACGGAGCCAGTAAAAAGATCAGTGGTTTATAGGGATTGAAGAGATGTATGACTAGGTAGAGTATACAAAAATTTAGGGCAGTGAAACTATTCTGTGTGATATCATACATATCATTATACATTTGTCAATATTTATGGAATGTACAACATCAAGAGTGAAGCCCATGTAAACTACGGACTTTAGGTGATAATAATATGTCAACATAGGTTCATCAACTGTTTTTTTCAGTTTATTTATTTATTTTGAGACAGGGAGCACAAGCGGAGGTGGAGAGAGAGAGGGGGAGAGAGAGGGAATCCCAATGTGGGGCTCAAACCCACAAACTGTGAGATCATGACCTCAGCCAAAGTTAGACGCTGAACTGACTGAGCCACCCAAGTGCCCCACATATGTTCATCAACTGCAACACAAGTACCACTCTGATAGTGGCGGTGGTTTTGGGACCGGTGGTATATAGGAACCCTCTGCACATTCTACCCAATTTTGCTGTGAACCTAAAACTGTCCTAAAAAATAAAGTCTATTAAAACGTTGTCAATTTCATAAAAACTACAATGATATATTAGCTCACACCTGTTACACTGGCTAAAATCAACAACACAAGAAACAACAGGTGTTGGCAAGGATGTGGAGAAAGGGGAACCCTCTTGCACTGTTGATGGGAATGCAAACTGGTACAGCCACTCTGGAAAACAGTATGGAGGTGCCTCAAAAAATTAAAAATAGAACCATCTTACAATCCAGCAATCACACTATTGGGTGTTTACTCAAAGAATACAACAACACTAATTCACAGGGATACATGAACCCCTATGTTTATAGCAGCATTATTTACAATAGCCAGGATATGGAAACAGCCCAACTATCTATCAATAGATGAATAATAAAGAAGATGTGGTATGTGTATATTCAGCCATAAGAAAGAATGAAATCTGGCCATTTGCAACAACATGGATAAAGCTAGAGAGGACAATGCTAAGCAAAACAAGTCAGAGAAAGACAAATACACATGATTTTACTCATACGTGGAGTTTAAGAAACAAAACAAATGAGCAAAGGGAAAAAAGAGAGAGAGAAATCAAGAAAGAGACTCTTAATTACACAGAACAAACTGATGGTTACCAGAAAGGAGGTGGACAGGGGACGGGTTAAATAGGTGACACGGATTAAGTAGTGTGCTTAGTGCGATGAGTACTGGGTGATGTATGCAAGTGTTGAACTACTATATTGTACACATGAAACTAATATAACACTACATGTTAACTAACTGAAATTTACATGAAAACTTGAAACACAAAAAAAGACAAAAAATTCAAAAAGAAAAAAATGGTGAATTTCAAATGTTCTTTTTATTTTGTCTTAAGTTTCTTTTCCTCAGGACTACCTTAGTAAGGAGTTTTTATTTGTAAATACATAATAAATAAACATATACTGTATATACTATGCTAATGTATTAGTAACAAATAAACTTTAGATGACTTCATGGTCTGAATTAGTCTTTTCCATTTATTTAATGTCATTTCTCAGTTAACAGAACCCGATAATAGGTGGTTACGAATATGGTCCCAAATATATTTCTTTTAGGTTTACAGGTTACTTGGGGATTTAAAATTTTCCTATGATATAAACTTTCCTTTTTTATTCTTTTTCTTTTCTCTTCTTTCTTTCTTTTTTAGAATTGGCTAATGTTTGTAAATAGATTGTTTCAGTGGTATAGCTGCAGGATGTTTAAAGGACATATATGTGGCAGTGGAAATGAAATGGAACTCAAAAGGCTTAGGTTCATTTCTTAGTTGTGATCTTCACAATTTGGGAAGTTGTGAAAACTTGGGAAAGCCCTTAATTTCCTTAGCTTCAATTTCCCCATCTCTATAATAGAAATAAGGAGGTTCATCGTACATCTTTAGGATGGTAATCACTGTAAAAGCAGGTGAGTGAGGGAGAGGGGAGCCAAGCCCAGTGACTGACAAACAGGAAGTGTTCCAAAATTGTTACCATACATTGAGCTCTTAATATATGGCAGGCACTGCTAAATATTTTGTGAATTTTAACCATAGCACCAACATGATAAATATATTTTATCCCCATTTTATGAATAAGAAAATGGAGGTTCAAAAAATTTAAACAGTTTTCCCAAGGTCACATGGCTAGAAATCAACATGGTGCTCAAAATCCTATCAGTCTGATTCACCAGCATCCAGACCTTCCTGGGATTCCTAGCATTGATTGATGGATGGGGATTCATTTATATTGACAAGAAGTAAAATATTATTATTTACTCTTCTCCATTAGAGTCTGACTGACATGACAGAAACACAGTAAAAATCAGAAACGAATGGCATGGGAGATGTGCTGTGAATACGAGGTGAATAGCAACATAAATAGCAAAAAACGAATTTTTCTAGTCAACGGAGAAGAAACGTGAATGGAAACCATGGAGGTTCTGCCCATAGCTTCATCTTTATCTTTCTATATTTTTTCCCTTAACATGCATTAAAGAATGAGAAAGAGCCAAAAAAACATTAACATTTCTAAGCAAAAATTACTGAGGAAAGTGGTTGCCTAGCAGCAAAAATATACTGTTTTGACATTATAGTGAGGGTTGGATGAAACCTTAAAATAGTTCATTTTAAAAGCTTAGGGTTGCTTTGGAAATGTAAGGACATCTGGTCTTTTTGTAGAAGTTTTTTGTAAGAAGCTTTGTATTAGTTTTATATGCTGTGTAACAAATTACCAAAAACTTAGTAGCTTAAAATAACACTTTACTATTTCACAGTGTCTGTAGATCAGAAGTCTGGGCCCAGCTTAATGTGCTCCTTGGCCCAGGGCCTCTCAAGGTCTCAGCTGGGCTGTGCTCATATCAGGGGGCTGGAGTAGGAAGGATCAGGTTCCAGGCCGCCTCAGGTTTGGGCAGAACTCATTACCTTGAGACTGGAAAATTCCTGACAGCTTACTTCTTCAAAACCACAAATAGAGAAAGTCTCTCCCGTTTGGAGTCTCTGCTTTCAAGGCAAGTCTGGGCCTGCTTTTATAGGACTCACCTGATTAGGTGAGGCCCACTTATGTTAATCTCTTTCATTACTCAAAGACAACTGGTTAAAGACCATAGTTATATTTGGAAAAATTCCTTCACCTACAGTGTAACTTAATTACAAGAGTGATATCCAATTAACTTGGCATATTCTATTGGTTAAAAACACATCACAGTTTCTACCAACATGCCAGGAGCAGGTACTAGGTTACAAAATCATGGGGACCACCCTATGGTGTGGCTACTATAGGCACAATCTGCTAGCTCCATTTTTATCTTCCTATAACCACTGAGATGAAGATATAAAAGAGCAGCATTAAAATTGTTTCCCATGGATCAGCATTCTTTTACTAGACAAACTGTCTTTATAGTAATTAAAAAAAACATTATTCACTAATTGCATAAAAATAATTCTTTCATTCTTTAAGTACAGCTGTCAGTGAATTATCCATGATACATGTAAGTAAGAAATAAGCAATGATTCTTAAAAAGGGGAAAAAATAGACGTAGGGAAGTTTCTAATACCAAACTAAAGTAAAGCTATTTTACTAATTTTAACATATTTTACCTCTAATCAGTCCGTGTTATTAAAAAGAGCTTATTGGGTTTTCTAGTATGTTTTATGTGTCAGGATGTGAAAAGAAAATTAATGCATAGGTATAAACTAAAAGTACGCTTATACAACAACAAATATATCAACTTTGACAGTGATCTAAAAATTATTTTCAAGTGACAAGATCAAGTGTTGATCTTAACAAAATAATTTTACGCTAATGTCCACATAAATGTTTTTCATATTGCATTAATTTTTGGACACAAACTATTTTAATGAGTTTGGCATACTGCATTATTTCTTGAGCAAAATCAATTTATAATTCTGTATATTTTTTTCCCTATAGATGAATCTTGAATACTTTGGTAAATGAGGTTCATCTGAACAGATACAAATGTCAAAAATAATTTTCCCTCTAGTTTTAAATGGGGTAAAATGAAATTAAGAAAAAAATCACAGAATCTGGTTGAATCAGTATAATTGCTTCACTTCAATTTGTTTTTGATTCACCATAGAGCTTCCTTCTGATTTCTAGATATCTTGGCTTCATTTGAAAAAAATGAACAATGGAAAGTTTAATTACACTTTGAATTTTTCACAAATCACTTCAATTGATTTTTTAAAAAGTCATCTAACTCAGATGACTTATATTTATTAAAATCATGTATGTTGATATAGAAATGTACCACCTATAGCTTTCTGAGATTACTGTTCTTTTATAAATAGATAAAGTGAGCTGAATTCTCATTCCCTATGGAATACCATTTTTCAACATTATGAGGTTAACCAAGGATAGGTCTTACTTTTTCTTGTTTTTTTTTACCTGTTACCTCTTGGGCTGATTTGCTACTTCACTCCTCAGGGCTCACCCTCTGGCTCTCTCACTTTTAAAATGTTTATTTGTATATTTAGCAAAGTTAGTTATGCACATAGTTCAATGAGGCCAAGTATTTTATAAGATATTTATGTTAAATATAGTAACTCTTATACACTCAAATCCAATGATCTCTCTCCCATGACAACTTTCAAAACTTCCTGCTTATACTTTAGGTATTTATCTGTGTATCAGTTGAAAGCATCAGCCCAATGCAGAAAGCACCACTGTAATTCCAGCAGGCAGGAATTCTAGAAGGCAGATTATAAACATAAATTAAGAAATGGTTGGTAAGGAAAGTGTAATTCTTTCATTTAAAATCCATCTCATTGTTTTTATATATGTTCTATTACCTACTGACCAGAACTCTATTAGAGAATCATTGCTTGCATTCTAGTCATTTTTATCACCTGCCTTCCCATTTAGAGTGCGGAGGTCCTTACATGCCCTTAATATTCATATTTAAAGCTACATTTTCTAAGAGAAAATCTGCTATATACTGGGTTCCTAAAATAGACTTACCAAATCAAATTTTAACTATTTTTGGATGTCTACGTGGCATATGTTGTATGCTGACTTGCTATTATATTAGATTCTTTGGGGACCTATACTTCTTTAGGTTTTAAGAGTTATGAAGCACCTTCTGGAGAGTCATCACCCTCAAGTACTTCCCTATCTTATCGCTAGAACCCTAGTGTGCTAAAGATACCTCTTCAACTTCATACACTGCAAAGGGAAATATATAAAATAAAACAATGATCATCCTTGTCTCACAAAATCCCTTAGCAGAAGCATAATACTGAGAGAAAGACCTATCACCCAAGATGAGAAGGGTAATCGAGGAAAACTGGCTATGTTGCCACACTTCCCTACAGGTATTTTAATGCCAATTTTAAGGTATCATAGAATCTCTGGCAAACGGTAGTCTGTTTTATCACTGGTAATTTTAGGGCAGACATCCAGACACAAGTCTAGTCTACCTTTAATGTTTTTCACAAAATAGTTTTAAAGTATCCTATTACACATTCTAAAATACAGACCATAACAGTTGTAAGAAAGAATATCTACCATGTGCAAAACACTGCTCTAACATTTTAATGATTTCTAATCCTTTTAAAAACCGACACAGAGAATATATTAGGACTGGCTACAAGAAACAGAAGGCAAGTTGATCTAGGTTAAGAAAAATGGGGGGACTATTATAAGGATACAGGGGTGGGTAATAGAACCCAGTGACAGACATAAGCAGAACTAGGAAAAATTGAAAGCAGAAACTTGACATTTGCCAGAAATGTTATGTTTCTTCTTTTATCTCGTTTTTTTTTTCCCCTTTACACTGCCTGGCTTTAATTCATAAGCCTAGCCGACACTAAGGACTTGAGGTGTTGGTGCAGGTCAGTTTAGGAATTCTCCAATGTAAGCTGACAATGGCATATATTAGAATAATATATGTTATAATTGACTATAAAACCTTATTGGCCTTGATATCCAAACAAAAGTCATAGAAAACAATTTATGGTATAGAAATATCAGTATAGGAGATCATCAGTATTGTAATTTAGAGCACTGTTCAATAATCAGTGCAACTTCAGTTCAGAGAGAAGCACTTATTACTGTTATTATTATAGCCAATATGGCTGTAGATGTTCAGCCAAACCCAATCATGTTTTTTTTTTCTTTTCCCCTGGCAGTAAAAATAATAGATTGTAGCCATTGTAAAATTAGTCTAGATCTTGCATTTAATTTGTTCCCTGAAGGCCTAAATAGAAAAAGAAATGGCCATTTTCAATACCATTTCTTGAGTTTGTGATATTTTTGCTCTTTCTAATTTGCAGAACAATCATAGTTATTGCATCTCTTATAATTCCATTTATGTTGGAGCACAGACAATCCTCTGGGCACTGTTGTTTGTAATTTGAAAACGATATTGTGTTACGTTAGAGACTATTTTAAACTGTATTAATTACAAAATCAAACAATATACCACTTCATGAAGTCAAATCAAAATATTGTAGCATTGGGGGACAATATGTGTTTGGAAAAAATAATATATGGATAAATTTAAGAATATACTTTTCATAAGTTTTGAGAGATTTTAGAGTTGATATTTGGGGAACAGGTAAACTTAATGTGAAAGCCATATTTTTACTGCCCTAAATGTTTGCAGGTTATAAAAAGTATTTGTAATTAATAGAAATATACATTCTAAAGTAATCCTAATATAAATGAATCTAGGACTTGTCAATAAAATATTTTGACTACTTTCATCATGGCATGTATCAATATGTATTGATATTTTTATTGGACAAATTAATTTTGTTCATTCTTTAACTGAATAATAATTTCTTAAATACCTGCTATGTGTCAAATAAAAAATTAAACAGATGTGAGATATAAATTTTCTTCACAATGTATCCAGTGAAGTCAGAAAAATAAATGTTTTTAAAATACATATGTAACAAGAACTTTAGGAGAGATTTTGAATAAAACTTTAGATACAGAAGAGAACAATTTTTTCTCACTGAAGCACATTTCCGAAAACTATGTTTTTGTTTTTAAGTATCCATTTTACATATAAGAAAACTGGATTTCAGATTGCATAAAGAATCCATCTTCCAAGAGTCAATCACATAGATACAGAGTCTGAAATTAAAACCCAAGTCATCTAATTTTTACTTCATTGTTCCTGTCATTTGCTGCCCTAAAACACTCTTCCATTAGGAAATACCATAAACATAACATTAAGGGGTGAGAAGTATTTGTCCAAGAGTCTCTTATGTCTTGCCCTCCCCTCTGTTTTTATATTTACTTTTGCTTCCCTTCCCTTATGTTCATCTGTTTTGTATCTTAAAGTCCTCATATGAGTGCAGTCATATATTTGTCTTTCTCTGACTAATTTCACTTAGTATAATACTCTCTAATCCCATCCACGTAGTTGCAAATGGCAAGATTTCATTCTTTTTGATTGCTGAGTAATACTTTATTGTGTGTGTGTGTGTGTGTATGTATATATATATATATATATATATATATATATATATATATATATACCACATCTTCTTTATCCATTCATCCAATGATGGACATTGGGCTTTTTCCATACTTTGGCTATTGTTGATAGTGCTACTATAAACATGGGGGTGCATGTGCCCACATCTTCTTTATCTGTTCATTGGTAGATGGACATTTGGGCTCTTTCCATACTTGGGCTATTGTTGATAGCACTGCTATAAACATTGGGGTGCATGTGCCCCTTCGAAACAGCACACCTGTATCCCTTGGATAAATACCTAGTAGTGCAATTGCTGGGTCGTAGGGTAGTTATATTTTTAATTTTTTGAGGAACCTCCATACAGTTTTCCAAAGTGGCTGTACCAGTTTGCATTCCCACCAGCAGTGCAAAAGAGATCCTTTTTCCCCACATCCTCGCCAACATCTGTTGTTGTCTGTGTTGTTAACGTTAGCCATTCTGACGGGTGTGAGGTGGTATCTCAATGTGGTTTTGAGTTGTATTTCCCAGATGATGAGTGATGTGGAGCATTTTTTCATGTGTCTGTTAGCCACTAGTGTCTTCTTTGGAAAAGTGTCTATTCATGTCTTTTGCCCAGTTCTTCACTGGAAGAAGAAATGTTGTTTCTTGGGTGTTGAGTTTGATAAGTTCTTTATAGATTTTGGATACTAACCCTTTACCTGATATGTCGTTTGCAAATTTCTTCTCCCATTTCATCGCTTGCCTTTTAGTTTTGCTGATTATTTCCTTTGCTGTGCAGAAGCTTCTTATTTTGGTGAAGTCCCAATAGTTCATTTTTGCTCTGGTTTCCCTTGCCTCTGGAGATGTGTTGAGTAAGAAGTTGTGCAGCCGAAGTCAAAGAAGTTTTTGCCTGCTTTCATCTCTAGGATTTTGATGGCTTCCTGTCTTATGTCTCCATCTTTTATCCATTTTGAGTCTAGTTTTGTGTATGGTGTAAGAAAGTGGTCCAGGTTCATTCTTCTGCATGTTGCTGTCCAGTTTTCCTAGCACTGCTTGCTGAAGAGACTGTCTTTATTCCATTGCATATTCTTTCCTGCTTTGTCAAAGATTAGTTGGCCATACACTTGTGGTTCCATTTCTGGGTTCTACATTCTGTTCCATTTATCTGAATGACTGTTTTTGTGCCAGTACCATACTGTCTTGACGATTACAGCTTTGTAATACATCTTGAAGTCCAGGATTGTGATGCCTCCGGCTTCAGTTTTCTTTTTCAAGATCGCTTTGGCTATTTGGGGTCTTTTCTGGTTCCATACAAATTTTAGGATTGTTTGTTCTAGCTCTGTGAAGAATGCTGGTGTTATTTTGATAGGTATTGCATTGATTATGTAGATTGCTTTGGGTAGTATTGACATATTTTAACAATATTTGTTCTTTCTATCCAGGAGCATGGAATATTTTTCCATTTTTTGTGTGTCATCTTCAATTTTTTTCATAAGCTTTCTATAGTTTATATAGTTTCTACAGTGTATAGATTTTTCACCCCTTTGGTTAGATTTATTCCTAGGTATTTTATGGTTTTTTGTGCAACTGTAAATGGGATCGATTCCTTGATTTCTCTTTCTGTTGCTTCATTATTGCTGTATAGGAATGTAACTGATTTTTTGTACATTGATTTTATATCCTGTGACTTTGCTGAATTCATGGATCAGTTCTAGCAGTTTTCTGGTGGAATCTTTTGGGTTTTCCCATGTCATCTGCAAAGAGTGAAAATTTGACCTCTTCTTGGCCGATTTGGGTGCCTTTTATTTCTTTGTGTTGTATGAAAAGTTGCTCTTGTTTTGAGTCCAGATTAGAAATAAAGTAATCTGGAAGGCAGGAGATGGGTGGGTTAAAGAGATAATGAAGATTAAATCAACCCAGTGAGTCAGTGAGGGAAGAGATAAAATGGAAGGTGAAAAGGAAAGGATGAAGTGAAGAACTAGTTTTATTTATCTGTAAACTATTAAGTTGATAGATTTATTTTATAATACATCCATCCAGCATTTATCTATGCCTGGTATTAAGGAAACAAGAAAATTATAATTTTAAATGTTAGAAAATTATTTACCATAGCTTTGTAAGGTAAAGAATACATCAATTACTTCAGATTGTTTTTGCACAAAAGATTGTTTTCATTTACTCTTTCACTGCTTCATGCACCCAAAATTTGGGGGGTATTTATTTTATATTAAGCTGTATGGTAGGCGGTGTGTGTTCAATACATAGTGGTTGTCTTCAGAAGCTTAGTTTAGTGAGTGAAACAATTTTCATTCAAGTAATTACATAAGCAACGAAGGAAATGCCAGGAAAAAGGAGGAGATCATTCTGTAAGACATTTTTTAGAGAAAGTTAAGCTAGTTGGGGAAGAGTAAACCTTCAGAACAGTTCATGATAAAAAATCTGAAGATGATAAAGGTTTATTTGGGTGAAGTGAGAGGAAGAGAGCACCTCAGGCAAAAATATTTCTTCTCTTAACTTTCTACTTTTTAAATTTGTTTTTAAGTTTATTAATTTTTGGGAGACAGAGAGAGCACGAGTGAGGGAGAGGCAGAGAGAGAGGGAGACCCAGAATCTGAAGCAGGCTCCAGGCTCTGAGCTGTAGGCGTGGAGACTGACGGAGGGCTCGAACTCACGAGCCGTGAGACCGTGACCAGAGTCAAAGTCATACACCAAATCGACTGAGCCATCCAGGCAACCCTCTTCTGTTCACTTTCAATGGTCGTACTATACCATTGCAGTGGTGAACTGAGACTCCTGTTGGTTGCTACATATTTCCTATGCTTAATTACATTTGGCATGTCCCTGAAAATATGTTAGGCATTTGACTTGAATTTACCATTAATTAACAGTGAAAAATAAAAGGAAGAAGTACAAAATAAATAAATAAAACTAAACAATTTATAGTTACTTTTTTAAAAGCCGTTTAAAATACAAACATGTGTGCATGCGTAAACACACACACACACACACACACACACACACACACACACACACAGAAACCATGCCAGAACAAAGAGGCTATAAATATGGATAGTAATTTTCACTTAATATACTTTATATTTTTCATTTTAAATTATAATAAAGGTTAATCACGTATTACACATGTGCTTTTTTATATGTCATTCTAAGTGTGGTTAATCAGATTTAGTTCTTCTGGAAACTGGGGCAAAATTATGAATTTGAAAATGGCAGTTATTTTTTCCCCCATTTCTTAAGTAGCTTTAATTCACTGAAACCAATTGGGCTAAAATCACTTTTTTAATGTAAAGCATGAATCATCCAGTAAAGTAAATTTCAAAATTGACTTGAAAAGCTTTTCCAGATAGAATAAAAGTGAGAAAGGGAAAATGCACAATATTCTTTCTTGCTTTTAAGCAGCTACTCAGATGGAATCATCAGATTTACACCTGAAAGAGAACAGTGATCATTTGATCAAATCTCCACATTTAAATTTTTTTTTTCAACGTTTATTTATTTTGGGGACAGAGAGAGACAGAGCATGAACGGGGGAGGGGCAGAGAGAGAGGGAGACACAGAATCAGAAACAGGCTCCAGGCTCTGAGCCATCAGCCCAGAGCCTGATGCGGGGCTAGAACTCACAGACCACGAGATCGTGACCTGGCTGAAGTCAAATGCTTAACCGACTGCGCCACCCAGGCGCCCCTGATCAAATCTCCACATTTTACAGATTAAGTAGTCTTTCCATGTTTAAAAATCTGCTCTCTTCCTGTCCCCCATTCTTTTATGGACTTTAGTGTTCATCAAAGGACTAATTAATAAGTGGAAGAAACTCATGTTTACCTTTTATTTTGAAGAAACATGTTATTATTGTTATGACATTAAAAATATCTAAAAACTCTAAAGGATAGGAAGAATGTCCCAGTAACCTGAAACCACCCTCTCATTTTATACTTTCAGTTTCCTTTTTAGCCAAGACAGTGAGAGAGGGAAAACAGAATCAGATTATTGTCCAAAAGTTCTCACTTCTTTCTTATCAGAAGATGAAAATCAACCATTGAAGCTAAAGACAGACTCAGATGGGTGGGACAGACAAGCTAAGGGTTATTCTATTGAAGAAAGTGGACAGAATCATCTTATTCTGATGTCTGGTTAATAAAATTCCCTATGTCACAACTCTGTACTCACTACAAATCAAGCTTAATAATGGTTCTTCAGTAAAATCTGAACTTCTGATATGGACTTCAGATGCCTTCACCAATTCTTTCTCAGTTTAGCCTCATTATTCTCTTTTCTCACATGAAACTGATTGCCCACAGCCCAGAAAACTTCCTGGAGGGTGCAGAAAAAAACAAGCATGGAGCTCATAATTTCCTTAACTTCTTTCAAAAAATAATAATAATTTCCTTAATGTAATGAGACGCATGGCATCTTACACAAAACAGTCTGTGTGTAGTTAGTATTAATTACTTGAATCCTTAATGATATTCACCCAAACTGAGATATTTATAAGGAATAAGTCTACAGGCATTCTATTTTTTGTGAATTTGTTTCCTTTGCCTACCCAGGATTAATTCTTACTATTCCTTCCCCCAAATCTCCACTGTTGTTCAGATTATCTACTCTTCATGAACTGACCATGAGCCTTAGAGAAAGCCTACTTCATTGGCAACCAAAATATTAAGTCTTATCTGTCTAAACGCAATAATCTTATTCCTCTTGCCAGCTCTTGGTTCACAAAAGAACACACTACCCAATTTTCACCAATGGGATTTGAGGAAAAATTTGCTGGGGTACAGGGAATATTTAGACCATGATCTCGCAGTTTGTGAGATCAAACACCACATTGGACTCTCTATCAGTGCAGCGCCTGCTTTGGATCCTCTGTTCCCTTCCTCTCTCTACCCATACCCCACTCACGCTTTCTTTCTCTCAAAAATAAATATTTAAAAAGAGAAAGAAACCACATATTTTACATCATTATCAAATTTCTCAGTTAAACAACCTATACCCCCACTTATCTTTGGGTTTCTATTATGTGAGATAATATATTCCCTATTCTTTAAGGAAGTGTCAGTAAAGTTTTCATTTCTTGAAGCAGAGATTATCCTAAGTGATGCAGATGGGATAATTATTTAGCTCGAGTTATTTTACTTCAGTTTTTCTATGTTGGTTTGGCCTTCTCAAATTATTCCTTTATATGAGGAAATAAATTTTCGTTAATATCACTTATATAGTGGTATAGCGATCTTAAGAAAAATATAGTGTAGCACTGTATCCTACTTGGTGCACTGATTCACCTGCCCATGCATTTGGTGTTTGGCAAAAACCATAACACAAAAAATAGGGTATTCAAAGCCTAGCTGCATTACTTAGGAGGGAAACAGCTGTTTTTAAAGTTATTTTGCAACAACATTTTAATGACCTATGAAGTAGAAACATGTAGATTAAATTTCCCACAAATCAGTGTTTAAAATAATGAAAATAATTAGAAAATATTTTCACCAAAAAAGAGATGCCCCCCAAAATCTCTGAAGATGTCCTCAACTTTTTTTCAAAGTTCAATCAATTCATTATAAAAATTTAAGGAGTTAGAAATAGCTAAATCAAGGTGACAAATGTGTATGAAAAATCTTGGCAAGTCATACCAAAATATAGAATGAAGCTGGGTAAAAAGTTAATACTTCTCCTCACACTCAGAATTAAAAGTAAGCAAACTTATGGTCACCTCTGACTCATAAATTGGGAATGCAGCTTTTTTGAAATGTTTATACAAAAAGAAAGACTAATTGTTTTAAGTTTTAAATGTTAAAGTACATGCCTTATTTCCCTCAGGACACATTCCATCAGAACAATAGCTAGAGATAATATGCTGCTCTCAGGATATCCTCCCAGTGTGAGTTGGCATTTTGTAGTTCATAACCCATACACAAAAGTATAAACAAGATGAAATATAGCCATCCTTAGGACTGCCAAAAAGACATGTTTCTCTCTTTTTTTTTTACTATAATTTTCAACCTTTTCATTAAAATTTTGTCATACCTCTTTCTTTTCTTGAAGATATACTTGAAATCACTTACCCCTAGGTTTCTTACTTAGGATTTAAAAAAATAATAATAATCTTGATTTTTTACAGTGTGAATAATTCAAAGAGATCAGGATTTTGCCTATCAATTTATTATCATTCAACTTTAATTTTTGAAGCACTTACATGGCAGGTACTGTACTCGGTGCAAAATGCATGATGTTGACCAGGATAGCACCGTGCTTGCCTTCTCTGTATGTTCTGTCTTTGGCAAAGGTAGAAAGTTAAACAAATATTAATCCCAAATGTGTCTAGTGCTATAATATGAGAGTACAGGATCTAAGGGAATCAGAACACGAGCATCAAGCTAGTTTAAAGGATCAAAGAAGACTTCCTAAAGTAAATGATCTTTAAGTCATATTTTTCAAATTGGAGCCTGTAAAAATCAATTTAGCAAATCAAGAAGAGAAGCGAACAGACACTATAGATGCACTGTACATAAAGCGTATGAGTATTGGGGCACCTGGTGGCTCAGTCAATTGAGCATCCAACTCTTGATTTTGACTCAGATCATGATTCCAGGTTTGTGGGATCAAGCTCCATGTCAGCCCCACATTGAGCATGGAGCCTGCTTGAGATCCTCTCTCTCTCTCTCTCTGTCCCTTGCCCCTCTTCCCTGCTTGGACTCTATCTAAATTTTTTTTAAAAAGTGTGAGTATTGTTACATGAAACATTTTTTTCTCAGTTGTGTTTGTGTGCGAGAGAGATCAGGGTTTTAAAGTAAAAAAAACATGTATATGTATATATATATGTATAAGATATATATATGTAATATATATACATATATATAAAGTGTATATAAAAGATACATATATATAAATATATATGTATATTATTTATATGTATTTATTATATATATTCACTATATATATATAGTGAATAAAAATTAGGTAAATTTATATATATGTGTATATATGTATATGCATATGTATATGTATAATATATATATGTACATATATAATATATATATGTATATGTATATATATAATATATATGTATATGTATATGTATATAATATATATATATTCACTATATATATAGTGAATAGAAATTAGGTAAATTTATATATATATGTATTTATATATATATACATATAAATTTACCTAATTTCTATTCAGTATATATATATATATATATATATATATATATATATATATATAGTGAATATATACTGAATAGAAATTAGGTAAATTTAGAAGACCCACTATATATATATAGTGAATATATACTGAATAGAAATTAGGTAAATTTATATATATATATTTATATAAATAAATAAATATATAAATAAATAAATATATATATATATATATATAGTGAATACAAATTAGGTAAATAGGAATTTCTGTGTCAGGACCATGAGTTTTTCTGGCAGAGAAAAGCATGTGCTAATGCTAATGCATATGTATATGTATAATATATATATGTACATATATAATATATATATGTATATGTATATATATAATATATATGTATATGTATATGTATATAATATATATATATTCACTATATATATAGTGAATAGAAATTAGGTAAATTTATATATATATGTATTTATATATATATACATATAAATTTACCTAATTTCTATTCAGTATATATATATATATATATATATATATATATATATATATATATAGTGAATATATACTGAATAGAAATTAGGTAAATTTAGAAGACCCACTATATATATATAGTGAATATATACTGAATAGAAATTAGGTAAATTTATATATATATATTTATATAAATAAATAAATATATAAATAAATAAATATATATATATATATATATATAGTGAATACAAATTAGGTAAATAGGAATTTCTGTGTCAGGACCATGAGTTTTTCTGGCAGAGAAAAGCATGTGCTAATGCCCATAGGTATAAAAGTTTGTGTAATTCTAGAAGATGCAAGAAGTTCAGAAACGCTGGAAGAGTTGAGTGGAACAGTAGTACATGAGGGAGGGAGGTTGGTGGCTGAATTCAGGGTGGAAAGGGGCTATAAAGCTTAGTCTCATAAGCCATGTCATGAAGTGTGGGGATTATTTTCAGGGTATTTAACTGCTAAATGGTTTTAAGCAGGAGAATACGATCATGGTTGCATGTTAGAGAATAGTTCTGACTATATTTTACAAATGGGAAAGGAAAATCAATATGGGAGACTTGAGGTTTGCAGTAATTCAGATGGCCTGTTCAAGCAAAGTGATTTGGAGGCTACAGAGAAGTGGATGGATGTGAATGCCTGGTGGAAAAGAATAGTACTAAGATTGATGTTTGGCTGTGGGAAGGAAGTATGGTAAGGGAAGTGCCTGTAATGCCTGTCAAATGGCAGGGGGTAACAACTGCTGCAGTAAGTAAACAGTGGAAAAGAAACACGTTTCGTGGATAAGGACAACAAACATGTTTGGGTTGCGACATGTTGATTGTTAAAATGCTCATCCTCCAAGAAAGATTAAAGAGACTTCAAAAGGTTTTTTGCTAAGTGTCAATTCCTGGTCCAACTTTCTGGAAGGTTTGCTAAGTGAGGAGCTCCATTTTCCAACTTATACACATTTCAATATAGGATTTGCTGCACCGATTTTCTCACCGTAGTTTAATTAATCATGATTAATAAGTGGTGTTTCAATATGCTATCCTTTTGAACTTTACATTTGCTTTTCTTTTCAAATTCAAATTCATTTTTCTATAGAAAAATCTAGAGTTAGTAATCATTATGCTAAAACAGTTTAACAAAAACAATCTTCAATATGACATATTGAACTATCCAACACATGGTAGAACTGAAGCTTAATTTTTTATATTTGGGTACATGGAATGAAGATCATTTACTGTTTAAGCTGATGCATATGTTTCAAAAAACAGAAACTAAATTGCATAGATATAAAATTTTCATTTTGAAAAAAAATAAGTGGAGATATATTTAGACACATGAGTAGTTTTATGGATATATACATTTAAAAAAAAACAATAAATTCACACTGATACCACATCATTGTAATGAAGAGGTTTTCCATCCTGACAATTATAATTTTCTGCTGGTTGAGCACTCACAATGTACCAGAATCATAAAGCACAAATACCAAGTCTGCTCCTGTGTCTAGCGACTCAAGAGGAAATGTCCATAGAATTTTGTATTAAGTTAATTCCTGTTTCTTCAATTTGGGGATGCATACATGTACAGCCTTGATATGAGTTTTTCATGTCAAAAAATGCTATTCAGTTCAATAACGTTACTGATCAATTATCAGATGATTGCCATGATCAAGGAGTTTTGCATCACATGTTTGCTACCTGAAAGTGCTTATGTTCCTTTTGTTGCAGGATTTTTTTACCTCAATACTCAGGTTTGTTGTCTTGCCGCTTGGAAGAATGGTGGACACAGAATAAAATGAGCAGCAGGCAAGTTTATTAGGGTATAGGTCAGAAAGTAAGAATTGTATGCAAGTTCTTTTCACAGAGAGGGGACATTCAAAAGTGATGCCCCCAACTATAGGCAAGGGACTTTCTTTTATAGGGTTTTGGTTGGTCCCCTTCCCTTCCCTTCTCCCTCGTTCCTTTTTGGGTCCTACCCTTATTGGCTCGATAACTCTAGGTGCTGAGTTGTCCATTCCTTTTTTTTTTTTAATCTTTATTTATCTTTGAGAGAGAGACAGAGTGGAAGCAGGGGAGGGGCAGAGAGAGGGAGACACAGAATCTGAAGCAGGCTCCAGGCTCTAAGCTGTCAGCACAGAGCCCAACGTGTGGCTTGAACTGATGAGTTGTGAGACCATGACCTGAGCTGAGGTGGGTCTTCTAACAAACTGAGCCACTCAGGCACCCCTGTGTTGTCCATTCCTGATTTGCTCGATTCCATTGTGTGAGGAGTTAGACTATGGTCCTTCTGTACTTCCTATAACATAAGTTTTATGGCTTATTTATTTTAATTAGGTTTTGCCCCCACTCAGGGACCTCAGGTCCTAACCTTTCCCTCTCCACCTATTTTCTCCTCTTTCCCTATTATACTGCTGGGAGGATAGAGCCTTCTCTGAAGAATAGATGGTCCAAGGAAAATGTTCCTATTAGCCTCTTCCATTCCCACTAGAGGTAAAGTTGGGTTAAGCCTGAAATTAAAACTGGACTACAATATGAGGTGCTTCGGTGGCTCAGTCGGTGGAGCATCCAACTTCAGCTCAAGTCATGCATGGTCTTGCAGTTCGTGAGCTAGAGCCCCGCATCAGGCTCTGTGCTAAAAAACAGCTCAGAGCCTGGAGCCTGCTTCAAGTGCTGTATCTCCCTCTTTCTCTCCCCCTCTCATGCTCATGCTTTGTCTCCCAAAAATAAATAAATGTTAAAAACAATTTTTTTTAATTGGACTAAAACCTATAGAATGTGAAAGTGGTAATGTAAAAGGGGCATAGAACTTGGAGGGTTATGGATGAAGTGGCATGCATTCCAGGCCCTGCTTGTATATACACTGTGCATTTTACACATGTAGGTGGAAGCTACATGTTATCGTTCCTGTGTTTGAGGTTTGGTTTTGTTGATTTGAATTTTTTTCTTCTCTGAAAAAGCATGACTCTTGAAAATTAAAAGTTTTGGCTTTCAATACTGGCTCACTGTTATCATTTCTTTCAGTTATTTTGAAAGGACAAGGCATGAACTCTCTTACTAGCCTATTTCTCCAGCAGTGGCCATTCCTGAGTATGTGTGAGGAGAGACCTCAGGAATGACCTGGAAAGCTGTCCTCAGTTTCATCCTGTCACACAAGCTAGGTCATAGTGTACATTTCCAGCGATTGTGGCAAATATGGTGGAAATCAATTTCCAAAAAAAGGCCTAGAGAAACCAAAGCAGAACCTCCAGATAGAAACCATAAACAAAAATATTTATGTTTACAAAAGAAATACTCGGTAGTTCACAAAAAGTTTATATTGACATGCAAATATTTATATCATAAAGGAAGGTATAATTAGCAAGGTTTATCATGGTAAACAGTTGTCCAAGAAACTCAAAATAATAAATATATAGACTTAAAGGAATTTTACACAAGATTCACAGCATTCATTTCTGAAACATAATATCACAAACAAGTTTTCCTTTTTTATGTGGTTTAAACATATTTTAAAGTGAAATGGATTACTTACTAATGCAAAATATAACCTGTTATAAACAATTGTTTCCTTCTGCAAACGTGTACTCCATGCTATTATCCAAAGTCCAACCGCAAAAGACAATTAAGCAGATAATCTGCCTAGATGCTGACAAACTTTAAACTATTTTGCCACAGGTTTGGTTTTACAAACTAAGAAAACTTCCAGTTAGGTGTATCTCCATTTATTTGCCACAATTCTAATTTCTTATTAATATCAAGACTCTTGTCATTATGGTGCTATCATCATCTTGTGTATTATGCTACAGTTTGATAGGAGAGAACTATCTTTGCAATAGTAAAATTTATTTCAATGATATAATCATAATCCATTTTCTTTCTGTACAAATTCACCTATAAAGAGATGGATATTTAATAGGTAGACTCTAAAAATCTAGCTCCAGGGGCACCTAAGTGGCTCAGTTGTTTAAGCATCTGACTTCAGTTTAGGTCATGATCTCAAGGTTCCTGAGTTTGAGCACTGCATAGGACCCTCTGCTGTCAGTGTGGAGCCTGCTTTGGATCCTCTGCCCCTTCTCTCTGCTTCTCCCCTACTCTCTTTCTCTCTCTTAATCTCAAAAATAAAAATCTAAAACATAAAAATATAAAAATCTAACTCCAAAAAATGCACAATAGTAAATATTTCCATATCTGAATCCAAAGGTTGGACATTCAACTCAATATATTAAGATGGCAGCTGAGATCAAAAGGTACAAAGTAGGGCTGAAAACCATTCACCCATGCATTTTACATCCTGATGTCACCTTTATACCACAGTAGAGGAATATATAATCTCTCTCGCTTGCTCACTCTTTCTCTATTAGCATGAAACCTGCTTTGCAGTTCTCAAAACTGCAATCCAATCAGACATATAGAGTAATTCCCTGTTTCAATGTTTTTCCCCCTTAGTCTAGTTCAGAATACAAATGCAGACAATATTGCTTTCCCAGAGGCAAGCTAGGAAAATCTTTTTCTTTCTATGATAGAGGCAGAGAATAAACATTTCAAGATTGAAACCCACTCATCTGTAAACAGAAATGACATAGCTGACATTTACTAGAAAAAAACATAAGCAGAGATTATCATTTCATAGCCTGCAGTAGATTGAAACTAGTTGAAAAGCAAATACTTCTTTTAGCATACCATTTTCCTCTCTCTGATAATGGGTGTTGATCTTTGTCTTGCAGTCCTTCTAATTGCTTTGCTTTTATTTTTAATGAACCCTCATTTCACATACTCATCAGCCACATATGTGAAAATGGATGGTGATGCACAATTATTTACAGGGGCACGTTCATTAAAGATAAAAAGCTTCTGGGACTGTGGTCTTCAGAGGCAGCTAAACGGTTTCATTCTTCCAATTCTTTTAGCTGTATCTTTCAAGTTCTGTAAATCCTCACAGCAAAGGAAAGGAGTTCAGAATGCACATAAAATAAGAAACCCCTGAGTTATTATTATTTAATTTGTATGTGTACTCCAGGGAACTGAGCATATTGATTTGTGTTTGTGTCTCCATGACCTAAAAATTGGGACTGGGATTCTAAAGAGACATGTAGAGTTTTTGACATGTTATCAAGTGCCTGAGTTATCTGAGATCAAACGTTATCTGCGATTATGTCCTTTCAGGAGGGAAGGTAGAACCATTCTGTCTAGAGCTTGATGCTATTTAAAAATCACACTGAGCCAAGAAATCACAAAAACAAACTGGATGTGACCTTAGAGTAAGGAATGGAGCATAGGATTTGGAGGTCAAACACTGGAATTTGAATGCTTACTCAGTTTCATCAGAGGTGTTTAGCTTTAAGCAAATAAATCAGAGCCTCGTTTTCTTCACACTGAAAAAGGAGGCAGCAATACTATCTAATGAGCTTACCTCACAGTACCACAGCGAGGATAAACGAGAGAACGTTGGTGAAAACCTTCAAAACCATGGCTGTGTCTGTGAAGATATAGCATCAAGAAAGGGGACATTTCACATCAGTTTTAAAGGATGTCTTGTTCAATTAACTTTGTTGAGAAAACTGCCTAGATGTTTGAAAGGGAAAAAAAGAATTTAGAGCCCTAGCTTACACCTTTTACAAAAACAAAGTATGAGTGTATCCAAACTTGAATGTATAAATCTTACCCACAACATACTAGAAGAAATATTTTAATATACGTTTATGAAGTTTAAGTAAGAAAAAGCTTTCTAAAGCAGACACAAAAAGTGAAACCCTGCATGAAAATATTTACAGTATGTAACAATTTTCATACATGCATATTTAGAAATAGAGAAATATATAGGGTATTGTGAGAAGTAAATGAGATGATTCATTTTCAGAAATACCAAGTAAAAGCTGTGCTGTCTAGTTAACAATAGGCTTACAACCTATTAGAAATATGTACAAACCCCTCCCCCCCGCCCAATGGAGTCCCAAACCCTTAGACACTTCACTTCCTGGTTCTTCTTCCACCTCACCATTTTAAGGGATTATTTTTCGCAGGCTTTGCAATGAGCATGTACCAACAACTGAAGTCTGCGTCATCTCAGGGAATGTACATTTGTTCCAGTCAGACTACTTTTTGGCCTTACATGGGCATAGGTGCCTCTGGGCAAGGCTATAACCTCTGTAGTACTCAGCCAATGAGGATTCAGAGAAGAGACTTCACATTAGGAGATAAATTGCCTGCTGTAACCACCCCAAGCGTGCCTGTCCATCAGACACACCTGTTCTTGCAAGAACGTTGATTAAAGCCTTGCTTTACTGTGCTCCAGTCTCTGCATTCCTCCTTTGATTGGGACAATGGGTTTATTTTTCCCAGATATATTCTTTTGAAAACAATAAGACAAATATCCTGATTAAAAATGGGCAAATAATGGGGCGCCTGGGTGGCGCAGTCGGTTAAGCGTCCGACTTCAGCCAGGTCACGATCTCACGGTCCGTGAGTTCGAGCCCCGCGTCAGGCTCTGGGCTGATGGCTCAGAGCCTGGAGCCTGTTTCCGATTCTGTGTCTCCCTCTCTCTGCCCCCTCCCCCATTCATGCTCTGTCTCTCTCTGTCCCAAAAATAAATAAACGTTGAAAAAAAATTAAAAAAAAATGGGCAAATAAGTGAACATATATTTCATTAGAGAGGAAACACACATGATATTTCATGCATAATTTTAATGAAGTTGTAATCTTTTATTATATTCATTGGGGGATATAATGAGCTGTGAAGAAATGTTACTTCTATATTTTGTTGGGAGAGTGTAAATGGTACAGCTACCAGAAAAGTAGTTTGACTCCATAAATTTTGAATTGCCACTCATTGATGTGAAGAACAAAGACAAAAGAAATACAGATAAAATTAAATCTTCTTACAATTTATAGCCTATTGACAAATACTTGAGACAGGTAGAAGAGAGTGCCTCCAGGAACTCCCAACTGTCTTAATGTTAATGTTTTGCTAGAGGCAAAAAACAACCTTAGCTTGACAATAGCCAGGCCTCCAGGATCCTGTAAGTCTTCTTTAACATACAAAAATCCTTTTGGAAACTTCCTTTGTCTCCACCCCTCAACTTTAAAGTATATAATCAATCCCTTCTCACAGTCCCATTGCAGCAATTTCTACCCACAAAACCAGTCCTCATGATTTAATAAAACCACGTTTTTTTGCATTAAAAAGTCCGAAGAATTCTTTCTTGACCATTTGCTTCCAGACCCCACATCAGATCACATCACTGATTATTACCTGTCCTAGAGAAATACCCACATCATTGCATAAGAAAGCATATACATGGGTAGTCATCACATCTTGCTTATAATAGCAAAATATTAAGAAAAATGCTCATCAAAAAGAATGGCAAAATATCCATATTATACTCAAATTATGTAATATGATGAAGTGACTTAAAAATTATGACTTAGTTCCACATATAACAAAATGGAAAGAACTGGTAATTACATTACTGAGTAAAAAAAAAAGCAAAAAACAATCACTAAATGACACAGATGATACCATGATATCAGAACATGCACAAGACAAGACAACTTAAGTGAGCCCTACAGTTGCTCCAGATGACCGACTTGAGAGTTTACAACAAATGGCTCAGAGAGAGGGAATTTGGCATCAGGCAGATTTGGCTGAGTTGAAAGAGACAGAGTAAAGGGTCCATGAAACCCAAGAGCTAGAGTTCACAAAACAGAGCAGTGGACATGAAAGAGCTTCACAGAGAGAATTCTGGAGATCAACAGAGAGAGTTCACTCTAGCAATCTGCAGAATAATGATCAGTGCATGCACTGATGCTATCTTAAGGAGATGAAAGCATCATCCAAATGAATTACAGGGAACAGTACACTGGGCTCATATAAAGAACAGAGCATGCTCCAAAAAGCCTTAAGGAAAAACTTTAAAACTCACAGCCATTGGTTAGAATACTCAGAAAGGTTTTTTACTTCAGAAATGAGGAATAATTAGCACTAGATTAAATGATGCTCTGCTCCTACCAAAAAAAAAAAAAAAAAACTAGTAAAAGACCTATAGGATCAAACAGTTAATATGTAACCTAACTGTGCCCCAGTATAAAGCTCCATAATGTATACTTGACCCTTGAACAGCATGAGCTTGGACTGTACAGGTCCACTTACACACTAATTCTTTTACAATGTGGTACTGTTAATGTATCTTCTCTTTCTTATGATTTTCTTAATAACATTCTCTCTCTCTCTCTCTCTTTCTATGTATATGTATATGTATATGTATATGTATATGTATATGTATATGTATATACATATATATACAAACACATACAAAAATGTGTTAATTGGCTGTTTATTTTATTGGTAAGGTTTTTGGTCAATAGTAAGCTATTAATAGTTAATTTTTCAGGGAGCTAAAAGTTATACACAGGTTTCTGACTGTGCAAGGGGTTGGTACCTATAACTCCAGTTTTATTCAAGGGTCACCTGTACATAGGAATGCAAAACCATGTGGCATCAACAAGGTAATCTTCACAATTCCTGGCATACAAGCAAAGTTTTTCAGACATGCAAAGAAGCAGGAAAATATAAACCATAACAGGGAAGAAAATCAGTGAATCAAAACTGAGCCAGAACTGACATAAATGAGAGACTTAACCAGGAATATTAGAGACACTTGGGTGGGTTAGTTGGTTAAGCATTCAGCTCTTGATTTTGGCTCAGGTCATGATCTCACAGTTATGAGATTGAGCCTCAGGTAGGGTTCCATGCTGGACGCTCTCTCTACCTCTCCCTCTGCCCCTCCCCTGCTTACATGCACTGTTTCTTTCAGGGGAAAAAAAGAATATTAAAATAGTTCTTGTCACTGCATTCCATATGTTAAAAAAAATGTGTCTGTGGAACCCTTCAGAGTATATTATAAGAAAGAATATAAAAACAATACTAATTTAAAATACTGTCCTTTCATTCTTTTTTTTTTATTTTTCATGCTCAAAATATTAACTAAGTAGTTATTTCATATAAAGCAGTAAGCTAGGCAAGAGATATTCAATAGAATATTCAATAGAAGCACAGTAGACAAGATGACTATCTTCAGAGGGCTTACAGTTTAAAAAAAATAATAACAATGTGGCGTGGAGTATATATTGTATATAAAGGTGAAAATCTATGAGGGAGGGAAATTATGAAAGTATACTACCTTAAGATTTCAAGAGTTTACATGGTATTATATCATATCACTTGCAGGTAGACTGTGATAAATTAAAGATGTAAAATATTAAAACAACCATTAGTGTAACAAAACAAAGAGTTATAAGTAATAAACCAACAAAGATTAAGTGGATTATAGTTATACTAAATCGAAAAGATGGTAGAAAAATTTGAAAAAAATCATCAGTGAAGAACAGATGAGATAAATGATGTGGGGAACAAAGGCAAAAGAAAAAAATTTAATTTCCTTGAGACAGTCAGAGTGACCTTCCTCTAGAAATTCAACGGCCTCAATGTTAACACTTTGTGAAGGACCAAAGGCAACCTTAACATTATCCTGACCTCCAGGATACTGCAAGTCTCCTTTAACATACAAACATTCCTTTGGAAACTTCCTTTATCTTTACCCCCCAAGATACATGTTAGCAATCATCCTCCAAGCATATGGCCCACTGATATGTATCTGCAAAGTCTCATGACTAATGCTTATTAGACAGTAATAAATGACATTTTCCTAGTAATAGCTAGCCCCCTCAAGATCCTGGAAACCTTGCTTCCAAAATGCCTTAGAGACTTACACTATCCCCAACCCCCTACCAACTTGAAAGTATATATAATCAGTCGCTCCTCACAATCCAGTGCAGCTCTTTCTGCCTATGGATATGTGCTATATTCTGCCCTGTGCTATAATAAAACCACCTATTTTCACCGAAGGTGTCTCAAGAACTCTTTCTTGCCATTCACTCTGAACCCCAACATTTCCACATCAGTAAACAGAAACAAGTAGCAAGATGATGATTTATACTAATCATACTAATAATCACATCAAATGTAAACACCCCCCCATTAAAAGGAAGAAACAGGCATACTGAATATAAACAAACAAAACCCAGTTATAAGTTATAGAAAACTTAATTTAAATATGAAGACAAACATGATAAAAGTAAAAGAATAAAGAAAAAACATGCCATGCTAAAGCTCATCAAAACAAAGCTGGTGAGGTCATATTAATAATATCAAAGTAGATTTCAAAGCAAAGAATATCACTCAGGAAAAAGAATCTCATTTCATCATGATAAAGGAAGTCAATTCATCAGGAAGAACCAACCAAAAACTCTAAACACTTATGCACTTATAACGGAACTTCAAATACTCAAAAGCAAAAACTGATACAACTTCAAGGAGAAATACACACATTCACAAATATAATTAGATATTTCAATACCTCTCCTTCAATTCTTAATAAAACAAACAGGCAGAAAATTAGCAAGGATATGGTAGACTGAAAAACACTATCACCCAAGCTTAACTTGATTAATTTTTAGAGAACACTTCATTCAACAATAACAGAAGGAGCACTTGGATGGTTCAGTCAGTTGTTGAGTTTGAGTCCCACATCAGGCTGTGCACTGACAGCACCTAGCCTCCTTGGGATTCTGTCTCCTTCTCTCTCTGTCCCTCCCCACTCACTTTCTCTTTCTCAAAAATAAATAAAAAGATGGGGCGCCTGGGTGGCTCAGTCGGTTAAGCGTCCGAGCTCACCTTGGGTCATGATCTCGTGGTTTGTGAGTTTGAGCCCCACATCGGGCTCTGTGCTGACAGCTCAGAGCTCGGAGCCTGCTTCAGATTCTGTGTCTCCCTCCCTCTGGCCCTTCCCCTCTTGAGCTCTGTCTCTGTCTCTGTCTCTCTCAAAAATAAAAAAAACATTAAAAAAATAAAAAATAAATAAATAAATAAATAAAAAGAAACTTAAAAAAAAAACCCAGTAACAGAATATGTTGGTTTGTTTTTTCAAATACATACAGAACATTCACCATATTTACGTAAGATGCCAGTTTAACAACAGCCAATAAAGGACACACACTTGTATTTGAATTTCAGATAAATATCAAATGATACTTATGTTTTATTACAGACTTTATTTTTTTAAGTCGTTTTAGGTTCACAACACAATTGAGAGAAAGGTAGAGATACCCCACGTGTTCCCTGCACCCACACATGCACACGCTCTCCTATTATCAACATTTGGCACCAGAGTGGTACGTATTTTTTTCAACTGATGAACCTACTTTGATACACCATATCACCCACATACATAGTTTACATTACTGTTCACTCTAGGTGGTGTACTTTCTATAGGTGTGGATAAGTGTATAATGACATGTAGCCACCATGATAATGTCATTCAGAATGTATTCACTGCCTTAAAAATTCTGTGTTCTACCTATTCATCTCTTCCTCACCACTAACCCCTGGGAACCACTGGTCTTTTACTATATCCACAGTTTTGCCTTTTTTAGAATGCCACGTAGTTGGAATCATATGGTACATAGGCTTTTCATATCAGATTCTTTTACTTACTAATACGCAGTTAAGGTTCCTCCATGTCTTTTCATGGCTTAATATTTCATTTCTTCCTAGCGTTGAATAACATTCCAATGTTTGGATGTACCACTGTTTCTTTGTCACCTACTGAAGGACATCTTGGTTGCTTCAAAGTTTGGCAACGATGAATAATGCTGCTATAAACCTCCTTCTACAAATTTTTGTGTGGACATAAATTTTTAATTCCTACGGGATACCAAGGAGTGAGATTGCTGGATTTTACGATAAGAATATGTATAGTTTTTTAAGAAACCACCAAACTGTCTCTCCTAGTGTGTGCACCATTTGGCATTCTCAAAATGGTGAACATGTCTGCTGCTCCACATCGTCACCAGCATCTGGTGGTGTGAGTGTTCTGAATTTTGGCCATTCTAATAGATACGTAGTGGTATGTCATTGTTGCTTTAATTTATAGTTCTCTAATGACATTGGGTATGGAATATCTTTTCATATGTTTATTTGATACCTGTATATCTTTCTTGGTGAAGTGTCTGTTAAAGTCTTTGGCCTATTTTTATTCAGATGATTTTTTTCATTACTATTGAGTTTTAAGATTTTTTTTTGTATATTTTAGATAACAGTTCTTTACCAAATATGTCTTTTTCAAATATTTTCTCCCAGTCTGTGACCTGTCTTTTCATTTGTTTTACCAAATAAGTTTTTAGTATAACTATGCCCCATGTTATACTTAAAATATACTTACACTCAAAAATTATTCAGTGTTTACCTAAAATTCAAATTGACTAAGCATCTTGCATTTTATATGGCAAATTTAATTCCAGGTCATAAAACAACACACAATTAAATTAGACATCAATAAAAAATATTTTAAAATTCCTAAATATTTGTAATCTAAGTAATGCAATATTATATAACCAATGGATCAAAGAGAAAAAAATGAAAACTGAAAACCATTTTGAATCAAATGAAAATAAAAACACAACATACCAATAACCAATACTTCTCATGAGTATAGATGCAACACTTTTATTTTTTTTTTATTTTTTTTTCAACGTTTTTATTTTATTTTTGGGACAGAGAGAGACAGAGCATGAACGGGGGAGGGGCAGAGAGAGAGGGAGACACAGAATCGGAAACAGGCTCCAGGCTCTGAGCCATCAGCCCAGAGCCTGACGCGGGGCTCGAACTCCTGGACCGCGAGATCGTGACCTGGCTGAAGTCGGACGCTTAAACCGACTGCGCCACCCAGGCGCCCCTAGATGCAACACTTTTAAACAACGTTTTTGCTAATCAAATCCAACTGACATACTGTGACTAAGTGGTATTCATCCCTGAAATATAAGATTGATTTTTAACATTCAATAATGAATCAACAGGGGTGCCTGGGTGGCTCAGTCAGTAAAGTGTCCAACTTCGGCACAGGTCATGATCTCACAGTCCAAGAGTTCAATCCCACATTTGGGCTGTCTATTGTCAGCATTGAGCCCACTTCATATCCTCTGTCCCTCTCTCTCTCTGCCCCCACCTCGCATTCACACGTGCTCACTCTCTCTCTCTCTCTCAAAAATAAACATTAAAAAAATGAATCAACATAATTTATTACATTAGTAGGGAAATATATTATCATCTGAATAGATGCAGAAAAATAGTTTAAAAAATCCAACATGTATTCTGAGTTTAAAAACTGTCAGAATATAAGAGAACTGCCTCAATCTCAATCTGATAATGGGCATCTATGAATAACTTACAGCTGGAATCATATAACAGTAAAAAAAATTGGATACTTTCCTCTTAAGATCAGAAACAAGACAAGAAAGTTTATTCTCATCACTTCTATTCAATATTGTATGGGAGATTCTAGTCTTTGCAATAAAGCAAGGAAAAGAAATACATGACATCCACATTAGAAAGGAAGAAATAAAACTTTCTTTATTCACATACAACATAATACTCTATGTATAACTCAACACCTACCCAAAACAAATAATCCAGTTAAAAAATGGGCACAAGATATGAACAGACATTTCTCCAAAGAAGATATACAGATGGGAAATAGACACATAAAAAGATGCTCAACATCACTCATTATCAGGGAAATGCAAATCCAAACTACAATGAGATATCACCTCACACCTGTTGGAATGGCTAACCTCAAAAACACAAGAAGCAACAAGGAACTCTCATGCACTGTTGATGAGATGTAAACTGGTGCAGCCACTGTGGAAAACAATATGAAGCTTCCTCAAAAAACTAAAAATAGAGCTACATATGATCCAGTAATGCCACTAGTGGGTACTTATCCAAACATTATAAGAACACTAGTTCCAAAGGATATACGCACTCCTATGTTTACTGCAGCATTGTTTATAATGGCCAAACTGTGGAAGCAGCCCAAATGTCAAATGTCCATTAGTAGATGAACAGATAAAGAATATATATATTATTCATCCATAAAAAGAATGAAATCTTGCCATTTTCAACAATATTGATGGAGCTAGACAGTAGTATGCTAAGCAAAATAAGTCAGTCAGAGAAAGACAAATACCACACAATTTCACTCATATGTGGAATTTAAGAAACAAACAAAAATGAACAAAGGCAAAAAGCAACACAGACAGACCAAGAAACAGACTCTTAACTATAGAGAACAAATTGATGGTTGCCAGAGGGGAGGTGGGTGGTGGGATGGAGAAATAGGTGATGGGGATTAAAGAGTACGCTTATCATCACGGGCACTGAACAATGTATATAGAATTGTTGAATCACTGTATTGTACACCTGAAACTAATATAACACTCTATATTAACTATACTAGAATTAAAATAAAAAACTTAATAAAATATAATCTCTACAAAATCTGATGTAATCTGTAAAGCTATTAGAACTAATAAGTGAGTTTGGCAAGTTTGCAGGTATATGATTAACATATAAAAATTTCTAGGCGTGCTTGAGTGGCTCAGTCAGTTAAGCATCTGACTCTTAATTTTGGTTCAGGTCATGATTTCATGGTTCCTGAGTTAGAGCCCCAGTGTGCTGACAGTGCAGAGCCTGCTTGGGATTCTCTGTCTCCCTCTCTCTCTGACCACCCCTCCCCCCAACCCTTTCTCTCTCCAAAATAAATAAACATTAAAAATATATATTGTATTTTTACTTACTAAAAATGAGCATTCAGAAATTTAAATTAAAGAAACCATACCATTCACAATAGTACCAAATGAATTAAGTATTTAGGGATAAATTCAACAACAGGCATGCAAGGCTTCTATACTTAAAAGCACAAAGCATTGTTGAGAGAAAGTAAAAAATATCTAAATAAGTAGAGATATATAGTGTTATTAATATATAGTCCTTCCTAAATTGATTAGTAGGTTTAACACAATTCCAGTAAAAGACCTATTAGGTTTTTTGTTTGCTTGTTTGTTTGTTTGTTTGTTTGTTTTAGGAATTGGAAAGCTGATCTAAAATTGATGTGGAAAAACAAAGGACCCAGAAAAGCAAAAACAATTTAAAAAGATAAATATTCAATATTTTCTCTGTGTTGTGTTTTTCAACAATATTTTAAATAGCGAAATCCTTAACAGTATAAATTATTTAAAAAGTGTTGCTTTGCTTTAAAGAGTTAAAACTATTTCCAGAAAAGAAAAAAAAAAAAAACAGGAGGAGACAGAAATTGTTGGTTATATTTTATACAGAGGAAACATTTCAGAAACAGAGGAGCAAAATGCTTAAAAAAAGCCATATGAAAAGTTGAAGAAAGTTAAAGCAAGCTCAGGTAGGATAGGATGCTAAAAATGCTAGTCTCAGTAAGGCATCCAATATGCAAAACAGTCCAAAGAGCTTCCTTCTGTCTTCTGTATATTCCTTCTTGTTCTATATTGTATACAAGTTTCTTTTTTTTTAATGCATACAAGTTTCTAAACACAGCATGGGGGGAGCACAGGTGAGATTTTCATTGTCTTAATGCTTCATTTTGGAACTGCTTCCATGCAGTTTTTTTCCCATTTTTGAAAACTATCAAGTGAATCACAGAATTCATTTAGATTTCTTCTTTTTTGTGTTGGCAAAGATAGTAATAATGACAATTAGTACTTTGGATAATTTAAATTTGATGAACTATGATGTCCCTAAAGTCCTAGCTGGTTTATAATAACCCACCTTCTCTTAGACAATCTTTCTCTTTCTTTCCCTTTCTCCATTTCTCCTACTCCATTTCAGGCTTTCTGTTTCTCTTTCTCTCTGTAGTCTTCAGCAGGTCAAGATAACAATTTCTGAAAACAGTCTTGGTCCCCAGCCTGCTTATGCTTTTAACAAGCTCCCTTCTTGCCATCACCCTGGAACTCTGTGTCCACTGCCATCGCCCGTTTATTTTATTGGACTGAAACACAGGTCCATTTGCACGTCAACTCTCCTAATAGTTCGTGAGTTCCTCGGTAACCGTGCCTTTTTTCATGCTTTTATTACCTGTGCCTAGAACATTGCTTGGCTCTTAATAGCCAATTCCTATCTATTGAACAGACGTACTTCCTTTAGTAATTTCTGTAAATACTGCACTTGTTTCTTGGTATACAATAAGACACTATGGAATTCACATTTGCATGTCATGGAATAAGAGATAGATGAAAGGAGTTTGTGATATTAAAAAAAATCCTACCTTAAGAAGCAATTTTTCTTCCATGGAAACATACTGCTGGCAAAGGAATTTTGGCAAAGATAACTCAGTAGTGGAAAATAAAGTGCTGATGGGGTGCCTGGGTGGCTCAGTCAGTTAAACGTCTGATGTTGGCTCAGGTCATGATCTTGCGGTTTGTGGGTTCAAGCCCTGCATTTGGGCTCTGTGCTGACAGAGCCTGGAACCTGTTTCAGATCCTGTGTGTGTGTGTCTCTCTCTCTCTGCCCCTCCCCCACTAGCACTCTGTCTCTGTCTCTCAAAAATGAATAAACATCAAAAAAATTAAAAAGAAAAGAAAGTACTGATAATTCTAGAGCATCAAGGTAGATCATCTTCCCTTCTAAATATATAGTACTGTGATCCTCTAAGTGGCCCAGGTTAAAAAATAACAAATACAATAATGACATGTTGAATCATCTTTAATTGTCTTTCTTTTCCTCACCTCCCTCCCCATGTTTAAGCCATCACCTTGTTCTCTTTTTATCTTTTTAGTATTTTTTTGGTTTTGTTTTAGATACCTTCTTAACGAGACAGGATATCATTAGGTTTTGATTTTTGACTCACTCTGAGACTAATTTTAGGAGGTGAGTTTGTCCCACTTACCATCTTGTTATGAAATGTGCTGCTTGACTGTTTTTAAAATTTGTTTTAATGTTTATTTATTTTTGAGAGAGAGAGAGCAGGGGAGGGGCAGAGAGAGAGGGAGACACAGAACCCGAAGCAGGCTCCAGGCTCTGAGCTGTCAGCACAGAGCCCAATGCGGGCTTGAACCCATGAACCGCAAGATCATGACCTGAGTCAAAGTTTGTCGCTTAACTGACTGAGCCAACCAGGCACCCCGGTTTCTTGACTTTTCATTTTAGCATGCCATTTTATCTTTTCTTACTTCAATAATCCAATTTCTATATCTTGCTAACTGAATTGACATGGTTTTGTCTTGTTTATAAATGCATTCATTAAATATTTATTAAGTGCCTACTATTTGTGGGTGACACTGATTTAAGTGCTCGAATAAGCATGAACCAAACAGACAAAAGTCTCTTCCTCTGGATCTGAGTGATTTTTCTAATGGTAGTTTGGATTATTTTATAATCTATTTTATATTAGTTACCTTTAAAACTATATTTCATATGTAAAACTGTTTCTTAATTCATTTTATTTTTAGATAATATGACTGCCATCACCCCCATGAGGAATGGAGTTTTCATTCACATATTTGGTTGATGGTTTTAAGTGGCAAACTTCACTTATATTTCTTGATTTTTCCACTTTGGGTAACAGTTATATTCTGCTAAGCCAGACTAGAAGTTTTTATCCTCACCCTTCCTCCCTCCACTAGCCCTTCATATAATGAGTTTTGGTTTTATTTTATTATTTTTAAATTGTCAACATTTATAATAATTATTTTCCGTAACCATACTTGCCTATATCTTGACTTAGTGCGCTGTTCAAATAGACCCAATGACCATCATTACATTAGAGCATGACTATGATCAGTCTGTAGTTTATTGTTTTCTTCTTTTGTTTGTTTTTTCAGGAAGAGCTCAAGGGTTTATTAGGCAACAGATTCTTGAATATTTGAGAATGTTTACCTGTTATCAATACATTTGAATAATGACTTCATTCATTCATCTCTGGGAACAGAATCTGCAACTAAAATTCCGGGTGCCCTTCTTCTCTTGGTCTTCCTTCCTGAGAATTTCTTCATGGGATCTGCCTTTGCAACTAGAGATTCTTCTGGGTAATTATGATGGTTTCTCCCTTCCTCTTCAGCTTACCTCCAATGAAAGTCGAAATTACTGAGTCTAACTTGTCTCATTTCAAGTGAAATAATGTTGATATTTTTTTCTACATCTTTTCCTTGGGATGCATAGGTATCTTCTCCATCCATTCGTTCCTAAATTGGGAGAATGTCTCATTTCTTGGACATTGAATCTGTTTGTTGTTGAAGTTTTTAATGAAGGCACAAAGCAAAGTGGTTGTTTGTCTCCTGAAAGTTCTCACAGGATGACATTTAACAAAGTTCAGCTCTTAACCTCAGCATTGTATGTTCTTAAGTCTCACTGACCCAAAGAAACAAACAAAAATTCCAGTTTTTAAAGTTATTAACATAAAACTTTTTCATTAGCAACAAAATATTCTTATTGATATTACACAGCTTTTCATTGGAAGCACATGTGCATTGGAAGATAATCATAATCAGAAATATAGCTTCTGAGTCTCTTGTCAAACCAAAGAAGTAATAAGTTAGATGATTTTTGGAAATTGTCTTCATTTAAAAAATTTAACGTTCAAAGTCTATGAATGACCAAACACATCTAGCTCGTCATATTCTCCATTTAGATATATTAACACTTTAAAGGGAGTCCAGCTTTTGTTCGTATAAGTTTTATCCTCTAGGGGTAATTATGTATTTGAACTTTGGTGCTACTTTCATAACGGAAGAATTGAGATTAATGATCCCAATTTTAGAGGGGAGAAAATCAAAACTTAGAGAAGTTAAGTCACTTGGTATAGGTTATATAGCTAGATGACATAATTAAACCTAGTCTGATACCAAATCTTTTTTTTTCTATTTTACCACCTAGGCATTAAAACTTATATATTTCCAAGGTTTTCATATTATTTCCTATGCTTGTTTACCTTGTCCCTTTTATTTTATTACAAGATCTTTGGAAACATTTCATTCATTCATTCATTCATTCATTCATTCATTCGACACTCTTCTATGGAACATAGCAGATAGGCCAATGTCCCTCTGATATCTCCTTGTGACTCACTTCCTAAAGGCTGCTTCCTGGAAATATCTCTTATGTTGTACCATGGGACTGAATTTCCATTTTCCAGATTGAAAACTTGTCTGATGTCACAGTCATTTAGGCTTTCTTCTGTTCCCTTTCTCACTTCTTCACTTCCCTATTAGTTTTTCTGGATCATTTTTCAAACTACAGGCATTCAAATCCTTGCCTCAAGATCTGCTTCTTGGAGAACCTAACCGAAGACCAAAAAATACTATTTTCTCATTATTGTTGAAAGATTTGATAATACACACAGCAAAAAAATTAAATTATCTGATTTATAGAAGACAAAAAAATATTTGCAACTTGGAAATAGGGAAAATTGATTACTGAGTGTCCTTTCAATACATTTCTGAGCTTGACTTACCATCAACTGAGCTATTTTACAACTCTGTTGGAGCAGAGGTTAATTTGTAAATTTTGTCCAGTAGAGATCAAATAATTTCTGTCCAATGGAATAGATGGTGCCAAAGGTTATATTTTATTTCCCTGTAAGATATTAATCAGTTCCGTATGTAACCCAGCAATCCTGTTCTGACATTTCTTTATTAAGTGCCTGGTTTCACCCAACACTTTTGAACAGATTTTAACAATATATTGGTTGTCTTATTAACAGCAACAATAACGAAAAGAAGATAACATTTTTGGTATGTGTTCTTTTTATATTTGTCTGAGAGTCATATTTTGTAAACTTTGGAAAATTATACTTTCACATAATGGAAACAACGAATAAATAACAATAACTCTACACACTCACTTATGTATATTCATATATATATAATATGTCACAGCTTGATAAATGTTAAAAAATAAAGCTGGGTAGAAGTTAGAGACTGATGGTTTGAGACAAAGTGGTTGAGAAGTCATCTGTGTGGAGACGTAAAGGAAGAGAGATAATGGGTTGTACCGATTATCTAAAGCACAAGCATTCCAAGCAAACAGACAAAAAAGTAGAAATGTGGAAACTCTGAAATAAGATTGTGCTTGACAACTTCAAGTAACACCAGGAAGACCACTGGGGAGAGATTGAGTGAGGTATAGCGTGGGAAAGGGGAGGGGAATGGAAGCAATGAGGACAAAGAAGTAATGTGGATCAGATCATGTGCGACCTTCTAGGAGGTGGGTTATATGCTAAGTGACATAGAAAGAAACAACTGGAGAATTTTGAGATAGCATGATGTGATCCCCTCTGTTTCTAAAGTAATATACAAGCTACATTATGGAGATTTAGGGACTAGAGCAGATTCAGAGAGAATAGGAGAATTGTCAATATTCTTTTTTTCTTTTCTTTTCTTTTTTTTTAATTTTGGCAAGATTTTTTGGTGGCCTGGACCCAGTGACAGACGTGATGAGACGTGATCTGATCCTGGATAAATTCTGAGATAGAACCAACATAATTCTCCCTGATAATTGGATGTTACTTATAAGAATGAGTATCAGTCTTCATTTATTCATTCTTCACTTCTTCAAATATTTAGTGCAAGGCACTGGGTTAAGTGTATGATAAAATAGCTTTTGAAATTCATGTGGACTTTGGTTGCAGGTCTAACAAATTTGAGATTAATATGGTCATGTCACTTCAGAGACATTTTAATATTTAAAACTGCCACTTTCACAAAATGGTGATAAATGCATCAGCAAGAAATCTCATCACAGTAATTTAAACATAGGTTATCCTGACAGTCAATACTGAGCCACACTCTACTTCTCAGGGAAGATATTCATATAAAGTAACAGCAGGTTTATTTTCCATTATTGGAACAAGAATATACAAAATGAAACTTGGAGTATGAAATCTATTTACAGCAACCCTAGAAATGTGAAACCGGCATCGTAAAATTTTAGCAATTTATTTTTAAAAATCATATTGGTTTCAGAAACTGGCAGGCCATCACTCAAAATACCCTGAATCACTAACTTCTGTAGTACTTTTGTTTGGTATTGTTTATGATAGTTTTGTTCCTAAATCACGTAAGTATCATGCATTTCATGCTAAGAATTGGCCTGTCATTTTTTCTGTCAACTAATCCTTTTTACCTTTAAAGAAATATTTGATTCATCTTCAGTAGTCAACAAATTGATCTTTAAAGCAAGATGTGCAAATCAGAGATGGTGTGAAAGATAATCCATTGACTAAAGGGAAAAAAATTAGATCTTCAGCTCATAATTAGTTCTATCTTTTTTTTCAATGTAAAATTTAGTATCTTTTAATAAAGTAATGCATGGATATAATTTCTAAATAGTAGATATACATGGGAGTATATTTATAATTTTTATCTAAGGAGGTACAGTCAAAAGGTTTGGACATATATCATAACATGCATTTATTCATTATGCTTATTTTTATAATCTGTGTCCCCCTATTACAATGTAATCTCTATGAGAGGTATGATTTGTTTTTATTGTTGGTCACTGAGGTCTCCCCCACACACAAAAAAACTGTGCCTCACATATAATACACACAAAATAAAGGATGTGCTTACTTAAAAAGATGGACGAGCATTCATAATCATATCTTACTATATTTCTTGGGGAAAAAAAATCCAAGAAAGAAAATTCTCTGACCTGGAATCTGGATACATATGTACATGGTGAAGAACACAAAGAACAACAAAAGAGAAAGACATAAGGTCCTCCAAGGTTTTACTTTGGTATTGCTAAAAAAGATCCTCTATTATTTGAGGGCAGGACCTAACAATAGGCTAGACAGTATAGTGAAATAAAAGTCATTTGGGGTAGTAGAAGATGATGTTAACAATAATATAGCTATCATTTATTGTTTACTTTGGGCCAGTCAAGTATTTTTATGGATACTGTGGTTTTATCCCCAGGGACTAGAATTCCTGCTATATAATAAATGCTCTATAAGCATTTATAAGACTTAAATTTTCTCTTTAATTTGCAAACAACCTCATGAAGAAGGACTATATTTTTATAATCCTTTTTTCAGATGATGATATGTGCAGCTAGAGAGGTTGAGACACTTTCCCCAAATCACACAAAGAACCAATAAAATAGTCCAGAGTTACATCAAATTCTGAGATGAGAAACGAGGCTCTAACCCAATATGGCTGTCTCTGTTTTTAATGGAAAATAAGATAATTTCACAGTAATGAGTAATATATATGCAGTATTTTATAGAAAGACTAATAGGTGAGATGTGCAGACCTAATAAATCAGTTATTTATGTAGAGCCTTACATATTTTTACCAGTCTGAAAGGTGAGGTGTGCAGTACTGAGTGAGGTATACAGTGGTAAAAAAAAAAAAAAGTAGATGTATAATCCACAAATCTAGTGTCCAACTCATGACTATTTAGAAGTTCAGACTGATAAGTGTGGAAAGGACACAAGATGGAGCTACTGGGGGCGTGACTGTGTACTGCAAAGGGGAGCTCTTACTCTTTCCCCACCTACAAGAGAGGACGTCACACCTAGAAAAATCAAAATAGAACCCACTATTCAAATGATAAGGAAGGGGCAATGGGAATAGGTCATACAGAAAAAAAAAGGCATGTAACAGTTAAAGTTGGAAGAAAGCAATGCTCTTGCCAGTTGATTCAGGAAGGATTGAAGTACTGAACATCGTAACCCCACCCCCCCACACACACATACCCTCCCAAGTTAGATGGAAAGAAAGAATCCCAATGATAAGCTTCTCTGCAAAATAAAAAATAAAAACTTATTCCAGAACGACATCAAGAGTGTCTTAGCTGGCTCCTTTAGAAAGCAAAGATGAAGATGAAGTTGATGCCAGTATATTTGAGAGGTACCAGCCCAGGGGGGTGAAGGTAAGATAAAAGAAATCAAAGTGAAACAAAGAAATATGCAAAGCAATGCAGTGTGATGTGTCATTGTTCCAGCCATGGCTTCATGACAAGCTGTGAAAAGACAGAAGGGATCTCTCAGCAGGTCTCTGCTCAGCATGTGGTTCTTCTTGAAAAGGGCTGCAAGGAAAAAGTGCCTCTCAGACTAGTCCATCAAGTACAGTAAGAAAGAGAACTGTATCTGTCCAATGTCCTTTTACCTTTCACTTCTCATTTGTCAAGATACAATTCCCAAACAACTGGGCTGCATCTAGTCCCTTTGTTGCTAAGAAGCCAGGAACTTTGAGGTGTTTTACCCAAGACGAAGAGAAGATTGATGACCCAGTATGAGTAGTATGCCAAGAAGACAGAAAAATTTTAAAAACTCAGAGTATTTGAGGAGACATATAGTTTTCGTGTCCCAATATGAAAGAAGATAGGTCAAAATAATACATTGCTTTGTGCTGTCTCTTTATCCTCATCTCATGCAATGCTTTAAGTAAAAGAGGGAAGACCTCAGAAAAGAAGGAGTTTGCCCTAACATTACTTTAGGACAAAACAGAAATGCTTGGGATAAAACAAAACTAAGAGTCCAACCCAAGCAAAGGTGTGGCAAATCCAGGTGAGACCGAGGTCAGTATCAATACCCTAAAAGTGGGACCTAAGGAAACATTGACAGGTAAACTTGAGAAACTAAGAAAAAAATCAGTGGGTGCTGTGGTAAAAGCTGAGATACATGAGGAATAGAATAATGTGTCAAAAAGGTGATTAAAAAAACAGGCTCCAAACCTAGGAAAAGAGCTAACTGGATGGAGAATGGGCATTGTTGAATCCAAGAATGGGAGCAGAAGGGAGGCAAATATACGACATGACTTCTCAATGAATTTTTTCTTTTAATAATATCTATGATAATAACATTGACTGACATGTATCCCATTCTTATTTTCCAAGCTTTATAGAATCTTTATCTCTATTTTGGTATTTATGAGGCAGGTACAGTTACCACCCCACTTTACAAATGAAAAAAAAAAGCCAAAGAAAAGACCATCAAAATGCCCAGATTACATAGCTGAATAAGAAACAAAGCCAAGATTTTGAACCCAGGTAGACAGGCTCCAGAGTACGTAAGGAAAAGGGGTGGTAGACGCCACCAGCAACATGGAAGGATATGACAACTCTAGCTTCCTGTTTTCCAAGGTGGACACTCTGTTATTCCCCGTGACACTCTTTAGAAAGCCCAGGAAGGCAGTCTTGGATCATGCTCTGTGCAGAGCTGACATGAGTCTAAAAATAGGAAATACATCTCTCCAACTCATTTAACATAAATTCAATACACAAATTCTCAAACTGATCAAATTAATTAAAAAAGGATTCCAACTTATTTTAATGACCATGAATTCTCAGGGGAATCTTCACATTGAACTATATCATATATGAAATGAAATCACTTATTGACAAAATGTCCAACACTCTTCACAATCACAAACACTGAGAAGAAAATGAAGAACTTGAGAAAACCTCCCCATGACTTAGAAATTCTTATTATTCAGATAAGTTGGAGTAATCAACAATTGAGAGAAAATATAAAATGTAGAGTTACACTAAGAAAATATTTCAACCAAGAGCACACTGTATACATGGTACATTAGCCAACTTAACAATAAATTACATTAAAAATAATAATAAAAAAGAAAATATTTCAGCATCACAGCGGTAAGGCTACCATTTTAATTCCTGCCCTCTCAAAGATTTCACTATTTTTAGGTTTTTGCCATGAGAAGGTAGCTTCTCTTTTATATAGAGTACATCAAGTGAAAATTGTAGTGCATTTTATATAAAAGATAAACCATTATAACTTTGCTGGAATGCCTGTATCCAGAATGTCCAGGCATCTTTATAGAAACAGAGTGTCTGCCATGTAAAAGGAAATGCCTCTGGGCTGCATTTAGGATTTTTGTTTCAAGATACTATACTGAGATATACTATCTTTTTCACATTAATTTATTTTTGAGAGACAGAGTGAGACAGAGCATGAGCTGAGGAGGGGCAGAGAGAGAAGGAGACACAGAATCTGAAGCAGGCTCCAGGTTCTGAGCAAGCATTCAGCATAGAGCCTGATGGGGGACTCGAACCCACAGTGAGATCATGACCTGAGCCAAAGTCGGACACCTAACCGACTGAGCCACCCAGGCGTCCCTGAGATCTACTATTTTAAATATTTCTTGAATATATTTAAAATAAGTTAGGAGTATGCTTTACAGAGACCTTGATTTTGAAACCAATTAAATATAAATTAGCTTTCTCACTTACATAGAATTATTAGAAGATTGCCTGCAATTTAAACTTCATCAGGTGTTGATCTGAATATTTTAACTTCAAAGCACTAATAATCACTTATAAAAATCTCTTTATGAAATTTTTCTCTTTTACACTTTGAACAAAAAGAGTGTTTCTCTTTTGAAGAAAATACTTTAAGAACAAATATGAATGTCTACTTCATGTTGAAAATAAAACCAATGCAAAAATCCAAAGCCCCCATGAAACTAAAGGTTTATTTGAAGAAAAAGTAAAAGTGGGTGGGAGAAACCCAACGTGTACTCATGTATTCCTGGCCTCTTTCCTTTAATCTTACAGAATGACAACTAACAGAGACACCTGTCTTCTCTGAAGGAAAAAACAAAAACAAAAAAAACTTTTAGTCCCAAATTTGAGATATCCACAGAGCTTTCACCAGCCATTAATGTTTGTGTAAATGCCTTTTGGAATGACTTGCCATCTAGGGTTACAAATGAGCAAAGCATTTAAAATATGGTACCTTTTACTTAAAGCAAATATCATGTTAATGACTAGATGAGAATTGATGAAAAGTTCTTATTACATTTTTGTAATAAATATCCACCGTACTGTGTACAGCTGGCACAAAGTCATACCCAATCTCTGATCGGTAGCTTATCTTTTTCCCTGTTAACACCTCTGCAAACTTTTCACTGGCTTCTCTCACTCACCTTCCCTTTTCTCTTTATTCTTCCATCCTCTGGACATTCCTAGCATCCAATCTCTCCGGCGATTTTGTAGTTAAACTATATGGCAAATATTAGCTATTTTTCCTCTAACATATTTCAGCAAATTCAAGAAATTGGTTAAGTATTTCCATTAATGAATCAAGAAGTATATTTAAGGTGGGTGGGAGTTTATGATATATCACTCCATTTCCTAGTTACTGCTTTTGTCCAAGGAAACCTTTGTAAATCATTTTTTTTATTTTCTAACAAAGTGAAATATCAGGCTCAAAATAATCAGAACTTGATTTCTTTTAATCCTGAAGAAAAAATCCAATTGAGATATCTACTGTATTGACTCTAATCTTCATTGAACATTTACTACGGGCCCCAAAAGTTTTAAGAGTTTATGTGTGTAAACACAGTTAATTCTCATAACAACCTTCTGAGGTAAGTACTATCATAATCTTACTTTACAAATAAGGATAATATAATACAGAAGGTAAAGTAAAATGCCTAAGTTTACATAGCTGGTAAATGCTGGAGGACTCAAACCCAGATCGTTTGCCTCAAACACCTCAGGTGTTGACTGCTATTCTATATTACCTTTTATTCCTGTGTTCTTAGCCACAATCCAGGCAGAAAAATTAATACTGAAAATAAATGTCACAAACACGGATGCCAAACAGTTCTGCAGACCTTGTAGAAATTATATACAGTTGTGTTGTTTACAGACATGAATAGAGCTCTTTACCTATTAAGATTGATGTTTAAATAAACATTTTTGGCACTTTATATTTTTATATTAATACGAAGTAGGCTCATCCTTGCCGGTATTTAAAATAAATACAGTTTTTTCTTTCTGTAAGTTTCTGCA
Source organism: Prionailurus viverrinus (assembly GCF_022837055.1). Lineage (NCBI taxonomy): Eukaryota > Metazoa > Chordata > Mammalia > Carnivora > Felidae > Prionailurus > Prionailurus viverrinus. The sequence goes on along the minus strand of NC_062567.1, from coordinate 109,799,402 downwards.
TTAAAAAAAAAAGATGATTTGTGTCTTGAAGAGCTACCCAGGTGCTTTTTATGGCTGGGTTTCACATTAAGAAAACATTTGCCATGGAAACATCTGGAAAACAGATCACGCAGACAACATTTTACTCAGGGGAATATACTTAATTCAGTTGCTCTTTTTTAAAATGGGCCACCCTGCTCATGCCAACTGTATGCATTTAACGCATATGAACCATAAAAATGCCTCATGCTTAAGCAATCAGCTTTTCATTTCTCTTAAATATTTTATCTGCTGGCTCGATTATATTCCACAGTCAAGGCCTTTCCTTTTCCTACTATCTTCCTATTCCTAACTCTGCTCTGAGATAAAGCATGGCTATGAGTCCCCTTCTCATTGGCCATGAAAGAAGTAGTTAATACCCAGGAGAACCTGATAAATCATAAGGAATAGGCCCAAGAAAGAAAATGTCCATGTGGCCATACTTTGGTGTATAACTCAATAGCAACATATGAAGAATAAGAAAGTTAGATCCAAAACAATGGTTCTTAACTGTGAATAGTAGAAGAAATGACTAGAGAGAAAGCACTCCTCCCTCTGATTCATAAATTTGGAAGGGACTCAATAAGTGTGTATTTGAACAAGTTTCCCAGGTGATTCTGATGTACTACTAGTGAAAAAGCATTTCTATAAGTCAGTGTTTCCAAAAATTGCTTAATGATAAGAGTGGTCTGAGTTGCTTGTTAAAAATACAGGCTGCCGGGATGCCTGGGTGGCTCAGTCGGTTAAGCGTCCAACTCTTGGTTTTGGCTCAGGTCATGATCTCATGGTTTTGTGACTTTGAGCTCTGTGTCAGGCTGTGTGCTGGCAGCATGGAGCCTGCTTGGGATTCGCTCTCTTCCTCTCTCTCTGCCCCTTCCCCACTTGTGCTGTCTCTGTCTCTCTCAAAATAAACAGGTACACTTTAAAAAAAAAATACAGGTTGCCAAGGCCTTCATCTGGAGAATCTGAATTAAATACATTTGGGGGTGTGGAAGAGGACTTTTCAGCCACACTTCAGAAACATTGCACCAAATCAGTATTTTACTACAGTGCCCTGAAAGATACATTACAAAGAAATGACTGTCTTGTGAATCATTGCATATAAGAATCCCCTCCTTGAATATTCCCAAACATGGATTAACATAATAAAGGTCCTTAAAAGTCTTGCTAGTAGCAATAAAGTTCTTAATATTGTTTGACTTACATTTTTACTATGAAACACATTTTCTCATCTGACAGTCTCAATATTTCTGAAGAATTAATGTTCTTAAACCCATACTTTGGAAAATCATGCTAGTTCCTAAGTATACATGCATAATCCCACCTAAGTAAAGTTGCAGCCAGCACATGTAGTCCAATTATACAAATTAGAAAAAGACAGTCCATTTGGGTGGAGAATTGAGGTAATAATTGTAATAAGATTGATTTTCTAAGCATCTGAAATACAAAACCTCTTTCCTTTGGGATTTTAGCCCCTTACTGTTTTTTGAACTGTGTGCACAACCTGCACCACTATCCACTGTGACCCTGTTTCTAAGAGCAGAGTAAAACTTGGTTTTTAATGAAATACGAATACTCTGAAAGAATGTTTGCCCTCAGTCCCACCTTTGTAAGAATGTGCTATAATATCACTGGCACAGAGTCAAAGTCTATAACGTGTTCAAGCAGGAGTCAAGTTGTAGTCACAGGTACACTAGGTGTAAGTCCATTATGGGAACAGGCCAGAGTAAAGCTGAAACATGAGTATATAAGATGTTGAGCCCATTGTGGGAATAGGCAGAAGTCAAGTTGTCAGTGAATATACTAACTATGCGGAAACTGCTGGTTGCCTCATAATGCTTTTTTCCCTCTCCCGTTCTATGTGACAGAGCTCTTGATTTTCAGTTGGGTAAGTGACCATCTGGAACAAATTTTATATTTCCCACACTCCTTTGCTTGGAGTTTTGGCTATAACACTAAGTGCTTGCCAATGACAAATAAATTAAAACTGTATGTACAAGTTCCAGGCAATGTTCTTAAAGGGAGACAGAACACCCTTACCCTTCTTTTCCTTCCTTTCTGTTAGATAAAATGCAAATGAAAGGCAACGGCATGGCCAAGAGTGGACCCCTTGGAAAATCAAATGAGCTTAGGAATGGAGGCTATACAGAACAGACTAACAAAAGGGCCTGGGTGCCTGACACCACGGACAGCCATACCACCTGTCTCTGGACCACCTACCTGCAGACTGTGTTGTGAGAGAGAAAATAACTTTTATTTTATTTAAGACACTGTTATTTGAGTTTTTCTGTTACTTGCAGTCAAATTCAATCTTAAAAAATTCAGTATGTGTGGCTTATGTGAATTCCCAAGCCAAGTTATTGTAATTGTTAAAGATTATCTATGCTGCTTCTTGCTTTCAATTAGCAACACTAATTAAAACTTGATTTTGTTTCTATAATGCTGTCTAAACTTAAAATACCTTTTCTATATTTTTATATGCACTGTTTCATGAAAAGACAAAGTGTTGATCTGAGCAGCCTCCTAAGATTCAAGAACCTTAAAGTCAGAAAAAGAAAAAAGAATCTGCAATATGTATTATTATTTCAACTTTGAAATTGGATATTTCTGATTGAAAAGGAAGATTAATATATTCTTACAGTAAGTATTTTTCTAGATTCTTAATTTATACATTGGTATATAGAAAGAAATATGACACAATTGTCACATTTAACAACCACACAGCCTCTAGGAAAACAGCAAGTAGAAAAATCACTTATAATACAGTATGATAAGTCCTAGCACAGACTGAATTAAATATATTTCAGTAAATAATAAACTAGCACAGATTGAGTTAAGCATATATGCTAATGTAATAGCAAGAAACATAGAACAAATTAATGTGTTTCATATGTCTTACAAATTGTACACATATTTTCAATGTTGCCTACTAATACATATCTCTAGTATAATTCATTTATCTTTAATTTTTGTTGCTTATTCTTTACTTGAAATATCATATTCCACTAAGAAATTTGACAATTTTATGTAGACTAAAGGAAGAATACTATAAAATCTTGCTGAACGAATTTGACTATATATATATATATATATATATTCAAATATATATTTATATATGTAATATGCTTTTCATATATACATATACATACATACCTATATATCCTACACTTTAACATTTATGAGGTACTAATCTGACATTCCTCTCTTTTCCTGGGAATACTTCCTCTTCTACTCCATTCACACAAATCTATGTCATGTTCTTCTATGACCTCATTTTCCTAAACATAAGTAATTAATGGTTACTCAGGGTGACCCAATCAGACACATTTCCAAAGAGTTTGGAATTTGAGACTAGAGAATGACAATCTCAGTCACTATTCCTGTACTCATGGAAGCTGTGAGTTGTAAAACTCAGATTGTCAAAGGTCGTATTTCTCTCCATGTGAAGAGCACAAGTTCTCAATGAGAGGAAGTGATGCTAAGTAGACCAAGAAAAGTATGATCAACAGAGAAAGAGAGAGTTCTGCAACATTCAGTTTTTGGTTCTAACTCTTCTTGAGGCCCAGATGAAATCACTGTCCTGCCAGTGGCTAGAACACTCAGTTTCTTTGGAATCGATGGACTAATCCATATCCCCTTGTGCTGAAGTTCCCTTTATTGGGTTTGGATGATTCCAAATAGGTTATATCATGGTCCAGTAACAAACAACCCCCAACTGTAATGGCTTAAAAAAAAAGATTTATTTATCTCTCACATTTCATAACAATCATGGATTGGCAGGGAGAGCTTTGCTCATCAGAACCAATTGGGAGCTCAAGTAAATGATATAGCCAGTTGTCATGCCAGAGAGAAGTGAGAGAGCTTTAGAGGGTCTCACAGTAGCAATTAAATGCTTTAAACCCAAGTCAGAAAGTGAAACACATCATTTCCATTACCAACTCCTTGTCCAGAAGTGGTAATATGACCCCAACCAACCGTAAGAGGCTAGGGAGTATAGTCTGGCCACATGTGCAGAAAGGAGGAGAGTGGGAAATAACACATTAGCAACTGGAGTCCTAATTAATATAGCAGTGAAGTTTTTCTTTTGCCAAGGGAAACCAAGAAAAGGGCAAAGGTGTCTGAAATCTGTTGCAGTAGACATGTGTATTTGAGGGTTTTCTTTGTTGTGCAGCCAGAATTCTCCATGTTTTATAGGTCTTGATAGCCACTTGGAATTCCAGAAAAGTAGGAAAAGGTTCTACAGGTGAAGTAGCAACATGAGATGCGGGAGAAGGATTCCTCAGATTGGAGCTTCTGAAGAAACCCAGGCTCTGTCTAAGCACTGATGATATTATCCCTGTCCAGTTCTAACTATAGTATGGAAAGAGACATGCAAAATAAAATCTTGAGATAGCAGTGAGTGACTGGAATGATGGTTTTCCAGTGTCACCAGGAATGAGACCCTGTGTCTTTCTGCTTGCTCATATTTAGCTCTAGGCATTGCACCATATGACAGGCAGGAGTATGGGTCAAAGAGGCTAGATTAGCTGTTTTCTTTCTTAAAAAATCTTTTATCAAAGCTCCTTCTGGCAAATGTCACATACATTTCATTGGCCAAAACTTTGCCCTAAGGGTACATGGGGAAGAAAATTTTAGCCTTCCAGCCTCTATAAGTTTAAAACACTGTATCTTGCACAAGTGTTTGTATGTAAATGTTAGAAATTTATGTTCTCATTGGGAACAAAGGAGGGCAAGGACATTTTGCTTAAAATTACTACCTATCTGTGGGGGAAGAAGGACCTGAATGTCCTTGAAGAAAACATATTTGTAGTATTGACCTTACAGATGATTCAATGATGTATTTTTGACATCTGGTAATTTATGGATTTTACTAAATTGATTCCATTATTGGGACACAGGTGCATTACAAGATAAATAAAGTATGAGATAGAAAATAAAATGCAAAGATGATTTCTTGGTTTAGCTAATTTTATTATTTTGTAGAAAACTGAATTGACAACAATTTATTGGCTTCTGGATAATATCAAAGAGATTTTAGTGAAAGGTTCTTAATAGTTAAATTGCTTATGGTAGATTGTATTATTTCTTCATGGTTCTTCCTTCCTTTCCCAACCTTGCTCTGATTCACTGTTGTGATATAGAACACTCTACCCCACTGCCTTTGGGCTTGGACATGTGAGAAGTGACAATATGCTGGTTCCATACAGAACCAATGATAGGTATCATGTGTTCCTACTGGTCACTCTTTCGCTTCCACTATCTAACTAAAGAAAGCATGCCCAAATGGTGGCTGTTCCTTTAGCTGGGATCCCAGGACGTAAGATATGTGGACCAAAACTAAACAAAGCCCAACCATGTTCAGCCAAGTCCTGTTGAACTACCTTTGATGAGCAGTCCCATATTTATTGTTGCACTCCACTAAGATCTGGGAGTTGTTCAATGCCACAGAAGTAACTAATAGACCTCCCACTTCACATTTTCAGGTAGAGTCACAGAAGCTGTTGATAGGACTGGAAAAGTGATCCAAAAATATGTATGTGGTGCCTTTCTGGTATGCAACTGATCTCTTAAAAAAGGACAAAATCATCTCTGAATAACTATAAACTTAAATGACAGATGTACTGCCTTACAACAAGATTAGAACAACCTATATGGGGGAGCCTGGGTAGCTCAATCATTTAAGCACGGGACTTTTGGTTTTGGCTCAGGTCATGATTTCATGGTTCATGGGTTCAAGCCCCACGTCGGGCTCTGTGCTCTGTGGAGCCTGCTTGGGATCCTTTCTTTTTGCCCCTCCCCTGCTCATACTCTTTTAAAAATAAAAAATTAAAACTATGTTTAAAAAAAAAAGCCTATATGGAAGTATGGGCCTCATAACCTGACATCAAGAGAAGTCAAGGCTTCCTCTTTACCCACTCAAAGAAAAAAAAATTGACATAAGGACAAAATGGAGATTCACTTAGAAAGTGATCAGACAAGTATTTAGACCCAAAGCCTTACCTCGTAGTTACGATAAGCATACATTTGCCTTTACTAGAGTATTTCGTGCATGCCAATTAAGGGCATATCAGAAATGGCAAGTATTTGGGACGCCTGGGTGGCGCAGTCGGTTAAGCGTCCGACTTCAACCAGGTCACGATCTCGCGGTCCTTGAGTTCGAGCCCCACGTCAGGCTCTGGGTTGATGGCTCAGAGCCTGGAGCCTGTTTCCGATTCTATGTCTCCCTCTCTCTCTGCCCCTCCCCTGTTCATGCTGTGTCTCTCTCTGTCCCAAAAATAAATAAACGTTGAAAAAAAATTTTTTTAAATAAAAAAATTAAAAAAAATAAAAAGAAATGGCAAGTATTTTAGGATCCTGGCTATAGTTTGCTTTATGTACAACCAAAACAACTTTATAAGCTGGTGTTAGTGTTGTAATTACTACCAAGTAAATTACTACCAAATGATAGTCATCTCAATACTCAGAGTTAAAACACAGACAATGCTGTGAGACAAACCTGGCTAGACTCCTGGCTATACACGTGCTGTGTATGCTCTATTAAGTGCCCATCACAGTGACTGTCTCCTCATAGGTTCTCAATAAAACATTTTGTGGGAATGAGCGAGGAAACTTTGTAAGTTATTTAAAGTCTCTAAGTTTCAGTTCTCTCTTTGTAAAATGGATACTGACTGTCCAGAATTGAGAGGAATTAGTGAGGTGTAACATCTTACTGTAGTGCCATGCACACTGAAAGGACTCAATACATTACAATGTTGATTTTGTTGTTTTGCACCATTATTATAAAGTTAATGGTATGTAGGTCAATGCTACATATAGTATGCTTCCATTCACCTACTGACCTGGGGGAAACTTGAATCTTCGAAATTTCTTCTTTGAGTCAACATAATCGTTACTGTTACAGAAGATCTGGTCGTTACGAAGCACAGACAATTAAGCTGACACGTAGGATTAACTATAACCCATATTATAGTAAGTTTAAATGCAGACTATGTGAGCTGGTAAAGTATAATTTATTAAAGAAAAATGTGATTTTATGTACTTTCTTCCACCTTTTGTTTAACGTAAGCCATCATGACCATTCTCAGATCCTACAGGCAAAGTTTAAAATACTTCATTAAGGGTTTTGCTTTATCTAAAACCAAAACATTTTGGTAAGAGGTCATAATTTAGTATGAAGCTTAAACTTAAATAATTTGACCTTTGGTACCTTTCCTTTCCTTTGGTCAAGCATCCCATCATGTAAGGACATTGCAGTTGCTGGTAAGTATCAGGCAATGGAGAATAGGGACATAGATTCCACACTTCTTATTTCTCTGTGAACACAGAAGCAAGCGCCCTATTTTTCATGACTTGCTACATTTGAAAGAACATAATGTTGTTTATTTAAACTTAATTCTAAAGATGTAAACATTATCATACTTCAATAAATATAAATCTAAAGTGTCATTTTTTTTTAAAAATAACACTGTCCCATGTACCACTAAGAGATTTAAAATTATTCCTAATCAAACTATGACATACAATTACTTGTCAAGTCAGATCATAATTTATGTTAAAATGTGAAGAACTATGTGTATCTCAGAACTGAATATTATATTTTGCTAATTTGGAAAATGCAATTTAACCTGAAGACAGTAAAAATATCTCCCTTATTACAAAAGTTATTGAGTGGGAGGAAAATAAGTTTAGAGATCTGACAAACTGGGATTCAAATTCTTAACCATTTTTTAAGTTAGTAGTATGACCTTCCCCATGTTCCTTACATTTTTAGTTGAGCCTCAGATTTTCTATTCTATAAAACAGAAATAACTTCAACCTGTTTTCTACGGTTGGTCTGAACACTAGATGAAATTATACATATGAAAGCATAAGCACAATTCATGGCACACAGGAACAATTAAAAACAGTTTCTTTCTTTCTGTCACGTGAAAGAAGGAATATAGACCAAGACCCAGCTGACCTGCCTGCTCCTTGTTCCCAGGCTAGTATTTCATCAACACATTTGTCATTATCTTGTAATACTTATGTGATGCTTCCTATGCCATGGACATATTCTCCATTAGTTTTCCTTAACGTTATTACTCTAGGTAGTTTCTCTCCTTTTCCTTTTTTTTTTTTTCAGTTTTGGACTATACAGCTTTGTTTGCTTCACAGGTTTTCTCTGTTTTATCCCTTCAGAGCTTGATGATATTTATACAGCATCTGTTCAAATTTGCTTTCTTGCCCAGCCACTATCTGCATTTTACCTGTGCTGTTATAAATTTCCTCCAAAGCAATGGTAAGGTTAAATTCTAAGGGAATTGTCATTTTTTGCTACATATGTTTTGGTTAGCATACAACATCGGTATCTTCAGCGATGAGTAAGAAGTTTCAACATCTTTTAATTCTCATAGAATCATATCATTTTAGAGGTATGCCAGACCTTATTAGGGAATCCATTTCACAAACAATTTTTGGCAGCCAAATCCTTTCATTCAATTGAAAAGGAAACAAATCCAAAAAGATTATGTGACATGTCAAACATTATAAAAGAAGGTGGCCTATCTCTCATGTCTTTAAGACCAAATAAGAAAATTGTCAAAATATGGAAGAATGGAGAACAACTAATTCTAATATGCCTGGTTTGGACCAGTAATAGAAACCCAAGATCTTGTAGAAAAGGCTAGTGCATCTTAAAGCATTTGTACATGGGTTTTTAGAAGGTAACTTCCTTGGAGAATACAAAGTACTTCATTTTTAAAAGAGATAGTGTGGGCAAAAAACATGTATTGGAAAACATAAAGTCTGGATCCTTTTTATAATGCAATTTCAATCTGTTCCTAGGCAGCAACAGTTCTTTACTGCCTAAAACAATTTCTGCCAACAGAATCCACCAGACAGAGCATGCACACTTTCATTTGCATTTTCTTTTCCCAATTCCAAAGAACGCTCTCTGAGCCTATAACAAACCAATTGATGGTGAGGACAAGTAGGCAGTTCAAAATTTTAAATTAATTCAGATACTTTTCACGTAATGTTTTAAAGTAATAAATTAGATTAAAAAAGAGAAAATCACTTTTTTTGCAATATCAGGCTGAGTCCAGAACTTGTAGAAATAATTCAACAAACCCTAGATAGAAATAAAGAAAACAACCGCAAAAGAATCCGAAAGAATGAATGACTAAAAGGAGCCAAGTCCATAGAATTACTGGATTAGAACGTTGTATTGCTCCAAACCAATTACTAAACATTTGTTTAAATTCAGTGAGTTAATTTTAATTATGTTTGTATATGGAAAGACATTTCAATGCAATCTTTGGAACAAATTTTTTGCTGAATTTTGCTTCAATGTCTTTATATAGTAGTGCTCTTGAAATGGCAGAGCATATATATTTTTGGTGACTGTTGTTACAGAGAAATTACATTTTAAATTTGTAGTTCCTACTATGTTAAAAGGTCAAGAGAACAAGTAAATTCAGAGCACTTTCTTTTGTTTGGGGAGAAATCACTCCATTCTTTTCAGCACATAAAATTAGCATCCTGTCCCAGGGAAAGAGTATAATAATAAAGCAGTATTCGGACTGAACAGTGGGAATCCCACCTTTTACCAAATACTATGCAATACTATTCTAAAGCTGCTGAAAAGATGAAACTGCAAAAGGGATGAAGAAGGATCTTAAACAAAAAAGATAAAAATCCTCTACTTTGGGGATTTAGGGTTATTAGAATATTTCTGATGGATTGACATTGGTCTGGAATAAGTTTACCTGAAAGAAAACAAAACCAAGACTCTCCCCAAAAGACAAGTTGACCAAGAAAATGCTGAGCCTAGGTTTATGACCATCAAAGACTAAACTCCTATAAGGGCAGATAAACAGTGGACAAGTACATGGATAAATCTGCACCCCTTCCCTGACATGGCCATCATAGAGTCGTGAGTTTGCTTAGAAGGAAAAGACTGTGTGTGACTGTAAATAAAGAGCCAAGACCTGTGAATTAAGGCATGTATTGGTCAGAATGAGATGGAGGACAGGCCCTCTTTTCCTTCACTGTCCATAGTTTAAATATAAGGTCAGACACTTTGTGTCAAATAAGTGTTTTAGATAGAAATGCTGTGCCATAGAGCTCAGTAGAAGAGTCCTCACCATTAGGAGATTGATCTAGTTAAGGGGAAGAGGTAAAATGTGACTTACACTTAGGGATAATTCTCAGGTTATTTCCATTGGCTTCACATTCCAATGGCAATTATGATGACAGCAGTGAGCACAGAATCACTTTGGATTGGCCAGATAATTGCTGCATATATCATTTTGGTAACATGCCAAGGTAGTGGATGATTCTGAAGCAATGGTGCTTTCCAGACAGCATGTATGCAAACTTCTACCTTCCCTGTGAGTTCTAGCTCCATTCATGATGCTGACTGATGAGGACATAATGGTGTGAGTAAACAATCTGGAGATTTGAGGTTATTAATAGGAGTGCCAACCCACTGGAGGAGAGAGGGATAAAGGAGGCTCAAATTAGTTTTGATTTAAATAATAATAATAATCTATGAGCTAGAAAATTGGGTCATATTAATTGCATATAAAATAAAAATGAAAGCACTACCTTATGGATGGAAAGATATGTGGAAAGGAAAACATGAGTGCAGGTAGTTTAAATTAATGGGAGAGAAAACCTACGAAGATACAGAATCCTTTATCTTCTAATGGTGATTAACTTTCCAGGAGTGGATCTTGATTTCCCATAATTACTATTTTCTAGCAAGTTCCAAGCTTCTAAAATGAAAAAAAATCTGGTATTAATAAAACCTTTATAATCATAGATCTGTGGAGGCAACCTTTCCCTGTAATAGGCAAGATAATAATTTTTTTAGGCTTTGTGGGCCATACAAATCTTTGTTGCTACTAAATTAAGCCATTTTAGCTTGAAAGCCACCATGGACAATACTTAAGTGAATGGAATGTGGCTTTGTTTCAGTGAAACTTGATTTACAAAAATAGCAGGTAGCTGGACTTGGCCCATGTGAAGGCCATAGTTTGCAGACTCTTATGCTAGGATTGATGATGCACATATATAAAGACATATATAAAAACTTGCTAAAGTTTTGAACACTGCTTAGATTACACTAGCCTTTTAAAAAAACAACAAACATTTATTAAATTTCTATATTTAAGTTATTATGCTTCCAGCTAGAGATAAAAAGTAAAATAAGATATTGTTGCTTCTAGGAGGGCCAAAAGCAGGAAGACAAGTACTGATACGGAAAAGTATAGGGAAGACTGGCCAAATCAACCTTATGTGTGCATATGTTACCCCAATGCGCTTGGACTGTTTTCTGTAGTTAATAATGATAATGATCGTAATAAAAATGATGATCATGGTAAACATTTATTCAAGACTAACTAGGTCAATTCACAAAAATTGATTTCTTAAAACTTACTGCATAATTGATTTTCTGAAATTCTGATGACTGATTTACTGGAAAGGGTTTTAAGTGCTTTAACAGGAATATTCAACTTCTGATACTGAATATATTCAACATCCATAATTGCATAAGGGATAGTGTAAAGCATGCTAATTTTTTTCAAAGCATTTTGGGACTTCTTTGCCAATGTCTTAATATTTACCTTTTAGCACTTATAGAATAATTAACTAGTTTTTTTTATATCTTGTCAATTTCATACTTAGGACATAATATTTGAGATGCATTCTTCATACTGGGTGCAAATTATTTATCTGTTGACTCTCATCTCTAAACCAACCATCCTATACTCTGCTTTGTGACATAGACACTAAGGCTCTTAACATTCCTTCCTCTCCCTAAACTGGCTCCCCATTAGGGTGCAATAGAGAAAGAAAGCAAGGTAAGAGGAGAAAATTGAAGCTTGCTACTTCCTGCTTTCTCCCTGCTTTCTTCCTATTCCTCTCATGCTTCTTCAGCCCCACAGGATTAATTCTTTCCCGTAGCAGCACTTGAATCCAGTTTGCTGTTTTCCAGGCACCAACCAGAAGTAAATAGTTCAGTATTACAATTTTCCTCAAGAAGTGGTATTTTAGCAATGGTTTCTAGACTTATTTGGTTATGGAACCCTCTAGGGGAACATCTTATTCAAAACATATTCCACAAAATACACTTACTCTTGACAACATGATCAACGTACGTTCAATAATAATGTTCACTGTGTTCACTGAGGGCCTACTATTGGGAGAAACTGTTCTAATCCAGAAACTGCTTAAATACTCTATTAGGTAGGTACTATTCATACCAAGTTCACACATTAAAAAAACTGAGGCAGGAGGGCTTATGTAATGCTCCTAATCAAAGAGCTATCAAGTGGCAGAGCTGGGATGCAAGTCCAGAATATGAAAACATAATGGATGTGGAGCATAAAAAAGAGAGGAGGGCAAAATGGCTGTGTTATTTATCCACCGCTGCATTGTAAATACCCTCATCCTAGTGGTTTCCAACAACAGCACTTATTTGGCTGTTAGATCTGCAAGCCCATTGGGAGATGGCTGATGTAGGATGGCTTTGCTCACGTGTCTGCATTCACCTGATGGGCAGCTGTGAGTTAGTTTTACTGTTCTTAGCGGGGCTTTCTCATGGGTCAGGGGCCTTAGCATGAATCCAGGGATGCTACCACAGTGATAACTGAATATTTTGCTTGAATGGTCCGTAAGATGGTAACCATTAAGTAAGATATCTAAAACCATTAAATAAGGTATCTGAAACTATTTGAGGGGTGAAATGAATGGAAATATTAGTGTTGATTGAGACATACATAAATTTGAAGTAAGATAGGTGGAGATACCTCACAAGAAGCTAAATATAGGTCTAGAGGTTGACAGAAATAAAATAGTTAGAAATGGTAACACGGAAGTTAATTTAAAAAGTCATGGGTTTATATGGTATCATTCATGGAGATCATGTAGAGAAGTCAGGACCATTCTGAGACTGTCAATAATTCTATTTTATTTTGCTTCTTATACTTAGGTAACCTAAGTAATGACTGTCAACAAAAAGACCATTTCATATCATTGAGGTTGAGAGGTAATATTGGTGTCATATAGTTCTTCTGCAATATTAGATGCACTTTACTCTTAATTTTTAAGGAAAAAAAACTAATGTCTTCTACAGAGAAAGAAAATAGAGAGAAGAAGCAGAGATGAAGTGATCGTCAATTGCCAATGTCTATATTATAAGAGAAATACAAATGACAGGAAAGAGCAAGCTTTCATTTGCCTAGGAATAGCTTCCTAACATTGAGAGGATGACAGTGATGTCTCTAGACTCGAGGGCAATATTTTTAAGCAGGATTGTAAGTGATACTTTGGGGATTCAAGGGAATGTATGAAGTGATTTCTTACGGTCTGCACTAGCACCATCATTTCACAAATACAATGTATTCAAGGACCCTAAGAAATGTATCTATCACCAGTTTTATGTAATACACAGCACACTTAGAATCCAAGTGTTAATAAGCATTCTTGCCATTTCCTAATTCAAACCTGAAGCATGCAATTTAATTTAAATGAAGATTAATAACAATCACAATAATCAATATACATTTTAAGTATATGAGAACATTTTAACTAACAGGCCTCACCATTATTTCTCACAGTTATATAATCCTTTTTTTAAATGATTAACATATATAATACCAAAAAATCCAACATTTTTCGGTGTGGCAAGAATAATATTCAATGGTTTTTCTCTTTTAACATTCTTGAATTTGGCTGTCCTTATCAATAATATTCTAGATGCATGGCCTTGCCTCTTTGAAGGATCAAAATTATGCAACATATATACAAAGTGAAAGAGGGAGTAAAATTCTGGTTTTGCAATCTAGAGTCAAATTTCTTGCCCATAAGAAAACAATACGTTAGAAAATCAGACTAGGTTGAGAAAAAGAGAATGTAAGTTATTTTAACTGCCTTTTACATAACATTCAAGCTTGCCCACTACAGCATGGATTTTACTATCTATAAACTAGAGACAGAAGGAATGCAGAACATGACAAAAAGAAAGGTTGGTGAGGGAAGCACATTTCTTGTAGCTCTGAGCATTGTGAGAATGAGAAACAAGAGAGAAGAGAGTGATTTGGGAAGTGGACGGTTACAACTCTGTGCCTGACCCTCCTCAGCACGTCAGATAGAGTGATTGGAAAACTAGAACAAAAAGACCTTTTGGTCAGTTTTCCCTTAAAACTGTGGGGCAAACCACCATGTTGGGTGGCACAACTCAAACCTGGGGGGTGATGCCCCAGCACAGCCAAGAGAGGTGTGTAGATAGATGAGCATGAAGCATCACACCTGAATCTCCACGGTCTGCACGTAGTCTAGACATGTCATGCTTCAGTAAGACAAAGCAGAGTTCTTGAGATGGCCAGGAGATCAGGACACAGAGACAAAGTGCAGGGACTTTGTGTCAGAGACAAACAGTGGAGACCACAGACGTTTGTGATAAGAACCAGCGGGAAAAGCCAGACAGAACTAGTTGTGTACCTCAGCGGCCATCAGTCAGACTAGATTTGGCATAAGGAGTCGCAAAGATCCAGAAAATATGCCACAGACCTTGTATGAGTTTCCTACTGCTTCTATAATGAATGGCCACAAACTTAATGGTTTAAACATCACAAGTTTGTTATCTTAAATTTGGGGAGAACAGATGTCTGAAGTGGGTCTCACTGGGATAGAACCAAGGTATTGGCAGGGCTATATTACTCTGGAAGTTTTAGATGAGAATCCATTTCCTTGCCTATTCCAGCTTCTAGAGACTGCTTGCACGCTTTGGCTCATGGTTCCTTTCCATTTTTAGCCTTTTTTCACCCTGCATTACTCTGGCTTTGACTCTTCCGCATCTGTTTTACTTGCAAGGACACTTGTAATTACATTGGGCCCACCCAGATATTCCTGAATAATCTCCCTATTTCAAGGTCAGCTGATTAGCAAGCTTCTTTCCATCTGCAACTTTAATCCCCCTTTGCATTGTAACTTAACCTATTCATAGGTTCTGGGTAGCAGGGTATGAGTATTCTGGGGGGCTCATTATTTTGCCTACCACGGAGCTGATGCATTTTTTAAATCTTTAAACCAACCTACATACCTGGACACCATCTTGGAACAAAGCAGAATACAGAGAGGTAATATAAAAGACAGGCTTTCTCAAAAGAAGAATGAGTCATGCTCAAGAGACTATTTAAAGCTGAAGAGAAATGCCATTGATGCATCTCCCCTTTGCTCTTCACTGCAGCGGCTTCCACTTTCCAGTTGCTTTCCAAGGATAGAGAGAGACTCTTGAGGAAGCTTAGATCAATTACAGAAACAAAGAAGCTAATCTTCCAATGCATATCTGAGGAGTGAGTTAAATTTCTGAATCTGCCACATGATTGCGAATCACAATAATAACCCCTAATGACGAGCTTTAAAAACATAACGGATTTACTTGATCCTACAGAAATGCTTTAAGAAGAAACTTGCACATCATTATTTGACAGATGAGACTGTTACCTGTTAAGAGACTTGTCCATAAAACTGAGTAGCAGAGGAATCTGGAGGACCCTCAAGTGGAAAAAAAACTTTTTCCACTGAGTTTGTGTCCTCTACCTCTGTGTCATTGTCCCTGAGCAGAGGATTTAAGTAAATTAATTTTCCTAAGAACTTGCTCTATTTATTTATGACACGTGTCCCTCCTAAACTTTCAGGGAACCCGTCACTTTAGTTACCAGAACTAAAATAGTAGAGATGGAAAGTGAAAAGTCACTAATTGCACACTCTCTAGGTCCTCCGCAGAGTCTTCCTCAAACACGTATGAAACCATTAAGCAGAGAAAAAGAATTTAAGAGCTAAGTACTTCGTAAGACCATGTCATAAGTGTGTTTAAGGGAGAAAGATTGATTTTAGAGGTGTTGGCAGTTTTATGAAGTTATTGTGGATGGAAAGTAAGAAAGCATTTCAGAAAATAAACTGGAAGAGAAAATTTCAAAGTCCTAAATCCAAAGAGTGGCACTGAACTGTGAAATTCAGGAGAAACATTTCCAGCAGCACATAAAAGTGTCAAAGTGGCAGTAATGGGGCTTATCATTACCCAGGTGTGTACCTGAGTCCATTAAGGTGATGGAAAGGTGGCTGCAGAATATCTGTGACGCCGGAGCACAAGAAAAGATAGAGTGCCTTTTTCTTTAATTGGCAAATCAAGAGCAAGTAAGAGAACTGCGATCCATTTTTAACCACTTCTCTTCATTGCACAAGGACTTTTACTCAAGAGTGGCAATATATCACGGGATAGAAAACAGGACCCAGATTCTTTAAGACCACCAAGGTAAATAACAGCCAGGAAGAAAGACATCAAAAATTATGTTAAAATTAATGATTCCAAAATTCAAATAGAAGCATCCTGAACTGTGATGAAAGAAGAAACTATATTTTAGTACCTATGAGGCAATATATATAATATATATATTATATATATAATATATATCAACATATATTATTGTACATATATCATATACCATATATATCAATAATATGATATATATTATACATATATAATTATATATACACACACATAGATATATATATGTATGTGTGTGTGTGTGTATATATATATATATATATATATATACATATATCAATGAAGAGGTTTTACTAAGTAAGTCTCATTTGTTCATAATACTCTGAAGTGACTTGGGAGATATTCAGTTTCTGGGGTTTTCCTTTTCTCCAAAATTTAACTAACCTATGCATACAGTAGAAGTCAGCTGATTTGCACAAGACCTCATATGGAAGTCACTGCAGAAAATGCCTCTTACTCTTTGAGCACATATGGTTTGTGAGCACTGCAGAATTTTCCATAGATGAGTCCTTATACAGGACCATTTTTTTACATACACATAGTTTAGGCTTAGTGGTTTTATTCATATATCACTATACGCATTTTTTTTCTATTTTTTGCGTTTTTTGTTTTAGTAACAATTCTAGTTGATATGTGGACAGATACCCTTCGATCCTTTTATTTATAATTTGACCACTTGAATAAAATATATTCTAGGGGCTATTTTTTTTCTTAGAAAGGATAAAGTTATATAAAATGGTTGGAGATTTTTTTCTTTATGCAGAGAATTATTACATATAAAGGATTTTCAAATTGAAAACCATCCTAATGAATATAGTAATACCATTCATTTTTAAAGCTTAACATCTTTTGTTATGAAGATATTTGCAATTATACATTGATAGCTAATATTTATATAAAAGCATTAAATACACTGTCAAGTGCAAACACACACACACACACACACACACACACACACACACACACACACACATGAACACATGGTACTAGTGTTGTCAGGGAAGAGTCATAAGAAAAGAAAAGAACATATAAGCAAAGATTTGAAGGAATCAAGTGATTGACCCAGGTGCCCATCTGGGACCAGTGGCTTCCAGGCAAAAAGATAAATTTAGTTTTAGTCATCACTAATGCTCAAGAAATGAAGAATTTCTTAGCTGGCCAACTAGCTAAACTTTTGTCAAGTTTCTCAACATTGAAGTTTCTTAGCTGTACGCAATAAATATAGTAATGTCATTTAGTTTTAAAACTTAGCATCTTTTGTTCTGAAGATATTTGCAATTATACATTGACAGCTAGTATTTATATAAAAGCATTAAATATATTGTCAAGTGCACACACACACGTACACAATGTGAATGCTATGAGAATCAACTCTATTATATATATAAAGAATATATAGTAGGAAAATCAGAAACAACACTACCTACTCCCTATATGCTTACTATTAAAAGGATTCTTTAAATCCCATGTATTTAATCAAGATGAGTGTCTTTTTCCTCAAACACAGAATATCCATTAATGTAATTATGATAGATTCTAAATCCAGGAGCAATCCATGCATTGCATAACTTGAAACCCTCTTGCTACACACCTAGAAATATTATGTTACATATAACAGTAATGATAGTAAGACAGTCGTTTACACCAATTTGGTAAAAATAACAATAATAAAATGTAAGTACCAAATGTTGGTAAGAATGTGAGTAACAGAGACTCATACACTGCTGGTCTGAGTATAAATTGGAACAACTACTTTGAAGAGCAATTTGGCATAATCTAGTAAATTAGAAGATGTGCTTATTCTTTAACTCAGCAGTAACAATCTAGAGATACAAACTCTGAATACACACACACACACACACACACACACACACATATAGACAGAGAGACAGAGAAACAGAGAGACTGTTTTTGCAAATTTTTAAATAATAAAATGGAAAAATAAAATCCCATAAACTAAAAGGGAATAGATAAAAAAATTTATGTCACTTTTACAAAATGTGATAAATCATATCGAGTAGAATGAATAATCAAAACCATATTTTGTGAATAACAAAGTTGAGGATATATGTGTATAGTTTAATATCATTTATATAAAGGTATAAAAATTGGCAAGCAATATATCATGTTTACATATATGCACATGTATAGCAATGGCATAAATTATGCATAATAATGAACATTAAAATAAGAACAGCTCCCTCTGTATAAATGTGGCCAAATACTAACATTCAACAAAATTGCATAATACGTATATTTATGAGTCTTTGCCACATTCAGTTTTACAATGTTCTGTAAGCTTGAAATTTTTCTAAAATAAAGTCAGTATTGCACTTCTATACAGATGAAAGTCCCTGTGGTAGAATAGGTTAAACATACACAAAAATGGGAACACACTGATTTCAAAGGGCAGGAGAAATGTCCTGCTACTTGAAAATGGTATCTTACCTCAATATTGTTGAGTCAGTATTGTGACAGGCATTGTTCTAAGTGCTTTACACCTCTGATCTCATTTACTCCTTGTAACAATTCTCTGTAGAAAACACTATTATTTCCCCCTTTTAGAGCTAGGGAATTGAAACACAGAAAGGTCAGTAACTTGGCCAGTGTCATATAACTAATAAGTTGGAGCACTAGAATTTAAACCAGAGAGTCTGAGCTCACTACGTAATACACAAACTGCCCTTGGTAGATATGCTTACATTAAAGAAGCAGTTCTCAAAGTATGTTCCAGGGCCCAGCAGCACCCGAAGCACCTAGGACCTAGCCAGAAATGCAAGCTTTTGCATCTTACTCTAGACCTACTGAATCAGAAACTCTGGGACTGAGCTTAGCAAAATGTATTTACAAGTCCTCACTGTGACTCTTATCCATGCTAAAGTTTAAGAACTCTTAGGTTGAGGTAATCTACAGGCCTGTAGATCTCACTCACGAATGGGAAAACTAAAAACGGGAGTTACAATATATGTTTTTACATCAGGTGAAACCTGATACTACTTGGCTCATACTTTAAAATGCTGTGTGAGTTGCAGACAGGTTGCAAAAATCAGTGTATTTACTTGGGAATGAGGCAAAATTTTTGTGGTGGAAGGGCAGAATTTTCAAAGAGAATAACTTGAGGAAGAGGAGACTTGGAGAGTCTATGTCAAGCTGGAGGTACATGATCAAGTTAACATAAATGGAAGATTTCATATGGGATACCCTTCTCCCTTCCATGAATTCCAATTTCTTATAGGAGACTTAAGAAAATCCAAATTAGCTCAAACTGATACTTTTGTCCTTTGAGCCACATGTATTCTGAAATTGAACAGTCTTTTTCAATTAAAAAAATTTACATTTACTAGTTGAATCTGAACTGGTAATACTATAGATTTTGTAGGGGTAATGCTGCAAAGGGGAAGAGGAATTGGAGCTTTTGCAATCCATTTTCCCTCCTCAGCAAAGTCCCAAAAAGCATTGTCCCATTGAGTGTCCTGAGGCATGGAGTCCTACAGTGTGAAGTGTGGTACTGAAAGCGAAGTCAAGCATAGAGAAGCCCATGACCTGGTAAAGCATTCCAGAAGGGACATACACCAGGGAATAAGCCCAATTGTTATATTGCCCCCACGGGCTAGAGAATGGTAGGATGGATTTCACATATGTGCTTTGTTTTATCACATTAACAGAATCTGGTTCAGATGATTCACCATAAGCATGTACTGTGAGGAATAAAGAAAAAAGAGACTTTCTTCATGGGAGACTTTCGTTATTCAACAAAAAAATCCAAAGCTTTTGTTCTGAGGGTTCACAAATTATTTCTCTGCTTCCAGCCCTATGACTAGTTTGTTTGTGTGTTTGTTTTGTTGTTGTTTTTAATGGCTAGGATATGAAAAAGAGAGAGAGAGACTTTCCATCACCTTGACCCCACTTTGTACCCACTTAGAGAAATGCATTTTAAATAGATTTACAGTGGAAATATTCAGCAGATAATTCTCTCCAGTATAAGCATCTTTCCCTCTCTCCAATATACTTTGCAAATGCTTAAGTATATTAACAGGGAATGGACAAGACTCTCTTCAAATAGATAGTGATTTGACAAAAAAAGCTGTCTTCCTCTTGGAATTAGTCCACTTTGCCTTGGACGCCCATCAGCTCTCATCTGTGCCCCCTGCAAGCCTTTGCCTAGCACAAGTTCTAGGCAAAGTTCTAGTTATTTAAATGTGAGTGAAAGTCATCTTACCTCTTTTTTTTAATGCCATGACTTATATATAATGTGTACAAAACCTTTGGGTTAGTTTTGATTTGGCAATGCTACCTATCCTCTCCTGACGAACCATGCTAATGTAGGCAAGAGAAGCATTTGTACCTTACCCTTTATTTGCTATTTTAAAATTATCCTCTGCCCCTATAAATTTGTTTTATTTCTTTGCCTTCTGAATTTTTACTGTCAGGAATTTTACAAATGTGTCTCTCACGTTACTAAGATGGTAGATATTATGATTTCCTAAATTAAAGATTTAAAAAAAAATCATGGTTCTGCAAGTCTCGATGATTTGCTGAAGACAAAGCAGGTCGTAAACACTGAAGCTGGATTTTGCAGCCAAGATCAGGATGGTACATTCTGCAGCCCTCTCTACTCTGTCTTGTCACCTCTTAGAAGAAAGAACCTAATATAGATAGTCAAGCACATTTTTAGGTCCTCAAGGACCAAGAATAGTGTATATTGGCTTTTGTGCCATGGAGGTGAACTACAACTTTCCCATTTTTGACCACTTTTATGATGAACCAGTTATCAACATGTGCCCTAAGGACGGCTACATGTTTTCTCACTGAAAAGAATTTTAAACACACACACACACACACACACACACACACACACACACACACACAGTTATAGCCTCCTGCATGTCTCTCTTCATCTAATCCCTTTCTGTCACTCTCCAAAGAAAACCATTGTCCTGAAGTTGGGGGATGTCATTCCCGTACATGTTTTCAAACCCTTATTAAATATGTGTAATTCTAATTTCTTACTCTTATAATTAATATCGCAATAACCTTTCTTATACAACTCCCATTGTCCACCCAGCAAGAGAGCCTCTAAATGTTGTTCATTCGTGCAATAGCAGCAGCAGCATCATCAACTGGGAGCCTGTTAGAAATACAGACTCTGAGGCCCCACTTCAGACCTTATAAATAGAGGCTGTATTTCTGCTTTGGAACGGTATACTCAGGTAATCCAGGAGCACATTCGACTTGGACAAGCACTGTTTTAGGGTATATAAAAAGGAGTGGAATTGCTGAGAAGAACACACATTGCTTCAACTTTATTAGATATTCCCAAATTGCTCTCCAAGTGATGATGTCAACATGCAGTCCCACCAGAAATCAGTCTTTTCAAAATTTTTCCGATCAGCTGAATGTGAAAAGCTGTGTCTTTATTGTCTTGACTTGCGTTTCCCTCATTTTAATGAGGTTGAGCATCTTTCCATAAATCCACTGCCCATTGGTGCCGTCTCCTGGTCATATCTCGTGCCAGATTTTCTGTTGGTTTCTTTGGTTTGTGTTCTGTTCCTTTATGCCAAGTCAAAGTAACCTAAAGAGGTCTCTTTACCTTTATTTTCTCCTTTTTCTCCCTTTTATCTTTCCTTCTCTCCCTATTTGCTAAATTAAAAGAGGTTGCAGGGTGTCGAGGTTATTCAGATATTCTAGTTGTTGAGATATTAGATGTGAACAATTACCAGAGTCCTTTATTGTTGTCTCCTTGACTAGGACAAAATACTAACAATAACAATAATAGCTAGTCCATAGTGAATTGAACCGAATTTGAACCCAGTCCTGCCTGATTTCAAGGCCTATTCTCAAAAGGTGTTTTACTCTCCAATTGTTTCTTGTGATCAAAACATTAATTTTACATTAAAGCTGAAAGTTACCACTGTTTCTTTTCTCCCTTTAATATATAATGTCTTAATATATAATAGTATAGAAGATGTATATTATATGCATGTGTAAGAGATGACACCTATAATTTATGGCATGGATTGCATATACATACATCTGTAATGATAGAATCTTTTTATAGCATTGGGGTATAGCAAAGCTAACCTCTGAATTACAGTCTTTAATAATGAGTAGGTATAAGAGATGAAGTAGTTCCAAAGCCATTCATGAGATTTGTTATACAGTTCTACTTCCATTAATATTTTTGAAAAATTCTTGTAAGGATCATCTACGAAACCCTGAATAAATAAGACTGTTTATTTGCGTGTAATTGTTTTGCTAAGCCTCTCCTCTGGAAATTCTGATTCTGTAGGTCTGGGTTGGAACCCAGGTATCTGTATTTTTACAGAAACACAAGTGAATCTCTTTATAAGCATATTTTGGTGGAGGGGGGCTTCTATTTCATAAGTAATAGATATATCTGCTGCTTCTCATCTGAATAGTGACCCAGCATAATTCAAAACATGTGGTAGGATCAGCACAATGAGGCATGCATTTTGGAAGGAACATTATGATCAGTTTTGCTTAGGGAGGAAATATCCTCCCACATCCCAAGGGGGTATCTACTAGGCAAATGTCAAGGCAATTACAATTAGGACCCATTTAAACACTGCACAGCTACTGCCTTGTCTCAAAACACCAATAAAGCATCGAGTCAAAGTGCTGACTTCGTTTACAAGCCACCCACTCTCCTAGCACAGCTGCTGTCCCTTATCTCCTTGTGACCTCTACACAGACTACAGATAAGGGAGGCTTCGAGGCAGCAGAAGCTCTGGCCTCAACTGGGTCTCCAGGCAATGGTCAGAGCTCAGTCCGGTCCTCTTGCTCCAACTTCAGTCTCAGTCTGTGCAGCTCTTCCAGTTCTAGACTCTTGGCTACATTCTCTGCACACCTATAAACTGTGCCTTAGTCCTCATTTCAAAGTTCTGAGCTGCCTATTTTGGAAGATGCAAATAATTGCAAGAGAAGTGAATCTGATTTGATGTGACAGAAGAAAGCAATTGAAGAGGATATTATCACTACTCAAGTTTGCAGGAACTCTTTCATTGCCAATGAAGAACTTTCTCAGTTTGGACAAAACACAAGCATGAGGTGTTCCTGATGAAAGCTTTTGTTTCTAAAAACCTAAAAATGATTTACAAGTCGCTATCATACATTTACAAGGGTGCTGTCAAATGCTACCACTCCTTCAGGAAAGGGGGAAGGGTGGTAAGAAATTTTTTAAACACACACATGCACACACATTCACATCAAGGAATAGCAGATTTACAGGTACAGAACCTTTCTTTTTCCATCCATCAATCAAGCAATAAATATCCATTAAGTAGCAAATAAAATACTGTGCTATGAAAAAAGAATGAAGGATAGGAAATATAAGGTAGTAAGCATTTGATCCCATAAATTACAAGAGTTATATGCATTAATACATTGGAAAAGCACTTACAGGTGAGCTGGAGATACAGGAGAAGTTCAGTAAATGTTTGTTGTCTTCCTTAATTACTGTCCTCTAAGAAGCTTAAGGTACACACATCTAATAATCTAGTTCATTATCGGGAAGATGTTTTGCTTATTTTTAATTTTGCATCCTCAGCAGCTAATTCATAAAATGATTAATAAGTATCTATAGAATTCAGCTGAAGTCAGCAAATATTAAATTATAAATCAATGCTAGACGCAATAAATTAGAACAGTGGTTCTCAATCAGGATGATTTGCCCCAAAACCACTAGAAGTATTTTGCAATGTTTGGAGATATTTTTTTGGTTGCCACAGCTTGTGGGGAGGGGGTTACAACTGGTTTCTAGTAGGTAGAGACCATGGGTGTTGTTAAATATCTGACAATGCACAGGGCAGCCCCACAACAAAGAATTGTTAGGACCAAGGGAATAGTGAAGGCTTTGCATTTCAAGAATGGAAGATATGTATTTCAGACACAAGAGAAAAGCAGGGGCAGGGAAAATGTTAATATGAAGAACAATAAGAGAAGAATGAAAAGTCTGGAAGGGGTGTTTAGGAACAGTGAGGATATCAGTTTGGGTTTTCCTTTCCATTCCTGCAATTACCCTGTGTTTCTTCTATCCTTTTCATTCCTTGTGTTGTTTATTAGAACATTTAGTCATGTGACTCTGCCACACGAATCCACCCTACCCTCACCTCACCTCCATTTCCCTCACACTTCCTCTCTTTGGTCTGCCTGTCTGTACAAATCCTAGAGCTCTAGAATCCGTAGAGACAATTCCATTCTCCTATCTTTTTTTTTTTATTTTTTTTTCAACGTTTATTTATTTTTGGGACAGAGAGAGACAGAACATGAACAGGGGAGGGGCAGAGAGAGAGGGAGACACAGAATCGGAAACAGGCTCCAGGCTCTGAGCCATCAGCCCAGAGCCTGACGCGGGGCTCGAACTCACGGACCACAAGATCGTGACCTGGCTGAAGTCGGACGCTTAACCGACTGCGCCACCCAGGCGCCCCCCATTCTCCTATCTTGATGCTTTGCTTAATGTAGACACGTGAAGTATCATCTTTTTCTTTAAACGCCTGTTTCACCAGACATGGGGATAGTGACTGTACATTTCTCTGGAATGTCCAACTTTCCATTAAACCCATTTCAATAAATTACCTGCAACTAAGTGTTGAAAAGAGAATGATTACCAGGTTTCAGGAAACCTCCATCTTCAGCCATATATATAACAGAATAGTACTAGATGCACACATACCATCCCAAGCCATTAGTAACTACACATTTCTCCTTCAATCAATCATTTCTTCAATTATGTCTATTTTCCCTATGCAAATGGTAAAAACTGTGAGAATTCATTCCCATATTTGGAGCTTCTTACTTGTAAGGATTTCATCCAAAGGAAATTAAGTGGTTGAACACATTTCTTCCATTACTAGAATCTTATTTTATTTTCCTACTTATGTCCCAATATTAAAGAACATTTAACTTAAAGACACTCAGCAAGGATAGTGCTTGGGGAAAATATCCTTTATGAGTTTATAAAATGTAAACAATAAGGATTGGAGGGTAATTTCATAATTGACATTTGGTTTGTTTTGCTTGTTTGATTTTATTTCTACTGAAAGTAAAACAATGACATTTTCTCTATGTCTTGTTATTTTAAACATCCTAGTAATTTTGTGCACATCTGATAAAGAAGGCGGGATGAAGGAACCGAAAGAATATGAAAAAATATCTAGCAGCTGCCCAATTATAAGAACCTCAAGGCAAAGAAGTTGGTCAGAAGTGCAATTCTTTTGTTTACTTTTAATTTCCTTCTGGCTTTTAAAAATATAACTTGTGTTCATGTAAATGCTACATCAAAGCAGTCATAATAAATAATTAGAGTGTTATCAAAGACCGTTTTGTTCTTCCAGCTGCTAGAACTGTTTTATTTACATAGTATTGTGAAATGAGTCAAAAACAGCTGCTATTTTATGTAAGTAATTCTATGATTTGATTTGAAATGCATTCCTCCAGTAGATCTAATGGCATTTTAAGAGCAATGGCAGACTCATGACAAAACATTTCTGGACTGTCATGCATCTCAGAAGGAAAATAACTTTGATCGGTGGATGAGTGTTATGAATGGAAATACATTCTTTCAAAAGGGAAACGTTAGCTTGAAATTGTGTGCTCTCGGGCTGAGCGTGTAAATGGCACAGCTGCAGAATATGGTGCACAGGTCAGACATCTAGAGGTCCTTCCGGGGAATGCATCCTCCCTCAGAAGGAGACAGACAATTCACTTGCTAATTTGATTTACCGCACCTCTGGAGTCCTCCATTCTCAGACGCCATTTAAAGACAGAAATAGTGTTAAGTTCTCTGGGGTAGAAGTAAGCATAAGCAGGGCAAAACAAAATCAGGATGAGAGATAGAAAAAAATTAAAGTGTTGCAGAGGATGAAAATGGGTAAAGGAGTCAAAAAAGAACAGAAAGAGATAAAGAGAGGAGAGGAAAGAAAAGAATACCCCAATCTGTCTTATTTTTTGTCTATTCCTTTTTTTTAATTTTTAAATTTTATTTAAATCCAAGTCAGATAACATCTAGCGTAATAATGATTTCAGGAGTAGAATTTAGTGATTCATCACTTACACAAAACATCCAGTGCTCATCCCAACAAGTGTCCTCATTATTCCTTATCACCCATTCAGCCCATCTCCCTACCCAATACCCCTCTAGAAACCCTCAATTTGTTCCTGTATTTAAGAGTCTCTTATGGTTTACCTCTCTCAGCAAAGCCCCTTTCAATTATCCTGATTAACTAATGTTAATCAGGGTTGTTGTACAATTCTCTATCCCACACCATTTATACAAAGAAGTAGAAATGCCTCCTTGTTTTTCTCAGAGAAAGGTGTACAACTTGGAGAGTAATTTCAGTAATATTTGACCACAGCTAAAACGTGCTGTGAGCTAATGCAACAGGAATGAACAAGATACCTCAGGATAAGTCACTTTCTAATCAGATTGTTTATGTACTTACTGACACCCCAACTCAAATGCATTATGCATTTAGTAATGGGAAATCCAAGCATATGTTC
The DNA here is from genome assembly GCF_022837055.1 of Prionailurus viverrinus. NCBI lineage: Eukaryota > Metazoa > Chordata > Mammalia > Carnivora > Felidae > Prionailurus > Prionailurus viverrinus. Next base: position 109,772,527 of record NC_062567.1, on the reverse strand, counting down.
CCAATCAACTTGTCTCAAACTTATTATTGATACCATTTAGAAAATTACAGGCTTTTCTATGTCAACAACTTTTGCCAATAATTTATTTCTTCAGACTCAAGACATTTTATCTTTGGGAGATAACAGTACACAGAATATATAAACTGGTAATATTCTTTTCATGTCATAAAATTGTATTATATTGAATGTCTTATTTAATGTAACCTAAGGGTATCAGTCTGTAAGAAATAAATTAACTGTATTGTTTTTATTTTATGTTTATGACTAAATGTCTGTGTATTTGGCCTTTACACTTACTTTTGATACTATTTTTTATATAATCCATTTTCTTTAAGATACTTATATGGAATGTCTATGAATATACAGTTAGCTAAATTATGAAGCAAACACAGAATGAAACATTATACAGCAATTTAAAAGAATGAGCTAAATTCTTACATTGACCTAGAGTGAAAAAATAGAGAGTAACATATACAACATGCCCTTATTATTTAAAAACTAAACAAGTAAAAAAACAAGTGTATATTTATATTTATATTTGCCTAAATAAGAAGGAAGCTAAATTAACTATAGTTAGTTCAGGAGTACTGAAGGAGATAGAGAAAGAAATTTAAGTTTCTCTTTACTGAACTCTGTATTTTTAGTCATCATGATCATGCATTATAGTACAATTTTTGCCATTCATAAAAAACAGTACAGTTTAAATAAGCAAATACAATGTTTTAATAATTTTCTTACTGCCTCTTCAATACACTTCAATAGTATAAATGGCAAAATATACAATATATTTAGACTGTAAATATTTACTTTTATCTAACATAACAGACTAATTTGGTTAATACTTAGCAGTGTTAGCATTTATTACTTACAACATTTATGAGTAGTAAGCCCTACTATGTGCAAAGAAACTCCAGTTTTTTATATACTATTTCACTTACTATTTGTAACAAGTCTAAAAGTAACAACTCATAAAAGTTTTTGCAACAATTCATAAAACTAAGATGATTAATTCTATTACATGTATAAGTTAACTAAGACTTAGAGGGGTAAATTAACTTGTCAAAGCTAGTAAGTAGCAAAACAGAAATTAAAACTGAGGTCTGTTTGATTCAAAGCCCATGCCCTGCAGCACTGAACATCACTGCCTTAATGATCTGTTTTTTGGTGCATAAATATGTATGGGCACATACACTCAAATAGGAAAAAAAAAAAAAAAATATATATATATATATATATATATATATATAACAATAATACAATCGTAAATTACTTTATTTGGCTGGTACATATGCCCCTGTCCCACAAACACCTAGAAGAATAAAGCTTGTTGCAGATAAGAAGGAATATAAAAGTGCCAGTAGTATATGCCTCAGGCATAAATGATTCATTTATAAATGTATATTAATGTCACATACTATCTAATCTAACCATCCAAAACAACTTAGAATTTTCTTGGATTAAGTTTGCCTGAATTTTAAAGTTATAGCTTGACATTTTGTAGCCTTTGAACCACTAAGGATTTTCATACTATTCTTTGTATTTTTTCCCTTTGATTTTCTGTATTGTAAGTACTTGGGCTGACACATATACCCAGATTTTAACTTAATTAGATTTTTAATACTTTTTCTAATTCCCAATAGAAAGTCTGATGTTTTAATCAAGAGCTCTGCTTTGTTTCAGCTATTTGGTAGATTTAATTAGTCTATTCAGACGTATGTTTATAAATATGCATTCTATTAAAATATTAATGATTTTCTACTTGAAGTTTACACCATTATTTTTTTTAAGTTTATTTATTTTTGAGTGAGAGAGTGCATGGGCACAGGAGCATGAGCAGGGGAGGATCAGAGAGAGAGAGGGAGACAGGAGACAGAGAATACCAAGCACAAAGCACAAGGCCTGATGCAGGGCTTGAACTCATGAACCAGGAGATCATGGCCTGAGTTGAAATCAAGAGTTGGACACTTAACCAACTGAGCCACCCAGGTGCCCCTCACTCCATTATTATTATTACTATTACTATTATTATTATTATTATTATTATTATTATTTTATTTTTAGTGAGTTAAGGCAAAGACTAATTTCTGAGTTAAAAAATCAGATCTTTAAATTATCATTATATTGTTTGTTAAGATAAAGAAGGAGTTTAATCAGATATTACCCAAGGTCCAAATATAGATCCTATGAGTTTCAATGTAATAATTTCATTCTTCCTCAACTATTTCCAAAAGTCTAACACTTATGTGATTACTTGATGTTTTTATACGCTTTCTCAAATAACTAACCAATGTGCAAAATTTAAACTCCTTATTTTATATATAACAATGCCATTAGTTAGCATTTTCAAGTCTTGACAAAAAATAATGAAAATTTTAAAATCAGTTGGAATGGGGGTAATTTTGAAACTCAAATTTGCAGAAGTCACTGATATTTGTAGTATATTATGATATAAACACATATATGAATGCATACTAAATATCCATTTACTAAATTATTTTCCTATAGTACTATACACTATTTAATATGTGATTCTTAAAAGAAGACATACAAATGGCCAATAGGTACGTGAAAAGATGCTCAAAGTCACTAACCACCAGTGAAATGCAAATCAGACCACATCAAGATATTATCTGTCATCTGTTAGAATGGTCATTGTAAAACAGAAATCAAAACAAAACAAAGCCCAGAAAATAACAAGTGCTAGCAAGGATGTGGGGAAATTGGAATACTTATGCTCTGTTGTGAAGTAATGCAGCCACACTGGGAAATAATATGGAGGTTTCTAAAAAAAAAAATTGAAATAAAACCTACCAAAAGATCTAGAAAACCTATTTCTGGGTATTTATCCAAAAGAACAGAAATCAGTATTTCAAAGAGATATTTGTACTTCCTTGTTCATTGTAGCATTATTTTATAGTTGCTAATAGGAGGAAGCAAACCAGGTGTCTATTGACAAATGAATGGATAAAGAAACACAGTACATACATACAATGAAATATTATATAGCAATTCAAGAAGGAAATCCTGTCATATGCTAAAACATGAATGAACCTTGAGAACATCATACTAAGTGAAATATTCCAATCATAGAAAGACAATTCCTGTATGCTTCCACTGACATGGGGTATCTAAAATTTACTGGGACTCATAGAAGCAGAAAGTAGACTGGTGATTGCAGGAGTTTGAGGGTAGGGGAAATGGAGAGTTACTGTTCAATGTCAATGAAGTTTCAATTATGCAAGATGAAAAGTTCTAGAAATCTGCTGTGCATTTCACTTATACTTAACAATACTGCACTGCATCCTTAGAAATTTGTTAGGAAGGTAGATCTCATATTCCGTATTTTTTATCACACACAAAAAAGAAATTTGATTCAGTATAAAAGTTTATATTCATGCAAGCTTATGTTGTTCTTTGGCAGAATAAATACATTTTGCAGCAACTGCATCTCCTCATTTGTCTGTTAAAGCTTCCTGTATAAGCTGGCTGGTGGTGATGAAGGAAAATGTCTCTCACCATGCAACTCATCATGGGATGCATCAGGACATAGTGACAATTGTCACACACAGGATTTAGAATTTTATGGACCTAGATCTGGGCTCATACTCCCTAACCTATGGTATTGTGTAAACTTGATACGTTGCTATCCCCTCTGAATTTTACTTTTCTCATCATAAAAAGTGAGAATAAAGATAAATAGATCATAAGTTTGCTGTAAGGGTTAATAATACATTTCATACAAAATGGAGTACCATGGGGCGCTCAGTCAGTTGAGTGTCCAACTTTGGCTCAAGTCAGAATCTCGTGGTCCATGAGTTCAAGCCCCGTGTCGGGCTCTGTGCTGAGAGCTCAGAGCCTGGAGCCTGCTTCACATTCTGTGTCTCCCTCTCTCTCTTCTCCTCCCTGACTTGTGCTCTCTTTCTCTCTCTGTCTCAAAAATAAATAGACATTAAAACTTTTTTAAAAAAATGGAGTATCTTGCATTCAGTACATACATAATAAGAGCTCAGCAAGCACTGGTAATAATAGTAATAATAATAATAGTAGTAGCAATAGTAGCAGTAGCAGGGGAAGTAGTAGAAGCAGCAATAGTAATGATTGTAAAAGGAGTAATAAGGGCAGTAGTAGTGATAATAAAGTAGTAGTTGCAATAGTAGAAGTGATAATGGCAATAGAAGGAGCAAGGATGGTGGTATTAACACTAATAATAGTAATGGTAGTAGTAATAAAATTATTTCGGTAGCATACTTCAATCTCTAAAAACATCTCTCATCAAACTTAAGGCTTCAGTCTTCATCCTGTGATGCTACTACACATACATTTGTTTCTGGTGAGTAAGGACAGTCCCCATGTACCTACTCTTTGTGTTTAGAACCTTCTGGCATCTAAGAGTTTAGTGGCTTCTGCCAATCACGTTTTCATTCTATTCAGTTGTTATGATCAGCATTTAATAGGAGTAGAGAACTTATTGCATTTAGGTATTTCTACAAACTTTGCATGTAGTGCCATTGATTCGGCCTAAATAATTTGTCTTAAAAATAAATGAAAATTAAAACATAAAAGAGAAAGGAGTGAGAACAATGTAATTACTAGAGAGTTGGGGAAATAACAGAGATTCAGAAGTTGGGTGGGCCTGCTATTCCAAATTTTCTGTTCAGAACATGAGAGGGTCTTGACTCAGATGTGGAAGGCATACAGCAGAAAGATGGGCCTGTCCAGGCACGGTTCAGCCTGTGGATTCACTAATTAGATGTCGGGGCCACAAGGTGGCTACAAATAGAGATTTGGACCTTCCTGATTCAAGGTGCTTCTTCTTAAAAGTACGAAGGAATTCTTTTAACTCAAAAAACTAATTCGTTGTGAGGAACTAAACGAGTACTTCAAAATAAATTACATAGAATTTACTATCTTAACCCAAACTATGCGAAACCAATTTATATATTTATAATATGGTGAATTAAGTCAAAGACGAATTTCTGTATTAAAGAAAATGTATTATTTAAATCTTGTTTAATAATTTCCATGATTATTTAAAAACAAAAACAAACCGCAGCATTTCCTGTCCTATTTCAGATTGGCTTAGTGGCTTAGTTGCTTAATTGTGTCTCCAATTACAGTTCGTTCCCAAATTGTTCTGCAACTGAAACTAGTCCAGATACTATTGGTCTCAGAGGCATATTAACAAATATTTATCATAGAGAGTTACCAGTGTTTCTGTTTTGAGACAGTTCCACACTCAGCATCCAAATATGGAAACTTTCTATGATGTAAATATCATCATCTAAAACTCTCTCTGTGCCATTCTAGAAACGCATGAAGTGCAGCATGAGCTGGATGGATTACTTTTCCTGTGTTTGAGTGGGATCTGCTAAGGCTTCAGGGACAAGCCTTAAGTGGTTACAGTGTGAAGAGTTTTCATAAGCTTTCCTAGATATTTTGCTGCAAGCGAGTAAGTGCCATTAGGCAGGGACTGAAGAGAGGGGTGCAGACTAGTGATGGGAGAGATAGACGCCAAAGTTAGATAAAAGAATTGAAGAGCCATATGAATTTGATGATTATGAATGCATAGTCCTGATATTAAAGAAACAATGCATTGAAGTTAACAATAAAAATAAATAGCCAAAAGTATAAATTAATAAAAACCAATGTGGGGGAAAAAAGTAGAGACTGTATCATACCATTTTGCTTTTTAAAATTTTTTTAATATTTATTTTTGAGAGAGAGAGGGAGAAAGAGAGAAACAGAGTACGAGTGGGAGAGGGGCAGAGACAGAGAGAGGCACAGAATCTGAAGCAGGCTCCAGGTTCTGAGCCGTCAGCACAGCTGACAGGGCTCTGGTGCACAAACCACAAGATCATGACCTGAGCTGAAGTCGGACACTCAACCAACTGACCCACTCGGGTGCCCCTACCATTTTGTTTCTTAAACTTTACCTGGTGTTACTCATAACCCAGACACAGTGCATCTTTCCAATTGAAATAATATTTTAATAAGGATTAAGTAGAACCCAGACATTTTTTCCCTTAAACTTTGCTTAGATAATGTCAACTCTTTGAATCCCAAACATAAGACTTGCTTCATACTTTGCAACATCATTCAGATCCTCATTATCAAGGACAACTTTATTAAGTACAGAATATATGTGACACAACAGGCAAAAGAGAAATTAGAATAGGATGTAGTTCTATCATAAAAATATATTTTCCTAGGTCTACTATAATTTCTTTTTGCAAGCATCTAATCAAAGTCATGATTGCTTTTCTCTGAAGCTCCTTTATTTGGAGTTTAGTTTTGCAACAAATATTGTTTAGTGTTTTCTTCAAGTATCTTTCTATAATTATCTTCCGTGAATTAGCAAAACCAGAGAAAACTATTTTGTTTGGTCTTCTCATTTACTGGAACTTTTTTAGCTTTACTAGGTGCTAAATAAAAATTTGTGAGACTCTAATGATTTTGTCATTCTGAAGATATTATAGGAAAATGCCTGGGGTTCCCTTTAATCTTCCTCTCATCCCTCTTGCTGAACATCCTTAATCAATCTGAGGTTTATCTTTTGGATAATGCTACTCAGATTTATTTTTTGCTTCTCTTCAATTTCCAATTTCTCTCCTGACTTTGAATCCATATGATTCAGATTTTGGCAATCACTAAGTGGATAATATGCCAGGAAATCATCTATTGAAACCAATATCATTTTTACAATTTTTTAATACATAGACTACAAATCCTTTCCTCATTAGGAGATTCTGAGCAATCAACATTGTAGCTAGTGTTACTAAATGAACTGGTATCTATTGATGATTCATGAAATAATATGTTATGCTCACACTGATACTTTCCTATTACCTAAGGGTTGTTTTGTTTTATATAACTTATCTTTACATGCTTTTGAACATCAACATGTTGCTAAAAATAATAGGACTTGAGGCTAAAATTCTAGTAAGCAAAAGCCTAGACGTCAGCTAAGTAAACAGAATATTAGATTCAAAATAAAAATAATGATATTGGAATAGCTCACTCATTTACTAATTAGAGCACAATCATATATGTGTGGTGAGCACAATAAATTATATACATACAGGCTTATAAAGATAGTGTCAGTAATATATCGATCATTTCACTTAATCTAGTATATGGCTGTCAAGTTCTACGTCTAGCATTGTTCACTAAGGAAAATACCCAGTTGACATATATTATTAAAGATATTTGACTATTTTTAACTCTATATTATCTTCTCAACTCTCATATTTTGTAGCATAACAGTATTATTATTCTAGGTTATAATTACCAGAGGTATTGGCCTACATTCAAAATTTTAGAGAAATGTTACAAAAATTTTTAAAAACTCTTAGGGAAAAGAATGTCATCAAACTTTAATGCATATTGAGCTATCTCTGGTTGGAACAATCTAGGGCATAGCCATGCCTTAATTGTGTTAATCACTTATATTCTATGAAACCACAATGTTTTATGTAGCACTTTAATGTATATCATCTCATTTTATATCCCTGACACCTGCAAATAGGCTGGTAATACTAGTCGTTTTTCAAGATGAAAAAAATGGTCTCAAGAAAAGTCAAGTAACTTGCCCAAAGTTAAACAATAAGTGAATATATAGAAGCTAAAGCTCCTGGAAAGATCATGCACCAAATCATAAAAGATATCAAGTGAGAATGGAGGTCTCCTCACCCCAGGTATAAGGCATGATTTAAAATAACAGATTACAGTTTCAGTATTCACCGAGCCTGTCAGTATAGTTCACAATGTGTGCTCAATTCTGGAGATAAAATAGTGATGAAAACAGTATTTTTATTTTCATTGAACTTGCCCTAAAAGAGACAGACATTAATTAAATAATTGCATTAACAAATATCAATTTACAACCAAATCAAAGTGTTTAGAAGGAAAGGAATAGGATTGTTTGAGAAATGAAAAAAAGGCTTCTGACCCTAAGATGGGGAAATGACTTATCTTAATGTCTATACAACAGATCTTCCAGATAAAGGCAAGATAGATGGTAAGTAGAAGAAATTTATTCTGGAGGGGAAACAGCATGTGCAAATGGCTTGGGGTAGGAAAGCACATGTAAAATTTGAGGAATTGAAAGTCCAGGATGTCTGGAGTACAGGAAAAAGAAGAAGAGAGGTTTGAAATGAAACTGAAATAGGGACTACCGATGCAGGACCTCAAAGACAGTGTCAGAGATTTAGATATTTATCCTTGGGGTAATAGGAACCCATTGCACAGTAATAAAAGGTGGCCAGGAGGTATAAGATGATTTTCATTTTGAAAAAGTAATTCTGCCTGCAGTGTAGACAATAAATATGACAAGACAAATTGTAGTTTCTGGGAGATCACTTAACATGCTAGTCCAGATATCATGGTAAGATATGATAGTGTCTGGGACAGGAATGGTTTTGATGGTGATAAAGAGAAGTGGACATATTTAAGAGTTTGCTAATAAAAAAAATACTATTGATAGGACTTGGTGATACCCTGGTGATACTCACTCACATCACATCACTGGGTATGTGAGTGAGAAATAAGGCAGTACCATCAGTGAGTCAGAGGTTTTTTTTTGTTACCCAATAGATAGCAGATAAACGTGATTAGGTGAACACAACTCGTCAACTGCATAGATGCGCTTGTGAGAGGAAGCAAACCAGCTGAACAAACCATAATAGTGGCTAATATTCATATAATGTTTACTATGTGCAAGCACTGATCCAAAGACTTTATTGTTCTTTTAGTCCTACCAACTCTATGAACTGGTACTATTATTCCCAGATTACAAATGAGGAAACTGAGGCATGGAGATTTGAATAACATGCTGAAAGATACACTGTTGATAAGAGATGGGGCTGGAGGGGTGCCTCGGTGGCTCAGTCAGGTGATTATCTCTCGGTTTCGGCTCCAGTCATGATCTCACGGTTCGTGAGTTTGAGCCCCTTGTCGGGCTCTGAGCTGATAGTGCTAGAGACTACTTGGGATTCTCCCTCTCTCTTGCTCTCTGCCCCTCCCCCACTTGTGCTTTCTCTCTCTTAAGAACAAATAAACATTAAAAAAAAGAGAGAGAGAGAGACGGAGCTGGAATTTGAAATCAGGCAGTCAGCTCCAATTCAGTTCTCTGGACTACTACATGCAGTGCCTTTGTATAGTAACCTCATTGTCAGAATAATTTATTTCCATTGTCAATTCCTGATATCAGCTGCAGAAACAGATCAGCACAGTAAAATGGTCTCCTATGCTAAAAGACTGTATTGATGTCAAAGTAGAACGCAGATTCACCCTAGCCCTATTTTAGGCTTGATGAACCTGCCAAACTAAACAGCCACATAATTCATAGTATAGATAAACTTCTTACATATTGAATTTACTGTTGTCATTATTCTACATCAAGCAATTCAAATCACTTTGGTCCTCCTAGTTCCTTTGACAAATTAAAAAAAAAAATTACAATGAGCTCAAATCTTCAGTGACAGCCGCATGTTATAGTTACAGTTTCAAAGTGTATTTGCTGAGTAACACCCTAAATTCTTCTCTGCGTGTATTTTCAGTCTAGTTGGTACATATCAATCAGTGACTTCTCTGTACATTCAATACTTCTCTGTACATTCAATGTACATTCTCTGTACATTCAATGTATTTTCAGTCTAGTTGGTACACATCAATCAGTGACTTCCCTGTACATTCGATGCATGGTATTTTACCAATAACCAACAAGCAACGGACTCCTTATTTGCTCTTTGATAAACTCTGGAGATAACTATAAATAAAACCTGTAAAATCTATGATGAAAAAAAATTGATACCATAATTTATTATTTTAATTATAATACTATTTTGGGGGAATTCTCTTTCTCTTCTTTCTCTCTCCCTCTCAGCATAATCCCACACATTTATCCTCCTGGAAGTGGCAAGGTCCTGTTTTTGTCTTTGCCAGAAATAAACACTGTGACTCCAGGAGAAAAACCCATATGGGACAAAAAGCCAAAATGTGACTAAAGATCATGATTCAGAGAGCAATGGATTTATCTTTGCAAATGAAAAATTAGCCATTTATCTGATACCTCTTCCATTGCAAATTCTAAATCTCAATAGGAAATTGTTAAAACTTTATAATCATCAAACCAAAATTGTTAAAAGTTGTCTTAAAATTTATTTTGAAAAATATAATAACAGCTCTTGTTGGTTTGTAACCTACTATGGGTCAAATGCTTTTAGTATAAAATACTTAAATATAAGTGATTTAAGCATATTGTTACAGTTAATATTCATAATACATTATTACTCTTTCATTTAAAAAAAAATAAAATAAAGCTCAAGAAAAGCCAAACATCTAGTGCACAGAAAGTGAGAAATGGAGCCAGAAATCAAAACTAGTGTTCCAGCTGTCTATACAACCGTTACGTGTGACAAATATACTATGAGAGAGTCAAAATCTCCCCACATGTATTCATTTGTAAGACTGATGTCTTTCTAACCCTTAACAGTTTTAAAATTATTGAAGAATTTTAAAATTAAGATGCCTTTCATTATTGATTTCAATAGAAATTTAGCAATCACCAAGTTTAAGAGTAACTTATGACTTTTAGGTGTGCCTGTGTATGAAATTGGCCATGTGCCATCTATTAATGCAGTTAAATTATTTGCACTATGGAATCACATAAGATTGTAATGTAACTTAAAATTGTAATTTAACTACCAATTTAAATGTCTTTTAAAAGATTACATTGAAATGCAGCTCTAAAATGAGAAGTTAGTAGGTTCATAGTCACTGTCTGCTACATTCCAGGCAAAACAATTAAAGGCTGTAGAAATGTCAAAAACTCTGAACAGATTACACAACTTCAAATTAAAGAAGTGACTGGCTTACACATTCTAAAAAGCTACTACTTTTGCATTGGAAATTTATCTTCCTTAAGCCTACTTCAAATACAGCTATTGTTTTTTAGGGTACCTAGTCCAACTGAAGAAAATGAAAGTATGAATTTATCAAAAAAGACAAAAAGATGATCTTAGGGTCTTTAAATTGACTTGAACATATAGCTACTCCTATGAATTTGGAAGATTAGGATATATGCATATAATTAAGGTCTCAAACATATGGAATCAATCTTTCAATATGGGAAGTTGAGCAAACAGAATAAACGAATGTATAAACAAACAACGTGACAGCCAAGAATCCCTTCTGATAGTGTGCTTCCAGCGATCTCCTAAAGACTTGTCATTGGTTTTCTATGAGACAATTTGAACTTTCAAACAGAAACCTGGTTTTTAATAACTTTTTTATGTACAGGAGATTGTCTCTTACATGATTGACATTAAGAACTCAGTAACTTCCATAAAGTTTCATAATTCAATAACCTTTACTGAATTTGAAATTCACAAATAAGCCCAACAGACATATGTTAGACAAGAGGGACTAATGGACACTATATTGAACTACACCATGTACAGGGAAGTGGTGCTACTAGCCTGAGACAATTGTTGGTAAGTCCAAAATTGGGACCCAGTGAGAACCTGCCATTTGCTTATTTGTTTTTTCCTCAGTACCCCAAAGAATTCTGAAAACATTTTATGTTAAATATTTTGATATTTAAATGTTGGTTCAGCTAAAAAAAAATAATAGAAAGAGAAAGAAAGAAAGAAAGAAAGAAAGAAAGAAAGAGAAGGAAAGAAAATAAAAGAAAGAATAAGAAAAAGAAAGAAAGAAAGAAAGAAAGAGAAGGAAAGAAAATAAAAGAAAGAATAAGAAAAAGAAAGAAAGAAAGAAAGAAAGAAAGAAAGAAAGAAAGACAGCACTCTTCATGCAAAAAAAAAAAAAAAAAAACCAAAAAACCCAAACACACCTGCCAGCCAAGTATGGAGCCTTCTTCTGCCATTTAGTGACATATGACATTTAGGAATAAAATTCAACAGTTAATGAGTTTGGGTAAGCAAAGGAAAGATGACCCTTCTAAGATGTTCTTTGGGGAGATGGGACACTAAAGAGAAATTCTGCTTATCTCACACTTTGGAATAGCATGTAGGTTGTCCTGGGACTTAGAGGAGGATCATGTCAATATTGTCAGGAAAAGGAGTGAGGGCTTCAAAAGCAGAGCTTAGAGCAGACTTAGAAGTGTAGGGTCAGGTATTTGGGGAGAAAGCCTGTATAGTCTTTGAGAAAGCCTGCAAAAGCGATGAGTGAAAATGCTATCCTATCTAGAACAAAGTGAAAAACATTAATCATTTTCAACATTAAGCTTCTATACTCTTCTAGAAACACAGAGCTTAGAAAAGTCTTCTGGACTATAGGTAAAATTATGTGAGGCAGAACTGCTAAGTAAAGAAAGGCATCAACTCATTCATTGATTGGGATCCCCCATACGCATTTATGAAAATGTATCATTGTGTTGGGTACTTTGCCAATTAAATTAAGAGGGTCTGGCACGCTGCCTTGGAGGAGAGAGTAAATCCTGAAGTTTACTTAATCCTAACTCTCCTTCATAATTCCCTCAGAGAAAACCATACTTGATTCTTTTCTGTTGAAATTTAACCTCTTCACAAAGAGTTCCCTATCTCCACTGTCTTAGTGCTCCCCTGATACACCTTTGAAAACAGGCAATAAATATATAAAATTCATGTGGCTCTGATTCCTCTTACTACTTCATATTGCATTCAGAATAACTTATTGTTTCATATTATTTATAACAGTAAAAAAGCATCCCAATCTTTTCCAGATGTATCATTTAAAAACAGAGTTGATTCAGACATCAGGATTACAGACACTAGAAATGAAGCTAATTCTCACAAAGCTCCAACAAATACCCTCTATTCTGTTTTCTTTTTTAAAATAAAAAAATTCTGATTATGAAAGGAATGCTTGCTAATCATAAAGTATTCAAATTGTCATAAAGTATATGAAGTAGAAAATGAAAGTCTCTTTAAGCTTTTTTTCCTGCACAGACTCCTACAACCCAACCCCTTACCTGTGGATAATTGCTGTTATCACATTGGTGTTTTTCCTTCAGGGATGTAGGGGTTTTTTTTGTGTGTGTGTGTCACACATTACATATAGGTAGATGATAAATAAGTCAATAGGTTTACTGAAAAATAGGGAGATGTTTGTAAACTGAAATTGCATCACCTTCCACATTCTGTTTTGCTCTTACTACCTTAATAACCTTGCCTTTCCAATTATTAAAGATTTCATGCTATTCTATTATATAGAGATGTTCCATAACTGATTTAATCAATCCACTATTGACAGATAAATATTTGATTTTTCTCAAAAAAAAAAACAGGAAATGAAAGAAAAAAAATTTAAAATCCAATTGAGTTTGAAATCTCATTTTAAAAAAATCTATGGATTGTGATTATGGAGATTTATTTTTATAAGCACCTCTCTGTCTTTGAGACTGTTTTGTACTTTCCATTGAATGGTTCCAGTAGGTGGGTGTCTTAAAATGTCTCAGTGTTCACCAGGGAAGATTTATTTGTCATTAGAGGTTTATTTCCATGGTAAAAATGAAAGAGCATATTTTCATTTCTTCAATTTTTCTGAAGTATTTGTTACCACATTCAACTAGAATCTATATAAAATATTAACAAATAAATAATTTGATCACAGATCAAAGAAAGAAATTAATATTTATACTGATTTGCATGGCTGAGAAATAATTTATGAAATAATAATGGCTTGTCTGGGAAACCAGAAGAGAAAGCAATAATTATAATCTTAAAATTAACCTTATTTTGTTAATTTGCTATTGGAATTTAAGAATATTTAGGGGAGGAAAAAAAGCACAATGTTCCACTTTTTTTAATTAGTTATTGTCAGAGCTTGACAATCCAAAAACATTCAATCAGAGATTGAAATCCAAAAACATTTTTTTTTAATTTTTTTTTTCAATGTTTATTTATTTTTGGGACAGAGAGAGACAGAGCACGAACGGGCGAGGGGCAGAGAGAGAGGGAGACACAGAATCGGAAACAGGCTCCAGGCTCTGAGCCATCAGCCCAGAGCCTGATGCGGGGCTCGAACTCACGGACTGCGAGATCGTGACCTGGCTGAAGTCGGACGCTTAACCGACTGCGCCACCCAGGCGCCCCCAAAAACATTTTTAAAAAGAACTTCTTTTCTAAAATTATTACCAGGGTTTACAATATTACACTATATGTTAAATAACTAAAATTTAAATAAAAATTTGAAAAAAAATATTATCAGGGTTTAGATCACGTGGCTTTGTTCTTTTCATTTGAACGTGTTCCATTAATTTGGCTTGATTTATAATATTTATAATTGGCCATCATATGGGGAAAGAAAAAAAAACTTTCACAAAGCTTGGTGAATTTAGCATTCAATGTCTATTGAACTGTTTTTTTTAACTACCTTAAAATTTAATTAACCAATGAACAACACTTTTGAGTTTATTCAGAAAAAAAAATTCTATCAGTCAAGTTGTAAAGCCATTTAACTATAGAAACTTTGTTATTCAAGTGCACATTTAAATTGTAGAGAATTAGCTATATTACAAAAATATATATGGCCTCTTCATGAGAGCAAATGATTACAAATATTAAAAATTTCCCTGAGGGTCACCTGGGTGGCTCAGTTGGTTGAGCATCCAACTTCAGCTCAGATCATGATCTTGCAGTTCATGGGTTCAAGCCCTGCCATTGGGTTCTGTGCTGACAGCTTAGAGCCTGGAGCCTATTTCAGATTCTGTGTCTCCCTCTCTCTCTCTGTCCCTCCCCTGCTGCTCATGCTCTGTCTCTTTCTCTCTCAAAAATAAATAAACATTAAAAAATTAAAAAAAGAAATTTCCCTGAAAAGCAATTATATTTACATAAGACTTTTCAATTATGTATTTAATGAGCCATAGCCATATACGTGTTTCATTGCTATTATCCTTAAGCTAAAATTGGAGTAACTGAGGAATCAAAAACAAATAAATAATAAAATATATACAGAGAATGGAGCATCTGCATTCTGTGAGAATTTGGATGGTATAAGGACAAGAAGCTATACTTTTACTCGTTAATTTTGGTGGCTTCTGTAGAGTTCCAGTCTTCCTCCACTATAGAGACTGTTGTGGCCCAATGGAATGAGTTTTAGACCTGGAATAAAAAGTTCACTTTCCTATTGGTTGAAAAGTAGGTAAAATTCATCCATCATCTCTGAGCCTCTGTTTCTTCTTTAATAAAATTTAAGTGAACTTAAAAGAAATACTTTAACAAGCATTTTGAAAAGTAGTTTTGAAAATACTTGGTAAATTTTGAACTGCTATGCAATTTGTTGAAAATATATAACCATTAAAACTATCTTATGATCTTGGTACTCATATTTTTGTTCCCTAAGTATACTTCCAATCTTAATTATTTGTCACTATCCTAAAATAATTATGAAATTAATATCAGTTTATGTCTGATTTCTTCCATTCCTTATAAATCAGCCACCAGGTTTAGATTCAGCATTCATAAGACAAAAAGAACCAGTGAGAATATAAACATGTTTTACTACCTAACCCAAATTCTCTGTGTATTGACGTTCATTGTCAAAAGCTATGACAGATCTCATATTGGTTTGGTAATTTTTTCCAAAGTGCACATTTATTCAATACCAAGTTTGTATTTAAAACCTTTCTCGATCATCTGCAGTTCTCTCTTGAGAAGCACTTTGGAACTAATTACTGTATTTCTTATTGTTCTGTATGTTGAAATGGCACACACTTCATCGACAACATAGAAAAAGCAGATTGAGCTGGAGCAAGGAGGAAGAGAGCACAAATGCTTTCACTAGGTCAAGCCAAGAGAATAAATTACAGAAAAGGATATAATTTTATTCCATATACAGATGGAAAGAGAAAAAAGTGAAATTGTGTATTTGCAGGTACCATGATTTTCTACACTGAAAATCCCAAAGAATCAAGTAAATACTCTTTGAACTGTTAAGTAAGTTCAGCAAGGTCACAGGATTTAATATAAACATAAAAAAATTGTATTTATATTATTAGAAAAGAATATGTGGGCAATGAAATTAAAATTACAAATACAAATTTGTATTTGTATTGTAAGCTGCAGAGGAGAAAGTATTTGTAAAACACATACCTAACAATGAATTGTATCCAGACTATATAAGAACTCTAAAACTGAGCAGTTAAAAAAAAATCAAACAATCCAACTAAAAAATAGGCCAAAGACATAAAAAGATATTTTACCAAAAGAAATGTTCATACGGTAAAGCAGCACATGAAAAGCATCATTAGTCATTAGGGAAATGCAAATTAAAAATGCAATGAGTAAACACTACTCACATATGACAATGACTGCTAAAACAAAAAATAATGAAAATGCCAAATGCTGGCCAGAATGCAGAGAAACTGACTCGTTTGTTCATTGCTGGTGGGAGTGTAAAATGATAGCCACTATGGAAAACTGTTTCTTGGTTTCTTAAAAAAACAAAACCTGCAACTGCCATATGACCTGAAATTGCACTTCTGGGCATCTCTCTCAGAGAAATAAAAACCTATGTTCACACAAAAACATGTACACAAATGTTTATAGCAGCTTTTTTTCCCCATAAGAGTCCAAACCCAAAAACAATCCAAATGTCCTTCAATGAAGGAATAATTAAATGAACCAGGATACTCCCATAGCGTGGAGTACCATTCAGCAATAAAAAGGAATGAACTGCTGATACAAGCAACAACCTGGACAATTCTCCAGAGAATTACGCTGACTTCAAAATGCCAATTTCTACAGGTCACATACTGTATAATTCTATTTATGTAAAGTTCTCAAAATGAAAAAAATATATATATAAAAACAGGGAACAGATTATGGGTTGCCAGAGAATAACGAGGGTCTCTCCACACTGGAGAGAAGTGTGGCTCTAAAAAAGCAACATGAGAAATCCTCATGCTAGTGAAAATGTTCTGTATCATGACTGTATCACTGTCAGTGTACTGGTTCTGAAACTGAACTATAGTTTTGCACGATATCAGCAATGGGGAAAATCGGTAAAGAGTATGTGAGATCCCTCTATTATTCCTTTCCACCGTACTACAATTATCTCAAAGTAAAAAGGTTAATATACAACAAATGATTCTCCTTGAAAACCTGCCGGAGCTGACACATGTTCTGGCTTACTATTGCATTCGTTTAAGGGAGCTACTCTAAACAGCTTCAAACTACAAATTTAACTGACTGTTAAAACTTAGAAAAGCAATATATGGTTGCTATTCTTGGTCCTATTGGTTGAAGTTGAAAGTGTGATT
Organism: Prionailurus viverrinus; assembly: GCF_022837055.1. Taxonomy (NCBI): domain Eukaryota; kingdom Metazoa; phylum Chordata; class Mammalia; order Carnivora; family Felidae; genus Prionailurus; species Prionailurus viverrinus. Next base: position 109,755,267 of record NC_062567.1, on the reverse strand, counting down.
ATTTCTGTCATTAGAAATAATGGTAGTTTATCATTTTTGCAGGACAGTCCTCCATTAATTAAGATTGATATGGGGGAAATTTCCGCTTGTTACCATTTAAAGAGAATTCTTGTCATTTGAAAAAGTATTCCTTTTTTTTCACATTCTATCTCAGTGACTCTGCTGCTAAAAGGAACACAACTTTGATGTGACTTTTGTGCTTCTTGGGCTAGTGTGGACTCATGCAGTGGTTCAAAAAAGACTTCTGATGCATTGAAACTACAGAACAACTCCAACTGGCTTACCCCCTTGATCTTTAAATAAGATTGCTATTTATTATCAGTTTTCTCACCAGGATGAAAAATCAATACATTTTAGTAAAGTTCATTTTTCAATTGCACCTCTAAGAAAACAAGGAATGGTATGTTTCTGGGGACAACTGTTACATACACAGGCACACAGAGGCATATTCACATACTGTGAAACTCCATACTGTGCTCCACGATGGCTGTCCATTCACATATTCTCACCAACAGTGCACAAGGGTTTCCCTTTCTCTACAGCATCAGCAACACTTTCTGTCTCTTGTCTTTTTGATAGTAACCATTTTAACAGGTGCAAGGTGATATGTCATTGCATTTTGATTTGCATTTCCCTGATGATTAATGACATTGAGCACCTTTTTATGTACCTTTTGGCCACCTGCATATCTTTTCTGGAAAAATGTCTGTTCAGTTTCTCTATTCTTAAATTGGATTGTCTTTTTGCTATTGAGTTCCATGAGTTCCTTATTTTTTTGGATGTTATCCCTTATCTGGTAAATGATTTGTAAATATTTTCTTCCATCCTATAGGTTGCCTTTTCATTTGCTGATGGTATCTTTTGCTGTGAAGAAGCTTTTTAGTCTAATGTAGCCCCACTTATTTATATTACATTTTTAAAAAATGTTTGCTTATCTATTTATTTTGAGGAAGAGAGTGTGTGCCCATGCAGACAGGGGAGGGGCAGAGAGAGAGAGGGAGAGAGAATCCCAAGTAGGCTCCACACTGCCAGTTCAGAGCTTGACATGTGGCTTGATTCCATGTGAGATCATGACTTGAGCTGAAATCAAGAGTCAGACACTTAACTGACTGAGCCACCCAGAAGCCCCATATTACCTTTTGATACCTATGCTTTTGGCATCATACTCAAAAATTCATTGTCAAGACCAATGTCAAGGAGATTTATCCCTAAATTTTCCTCTAGAAGTTTTGTAGTTTCAGGCCTTAGATTTAGGTATTTAAATTAATTTTGAGTTAATTTTTGTTAGTTGTATAAGACAGGGGTCCAGTTTCATTCTTTACCTTTTGGATATCTAGCTTTCCCAACACCGTTTATTGAAGTGACTATTTTTCCCCATGGTGTCAGTGGTTAGTTCACCATGTATATGTGGGTTTATTTCTCGGCTCTCTCTTCTGTTTCACTGGTCAGAAACAACTTAATTATCCACTGAATGGGCAAAGAAAATATAGTATATATGGAATGTTATTATGGGATATTACTCATAAATAAAAAAGAACAAAATTCTGCTATTTGACATAACATGGATGAAACTGGAAATTTAATATTTCATTAAATGAAATATGCCAGACAGAGAAAGACAAATACTGTATGGTATCACTTATATGTGGAGTCTTAAAAACGAAAGCCAATATGATAGAAAAGAAGGTTACAGGATCTGGGAAGTGAGAGAAATAGGCAGATACAGGTCAAGGATATAAACTTTTAGTTATAAGATAAATTCTGAGGATTTAATCTACAGCAGGGTGCCTGTAGTTAATAATAAGGTATTATATATTTCAAATTTGTTGAGAGTAGATCTTGGGCATTCTCATTATGAGACAGAGAGAGGAGAGAGAGAAAGAGAGACCTAGAGAAAGAGATAACTATATGAGGTGATGGATGCATTAATTAGTTTGGTCATGACAATCATCCTACAACATATATGAACACCAAATTATCTTGCACACTTTGGTTATATACAGTTTTATTTGTCAATTATTCCTCAATAAATCTGAGAAGAAAAGCAGTTATAAATGATAAAGTTAGCTGTGGTAGTCACATAGACTGTGATGGATATATACTAGTCTCAATGTAAATAGCACCAACAGGACTTTGTGGAGTATAACTTCCTCAAAGAATAATAAATATTATGTTACGTGACTTTTCTCCTTTTAAATTTCCCTCTCCTTTCTACTTGCTGTCTTGCCTTCCTACCAGGTGCCTATACGAAACTTCAACACTGACCATACCCCTCAGGGTCGTTCTGTTCGGACAGTGTCACTAAGTCTCCTCCACTGACGTCTTAACACTATTCTGTTTTCTCTTTGCCAAACTGCGTTTTGTAATATCAAAATACAATCAATCACACAAGAAACTGTTTTCTTACCTAATCACTTATTGCCTTGAGATCATGAAAATCCACATTTGACATCAGGAATTTCACTGTATTTACTGCTAATGCCATCAAATACTGTATATTTCTTTTAAGTATATGTAGCAAAGAACTTGGTGTTAGTAACTGATAATGCTTGGATAAAACATTATACAAGAGATTTCACTTTACCTCTCTAAGTAATGGACCTGGTATCTATCTATAAAAAGATTTCAAAATTATCCACTCTCTTTTGCTACTAGGCAACATAGTATGTGTAAAGGATGCAGCTGGTGAGGGTAAAACTAGGTACCAAACAATGTTAAATTCCAACACCCAGTCAGGAAAGCCTCCACAACTCTGGGTCTTCAACTGTAAAGTAATGTTTGTAAAATCATGTTTTATGCTCCAGTGCCTCAAATTATTCTGTACGATTTTGTTGTATTATACGCTTTATTCTTCTAGCCTACAAAAGGAAAGAAATGATGATAGATTTCTTTAAGCAGAACAAAAGAGTGTGTTGTTCATTGTGAAAAATAATATTTAAGAAGCTATAGGGTAAAGAAAAAAATCATGTACTTTGCATTGTATGTATATATATGCTCTTTTACAGGATTTCTAAGTTAGTTACTAATGTTTAATGTAGTTTCATAAAGCCAACATTAAGATAGTTCAACTGTATGTAAAATAGAGGTAAATTTTCAGCAAATTAAGATTGGACACACAGAATAATAGTCCTATATAAATATGTAGCTAGTTTAGAGAAATATGTTAATAGTATTATCTATTGTTCTATATTACTTGGGTGTAGGTACTCTAATAATGTGAACTCTAGAGTTACAAATTTTTAATATATACATATTTACATTTTTTTAGTCTCTGACGACAATAGGATGGTTAACTATTCATGGATAATGATTGTTGAATCTTCTCATCTTGAACTGGTCTAATCCTCACTTTGCATATTTATTTTTATTTTTATTTTTTAAGTTTTAATTTAAATTCCAGTTAGTTAACATATACGTAACATTAGTTTCAGTAGTAGAATTTTGTGATTTATCACTTACATAAAACACACAGTGCTTATCTCAAGTGCCCTCCTTAATACCCATCACCCGTTTAACCTATTTCCCCACCCACTTCCTCTCCAGTAACCCAGTTTACTCTCTGTAAGTAGGAGTCTGTTTTACCATTTGCCTTTCTCTTCTTTCCCCCATGTTCATCTGTTTTATTTCTTAACTTCTACATACGAGTGAAATTATATGGGATTTGCCTTTCTCTGACTTATTTTGATTAGCATAATAAGCTAAGCTCCATCCACATCGTTGCAAATGGCAAAATTTCACTCTTTTTGATAACTGAGTAATATTCCATTGTATACATATACAATCCATTTATCGGTCAATGGACCTTTGGGCTCTTTCCATAATTTGGCTATTGCTGTTAATACTGCTATAAACATCGGGGTGCATTTGTCCCTTCAAATCAGTATTTTTGTATCCTTTAGGTAAAAACCTACTAGTGCAATTGCTGGATTGTAGGATAGTTCTATTTTTAACTTTTTGAGGAACCTCCAAACTCTTTTTCAGAGTGGCTGCGCCAGTTTTTCATTCCCACCAATAGTGTAAGAGTATTCATTCCCTTTTATCTGCATCCTTGCCGAAACTTGTTTCCTGTGTTTTAATTTTAGCCATTTTGACAGGTATGAGGCAGTATCTTCATCATGGCTTTGACTTTCATTTCCCTGATGATGAGTTAAGTTGAGCATCTTTTCATGTGTCTGTCAGGCAACTGTATGTCTTCTTTGGAAAAATGTCTATTCATGTCTTCTGTCCCTTTCTTAACTGGATTATTTGTTTGATGGGTGTTGAGTTTGAAGAGTTTTTATAGATAGATTTTGGATACTAACCCTTTATTAGATATGTCATTTGCAAATATCACTTTGCATATTAAAGAATTTATATCACCATAAATACCCTGCATATATATAAAGTTTTTTGTTGTTGTTATTATTCATTGAAGGGATGACAAAGGTCCACATTGCTAGACTATGCTTATGTCTAAAAGAACCAAAACATCTTTTAATTTACCATAGCTGTTAGTTTCATTAATTTTATTTTATTATATTTATTTTAGTATAATTTATTGTCAAGTTGGCTAACATACAGTGTATACAGTGTGCTCTTGGTTTTGGGGGTAGATCTCATGATTCATCACTTACATACAACACCCAGTGCTCATCCCAATAGTGCCCCCCTCAATGCCCATCACACATTTTCCCCTCTCCCCCTCCCCCCATCAACCCTCAGTCTGCTCTCTGTATTTAAGAGTCTCTTATAGTTTGCCTCTCTCCCCAGAAGATGTGGTTCGTATATACAATGGAATACTACTTGGCAATGAGAAAGAATGAAATCTTGCCATTTGCAGCATGGATGGAACTGGAGGGTATTATGCTAAGTGAAATAAATCAGTCAGAGAAAGACAGATATCATATGTTTTCATTCATTCTCATATGGAACTTGAGAAACTTAACAGAAGACAATGGGGGAAGGGAAGGGGAAAAATAGTTTCATACATTTTAAAAATATTTATTTTTGATAAGAAAATACTTGATGCTACAGAAAATTCAGAAAGCACAGAGTAGTGCAAAAAAGCTAAAGAAAAACACAAAATAATTTGCAATTTAAAAATTCAGAAAAAAATACTGTTAACATCTTTCTGTACTTCTTCTACCCTTACACACACACACACACACACACACACACACACACACACACCATAAAGGATGAAGGACACTAATCCACAAACTCATTGTGCCATACACTGGGAAGAATGGCTCTAACAATGTAAAGGAGTTCAGAAAACTAGAGGTATGAGGATATGGTGTGTATAAATGAGATGAACTTGGCTTTGTATGATATTCTAGTATCTGGTAGGATTAGTAACTCCACTTTCTTGCTGTTCTCTTTCTCCCTCTCTCTTTTTTTCCTTACCCCATATATATATATATATATATATATATATATATATATATATATATAATTTTTCTCTACCATTTAAATGATAAGATCTTTTTTTCTATCCAAACTTCTATCACCAACCTGGCTAATGTTAATCCCATTACCCACTCGATGCTCTGCTCTCTCCATAACAGTGGGGAAATAGTAATGTTTATATATAGAAGTCCATAAATAAATTAGTTAGTATAAAAGTAAACACAAAGCTTTCCAAAAACATCAGTGAATTAACAGGACATTTGCTATTAAAAGAATTCACACCACTGTCCAACCAGAAAAACGGTTTGGCTGAACAAGAAGCAGATGTCTCCCACTGGTGTGGGGGTAGCTGATAGAAATGCCTAATTACTGAAATGCCCTGTATGTGGCAACTCTATCTCTCATGATGCCATCTTACTTCCTCTTTCATATCTTTAAGAAAACAAAAACTGTACTGAAGACTTGCATACTCAATTCTAGCACTTATCATTCCCCATATAATCAGCAAACATACTCATTATTGTTTCTTATATTAAACAGTGTACTGGAGATCCTAGCTATCAAAGGTAAGAACATATAAATAGAAAATATAAGGAATTCAAAGATAGCAACAACATTATAATTGTTCTCAGCCAAAATGTTACCTATTCAGAAAAGTCAAGTGAATCTAAAACCAAATTATTAAAAATAATGACAATACAGAGAAATTAATGAACATAAGATAAATTATTTTTAAAATCATATTTTTCATTTTGTCAACTGGAAAGTCTGAATATAATTTTAAAAATATAACCTTCCTGATAGCAGCAAAGTAAAGAGAACAAAAAAACAGGCCATTTGATAAAATGATTAAATATCATAAATATGATAGTTCTCCCCTCATAAATATACAAATTTATGAAATTCCAAGCAAAATCCAAAGGTTTTTCATAAAACTTCAAAGAAGGCTTTTAAGAGGTATATGGTAATGAAAATTTCCTAGCATTAAAGATATTACTGCAGAATAAGAAGAAAACGAAGAATAAGATGCAGGGACTTACTCAACTGGGTATCAAGATGATTATAATGCTGCATTGATGAATGCAATGTAGTATTTCACAGAATTAGAGAAAAGGACTAATGGAACAAAATAGAGAGCTCAGAGACAACCCCACATATGTATAAAAACTTGATTTAGAATGGTCACTATAGATGAGTGGGAAAAGATAAACCCTTGAATAATAGCTTTCCATATAATGATGATGATGGTGATTAAGACAATGATGATGATGATAATAATAATAATATAAAAACCATACATAAAAATCAATTCTGGTGAATTATCATCTCACATATGAAGAGCAATATTTTAAAAGTTTAGAAGAAATGTTTCCCTCAGGAATACGATACAACTGTTTTATAAAAACACACAACTCATAAAAGAAAATATTAATTCCAATACATTAAAATAAAATACTTTTGATTATCACAAGAGCCATTCAAAAATGAGAAAAGCCAAGCCACAAGGCAGAGACATTTGGAAGATACTGAGTAGAAAATAATTGGTATTTAGAATATATAAGCGTTACCTATAAATCAGTAAGAAAATCAAAAATGACCCAATAGAAGATAGCAAATATGAAAATAATTGATTCACTGAAATCATATTGCCCCCCCAAAAAAGGTTAAAGATATTGTATCTCACTTGAAATAAAGAAAATACAAATAAAAATCAGGGTGATAAGTAATTTAATGCTTCAATTATTTTATAATTTTCAATATTTTATAAAAATTAAGAAGTCAGCATTGGTTTATAAACTTTGGAGATTCCTGGATGAAATCTGAAACTGGTCTGCATATGGGGGAGAAGGAGAGACAGAAGAAAGAAGTAGACAAACCCAGATTGGTAGGGGGCGGGTTTAATAAGGGAAGGAACTCATACACAAGGCTTATCTTGGGTGGTCAAAAGACTAGTAAACCTCTGCACCTGCCCTCCAGAATCTTAAAAGTTTATATAGCATCTTTAATGGGGTTAGTCACATATACTGTCCAGATGATCTCAACAACACATTGTCTAAGACTATTCTTGAAAATGGCTCCCAATGAACCTGGCTGGCTCAGTCAGTACAGCATGTGACTCTTACTCTCAGGGTTGTGAGTTTGAGCCCCATGTTGGGTGTAGAGATTATTTAAATAAATAAATAAATAAATCTTATTAAAAAAAAAAAAAGGAAATAGCTCCCAATGTGGAAACAGTGGGCAGAGTTTGCATTCCAAGGACAAGGGAGGGGGTAAGGAGCCTCTGATTGCCTTAGTCTAGCTTTCAAGTCTCACATACATGGGCACACATGGACAGGCATACATATGAAGAGTATGAAAGCATACATGAAACTGATAGACCTCCAATTCAAGACAGAAGTTCCTGTGTAAGGCTTGAGGCAGCAGGAGAATGTAGTCAAGGAGTAGCATTATATAGGCTACTTCAACTGTACAGTTATCATTTTATTTCTTAAACTAAGTACTATTTGCTATTTACTTATATTATCTGTTATGTGTCTAAGGTTTTATGGCTTCTAGAAGAGTATGCAGCACTAGCACAGATGAAAGATGCCTAGGGTTTAAATTGTGGCATAGACCTTTGAGTAATGCCTCTTATACAGAATACTTAAGAGATCACATCATTACAACTTTGTCATTGACTTGGGAAGAAAGAAGAGGTTTCTGGCTGAGAATCTCAAGCTGATAGTTTACCAAGATAGGGACTGTGTGGGGAAGCGTATGAGGTAGGCAAACCCTCTGTGTCTCAATGTGTGTGCAGATTATTTTTGGCTGTTACTCCTGAGCCAGGTTTCACTTTCAGGTTCTTGAGTCAGATTAACACAGTTTCTGGTAAATTTATCTACAAGCCCTAGTTTCCACATGTATTTATATTTCTGCAGAGTAAAAAGCCTTCCATCAGTTTGTAGTGGAGTGCAAAAGGTCAAATGTGTAAAATGCAGGGTTGGGTTATTGCAAGGTTAAAGAAATGACCATAGTGAGTCTGCTATGGGGAGAGGTGCCAATCTCAAATCAAATTATAATGGGATTCTGGTTATTGCAGTTTCACTCAATCTCATGTTCCAACATGGATTTAGAAAATCATTGCCCATCTGAGCTGCAAAAGACCTCATGAAACACTTTGGCCCAGACCCACTCTGTCGGCATGTGGATAGCTAAGCCATTCCAGACAGATGCTTTTTTTAATGGCTGGCCTCTGACTCTTCTCCAAGTTCTCCATGTTCCATTCAGCCTTATATTGCTTTTCAGCTTTTCAGTTGGATAGTTGTGTGTGGTTTTTTTTTTACATGGAGTATCATATAAGTTAAAAAAAATCATTTCCTTCTATGAACTATCTAGTCTTTATATAGACTTATATAGACTAGATAGTCTTTATATAGAATTGTGATTGAGTTAAAATGAGTTGATTGATATAAACTAGGAAATAATACAATTTGTTTTTTAAATAAATTACAATACTTTAGAAGTTGAATAACTTAAAATTAGGTTGAACAAAGCATTTGATTGTGGTTGGTAATCATGTAGCGGCAGGGGGCTAGTCAGGATAATAATGAGGAAGGAAGAAATAATGTTTCTCTATGTTTAGAACCAACCCAAATCTTGTGGATTCTTAGTTTCAGACCAAATTTAAATTGCCTGGTGGAGTTTGTTTACTCTCAGGCAGACATGACTTCCTGTTTCTCCAGGGGGAAAAACAAGCTTTGCACAGTCCTAAAATAATCTCATAAGACTTTTGGGGATTTTCTTCTGCTCTTATGAAACATTTTGGTAAGTTAAAGGAATCATAATCATAAAAATGCTAAATTTTGTGTTCCACAACATGAACTTCAAGAGACTCCACAAAATTTATTCAAAATTTACACCATCTCAAAAACTGATAAAAGAATCCTGAAATGAGTATTAAATATGCATATGTTGCAGTGTTAACATATTTGAATTCTAAATTTCAGTATATATTTTTAAAATATTCAGTAATAATAAATAGCACCCCTTTGTAGAACTATACCATGAGCTCCATGAGGAAAGTGACATGTCTGTCTTCTTCATCAATCTGTTACAAGGTTTAACAGTCCTTGACACATTGTAGGAACTCATTGATTTTCTCGCTATTCTGAAAACCATGGGCTATTTTTACCTGTAACAATATAGTATTGATTCTTAATATTCATGTTCTTTTTAACGAATGGCCCTAGGACAGATGGATATCCACACACAAAAGAGGGAAGTTTGCCCCTGACCTCACAAGTACAAAAATTAATTCAAAAAACAAAAAAGACCTAACAGTACGAGCTAAAACCATACAGCCCCTAGAAGAAAACATAGGTATAGATCTTCATGATCTTTGGGAAATGTCTTCTTCAATATGACATCAAAATTGCAAGCAACCAAAACAACAAAAACAAAAACAAAAACCAATAGATAAATTAGACTTCACTAGTAGCAAAACTTTTATGCTTCAAAGAACACCATCAATGAAATTCAACCCACAGAACTGGGCACTTTAAGGAAGGACTTGTATGGTATACACATTGTATCCTAATAAAGCTGTTAAAATATGAAATATGGATCAATTTAGAAAAAATATGGAAGGCCTGAATAATGAATACTAAGACTGCAGGAAGAATGAGAGGTTCTAAACAAATGAAGAGAGAGACTAGGTCTATGAAAAATTAAATATTGGTAGGAGGGGAGATGTTCTCTGCTAACCGACATGTGGATTCAAGGAGATCCCAAATAAAACGTGAGGAAGTTTGCTTATTTTAATAGAAACTGTTTCAGGCTTTATTTGTTGTTCTTTTTTCCAGCTCTTTTGGATATAGGTCTTTGAGACCTTTCTTCCTTCTTTAGAAGGCCAGAATTGCTATATGGGACTTCCCTCTTATGACTGACTTTGTTACATCCCAGAGATTTTGGACTGTTGTGTTTTCATTTTCATTGGCTTCCATGTACTTTTTAATTTCCTCTTTAATTTCTTGATTAAACCATTCATTCCTTAGTAGGATATTCTTTAATCTCCAAGTATTGATGGTCTTTCCAAATTTTTTCTTGTGGTTGATTTCGAGTTTCATAGCATTATGGTCTGAAAATATGCGAGGTATGATCTTGATCTTTTTGTACTTGTTGAGGGCTGACTTGTGACCCAGTATGTGATCTATTCTGGAGAATGTTCCATGTGCACTTGAGAAGAATGTGTATTCTTCAGCTTTAGGATGAAATGTTCTGAATATATCTGTTATGTCCCTCCTGTCCAGTGTGTCATTCAAAGCCATCGTTTCCTAGTTAATTTTCTGCTTACATGATCTGTCCATTGCTGTAAGTGGGGTGTTGAAGTATTTTAGTAGAAACAGTTAAGCTTCTTCTAAAATTCATGGGGATAGGGCATCTGGGTGGATCAGTTGGTTAAGCTTCCAACTTTGGCTCAGTCATGATCTCATGGGTTCATGAGTTTGAGCCCAACATCAAGCTCTGTGTTGACAGCTCAGAGCCTGGAGACTGCTTCAGATTCTGTGTTTCCCTCTCGCTCTGCCCCTCTCCCTCTTGCACTCTGTTGCTCTCTCTCAAAAATAAATACACATTAAAAAAATTAAAATTCATGGGGAAATTCACAGGAACTAAAATAGCCAAATAACTTCTTTTAAACCCATGAACCTTGAGATCATGACCCAAGCTGGAATTGGACACCCAACTGACTGAGCCACCCAGGAGCCCCTAGCCAAATGACTTTTTAAGAAAAATAAAATTGAAGAACTAAAATGACCTAACTTTAAGAGTTATTATAAAGATAGAGTAGCTAAAATAGTATGTCATACTCACATAAAGATAGATAAATGTTTCTAGATAGAATACAGTCCAGAAAAGTGTGTAGATAAAATTTACCAGGGAAAGTATTGTCTTTTCGACAAGTATTGGAACAATTGGATATTAGTATGAAAAAAAAAAAGAACTTTAACCTATACCTTCCATGTTAAATGCAAATGAACTTAAAATGGGTAATTATCCCAATGTGGAACCTAAAATTATATGGCATAAGATGAAAACAAGATACCACATCAAATGCATGACCTTTAAAAGAAAAACTTGATGAATTGGAATTCATCAAAATTAAGACCTTCTGCTCTTTGAAAAGCAGAATTGATAAAATATTTAGAAATCACATAAATGATAAAATACTTATATCCAGAATATATAAAGAAAACTCAAAACATGATAATAAAAAAAATTTAATGGGCAAATATTCTTCACTGAAAGAAAATATATAAATCAAAACTAAGCACATGAAAAGATCTTCAATGTCATTATACATCAGGGAAATGATATTTAAAATCATTATTTACCATCAATGTTGGTAATGTTTAAAAGTAATTTAAAAGACTATCTATTGTTGATAAGGACAGGAAGCAATTAGAATCCTCATTCATTGTTGATGCGTGTAGACAATAGCACATGCAACTTGCCAAACTATTATATAGTTTTTAATTCAGATAACACATGCCTACTCCATGTGTCCAGTTCTACTTCTGTGGGAGAATGGGAAAAAAGTGGTTGTATATGCTTATTCAATAAAATTCATAGAATCTTCATCTGTCATCTAAACTAAAAAAATAATTAAAAATATACCAATATGAGAATCCATAAAAAAAGTGGTACTATAGTTAGCCAAATGAGCTCTAAACATGAAAATAAATGTATACATAAGCTACTACTATATACAATGCCTAGGATGAATCTCATAGATACAAGAGTGCAACAAAAGTACATAAAAGAGTAGACACTAATTTCTGTTTATAGGGAGTTTAAATACTAGAAAAACTCATTGAGTTTCTAGAAATATAATGGTAGCCTTTGCAGTTGATGATTGAAAGGGAATAGGTTACAAAGGAACTTTCTCAGTTCAAGGGAAGAGTTTTACAATAGCCATCATGGCTACAATCTAAATGTCATATGGCTAAAAGACTCAAAGCCTTTCAAGTATTCTTTTAAAAATCTAAGAATACACAGAAAAATAATAAAAATTTGCAATGCCAACTGTCAAGATTATTAAATAATGAATAATAAGAACTGGAGGAAATGTTTATCAGCTCTCAGCTACTGATATGGGATTTAAAAAAATTTTTTTTAACATTTATTTATTTTTGAGACAGAGAGAGACAGAGCATGAACAGGGGAGGGGCAGAGAGAGAGGGAGACACAGAATCTGAAACAGGCTTCAGGCTCTGAGCTGTCAGCACAGAGTCCGACACGGGGCTCGAAATCACGGACTGTGAGATCATGACCTGAGCTGAAGTCGGACGCTTAACCGACCGAGCCACCCAGGTGCCCCCTGGGTTTATAGGAAGGTTTATCAGACCTTCCTATCCTGAAATAGTGTAGTCATCACCACCTTAAAAAAATACTATTTTCACCCCTAACACCTGTCCTTTTGATAAAACAAAAATCAAGGATTATTGCTAATAAGGATACTGGATACTCATAAAGGAACAATTAATCCACTTGTATCAGACTTTTTCTACTATTAATTTTTGAGGTGAAAGCCTATACCTAAATTTTAATGTCAACCAATATAGAATGGCAATAGAAATATAATCTAAACTATATAAATCCTCATAAATTATAAAATCCACGTTTATCTTGAAAAAATTACTATATGAGACACACCAACAATTTAATAAGTGTGCCACATTGCAAATTCAAAAAGAAGAAAATTTTAGTAAGAAAGACTGGTGGTGTACGAATTTAATATTGGTAATAAAGTATTTATGAATATTGTTACAAAGTTAAAGGCTATCCAAAATATTTTTAACTATAAGAGTTTTAGGGTAAAGTCATAATTTTCAAATAAGCATTTAATTTGTAAACACTACAATATAGTGAAAATGAAGTATTTATTCAAGTGTGTACACTTAATATTTATGTGTGTGTGTGTGTGTGTGTGTGTGTGTGTGTGTGTGTGTGCCACAAGTAGCGGGAAAGAAAAAGGTGCATTTCAAGAAGTGAGAAAGTTAAGGAACATCAACTTTATCAACTTAAATGGGAGTAATCTAATATGGTTGGATGTGAAAATTCAATAAATATGTTCAGAAAAGTAAAATTTTCTCCTCAGAAGAAGAAATGAAATCAAATACATGAGAAATGTTTTCCTTTAAGAAGAAAGCTTGTAATTAAAGAGAAATTATAAAGCAATCCATGGACCTGTATTTTTTTCAGATGAAGTATAATTACAGGGCCTCATCTCTCAGAAGGTTAAGGTAGACATTAAGGGCTCAATTCAGAATACATTTTGCCATGCTTGTTTTTTTTCTTCACGGATTATACCTTCTCTATGTTTCTTGAAACACAAGATGCAGAAAAATAAGAGCTTTCTCATATTTACTGTCTTAATCATTTTAAAAGATAAAGATATAGATAGGCTTTATGTTTATGTAAAGTTTTGTGAAGTATGTTTTTGATAATACATGAAGTCATATGATATGGGTAATGTGAAATAAAATTAAAGTTTATAAATTACTCCTATGTATTTCCATAATTTATAATAAATTCATAGAAATTTGTATTTCTTTTTCCCCTGACTTCCCCTGGATATTTGTTCTCTGACCATATATAGCCCAAATATAAATTCTAACATTGATGAAGAGGGGAGCCTGAGTGGCTCAGTCAGTTAAGCATCTGACTCTTGATTTTTGGCTCAGGTCATGATATCACAGCTATGAGATCAAGCCCCATGTCAGGGTCTCTCCTGAAAGCATAGAGCCTGCTTGGAATTCTCTCTCTCTCTCTCTCTCTCTCTCTCTCTCTCTCTCTTTCTTCCTCTCTCTTTCTCTCTCCCTCTCTGGTCCTCTCCTGCTCACTTGCTCCCTCTCATGCTCTCTCTAAAAATAAATAAATAAACATTTAAAAAATAATAAAGTTGGTGAAGCAGTTTATCCTGCTAAGTCATTCCCTTGAAGCTGAAATAATTAAATGTCTAGGTGCCTCTGGCTCCGTTAATGGCTATGAGGTAGTAACTACTAATGGACTATTAGTCTTCCTTCTGCACACAATTCTAAACATGACTGAAGTATAAGGTCATTGTTTATAGTCATTGAACAATGGGCAATGTTCTGAATTGCCTGAATCCCTGACAGAGAGGACATTCAACATGATTAGTTAGTAATCACCTTAAGTTTTACATAGAGACAATTTTCTAAAGATTGCATCGGAAGCTAGAGACCAAGCGAAGGACAATGAACTACTGAAATGAGGAGGAATACCTTGGTGTTTAGTACTGCTTAAGCTGCTGGAATCTTTGGGAAAGAGCACCAGAGAAAAAGGGAGCAATATGCAAGTAGGAAAATACATCAAGATAAAATGGAATTTAGCCAAGAATGCAAGGTTGGTTTAATATTCTATCAAACATTCTAACATCAAAATAAAAGAAAATAAAAGAGTAATATAATTTTATTATCTCAGTAGGTGCAGAAAAGTAATTTTAAAAAATTAGTATCTACCTATGATAAAAACTTTTGGGAAATGAGAAATAAATGGGAACTTTTGCAAACTGATAACAGGCCCGCAATAAAAATCTACAAACTAACATGATACTTAATGGTGAATAATTAAATGCATTCCCTTTAAGACAGGAAACAAGACAACCACACTCAATATTTACTCAAAATAAATTAAAAGTCCCACAAAAGCCATGAGCATCAATGTGTATAGCAATTTTATTTACATTGGCCCCAAACTAGAAACAACTCAAATGTCCATCAACAGAAACATGTATAAAGAAATTGTAGTATACTCACAAAGTGCCATACTATCCATTAATAAAAAGCAATTTACTGATGACAACATGGGTTGATCTCAAAAACATTATCTTAAGTGAAAGAAGATGGATACAAAAAAATATTTTTGCATGATTTCCTTTAGATGATATTCTGAAATAGTTAAAGCTAACCCATAGTGAAAGAAAGTAGTTTAATGGCTGCCTAGTGATGAGGATGAGGATGAGATTGATTGCAAAATGTCCAGTGGGAATTTTTGTTTGATGGAAACATATATTTTTGACTTGGGTAGAGACTATATGGAGTTATACGTTTTTCAAAACTAATTGAGCCCTACAGTAAAAATGTATGCCCTATGTTGTAAGTAAATAATACCTAAGTAAAGCTAATGAACAAAAATAAATATAAAACTTGTGCTCTTGAATTTTTCTGAATTCAAAAATAATAGCTTGTTTTGTTTTTACTTTGATACAATGATCATCACAAGAAACAAAAGCAGCAATACTTCATGACCTAGTAGTCCACAGACATCTTTCAGCTAGCCAAAAGCAGGCTCTATTCAATTCTACAAGTAATTATGAGGTGTCTGCAATCTTCCTGGAACTATGCAAGAACTAAAGAACATAGAGATGTATAGGATACTGTGTCCTCAGAAGTTTAAAGTCTAATAGAGAACAAAGACACCAGGATGTTTGGTAATTTAACCTCATTAAATTGCAGTTTCCACAAATGAAAATGAGGGATATTAGTACCTATTCCACAGTGATTCTCTGATGATAAAACTAAAGTACATAAATCAATACTCCTAGAAAATAAAACAGGCTCAATTAATTGTAGTTTGAAAAATTACTAGAAAAATGAAAGCAAATAAAAATCCACATGGCAAAAAGGAGAACAGAATTTTAGTTTTAAATGATAGAATAGTGTGAAAACAATAATAGAAAATATGTCACAAAAACACTGGCCCAAATAGATGGGCATACTCTTTATAATTTCCAAACAACAGATTATTATCATGTTACATAAACTGTAGAGAACATAAAATGGTAGAAATTCCTATTTTATTTAGCTGGTGTGACTTTGATATTAAAACACGATTAAAACAGCTTACAAAAGAATAAACTGTAGTCTACTTTGACTTATGAATATAAATGTATTTATTCTAAATAAATTATTAGTAATTCAATCCCAATAGTATATGCAAATAATATAGCATGATGAGTGATTATTCCAGGAATACAAGGACAGTTCAACATTAAGAAATCCATTAGTGTTTTTGACATTAATAATTTAAATAAGGAAAAAAAATGTATGTTCATCTCTAAGGATTCCAGAAAAGCAAATGATAAAATTAAACGTCCATTTTGATTTTTAAAAGCTTTTAGTAAATTAGAAATAAAAGACTGCTTTATAACCACTATTTTCAATCCTTACTTTATGCTTAGAAAACCTGAGATAATCCCTTGATAAATAAACAGAATATTTCATTAAAAATGTCTATGCATATGCATATGATAAATATTTTTTAAATCCTTAGTTATCCTTTGTGCTAGATATTATTTACCAGGAAAACACAATTTTTTAAAGACCGCAAATATGAATGATGTACGAATAACTTTAATAAAATTTTGGGGAGCTGTATGACAAAAACAGGAATGCTTCATTTAGAAGGTTAAAAGAAATGAAGAAATGAGAAAAATAATGTATCTAATACTGAATATTTTCCGAACTAATAATTCTTTCTGGAATTGTCATTGTATATCACGTACTGTGTAGTAATTTATTTCTTTTTTATGTTTATTTATTTATTTAAGGAGATCGAGAGAATGCACACGTGCAGGCATGGGTGCACATGTGTGGGGGAGGGCAGAGACAATAAGAGACAGAATCCCAAGAAGGCTCTGCACTCAGCACAGCCCCACATGGGGCTCAATCCCACCAAATGTGAGAACATGACTTGAGCTGAAACCAAGACTCAGACGCTCAACGGACTCAGACATCCAGGTGCCCTGACTACACAGTAATTTCTAACATTGTTTTCTAGTTTTTTTGCTGGAAACACTTATGTATCTTTCAAAACCAAGCACCAATTTCTCTCCTTCTCAAACTTTTCATGAAAGTCCCAGTGTTTTGTTCTCTAGCCTTCTACAGCTCTTTTGCAGACATCCTAATTTGCTGTTGTTGTTTATTGACAATCATGTTACATGTCTTTTACTCTCTGTTGACTTTTGTTAACAGAGCCATTAACTGAGCCTAGCATACCGTAGGTATAGATACTTAATATTTTTTTCTGATTAACTATTTAGCACCTAAATCCATATAAAAGCTTTCTGGATTATTGTTGGTGGGCACAGTTTTTCCCATTTCAATTATTTCTAGAAATACTTAAAACTGAAAACAAATTACATTATGCATAGGTAAATGAAAATCCTTTTAAATACATATATTCAATATTAAATGTGTATATTTCTAACAAAGAGAATCACTGAGGGATCACCAGACTCAAAATTCATTCATCTAAGCTATACAAAAAGCTGAAACATGTGTTCCATTGTACAGTTTTCCTTGCAATGGAATTCAACAGATTCCTTAATTTTATGTCTCTTCATAAAACCTGTAACTTTCTCCAAATGCTTATGTTTTCCATTTTGTAGTGTCTGACTTCTCAGAATACTATACTGTCTTTCTTTGCCTACATATGAGTGCACCTGAAGCTATGGGAGACAACTTGTAACATGCTGAAACCATCCCACCTCGGTGCCTGTCTGTTCTTCTACCTGAAGATCTCTGCTTCAGAAACCAAGGGAGGCTTGTTGCAGGTGCACCTGAAGGGCCAATGTTCCAGCCCTCCTCAGCCGCTAAGGCACAATCCGAAAGTGCGTTCCACATGGTTTCTCAGCGATCACCTGTACCTCGCTGCACACTGCAATAACTTCTCCCGTCCTTCTCATCCTCCCCACCCCTTCACATGTGCTTCCGAGGATTATCTCCTCAGTAGACGACCTGCTCCAGTCTACTTTGACTCAGGTCCACTTTGGGAAGACTCAGAACTAAGGTTTACTTTTCTGAGAGGGAATAAGGAGGATTTAGTTCATTTTGCAGGAGGTTACACTTTTTGCTTTTGTCTCTATCTATTCCAATGAATCCTTTGGATTTATCTTCCTTAATAGTTCTCTAAAGGTTTTCACTTCTTCAATCTTTTCTCTCCTCTCTGTGCTCCACATTTGTACAAAAATGAAGTTCAAATCATATAAAATGAAATATTAAATAAAAAAAATAGAGGAAACCGGAAGAGCAAGATATAAGCAAAAGGGATCACTTCCTTATTTTCTCTCTCACACTTTCTCTTAGTTTTTCATTTTCATTGAAATGTCATTGAATAAGTTTAGTTTTTATAAGCCTAATTGAAATGTGTTACATGCAATCCATTGAAAACATAAAGCTAAGACTGGAACAGTACACTCTGTTAACCAACTCTCCACCCACACATTGACTACAGTTCTTTAAGGAACTTATTTGGCTTATAGCACTGAAGAAAAAAAAATAAATCTTGAAGTCCTTACATTCCTGTGTGTGTGTGTGTGTGTGTGTGTGTGTGTATGTGTGTGTGTGTGTTAACATTTGCACAAAAATTTCAAACACTCTAAGTCCAAGAATCAGTCAATTATTGTGTTAGCCTGCTTTGAGGCATCTTGACATATTTAATGATGCATTTTTAAAGATAATCTCTAATCTCAGAAGAATTTCATCTAAAGTATTTTAAAGCTACACTACATTTTTGCATCCACTAAACTGCACATTTCTGAAGGTGGTCAAGAATACTTACTGAATTTTTTCAGTAGATCTCATAACAAACATTCCTAACTGTGTTCTTGAAAGTTCTTTCACAATTTCTTAAATTTTTCATACCACTGAATATTTTTTTGCTTTTGCCCAGTCAATTAACATTGACAACATGCCAGTTATAGACTTCTTACTGTTATAAATACTTCTGCTATCTGGCAGAATTCAATACACCTACTGTTTCTTAGAATCAAATTTGCCTCTACACTTATGAATGGTAAACTATTCTTTCTAAAGGTTACATTGTTCTTTAAACACAGGTGTTGGAAGTTCTCTTTGGCATTCAAAAATATCACAGAGTAAATGGAAAGGTTTTATATTTTTCATTAAATGGTCATCTACTTTGAAAAATTTCTATTTAAATTGGCCATCAAGTAAAGAAATAGAATTAGTCTCACTAGAAAAAATAGAGCCTCTAGATTAATTATTTTGAGAGAATAGAAAATATTCCTCTATATTAGTAAATTTTTAAAGTCATGAACTTTATAATGTTTCGGGTGAATTGTTTTGCAGTTTCAACAGATTATATATTTTTTTACTTGTTTTTTCTTTCTTGATCTGAATTATAATATCTGCTGAGTATTTAGTTTGATAATATTCTCAAAAATGTAACCAATAAAATGTCACTCTAAATTCAGAAAGGTTTTATTATTAGCAACAATATTTTCTATGTAACTCCTAATAAAACAGCACTGAAATATAAGAAGCTGGAAAATTAGCAGACATTATAAAGAGAACTGTACTGAAGTAAAGAGGATCTCCTCTTGGTTTTCTCTTATATCAGGCCATGTATCTTTCATGTGAATATTTTTTTGAGGGCTGTTCCCTTGGGTCTCCTCTTTTCTCATATCCTATTAACAGTTTATAAAGATGACAGCTTCCACCCTAGGAAGGCTAGCCAGACCATGGTAGTGCTTCAAGAAAGAAAAACATGAAAAAGGAAAGTTATTCAAACTCCTTTTTCTCATTAAAGAGAAGACTTTCCCTTTTTTGTGTTATTTGTTATCCTCCTTCACCTATAGTTACGGTATTGCATAACATCTTGAAGGTCAAGTCTAAGGCGGAGACTTAAGAAATGGCAAGTATCAGACTACACAGTCTGAGTCTAACCTTCGTATTAGGTGAACACTGTAAAAAGAGTCCAGCCTTGCTCACCAAAGCAGGAGACCACACAGAAATTTAGGAGTCAAAGCCAAAGCCATGTTCTGAAAAGAGCAATGTTCTGAAAAGAAACCATTTATCAGAATTGCCTTTAAAGCTTTTTTAAAAACACAAAATCTTGTGTTTGATCTAGTGAATTAGGTCACATGATAATTAAACTCAGGTGGCTGGATTTTTTTTAACTTTACAGATGATTCAGATGTGCAGCCAGGATGAGGATAACTGGTTAGCATATTATAAAGAATGTGCATTTTCATTAAATGACATTTCTCCATGAACTCTCTCTGGAAATTTCTACATAAAAGTTCCATGGATCTGATATGATGGTACATATCTAGGAGAAGTTCCATGATAAAACAATTCTTATTTCAATAAACAGGGGCACCTGGGTGGCTCAGTCAGTGAAGTGTCGTCCCACTCTTGATTTCAGGCTCATATCATGATCTCACAGTTTGTGAGATCGAGCCCTGCATCAGGCTCTTGCACTGACAGCATGGAGACTGCTTGGGATTCTCTCTTGCTTTCTCTCTGCCCCACCCCTGCTTACTCTCTCTCTAAAAATAAATAAACATAATAAAAATAATAAATAAGTAAACTTTTGTACAATTGATTGACTTCTAATACCCTCCTAGACTTAGCCTAGATGTGATATATCCACAGGTTCTGGATACTAGATACTGTATCTAACTTTACTGATCTAACTGCAAGATACAAAAAGATGAGTAAATAAACTGTAAGCTAGCATATAATTTTACATTATCTTTTACTTTGTATGTATGCTTTTAATATAATAGTTGAATTATTTTTAAAGTGTATATTGATTTTGTTGTAATTAGGTTTGTCGATCAGACTTTTCTATAGATTTATGATGTCATTTCAAATATGTTATTCCTGTTATTCTCTTTTAGGATGGATTTTTATTGTTAGTGTTCCACTGACTTGCATTTAAAAATTTTATCTCATGACCCCTGCCCTTATAAGAGTCAAGGGTAAAGATGACATGAGTAACATATAATTTATTGTCCAAATTGTGGCATTATTAATATGTATGACAGGACTACAGGTATAAACTGAGACCACACCAGACAACTGGGACAAATAGTTACCTGACTGGTAGTCCTAAAAAAAATGTCTAGATTCCTAAGGAGAATACTTATTTCAGTTGTTTGTTTTAATCATTAAAACACCTTCCTTGCTGCAAAAAAAGGATTCTTAATATGTTTTTCTTTAATCTTAACAAATACATATTGCTTTTCAAAGTCTGTCATTGCTTATTAAATAGGTGGTAAAAGCAAAAATATATGTGAGTTAGACACAGACTTTCCTGGTGTCGTCAATCCCTTTTTATCTTTTGTTAGTTATTTTCTTATTGACAGTGTCCAGAAAAGATGATTACAATAAGCTACTATACCCTCACTGAAAGAAGGTATATGTACGCATTCTCTCTCAGACCAGTCTCATACAGGTTTTTGTCACCAAGCTCTCAGCAAAGAAATATGCTGAATTCATTATTCCAATTCCATGAAAACTAGTGAAAAACTATGAAACAGTTGACAGTTCCTGCTAAGATTTTATAGAACACTATAAGCCATCCTTCTCTGAAATTGATTTTCTTCAGATTGATCAAGAAAAGGACGTGACATTTAAAGCTGTTTTTATTTTCAGATGTCGGGCATAAAGGATCTCTATCAGACTCAGACACAGATATATATTATCCCACGGATTTCATCTTGGCATTGGAAATCCCTGTTAAAATATACATTCTTGGATATTTTAAGTGTCAGGATTTCAACCAGTTTTTTTTTTCCAGAATAACTTTGCAGAACCAAAGTAGAGTCCATGCTCTGTATTGATCTCCAAGTTCTTACAAAATAAATCATAATATTTACTTTTGCCAAAGAGACTGAGGATCCAAAGGCATCTGATGGTATATACACAAAACTTTTCAGTGTTAGAAAAATGTTTAAGAGCTAAGGGGCAGATGACCCTGGACCTGAAGGAAGAAATGTCTGACCAGCCCAACCATGCCCCTGGAGCCAAATCTACTTATCTCAGTCTGACTCACATCATGAAGTAATCCTGTAACCCAGTTCCTACTTCTCTCAGCCATACTCCTCCAGGACCCAAAAGGAGACATGTCTTAAGGTGTCTCTGGAGGCAGGTCCACTGGTATCAGTTAACTGTGAATCGTAAAGTAGCCCAACTCTGGGAGAGTCCTGCCCACCCAGAAACCTGGAAGGGGGCATATCCATCCATGCCCTGAGACACAGGCTTTCAGACTTCAGTCTCATCCATCAATCCTGAAACACCCTTGGACTCTGTTTTAGTTCTTCTCAGCTGTGATCAGGGCCAGTTCTGCCCACAAAGGGACCTCCCAGTGACATATCACTGGTTAGAGACCCAGAGGGAGCTACACACACAGACACCTGGCAAAAGCCCACTGTCTGTAAACCTAAAAGCATATCATTGTCCCAGTGTCAGCCCTACCAACAAAGGTTTTGAAGGGTATCCCATCCATCCACAGTCCAGACAAAATATGCCAACACAAACCCCTGGTAACAGGCCTTTGGGGGACAGACCCCCACTGTGGACCCAGTGTCAGCTTTGTGACTGGCTCCAAAAGAATTAATACCATCAACCATGGACTTGACAGAAGAAATCTTTACTTGCTAAAACCAATATGTAAACACTAAAAAATATATTGCTTCTTCAAATACACAGATACCAACACAAAGCTACATGGATCATGAAGAATCAGGTAAACATTATACTACTAAAGGAAACTAACAAAGACCTAGTAATCAACCCCACAATTAGGAATTGGAAAATGGAGAAAATTCAAAAATACTCTGAAATTAAACAGCATGCTCCTGAATAACCAGTGACTCAAAGAAAAAAAACAAAGGAAAACCAAAAAGCATCATAAGACAAATAGAAACAGGAATACAACATACCAAATCTTATAGGACACAGAAAAAGCAGTTCTAAGAAGAAAGCTTACAGTGATAACTGCCTATGTTAAGAAAAAAGAAAGATCTCAAAGACAAAGGCAACCTAATTTTACATATCAAGAAACTAGAAAAATAAACTAAGCCCAAAGTTAGCACAAGGAAGGAAATAACAAAGATCAGAGCAGAAATAAATAGAATAGAGACTAGAGAAACAATAGAAAACAATGAAACTTAGAGCTGGTGTTTTGAAAAGAAACAAAGTAGAGATTCCATTAGCTCACATAAATAAAATCAATATTAAAGAAGAGACATACAAATGATACACAGAAATACAAAGGATCATAAAAGACTATCAATTACATGACAATAAGTTGGAAAACCTAGAAGAAATGGATAAATCCCTAGAAACCTACAACCCACCAAGACTGAATCGTGAATAAACAGAAAATCTAAAGAGACCAATAATAGCTAAGGTTGAACAAGCCCAGGACCAGATGGCATCCTAGGTGATTTCTACCAAATATTTAAAGAATTAATGGCCATCCTTTTAACTCTTCCAAAAACCTGAAGAGGAGTAAATACTTCCAAACTAATTTTATGAGGCCAGCATCACCCTCATAACAAAGCCAGATAAGGACACTACAAGAAAAGAAAATTACACACTAATATCTCTGATACGTATACATGCAAAAGTCCTAAACAAAATACCAGGAGTCAATTTGAGAGTGCATGAAAAGGATCTTACACCATGATCAAATGGGCTTTAACAACATACATATCAAGAACATATCAAGCAATAAAAGGTAATCACCATATTAAATGAATGAAAGATAAAAAGGCATATGATAATCTCAATAGATGCATAAAAAGCATTTGACAAAATACAACACGTTTTCATGATAAAAACCCTCAACAATTAAGTACAGAAAAAAATGTAGCTCAACATAACATAAGCCTATAAATGTGACAAATTCACAGCTAACATCGTACTTAATGATGAAAGCTATAAAAGGTCTTCCTCTGATATCAGGAATAAGACAAGGTTGCTCATTCTCACCACTCCTATTTAACACTGGAAGTCCCACTCAGAGCAATTAGGCAAGAAAAGGAAATAAAAATCACCCAAATTGAAAAGAAAGAAGAACTGTTTCTGTTTGTCAATGCTGTCATCTTATATACAAAGAACCATAAAGACGCCACCAAAATACTATTAGAAATAATGAACAGATTCGGTAAAGCCTCAGGATACAAAATCAATACACAAAAATCAGTTGTATTTCTATACACTAACAATTAAGTATCTGAAAAGAAATTAAGAAAATAATCCATTTAGGAAGCATCAAAAAGAATAAACTACTTAGAAATAAACTAAAGGAGATAAAAATTTGTACACTAAAACTATAAGACATTGAAGAAAGAAATTGAAGACAAATAAATGGAAATATATTCCATGTTTATAGATTTGACAAATTAATATTGCAATAATGTCCTTATTACTCAAGTGGATCTATAAATTCAAAGCATTTCCTAAAAATTCCATTCTAAAATCTGTACAGACACACAGAAAATCTTGAATAGCCAAAGCAATCTTAACAAAGAAGAACAAAGCTGAAGGCATCACTCTTCTGGAATTTTGATCTATATTAGAAAGTTATAATAATCCAAACAGTATGGTACTGGCATAGAAACAGACATACAAATAAACATATAGATAAAAGGATAAAATAGAAAGCTCAAAGATAAACCCACTTTCATATGGTCAACTAATCTTTGGCAGGAGCACCAAAAATACGCAATGAAAAAAGAATCATCTCTTCATTAAATGGTGTTGTGAAAATTGAATATCTACATGCCAAAGAATGAAACTCAGCCCTTATTTTATACAATTCACAGAAATTAACTCAAAATGGATGAGACTTAAATGTCGATTCTGAAACTGTGAAACTCCTAGAACAAGACATAGGGAAAATGCTCCTTGACACGAATCTTGCCATTAAATAATTTTTGAATATGACACCAAAAGCAAGTTATTTGCAATTTCATTAATCATAAATACTGCTTCAAATTTTTCAAAAACTCATTTCCAACTCTAAACTTGATTAAGCTTTGTCACCTAGTGACTTAACATACTGATGTATTGGTTTGGCCTACCCACTTGATTGTGATCTCCTACCTTATTAATCATAACATCTCCGGAAAAGTATATAATATATACAAAGTCCCCCCAAAATATATAAAATTGAACCGAGCTAATAAAAATGATATAAATGGTAGTGTGAATTAAATAAAAGTTATATGTAAAATGATTTAAAAATATACTGAACATTAAATTCTTGAATATAAATATATGCATATAATGTTAAGATTTTTACCAATGTTGTGGTTCACTTCAAGTTAAAAATTTAGACCTTTTATAGCTAAAGATAGTATATTTTAAAATATAGGTTTGCTTCTAGACATATGTTTCTTGTACCTTTGTCTCTGAATCTTCCAACAAGAAAGCCTACAAAGTTTAAATATAAGGGAACTGTAAACTCTTAGTGATGCAGATACTTTGAAAATGTATATGAAAATGCAAGTGAAAACCTTTGGAAGAAGGTATCATCACCATGGTAAACACAAGTTTGCCTCTGAGTCAAGTAGCAGTTGGTTACTTGACGAAAAACAACTAAAGAAACTTTCTACTTAAAATTTAAAATGTTTTAAAATCTTAACGTAACAATTCAAATATGTAAAATTTTAAAGCAATTGCTTTTTACATGATACTAACAGTTGGACATTGGTTTGGGTGAGGCTTTTCATCTTCAAAAAAGTCCAGATATGAGAAAAAGTCTTACATAATAAGCTGTTTATCCCCTTCTCGGGAATAGGAGTAAAAAATGCAAAACTAAACAAGCAAAAGTAAACAAAAAAACCCAAAACAGCTTCATCAAAAAACACCTGATGGGTCACCTGTGGTGGATCAGTCGGTTAAGCATCCAACTTCAGCTTGGGTCATGATCTCAGGTTTGTGAGTTTGAGCCCCATGTCAGGCTCTGTGCTGACAGCTCAGAGCCTGGAGCCTGCTTTGGATTCTGTGTCTCCCTTTCTCTCTGCCCCTCCCCTGCTCTCTCTCTCTCTCTTTCAATAAATAATAAACATTAAAAAAAAAAGACTTGAACACTTGAGAGAGAGGATACAGGAGAGGATTGGAGAGGAAAGGGGTGGTCCTACTCACAGTGCAACCCCACCCACACATGACAAACAACTCCCAACACAAGCTGGGAAGCTCTTCATCCTTGCTGCCTGATAGCATCCATCTCTGATGCTGAGTGTTCTGATCCAAGGCCAAGGATAAGCTTGCCACTGATGTTGGTTAAAAAGGCAAAGGAAAGGTATTTCAGAGAAAAAGAGGGAACTTAACACTTTTATTTATTTAAAATCAAGATTTTAAAGATTTGTATTCTTATTGTATTAGGACAAAAACTGTTCTTGCTGCTCTAAGACTATACAAAACTGTCCAGTATGTTTGCCAATTTTATGCTAAGAAACAAGCTATTTTCATTTTGGAAGTTATTAATGACTTCTGAAAGGTGTTTGAACTCACACATAATTTTAAAGCCACATAATTTGTATTGCTGAGGTTTAAAAGACTCAAAGAAAATTATCTCAAGCTGAAACCTTAACTACCATGTTTCAACCTGGAGGTACTTTTTAATCAGAAACTCTAATGGATCTTTGACAATAATGTTAGGAATAAAGTTGCTTTAACTCAGGAGGGTACCTTTGAAATGAAAGAGAACACAGCTAATTGCATGGTAATTGCTTTATATACAGTACCTGAAACATGGTATTAGTCATTATGGATGATGACAGATGGGTCATGATGCTTTTGCTCACTTTAGTACGGCAGTTGCCAAGCGTGATTCAATTAATTTTCACATTTCCATATGAATGTTCTCATCTATAGCATTTAACAAGCTTTTCCTTTTTACCCTATTTCATAAGTTGTTTACCTCCTGCAAATGATGTGTTAGGCAGAGATGACCAATTGAAAATAACTGCTAAGAAATGTTATGAAAAACAGTTTTCTACTCACATGGATAGAAACATGGAGACTAGCCCTGATCTATTCTACCAAATTTAAGTATCCCAAGTCTTTAAAATGAGTTGTTCATGTTCTTCCATTATCCTTCTTCCTCAGATTCACAGCCCTAATTGATAAATAGCAACTTCCTGATGACTTATTTCCTAAAAGTTATTTCCTAAAATAAAAGATTAGGGTCCTATGGTAGACTTTAAATGCCTCATTTCGTGGTGTTCCTATCTTGCAAAGACACAATGAGACTTATGCCCACCCTAAATAAACACTTTAATAAATGCTAAAAAGCAAAAAGGAGCTGTCATTTGAAGGCCATCTATACAGGTCTGCGATGAGCTTTCACAAATATGATTTAACTTCTCACAAGTAAACACTGAGATCTAAAGTAAACAACTAAAGGAAGGATCTCTATGTTGTCAGCAGATCACTGAGGCTCAAAAAAGTGGTGACTTGACCAAAGTCACACAACCTACAAGTGAATGAATCAGAACACATATCCTTTGGCTGCTGCTCAAGGAACATTTCCCCTAGGCCATATTTCATCTGAATTAATTTCTTAAGGGTGTTTTATAGGCAAACAATAATTTGAGGGGAAAAAAGGGGAAAAGACGAGATGAGCTGATGTTTCCTGCACTAAGCACTATTAACTACATGCTGGTTATAGGAGTGTCTCACTTTTTTTTTCTTTTTTATCACATTCCTATGGGACACATGTTGAGAAAGCACATTTAAAATCAGATCAAAAAACTCATTTGCTATCCTTTACTTCTGTTATTTTATAGTAAATCCTCATTAGAGAAATTTCAGAAACCTTTTCACTTTGTTCACCAATTCCCAAAATAATCAGTTGATTCCTTTGCATTTTCTTTTTTATTATTTTTTTTAACATTTATTCATTTTTGAGAGCGAGAGAGACAGAGCATGAGCAGAGGGCAGAGAGAGAGGGAGACACAGAATCCGAAGCAGGCTCCAGGCTCTGAGCTGTAGCACAGAGCCCGACGTGGGGCTTGAACTCACAGAGTGTGAGATGGTGACCTGAGCTGAAGTCAGACCCTTAACTGACTGAGTCACCCAGGCACCCCTCCTTTGCATTTTCTAGAAGTGACTGACATTTTCTTCCTTTCTTGTTTTTTGAGTATCAATATAACTCATGGATTTAAAGTTTATTTATAATTAATTAATTTTAGTTATTATCCTTACTGCTGATGCTCAAAGTATCCTAAGTGGGCAATATGAG
This sequence comes from Prionailurus viverrinus, assembly GCF_022837055.1. Taxonomy (NCBI): domain Eukaryota; kingdom Metazoa; phylum Chordata; class Mammalia; order Carnivora; family Felidae; genus Prionailurus; species Prionailurus viverrinus. Next base: position 109,726,809 of record NC_062567.1, on the reverse strand, counting down.
TGTATTAGTCCAATGGGCGATGTATACACACACCCCCCACACACACATATTTAGGTCTTTAATCCTAAATATACCAATTTTTAGTTAATTTTTATATATGGTATAAGGGTTCAAATTTGTTCTTTTCCATGTGCATATACACTTTTCTAAACACCATTCTTTTCGTTCATACGTTACAATGCTAATTATTTACTAGAGACTCTTTAAAATACTTTATATTAGTTTACCTAAATCTTTTAATTACTCTGTAAGATGGTCACCACTGTCATTCCCATTTTACGGATGAAGAAATGGAAGCACAGAGATTTCAAATAGGCCATATAGCTAGAAAGCACTGAAGCTGAGATTCAAACTTAAGAAACTCCTTAATCTCTGCTTTTCATTACATTATGATAAGTACCTATCTAATAACAATATACAGAATACCAATAGGTCGCTTAATACCATTCTAATTATAGGAGACTAATAGAAAGCAAAAGACAAATCTCTGCCCCTACTGTGCTTACATTTTAGTCACAATTCTGACAATAAATAAGGAGACAAATAATTGGTATGAAGGAAATAAACTGATGATGAATAATGACAATGTACATCAGATACCATGGGGAGAATCTTCTTTATATATTGGCAGGCAAAGAATGCCCTTACTGAGAGCTGAGGTTTGAGTTACAAGCTGAGGATGAGTATAAGACAATAACAGAAGATAATAGAATAATAATAGAAGAAGAGCTTTCTATACAGAGAGACCAGCAATCAGAATATTTAAAATGAAGGTTGATCAGGATGATCAGTATGTAATAAAGAATTCAGTCTCTCCCTAAAAAGAGGTTTGACCGTTGACCCTGGCTTCTGAGAGTTAGTCTATGTCACACAGGAGAGGGAGGTCTTTGTTTAGGGTGAGAGATGGCTTCAGAGGCATTGATTTGTATAATATGGAAGACCCCAACAGTGCCTGGACACAGTAAGTCAATACTGCAGTAGTGGGGGCTTGTCACCATTCCCAGCGTAGCCTCTAAAGGGTAAGGGATGGAAGAAAAGGATGAGGGAAATGAGGGAGAAGTGGGAGTAGGAAATAAAAGACACTTATGTGGAATATCCTCAGGATATTCCGATACGGGATAACACCTTCCATGGTAATACCCCTCTGCTGCCTCATAGCTACCACTATGGGAACCACTGTCTTCGTCTAGTTACTAACACACCTGGGAGAAAACGCTCTTTGTATTGTCTATTTTTAGAGGACATACAAATTTTCCCTTGACTTCTAGCAACAATGCATTGTGTAGATGTATTTTCGCTCAACAATATGTGGTTCAATAATAAATTGTTGGTTATTTCAATAATATAGTCATTTATATTCTGTCATCTCTTAATTCATTGCATATTTTTGTTATTATGCATTTCTGGCTATTATTCAAGTTTGACCTCAAGATCACTGAGATCACTGACATAGTTCTTGGAAATGTGATATTGCCCTCTTTAATTTTGTTGATCTTGCTCTTTTTCAACCTTCCCATTCTTAATTCTACTTAGATCACATCCTTCACATCTTAGGGCTGGGTCTTTTGGGGCCAGTTATTTAAGCCTTCTCAGTCTCAGCATCTACACTGGAAATAAAAGGATGAGAACTGTTATATGTTATAGGTCACCAGCAGGATTAGATGTATAAACAGTAAGGTACCAAAACAGCGCAAACATTGTTAGCTTTCAATATATATTATTAGCTTCATTTTTAATAACTAAACTCAGTACAAGGCAGAAATGAGTATATACAGTGTCAATTATACTCAAATAGAAAAAAGAAATGAGTATATGCATTTTTTTATCGAAGTAGATTCTAACATAACAGAAAATTCAGTGAATTAGGACACATCATTCTGTTTTTATGTTCTGTTTCTTTGTTTTACATTTGGAATAAGAAAGGTAAAGAGTGCTAGTCTTATTAATGATTTTATTATTAATAATAACAAATTTAAATTTATTTATCACCTAAAAACATACACTGCCAAAAACCTTGATGTCACATATCCAAATTATTATGATTAATAATAAAAACCAAATGTGCAAAGTACTCAACAAATTACTTTTGTTTAAATTGTCTCATTTTATTCTTAAAACAACCTATGATCTCATTACATAAACTACTTGGCATAAAATATCCATTTTATCAAAATGACAAAAACTGTATCTCAGAGCTCTAATCTGGCTTTTAGAAATACGGCTAGCGAGAGGCAGATGTGGGATTTTAATGTGAGTGTTTTGGCTCTAAATCTTATTTTCTGTCTACTCCACCTTATAATTTTGAGTTGTGCTGGGTACTTTTTAAGCCCTTTGCATCTGCAGAGGCCATTTGTTTTCCTCACACTATCTCTATTTTTACACTACCAGAATTCAACCTCAAGTATGCAGAGAGAATCATGAGTCCTATTCGAAGAACCTAGTTTAGCTCTACCCTCCCCAGGGTCATGCCTTCTAGGCCACTGGTTTGTAAACCCTCTAAGGCTTCTGCCTTGAGGTCACTTAAGAGCATTTCCTTTGTGTTGTTATCATAGTTTAACAAGTTGTTCCCGTAATTTCACTTGGCCTTGGCATTTCTGCCTGATCTCCAAAGACCTGCCCTGACGCTTTAGAGTTGTTCTGATTTCCCTATGGCTTCTCCTCAAACTCCAAAAATTATATAATGCATTCCTATTGATGCAAATGACCAAAATTGGCATTCACTATCACAAGCAGCTGGGCAAGGACGAATGGAACAATTTAAAGGGCTAGGAGCTAAAGCAAAGCAGAGAGAAAATAGAATTAAGCAAATTGAGGCTGGTTTTTACAAAAGGTAAAGTTTCAGACCTTCATACATTTCACTCAGTTCCTACCATTAAGAAAATGGGAAATAGGGTATATCTATTTTTAATTTTTTGAGGAACCTCCACACTGTTTTCCAGAGCGGCTGCACCAGTTTGCATCCCCACCAACAGTGCAAGAGGATTCCCGTTTCTCCACATCCTCTCCAGCATCTATAGTCTCCTGATTTGTTCATTTTAGCCACTCTGACTGGCGTGAGGTGGTATCTGAGTGTGGTTTTGATTTGTATTTCCCTGATGAGGAGCGACATTGAGCATCTTTTCATGTGCCTGTTGGCCATCTGGATGTCTTCTTTAGAGAAGTGTCTATTCATGTCTTCTGCCCATTTCTTCACTGGATTATTTGTTTTTCAGGTGTGGAGTTTGGTGAGTTCTTTATAGATTTTGGATACTAGCCCTTTGTCTGATATGTCATTTGCAAATATCTTTTCCCATTCTGTTGGTTGCCTTTTAGTTTTGTTGAAAGAGCCTAAATGTCCATCAACTGATGAATGGATAAAGAAATTGTGGTTTATATACACAATGGAATACTACATGACAATGAGAAAGAATGAAATATGGCCTTTTGTAGCAGTGTGGATGGAACTGGAAAGTGTTATGCTAAGTGAAATAAGTCATATGGAGAAAGACAGATACCATATATTTTCACTCTTATGTGGATCCTGAGAAACTTAACAGAAGACCATGGGGGAGGGGAAGGAAAAGAATAAAAGAAAAAAAGTTAGAGAGGGAAGGAGCCAAACCATAAGAGACTCTTAAAAGCTGAGAACAAACTGAGGGTTGATGAGGGATGGGAGGGCGGGGAGGGTGGGTGATGGGTATTGAGAAGGGCACCTGCTGGGATGAGCACTGGGTGTTTTATGGAAACCATAATAATGTCCTTTCGTTGGAAGTTGGACATTTTCTAGAAAAGCCTTGGGGGCTATCTCACTCAATGAGGACCTGCATCTTTCATTGTCTGATAGAAAATCTTCTTCATTGTTGAGATAGAAGTTAACTTACAGAGACATAATGATGATGTAAATGGTTCCCACCCATATAAATGCAGTAAGTGTTGTCTTTTGAAGCTGTAACTGACTACACCCCAAGTAAAGATGCCTATTTTCTGACAAATAGCACATTTTTCATCATTCTTGATTGTAATATGTGACATTCTTTAATTCTCTGTTGGACCAGTTTTTTACACTGTAATGGTTCCCTCACTAATAAGTTCAATATAATCTTTGATATACGTTTGTATGAATTGGGATTTTACCTTATAAAAAATACATCCTTAACACTCTATTCAATTAGATTGTAAACACCTGAGAACAAACTAGCTCTGTTCCTGGGGTACCTGAAACCCAATGAACCAAATAGCCAGGAAATCTAGTTCTCACTTTCTGCCACTTAACTAGCAATAAGAGGACAGGTCGTTCTCTTATCACCTCAATCTTCACATACGCACAGCAAATGGATCCAATTCTATGATCACTATGATCCTGGCAGTTTGGGGTATTTATTATAGCCCATGATACACTTAGCCAGCTAAACTTAGACCATAATAGTCATTTCTGCTTTTTTAAAAAAAGTTTTTTTAACATTTATTTGTTATTGACAGACAGAGCATGAGCATAGAAGGGGCAGAGAGAGGAGGAGACACAGAATGTGAAGCAGGCTCCAGGCTCTGAGCTGTCAGCACAGAGCCTGATGCGGAGCTCGAACCCACAAACCGCAAGATCATGACCTGAGCTGAAGTCGGATGCTTAACCGACTGAGCCACCCAGGTACCCCTCTTCTTTTTTTTGATAGGAAAAGAAATAAACAGCCTTTTGCTATAAGAAGAAACCTAGAGCCACCCCAAAGTATGTTCATGAATTTGGGTGAACAAAGTGAAACAGACTTTGTCTATAGCCCTATGCATGTGTATATCCCATGCCACACCCACTTTCCTTAGCTCTGTGATGCCATACTTGTTCTACAAGGCAGGATTACAGTGACCTCAGGGTTAGGCTGAGTGATGCATGTTACAGCTTCATGTCTGAGGCTTACTTCTGCGATTGCTGGCACTGAAGAAGACAGAGCTGAGATAGTTCCCAAAGCAGAGTCTCAGAGCAATAGCTTGTACTTTCAGATCTAACTTCTCTGGAGTACAGATAATAATAGATAATATTTATTGTGCATTTATGATGTTACCATGCTAAGTGCTCTTACAGATGTTGACTCATGTAAGCTTCTCAGAAAACTCTATGAGGCACACTAAGGCATTCTCTTCATTTTACCTATTCAGAAACTAAAGAAGAGCAAGTCGAGTAACTTTCCCAAGGCCAGTCTCCACTCAGGTAGTAGGTAGAAGAGCCTGGGTTCAAACCCAAACAGTCCAGCTCTAGGACCTTGCCCCCAACAATTACACTTCCATCTTACAGTATAGTGAGATCAGCAAATTATTCTGTTAATCCTTAAATAACTCTACATCTTGGCCAGACTTCACTTGTATTGCCTAGGCCACACACACACACACACACACACACACACACACACAGCTGTATTTGTCGTTGTGAAATAGCATCTATACCGTAGACAGAAGAGCTCAATGTATCACAAATGTGGACCCTTCCCACAGTTCCATTTTTAAACTACACTGTGTTGCCTGACATGTCCCCAGAGTGTATTACTTCATAAACTTAGCCATAGCTTGGCATGAAGTCTATTCAATTGTAATGTTGTCTACACCATTATAATTATCTCATATATATTACATGCATGTTATATATTAAGAGGTTAAATTCCAAATACATACCTACACATTCATCCACTACATTCTCTCTTTTTCACACACACGTGCGCGTGCACACAAACACACACACACACACACACACACCTTGGTGTGCCTCATTTAAGGACTTTCAAAGTAAACTGGTAGAATATTTAATACACTCTTAATTGCTGCTTTAAATTGTTTCTCTTGCCTGGCCAAACACCAAGAAGACAAGTACCTACTCCTCAGAGTACCACAACATGCCAAAAGGAGTATTATTAGAGAATTTAGAGAAGTATAGATACCTGCCTGAAATGACTGAAAGCCTATTGAAAGGTAAATGAAAACCATTAATGTACTCACAACACTTCTATCACCATATGTGTGGGTTTTTTTCCCCACACATCAGTTCTCCAATTCTCTGAATACCAACTGGATGTTAAACAATTCAATTCTGACATTACCCAGAGTTAGTGCAGACCTGACAGGTTAAGGGCTCAGTCCCACAAGACTTCCCACACTTCAGATGCCTGTTACACACCCCAGACTGACACCTATACTTCTGACCAGTGGGTTATAAATTAGGAGTCCTCGCAATCCCCTCCTCAATTTTGGTAATTTGCTGTAATGCCTCACAGAACTCAAGAAAATATTTAGTGACATTTACTTGTTTATAATAAAAGATATTACAAAGGATATAAATTAACATCCAGCTGAAGAGATACATTGGGTGAGGTCTGGAAAGGTCCTGAGTATAGTAGTTTCTGTCCCCATAGAATTGGGGGTACACCACTTTCCCAGCACACGGATACATTCGCCAACATGGAAGTTCTCAAAACCCCATTTTTAGGGTTGCTATGGAGCCTTCATTATTTAGGATTAAATCACTGGCAGAATTAAAAACATTGGCAATTGGTAAATATGTCAATCTCCAGTCCCTTTCCCTCCTGCAAGAGTTGGCAGGTGGGGCTGAAAGTTCCAACCCTCTAATCATGCCTTTATTTTTCTGGCCAGCCCCAATTCTGAAGCTGTCTTGGGACCCCAGCCACTGGTTATCTCATTAGCATTCAAAGGGACACTCTTAGCACTCCAAAGATTCCAAGGGACTTAGAAATTCTGTGCTAAGATCCAGGGACAAAGACCAAACACATTATTTCTTATTATAGCACAATATCACAGTAGGCAGTGATTTCTGTTTATTATGTAAATACTTTTGGTATGTGTGGAGCTAAAAATGGAACAAAGAAAAACTCCTGGGTACTGTTTAACTTATACATTGGAACCAAAATAGTTAGATTTAAATATATAATTAGAAAAGATCCTTTTTATTGCTAAGTGTGTGCAGGTCTCTACTAGGAGAACTTTCTTCACCTCTCTTCCTCTTCTCTGTGCTCTAAGTACCACCATTTATCACTGACATCAACTGCTATCCTCTTGCTGAAATCTGACTAACTCTTAAGGATCCAAATCCATATCTTGAATTGACTACTAGTAGAATATTTTCACTCCATGAGAATCCTTGAAGCAAAACCAAACAGTGATTTTAATTTATTGTGGAGAATCAAAGAAATGTTATTAAAGATTTCAAAGAAAAGACAGAGAAGAAATATACACAGCATACATTTTACTTGGAAAAATTCACTAACATACAGTTTTTCCAAACCTCTTTTTTCAGCTGGAGTCACCCTCTAGACCTCCTCATCTCTGGTGCATGCCTCAACCTTCCTAGTCTTTTTCTTTTCCTTTCAAGATAATTTTGATCTTTTCAGCTTCTGATTCCAAATTTAGACATTCTGAATCCACTATGTTATATAGCCTTGAAGAATGCTACTCATCATAATAAATATGAAGATTTTGTTTGCTTTAAGCAAATAAAAGGGGATCTATTTATTACCACTCAAAACTTCCTGAGAGTGAATGTTTATACATTTCAAAATTAGTTTACATCAAACATATAAGAAGGATGAATGCTCCTATGAGAGGCAGATTGCTAATTAGGAACTGAAAATGCGAATATATAGGGAACCAAGGATTTTTTTTTTTTGGTATAAAATTCCCAGCATAGTTTAGACATCTATACATGCTAAGACTACTATCCCATCTCCTGGGCAACTTTCTTCCTTACTCCATTTCATACTCTATGAACTCCTTGATTCCAGAGGCTCACCTTCAGACTTAGATACATGACTGATTTTACTTCCTAATATCAAGGACACTGTAGGGAAGAGTTGCCTACAATTGTTATAAAAAAGAGAAGACTAAGAATAGCACTGCATCTTTCCTGACCAAACCCCACAAACAAAAATAATGTCAGATCCAAGCAAGCACTATGTCCAAGAAACAAATCTAGAAGCCAAGGCTTTCGACCTGAAGGTTTTAACTGAAAGCAAAGCCAAGTCCAGATGCAGAATTGGACACAGAGCAAGGCTGTCATGTGAGCCATCATCAAAGGAAAAGAGAGTGAAAAGAGAGAATATGGATTAATTCAGGAAACAACAAATGACCCACTGCTTCTGGTTTATGTTAAGTTTCTACAACTGCAGGTGAGGGGTTCTGCATGGTAATGGTAGTGGTGGGAAACAGTCAACATTTAATAGCTGAATTGGAAATTCAGTCTCAGATTTTAGAGTCAAATATGAAGTCTATTTTTGCTAAAATGATATTCAGTAACTAATCCATCCCATTCAAAAACTTAGCTTTTCCCCTTCTTCCTGCTCCAATGTGGCCATATTTGCATACTGTTCTCTGATCTTGAGGTTTAATTCTGATAATCTCTCCATTGTCTGATGTCCTTCTAGAATGAATCCAGTAGCCTGCTCATTAATAACCACTTGGTATGTTCACTGCTATAGACAAAGATCTGATGGTATTTTTTACAGGACTTCCAAATATGGCCAAAGTTGTATTTGCTCACTTCGCTGTACTTCCCTTTTGCAACAGGAAACATTAATGGTAGACTGGAATATGTCAACTAAAGTGGTATTCACAAAATACTGCCTTGTAAACCATATTATTTTATCAGGGTCTGTGGGAAGATCATATCTGCTGGTTAATGTTCTGCTTCAGTGAATTACTTCTAGTGTATTAATAGATACACTTCTAGGCTGATTATTTCCCCTGCTGTTTTGCCCTATAGCTGTGCTGTCTCTTCAAACAGCTCCCTCATAAGAAAGCTAATGCTCAAAGTTCTGAATTCATATGAGGTTCTGGAAGCTAGACTAGGCACTCTGACTGGCTTAGAATTCTCCAACCCCAGAGGATAAAGCCAAGGAAAATACATAATACACTGAAAGTGGAAATGTAAGGCAAGTACATAATCCAAATAATTACTCGATGTAGTAACCAGGCAAAGGTGATTATTCAAGTGAGCAAATAGGTTTTGAATGTAGGCTTGGAGTACTGAACCTCAAAATTTCCCCAAATACTGAAGAATGAGGCCTGAGTTCTCATCTATGGTTTGAAAGGGTGCTCTGGCATCCATCAAGTAAGTTTGAGAAAATTGATTGATACTTAAGAACACCAAAAAGAACATTTTGGTGCTAGAGAAACGCTAGCCAAGATTCTTCATACAATATATCTTACCAGATATAGTTGTATCACACATAACAATTAGTGAGCACTTTTTCATAGAGGATTTCTAAATGTTTCACATGTGCTATGAGGAAAACAATAGTGTTCATATTTTTAAGTGAAGTTTTAAGTTACTCAAATGTTAAAAATAGTGATAAAGAAATAATTTGGAATCTCCTTTAAAATTGCCCTTTCCTATCACTAAATTTGCTATTCTATATATTAAAAACAAACATGCAGAAATTAGACCATTCACAAAACACAAACATACACATGTACACACATGCACAACACACACATTTGGGGAGAATATTTTGAGAGAACTGAAATATAGGCACCACAGTTCCTCATATACGGAGCTGAAAACAGTGACATCATTTATGACATTGTAAAATAACAACAGAAGTGATAATAATTAATGATGAATTCCAAAAGGAAGCAAATTTTATGTTCCTAGATGACTATATCATTCTAGAATCTGTCCACACTCCAGGTCTTTTCTGTCAGGTCGCAGCTCTGCAGTCAGTAGACAGTCTTCAGCTTTTGCAGGGTTCATTCCATCCACTCCTTTCCTAACAGTTCTCTGAAAGTCCCTGCCACGTGGCACAGGTTGCCACTGGATTCCTACCCTTGGAAACAATTCAGGTGTGTGAACCAAAACATTTCCTTGATTGCATAACTACCTTATTTAAAAAAAAATTTTTACATTTATTTATTTTTGAGAGACAGAGAGAGACAGAGCACAAGCAGGGGAGGGGCAAAGAGAATGAGGCAGAATCAGAAGCAGGCTCCAGGTTCTAAGCTGTCAGCACAGAACCCAACCCGGGGCTTGAACTCACAAACCACGGGATCATGACCTGAGCCAAAGTCGGATGCGCAACTGACTGAGCCACCCAGGTGTCCCGCATAACTACCTTATTGAGATTGCTGCCTGACCCATGCAACCTGCATTTAAACACAGTGACAAGGATTCGACTAATCAAAGTACCCATGTGGGTTTTCATTTTGTTTTATCCTTAATATAACTGTAAAGAATGAAACTTACTGAAGTCTTTTAATAAACCAAGGTCTGACCCATGTTTTTAAATTCCACAGACTGATACTACTGTTGCTTTGCCATCTGTAGAATGCAGGCAAAAGCCTACTTCCTGTGAGTTCAATGCAGTTAAAATCATTACAAAGTATAGAAGCAAACTTCATTAACTCAGATTTTTTTCCTACTCATAAAATTACCAGTTATTCTTTTTTCTTTTTAATTCAATTGTACTTTAAAACTCCAGATCACAGTTGGTTAAGCGCCCAGCTTCGGCTCAGGTCATGATCTCACGGTTTGTGAGTTCAAGCCCCGCATTGGGCTCTGTGCTGACAGCTCAGACCCTGGAGCCTGCTTCAGATGCTGTGTCTCCTTCTCTCTCTGCCTCTCCCCTGCTCACACTCTTTCAAAAATGAATAAACGTTAAAAAAATTTTTTTAAACTCCAGACCAAATTGTTCTATATATTTTGGCGGATAATGGTTACCTATCTTCATATAGACTACTTCATTGAAAAAAAGGTTTTATGCTGCCCATGGAAAACAACGTGTGGAGCATAGTGCTTTCCAGATTGAATATCCTGAAGGGCTTACAGAATTTTACCTGCAATGATAACTCTGGTATCCAGTAAGAAGCCTTAGGAAAATGATTTTTTTTTTAGTGAACAAATAATATATGTTGTAGTTAAGAAAATTAAACATAGCACATATGTTCAAAATTCTCTGTCATAAAACCCAACTGAAAAGGTCCCGTACTGTTTATCAAGAGGTAATTACATGGCCCTGAGTGATCTCTGTTTTGCCTTTGCTATGGGACACAAGGTAAAACCTACACTTCCTCGTTTTAGACTTGTACAATGCATGCTGGAGTAACATGTACAACACTCATTCAAGAAAAATCTTGACAAAAGAAATACTGCTTATCTGGTCTGCCCCCTTTAGAAACCAGTATTTTACCAACAGTTTTTATTTGGGATCCCCCTGACTCAGATATTCGTTTATGGTACTCCTTAATTAATTCTGGGGTTTTGTTTGTTTTTATTATTTTTTAAAGCAGCTTTATTTTGCATACTACATAATTCACTCATTTTCAGTGTACTGTTCAACAATCTGTAGTGAATTGTGAGCATTGTGTAACCATCACCACCATCTAATTTTTGAACATTTCCATGATTCCAAAAAGAAACCTTGTGCCCATTTGCAGTCACACCCATTCTCACCCTCAGACCAAGACAACCACTAATCTGCCTTCTATCTTAGCAGATTTGCTCTTTCTGAACAATTTATATAAATGGAATCATACAATTTGTGACATTTTGCATCTGGATCTTGATGGGTTCTTTAATGGTGACTTTTATTTTTATTTTTTTATTTTTTTATTTTTTTATTTTATTTATTTATTTTTTTTTTTGGGACAGAGAGAGACAGAGCATGAACGGGGCAGGGGCAGAGAGAGAGGGAGACACAGAATCGGAAACAGGCTCCCGGCTCTGAGCCATCGGCCCAGAGCCCGACGCGGGGCTCGAACTCACGGACCGCGAGATCGTGACCTGGCTGAAGTCGAAGGCTTAACCGACTGTGCCACCCAGGTGCCCCTAATGGTGACTTTTAAATGACAGTAAAAGTGTTAATTGAAAGTGACTCACCAGTCCTCCCAACACTGAGTGCCACTCTTTTGAAAAATATACAAAAAGGAACTAAATGAACATAAAAGCACATTATTATTCAAAAGTTTTATTTTGGACACTATAATAGAATCAGTACTCCTTTTATCAGTGTTATGGTAGGAGCTCTTTCCCCTCCCCTACACCCAGAAATGGGAAGTAGAACCTTCGGAGCTTCAAAGTTGAACATTTAAAATCTTGGCTCTTTCATAAGGATCACTTTTCCTAAAGATGCCAAAGTGGCAAAGAAGGTACATGACAGCACCAGTATGCCTCACACAAAATTTAGAATGCATAAGCAATCATCTAGGTTTTGCAGGCTAGCCCATGGCAAAATCATCTTCAGAACCCATATATAGTCTAGACACATACCAGAATCCAGATACATATTTCTGATGCAAGACAAAGCCAGGGTGCAGACAGACAAAGAAAGCAAGAAAGCATTAAAGAGAAAACCTTTATTTCAGCCATAGTTTGTAATCTATAATCTGTAACTAGGAGCATTTTTGGGAATATTTTGTGACACTGTGCACCACATTAAGGGCAGAAAGCCATCTATGTATTGACCTGTGCTTCTGTAACATTTGACCCTCTCTTATCTCTGTGAACTATGTAGACATTTGTAATGGTGGTACCCCTAGTCTCTAGGACTTTGGGGGCATTTCTTTCTTTTATGACTGTTTCCCCACACATGTGAAACATCACTTTCGTATATACCTTTAAGTCTTCCATTTCTAGCCCTCCAAATTGAACTCACCCTGAACTTCATCTAAAAGGCAAACACTCCACAATAACAGAAATTAAAAAAAAAAGCTAAATACCTTAAATTTTCTGACTGCTGTATCTTCTACCTGTATCCCCATTAAGATCACAAGGTAATTTTAGATTTTTAGTACTGTATATATTGGCTATTACCATACAGCCTCCCTCATAACTGCACTAAGGAGTAATTATCTAAGCAGGTCCTCTCACCTGAATTCCCACACATTTCTTTGGTCTAGTCTGATGTTGGCACTCAAGAAGCCTATGCCTTCAGAGACCAGTAAGACCTTTGCTATATGTTTTCTCCCGAAAACATTTCTCTTCCTCACCAGTTAATTTTCTTAAGCTTGCATAACCTTCACTACTCTTGTCATTCCAAAGTCTAACCTCTGTAGTATAACAGTTATCTTCACCTTGGCTTACAAACAGGTGGCAGGAAGGATAACAGGAAAAAACAAAAAAACAAAAAAACCTAAAAGACTGGACATCAAAGCAAAACCTGTTCATTATTTGTCTCTGGCTTTCATGGCCAGGGCTGGCTGTAGTAAATCCTTGGAAAAATAAAGCCAGTTCTACACTAAACTTCCTAAGAAGAGATTTCTAAGGTGAGAAAAGAAATCTCTCTCTCAGCATCAAAGCAGATCTCTCCTATTCAAGGTCCCGGATAAAGCTGGCTTGCTTTTTCTTTTTTCTTTTCTTTTCTTTTTTCTTTTCTTTTCTCTTTTTTTCTTTTTCTTTCTTTCTTTCTTTCTTTCTTTCTTTCTTTCTTTCTTTCTTCCTTCCTTCCTTCCTTTTCTTTCTCTCTTCTCTTCTCTTCTCTTCTCTTCTCTTCTCTTCTCTTCTCTTCTCTCTTCTTCCTCTTCTTCCTTCCTTCCTTCCTTCCTTCCTTCCTTCTTTCTCTCTCTGTTTCTTTTTTTTTTTTTCTGGATAAAGCGTTCTTAACCCATGGAATAAATTTTCTTGCTAAACACAACCTTGAACTTGTGGCTGAGGTCACACTAAAAGCTGTACCCCTGCCACCCAATAGCCAAAATTCTACAAGGAAGTGCCTGTAAATCCAGTTTCTAACCAGTGAGAACGAGCCACTACAACTAAATTAAGTCTACCCCTCTTCTTATGGGATGACTTATCATCCTCAAATGTTAATCATTATTCTTTTTCTAAAAGATATCCACCTGATGAATAATATCTTATAATGGGAAGCAGTAATCATTCCCGTATGACCTACCACCAAGTCCAGTCAACTGCAAAACCACAGAAGTGTCAGAGGGGTACCCTTACAATGTCAGCTTTAGGTCCAGGTGGAAAACATGAAAAAGAGTGAGCTGAAATCTCCTTGGGTCTCCCAGATTGAAGACCAGTCCTTTCCCTTACATTATGGAGAATAGAAACAATATAAGCCCTCACCTAGTCTGGGAGAGAGTAAACAGTATCGAGAGAGAAAAAAAGTTAGGAGGATGCTGCATAGGAGTGACAGTTTTTTAACAAAGATAAGAAACTTGAACAAGTAACTACCTCTAGGGATAGGAGCAAGTAAGAAAACAGAAAAAGAAGCTGCTTTCCTATATTTTCTCGAAATTTTCTTGTTTATGGGCTAATGTGAAAATATGGGGAGACGAAAAACGGGTTATTTCCTAGGATCCAGATTCACTCTGTGGAATGGTAACTTCATGTCAATCACATTACTTAATGAAAAACAGACTGTAGAGTTTATGAAGTGAACTGTGGCAGTTTTGAGTATGGGCTCTTGATCTGTGCTGTTCAGTCTACCTCTGCCACCTACCATCCAAACAACCTCAAACTATTCAACCCCTTTAAAACTCCACTATTTTCTGTCAAAAAGGGATGAGAGTGGCTATTTAATAGGTACTAAGTCAGACAGTATACATAAAATATTTAGAAAAAAATGCCTAAAATGTTAGCTGCTATTACTATATATGACAGGTACAAAACTATATGATAACCAATCCTTCATCATGAAAGAATTAGCATAGCTCTCAGCAGTATCTCTTATCCGGGATAATGATGCCCCTTTTATCATCAGCTATTGCTGATCAGGTCTTATTTTCATTTACTAATAATTCTCAGCCTTTGCATCTCCATGTCATTGCACAGAATACTTGCTTCTTCCAAATGCTCTCCAAAATATCCTTTCTGAGACACCCCAGAAATAGATTTATAGCTCTGTTTCTTGGAAAGTTTCTATATTTCCACCGTGCTATGATGTCAAGAGGAGTTTTTATAGCCATGATCCTTTTGTCAGGAAAAATGACTTCCAGATTAACACCCTTGAGAAAAGGATTCCCAGTTGGGTAGAGTCATGGTTTCCATGATTCTTCTTTGCATGTTACTATTAAAAATAGCTTCTCTAGCAACACAGGTTTTTGTAATTAACTATTTCATGCCTGCTATATAAGCTAGGAGTTTTCAAACATTACCCATAGGTCAGCTACAGTATAATGACCAGAGGGATGTTTTCCAAAATTTTAAGACTCCTAGATCTCATTTCTAAATATTCAACAGGTCAAGGCTAGAGGGAAGAGGGGAGGTGCCTATGCTCTGTATGTTTGAACTACTCTCCCCACATAACAGTAATATTTGGAAGTCATGTAAAAGGACTAATTTCCTTATTATACTAGAGCTGTTACAAAAGATATACAAAAGACTAACAATAAGAAAAAAATGGATCAAGAATATGAACAGATGGCACACACATGTGCACATACACAAATGGCCAATAAATACATGAAGAGATGCTCAACCTCACTCATTATTAAAGAAACTCAAATATAGCAGAAACAAGATGCCAATTTTCATAATTCAAATGGTCCAAGATTAAAGTTGGATATTACCTATGTAGGCAAACACATAATGAATCAGTAATTCCCAATTTTCCTTGGTGTAAATGCAAATCAATACAAAATTTTGGAAGCTATCTGCAACATCTATCAAAATTTTAAATGTGTGTATCTTTGGAAGCAGCAATCCATCTATGGTAATATAACCTCTAAATATGTTGAGAAAAGTATGTACAGATATGTATGTAAAGATAAAGATATAAATATGGATATAGTTACATATCGTAGAATGGCCATTGAGTCTTCTTTGTAAGAGCAAAACAAACAAACAAACAAACAAAGATTTTAATTTGTAAGAAATGTCTTCTCGTGGGTTTGATCAGTTTCCAAATTTAGAAATTACTATTATGCTATTTAACTTTAAGCTATAATACTACAGTATTCTAGTTAATCACATATCTGGTTAACATAGAGCTATCTCACTGGGTTGCTAAAAGATTAAATGATATAATACATGAGAAAATTAGCTTTCTGAAATTCTAAGCATTGTGTAAATTATTGTTACCACATTTAATATTTGTCAATATTTTGACCACTACTATGCTAGCAAAATCCTAGGAATAGGGGATACAAAGGCAAATAAGGCAGATTATTTGACTTTTAGCTGTTTATACTCTAATAATACAAATGTGTAAAAAGAAACAGAATACAGAAAAATGAGCACTACAAAAGAGGCCTACAAAAATTATCATAAGAGCATATTTTGTTGCATATAGGGAATATTTAACACAAAAATTGTTAGGAGTTCCTTAGGAATATAAAGGGAAAGAAAAAATTTATGGTAAAGAAAAAGATCGCATTCGATGGATGTATGAATGCATAAGTGAATATGGCTTCCTCAGGAAAATGTGAATAATTCTGTGTTGTTGACACATAGAATGTACTATCAATTTTTCTTAAAACTTTTATTCAATGAAATGCATTTAATACTACTGGCCAAATTCCAGTCTTTTTTTTTTTATAATACTGGAAATACTTCCATATCTGGTAATTCCATGGTATCATCGTGTGCAAGTTGATATAATTGTAACAAAGAAGCAAAAGGGCTGATCTAACTGATGGTTAGGATGGCAGTTATATCAGCATTTCATGAAATCATTGAAACCTAGCTTCTGAGGGGCTTTTTGTTTTTCATACAAATCTCTTAGGGGAAAACCAATGATTATAGTTGTTACATGCTTATGCTGACGTTATTATACATGTAGTCATCTGGACACAATGAGCAGTAGAGAATAATTAGTAATAGAGCATTGTGGGGAAAGACAATGCTAATGGGTGGAATATTTGAGTCTAATTATGTCTGTTAAGTAAAAAGTGTTTTCCATCTTTTTTGGCCCATTAGAAAACATTTTGACATTGAGAAAATACTTTCAAAATGTAACTCATTTTTGCTTGGAACATTTTGTATTTCCAATTCATATAAATGATTATTTCCTTCCTCTCCTTCCCCCCTCCTCCCTTTATTTTGGCATTGTCAGTATAGCTGTTAAATGTTTGGTCATGAATTTGTGCTTCGTGGCTGAAATCAACAGGAAAGCTACTTTTTCATTTGATAGTGTCATGTATAAACTTGCAAACTCACTGGAGAATTTTTAGTTTGGGGTTCCTTTGCCAAAACATCTACTACTTGGGTGACTCCAAGTTTTCCACTTTAGTAAGTAGAATCCAAATCTGTATGTCAGGGCTCATGACTATGCCTTTTTCTAGAGTAAAACTACCATTAGATGGTTCTTGGCTAAACCAAAATATATTTTCTTTTCTTTTTTTAAAAATTTTGTTATGTGTATTTTTATTTTTGAGAGAGAGAGACAGAGTATGAGTGAGGAGGGGCAGAGAGAGAGGGAGACAGAATGTGAAGCAGGATCCAGGCTCTAAGCTGTCAGTGCAGAGCCTGACACGGGGCTCGAACTCACAAACCACAAGATCATGACCTGAGCTGAAGTTGGAAGGTCAACCGACTGAGCCACCCAGGCGCCCCAAAATACATTTTCAAGGTACATTTTCAAATTCACATTATATAAAATCTTACTAAGATAAGCCCTCTAATATACTAAGCCCATTGCTAGTTTTCCCCATACTGCTTGCCATCTCTCTACATGAAAAGGGTTAAGGGATATAGACTCTGTGTAATAGAAATTCTACATAATGTTTACTTATGTTTACCAACCAGCTGCTACTGCCTTGAAAATGAGGTCACTGCCAGTTGAACTAAGGCTTTGGTACGGACCTTTGATATGTGTGTTTGTGTGAGTGTGTGTGTGTGTGTGTGTGTATGCATGTTTTATTTTATTTATTCCCTTTGTAACCTAAAATGGTTTTCCAGAAAGTTTTATTAAAAACAGTTCTATTTTAGGGGCACCTGGGTGGCCCACTCAGTTAAGCATCTGACTCTTGATTTCGGCTCAGGTTATGATCTCATGGTCTGTGAGATGGAGCCCACGTCTGGCTGTGCACGGATGGAGCAGAGTCTGCTAGGGATTCTCTCTCTCCCACTGTCTTAGCCCCTTCCCCATTTGCTCTCTCTCGGTCTCAAAATAAATAAACATTAAAAAAAATTTAAAAGACTTCTATTTTAAAATATGCACTTCTCT
The DNA here is from genome assembly GCF_022837055.1 of Prionailurus viverrinus. Taxonomy (NCBI): domain Eukaryota; kingdom Metazoa; phylum Chordata; class Mammalia; order Carnivora; family Felidae; genus Prionailurus; species Prionailurus viverrinus. The sequence continues at coordinate 109,708,738 of NC_062567.1, read as the reverse complement.
CTTCTCTTTCATATCACCCTTCAGTAACAAAACTCAAGTAATTCTACATTATAATTTTTCCATTTTATATTAGCATGCATTTGAACAAATACTCTTTTAGGAAATCAAAGATCTGCATTATTATAGAAGATGCAGTTGGCAGTCATTCAGGTTTGGTTTTTCAAAATTTCTTCAAACTTCATGCTTTGTTTTGAGGTAGAGAATCCTATATTAGTAAAATCAGATATATTTCTCTTATTTATAAAATATCAACCAAAAAGTTTAAAACAAAAGTAAAAATAGTTTTAAAAATAAATAAAAAGTTTAAAACTGAGATCTAACCATCCAAACTGTATTTACTTTTTAGAAGGTGGGATACTGGCTAGTTGCAACTAAATTCTGCTTCTCTATAAACATTAAAATTTGATACCCATCTTCTATGCCAATTGTTCAGATATCTACTTTAACCCTGCCTTCTTTAGGATTATTTAATTTTTTTAGTGTACCTTTTTAATTTACTTACTAGTTTTTTGTTTGTTTGGAAAAATTATTCAAAGTATATCACCAAATGGGGTTTGTAATCAGCACAGAATGTATTGGGATGAGGAGACAAGGAAGCTCTGGACACAAAATTTCCAGGAACACTATGAGGTCAGAGATAGAACTCATCCTTTTGAAATAAATCGGTTAAGATACAAGAAGCCAAAAATCACTGATAGTTTTTAACTCAAATTGTCCCAACCTAGCCATCTTATTAGTTGAGGTAAGCCCTGCGATGAAAATAATGGAGTTGTGTCCCCCTCTAACAACATATATGAAATGAGGAATCCAGCTCATCTTTTTGTCTTAAAATATTTATGAATCAGCACGAGGAAGCGAACTTTCAGTTCTTTAGTGTATACCATAGAACATAGAGATGAACAAAATCCCAGAACAGATGCCAAGCAGCCCTGATTAATTTACTAGCACTGTGAGAAAACTTATGGGGAATTTAGGAAATACATAAGAGGAAGAACCAATGGATCCTGTAAAAGGTAGATTCTCAAATTATATAAATGGGGACTAAAAGTTAGTGAATGTAATGGAACCATATCATTTTATAAAGTTTGGTGAAAACATAGTACTTAGACAATATACACGGGATGATATATTAGTCAGCTAGACTGATATATTGATGAAGATTCAAGGCTAGACTTCTGTATTCAGAGATTCAACAATATAATTGATTTTTTTCCTCAACAAGAGTAATTTATTTCTTTCTCCCCAAAACAGCCTGGGTTAGTAGTCCATTGCTTGTTGGTTAGCAAATTGAAGGTATCAGAGATCCAAACTTGCTTCCATGTTTGTTTCTCTGCTACTCCTAGAGTGTTGCACCAAATTGGATATGGCTTATTATCAAACTCACATTTCAGCCTGTAAGAGGCAGAAAAGGAGGGAGGCATATCCCCTTCCCTTTTAAGAGATAATCTAGGGAGTTGCATCAATAACTTCTGCTACATTTTATTGTCCAGACTATCACTAATTATGGAACTACAACTAATTGCAATAAAAACTTGTAAATATAGTCTTTACTATATTTACAGGTTAGCTATGTTAACTAGCGAGGCTGAAGTTATTCAAGTGTAAAGTGTGAATAAATGTTGCGCACACTCTGTTCATGTCCAAAAATATTAACTTTAGTATCTAATGGGTGCCAGGCTGCCAGGTGCCTAGAAGATCTCACGTGATTTTCATAACTCTGAAAGGCACACATTCGATACTTGGAGGAATTAAATGACTTTCCCAAATTCACATAGAAGTTATATGACCAGGGGTAAAATTATATTCTAACTAAAACTAAGTAAAATTTGTGATTTTCCCAGCATGACCCCCTTTCCCTCAAATGAATGTGAGGGTGACAATCTCCTTGGTAAGTTTCATTGTGTATGATCCATTTCTAGTTTGACACGATATTTAAGAATTAAGGGGGGGATAAGGAGATGTGATAGTTTTACCTGGGGTAAAAAATACAACTCCTCAGGGCACCTGCGTGGCTCAGTCAGTTAAGCATCCAACTTTGGCTCAGGTCATGATCTCACAGTTTGTGAGTTCAAGCCCCAGGTCGGGCTCTGTGCTGACAGCTCAGAGCCTGCAGCCTGCTTTGGATTCTGTGTCTGCTTCTCTCTCTGCCCCTCCCCTATTTGTACTCTGTCTCTCTCTGTCTCTCAGAAATAAATAAATGTAAAAGAAATTTTTTTTAAATACAACTCCTTTAATTTTTATACTATTTAAAATTTTTTTTTCAACGTTTTTTTTTTTTATTTATTTTTGGGACAGAGAGAAACAGAGCATGAACGGGGGAGGGGCAGAGAGAGAGGGAGACACAGCATCGGAAACAGGGTCCAGGCTCCGAGCCATCAGCCCAGAGCCTGACACGGGGCTCGAACTCACGGACCGCGAGATCGTGACCTGGCTGAAGTCGGACGCTTAACCGACTGCGCCACCCAGGCGCCCCTAATTTTTATACTATTTTAAAGCCCATCATAAAATGCACAAGATGCAGCGACAATGCATTTCACTTTCTTTTTATACTCCAGAGAACCTAGCATTATACTAAACACCAATCAGGCAATCACTCTTCATAACCATATGAACCAAACACCTATGATGACTGTTATTTTTCTGACTATTCTTGATGCGAGAATGAAAGAGGATATGAACTTGACTGTGAGCTCTTTGAGGGAATTTGTGTCTAACTTACTTCTGCAATTCCAATGATTAACACACCTGGCCTTTAGTAAGAACTCAATATTTGTTCCTTACACTGCATTGAATATCAGAGTTTAAGAAAATAGGGAAAGAATGTTTTTGCTTATTCAAATTATTATGAAAATAACCTAAGTAGATATTTTTCTGACAACCATGCAAATATGTATTACATTTAAAAAACTGAAGCAACGTTTTTAAAGTTTGCTGAATTTTCAGTTGAGTCAATTCCATTCAATAGGTATTTATAAGTTTTTAATTTCAAGTATTTCAAGTATTTTGTTTCTTTCAGTTTTTAAACAAAATTAATTTTATGTTCAATATGTTTTTGATTGTAGGAAGATATACTTTCATTTTCCTTGACAATTATGCAGTAATGATATATTTTCCTCTGCCTCTGTATTTTGCTGATGATTTTTCAAAAGTGTAATATCTTCTTATTAAATGATGACTAAGGCTTAAAAAGGGTTAAATTCAAATATATGATTCTTTTTTATTTTTTTATTTAAAAAATTTTTTACATTTATTTATTTTTTGAGAGACATAGACAGAGCACAAGTTGGGGAGGAGCAGAGAAGGAGACACAGAATCTAAAGCAGGCTCCAGGCTCCAAGCTGTCAGCACAGAGTCTGACGTGGGGCTCAAACTCACAAACTGAGAGATCATGACCTGAGCCAAAGTCGGACACTCAACCGACTGAGCCATCCAGGCGCCCCTCAAATATATAATTCTTATTTAACTTTTCATGAAGCATTAAAAGAAAAAGGCACCATAAAGTAGACATAATGGGTGGGGAAATCTACAATGTTTTTTCTGTAGTCACTCATATTATTCATTTATGCATTTTGTTTAGAATCTATTGAACTGTTCTTCCACATGTGGTTATGCATTCATTATATATATATATATATATATATATATATATATATATATAAAGATAAATGCCATTATACATGTGTCCAAACCCATAAAACGTGTAACACCAAGAGTAAACTGTAATAGAAACTATGGACTTTGATGGGGCGCCTGGGTGGCGCAGTCGGTTAAGCGTCCGACTTCAGCCAGGTCACGATCTCGCGGTCCGTGAGTTCGAGCCCCGCGTCAGGCTCTGGGCTGATGGCTGGGAGCCTGGAGCCTGTTTCCGATTCTGTGTCTCCCTCTCTCTCTGCCCCTCCCCCGTTCATGCTCTGTCTCTCTCTGTCCCAAAAATAAATAAACGTTGAAAAAAAAAATTAAAAAAAAAAAAAAAGAAACTATGGACTTTGATTGTGATGTGTTGATATAGGTTCGTCAATTGCAACAAGTGTACCACTCTGAAGAGGGATGGTGAAATGGGAGAGGTTACGCATGTGTGGAAGAAGGGGAAATAGAGGAAATCCCTGCACCTTCTTTTCAACTTTGCTGTGAACCTAAAGCTGCTCTAGAAAATTAAATTGAAAGAAAGAAAGAAAGAAAGAAAGAAAGAAAGAAAGAAAGAAAGAAAGAAAGAAAGAAAAAAGTCCAAATTGGGAGCTATGTGTCCTCAGTTCCATGTTCAGCTCTGCTGCTAATTTTAAGGATATTATTCACAAGGCATATAAGCTCCAGATCTGTTTCCTTATCTGTAAAATTAGTATTGTTTCTAAGAAAGGTCTCTGACCTCCTTACAGTTTTACAACTGATAAAACCATGGTATGTACCTACCATTTATCATGGGACCAAAATGGAAAGCAAAGGATTTGTATTAGATAAAAGCTAAGAACCCTAAGAGGAAAAGAACAAGCTAGGCCAAAATATTTTGAGAAAAATCTAGGCTTGATTACAAGAAAAATCAAATGGGAGACCATGAGCACAAATTAAGACAAAGATCATAGACAAGAGTGAAGTAAAGGGCCAAAAACAAATTGGTGAGGACTGGGAGGGAGTAAAGTGTGTTTTGAAGTGAGTTCCATGAAATGAATTAATTTTTATCATTAGCCTGAATTAAGTACCAGATGCAGAGCTTACATAGCTTGAAGGGGTGATTCCAAACTTTGCCTTCATATTACAATTACCTGAGGAGTTTATAAATATACAAATGTCCGTGCCATAGTCCCATTAAATCAGAATTTCTGAGGAAGGAACCAGGTCTCAATTTTTTAAAGCTCCCAATAATTTCAATGTACAGCTAAGGTTGAGAGTACATTATTTGCTCTTACTACTGAAAGTAAAGTGGTCTGAGGGCCAACCAGCAAGATTGGGGTCATCTGACAAGGATCTTGTTAGAAATTCAGACGCTTATTTCCTTCCTCAGATCTACTGAATCTGAACCTGCATTTTAACAAGATTCTCAGGTGATTCCTATGTGATTTCCAGTTAAAGACGTAAGACAAAGACAACAGTATCTAATATTCCTCTTGGTACATGATTGTTTCTCAATAAACATAAACTCCAATAGAAATTTCCAGCCACCTTTTGACAATTTGAGTAAATAATGAGTAGAACAAATGGCTACTACAAAATATACTACTGAAAGGTAAAACAATAGGAGGCTCTTTATTTTTAACTAATAGTGTTGGGATTGTCCTAATTTGTTTAGACCTTCAAAAATTAACATTTGACTTTCTTTTGCCAACTCTGATTGATTAGTAGTGGCTGCGTGGAGAACTGTATTAAGAAGTAACATTCCAAAATTGCTTTGATTAAAATGAGTATCCTGATAGATTAACTGTGTCTCAGGAATAACTGTGTCTCAAGATTAACTGTGTCTTTACCCATTCTAAAGACACCTGACTGGGATTAAGAATATATGGGCCTGCAACACTTCTATATTTGTTAACTTATTCATCCCCTCATAGATTCATTCATTTATTGCTTTAATAAAAAGTTATCAAATACCAGTTTTATGTCCCCAACACTACCCGTGCTGGGAGTCAGATTCTTATGGGATTAGAGTGACCTTTCTCCTTTACCTTTCAGCATAAACATGCCATAGCTCCTTGAAATTCCATGAGCAATGCAGCCTTACATCACCATCAATCATGCTGAACCCTGATGAGGGAACTGGTTTCACCAGAAGGTCTTGATTACTTCGCATGTCAGAGAGATGCTTAGCAGGAACCAAAGGCATGATGTTTCAATTCAAACAGCTTCTTGCTGAATTTTAAAGAATTGCAGAGTTAGAGCAGCTGTATTGTGACCTTCAGAATTTTTTTTACATGAAAATTCTGTTTAAGCAGAGGTTAGAAATAGTTAATCCATAAGGAAAATACAAGATATTAAGATATTCTTTAACAAATCTTATAGGAAAAATTTTAAAAGGACTATGATTTCATCTTTTTAACACTAAGAAAGTAAAATGCCTGTAGGTGGCTATCTTTGAAGCCCCAAGTGAGGGTGATTTTCCACTTATATTCCTTTCATAATAAAGAGCTGTTGGAAGCGCTATAGAAATGTTGTTTTTTAGTGACTGTGCCAATTTACCTGGGCTTTCTTTCAAGCGGTGAGTGATTCCTTTGAATTATGTTTCAGCCAAAAATAGGGTTACTCATAAATTGCATGAACACCTTCCAGCTCATAATTGCCAGGTTCCAGTCTTGGATTTTAGTCATTAAGCCTAAACTCTTATTTTCTCTAAATCTCAAATTGATATAGCCTTCCTCTTTCCATTCTTCCTCTAGAGCAACAACCATCCCCTCCTCCCTTTATTATCCCTGGATCACACACACACACAGAAGAATTGCACTGGCCAGCACAGTGGGTTACACACAAATATTGTCTCACGATGATGAGCCATTGCTGAACATAAGGCTTCAATTTGAACGAAATGCTTTCTCACCACATTAAAACAAAACAAAAAAAAATCCATTAGCAGTTACTGATAAGCTCGGGATTATTTCTGTAGAAAAATCAGTTCAGGTTCAAGATAAATACATGGAAACTGACAAGCAATTAAGCAGGAAATTTTTTTGGTGCTACTTGTCAGGTATTTGAGGAAGATATTTTAGGAAGACTGCTTTTGGTAAACAGAAAAAATTACACTGGCATTTTCTTCTGCCGTTCTACTTCTGAGCTCTCTTTTTTTCTGAAACATACAAACCATGCAGCCATTAAATATTGGAAATGAAAAGAAATTAGAGGAAATTACACATATTCAGTAAATAATTTGTACAAAGATGAACAAAATAACTTTTAACTTCTAAAAACTCTGAGCTCACCTGGAACACTAAAATTCCATCAGAGAGAACTGATTTTCATAGTAAAAAGGTTGCATTATTTTAAGCAAAACAAAGAGCTTAATAACATTCAGTACATTTCTGTTTTCATATACAAAATGAGTGGTGTTCATAACATGGAGAAAATGGCCACCTGCTTGGTTCATTTACATAATATCTGCCACCATCCACGTCTGTGCCTTAATTCCACATGGGTTACCATACTGTAAAGACTTCACTGGGAGATGTTGCATCATGTAGAATATCATGAGAATACCAGATCTTTAGATGGGTAGAGAAAAGCTAACAGGGATGTCATCAATTTTCCAGTTTCTCCAGAGTTGACTGTGAGTTACATACACCATTTGTTATATGTACCATGGGAAAGAAAACAAATTTAGAAAAAAAGAATATTAAGATAGTACAGATTAACCTTGTAGTTATATCACTGATCTATAAGAAATGAATAAGAAATGAATGACTTTCTTTAAGAAATCTATAGTGTCAAAACAGTTGAAATCTTAAAAAAAACCTAGAAGTATGTTTTCTCCAGATATTTGATCTTCTATAAGTTCAGCTGTAGTTAAGTGCCAAAGTGTTTGTTACATTTATAATATTTAGGATGAAAATTTAATTTTCCTCTTCTTAGTCATGCTGAGATAGTACTGTCTACATCTATACTCTACTGTTCAAATTCAGCAGGGAGCTATTCAAAAGCAAATGCACACTATTTATTCCTATAATGTGAAACCCCTAGCTTCAGTGAACCCATGGATATAGTACTTTTGAAAAACCTAGACTAAGGAAATTCTTTTTTCCCCCCTAAACCAGCCCCTTATCTTGGCTTTCCAGCTCTTCATAGATGTTAAGAGAAGCACAGAAGGAAGGCAATCCCAATGGGAGGAAAAAAAAAGGAGAAGAAAAAGGCATTTCCTAAAACCTAAATTATCCACACGTTGGTCTTTCCAGGACAGGGAAAGTAACACAATAAACTCTCTTACAACTCTAACTGAAGAGTATTAAGAGATAGAAAAAGAAGGAATCTCTTTCTTTCTCTCTTGAAGACAAATACAAGAACAGAATAATGTCAAAGCATCAGATTCTAAGGAGGAATAGGAACGGTAGGTAGTCTAAGCAATTCTATTCCTTATCAGTGAGCTTGATCATGACCCACAGTAACATATATCATATCAGAGCTCCTTTCTTAGCTTGATTCCCCACAGAATTTGGAGAATGTCATTAACACCTGCAGATAAGGTACACTTAAACTTCAGAAAAATGACTAGGACATATAGGCTAAGAAGGAGACTGATTTTATTTTCTTTTTTTAGACTGTGGCTACTGTAGGCAAATTAGCATATGTGGTCACAAAATTTAAAATGGGTAACAGAGCACAACTAAATATGTGACTTATCTTCCTTACAGGCTGAATTCAATGAACTTAAATCCAGACTGGGATAACTTAGAAGCCTACACCAAACCATTCAGAATCCTAAAGATCCAGAGAATCCAAAATATTGTGAGATCTACAAGTATCAAATTTGATCAGGTTAGCTAGGTCAGATCCCACCTGTACCAAACAGCTCCCCAAAGCTCAGGACTTTTCCAAAGTAATTTGGCAGAAAGTTTGATTGAAGCAGAATTTTAATAGCATGCTGTAACAATTATTTCAAATGAGGTTTTCATTGAACATTAGAAGAGGTGTATATATATATATATATATATATATATATATATATATGATTTTTTTTTACTTTAAGGCAACGTTTGACTCCAGTTCTTTTCAGTGACTGTGGTTTCATTTCATCTGACTCCTATATATTGAAACGGCCAAATACTAATTTAAGCAGCATCAATTTTTTTCTTAAAAAATGGGAAGGTAAGATGATGTGCCAAAACAATTACCACAGTAACCAGGCTTTTAAATTCTGATTTGGAAATAATGAATTTGGCATGACATGCTCACTATTGCAGGTAACTATAGCTTCACAAACTCCATTTATTAATCTTGACAGATTTTTAACTCTCCCCATTGTATAAAATGTGCTGGAAGGCTGGTTTGTGCAAGCTCACCCTGAATGTTCCTATTCATCACTATCTTGAGAATGTAAAGATCCTGTCCTCCTTGCATATTCCCATCAAACAGAATATGTAGAAAAAAATTATTGTTCATTGTTCAAGGACAAGGGCTACAGGAGTAGCCAACCCATAGCATCTCCCCTGTAATGAAGAATGTGTGGATGGTAGGCCTTGATCTCCTTGGAATGCTGGCCAAGCAAGGAGGGAGAGGATACAGATGGTTGCTAGGCGAAGTTGCTACACTAGAAAAGCTTGCTGCATGTAGATCCCAGCAGTAGATGTTTTGTGCAGCCTGCCATTCCTGGACTCACTGTACATACCATCCCCCAATAAACCTGTCTTCTTTGGTCTCACTTGGCCATCACCCATTCTTGGCTTAGAGTCGGTCAGGATGTAACTACATACCATCTATCTTAGCTACCCAGTAAAAATGAGTAAAGATGCTATTACATAAAGAACTGGAACCACTAACCCAACACAGCACATCATTTATGCTACATGGAGATTAAGGAGAAAGATTAGGATTTCAAGAAAAATAGATAATCTAGAAGAACATATGTCAAATTGTGGAACAGGAGAACTCTAAAGATATTTCATTATTTATGAAATCTAACAAGACAGGAAATTTAAAACATAAAATACACAAATTCTAAGTGTTTTCTTGATATAACTGAACTAACATATAGTGTTCTTGGGGTGCCTGGGTGGTTCAGTTGGTTAAGCCTCTGACTTTGGCTCGGGGTCCTGATCTCACAGTTCATGGGTTCAAGCCTCATGTCAGGCTCTGCGCTGACTGCTTTGGATTCTATGTCTCCTCCTCTCTGCCCCTCCCCTGCTCACGCTCTGTCTCTTTCTCAGAAATAAATAAACATTAAGAACATTAAAAAAAAAATATATATATAGTGTTCTTATTTAGCAGAATATTTTATATTGACTGTTCAGTGTAAGAAACAACTCTAAAGAAACAATGATGGCCAAATATTATTTGAGGCACCATATATAGATTTTCAAAGGTCTGCTTTGATGAGAATTGATTAAATACCCATTGCAATAAATGCTGATTTAGATGAAACAAGTGAAAAGAGAAACCAAGGTGCATTTGTGTGTGTGTGTGTGTGTGTGTGTGTGTGTGTGTGTGTCCGTCCTAAAACTTTTACTTAAAAAACAGCATAGCTTTCTATGTGAATCATAACTAAGTTTTATTCTGATTAAAGGTATGCTAGCTTTCTATTGCTGCTGTAACAAACTACCACAATCTGGTCAGTTAAAACAAATGTATTATCTAACAATTCTCTAGGTCAGAAATCCAACATGGGTCTCACTGAGCTAAAATCAAGATTTCAGTATGGCTGCATTCCTTTTTTGGAGGCCCTAGAGGAAAATCTATTTCCTTGCAGTTGTATGACTGAGGTCCCTGTTTTCTTGCTAGTTAGCTAAGGGCAATTTCCAGCTTCTAGAGATAGCCCACATTCTTTGGCTCAGGCCACTTTCCTTCATCTTCAAAGCTGGTAACAGTGGATCAAATCGTTCTTACTTCACATCTCTTGACCTACTCTTCTACCTTTCTTCTCTTTGAAGGATTCGTGATGAAATAAGGCTCATCTAGATAATCTAAGATAATCTTTCCATCCGAAGGTCCTTTACTTAATCACATCTGTAAAAACTCTTATGTCAATTAAGAAAATATATTCACAGTTTAGGGTGATTAGGTACCAGATTCTGCCTAAAACAAAAAGCAGTATGAAAATATACATTTCCCAAACATCCGGAGGCATTCTTACTGGAGAACATGTATTGCCCCCAAAGAGATTTAATTCTTTAAACAGAATTTAATTAAATTGAGTTTTTATTTTGTTTTGTTTTTTTAGTCTTTTTAAAATGTGTTGGGGCGCCTGAGTGGCTCAGTCAGTTGAGTGACCGACTTTTACTCGGGTCATGATCTCACGGTTTGTGAGTTCAAGCCCCATGTCAGGATCTGTTCTGACAGCTCAGAGCCTGGAGCCTGCTTCTGATTCTGTGTGTCCCTCTCTCTCTACCCCTCCCCCACTCATGCTCTGTCTCTGTCTCAGAAATAAACATTAAAAAATAAAATAAAATAAAATAAAATAAAATAAAATAAAATAAAATAAAAAATGTGTTGAATTTCTGATGAAAAAGAGATGTTGTAAATGTAAAACATTTTCATTTCCCCCCTCACAGATCCTACTCATCTTCCAATATGTAACTCAGATACTATCAACTTACTTTCTGAAATATTTCTGAAATAGTATAAGTATGAATAAAGGGGGATTTTGAACTGAGGACAATATTATATGAAATTTTTATTTTTAAACTGTGACTATAATAGACAATTTTCTAAGGAATGTAATTGATCCAAATATAAAATTAGGATTGCTGTCGAAAACTATTTTCAAAAAGGCTTGGGGCCTGCATGATTTAAAGATTGTGTGTGTTGTTTTTTTTTCCAATGCTTAAACCTGAGAAAAATGGAAAGCTACCCAATTTAATTTTATGACATTAACATATTCATGGATTCCAAATCTGACAAAAATAGCTACCCTTGTCTTAGTCAATTCAGGCTGCTATAACAAAGATACCATGAAGCAGGTGGCTTAAACAACATTTATTTCTTAGAGTTCTGGAGCTGGGAAGTCCAGGAACAAGGCATAGACAGATCTGATGTCCAGCAAGAGCACTTTTCCTGATTGGCTCTTTTCTCTTTGTATCCTTACGTGATGGGAGGCAAAATCTCTCTCATGTCTCTACTCATAAGGACACTAATCTCACTCATGTTGTCTCCACCATCATAAGGTAATTACCTTGTAAAGGCCCCACCTCCTAATATCAGCATCATACAGTTGGATTTCAACATAAATGAATTTTGAGAGACATAAAACAGTCAGTCCATAACATATCTCCAAAAAATTAGAGCCAAATCTCACATATACATACAATGATAAAATATTAGCACCTCAAATCCATCAACACATTACAAGAGTATTACACTGTGAACAAATATAGTAAATATGAAATTTTAAAAAATGTTTCAATATTAGAATAATTATTAATAAGTCAAAATGTTAAAAATGTGATTCAATAGATTATTAAACATAAACATATTCCTTTTTTGAGAGAATATATAAACATATATATAAACATATAAACATATTCCTTTTTTGAGAAAGAGAAAGAGAGGGAGTGGGAGCAGGGAAGAGGGGCAAAGGGAGAGAGAGAGAGAGAAAGGGAGAGAGAGAGAGAGAAAGAGAGAGAGAGAGAGAGAGAGAGAGAGAGAGAGAGAGAGAGAGAGAGAATCTTAAGCAGGTTCCATGTCCAGTGTAGAGCTGGATGCAGGGCTTGATCCCATGATCATGAGATCATGACCTGAGCCAAAATCAAGAGTAAGATATTTGACTGAGCCACCCAGGCAACCCCCCTTGTTTTTGTTTTTTGAGAGAGGTTATTAAACATTTCTTAATTAAATTTTCTATTTATTCTTTTAATAAGTTAATGCATCTTAAAGTTTCATGCTTAATGAAAAATCAGAGTTATCAAATATAGCTAACCATATTATTTTCCCCCAGTGATCCCAGGGTACATGCTTTCCAGGTGTTAATGCATTCCAATAAAAGTCAGAAAAAATATAAAGATGTTTAAAACTAACACTGCTCTGGTTGCTCTATTTGATAAAATAACACAGGAGGAAAAAATTATAGGTAAGTTCTGTCAGTTGTTTTACATAGTTGGAGTTTATAGTGTTCCTAATAATGGTTATGACTATTTTTCCATAGTCATTTTTATATGTAAGTTCAATTTTTATTTTTTAATTTTTTTAAGTTTATTTATTTATTTTGAAAGAGGGGGGAGGGGCAGAGAGAGGGAGAGAGAGAATCCTAAGCAGGTTTTGCACCATCAGTGCAGAGCCCAATGCAGGGCTTAATTTCATGAACCATGAGATCATGACCTGAGACCATGTCAGACCTTTAACCAACTGAGCCACACAGGGACCTCTATACTTAAATTCAATTTTTAGATGTTAAAATTGCTATAGTGGCTTACTAGTTATTCATTTTTCTAGTGTATCATTTTCTACCAATTTATGTTCAATGTTTGAGAGTTCTTTTGTTTTAAATGGGTTTCTTATAGAGCACCTGAGTGGCTCAGTTGAGCATCCGACTTCTGATTTCAGCTCAGGTCATGATCTCACAGTTCATGAGTTGGAGCCCCACATTAGGCTCTGCACTGTTAGTGCAGAGCCTGCTTCAGATTCCCTGTCTCCCTTTCTTTCTGCCCCTCCTTCTCTCTCTCTCTCTCTCTCTCTCTCTCTCTCTCTCTCTCTCTCTCTCAGAAATAAATAAACATTAAAAAAAGAAATGGGTTTCTTATAAAGGTATAATGTTTAATCATATTTAATCCAATATTTGGGTCTTTTTCATTTATTCAATAATTCTAACTCATTTATATTTATTGTATCATTCTTGTATTAGTGCTTATTTTTGCAAGCGTTTGCTTCATATATATTTTTTTAATTTACTATGTTTTATTTTTTTTGTTTATCCTTGCCTACATTCCATCATACAGATAAATTTTCTTTTGCTGGTCTTATAGTCTTTACACATATTCACTCATTTTTCAACAAATATTTGCTGACACATGCTGATGACTGTTTTAGAAAAAAATTAAAGAAATAAATTCAGAAATGTACAGTATTTCAGGACTAACTGTAGCTATAGGAATAAATAAAGCAAGAAAAGGTGATTATGGCATGTTGAGGGGAAGAGATATTATTATTTTAATAGGGTGATCAGCCTTCCCAAGAATGTGACATTTGACCAGAAATCTGAAGAAAAGGAGGGAGTAAGGCACTGAGATATTTGAGGGAAGAGGAAATATGAGAGATGACAAGGAGCCAATATGTCTGGAGTGTTGTGCAAGAAGAAATTGCAATAGATAAAGTAAGAGACTAAATCCTCCTGAATTAATTCTTCATACTGGAGTACACCCTTCAAGAGTTCTGTCTAGCAGAACCTATGTTTGGCAAGATTTAGAACTAAATGCCTCATAACATCTTCTCAATGTACTTCCCGTCTCAATCATCACAGAAAAAACAATTTACAGTTAAAACTAAGTAGTAGCTTATCTCAACTACACTACATATCTCTCACTTTCTGCCTCAAGGTTTCTTTGACATCACAGTGTGAAATGCATTCATATACTCACTGGCATATCTGCATGTGCAGCCTAAAGGTGACAGAGACTTAACACTCCAGTGGCTAATCACTTTTTATTAAGAGAGAAAAGTCCTTCAACCAACCCTAAGTGAGCAATTCCAAAGTGTAATCTGCACAGATTTTCTGAGGGTCCTGCTGAGATCCAGCCCACTTGCCCACGGTCTTGACCAATACTAGAATGTACCCTTGTATTTGCTTTCCCTGTATTCCCATTTCTCTCTCACCAATCTCCTCCTCTCCCCTGGGTCATTCATTACCCCAAATAAACTACCTGCATGCAGCTCTGCTTTCCTGGGGTAGACCAGACTGATACTTCTGGACATCTTATATGCCTGAAAGTGTCTTTATTTTCTTTCACATTTAAATAACTAGTTTTGTAGAAAATTGCAATCTTTTTTCTTTAAAACTCTGAAGAACATGCTCCATTATTTTCTTGTATCCAGTGTTACTAATGAGAACTGAGTTGTCAAACTGATTCTTGATTCATTTGACTTTTTTTGTCTTTGTTACCCTTAAATTTAATCTTAATGGAGCTAGGAGTGAGTTTACTAACTAATCCTCCCTGGCACTTTGATCCCTCTCAATCTGAAGTTTCGTGTCTCTCTGTACTTCTCAGAAATACTTGCCCATTATTTATTCAGATTTTTTTATACATGTGATTTTTTTTCTTCTTTCCTTCTGAGGCTCCTACTAAATATATTCTGACTCTTCTACATCCATTCACCATATTTTAACTTCTGTCTCAACCTTTTTCTCTGTGTCTTTCTGACTCTTTCCTGAAGAATTTCTCAAAATTGTTTTCAAGCTCATTTAATTTTTTTATGCATATTCTGCTTAACATAGCCACTGAGTTCTTTATTTGAAAAAACATATTTTGCAAATTTATTCCTCTTTGATGCAGTCAGATAACCAATTTTCCTTAATATATTGGGACAGTGTTTGATGCATTATTTTTAGAAGTCTCTGTTAGTTGCAAAAACTACGAATCCATTCAAAGTGTCTCAAGAAAATAATTTTGTCTTCCCAGATCTTGTATGGATCGCATGGTCTCATTCATCTAGCATATTTGATTTTCCCTGCACACCAGATATTTATTAATTGATCATGTACTATGTGTCAGTATCTCTATACATTACTAGGTTAGGGCAATGTATACGATTAAGTTCCTGCTTTCATTCTTCTACTTGTTCATTGTGTCAGGACCCTCATAATTTCTCTTGATACCTCATTCATTCATCTGATCTCAGCTGATATTCTCCATATATTTTTATTACAAAGAACTATTTTACATTAGTTTTATTTATTTTTTTTAATTTTTTTTTCAACGTTTATTTATTTTTGGGACAGAGAGAGAGACAGAGCATGAACAGGGGAGGGGCAGAGAGAGAGGGAGACACAGAATCGGAAACAGGCTCCAGGCTCCAAGCCATCAGCCCAGAGCCTGACGCGGGTCTCGAACTCAGGGACGGCGAGATCGTGACCTGGCTGAAGTCGGACGCTTAACCGACTGCGCCACCCAGGTGCCCCTTACATTAATTTTAATTAACTAATAATATTTTATTACAGAAGAACTATGATCTATGGACTCATACTCAGTCATAGTATAGAAATTAATAACTCTTGGATCTGATACATGCCATAACTAGTAAAGCACAGATAGAATCAGTCAGCCTGCCTACTTAAAGACTGCAGATAATAGAAACAGATGTTTATAGGTGAAATAGGTCCCTATGGAAGAGGTTAAATTCAGGAAGGTAACATAAACATGAATAGTTCCTTTACATTATAATATATTCTACTTTTAAGATTCCCCAAAGATTAAGGACAGACCTAAGTATACTATATCCCTTAACAATTCTTTAGGGATTCATAACCCATAAATTCATTATCATCTACCTTGAGTTCACATAGTTGCTTCAATCTAGAGGAAGATCACCTCATAAAACAAAGGCATCATTTTCATTATTTCAGGAAGAGTGATCTGGTCTTGGTAACAGAGAAGAGTAATGTGCTTAGATGTGTTTCTATGAATCACAGCTGCAGAGTTCTTTATTCAAGAAAAAATGATCAGAAGCTGCTTTTGCAGTGCTCCTGGGTGGCTCAGTTGGTTAAGCATCCGACTCTTGATTTTGGCTCAGGTCATGATCTCATAGTTCATGAGTTCGAGCCCTGTGGTGGTCTTTGTGCTGACATTGTGGAGCCTGCTTAGGATTCTCTCTCTCTCTCTCTCTCTCTCTCCCTCTCTCTCTCTCTCTCTCTGCCCCTCCTCCTGCTCTCTCTCTCTCTGTCTCTCAAAATAAATAAAGAAGCTACTTTTCCACTATACTTTATATCATGGCGATATGAAGAATCAAGATACCAGTAACAATTTATGTCCATTTGATCAAGGAAGCTATAAAAGCAAACACTGATGAACAAATTTCAGAAGATAAGGTTTCATATGAAGAGAGAAATGATTTACTTCCTGACTTAACAACACAAAATGTCCTCCCCTACATTTCCCCAACCACACTACCATTATCAGACAAAACCCTTCACCAACTTTAAAATCCACATCAAAGAGTGATATGAACAAAAATATAGGCAATACAGCACCACATTTCAAGCTGTTGCTTGATTGGTTACATGATTTTATTAGATTTTTTTAAAAATATTTTTTATGTTCACAAGTGGTCTTCATGATTTCATTCATTTTTATACTAGGTTAAATCAAGAGGGAAACAAGGATTGACCTAATAGGTAGAAGACAAAATTTCAAAGTATGCATTAATTCAATAAATGTTTTTAAGCACTAACTTTTTATTAGAAAAGTTATCTGAGATTTAGAACTCAACTTAGATGCTACAGAGACAAATAAGCTAGTCTTTCCTCAAATCTTTGAGGTATTTCTTCATTTGTCAGCTGCATCATGGTTCCCCCACCTAAAAGATCTAGTCAATTCAATTTTCTTACACAAATATTAAGTTAATCCTTTAAGGAAATAGCACAAGTAAGTTTTAGGAAATTTTTATGATCATTTGTTAAGTTTTTCACAGCCAATGCCAATATACCAGGTAGAATATATTTGGGTAGATACACAAAAACTTGTGCATTGCATTCTTATGAGTTAGTTAGCTTTGCATTTAAGGTGCAAAAGATCACTGAGATACCTGTATTTCCCTCTGACTTTTTTAAGGCACCACAACACAATAGCTACAACACTAACTAATTATCATCACTATAATTATAAACATCATTTTGATTCCAACATGTTATTATTGTGGGGTTAGAAATCCGGGGCAGGCATCCAATTTAGGGGCAATGGTAGAGACAGAAGTGATACAGTGCAGATAGAGATGAAAAGAAGGAAGAAAACAATAGCAAGGACAATGTAGGACATAAATGGAGAAAAGAGAATGATGACCACAGTATCTAGACTCAAGCAAAATGACTAAGGGAGTAACAGAATAAGACCAGTACCCAACAGACCTGGAACAAAGCAATGACCCAGCAACCAAAACTGGAACACTGCAGGAGAGTTAAAAGAGTAGCACATGTGATTCCATGCTGAGCCATAAGATGTTGATGTAAAAATTTGCTTGAGGCTAGGATTGGTTTTAGGAACACGGGAGCAAATTTAAATATTCCTGGCCTTGAAGAGAAGAGAGGCACAGAACGTGGGAAATTAGTTTGCCCTGGCATTTGTAAATTTAAAGATATACACCACTGGAACTGTATGGATACTACTCAGAATACTTGGGTTTCAGGGGCACCTAGTGGCTCAGTTGGTTGAGCAACCAACTTCAGCTCAGGTCATGATCTCCCAGTTCATGAGTTCAAGACCTGCATCAGGCTCTGACCTGACAGCTTAGAAGCTTAGAGCCTGGAGCCTGCTTTGGATTCTGGGTCTCCTTCTCTCTCTGCCCCTCCCTGCTCATACTCTGGCTCTCTCTCTCTAAAAAGTAAACAAACATTAAAAAAACTAAAAAAAAAAAAAAAGAAGAATACCTGGGTTTCCTATATCAATGCATTTTAAATTCCTTTAAATGGAAGCTAAACAAATACAAGAACGAATTCAACAGTCCACTGAAGGTATTTCACAAATGAGGGGTTTTGAGTTCAGCAAAAGTATATTATATCATACATTCTCAGTGGGAGCAATATCTCCCTCAAGGAAGTAAAACTTAGTTCTTTGGGGCTGAAAAAAATCTTAGTCTTTTTACATGTAAAGCACAGATATACACACAGTACATAAGAACATAGATATAAAGCATAACCGGTGCTAACTTTATTGGGTGGTGCTACAGACTAAATGTTTATGTCCTCCCAAAATTCATATGATGAAGTTCCCAATCCCTATAGGGAATATTTGAAGGTGGGGCCATTAAGAGGTAATTAGATCATTTGGGTGAAGTCCCTGTGAATGGGATTAGTGCTCTTACTGAAAGAGACCCTAGAGAGCCCCCTTGCCCTTCTACAATGTGAGATTACAGTGATCTATGAACCAGGAAATAGACCCTCACCAGGCACCAAATCTGTGGTGACTTGACCTTAGAATTCTCAGCCTCCAAAACTGTAAGAAATAAATTTCTGTTGTTTATAAGCCACCCAATCTCTGGTATTCTGATACAGAAGCCTTTGAGGACTAATAGAGGTGGAGATAGTGAAGAAAAATAATGTCTTACCAAAGCTTCTTATGAGGATGATAGATAAAAATAGTTTGAGATACTGACATACGAATTCCCAGATTTATATACACATGGATAAATTACATAAGATCATATAATACATTATCACAGAACAATATACATTCAATTGGTAGCTTCAAAAAGAAGTTTTGGCCAAAAGCAGATCAAAGATCCTCCCTGCCTCTAACACTCAGGTTATTCTTGGAAGCAGCAGTGAATCCAGGCTCCAAAAATAATAGAAAAAAGGATCAAGGATCTATTAACACAAATGACCAATAAACACATCTAAAAATTCTTATCTTCATCAATAAGAAAATAACAGATATAAATTTATATCAGCAATGCTTTTTATTTATTTATATATTATGAGAAAAAGCACACGTGCACAAGTGGGGGGGGCAGCAGAGACAGAAGGAGAGAGAATCCCAAGCAGGCTCTGTACTGTCATCATGGAGCCTGATGCAGGGCTCAAACCCACGAACAATGAGATCATGACCTGAGCCAAAATCAAGAGTTAGCTGCTTAACTGACTGAGCCACCCAGATGTCCCAACAATGCTCTTTTTAATAAGAAGGGAGTTGGTAAAAAGCCATCACAAAATCTCAGCATAGTTTTCTTCTTTATCATTTTCCTATTTTCCAAGATTTCCAAAAACAACATATGCTATTTCAATAACCACAAAACAGTAAGTTATTAAATAAATGTAATACATATGTACCATATAAGAACAGTAAATAAAATATCCCATCCTCTTATTTATTATTCAAAGGCATCCACTGATCAATTTTAATACTTCCTTCTTACCATTTTTCTATTCTTAATTATAATTTAAAAAATATTTTTGGGCTTGCACTAGAAGCTCAATATTATATCTTTTTTTTTCTAATTTAATATAATATGGATATCTTGCTGATACTTTCCTTCCAGAGTAGGTATTGTAAGTATTTAGATTGAACCAAATGAAATAGCCATTATGTAGGTCAAAATGGTCAAATATCAGCAATTTCATATGGCTCAAATGGATAGTTATACCCTAAAGCATAGTGGTAATAAGTGACAAGTAAAAAAGCAATAGCTTTTTTTAATGCCAATATATATTTCCTTTTTAAATGTTTACTTAGATAAATATCACATAAGATGTTTAAAATATGAAAATGTTTAAAACAAATAGATGCTTAAGTTGTATGGTTAAATAAAATATCGAGTTGTTCAGTCCATTCACATCCAGAGAATTGTTGCTTTAGAGGAAACCGTGAAATAGCAGTCACACCAGAGTTGATGGGCTTTGTTCTGTGACCATCACCACCTGGTTCAGTGCCAAAATTGAAGTTCAAATGTGGGTCAGGAATATGGCAAAGATCCATGCTATACTAAGGATGCAACTTTGGTAACCCTATACTAAGGATAACATTGCTATGACTCAGTGATTGGGTTCAACTACAAACGGTCTGCACTCTGTAAATAAACTGAATTCCACTAATAGGCAGAGCTAACCAAAAACATAGTACTTGGTAGTTTATCTCCTCAGTATCATTTGAGGGGTGGCAAAAAGGCTCAGTACTCAAAATAGCTTTCCCACAGTTGCCTGAATTTGCCATTATTGTTGACTCATTTCTTTTCGTTAAGGTTTGTACTCATAATCTGTGGCGCTCTTAAATGTGAATATCACTGAGGGTAACACATTAAGATACAAGCCAAGTGTTACCCCTTTTCTTTAAAACAGGCAAACAAAAACATGACTCATCAGGAAAAAAAATAGGCACAAAAGTTCATCTAGGGGAGATAGACCACTGATGATAAATTTGTTTCCTTCACAAGTTTACCTATGACCACTTGACTTAGATTTCATCCAACAATAAATCATTCAATATTAACTTCCAAAAATCCAGCAACATCCACATAATAATTGGGCTATGTCCCAGAGAATTCTTTGAATGGAACTCATGGTGTATTTTATAGAAATCTTGAATTACTCCTAACTGTGGTTAATACTGGAAAACCTTGAGGCAGGTACTTTAAAAAAATTTTTTTTAATGTTTATTTTATTTCTGAGAGAGAGAGAGATTGAGAGAGAGAGAGCAGAGGAGGTGCAGAATCTGAAGCAGACTCCAGGCTCTGAGCTATCAGCATAGAGCCTGACATGGGGCTCAAACTCTAAACCATGAGATCACAACCTGACCCAAAGTCAGAAGCTCAACCAACTGAGCCAAGCGCCCTGAGGCAAATACTTTGGAAGGTACTTGCCCAGCTCAAAGCTTTCCCTATTTTAGAATTACCCCTATACATACAGCTGGAATCTAGCAGTTGTTTGCCCTTCAGAGCCTGCATACCACTTCACAGCCACTTGAACCAATGGTAGGTCATCAACAGGCCTATAATTAGAATCTTCTAGGAATATGAAAATGGGACTGAATGGGGCTTGTTAGTTTCTTACAGATAGGAGAATTAATGTAAACTCAGGAAATGTGTCATGACCATGATTCACCATGCTCTGGAAGAAATAAAGACAGTCAACAAAGAGAGGCATACAGAGAGAAATAGGGATGAGAAGCATTGTGGTCTCCATGAATGATTAAGACAGAGGCTCCTTTGGTGGATTTTCAGCTCGTGATTTTAGTATTTCATCAATGGCGCTTGACTGTATTCTGGGATTGTGGGTCCCATGGGCATCTCTGATCCTTTACAATATATTTCCCTGTAATTATTAAGCTAAGTTGAAGTTGTGGCTAATAAGTGAAGCTACAACACCACCACCAGCAAAACAATACTAGCAAACACTCTGGAGTACCTGAAATGCCATGTGGTGTTTTAAATCTTATACAATTTTCCATTTTTATCTTCACAATGATCTTATGTGAGAGGCCAGAATCATCTCCAAGCTCATATCTGGCAGAAACAGAGTATGAAACCAAGCAGCTGACAATGGCTACCTAGTATTTAACTACAGAATGTATGCAGAGTACCATAAAGTATGGTGTTGACCATCTGCATGAGACTCACCAGGAGTCACTGAAAAGAAAAGAGAAAAGAAAGAAAAGAAAAGAAAAGAAAAGAAAAGAAAAGAAAAGAAAAGAAAAGAAAAGAAAAAATCAGCACCTAGGTCTAGATATGACCACAGAATCACAATTTCTAGAATAGAAATTCTCCAGTTACTCCAGGTAATTCTCATGCACACTTTGAGAACCACTACTCAATGATCTAAGCAGAAGATTTGGGTTGAAGACTGCTGCTGGGGTTGTGGTGTCAATATCAACATGTGGGGGCTGGGGGTGGGGGTGGGGGTAAGGGTGTGGTCTAAGGAAGGGCAACAATGCAAAGAGGGAGAAGGATTTCACTTCCACTGCTGTCTCCAGCATTCCTCAGCACCATTTGTCCTGTCATTATAGAGCCTAATCTTGGGGGATTCAAAATATGAAAGGAGTGGGTCTGTGGATGGAAGGATTTTAGACTGGCCTGGTTGGCTATATAGATTTGGTTTTATAGATTTCTAATCCCAATCAGAATCATAAAAATTCAATTTTGAGAAATCCTAATCAAGCAAATAATGGACTTTGGGATGATGATTTCCTAAATCATAACATTCTATTCTGCATGTGGACATTATGCACATTTTTTTTCTTGATTAGAAATATATAATTGTATTTTTCTTCTTTTCCACCACCACAGGGATTTTCTGACAGGCTATCATTTGTGCTGATGAAACTGTTCCATTCCTAAAGAGGGGAAGTCTACCTTGTCATATTTTATTGGTTCTTCTGGTCATTAAATTTGACAGACTACAAATCTCCTGTTTACCATTAAACAGAGTATGAATGACAAGATAGTATTAAGCATTTCTGGTACACAGATTATAGTAGGGCAATCAATAGCACCATCATTCTAGGAAATTATTGCTGTAACTGAAGGGGTGCGATGACCATCAAAAGAATTGTATGTTCTCTTTATAGTGCACTTAGCAAAACAAAACAAAACAAAACAAACAAACAAACAACCTAAAAATAAAAATTAGGACAGTTCGCAGTTGCAAACATTTTGACTAATAATGATCATAAGGGAGGGCAGGAAAGAAATGATTGGGATTGAGACAGAGTATGTGACCTTTCTTTTGGATAGTATTTTCTCAACAGTATAAGGTGTGGGAAATAAGAGAGACTATTATCTAAATGTAATAGCACTACCCAACCTAATGGCCAAATGCATAAATCACCCATTAATTTTTTTAAAAAATGTGTGTGTTGTAGTGTTTCTCTATTAATGAGTTGATTATATTTTTAGAAATCATGGAAAATATGTAGACGCTGATGTCACTGTACTTTGGCTTTGCTAAGGATGCCTATTGTGAACAAAGTTGTTTCCTCCTTTGGCTCTGGGCACCAGACTGCTGCTCCCTCCTTCCCCACCCACCTACTCACTCCCTCCACTGCACCCAAACACTCTAGATCATAAGGAAAATATGTTTCTAAAGATTTAAATATGCTGTTTCCATTGCTGACTAAATTAAGTATGTAATTTCAAAGCCTTCTGTGTTTTTCCTACATGACTCCTCTTATGAATGTAATGAAAAACTTATTTATGTCATTAATTTCCTATTTGTGTTCTCCATTTAGCATAAACCCCATGAGGATGAGAACCTTGTGTTTTTTGTTTTTGTTGTTGTTGTTGTTGTTCTTTTGTTTTTCCCACCTCAGCACCTATAAGCCCCATGAAGAATGCCAGGCATTTGGGAATTGCTTTTTTTAAATTTTTTTTAGTGTTTATTTTATTTATTTTAAAAAAAAAATTTTTTTTCAACGTTTATTTATTTTGGGGACAGAGAGAGACAGAGCATGAACGGGGGAGGGGCAGAGAGAGAGGGAGACACAGAATCGGAAACAGGCTCCAGGCTCTGAGCCATCAGCCCAGAGCCTGACCCGGGGCTCGAACTCACGGACCACGAGATCGTGACCTGGCTGAAGTCGGACGCTTAACTGACTGCGCCACCCAGGCGCCCCTAGTGTTTATTTTTGAGAGAGACAGAGACAGAGTGCGAGTAGGGAAGGGGCAGAGAGAGAGAGGGAGACACAGAATCCGAAGCAGGCTGCAGGCTCTGAGCTGTCAGCAAAGAGCCTGATGTGGGGCTCAAACTCAACAAACCGTGAGATCATGACCTGAGCCAATGTTGGATGCTTAACCAACTGAGCCACCCAGGCACTCTTTTTTTTTAAATTTTTTTTTATGGAATTGTTAAATATGTAAGAGTGTGTGTGTGTGTGTGTGTGTGTGTGTGTGTGTGTGTTTTAATGTTGAATGCTTATATCCCATTTAACCTTCTACCCATTGTCACTGGATGCTTCTTGATTGAAAGAATGTATGGTAACCTGTTATTAGTTCACTAAAGTTAAAAGATCTAGGGGAACAAGAGGACTTTTACTTTCTCTCCATTACACAAAAATACACAGATTTGACCGCACCCCCAAAAAAGTACACATTGAGCTTGTTAGGACACAGTGATCTAACTCTTCAGATTTCATCATCTACATCTCAGTAACCCCAAGCAATCCCAAAATCTTTGTGTGTTTTTTGCTTGTTTCTTTCTTTGTTTTAAATTGCTCTATTCTTTTGACTAGGCTATATCTCTTTCCTTAATGCCAATATCCCAATTTTTCCAACATAGCTTGTAGGCCTCTGTCCCCCTACAGAATCGCAGTACCTCAAGGATGGAGACTTTACCAGGAGTAACAGAGAACACTTACACTGCTAGGGCCATTATTGAAAAGTTACAGCACAGTGTATGGAATGGAAATTGCACTTCCAATTCTAACTGGTATTCCCAATACTGATACTGTATCCTGTTGTCAGTGGCCCCACTGTTTAGCAAAGTTGTCCTTTCCATTTATCTTCCTCAGAACATCTGACTTCTGCTAAGCCAAGTGTAGCTCCGTTAAGTCATCATATTCGGCACACAGGGTACATATACCCTGAGATGTTCTTTAGTTGAGGGAAAACTTGTGAATCAAAGGGCTCAACACTTGGTTTAAATTAAATGACAATTCAGACATTTCAGTGGAATTACACCATGAAAGAGGAAGACAGAAATGATAACTCTTCCTTTGGTAACAATCTAAAGTTTCTAATCATTCTACCCAGCATATACTAAAAAGTCTATCAAGTCTATCAAAAAACAAACAAACAAACAAACAAACAAACTAAAAAGTCTATCAAGAACATAATGAAGTTAGTGAGTCCATGGGCATTTGTCCTTAACTTGTGGTATGGAATCTACTAGGAAAAAAATTAAAAAGTAATTTTATCATTTCCTTTCAAAAATACCAAAATCATTATCCTCTAGTAACTTAGAAAAGACGAATAAGGGAGAAAGATAAAAATGAAAACCATTCTGGAAAAGGTAAGGTATAAGGGATAGAGAAGTGAGATACAATGAGGAAAACTACTGAATAAGAAACATTATCACATTGTATGACTGACAGAAAACACAGAGAAACAGAAAGTATAATCCAAATTTTATGAGAAAAATAAATCTCCACAAAACCTTGGCATAAGATTAAAGTCATGAAACATTTTAATTAAAAACTCTGCAAACACAGACTAGAGGCATATTTACCTTGAAGATCCAAGGACAAGTAGTAACTGATTTCTCTGCTTCATGGGGTTTTCAAGCCAGAAAGTGATGATTCCAGGATTTCCAAAACCTTGCAATAAATATAAGAGAGAGAGAAGATAAAATCTTAACTTTCTTCTCTGATGGAAGTTTACGGATTCTCATTGTCCACAGATGGAAGCATACCTTGTCTTCTCGGGACTGCCACAGAATATACTACACAGGCATGCACACACACACCCATATACAAAATCCATAGTAATAAATTTATTGTCTAATTGATTCTACTCACAGAGATATTTTTAGTTCTTTAAGGGCAAGTAAAAATCTCTTCTTCTACCGTACCCCAGAGCATTTGAGATATAGAAGGTAATTAGAATGTACTTATTAGATAGAATTATATAACCAAATTTAAATCAAATAAATTCCGTTCTCTATGATTTCACATAATTCCTTCAGAATTTCAAAATTCTGAGGTCAGCCATTTTCCAGCAACCAACCTCCAACTTAGTTGCCCTAGAAACACATCAGTCTATACTCCTCCCTTCAGAACACAAAAATCAAGACAATATCTAGGGTTAAATATCCAGATTCCATTTTTGTAGTCAAGATTGTTTCAATTTTGGATAATCCATGCCCATGGACTTGAGTTCTAAGCAAACCCATAAACATCTGTGAGCCGATATTACCTTATATTTCACATTTGGACAATAAGGCTTTTATTTTGTACCCATAATTTCAGAGAGCCCAATAATGTACTTTTAATATTGTTTACCTTGGTTAATATTAATAAACACCTTGAAACATTTATATATTTAACTTTTGTTTTCTGATAAAGACACTGGAACTTGGTATTTTCAAGCTAGGCAGTCTGCCAGTAACATCTCCAGTAACTATGCTTTCTTCTTTCTTATTTAGCAGAATACTGACTTTGTTGGTTTTGGCAAAGTTTCTACCTAAAAAACATTTCTCAGACTCCTGTGCTGTTATGGGTGGCCATGTGGTGATATTTCTGGAGAAAAAGATGTAAGTGAATTTATTGGGAAAAATTTCTAGAAAAGCATGGTAAATAGGAAATGGACATTTATATGATACCACATGTATCCACTTTGCTCTCGGCACATTTCCCCTCTTCCTCCCTGCAGATCTATAAGCCCAAGCTTCAGCAGCCATCTTGAGCAT
This sequence comes from Prionailurus viverrinus, assembly GCF_022837055.1. Taxonomy (NCBI): domain Eukaryota; kingdom Metazoa; phylum Chordata; class Mammalia; order Carnivora; family Felidae; genus Prionailurus; species Prionailurus viverrinus. The sequence continues at coordinate 109,682,088 of NC_062567.1, read as the reverse complement.
AGAAAATAAAAAAAAATCAACACTGACATCCCTGAGACATTAGGCTGCCTACATCTGAATTTCTTGCTTTGAGGGAGTAACATAACAGCTATGTTGCTTAAGCTACTTTTCCTAAAATTATTAGTTACATGCAGCTGAACCCTGTCCTTAACTTTTACATCCAGTGAGAAGCCAAAGGTCCCATAGCTATAAAGTAGTATAACTTCTTCTGATTCCACAAGAAGGAGTGTAAGAAAAGAAATCCTCAGTGGTAAATCAGCTAGCCACAGTAATATTTAAGGGCTTACCTGCAGGGCTAGAATTAACTCTTAGACTCAACTGTGTCTGGAGATGCCAAAATAGGTTCTTGACTGTATCCTTCATTGTTTGTACTTATGCATTTGTCAAGTATTATTTAAAAGTTTACCATCAACAGATAATGTGTGGTCCAGAGGCCAAGGATTGAAGATGTGAAGATGTGAAGTTACCAAGAAGCTTATAGTCTAATTGGGTGGCTATGGCACAAATAAATAATTAAGGGAAGAATCACTGTCATTGTGATAAATGCTACAAAAGTAATGTGTTATTATGACAGCATGTTAATAGGGGAGTCTATTCCTGTCTGCAGGGTAAGAAAGGCTTTGGAATGTTAAAAAGTAAACTGAGGCACATTAAAAGTTTTCAAGAGTTTATTTGAGCAAACATCAATTCCATCTGGGCAGTACCAAGCTGAAAGTGTTCAGAAACGCTCTGCCAGCAGGAGCTAGGTGAAAGGTTTTTACAGAGATGTGGAAACTAAGCAAAGGCATCATTTGGTTGGTTACAGCTTAGACGGCTGACTTATTTGGGAAAGCCTATTTTGCTGTTTGTAACTGGTCTTTCTTTGGTTTAGATTTCTTAACCTTGAGTTATGTGAAGGAATTTACTCTGGCTTAGGTTTTGGTTTACTTACTTAGATGTCAAGGCATTAGAGCCACCTTAGTCAAATGGCCTTCTTATTTAATTGCTTTAACAGTGAGAGAATGTAACATTTGTGATGACCTCTGAAAGATAAGTGGGAATTAGCCAGGCAACTGAGAGGAGTGAGGATTCAGGCATAAGAAACAGTATGTGTAAAGGTTCTGATGTTTAACGGGGGTTGGGAGAAGCAGTTCACAATTAAACTGGAAAAGTAGGCTTAATAGGTAGGTCCTTTTAGGCTGTTCTGAGATTTTATATTTTATCACAGAAGTGTTGGAAATCATGGAAGACTTGCAAACAGAAGAAGCACATAACCAAATGGATTTGAGGATTAAAAACAAAACTACTATAACTGATAGATTTTTTTTGTTGTTATGTTTTGGAGGAAGGCAAGAAGAAGCAGAACTATTAAGATATTATTGCAGTAGTTCAGGTGAAAGATGCTGGTGAGTTAAATTCAGAGGTAAGAGAGGAGTTGGAAAGAAGTAGGCAGACTTGATAAGTATTTAGGAGGTAACTCCCCCTGTATGTAATGGCTGATTGGATGAATGAAGAGGAGTAAGAATGAAGATAAGTGACTTCCTTCCTTCTGGTGTGAATAACTGATTGGATCCTGTCATAAAACACCAAGGTAGAGAATGTAGGAGAAGAAAAGAATTCTAAGAGAAAAACATTACTCCAGTTTGTTGAGTTTGAGGTATGTCTACCACATTCAAATGAAGATACGCAGTAGGCAGTTGAGTATAAAGGACAAGCAGCTCAAGAGAATTCTAATTTTTTTTTTTTTCAACGTTTATTTATTTTTGGGACAGAGAGAGACAGAGCATGAACGGGGGAGGGGCAGAGAGAGAGGGAGACACAGAATCGGAAACAGGCTCCAGGTTCTGAGCCATCAGCCCAGAGCCTGACGCGGGGCTCGAACTCACGGACCGCGAGATCGTGACCTGGCTGAAGTCGGACGCTTAACCGACTGCGCCACCCAGGCGCCCCAAGAGAATTCTAATTGTACATGTGGCCCACATATAAGGAATAACTTTATATATATTTATTGCCATACTCTTACCTCTTTGCTTTCTAGATTAGTAGCTCTTTGTACTACCAGTAAGTAGTTTTACTACTAATGAGAATTAGGTGGATCACTGTATCTTTATCCATCCTACTTGCCCTGCTTAATTTTCTCTCTCAACAATCCCAAATGTATTAGTCAACAAGCTAACTTTCTCAAAAAGCAACTTCATCCCTGAGCATTGCACCTGCCTCCCATAAACTATTAAAATAATAGAGGAATAACACCAATGATTCACCAAGCACGTAAATGTCCCAGGCACTGTGGCCTTCTTTGTATATGTGATTTCTAATCATCTCAACAACTCTACAAGGAAGTATTTCACCACAATTTTGCAAATGAGATTCAGATGCCACACTGATCACGGTATTCCTATGGTGACTGGGAGGCTTGCCTTCAATCCTGAGTCTCTCAGACTCCCACACTGTCCCTCAGTGTTCTCATTGAGGAGCTGATAAAAAATGTTTTGTGGTAGTGATGGAAACAAGTACCAGCTCTTCCTAAATTAGCCCTAAATACTACATGCAAATATTCCAGGAGTGTTTGAGAGAGTGTTGAGCTCTTTCCTGAGGAGAGCTATATTTAGAGATGAGACATGGGTGATGTTCAGAATATAGCTGCAGAAGCAGATTTTATATCTACTCCCTCTGTTTACTTTTATAATGGAGATGAACAATAGAGGCTTAAATTGCATTACTTTATAAATTAATATGTCAAAATATACCTCAAAAGTCCATTTCTTTTAATAAAGATCTCAGGGGGATGTCAATTTAGAGTAGTTGTGATGAATGCAAATTTAATTTCTATAGAAACAACAGAATGCTCTGTCCATAGTAGTTATCACCAGGTCCCCATTCAATACTCACTGCTTTCAAGAATATGGCACATTAATGAGACAGATAGGTAAGGTCGGAGAACCCCCCTTTAGATTTCATCCTGACCCTACTTTATCTCAATCATTTCACCTTTTGTTTTTGCAGTATTACTCTACTGATTTTGCTCATTTTTCACAAGTGATAAGGTTCAAGATGGATGTAATCTTTTCCTAGTAGATTCTTTCTTCAGGCAGAGTACAAATTAATGGTGTAAATTATATATTTTAAAAGCATTCTAAATAGTGTGGAGTAGAAATGGAAATACCTTCATCTGCCTTGAACATACTCATTTTTATTTTCAAATATGTTTCTTAAAAATTGTTTTATTTGGTAAAAGGTTAAAATAGGTTTAGGGGCGCCTGGGTGGCGCAGTCGGTTTTAAGCGTCCGACTTCAGCCAGGTCACGATCTCGCGGTCCGTGAGTTCGAGCCCCGCGCCGGGCTCTGGGCTGATGGCTCGGAGCCTGGAGCCTGTTTCCGATTCTGTGTCTCCCTCTCTCTCTGCCCCTCCCCCGTTCATGCTCTGTCTCTCTCTGTCCCAAAAATAAATAAAAAAAAAAAGTTGAAAAAAAAAAAAGGTTAAAATAGGTTTCAAAATGATATTTTGAATATATTTCTTATATTTATTTTAAAAGAAAATTTCTTTAAAAATAAAATATTCTAGTTTTACCAGTATAAAAATAATAAATTCAAAAAATATATAAAGGCATAAGATTTACTATACTTATTTCCAGGCTCTTTCATCTCATGACTATGATAAAATATACACAGTTTGTGTTTTGATAGCCTAGTTTGATAGGCAACTTTGAGCAATTTTTTTGCTTGTGAAAAGTGCCAAATCATATTATGAATTAGCTTTGGAGACTTTTATCAGTTTAACCAGCTTCCTGGAAAATTTACAATATATGAAATTGAAATTAGACAAAAAACTTGATCAGTGCAAAGCAGTGGTTCTAAGAGATCCCCTGAAAGTGTTGCAAACCTTAAGACCACTGTCCTTCCAAGAGGCTACCCCAAATGCCTCCAGAATCATGGCTTTTCCTTCCTTTCTACCTCAAGTCAGTATCTTTTATTCGCAGACTCTTCTCTGGACCAATCCAGAGAAGGTGATTCTGGGAAATGCAGTTCTATGAGGGTGGAGTATGATGCCAAACAGCAGACCATCTAGCATATTTTCTTATCAAGAAGTTAAAAAGGCTCAAGACCTCTAATGTTTCCTGATTTAATGATACTCATTAAAACAACATTATTACTACTTCTGCCTACTGGTACTCTAGGTGCTCTAAAGCTCCAAAAGAAGGGAACCTTACTTTTATTTTTAGATTTTACTAAAAGCATTGATTAGGTGAAGATTACATACAGTCCAGTCCTTGAGCTTTTTTTGTGTTTTGTTTTTTGCTGTTTTTTTTTTTTTCTACCTACATTTACTCCCTAGGTGTCACACTGCAGATTTGTGGCTTAAATTATCATCTATATACTGAAAACTCCCAAATATGTATTTTCAGCCTGAACTTCTCCCCTTCTACCATTAAAACATTCCCAGAATCCAACTGACCCTCACTTCCATGCCTCCCACCTTAATCCAAGCTAAACATAAATTTCCTGCTTATTAAAGCTTTAGCCTTTAGTCTCCTACTCTTAACAAAGCAGAGTATATAAGTGATTCTTTTATTACTTATATATGATATATATAATCATGTGATATATGATATATATGTGTGATACATATGATATATATGATACATGTGTTATATGATATAAGTGACGTATCATGTCACTCCTTTGCCCAAAACCCTTTTGTGGCTTCCCCTTTCACTCAAAGTGAAAACTCAATTCAGTGCAATGTCCTACAAGGTCCTTGGATACCTGGCAATCATTGTCTCCCTGACTTTGTTTCCTATTACTCTTCCCTGACACTTAATTCACTCCAGCCCCACTGGCTTATTGTTTCTCTACTGCACCAAGCATCCTCCTACATCAGGGATTTTGAACTGGCTTTTCCTTCTACTTTGAGTTCTTCACTCAGGATTCTGATCAAATGCTACCTTCATAATGAAGCTTTCCTTTACCCCTGTATAAAAAATAATATCTTAAAAAATAAAATAATAATTTATCCAACCACTCCATCCCCTCCCTTTAAATGCTTAAATTATTCCTTGGCAAATGTCTGTATATGCATATAAATATATATAATATATTTACTTGCTTTTGTCTCTTACCTCCACTAGATTTCAAAAGCTCCTTGAGGTTGAGAACTTTGTTTTATTCAATGCTATATCCATAGAGCAAATAATAGAGCCCAGCATTTCATACACACTTGATAAGCAATTGGTGAATGAGTAAATGAATAAAATCTGAGTAGTGCAGAGAAATGATAGGCAAGTGTGACCAGCAAGCCAGCATTTGAGTTTAACAGTAATAAGTGTATTAGGCTATCCAAAAAGATGTCTACTGCATAGTGAAACTCATTTATCTAAACTGAATATCAACAGTTCTTATTCAATTTGGTACATATAGTCAGTAGTTTCTATTTTATTTGGCTCTACATTAATATAATATGCTGTCAGCCTGTGGACTAGCCCTTCTTCATAAAATAGCACAATAACTCCAGGCTGTATAGAAAAGTGAGAGCATTGTGCCACTTCTTTGACTTTCAAAATAAGCATTATTAAAACAAAAAAATTACTTCTTTTGTGATATCTGGAGAACTTACTCTGAATTAATATTTAACTGGCTCTTTAGCCACATGTCTGTATTTTCTACTGACCATTTCTACGTGAGTTTCTTCCTCTCTTCTTCCTCCTCAACTTTGTGCATTGTCTCTCCTCTGTCTGAATGCTCTTCCACATTGATTTACTGATAAAGTATTTTCTCTGCTTCTGAGATTCATGTTTAGTGCCAGTTACCTGCCTTTCCCTGGTTCTCACATGGGTAGATCAAGTTGCTCCTTATGCTCTTATTGAACCGTGAACACAGTTCTTGAAGGAAGTAACTGTAAATGTTATATAAATATCACGAGCCTTTCACACAGCCTTGCCTAGAGTAGGTATTTATTATATATTAGGTACTAAATTAAATATTTTCTGAATGCATATAAGGAAAACAACTAGCATTCAAAAATGAACAGCCATTCCTGAAGTCCAACATTTAGCATTGAAATCAGACTGTCTTATAGTCCACAAAGCTGTGCACCGAGAGAAAAAAAATCATTTTTTTATAACGTCACATACCTTGAACTGCAAGGGTCAGGAAATATTTAATTTTGTAACCTGAAAACATGATTTAGAGAAATTAAACTAGCAAATTCCTCACACAGGTAATATGCTTTATTCTTATCCAATAAATATATTTATAATAGACTTTAATGTGTATAGATTTCCCCTCTGTGAAAACCAATGGACTTAATAAAGTCGCTAATTTATGTACACACACAGCTTTTTTTTAACATGAGATTTTGATTCCTACAGCTAGAAAAATGGTGAAATAACCATTTCTAACTCTATCCACCCCTTGAAACCCTACTCAATCTGCAATCTCATTGGCAGGTGAACTTGATTTCTCTGCCAAGTTGAGTCACTTGAAATGGGAACATTACTTTATTAGAACCTATTTGAGTCAAGTTAATCTGAAGAAAATACAAGAAAGAAAGAAAAAAAGTTGCCACGCCATATGAATATGCAGAAAAGCATAACTTAAAAATGAATAGTTTAAGGAACAAAGTCTCTAAATAATGAAAAAATTTGGCTGGACCTCAACCTTACTAATTTTAGAAATTAAAATATACTGCTAAAATGACTGCTTCTCTAACACCTATATGAAATCCAAAGAGCTAGAAAGCTAAATAAGAGTTTGGTGGTTTTAAATATATGTCCAAAACTTCTTTGATACTCCTTCCCTTGAGAATTGGAGCTTAGTTCCCTTCTCTTTTTGTGTGGGATAAGCTTAGTGATTCACTTCCAGCAAAAGGAATTGTAGAAGGATACGGATCACTTCCAAGAGTAGGTTTTATAAAAAGATTTCAGCTTCTATCTTGTGTTATATTCAACCTCTGTCTCCTCATCTCTCTCTTTCTGTGTGTGTGTGTCTGTCTCTCCCTCTGTTTCTGTCTCTGTTTTTCTCTATCTCTTTGTCTCTATCTCTCTCCCTGTGCATGTCTCTATGTCTGCCTGTTGTCTGTCTCTCTCTCTGTCTCACTCTGTCTCTCTCATCAACCACTCTCAGGGAAACCAGCTGTAGCCAGATAAGGCGGTTCTGGGAAGGTGGAAGCTAGCTCTCATGTCCTAAGGACACTCAAGCAGCCCAATGGAGAAGTTCACATGGCAAAGGACTGAGGCCTTCAGCCATTAGCCATGCCATGGGGTCACTTTGAAAAAGACTTCATCAACTCCAGTCAAGATTTCAGATCTTGAAATCTCAGCCCCAGCTGATGTCTTGATACAACTTCAACTAAAACCCTGTATTAGTTTTCTCTTCCTATGTATCAAATTACCACACACTAAGTGACTTATAACAATAATGTTCATTATCTCACAGTGTCCTTGGATGCAGCCAAGCTAGATCCAAGCCATGGATCCAGGCCCAGGCACAGCTTAAGAGGGTCTTCTGCTAAGGGTTCCACAAAAATGAGTCAAGGCTAAGATGAATTTCTTTCTAGAGTTCAGGATACTCTTCCAAGTTTCTGGTTGGCAGAATTAGTTTCCTTGCAGCTGTAGAATTCATGGTGACATGCTTTTTCAAGGCCAGAAAAAAAAAATCCTCTCTGACCTCTAGATCCTCTTTTAAAGGGTTCAAATCTAGGATAATCTCCATCTGAGAAACTTAAAGTCAACCAATTAGTCAAACAAACTTTAATTACCTCTACAAATTCCCTTCACTTTTGCCATATTCTGTTGATTCAAAGAGGACTGTATACAAATGTCGATACCAGGGGACAGAAATCATGAGGGCCATCTTGGAATTCTGCCTACCACAGAACCTACATCAGAACCACTCAATCTGTTTCCAATTTCCTGACTCATGTGAGATAAGAAATGTCTGTTGCATTAAGTCGCTTAAGTACTCAAGGAAAGGAGTAGCACTTTTACAGATATTTTGTTACACAGCAATTGATAACTAATACAATGAGGTTATATTTGCATGAATTATACTCAGGAAAGAGGTATTCAATAGCATCCCTCTTCTCTTCTTGGTTTGGAAATCCCAGTTCTGATGAAAGTAGATGTTGAAAGAGTACTATATTTAAGTAAGGTTATAACATTTGGGTTTCATATGAAGACCTTTCAGAAAAAAATAGCACAGAGAACTAGAAATTACAGAATATAATCCTAATACTCAAAATTAATTTAAGAAATTGATATAGAATTGGCACCAATTCTTACATCAGAGCTGTCCCCCATTTTTGTTTGTTTTGGTTTTGGTTTTTGGTGTTTTGTTTTGTTTTGTTTGAGACAGAGAGGGAGAGAGCATGCACAGAGGGAAATGGAGAATCCTAAGCAGGACTCTATCCCAAGATGGTGAGATCACAACCTAAGCTGAAATCAAAAGTCGGACGCATAATAGACTGAGCCACCTGGCCACCCCAAGAGCTGTTCCTTTAAAAAGCTTTAATATAGTACATTATGATGTCAAAGTAGAATAGAAATTTAGAACAGAATCATCATATAGCCAAATCAAATCAACAAATATTTCTTTCTAACACATCAGTAATTAAAATTTTTCATATTGAAAATTCTGAAATATTTTTTTCATTGAAAATTAATGCCCATTACATGAAATTCTGCTCTGTAACCAATGAGGTTAAAACAAGTTTCCATACAGATGCTTTATGCAACCTTTCCTTAATACTCAGTACTAATGGCAATTAAAAGTAGTGGCACTGATATGTGTTTAAGTAAAAAGATTACTTCATTACCCATAAAACTGAAAGTTAATGAAAATAACTCTAACCTTTGATTCTCAGATGATTTCTGTATAATGTGTTTTCCAATATATAACTGATCTTCTTCAGAAGATATTGTATGTAAGTGAATTATGGATTACTCAAAAATCATGAATTATCCATAGATCATCTTGCTTTCAATTACTTACTAATTACTTAAACTGCTACTTATATAACTTGTTCAGTGTAATAGAACATTTATTTCAATAAAATAATCAATTCAAAAGAGAATACTAAAAAATAGTTATTATCTCTGTGTTAGGTAGGAAAACCCCAAACCGCTAAAGAAGACAACTCTAACTTGGTGAGATTATTTGTATCGTCAAATAAATGACAGAAATTACTTGTTGTTGCAAAAGTGGGGACAGATGAGAAATTAAGAAATATAGCAATAGGAATGTGAATAGTAAGTTCATTATGATTTGTCTTTTTTTTTTTTTTTTGAGATAGAGACAGCAGAAGAGTGTACACGAGTGGGGAGAGGGAGAGAGAGAATATTAGGCAGGCTCCAAGCCCAATGCAGAGCCTGTAGCAGGGCTTGACTCACGACCCTGAGGTCATGACCTGAGCCAAAATCAAGAGTCAGATGCTTAACCAACTGAGTCACCCAGGCATTCCCATTATGATTTGTCTTTATTGTTTTGGTGAATTCCCAGCATAGAAGTGACATCTTCATTCACATACAAGTATGAATGAAGTTTTAAAGCCAAATATAAAGTAATTTTAGACTCTTTGCCTTACTGCTTCTTATATATTACCATTTTTGCAACGTTGGGAAAATGAAGAGTTGGTCTTACGTGCAACCCTTCATCTTATCTTTATGGCCAGCAGCACCACTGCAAAGCAGAAACTATGAAAACAAGAGAGAAGGAGGAAATAGTAAGCAATCGAAATTCTTTTCCTGAGGAGAAAGAGGCCTCTGATATCTCACTACTGATAAGGCAATTTATGAATGCGATTCCAGAATGTAATTTAATAATATTGCCTTTAAAAATAATAAAACTCTAGAAACAGGATTTAGGGCAATGCTGCATGGTGGAATGGGCTTTAGAAAAGCACTTCTATACCCCTTATTTCATTTCACCTTCCCAGGTTTCCTGCAAGTGAATAAGGCAGGAGATATCTGACTTTTACAAACAAGAAATTGAGTCTCAGAAATATTGTTATTGGTCCAAGGTTGCATAGTTACTAAATGATAGACCTAGGAATAAAACTCAAGTCTTATGACTAGTTTTCTGAAGTTTTTCTACTAGGAAATGTCATTTTGACTCATCCATAGAAGATACATTTAGAATTGGATCTCCGTGACCCAGTAAGAGTCAGAGTCTTAATTTTAAAATGAGAAAGTTAAGATTTTATAACACTCAGATTCAGCATCACAAAGAGTTAAAGTGACTTAGTCCTAGTCTTACAGTCAGCCTTACAAAAGAGTTTGTATGGTACTGATGAGAAGTAGTGTTTTGTAGAAGACCAAATATCTAGGAAGTACTGGAACTATGTGTCTCCTCCACCTCACAAAGATCTGGAGTATAGTGAAACTTAGGGATATCAAGAAAATTATTCTCAAATTGGAGTGTTCATACCCCAGAGCCACTGTCTAAGATAATGTGTGAAACTGCAGGGCAAACTGGACACATCTTTCCAAAGTATTTTACTCAGTACTGACCAGCACAGCACGGCTTTCTTACACTAAGACAATGAGAAATATATGATAGGCTGTAAAAATCAAATGCATTATTAAAATGAAAGAGAAGACATCCAAGATATTTTTCACAGAGCTATTTCTCACACATACGGTTTCTTGGATTCTGCCCCCAAGCTCCATGGGTGTTTATTTACTTTCCTCTGAAGTTAGAGTACAGTTTGTAAAAGACGGGAAAAAAAGAAAAAGAAAAAAAGTTAGGCAAGCAGTTCTGTAGGATACAAAGCCCCTTCCTCTCTTTTCATCTCTCTCCATGATATAATCCTCTAGAGAGAACCCACTCTTTTCTTAATATCCCAGGTCATAAAATTGTCATTAATTAGCTTACAACTTAGGGATTCCTTATGTATCCATAAACATATATTTTAGCCCTCTGAATGGACTAAAAGATCTCTCCTTAAAAAGTTGGATAAAGGAATGCTGTATGCTTTTCAAATACAACACTTCCATTCTAAATAATTATAATACTGACAGGTTCACACGGACTTCTCATTGTTGGGCTGACTTATGCTGCCTGCTCCATTTGGCATCCCTTCCTTAGAACTTAAATTCTTTTGTTCCACTTAACCAATAGTCCCCTTTCTTTTCCTGCCCCCCCATCCCAACCCCCATAAGCTAAAACCCATCTTTTCCCTACATCAGATCTATAACACTCTCCAATCAAATCAAGGATGATATTTTACTTAAAAACTGAGATAGGAATTGAATGTAAAAAATAAATTCAATTTATAGAATGCTTAGACTTAAACTTGTACACTATATAGCCTTTCCAGACTGGTTTCTTTCACTAAGCAATACGCATTTAAGGTTCCTACATATCTTTCTGTGGTGTGATAAGAGTATCTCTTTTTATGGCTGAATAAAATTTCATTGTATAGATGTACCACAGTTTGTTTACCCATTCACCTTTTAAAGGACATTTTGGTCGCTTCCATTGTGGTACAATTATGGATAAAGCTGCTATAAACATTTGTGTGCAAGTTGTTGGGCAGAACTAAATTTCCAATTTATTTGGGTAAACACCTAGGAATGTGATTGCTGGACCATATGGTAAGATGATTTTGGCTACGTAAGAAACACAAACTGTTCTGGAAATGGCTGTACCATTTTGCATCCCCACCAGCAATGAATGAGTTTCCACTGCTCCACGTTCTTACCAGCATTTGATATTGTCATGTGTTTTGTTTTGGGGTTTTTTGTTTGTTTTTGATTTTTGCATTTGAGCCATCTTAATGGGTGTAAAATGCTTTTTAAACTTATTTTATTTTGTATTATTTCTCTTCAATGCTGACAGCCTATAGAAATACTAAGCTGTATTCCTGCTAAATTAAAAATCAAACTTAAGCTCTACATGTGTCTCCTTTTTTTAAAAGGTAAAATATGTATAATTCTAGAAATATGCTCCAAAAGTTTGGTGATAAATTGAATAAGATAGGAATTGAATACAACAAAACTCCTTCTAATCCACAATATTATGCAACCTGAGCTTAGAAGAGACACTTAATAAATACCACCATTTTGAAAAGAGATGTTTATATTATATCTATTATGAAGAACCAGCCAATTCCAGCCTGAGCATAAGACATGAAAGAAATAAATGCAAATAATTTGAGCTTTTTTAAGAATCTATTCCAAAGCCACTAAAGTTAGGCTTGCTGAGATGTAAGCCAGGCTTCAGACACCTATAAAGCACCTGATTTATTTTCAGTAAGAGAAAGGTGATAGGTAACTTACCGATAGTGTATACAGATTTTTTCATAAGGAAAGTCTTAAAGATGCCATAATCTCCATTTCAATAATTTAGGCATTTTATAAATAAGAACTCACTACACGGATTCACATCACACTTTGGAGAAGGAAACAGTTGTTGAGGATCTATAGAAAGCATAACCAATAACAAGTGTACTCTTCTGAGGGGCTCAGGATGACACCCTGGAAACAGAGTGGGTTTTACAGACTAATGGAGTTGGGATGAAAAAAGATTTGCTGTCTGGTCCATAGCAAATGCTCAAGAAATCTGTAGAGGCTTTGAGGTAGTTGCCATGTGTTACAGGTTGGGGTTTACAGGAAGCAGATTCTTAGACACAGAGTGTAGCATGCAGGATGTTTATTGCGAAGCACCCTTGAGATCAACAGCCATGGAAGAAAAGGGAAAGAAACAGATTGAGAACAGAGAGCAGTAGGGCTGCTAGGCCAACCCAACAGTACCAGACATGCCCTTGGGGAGCTCTAAAGCTTAAATGGCCCAAGAGAATTACCCCATTTTTGGTTAAAAGGACAGGGAGTTTCTACCCTTGCCTTGATCAATCAATGGATGTAAACCACCCTTAGAAGGAAATGATCTTGGGAAAATTGGATCCCTGCAGCTTATGGGGCTCCAAACTGAAGGCTGTCTGCTGACAACATTCCTAACAGTTAGAAGGATCTGGGTAGGCTACAGGCCACTCCTTGCGTTCCTATGATCTCTTTTTTCATATACATCCAAAGAGCAGCTACTCCAGGATTCCAGCGAGTCTCCTTTCCTGGAGGATACTTAGAAGAGGAGGTCTACAGGGATCAAGTTTAGTCCTGGCCACTGAGGCTGGTTTTTAGGCTGTAGCTGATAATCCACCTCTTCCTATTTTCCATCCATTCTGTGTTCCTTTTACTTTCAGATGCTGGTCTTAGTGGTGTACCAGGTGATATGACCTAGATCCTCATCCCCTATGGGTAAGGGCACTTGGTCACCATGGCCTTCTCAGACCACAATAGTTATACTTGTCTATTTATTAGCAAAGAGATGCTCAAGTCAATTTCAGATCCCAACATATTCTTCTGGGATCCAATTGAGTAATAGTGATCCTACCTCCTCCTGATAATCAGGTTGATTACCCAGACAAAGTTGCTTGCTGAGCCCTGTACATAACATAGGACTTTAGGCAGCTTTATAGTTAAATAAACCTATTGATGTGTCCACTGGGTGGATAGCCCCCTCTTCCTTGGGGGACAGAGCTTTTTATCCCTGCAGAGGCTGGACTTATGGAAATGAGACAACCAAGTTCTCTCATTGAGTCATTGTGAGTGAAAGTAAACGAAGCCACTCCTGCTTCTAGTCTGGCCTCCATGTCCGTGTACTCTCTATTTGGGGCACAGCAACATATACCAATCCAAACTAATTTTTGTAGCACTATGGAGCAGTGGGGAAAAGAAATTTTGCTTGAGATATTTTTTAAAACTTTGGATTTTAAGATTTAAAAAAATCTACAAACAGTAGAATCCTCTCTGTGCATTAGACAGGGGTATACAGTTGTATACATACCAACACAACCATAAAATATTTTCATCACCCCAAAATATTTCCTCATGCTTCCCCTATCCCCTGGCAACCTGTTTTCTATACCTGTAGCTTTATGTTGCCTTTTTTGTGTGGCTTCTTTCTTTTAACATAATGGATTTGAGATTAATCCATGTTGCTGCATCTATCAATAATTCATTACCTTTTATTGATGAGTACTTTTTTACTGTATGTATGTACCACAGTCTTTTTTATCATCTCTTGAAAGACAAAATTGAGTCATTTCCAGTTTGGGGAGATTATGAATAAACCTCATATAAACATTCACATGCACAGTTTTGCATGAATAGAGGTCTTCATTTCTCTTGGGGGAAAAAAACCTTCCTTTTTAACAAATAGTGTTGGATCAGTTGGATCCACAAGAAAAGAAAAGCTAACTTTTCTTTTACCATACACAAACATTAATTTCTAGTGGAGTGTAGATTTGTAGTGAAATATTTCTTAAGCATGGTGTAACTATCATTAACCATAAAAGAATCATTGCTAATAAAGGAAAATAAACTATATTAAAATGAAGAAACTTATCAAAGCTATAATAAGAATGAAAGGAAATAAGTCTCAGAGTAAGAGAAGGAATATGTAACACAAATACTGAGAGAGGGCTCATATCCAGTCTTTGCATGTTCTGTGTACAATCGATTAGAGAGTGCAAACAGCCGGGGGTGGGAGAGATGGACAAGGGAGCTGAACCAGAAACCTAGAAGAGATGATACCCAAAGGAGAATGAACTTTTGAAAATATGCTTAACCTTTTCAGTTAGCAGGACAATGCAAATTAACACCACAACTAAATACTATGATACCACTACACATACAATAGAATGGTTAGATTAAAACACCGATAACACAAAATGTGGTGAAGGTAAGAAATAATTTTGTAAAACCACTATTACTACTCATTTGAAATCTACAGAATCAAGTACACATGTATAACAACAATGCACACAAGAATATACAGAAGTATTTGTAATAGTTCCAAGTTGGAAATTTCCCCAAAGTACATCAACCACAGAATGGAACGATTTAACTGTGGTATATCCATCCAGTGAAATACTATCTGGCATAAAAAGGAATAGTAGAAACAACTATGACAAATATAGTACTGAGAAAAAATAGACCTAAAGGCAAAACCAGAATACAGTTAAAAATCAAGATAGAAATACCCGGGGGGTGCATGAGGACAAGAGGAGGGCTCTACACATATTCTTTCTTGACCTTGGAGAGTTACAAGGTTTTCTTCATGAAAATTTATTGAGCTGAACATTTATGTTCATGTACTTTTCTATATGGATATTATACATTAATTTTTAAAACTTCAAAAAATAGCAGATACTAAAATGTTTCCAATAATTCTGAGCCCAACTAAGTTAATGTAACTCTAGTCTAAATATTGTGCTTTAATTTTTTAACCCATCCCTCCCTCCAAAAAAAGAAAAACCCACACAAGAAAAGGCTATTAAGCTGTCCAACAGGCTGATATAGGTTCAAGAAGGAAAAATAAAATGTATGAGGGTGACTCAATACCTAATATTCTCTCCCTTATGGCTTATGTGACTTTTCTTCCGTCATGCTTTTTTTTTTTAATTTTTTTTTCTTTCATCATCCTAGATCAGCTCCTCAACAGAATAGATTAGTTGGATGTCCCCATGCAGGTTCTTGGTTTGTTGCTTACAGTCTTCAGAGTGTATTCATGTGTAGATGTGACATGCATGTGTGAATGTACCTATTCCCTGCCCCACCCCGATGTTTGCTGAAAAGGGTATCCTAAAATCCTTTTGATTTCTTGCTGTGCCCTCACTTCCATTGTTACCCTACTCACTGAGGTAGAGATGGTTACCTGATTGTTAAGTTTGGAAGAAGACTGAGGTATGTATAACCCAGCCCTTTCCCCTCATCCCTCCTCTTCTGCATTTCCCAATCAACACAGAACCTGGCTCTGTTTTTCTCAGCTACGACAGAAGCTTAGCACTAGAGGTGCTATCCCTGCAGTGGGCGCTCCTCTGTCCTATGCAGCATGACCATGATAAAATGACATACATCTGTATTCTTGGAGGGCTTAGGTTGCAAGCCCATTTGATTATTACAGTGAACTAAGTTTTTCAACTCAGTCTCTCTCAGTAACAGTGGCAGTCAGAATGGCCTTCATTTGTCTTGCTGGGTTTTATTTCATTTTGTTTTCCAATTTTTCACTTGGTTCAGAGCCAGAATAAAAGAAGGTAGGAAAGAGGTGCTACTTTTTTTAAGCATTCTCAAGACCCACATAACGTGCATAAACTGTAATATGGAATATGTTCATAAAATTTTATATAAATAGAGTCATTCTCTTAAATGTTATTATATTCTAAATTTGGTATTAGAAATACATTCACTTCTTAACCTTCCCCATGTCAAAAACTTCTCTGTACCTTCCTTAAAGGCTGAGGCTTTTCATATTATTTAGTCTGACACCTCAGGAAAGATGAGGAAAAAGAGAAAAACAGAGAAGGGAAAGAAGAGAAAAAAATATCAATAGTGTTTTCCGTTTATTCAGTGCTGTCTGTGTGTCAGGCACCGAGTGATTTACGTGTATTTTCTGATTTAATTCATGCAATAAACCCACCTTACAGATAAGAAAACCGAAGGTAGGAAAAATGAAGCAAACTGCCTAAGACCACAAAGCTTGATAAAAGTTACATTTCTCTAAACTTCCATGTCATTTTCTGGCTGTTTTTTTTATCTAGCACTTGCCCTTTTTTGCCATATGGTACTATAATTATTTTATGTTTCCTGTCTCATGAAATCAATTATTAGCCTCTTTAAACTATGGATTATTTCTCCTTTCAATTTATATCCACAGTCCCTAACACAATGCTCTGGACCCAACAGGTGCTGAGTAAATGTTTGTTGGTGGTGGCCAAGAGCTCATGACAAATGAGACCAGAAGACAAACAACATTAAAATATGACTGGATGTAAAATACGGAATTTGAAATCGTTGTGCAAGTTCAGTGGATAAAACTGGCAAACTGGTCTCTGTTCCACTCACACTACAAAAAGAGATATTATCTACAAATAAAATGCGTGGTGAAATTTTTACAAACTTTGAAACCAGGACCCAGTTCTACCACTTATTAGCTATGAGACCTTGAAAAAGTCCTCTGCGTCTCAGAGTTTGTTTCCTTTTCTCAAAAGGAGTCACGTCTTCCTGAAGGCATTATAAAGAGGTAATAACAGCCTGTGCAGATTTAAAACTGTAATAATATGATACCATCAATTTACATTTGTCTTTTGGTAACACCATATGCCACAGATAGAATAATATATGATATCACACAATAATAATATGCATAATATCATATAATATGCTTCAAAGACATAATATTACATCATGTTTTTTAAATGTTTATTTTGAGAGAGAAAGAGAATCCCAAGCAGGCTCCACACTGTCAGTGCAGAGCCAAATACAGAGTTCCAACTCACGAACCATTAGTTCATGACCTGAGCTGAAATCAAGAGTCGGAAACTTAACCGACTGCCACCCAGGCACTCCTAATATTATACCATGTTACACTGCCATTTTGTAATATCTATTAATTTTTTGGTCATAGCCCAGGGTGAGCTCTCAATACACATTAAACCTGATTTTCTAGACAGAGAAAACATTGTTACTGTCACTAATATGAAGTTGCTGTTTCTTTCCTCTGTCTTATCTCCCCTTCCTGCCTGTCACTTCTGTCCCCAGGCCATATGTCCTGTCAGGACCATGAAATATTAATTAACTCCTTCAGGGAAAATTTTTGCTAGGGCTTTTCTTCCACCTACTTTTTCAAGCTCCTGCGACTCCCTCTGCCCTCAATCTTCTATTCTTGCTGCAGACCTGGATGAAGAATACCTGAGCTCATACTGGCAAATTGATGGGTCAGCAGAGTCTCTATTAGGTCATCTTCAGGTCCCTGCAGCAGCATAGAGTACTGGCTGTGCATTCAATATGGGCTTAAAAATGCCTAGTGGTTAGAATTTAACTTTATCATAGAATGAACTCATCTGTATTGTGTCTTTTTATGCCTTCTCAAGAAACTCTTTATGTTCAGTGTAATTGGGTCTTCCTGAAAGCAAACTTCTAAAAGAAAATAATCATTAATTTAATATTTTTTTGAGTAACAAAGGATCATTTTTTAAGCCTTAATTTTTGTAAATGCATAACTTATGAATTTTAAAAATTCAAAGAAGATAAATAGGAAATAAAAACTGGAAAGCCCCCATGATTCCACTTTATCACTGCTAGAGATAATCATTACTAATTGATTCTTGTGTATCTTTCCTGAAATATATGCTAGTCACACACACCCTCATACTCCCTGCCCACACTTACTCACATACTGGAACCATACATGAACTTACTTTTTTTAAAAACGCATGTAGTATGTACTATTCATGTTGTTCTAAAACTTACTTAAATCTCTGAAATAATCATAATAGTTCTATACTGGATACAGAATCTATAATATACAACCAATTATATTCATAGCATCCCATTGAGTGGACATTCTGTAATTTATTGTACAATTCTTCTATTTATGAACACTTCAATTTTTCCCTTTTTTGGGGGGAGTAGTTTACAAAGTGCTTCACTGAATATGATTGTGACAATCATTGCAAACTTGAGTCAACATTAACACATCCACCAGTTTGTCCTCTGTATTTAAGATTCTCTTTCTTGGTTGCCAGAAGGGAAGTAGGTGGAGAAAATGGGTGAAATAAAGGAGATTAAGACTATACTTACCTTTATGGGCACTAAGAAATGTATAGAATTACTGAATCATTTTATTGTACATCTGAAACTACTGTAACACTGTATGTTAATTATACTTGAATAAAACAATAGAAACAAAAAAACATTAACACATTCATAGGTGGCATAAAAAAGGGGTATAAGGGTGCCAATCTTATATTTTAAAAAAATGACAATCTATTACACTGCTGTCTTACCTTGTCTTTTTTTCACTGCTTTTATATTATGTTAATGGCATATAAATGTAACTGTACTTTTCATTCCCACTTTTTCTTGCCATAAAATATGCCCTCCAAAATGGTGACAGTCTTGTGCAAAAGGGGAGAGCTTAATACATTAGCATCCGAGTGGTACTTCTCTAACATTTTGCTTCAGAATCAAAATATTGAGGTCCCAAAGTGCTTATGTTTATGTGGGCTATATGTAATGATCGTTATTTATCACACTAAAAATTAATACTAAACATTTATTAATAATTATTTAATATAATACTAAACCCATTACAAGTTAACATAAATGCTTTTATAGAAAACTAACTATATTTAAAAGAAAAGAATTAAATTCCAGTATCTGCTTCTGAATTCAATTTACTGTATTATCAAATATCCGGTAGCCTCTGGAAAACTTCAAGAAATTCTCATAACATAATGAAGGTGACAGGACAAATGATAACTTTGTAGTATTATTAAAGAAGTCTTTCACCTTATATACACCTAAGGTGTATATAAGGGGCTTCAGTACCCTTCAGATCCCCTTCAGATCCCCAAGGGTACTTGGAGCATACTTTGAGAACCACTTTGTTAGAGCAAGACTTTCTGTCTATAGAAATAAGGATATTTGTTTGATTTATTATGTCTTTTGAGTTTGGGTGTTCAGACTTCAGAAATCAACTAATTACCTGCAAGGCTATTAACACAAAGCTGATGCAATGAAGAAGAAAACACCGCCAAGGTTTCAAGAGTTGATTATGTAAAGGGTTTTTTTGTTTGTTTGTTTGATTGTTTTTTTGCTTTTTGTTTTGGCATTATAGTTATGGACAAACAGATCCTCTGCTATAAGAATTTATTTTGGAAAGTTCTGAGTCTTAGAAAGACTTAAAATTGAAGTTAACAATACATATGTTTCAAAATTTGATTTTTTGTATCTTCAGTTATGCCTTGTGATTAAATTTCATATTGCTTGGGCTCAATTTATTATGTTATTAATTCTTTTCCAATGACAGGAATGATGGAAGTTCAATTTCTGCATGAGAATATGAGCTGACAAGCTTTCTCTCAACCTTCCCCTGGGATTTTTGTTTTGTCTGTTTTCCTATTGAAATTCAGAATCTGTGCTATTATTTTTCTTTTATTGCCTTAATTTATTGTATACACATATAAAATTTATATACCTTCATAAATGTGATTCAGACATGTGTATTTCTCTTTTGTTTGCCTCCTTCAACTTTCCCTCTAATCTATTAATGTCATTCCCCTCCCCAAAAACCCCAAGTAACCCATATATTCTCTATTTATTTATTCGCTCTCATAATAATGCACTTCCTATACACCCACATAAATGCAAACATACATTTAAAGGTACATATTTTTTTCCAAATATATGATCACCATATGTACATTTTTCTGAATCTTGCTTTTTTAAACTAAATAATTATCCACGGAGAATACCAACAATGGAACTAGTATAGTTTTCTTTTTTTAAGATTTTATTTTTAAGTAATTTCTACACCCAACATGGGGCTCAAACTCACAACCCTGAGATCAACAGTTGCATGCTCTACTGACTGAGCCAGTCAGGTGCCCCAGAATTAGTATAGTTTTAATTCATTATTATTTTTTAAAAATATTTATTTATTTATTTTGAGAGACAGATAGAATGTGTGTGCGCATGCGAGCAGGGAAGGGGCAGAGACAGAGGGAGAGAGAGAGTCTCAAGCAGGCTCCGCACTGTCAGCACAGAGCTAGACGTGGGGCTTGATCCTACAAATCATAAGATTATGACTTGAACTGAAATCAAGAGTCTGATGCTTAACCAACTGAGCCACCCAGGTGCCCCTTAACTCATTATTCTCAAGGGTTGAATAACATACTTACATACATGGGATGCCTGGGTGGCTCAGTTGGTTAAGCATCCAACTTCAGTTCAATTCATGATCTCACCGTTCATGGGTTTGAGTCCCACACTGGGCTCTGTGCTGACAGCTCAGAGCCTGGAGCCTGCTTCAGATTCTGTGTCTCCTTCTCTCTCTCTCTGCCCCTCCCCCTCTCATGCTGTCTCTCAAAAATAAACATTAAAATTAATTAATTAATTTAAAAAATCTTTAAAAAAAACACGAGAGAGGCCATTGTTAGAGTTTATAAGTAAACCCCTCTTCTGCTTGCTTCCTTCTCTTTCCAATGAGAACCAATTGGGAGTTGTAACCAGGAGCCAAACATGAAGATGAAAATATCACTTTTAACACAGAGGAAGGCTCAGTCCAAGGTATGGGGTTGCTAACCTTCACCTCTGATTTCATAAGGCTTATCTACACAGCCCCTCAGAATGTTGAACTATAGGGGAAGGTTATCCTTCAAATTGATCACCCAGAGAAGTGGAGAATTTGTGATTTTTTTAGACATGCTAGGGCTCAAGTCTGAGTACTGGTACTCTAAGTGAGCACACTGATGACAGAGTAACTGTTCTCTCCATGCATGGTCCAGCACTATTGTAGAAGTCAAGCTGCTATCTCCTGAGCACATACCAGGAGATCTCCCCACTTCCAGCCTCTTCATATTAACTTAGACTCAGGAGTAGGAAACCTCAGTTCACCTGTTCATCAACTCCTAAGCTAAGATCTTGAAGATCAATGACAGGAGGCTTTGCCATATAAGACTGATGTAGAATTTCCTTCCAAGGGTCCATGAATCTCAATGGTGTGCTGGACTCTGTGGACACTGCTGTCCACAGAGCTCTTCTATGGGCTCTGCTATTTACTGGCCAAGATGCTAAATCAGAAAATTACCAGCCAAGACTTCATATGCCTCTGGCTGACATCAGCCCCAGAAGATCCTAAGCTCAGGAGAAGTAGATAGACTAGGAGTAGGAGCAGAAGGGAAGCAGGTGAGGTTCACGTAGGCCATTTCTGTATTATCCTCTCTCATTGTCATTTTAAATAGTATGTAATATTTATTTTTCTATATTCTCAATGTAGAAAGTGAAATTTGGGGGAAAATCAACCAAAGATAACTTCAATTGATGTGTTAGAATCTTTCTTTTTAGCTGTTCTCTTGTATCTTTTAAATTCTTACCAATAGGTTTTTTTCCTATTATATGCACACCTTTTCAGCTTTATAGAGGTATAATTGACATATAAATTTGTAAAATATTTGAACCGTACCTCGTAGTGATTACGTATGTATATTCTCTGAAAGGTTTCCCTCCATTTAGTTAATTTACACATCCATCATTTCACATCTTTTGAGGGGGGTGAAAACATTTAACTTCTATTCTCTTAGCAAATCTCAATTACACAACACATTGTTATCAACTATAGTCACCATGTCTTACATTAGATTCTCATATAATTATTCATCTCATAGCTGAAAGTTTATATCCTCTTAACAACCTCTATTTCCCCTACTCCCCCAGTCCCTGAAAACCACTTTTCTATTCTGTTAGTATGAGTTCAACTTTTTTTTTTTAAGATTCCACATGTAAATGATACCACACAGTATTTGTTTTTCTCTGTCTGGCTAAGTGAAACATCACTTGGCAAAATGCCCTTAAAGTACATCTATGTTAGTGCAAATGTTAAGATTTTCTTTTTTCCTACAGCTTAATAGTATTCCGAAATATATATCAGGAATACACACACACACACACACACACACACACACACACACACACGGTATATCATGATATATGTGTGTGTGTTATATATATCACATCTTCTTTTTTAATATTTATTTATTTTGAGAGAGAGAAAGAGACAATGTGAGCATGTGAGCGAGTGGGGGAGGGGCAGAGAGAGAGGGAGAGAGAATC
This sequence comes from Prionailurus viverrinus, assembly GCF_022837055.1. Lineage (NCBI taxonomy): Eukaryota > Metazoa > Chordata > Mammalia > Carnivora > Felidae > Prionailurus > Prionailurus viverrinus. The sequence continues at coordinate 109,659,443 of NC_062567.1, read as the reverse complement.
CCAAGCAGTCTCCACACTCAGTACAAAGCCCAATGCAGGGCTCAGTCTCATCACTGTGAGATCATGACCCGAGCCAGAATCAAGAGCTGGATGCTTAACCCAGCTAGCCACCCAGTGCCCCCATATTAAATCTTCTTTATCCATTCATCTGTTGATGAACACAGGTTATTTCCATATCTTGGCTATTGTGAATACTATAATGAACATATACATGTGGATATCTCTTCAAGATCCTGTTTTAATTCCCTTTGGATATATACCCAGAAAAGGGATTGCTGGATCCTATGGTAGTTCTGTCTTCAATTTTTTGAGAAAGCTCCCTTCTGTTTTCCATAGGAATTTCACTAGTATATATTAGTTCCAAATGAAAAAAAAATCCCTATGTCATAACACACACAGAAAGCAACCCTATATAGATAAAGAAACTCATCTCTACCATAAACTCTTACATTACATATGTGCACCAGAATAAGTGTGTAGGAGAATTCACAGCTTCCTGAAACCTTGTTCTTAACAGTAAAGAAAAATATATGATAGCAATTCAATGTCCATCAACTACAGAATGAGCAAATAAACAATTATTTTTCACCCAGTAGAAATTATATAGTAGTAAAAGGAAATGAGCTATAGCTATATATAGTATTAATAATATACTACTAATAATAGTATAATATTAAGTGAAAATACAAGTCCAAATACTACATATGGTATGGTATTATACTGTTCTCATTCTTGGCTTAGGTAGTGTTGTCATTGGTGTTTATTATATTGTGTGTAAATAAACGTATTAACTGATTAAGTGGTTGACATGAAAGAAGGTCATGTGTGAAATTAATGATAATGTGTATAATCCAGTCCAGAAAGAAAAAAATCTGTGTTTAATACACTAAATTTAAATCTTTACCGAAATGCCTCTCTATTATTTTTCCTCTGCACTAGTTATTCATTCTTACATAAGGACGACTGTATTTCACTTTGAATGCTTTATCACATATTCAATATGTACCAGATAAGTTCTCCATCATTGTTCTTATTTAACAAGGCAGCCCTCACTTTGCCCAGTACTGTGTTAACTGTACCACATGCACATCAGAACTGTGTCCTCTATTTGCACATTTCCTCAGTTACTATGAAACCATGCACAGTGAGGGCATAGGTCTGACCTACACAAGTTTTAGTTAATACTATACTACACAAAGTGGCGACTCTCTATATTCTTCAATATTTCATCCCAATATTGTTAGATAAATTTAGAAATGTGTCAAGTTAAAAAATAATATTATAGGGGCGCCTGGGTGGCGCAGTCGGTTAAGCGTCCGACTTCAGCCAGGTCACGATCTCGCGGTCCGGGAGTTCGAGCCCCGCGTCGGGCTCTGGGCTGATGGCTCAGAGCCTGGAGCCTGTTTCTGATTCTGTGTCTCCCTCTCTCTCTGCCCCCCCCCCGTTCATGCTCTGTCTCTCTCTGTCCCAAAAATAAATAAATGTTGAAAAAAAATTAAAAAAAAAATAATATTATAAAACTCATAGATTCAATGGGGGATAACAGCCATATCTATAATTTTCATCAAAAACTACTGCAACAAATAAAAATATTAGGTAAAGTTGCCAGCTATAAAATAAAAATACCTAACAGAATACTTGAAGCTATGTCATATAAATGTCTACTAGATGGAATTAGAAGTTAAACCTTACTAATCCATGGAACCTCTTGGCTCCTGAACAGAGCCATCTTACAACCATTCTTAAGTTGATTAACACATATTTTAACGGCCTTGGAATGTTCTAGGGTACAGGAACCAATTTCCTATAATAGATCTCGATTTGTGTGGGACAATGGACTCTATGAGAAAATATCCAAGTACAAAGTAAGTCTTATAGAGTGCACAAGAGAGCAGTAGAACCTGAGTTTGTCAAAGAGCAATAATGTTCTCATGGAGAGTATGAGACCAGATTTCACTGTGCCCTTAATATTGCCCCTTGGGAGGCCTATTTGCTCTGAGACAGTGAATGATTTAGAATAAAAGAAGAATCTACCAGGGGTCCAACCTGCTTGCTCTGAGAAAATATTTGAAAAGATTAGTCATATAAAGAAAAAAAAACCTTTTTCTTATTTTATTGTGTTTATGGCCAGAAGAAAAAAGTATTAAAAACAGAGAATTCTGTAGCAACACTGGCAATCACATGAGCAACAAACCCTAAGCCACAAAGGTCAGGGATAACCAGAAGAACGGACACAGGAACAGAAAGATACCAGAACTGCAAGAAGGAGCTTTGTGTCTGTCAGAATTCTGCCTACCCAAGCACTCCTAGGAATTTCACCTCTTCAAGAAATTATGCAGGAAACCTGCAGAAAGGAAATAAAAACGTGGAATTCCTGTAAGTCAAGAAAGTATTAATTTAGAGATTTGAGGCTTGGGATATTGCTACAGACAGAGGAGTCGTCAGGAACACATGGGTGACATATAAAAACCCACAGCTTTCCTAGATGGGATATGATAATATAATGCTATATCAACCAAAGAATTTTTATCCCCCTGCCTTCTTTAACTCCAATGGTTCTTACCAATGACAATTTTCTCTCAGAGACTATCTGGAGACATTTTTTGGTTGTCACAACTCAGGGTGGGTACTACTGTCATCTAGTGGGTAGACGCCAGGGATGCTGCTAAACGTCCTAGTATACAGACACCAGCCCTTCACGCAAAGAATTATCCAGCTCCAAATGTCAACAGTACCAGGTTAAGAGTCCCTGGTTTAAGACATACCCCCATAATCCCAACCTCCTGAGTATATAAGCCCAGCATCTGCACCTGTAGGTCACTTTGAAGGGATGTTATCTAAGTGTCAAGCCTGAGATAGACCTTTTGATTATTTCATTTCTTCCTATATGTATTTATATACACCTCTACTCACTAACACTTCCCCGTGCTTTAGAGTATATTTGTATCACTCTCCTGTGTTAATCTGTGACAGATACATATTATCCTCGAAAATATGGCCATCCATCAACTCTGAAAAAAACAAAAACAAAAGCCTCATCTGAAAAACAAATTGGTTGCAATTATAGCCTCATCTGGTCCCTTGGCATATATCTGTAATGCTGATTTAGTACTTCTGATAAATGTTTCCCCAAATGTGTCTCTTTAGCAGCATTAGAAATAATAGCTGAAAGAAATGAGTCTTTTCAGTTGTAGTAACTAGAGTTGGAGAATATTTTAACTCAAATTTATTGCTAGGATATTTGTAATGTCCAAATATTTCATTTCTATATTTCTCTGATAGGTGTCATAATGAAAGTAATAACACAGAGGCATGCCATAAATATTATAAATAGGTCGTTGGTTTTGGGGGTTTGTGTGTGTGTACATCTTCTTTGGTTTTTCTGAAGCTGCAATTAATGAAGAGAAGCAATTAAACAGCTGTTAAAAGAGAAGCTGCCTGAGATAGTTGGTATATTTATACAATACTATGGAACCATTGCCCCACTGCAGAACTTTATCTGTACATAGCTACTTGGGTTTAGGCTTTGTGAACACAGCATGTTTTAATATCTCAATTGCTTTTTTGTTAAGAGAGGAAACGCTATAGCTTAATCTTAAGAGAAAAGAAAACCTGGAGGGAGATCAAGAGTATGACCTTGAAGTGTTTTTGTTCATGCATCAAGTCTCCATTCATGCATAAGTATGCCAAGGGAGTAATCAAGGTAGCTGTTTCTGTCTTCCCTGACTACTGGATGTTATTACCCAAATCAAGTACACTAAACACATTGTGGAGAAGATAGGAAAGGAAATGAGCTTTTAAACAGGTTTTTAAAGATATTAATAAATTGGCAATCTGTAATAGGGTATCATTTTTCTCTTGAAGAACAATGGATGGTCAGTATTGGTTATATATTTGTCAGAATCAAGTTGAAAAAGAACATATCTTATGATAGGCACTAGATTTTGAAACCAGTTTTGTTTTTAAAAATAAAAATTATTCTACAACAAAAACTTTTTTATACTGTAGATAATATTGCTCTATTCAGATACTACATGATGTCAAAGCATTCCAAGGATTACTGGAATTTAGGGCAAAAATGCAACAGTTTTTGAATAAGCAATAAAAAACTCTTGGCTTAAGTATAGAAAATGAAATAAAAGGGACAAATAACTCATAATTTTGGGAAAATAAATGCCTTAATCTTATTTGGATACTTAGAAATTATTTGGACAATATCAAGTTAATCATTCTGTTTACAGGAAGATGATGTTTTAAGTACAAAGGAATTTTTTTTCCTTCTTAATAAAATGCAAGATAAGGAAATGATCCTTCTTTTGTGCTGCACTGGAATGACTGGAATAAGAAAATGTGTACACCCACTGAAAAAGAATCTGACTTTAATTTTCTAAGAATAAACAAAAATGGCACCATTGGCTCTACCAGTTTCTCATGATGACTTGAGATTTAAATGTGTACCAGAAAACTTGACTGCGGCCTAGGATTCTGGCTAACATTCAGATTCTTCTCCATTTTTGTGAAATCTCATGACAGAGTACAAACTAAAAGGAGTAGTAAATTTGTTCCCATTTGCAATTGTAAGACCATTAATGAGTAGCTGATTTTGTAACCGTTCATTGCCTTCAGAAGGCAGGTACTTTTCTCTATCATGGACCACTCAAAAACTATCAGTCAACACATACAAACAAACATGAAGTAACTTGTTTGTAACAGCAAGAACAATTTCTCCCCAACAAAATCCTGTTTTTATTTTCAAGCAACCTGTAAAAGTATTGCTGAATAGGGGCGCCTGGGTGGTGTAGTCGGTTAAGCGTCCGACTTCAGCCAGGTCACGATCTCACGGTCCGTGAGTTCGAGCCCCGCGTCAGGCTCTGGGCTGATGGCTCAGAGCCTGGAGCCTGTTTCCGATTCTGTGTCTCCCTCTCTCTCTGCCCCTCCCCCGTTCATGCTCTGTCTCTCTCTGTCCCAAAAATAAACAAATGTTGAAAAAAAAAATTAAAAAAAAAAAATAAAAAAAAAAGTATTGCTGAATATATGCAGAAAAAAATGAATTGTTAATAGGAACTTCATCTTCATATTAACTTGTAGATTTCACAAAATTTTCAGAAATTGACTATTCACCTTTACAACCTTTGCTTTAAGGAGGCTGAATATTAGGCCTATTTACGGTTGAGGAAACTGAGGTTCAGAGCTGTTGCATGATATGCTTAAGGGCACAGATAGAGCCAATAATAAGACCAATGTCTTTGTACTGAACAAAGGAATCTGTCTCCCAAATGAAAATTCCAAAATTTTTAGAAGAGGATAATATCACCTAGATCTTCTATAATTTTATTCCCACAACTCTCATCTAGTAAGTCTAATAAAAAGTTACCTATCATGATAAAAGAGAGGACCATATATAAGAAAGAAAACCATAGGAAAAGAAAGAGACCAACAGATAATTTACTTTTTAAAATTCAATAAAATAGAGAAACAGATGAATAATTTCAGCAGAGAATTGGAATCCTTTTAAAAAAAAAAATAAGGTCAATTCTAGAACTGTGCTAATATGTTAACCAGGAGCCAACTGTGGTTATTTAAACTTAAATTAATTGAAGTTAAATAAAATGTAAAAGTCAATTACTTTGTAAGACAAAAAAAGAAAAGAAGAAAAGTCAATTTCTTTGTTACACACACATACATATTTAAGGAGTCACTAGCCACAGATGGTGGGAGGCTACCATGATAAAATAGTACAGACTATAGAATAGTTTCATCTTCCCAGAAAGTTCTCCTGGGCAGCACTATTCTAGAAATAGAAACTATAATAACTGAAATTAAGAAATCAATAAGCAGGTTTAATATCAAACTAAATAATGCAAAACAGCAGATTAGTAACCTGGAAAAGAAGTAATTAGAAAACATCCAAATTTGTGAAAGAATGAGGAGGCTGACAAATCCTCTGCCCTATAAAACAACTATTTAAATGGAGAGCATTATTTTTAAGAAACACAATAATTTAGTCTCTGGATATTGTCCTAATAGCACATAAAAAGTAGAGAAGCATTCATTTAAGGAAATCTACTAAATCGCAGTAAGAACAGTGAGAGTCTATGGCATTTTAAGCCATTGCTTGCTTCTTTTCCCCATAATCTGTCCCAGCTCAGATTTATGAAAATTCTACTCCAGGCACATGCAACAAAGAAGTCCAGGATTCCCTCTCCCTCCAGCTCTAAGTCTAAGGCTACAGCTTCACCAGTGTTTCTCAGGCCTCCTAGCTCCATATAGCAAAACTCTATTCAAGGTGGGAACAGTTAAGAAAACTAGAACTCTCCTTCCCCACCCAGCCCCTGCTTGTAGAAAAGAAGCTCTATTTCCGACAAAACAATCTTTAAAAAGTCCAGAAAACCTGGGGCCCTGACCATAGCTACCCTCGCTCACCTGAAGGATTAAAGTTCTATGTCCCAGGGGAAAGCCTGGAAGACAGGAAGTAACCTCCTTTCTAACATTCTCTTGTAGAACTGAGGTGTGACTCTGGGAGAGGCTGGCTTCTGTTCCCACTCTCAGTCACTGTGCAAAAGCACAGAGCTTCTACCCAGTGGAAGATGGAGGCTATAAGGGGAAGGACTTTATTTAGAAGACAGTATGGAAAACTTCATGCCGTCTCAAGAGTGATCCAAGAGAGAATATCCAAGCTACCGTCCCTGACTGAACATGTGGAAAACTCTGGAAGACCCTTGAACTATGACAGTCTCCAGGCCAGGCATACAAATTCAATGGTAAAGAATAAAAATCTAACTGATTAAAGGTGATGGAAGTACAACCTTTGACGAATAAATGACTTATGCTGACACAGGGATGGTAGCTGTTAAAAGACAAAAACAAGCAAAAAAATATATATGAGCAAAGACAGCAGAGGGTGCATACTACAGAGGGAAACAGACTTCACAGGATTAGTTCAGTCAACTCGCTGAACGCAGAAACAAATAACAAAGCACATTACAACAACATTACTCCCAGAGGAATCAGTAACCAGTGTTATTACAATATGTTATCTAAAATGTCCACTTTTCAACAAAAAATGAAGCAGGCAAAGACACAGAAAGTGCAAACCATATACAGTTAAAAAAAAAAAAAAGCTTACAATAAAACTGCCTGTGAGGGAGGCAACTGTTAAACAAAGGCTTCAGATTAGCAACTGTAACTACCTTCCAAGAACTAAAGGAAAAAATGTCTAAATAATTAAACATTTATTTATTCTTAATTAGTGCAAAAGATCATTGTTTAAAGTAAAAACAGTAACCAGGCATTGGAGGATTAATATCATAGCTGAATAATGGGGCGCCTGGGTGGCTCAGTTGGTTAAGCATCCGACTTCGGCTCAGGTTATGATCTTGCAGTCTGTGAGTTTGAGCCCCGTGTCAGGCTCTGTGCTGACAGCTAAGAGCCTGGAGCCCGTTTCTTTTTTTTTTTTTTTTTTTTTTTTTTCCCAACGTTTATTTATCCTTGGGACAGAGAGAGACAGAGCATGAACGGGGGAGGGGCAGAGAGAGAGGGAGACATAGAATCGGAAACAGGCTCCAGGCTCTGAGCCATCAGCCCAGAGCCCGACGCGGGGCTCGAACTCAGGGACCGCGAGATCGTGACCTGGCTGAAGTCGGACGCTTAACCGACTGCGCCACCCAGGCGCCCCTTTGGAGCCTGTTTCGGATTCTGTGTCTCCTTCTCTCTCTGACCCGCCCCCGCTCGTGCTCTGTCTCTCTCTCTCAAAAATAAATAAACGTTAAAAAAAATTAAAAGAAAATAACATAGCTGAATAAAATGAATGACAGCAATGTCATACACAATGGCAAGAAATAATTGGTAATACACTGTTATAAGGTATTTGTATTAAATGTGAAACAGTGTGGTATTATCTGAAGGTAAATATTATTTGCAAATGTATATTACAAATTTTTGGGAAACCATTAAATATTTTAAAAGAAGTATAATTAATTCAATAAGAGAGAAGATAAAACTGAATCATATCAAATGTTTACTTTAAATCTGAAAAGGAAAAAAAAAGGAGTGGGGAGGGAAGAAAAACAAAGAAAAACTAATCAATATAAAATAGTTGCAAACATAGTAGATATGAATCTAGTTGTATTAATAAGTTAAATACAAATTATATAAATACGTAATTTAAAGAGATTGTCAGAATAGATTAAAATTAAGACCCAAATATATGTTGTCTACAAGAAACTCATTTACAAATAAGATTCAGATAAAAATAAGAGGTGGAGAAAAATATATAATGCTAACTTTGATCAAAAGAAAGCTCAAATAGTTGTATTAATTTCATAAAGCTGATTTCAGGACAGGAAAATTTCCAAGAATAAAAAGAAGTATTATATAATGATAAAGGACACAATTATCGAAGAAGATATAATAATCTTAAGCATAAAAATAATATTGAAAAGGAAGAACAAAGTTGAAGGAATCACATTTCCCACTTTCAAAACTCACTAGAAAGCTACATTAATCAAGAAAGTGTGTTAGTGGTATAAGAATAGACAAACTGATCAACAGAACAGAATTGAGATTCAAAAATAAACCCATACAGGTCGCCTGAGTGGCTCAGTCAGTTAAGTGTCCAACTTCAGCTCAGGTCATGATCTCACAGTTCATGAGTTCAAGGCCCATGTCAGGCTCTGTGCTGACACCTCAGAGCCTGAAACCCACTTGGGATTCTGTGTCTCCCTCTCTCTGTTCCTTCCTGCTCATACTCTGTCTCTGTCTCTCAATCAATCAATCAATATTTAAAAAGAAGGAAGGAAGGAAGGAAGGAAGGAAGGAAGGAAGGAAGGAAAGAAAGAAAGAAAGAAAGAAGGAAAGGAAGGAAGGAAGGAAGGAAGGAAAGAAAGAAAGAAAGAAAGGAAGGAAGGAAGGAAGGAAGGAAGGAAGAAACCCATACATTTGTGGTCTAATGGTAATATACAAAGGAGTCAGGACAATTCAGTGGGGAAAAGAAGAGTCTTTTCATCAAATAGTTCAGGGACAACTGGACACCCACATGTAAAACACTGAAATTGGATCTCTACCTTTTACTGTACTCAAAAATTAACTCAAATTGATCATAGACCTAAATGGAAGGCTAAAACTATAAAATTCTTAACAGAAAATACAGGAATAAATCTTCATAACTTTAGATTATGCAATAGTTTATTATATGACACCAAAAGCAAAAGCAACAAAAGAAAAAATAGGCTAACTGAACTCCATCAAAATTTAAAAAAAAATTATGATTTCCTAAGACATCATCAATAAAGTGTTTTAAAAAACCTCGAAGAATGGTAGAAAATATTTGCAAACCATGTATCTGATGGAGACTGTGCTCAGAATATAAAGAATGCTTAGAAATCAACAACAAAAAACAAATAACCTGATTTTAAAGAGAGCAAAGTATTTGGATAGTATTATACTACATATTGTATGATTTCATTTATGGAATGAAATGTCCCAAAAAATAAATCTATAGAGAAAAGAAAAACTCATTAATAGTTGCCTACGGCTCGGGAATAGGAGGAAATGGATAAGGCTGTAAAGGGTACTCTTTGTGGGATGATGAAAATATTCTCAACTTTGATTGCAGCGATGGTCGCATGACTCTGTAAATATATGGAAGGTAACTGCATGGTCACGTTAACTAGGTGAATTTTATGGACTTTCGATTATAACATCTTAGTAACAATGTGTTTTTAAATGATTGTATCAAAATTATCACACAAAGAGTACAAAAAGATAGGAAAAACATCTATTAGTATGACCAGCTTACTTAATTTGTAACTTTTCTTATGACCTCATTACCCCAATAGTTACTTAGAGAAAATTTTATGTTAAAAAACTTGACTATTAATTTGATTTTATAGGTGAAAATTATTTCTTGTATTATTTATGATATGGAGATACTACGGGAAATGTGGTTTTGGCTAAGAATATAATAATATTTTCATGTTCTCCAAATGCTTAAAATCTCTGCACAATACCAAAAATTAAATTATTAAATCACAGTATGACATTATTTGAATCCATAGTTAAAAATCTTTTGTTTATATAACCTGGAAAAGTTTGAGAAAGATACAGACCTTATATACAACCTAATCGGATTCTGTTTCAAGTATTACCACATCCCTAACTTTTATATTTTCTAATATTTTAGTTTTATCTTATTTTTAGTTCACCTATTAGAAAGAATTAATTTTACCTAATATTATCAATTTTGCTTAAGTTTACCCATATCTCTACTGATTTTTTTTTTTTGCTCAATTATTTCTTTTGAATCTCTTTTTGTGTTCTGAGTCGCTTTCTTTTCATTGAAGTACCACTTCAGTACTTCCTTTATTGAAGGTCTGTTAATGACAATTTTTCTCCATTTATTAATCTAAATACATGTATTTCACTCTCATTTTTTTTTTAATTTTTTAATGTTTATTTATTTTTGAGACAGAGACAGAATGTGAGTGGGTTGGGGCAGAGACAGAGGGAGGCACAGTATCTGAAGCAGGCTCCAGGCTCCGAGCTGTCAGCACACAGCCTGATGCAGGGCTCAAACTCACGAGCTGTGAGATCATGACCTGAGCCGTAGTCGGACGCTCAACCGACTGAGCCACCCAGGCGGCCCTATTTCACTCTCATTCTTAAAAGAGAGTTCAGTTAGATACAAAAATTAGGTTGACAGTTATTTGACTGCAGGTCCTTGAATCCACCACCTTCCATTGTTCCTGTTGAAAATTCTGTTTTCATATTGATTGTTGTTCATTTGTAGATAATCTTATCTTTTCTCATTAGTTGTTATTAAATATTTTCTTTATTCTTGTCTATAGTTTCTTTCACCTTGATGCACAGGCTTAGGATACATTATATTCCCTAAATCTTCATCAATTTGGAGACACCTCAGTCACTATGACTATTTACTTGAATGTTACTCACTGGAGAAAAGGAATTTCTAAACCGTTCAAGGACTATTAATCCTGTGGTTGGAGCTGACACTGATACCTGGAGACCTGAATCATCAGCACGGCTCCACTGTTAGTGTGAGGCTTGGGAGGGGCAGTAGTAAATGAGTCCTGGTCAAAATCTGACTTACACTGAGTCTAGTGGGACCGTTGACATACCCAGTGTTCACTTCTGCTATTCCTTAATGTATAAATGGAATCGATATATTTGGAAGTTAGGTTAACCTCTAGATTGGATTTATCCCCACTAGACTGTAGGGTAAAATCTACTGGGGCGGTAAACCAAATGGAAGCCTCTGAAACTATATCCCTGCCCCAGCCAAGACAGTGAATTAAGAATAACCACACCTCTGAGTGCCTAGGTGGCTCAGTTCGTTGAGCATCCAACTCTTGATTTTGGCTGAGGTCATGATCCCAGGGTTGTGGGATCAAGCCCCTCATTGGGTTCTATGTTGAGCGTGGAGCCTGCTTAAGATTCTCTCTCCCTCCCTCTCTCTGTTTCTGTCTCTACCCTTCTCCCCCCATCATGTTTTCTCTCGAAAAAAAAAAATAACTTAAAAAAAAACAACACCACACATCTCAAAGGATGGCAGATATTATATCCCTTACAGAAACTAGATGAACCCTGGAGAATGATTTTACATCACAGTAAGCTGAACTAAGTAGTAATCCTGATCATGACATATGAGCCATAGAATTTTTATTATAACAGAATAGCATGGCCTCAAGTACATGGTCTTATTGGCTGAAGTGTGCCCCCATAAATTCATATGTTGGAAACCCTAACCCCCAGAACTTCATATGAGACTATATTTGGAGATGGGGTCTCTAAAGAGGTAATGAAGACCAAATGGGATCATAAGAGTGGCCCCTAATCCAAGTGATGAGTATCCTTGTAAGAAGACAAGATTAGGACACAGACATATATACCCACAGAGAAAAGACCATGTGAGGACACAGCAAGAGGTGGCCATCTGCAAACCAGGGAGATAAGCCTCAAAAGAAACTAAACTTGCTGTCTGCCACACTGATCTTGGACATCTAGTCTTAAGAACTGTGAGAAAATAAATTTCTGTTGCTTAACTTATGCATTCCATGGTATTTGTTACAGCAACCCTTGCAAACTAATATATACAATATGTGGCCATTAAGTCGATGGTGACTGTGTTCCACTGTATCTCAATTAAAAAAGTATCATAAACAGTTTGCATTCAAATGTAATGAACAAGAATAACCATTCATAATATTTCTCCAGGTCTATGCTAATTCTTCTTTCTGGTCTTTGTTATAAACATAGTCCATAGATCTTTGGATATCCCATAGAATTTCACATTTATGCTTTGCATAAATAACATCATATTTATTGGGTAGCATTCTAAGTGGTGGTTAGCATGCAGGAGAATTTGGAAAGACACATCACTCCAGCTAATGGAAGATAAATTCTATAGAGACGCAGAGCACGTGATTTCAGCAAAGCATTTAGAGGTATAGAGGTCACATGTGTGTCAGGATGCCTCCTCTTGAATAAAAGACAATTACTGCATCTCGTATTTTCTATCGAAAACAAGCGAGTTCAATGCCTGGTAAGTCTTTTCGGGGGGGGGGGTTCTGAAGAGGATGTATTACACATCTTGGAATGCTCTTCCAGCTCACAGGATGAGTGACATGAAATACTGTCAATTTTGAGTGGCATCTTGGGTACAGAAGGGTTCTGCAGCATGTCCAGGATATGATGCAATCAATTACAGCCTAGGCCATGATATCCAGAAGACCCTACAGTGTTAAAGTTGTCAGTGGCGGAAAAAGAGGCAGTGCAGAGTTCATCTGAAGCCACAGTGGCAAAATCATAATGCAGGCCCTGGAGTTCTAAAATAAAGCAAGGCCATTCTATGTGCAGCAGAGAGTTTTATACCTTCGTAAAACAGCTGTTAGTAAGCTACTGGGCCTTGGTGGAGAAAAACCCTTGACCATGGGATCCTAAGTGCCCATGCATCTGGAACTGCTATCATGAGCTTGTTTCTGTTCAACCTACCAAGTCATTAAGTTGAGAAAGCTAAGCAGCATCCATTATAAGGTATAAATAAGAACAATCAGGATAAAATAAGAACAGTGCAAGGATGCATGAGCATTTTTCATAAGCAGGTAAGCCAAGTCCCCATATGACCTATCATGATTGTCCTAGCACCCCTCCCTGAGGTCTCACTTGTGGTGGCAGAAAGGTAAGACTCTCTGAAACGGAGGATAGGTAGGGTCAGAATGTGGATGAAATCCAGTGGTGGTCTTGAAAGACAGTGGCAAAATAATATCTTCCTTGCAGACGGAGCTGTACATTGGTACACCAAGTCATCCTCTTTGTATATAGGGAGAAGGGCTCTGAGGTGGAAATACATACAGACTCAAGAGCAGTATGACTTAATGACCTGACTGACTTGTTAGGATCCCGTAAGGAAAAAAAAAAAAAAAAAATAGACGATTGAAGACAAGAAGCTTTAGGAGACAGTATGTGGATGACAGATTAACTTACGGGAGGAGACACAGCTAATGTGCATCGGAAATCAGACAAAATAACTGGATCAGGTGACACTGGAGCCTTTGTCACTGACCACTCAAGATGTGACACAATAGGCAATAATGGCAGAGATGGAGGCCGCACATAGGTCCCACGGCATGTACTCATATTTACCAAGGCCAAATTGCAAGGGCTGCCCTTGAATGTCCAACTTTTCAACAACAGAGACCAATTCTGAGCCCCTAATAAGGTATTTTTCCTCCAGGAAACCATTTGGTAGCAAATTAGTTATACTGAACTTTGTATCTTGGAAGCGTCAGTGACTTATTCTGAGTACGTGCTTGTCTTTCCTGCCCACAGAGCCTCAGCCAGCACTATCTTGAGGTCTTATAGGTACCTGTTCCCACAAAAGTGTAATGTGATCTGAACATGGGATCCACTTCACAGCAAAGGAGATAAAGGAGTGGGACCATGACAATGGGATACACTGTCTACATTTCACACCCTACCATCTGGAAGTAGCCATCCTGATATAGCATTAGAAAAAACAGCTCAGGGTACTCCTGAGATGGTACCCTGAAGGAACAATACTCTGCAAGAATGGGATACTACCTTCCAGCATGCAGCATGCACACTGAATGAAAGACCTCTATGTGATGCCATTCCCAATAGAAAGAACACATCAGCTAGGTACCAAACTGGAAAAAAAAAAAAGACGATGCTGCATACCATCATTCCCAATGGCATACAAATGATTTTGTACTTACTGTCCCTTGTAGGATTAGAGGTACTGATTCCAAACAGGCCACACTCTCCAGGAGAGAAAATAAAGATGCCATTGGAACCACTAGTTATGTCTGCCACTTGAGCACTTAGAGCCCCTTTTGTATAGAGAACAGCAGGTGAGAAGAGGAGTCACCCTATATTCAGTGGTAACTAACCCTAATCAGAACAAGATAGGGTTTGGAAATATATATGTGAACTCAAGTGATCAGTGTGGACGTTTCTTGGTACTCCTTTGATCACGTGTGACTGTGAATGCACAGATGCAGCAATCCCACCTGAGAACAGTATAGTTACCAGGAACTAGGAAAAGCAGGTTTGGACCATACCACTAGGTAAGCCACCATGGCTGGCGGAGGTGCTAGCTGAGGGCAAAAGAAATCTAGAATTAATAGTGAAGGCAGGACTGTGGCAGTTACAGTCCCGTATACATCACTGTATCAGTGAGGTTAGTATTCATCTCACTAACCTCTCTTCCACATTTCCCCCCAAAAGAGAGTCCCACTAGAACATATGAGAGCTGCTCCCTAAATGTATATGGAGAAGTGTATTAATATGGCCCAAGACGTGGACTTTAGCAGCTGTCGAGTTGTACCTGTCTAATCTTACAAAAAAGAATTTGCTATTCTGCTAAAAGGAATGCAGTTAGGAGGACAGCTGCAGCCTCAGTGCCTTCAGAATTTGCCTCAGGTTTCAAGTTGAAACTATGATCAAGCACAGAAGGGATCCTAGGTCTAGTCATTTCTACTCAACATAGGATTCCGCAAGCAAACTCCTCTTTGTTCCAAAGTCCTCACTGGTTTGGCTGAGACTTATTTCTCTGTGTCATGGTATGAAGCTCTTCCTGCCTCTTTCACTTCCTTCCCACTTTCTTCTTAAACCATCATATGTGAAGACATTCCATTCATTTTCCTTCCTCATCATTTTCATCTTTCACAGAAGTTGGGCTCGGGTTAATTATTTTCACCCTTAACTCTGTCTGCTTCAATATCTGTTTCCTACAAGTCCTCATTAACACAGAACTCCAAAATGTGTTAGAAGTACATTTTTTTTAAAGCTTATTTAGCATCAAGATAAATTTCAGCTGAAGGGCTTTGAACAATATCCAGTTTACCATGTGCCCAAAGTGGAAGTCAATTAGCTTTGCATTTTCTTGCTTTTCTCAATCCTGTCCTCCATATTACCAGTATGGACTTCATTTCTTGATGGTTTTTTTTTCCTCCTTTTTTGAAATACTAAAATTTTATCTTACTTTATTTCATCGGGTTTTTTCCCCCTCTAACTTGTTCTTTTGCTTTGAGGTTTTTGTTCATAAGGATATATTACTTCATTAACTGATTAGACTTCATGGTGATACTGCTGGTGACCCATTCTATCTTTTCAAAAATCACTATTTTTCTGGTGATTCTTCACTAAGAAAGGGTTTCCTCTTCCTTTAACTTTTTTATAATATTTTTACATAGACCCTATTTCTTTAATTATTGTAAATCTTTCAGTGACGAGTCAGAGAAAAGTTGCGCCACATTCTAAGTGAAAAAGAACTTTTCCTGGTTCATGTGAAGTTCTTCATCAGAACAAGTTTACATGAGTGAGTGACTTATTTCTTCCTGGATAAAAGTGAATGACAGCTGTAATACTACTCACTTCTGGTCCACAGCCTCCATTTACTTCTTGAACACAGGTATGTCTTATACATCTGTGCTAGACAGGTCCTCCCTTATTTCTTGAACCCCAACTAAGTAGAGGGGAGTCTCCTACTTATAGACACACCCTGCTTCTATTGTTCAAAATAAGGATTAGTGGGTTTTCCCATCTTGGAGGTCTCTTTTACTTTGTGCTACAGTGATCTGCCAGCCTGTCTTGAAATCTGCACCCCTGGGGGTGGCGGGGTAGCTCAGATGATTAAGCATCCAACTCCGGCTCAGGTTATGATCTCATGGTCCGTGAGCTCAAGCCCCACATCGGGCTCTGTGCTGACAGCTCAGTGCCTGGAGCCCGCTTCAGATTCTGTGTCCACCCCCTCTCAGCCCCTCCCCCACTTGGGCTCTGTCTCGCTCTCTCTCTCAAAAATAAATAAATGTTAAAAAAAAAAGAAAAAAGAAAAAAAGAAATCTGCATCTCTGATTAACATTTATGGTATTTGAAAATCCATCTTCTCATATTATGTTCTGTGTTAATGTTTTCTAGTTTAATCAAAGATGGAGATTGTCTTTTTGTGTTTCTTTCTATTATTTGAGGGTAATTTCCAAGAAGACAAAGACCTAGAGCTGTCTACTCCAGTATTTTAAAAACAAAGGTTTTTCTATTCATATTTTACACATAATGCCTTAGGGATAAGATTTTGAAACTGTTAAACAATGAATGCATTTTCTTTATTTTAATCATAGTTTTCTGATTCTCTCTACACATTAAATCAATGGTATTTATCACTTCAGGGAGAGAGAGAAAATGTCTCCTAGAATACTAAAAAATGGACTGCTCAGGTTCATGTCTCAAATCTGGCTTTCATAAGGGTCTTGTGGGACAAAAAGACTCCGTATTTATGCTCTGTTGAAAAAGAAAATAAACTAATAAGTAATAAAAATCTTCCTTAAGATATGTCAAACAAAATTTGTGGCTCTGATTGTGGTTTTTCCTTTTCACTATAGTGAAACTATAAACAATAGTTTATAGAGCATAAAATATATGGCATAAGGGAGGATTCCTCATGGTAAGAACAGTACCTCTAGATAGGAAGAAGTAAGAAGGGAGAGAGAATGGTAGGATTATAGGTTGTGAGTATCTAGGTGTTCTGCCTTGGGACCAAAATATGGGGTAGAGTTATGACAGGTGATGGAAACATCAACATAGATGTTTGTGTCTATGTAGCTATTCCTTGCATAGGAATAGGCAAGAGCATATCTCAGAAAAATTGTGAGCTCCTTGAAGAGCCCCAAGATTCACATGCCATTGTAGCAACGAGGAGAAACTCCAAGAGTAAATTAAAATGGCTAAGAAGACAGCATGTGGGTCTAAGATAGACTCCTAGCTCTCTGTACCTAGTGGAACAAGAAGGAAATCCAGAAATTTCCAGATGCCCAGTACAGAAGAACCAAGACAATGGTGGGCTTGGGACAAAGAAGTTTCGTAGTGTGATGACCTTGAGATCAGAGACCATAGCAAGTCAGAAAAATTCAGGAATATTTGTCATTCTAACAAATTCTAAATTCTCAGAGGCTATCAACATAGGTATGAAGATTAATGGATTAAGACAAATCTACCAGGCTGTAGTTGAGACCAGCAGAGAAATACAGACAGCAGGAAAATCAAAGTTCCATCTCTCTGAAACCAGAGCATATGTAAGCCCTCCCCTATATCCAGGCACCGTGGAGGAAGGACCAGGGAAAGAGAGCCTGATAGCTAAAGGGAAAGAGAAGTCCTTATCGGGAGTGAAAGCTCCAAGATGACTTAAAGAAGCTTTTAACCTTTTAAACCTTAATGGACTGAATTCTGCTTAATTGGCAAGGTTGTAATTTTTCTTCCAAAAAGCAGAGTAATACAATCTCAGGAACATGATATCAGTTATAGAAAAAAAAATAATGTTTTGATTTGTTTCTGCATGTTATGCTACACAAAATTGAAATTATATTTTACATGCAAAATTTTACCGTTTTTTCATGTAATAATTATTTTCCATTTTATTAAAACTATTTGTAAACATTCATTTTAAAGGATACCTTTCACATCTCTTGCCAAACCAGTTTCTTCTGCCTCTCTCTAGTCTGAATTTTTACATTAAAATCTTTAAATAACCCACCGTCAGTTTTGTTGTCTTTTTGAGATGATCCAACATTTTTCCAGACACCTAACCAATTGTCATACCTTTCTACGAAATAATTCATCCCTGACTCACTGATTAATGTTTCCAGTTTTTTATACATTAAATTATATGTCAGAATGTATTTTTAGTTAGACTAATTGTGCGCATTTTCTGTACTGATTTAATAATTATAGTTTCAGAATATGTTTTAGTATCTGGGAGAGCTAATCCTGTTCACCATTGTTCTTTTTCATTATTCTTAGCTTTTTTCTACTTTTTATTACGAAGAATTTTGAAATCATCTTGTCAAGATTTAAAAGGAAAATATCATTGATATTTTAACTGGGATTTCATTAGGCATGTGCACTAATTGTTTTTCCTCATCTGTGGCATAGCTCTACATTTATATATCTGATTTTGGATATATCTGAGGTTTTGTTGGTCGTTTGTGTGGTGTGGTTTTTACATATAAGTCACACATGCTTCTTTTTAAGGTAATAGTTACAAAATATTACTTCTCATTCATTTTATAACACATCTGTACTAGCATATAGGAACTATATTAATTTCTTGCATATTTTTATATGCACAGTAATTTACAGAACTTTTTTACTAGTTCTAACAATTTTATAAGTAGGTTGTTATTGGCTTTTTAGTTGGCTCTTATATCTTATGTAAGACTGCTTCCTAGTTTACGCTAGACTTGCCCTGTTTCCTCTTTGTCCCTGGGCACATAGATCAATGCTTTTGCTTCTGCCTGCTTTAATGATACGGTGCATTTTTAGCTTGCAGTCACACAGTGCTTTCTTCAACATGGGCCTCAAGAATGACAGTGTGCAATGGAACAAAACAAACAACTCCATAAATATGCATTACTTATAGTGTATTGATTAACAGTATCTGTGCTCATAAGAATCAATTAAACAAGATTATATATTGTAGTAGTTTCCAAACAGTGCCCTGCAACTATAAACTATAATTTGTGGTACACAGCACAAGTAAAGTAAAGTAACAAAATGCACAAGCTGCTGTGGTCCTAGTGAAAGACTATTGCTTCCAGCAGGTCAGTCACTAGCTTATAGGTCAGACTTGAAAATACCGTCTCCCTTTGAAGGAGAAAACTCAGGCCCAGGTAACTGGTCAGACTTTGACATTTGGAAGGATCCAGCAAGTATCTTCTTAATTGTACCTACCTGAGTCAGGATAAGTGTCCCAGGAAAACTTAATGCCTTTAAAGGAAAAAGTATTCTCTTGACTTCATAATTACCAAATGGATATTTTTAACTGGATAAAGATTCCTTCAACTATCAAGTAAAGATACTTGAATGCAGGGGAAAGATCACTCAGAAACAAAACAAGAAATTTGGTATCAGCTTTCCTACATAGGTTTCTGGGAATCAGACACAGAGGTACTGTTCTATTTAGGTTAGCCCTGTCTCCCTTCTAGAAGAGTCAGGAGCTTGGGCCTGCAGTGTGTGCATCTCTAGAACTTCCATTGTTAGCAAAGTCCCTGCAGTGTTGTTGTCAGCTGAACTCCCTTTGTTCCTGCCTTTTACCTCAGAGCCAATGACCTGATGCTGCTTTCGCTGAGATAAAATGATATCTGTAGATATTCACAGGGGTCTGAGTGGGAGGTTCGACATCACAGTAACTCAGAAAAAAGATGAAAAGGTGGAGCTAGCAAACAGCAGCACACACAAGCTACAACTTTATTTGGAATTGCTATAGTTGAACAACAAAGCATTTAGTTTGTATTGTACTGGAGTAATGGGGTTATTTTAGTATGTGTCCTAACTATTCCTTCTAGGGCATCAAATAGAAATAGATTGGTCCAAGCTCTAGTGAATACATTTGGCTCATAATATAGTTTGCATGTAAATCAAATTTATAGTTGCCTAAAATAGACCCTCCAACTGTGCAGAAGTCATATAAGTAGCAGTCAGAATGGTAGGAGTGCTTTTTCCCATTCATTCAAAAGCACATAAGTTGGTAAAGATTCACTTTTCAATTGTTATCTGTCCTACTGAGACCACTGCAAGGTTCAGTTTCTCCTCTATTACACAGAAATGATGCACTTTTGTCTGCTGCTTTTTTAAGTCCCTATTATCTCTAAGTGTGTTTTCTTATAATAATAGAAGGTGTCAAGTAAAATGCCAGGAGGCTTTGTTAAATCAGGTTATTGTTCTTTCTTTCTCCTTTTTTCATTCTTTCTTTTTTCCTTTTCCTTCTTTTTACGAGGATTCACAGGTATAGTCTTGCTTTATTCCTCTGTAGGATGGTTCCCCACTAACGACATTTTACCCTCCAGGGGACACCTGGTAACGTTTAGAGGTAATTGGGAGTATCACAACTGTGCAATCATTGGTGGGCAGACGCTACAGATGCTGGTAAACATTCCACCTTGTACAGGACAGTTCTCACAGTAAAGATTAATCTAGTCAATAGTGTTGATATTGAAAAACCCTGTCTATTGAGGCACCTGGGTGGCTCAGTTGGTTGAGCATCCAACTCTTGGTTTCTGCTCAGGTCACGACCTCAGGGTTCATGAGTTCAAGCTCCACTACAGGCTCTCTGCTGACAATTCAGAGCCTGCTTGGGATTCTCTCTTCCTCTTTCTATGTCCTTGCTGCTCTCACTCTCTCTCTCAAAATAAATAAATAAACTTGAACAAACAAAAGAAAGAAAAACCCTCTCTAGGAGAAACAAACAAGATTGATAGTGCTTATCTTTTGTGTGATTTTTAGAGAAGGTGAATTGACATGTTTTCACTCTGTTTTTGAATTTAGATACGGGGATTACTGTCATGTGGGGTTTTTATAAATGGAACTTTCCATGAAGTCACCAATGAATCAGTAAAATTCTTATTTAAAAAAAATCATTTATGATATTTGAGCCATTTATCTCAAGGTCTGATGTTACTTTTCTATTTCATATTCCCCCCTCATATATTGCTGATATGTCTAATTGAAAAGATTTTCCTGTGTTAGGAAAATACCACTTAAGTTCTTTGCTGTTTCATTTTTCTGCCAAGGATGATGTTTAAAACCATTTTAAGTTTCTGAATCTCTCTGAGAAGCATAAAGGTCCATGTTTTACTGTGATTCCATCAAGGTACAGTGAAGACAAGATAGTGGAACCTAATTTTCTAACTCTACATATTTATATTTTCTCAGTTGCATTTGAGTTCCATTCTTTTACCATTTTTATTTTTCATTCTTATTTTTTATAAGGATTCATACAGAAAATACCAGTCTTTCAACTTTTTCATATAATGAAATTCTTCTACTGCTATGGACTGAATGCTTGTGTCCCCTAAAATTCATATGTTGAAACACTAATCCCCATTGTGGTGGTATTTGGAGACGGAGTCTTTGGGAGGCAGTTGGGCCATGAGGGTAGAGCCTTCGTGATACGATTAGTGCCCTTATAAGAACAGAAAGAAGAAACAGGAGTTTGCTTGTGTGTTCATTCTCTCTCTCTCTCTTTTCCCCTGCTTCCCTCCCTCTCTTCCTCCCTCCCCACACCCCCACCTCTCAGCCATGTGAGGACAAAACCAGGAAGGGGCTTTCACCAGGAACTAAATCTGCTTGCATCTGGATCTACAGTCTCCAGAAGTATGAAAAATAAATTTCTGTTGTTTAAGCCACACAGTCTATGGTAGTTTTCTTAGAACAAATTGAATAAAACGTCTATAAAACATGGACAAGTAGTATGCGTATTGGCAGTTCAGAAAAAAACACTTGGTCCCAGACACAACCTGATCAAGTCAAAATGGTATCTTCATTTGTGGAATGACTGGGCCATTTATCACACAAATAGGAAGACACTAAAAACTATGTCTTATGATACCTGTATTCATATCTGGTATGAAGTCTTGATAAATAAATCCTTTATCTATACCTAGACCCTTTTCTCTGGCCTCTAGGATTAGATTTACACATTAAACAAAAATTGCTGGAAGTCTTTTCTAAAACAACTCAAAGACAGGAAAATACATGTTTCTTTCAGAGACCCCTACTGGACATCAAATGCCCAAATGTAGCAACAGAAAGAAAAAGAAAAAAAACATCAATATTTAAAGTGGTGCTTCCAACTGGAGATGATTTTTATAACCGGAGACAGTTTTGGTTGCCGCAGTTGGGGCAGAGAGGGCTTGCTACTGGCATCTAGTGGGTAGAGGCCAGGGATGCTGTTAAATTTTCAAAAAATGCACAGAACAATCTCGCCCACAGAGAACTGTCCAGCTCCAAATATTAATAATATTGAGGTTAAAAACTGTGATTTAAAGTATAAACCAAAGATGACTGCTTTCAAAGACTACACTCTCTTTAATGCTGTCACCTTCAAAGCAAGAAATCAGACTAGAAAACATGCTTCTGAACTAATAATGACTTTTTTTTTTTAACTTTCAGGGAAAGATATTTTGGATTTAGTGTTCATTATAATGAGAGCATAAGTTTAGCAACACGGAAAGCATGTAAATAAAGCAAATTAAAGGCTTCGCTGTGGGTTTTATTCTCGGTTTTGTTCATATTATTAGGCGCCATCCCACAGTGTACAGGCTCAGAAGGCAAAGTGGTCTTTCAGGTACTAGAGAGTGCAGAATACTCCAGAAGCAAATCCTAAGCAAATCCAATTCATAGTTACTCCAAAAAGATTCTCCAGAGACTGACCCGTTCTTGGATTATACCCACAGTATTCTCTAAGGCCCTTCAACTGATGTGTTATGTTGTAAATACGGCAACAAAATCTCTGATCAGTAGTCCTACCGAGTGTTCAAAGCACAAAGCTTGAGTAAGACATTGTTAGAAAGTGGAGGAGTGTCAGTAATGTGTCCTCCAGACTGAGATGGCATCTAAACACTGAAAAGCAAAGTAAGCTATGCTACACCAGTTACACTGAGTTTTATTCAGGATAATTTACTGACAGGAGAAAATAGGCAGGTGGGTGGATAGAAGGACAATCCAGGGCACCACGCAGCTATTGTCAGCCACTATACTCCATCCCGTATTCTTTGGCCCCATCTGGACCTTAATCCCCAGCTTTCACAGAGCAAGGGGCATGGTGGTGAGGTCACAGGTTGTTATCCAAACTGGTGCCATCTGTGAGCCAGAGGAGAGAACAACATGGAGGGCCAAAGATGGGGTCAGTGTTGTCAGCACTTCTATAGATATAAACAAATAAAAATAATGAATTTCTAATTTACCATGTAAGAAATTCATAGAATTTGTAATCTCCTAAGAGGTAGTACAAAGTAAAAATATGAATAGCTTCAAATAAGGTTTGCCAAAATTGAGCAGTACATGAAGAAAATAGGAGAAAAAAGTAGATTATGATTATGAATAAAGGATTATTAGGGGAAAGCAGATATTCAAGCCACATTATTGATCTTTTATGTCAACAGCAAGGACCATGATAAGCATTCTGACACTGTTGCTTGTCCCATTGTGAAGCCAGGTCAGGAACCCCACTATACTGAAGGGATCATGGGTCTGAAGGGTATAGTAAACGTATAGTAAGTCTTATTTCAAGTTTAATACATATGAACTGTGGGGGTCTTTTTTAATGTTTTAAGTCATACGAACAAGTCACTTTCACTGTCGTAAGCTCACCATAGGTGCACACTAAATACTTGCTGAGTATAAAAAATATTATTACAGATAAGATAGCTTATTCGAAGTAAAAAACATAAAGCTGACATTTTATAATTGAAACTCAAGCACAGAGAGTTCAAATTATTTTGCTAAAGGCACACAGAGAGTGAAAGAAGCAAAGCACTACTATGCTAATCAAAATAGAAAAACATAGAGTCATCAATAAATCCATCTCGTACTTTTTGCATCTCAGCTCAGATCTTTATATGTACATATATTTTTTAAATAAAATCATACTATTCATATTGGCTTGGAACCGTCTTTTCTCACTAAACAATGCATGATAGATATTATTTCAAATCAGTAGTCAATATTTCCCATGTGAAATGGGGAATTTCCAAAACATGTCCCAAAACATGTCATGAATGATGCCACCAAAACCAAAACAGAAAGAAAAACAAAGACAAAAAGACCACCTCTAAACAAGTTTAGGAAATGCTCTGTAAACCCAGTAAAGTGAAAATGTGTCTACTGAAGGGCATATCAGGACATTTAGTATGTCTACACACATTGTAACTATCCAATGCGACATATAGATCATTTCATTTCCCAAAATTAATTGATGAGAAAAAAAAATTTTAACTATAGGAGAGCCACCTATCATAAATAGGTAAAGCAATATAATACAGTGATCTGATTTTTTTTTGATCATTTAATAGTTTTTATTGCATTTCTTTCTTTCCATTTTTAGGCACTCAATATTATCAAAAAGTATCAGAATATATTTAAAAAGTGAAATAATAGCCAAACAGCCTGATTTATTCTATGATATACATGCATAGCCATGTAGGTTCTTATTTATTATTGAAGTATAATTAACATGCAAGAAAATCAACATATTGTATATCTGACAAGTTATTTATATCACTATCACTTTGAGGGTTTTTTTTTTTCTATTCTGGAGCTACATATAACTTGAATCATAAAATATTTTTCATCTGGCTTCATTCATTTAACAATGTTTTGTCTTGTTTTTAAAAATTAACCCAAGATAATGTTTACTTTGATTCTTCTATGTTGTCGCATGAATCATTAGTTTATACTGTATATTACTGAGTAAGAAGACAATGTAAGAATATACCCAAATTTTCATATTCATTCTCCTGTCAACGGACATTTGTGTTGTTTCCAGTTTTTAACTATTGTGAATAAGACTGCTATGAATATTAGTTTACACATCTTTTTGTGATAACATACATTTTCCACTCTTGGGTATATGCCTGTTAGTTGCAATTCATGGGTCATAGTATAACTACATGTTTAATTGTATAACAGTTTTCCAAAGTAGTTGTACCATTTTACACTCTCAACTGGGATAATGTGAGAAATATAGTTGTTCTACATCCTTGCCAGCACTAGCCATAGTCAGTCCTTTTCATTTCAGCCATTTTAGTAGATGTGAAGTCCCATCTCGCTGTGTTTTTAATTTGTAATTCCTGAGACTAATGACGATTAGTAAACACAAAATGCCAAGCATTCTTCTGAGCAATTTGCCTGTGTTGTATACTCAAAATAACTATCATGTAGTTTATTGACAGGACTGATAATCAGAGAGAGCGCCTTCATTTTTTTAAAGCTTCCGTAAGATTGTGTATCAGCTGCAATGCTTTCCACACTCCCCTTCACAAGTAAACTCCGGGCATTTTTCAAAGCAAAGTGCCATAATTATTATAGAATTTATGTATTTCTTAACCATTAAAGATATGTAAAGCGCAAATACTGGTTTTATTAGATTCCCATTTTTTTTAATGTGTCACTGGACAAAGATTTTTTAATGTTGTGCCTATAACCCCAATTACCCATTATCTTTGTGGATTTTATTATGTTATTTTGCATAAGCACACCATTTATATGAACACATATCTAATTATAACAGAAATGGCCATATATATTTTTGATGCTTCTAAAAGCTTTTTATTTTCATCAATTTAATTTTTTTTAAATTAGTGTTAATAAATTTTTTATTTTCCATCCAAGTTAGTTAGCATATAGTGCAACAATGATTTTAGGAGTAGATTCCTTAATGCCCCTTACCCATTTAGCCCATCCCCCCTCCCACAATCCTTCCAGCAACCCTCTGTTTGTCCTCTATATTTAAAAGTCTCTTATGTTTTGTCCTCCTCCCTGTTTTTATATATTTTTTTTGTTTCCCTTCCCTTATGTTCATCTGTTTTGTATCTTAAAGTCCTCATATGAATGAATTCATATGATATTTGTCTTTTCTCTAATTTTGCTTAGCATAATACGCCTGAGTTCCATCCATGTAGTTGCAAATGGCAAGATTTCATTCTTTTTGATTGCCAAGTAATACTCCATTGTATACATATACATCTTCTTTGTCCATTCATCTATCGATGGACATTTGGGCTCTTTCCATACTTTAGCTATTGTTCGTAGTGCTGCTATAAACATTGGGGTGAATATGTCCCTTCAAAACAGCACACCTGTATCCCTTGGATAAATAACGACTAGTGCAATTGCTGGGTCATAGGGTAGTTCTATTTTTAATTTTTTGAGGAACCTCCATACTGTTTTCCAAAGTGGCTGCACCAGCTTACATTCCCACCAATAATGCAAAAGAGATCCTCTTTCTCCGTATCCTCACCAACATCTGTTGTTGCCTGAGTCGTTAATGTTAGCCACTCTGACAGGTGTGAGGTGGTATCTCATTATGGTTTTGATTTGTGTTTCCCTGATAAGTGATATTGAGCATCTTTTCATGTGTCTGTTAACCATCTGGATGTCTTCTTTAAAAAAGTGTCTATTCATGTCTTTTGCCCATTTATTACCTGGATTATTTGTTTTTCGGGGTGTTGAGTTTGGTGATATGACATTTAATTGCGCATTCCATTAGGGAGCACTATTTGAGCATATACCAACATGTATAATCACTTACTTATAGATTATATACATATTCTACTGTACCAATGGATTGTGTATATTATATAAAAAAATAGAAAAAATGTGAATAAAATGAGTCAATGTATTTTAAAGGTCTTGCTAATATTAAAACTGTTTTGAATGTTTTGCTAATATTACCTATTATTTCAAAGCACTTACGGTAAACTTCACCTTCATGGTAATTAATATAAATATATATTTCAAATAGATATTAATTTCATTTTTTAACATATTTATTGTGAGAGCCTGTTAGACTGTTACTGTTTATAATTCCTAATATGCCAGATAAAGAACTCATACAAGGAATTGAAAACTGCAACACAGCAATAACATAGAAACATCCCTATAGTGTAGCTCTCGCTCTTCCCTCAGGATCCGTCATTTGACTTAACATGTGACCTTCTGATTTATGGACCAAGTGAAGTTCCAGTATCAATGAGGACATGAATATTAATAAAAATATAATTAACAATTATAGCATTTTCTTTCTGTATCATTGTAAGTCACCTTGAGAATTAAGGCCTTATGAAGGATACCTTTAGTGAAGTGGGTTGAAAAGAGAAAGGAGCAGAGGAAAAAGAGACATTCCAGGTAGACTGGTATTTCAAGTGACTTGAAGAAAAGGAGGATGAAGTCTTACCTAGAAAGTCACAAATATCAAGGTAGTTTATTTGCTTCTCTGTATTTGCTCTTAAAATGGATACATCTTGAGTATGCTAAATACCAAATATATGCTGGTGGGAAAAGAACCAGTGGAGAGAGAGGAGAAAGAATACAAGAGAGGAGGAGGACAGATGAAGAAAAACTGAATGTAGGACCAGAGTCTGAGCTATTGCAACATACAAATGAGAGCTTTCTTTCCACAATTAGGGGAGCAGGAGTAATACATGGAAACACCCCATCTAGAAAGAAACAGTCTGTGCTTGCTCGGCAGCACATCTACTAAAACTGGAACAGAAGATTAGCACAGCCCCTGAGTAAGGATGACACTCAGATTCATGAAGTGTTTCATTAAGAAAGAAAGACAGAGAAAGAGAGAGAAAGAAAAGAGAAGAAAAGATGTGGCCTGATTCATGCTGTGTCAGGCGCCGGAAATGAAAGCAAAAATAGATGAGTGGACAACAAAAAACCAGGATGATAATACAGAATCAGCACCACAAAAGAGATGCTGACCCTAAGGTGAATATCACAGTTTCTTAGTGTAAAATGACTCTGGAATGATTAAGGAACTCAGTGAGGAGGAATCTGTAGTTAAAGCAGAACCATCTCATATATTGACAATGTATTACCAATTAGTTTTTAAATTTGCAAATATCTACTTGCTGTTTACAATGTTCCAAAAAAAAAAAAAATGAGCTGGATGCTGAGGATCCAAAATAACAGAGAAATATGCTTTTGCTCCCACAGTTTACATTTTTCTTTTAATTATAGTTACTGTACATATGAATTATTTAAGAAACTACACGCAGTTAACTACCTCATAGTGTGAGATATCATTCTCAATTGAATCTTGTGTGTATGTCTTGAATGGAAAAGAAACAAAACAAAACAAGAACAGTGTTGAGTAGAAAGAAAAAGTGAATGGTGTGGACCTTACTGATTTTTTTGTAGTCACTATTAGATGCCGTAAGTGGGCAAATTGCTCAGAATAGTTCCTAAAACTCTATCATCCCTTTGACATTGGAATATACCAATAGCTGTAAGGACACAAATACAGCTCCTTGTTTTTTGAATGTCCTTTCTGTTTCTCCAGTATATCATTATGAAAAAAAAAAAAACAGTGGGGTAACAGAAATAGAAATATATATAATCATGCTTCGTATATAAAAGAAACAGAGAATACATGAAGATAGCTAAGTTATTGACAGTATTATTAAAAGATGGTTTCAGAATTTTCCCTTCCTTTCAAGACTGAATTTTAAGGTTAAACATTTGTGGTTTGAGTACCAATCAATTTCATGGATACTGCAGTTCCAACTTCACATGCTATGTTGAAATGAAGGTTTGAGGCATATTATGGTTTCAAACAAATACCAAGGAGATAACAATACCTTCCTAGAGTCAACAGATCAATGTCAAATAAGGAGCACCACGGAAAACAAAATAAGGAATCTGGGAAAGATAAAGACAGAAGAAGCAGGCAGAGGCTAGACTGCTACCAAACGAAGACTCCCCCTTTCCAACCTTAACAGTCTTCCCAACTGTAGGAAGACAGGGGTGTCTTGGGTCCTGAATCACATTAAATCTATTGTATTTTGCAAAACGATTCTCTATTTCACGAAGCTCTTCAATGTAAAAGAAATATGAATTAATCTATGAAACATTAGCATTTTTTAAATCACTAGGAGCCTTTGCTAGAAATCATCACTGATTTTATATCAGAAGGAGGAAACATAATAAAGGATAAATAATTTGTCTAACAGTAATACTTATAAAATACTAACTCTTGATTAGTATTGAGGAATACTTGGGGCAGGAGAGAAAAAAAGAACAAGTCATTATACATTCAGAGAAATTACTTTGATAAATTTATTTTTTTCTTCTTATGGTAATATTGGCAGCCATAATCATGTAAGCTCCGAAAATGAGAGCATTCAGTTCAACAAAATTACCCTGATTAAAATGGATATGCAAGAAATGTGAAACTACATGTTGTAGGAAGCATCCCTGTTTGTGTATAGGAATTATGTAGCGGTTTATATAAACTGGACAATATATAACGTGTGTCTAAGAGGCTCACAGCTCTGCTGTTGAAGTGCTACTTTGCACAGAAGCTCAGCCCACAGTGCTGCGTCCTCTTAATGACCTACACTCTTCAGAATGCAGCTGCCAAGACAAATGAAAGCACAGGATTTGGATAAAAACCCACATTCGCTTTCCAGCTGTGCCTCCCTGACCCATCTGGAAAATAAGAAAACTGTCCTTTATAAAGCACTTTGCAGTCTGACGCTTCTCTGTCATTTCTATCTCACCATCAGGATATATCAGTGTATTTACAGATTGATGGATTACAACACCGGTAAGAAGTAAACTACAACCAGGGAGCCCAGAAATAATTAAGATCATGGAAAAGTTTGAAGCAAATGAGATTGGTTTCCTGAAATCACACATGAAAATAACTTCTGTTACTACCTGCAAGGGCTTCATACTTTTTTATGTGACCTCCTGTTGCTGATCTGTTTTCCTAGGAATGTGGGGAGCCTGGGTTTAGCGGTTCCAGGAGTTGAGTGTTGACTGGGGGAATGGGGGAGGGGAAATAAACTTTTGGCTGAAGAACAAAGGGGGATTGATGCTCGGGTCCCAGTTGAGGGTGTGGGAAGAAAGCAAAGTCGAAACATTAGGTCTAAATGGAGGGTGGAGTCCAGAGACCAGACATCAGGAAAAGCCTCAGGAATGAACAAGTAAAGCAGTCAAAGCAGGTTTGGAAGGCAAAACACAAGACAGATTCTGGACATAATGGATCCATGGCACTGGAATTCTTTGTACTGTGCCATAGTAGATCCCATGGGTGGGTGGGAATCATGAAGCTAACCTGCTCTTACAGCTCTAAATACTTGATCGCCTCCTTAGATACGAAAGTCTTAGAAATACAAGGTAGGAATAAAACAAGTTTTACAGAAAATAGTACTATTAAAAGAAATCTAATTTTCAAGCAGAAAAAAAAAGAATTTCACCTTTAGATGCTAAAATTAAGTCTCTGAATTAGTCCATGTTTAATAAATCAAATGTTGTCTTGCTTTAAAAAAAATTCCTTATTAAAAAAGTCATTTCTTCCATGTTTATAGACATCAAAATGTATTTATCATCTTGCTACATCCTAGGGAACCTTACGCCTCTTCTGCCAATGGAGATAATGCTTGTTATTGCTATGGCCTGCTCATAACATAATGGTTTTATTAATCAGGATAATAGGTTATACATCAATAACAAATTAACCCTGAAATATCAGTTTCCAACACAGCAAAAGTTTATTTCTTCCTCACATTACATGTCCACAATCAGTCAACAGAACAGCAGTTCCGTTTCATACAATCATGTAAGGAGAGGCTGACAAGATCCTCTCTCTGGAGCATAGTGGTGGTCATGATAGGAGACAAGACAGATTAGAGAAATTCAGAGGTTTTTCATTGCCTCAGCAATGAAGTTCACACATCACTCCCATGCACATTCCATTGGCCAGAGAAATTTTACTGCTCTCACCTAACGGAAGGAGGTTGGAAACTTTAATTTTTCCTAAACAGAAATGGAAAGGAGAACTGGGTATTTGTGAGTACTAGTAATGCTTACTATGTTTGATATTTTAAAAACAATCATAAGATACTGGAAAAGCACCTTCTGGGAAAAGGGAAGGACATAAGAACAAACAAACCAACAAAAAACTGGGGACATGTACATAATTAAGAAAGAACAACCAAAGGATCTTAATAGTAATTTGAAATTAGGGTATTTCAAGCATTCCATAAACGTACAGTTACTGCACATTAAGGTTTCCTTTAGATTAAAAAAAATAGTAATTGGGTCTAGGAAAAGTAGGATTTTTTTTTAACAAGATAGGAAGGGATTATGCTTTCTGGAAACTAGTGAGACCAGAGATAACATACAGAAGCTAACCTCTAGATGGAGCACACTAATGAAGTCTCAAAAGAGAATTAAGTCTATGCACATGTTCAGAACACCATTAAGAAGCTAAAAGAATGAGCCTCGATGATTCCTTGATGATTTGAAATAAATATTGATTGAGAAGGCAGGAATTTTGAAGGGCAAAAAGGCTAAGTTTTAGGTCAGTATAGGACTTCTTAAAGTTTAAAGAAGGGGTCCTTGATGGTCCTTCTCTTTCAAGTTACCAGAAAGAAGGAAATGACCAGAAGAAACAAGAATAATTCTGATGAAAGGACAATAGGCTTGAGATTCAGAGAAAAAGAGAAGATAGAGAAGACCAGAAAGCTTAATCAGAAAAGAATTAACAGCACCATTGGGCCAATGGGAATCTTCTGAACTTGGATTCAGAGCTTAGTCTAGACTCTGAATTCAGACAGAGTAAACGACTCAGGAAGGGGACTCTTTGACCTAGGTCCATTTGCATTTTCATGTAGACCAGAAAACTTATGATCAGTATTACTTTTAAGAGCCTTTCAAGCTTTTAATAATCCCTATTATTTGGAATTTTAAAAATCCTTTCTATTTCCTTGTATTTTTACAGTTAAAGCCTTAACAATCCCAGTGTTTTGGAAAGTACAGCTGCGAGGATATTTAAAACCCAGGCTGACTTGCAAGCAATGGCAGCCAAGAATGAGAATAAACAATCAAGATGCTTTAGTCCCATGGAAGTAAAGAGAAGACAAAGGGATCTAGGATATAGGTAGAAACTGATAGGAGACCTTGCCCTGCCTTAAAAGAATTTATTCAATGTAGGTGACAAGAGCAAGTATTGCTGGGATTTTCATTTCTTTACATGAAATCATCCACTGCTCCTGCAAGCTACGGCAAGGTTATCAGGTAGAGAGCAGTTCACAAATTGGGTCTATTCCCATCATGAACACTAGTGTCCATCACAGATATTCTAAGCATATTTTTATTCCAGTATTCAAACCACTGATTAAAATGTTAACTGGCCCACAAAGTAACCTCTATGGAATGCCATTTGTCGTGTCTCCCCAGGCTGACACTGAACCATTGATGATATTTGTCAAAATGAGACACTTCAACCAGCTGTCTCTTCTCACAGCACATTCACGCACAGTTGTTGGTGAGGAATTAAGACTGTAGCAGCAGGGACATTAAGGATTAGGTTTGACAGTTCAGTAATAGGAATGCATAGTTTAGCTCTGTCCAAGTCAGAATGCCTTCCGATTTTAGAAAGAGGATGATTTCAGTTAATGAAATTTAATTTGAAAAGAGCTAAGGATAAAGAAAGGTGGAAGGCATTTTAAATGACAAGACAGGAGAACATTCTTGATTGTTGGTCATTGCTCTTCAAAAAGCACATAAAAGAAATAGAGTGTTCAATATTTAACAAAGAATTAGATGGCAGAGAAAATAATGTTTATAAATTAAAAAGTCAGGTCAGCTTTTTGCCAGTGTTCAGAAGAGTATCTTGCAGGACACAATGGCTTCACTACATTAACTGTATTCCCAGAAAAAGGAATGTTAAGAAGGCAGATACTTTGTTTTACAATCACAGTGAAATCATGCTTAAAATGACTGTTGAGATATTCTACAATAGCATGTTTTGTTTTTCCAGCTTCCTAGAAATATGGTCCTATGATTGGAACAGATGTGCTGTTCAGCTTTCTCCTTGACCTTTCCAGAAGTCCTGTAATTCAGATCAGGTAGTGAACAGCTGTTAAAATAAATCTGTCCTTGAGCTTGTGGGAGGAAGATGAGGCCTCAGACACTATAGCTTCTGACTTCATTCCTGGCATCACGGTTTAGGTCAGAGATTATAAACTCAATAATCCAGAGAATATGTCAATGACAATGTTGAGAAAAGCCCATCAAACACCCTTCTTCCTGGAGCGGGTGATAGAGATGGGAGCGGCACTGTAGTTAAATGGTGCAGTGAGCACATTATTATCTGGTGCTGGCATGCACCTTTTCAGCCCCAAGTGGGACTTCTATACAGCTCTCATTATTTTATGATGTTTTGGGGTGATCTGTGCAACCCTAATATAATGAAGAAAGAAATTCAAAGTGAAGAGAGACAAGCTCCTGGCTTTTGAGGCAAAGGCTTAACAAGCAGCCGTTTGAGGCACAGAGCCTGTGGTGATGGCCAGCAGTTGTACCGCAGGATGGAGCCCCAGGCTGTGCCCCAACCAGGGCACTTCCATCCTGGACCACATTCCAACACAAAATTGACGCTGACCTGACCGGACAGCCACTGGCTCCCTCAGTCTGGTAGCACATCCTCGTTAGAGGGTGAGGTGTCTTTAGACGAGGGTGCATCCACCCCATGAAGTGTATTTGGTAATGCCCTGAGCAGTATAAACAGTTGGTGGAATTTATCTCATTATTTGTCATCTCATTATTTTAAATTTATATTTTATATGCATTTTAAAGTATAAATACACGAGAATACTAGATTGCATATAAAATATTATACTATACTAATACTATCAACTTGGGGGTTAGGACTTCAACATATGCATGGGGGATGGTGGGAAGGGATGACAAACATTCAGACATAGCACACATATATTTTTTTATTAGTAGGGGCACATATAATAAAAAAATGTAGACGACCACTATTCTAGATTATACCCCTCCCCCAGCCACGTGTTCAAAAGAAGAAAACAAAGATTGGGAAGGCATTACTGTCACAGTTAACTCTATAAAAGCATTCAGATCAAACCCTTTAAGATAGTGATCAGACTAATGTCATCACTGGACAGAAGGAAGAAAAAAGGAGGGAGGGGAGAAATAAGAAATGAAAGTCTCTCAGGTGACATCTTTCTTTGATAGTAAATCTTTAAATAAAAGACCCAGACCAGACAGCTCACATTCTTCATCGTCACCTCCATGGCATACCCTGCTTACTTGGGTGTGGACCACATTACTCTCCAGTGAATAATCTGTTAAAGCCAAGGAATAGGATCTAGAGCAAAGGGTAGCATATGGGGAAGGGTGTATCTAGTGAGTAGAGGATACGGGGTACAGAGAATCAGGAAAAGAGTGTGGTCATCAAGTATGTTGCTAGCAAGATGTCAGGGAGCAAAGGACAAGGACACTGACCTTACAACGGAAAACATGACATCAAGTTCAAGATCATAGGTTGTAAGCAGGTGGCCCTTAGCCAAGTCTAGCTTACAGACATGAATTGTTGGGCCATAAGTCATTTATAAAATTTTGAAGTTGTAGATATTTATGGGAGATTTCACACCAAAGAAGGTCCACATTTCTAACTTCTCCTGATAAATGAGAGATCTAACAGCACTGGGTCAGTATTCCTAAATACCCCACCAGCAGCTGGAAATGAACTATGTTCCACTGGAGAGAGAGTAAAGCCTCTCACTTTTATATTACCGCCACCAGGACTGTTTCACACATCTACATTGTTTCCACTGTTATGGGTTCAGAGATGTAAGAATGACTTTTGGAAGAAGTCAAGGAGGCAAACAAAAAACCCTGAATAGTAGACTCATGTCATGTTTCCACCCCGTCCCCATTGCCTACCCTGCCCAAGGTCCTTGTTCTAGGAATCTGTGATGAGGAGGAATCTAAAGCAAACAGAACATATGAGGTATATGCTCCTAACGAATTTATATTCTAGTTGAGAAAAATGGACAACAAATTAGTAAATACAGTTCTCAGTGATACTGTCTAAAATATTTTGAACGCGGGGCGCCTGGGTGACCCAGTCAGTTAAGCGTCCGACTTCAGCCAGGTCATGATCTCGCGGTCCGTGAGTTCGAGCCCCGCGTCGGGCTCTGGGCCGATGGCTCAGAGCCTGGAGCCTGTTTCCGATTCTGTGTCTCCCTCTCTCTCTGCCCCTCCCTTGTTCATGCTCTGTCTCTCTCTGTCCCAAAAATAAATAAACATTGAAAAAAAAATTAAAAAAAAAATAAAATATTTTGAATGCTATCATGGGCCAATGGCCGTTCTTTCTCTCATGTGGTATTCTTTTAAACATATTAATTCCCATAGAAACCCATGATGAGGAAATAATTACATCGCATTTTTCAAATAGGAAATTGAGTCATGGAAATAAGCAACTCATATAAAGTCCCACAGCTAGTAAGTGAAGAAGTAATAATGGGCTCCAGCA
This sequence comes from Prionailurus viverrinus, assembly GCF_022837055.1. Taxonomy (NCBI): domain Eukaryota; kingdom Metazoa; phylum Chordata; class Mammalia; order Carnivora; family Felidae; genus Prionailurus; species Prionailurus viverrinus. Next base: position 109,624,060 of record NC_062567.1, on the reverse strand, counting down.
GTCTGACTTCAGAGGCAAGGCATTTAACTCTTGTGCCACACCATTAAGTACTAAGGAGAGTGTTAAAATAGGCTGATGTGACAGGGCACCTACTTTAGATTTGGAAGTCAAGAAAAGAACTTTCTGGAAGTGACACTGAAGCTGAGATCTGAAGAATACAACCATGCAAAAACTAGAAGGAACAACTCATGTGAATGACTAAATTTGTAAAGAACTTGTTCATAAAAGCCCCATTTGAGTGGAGCAGTGTGGCTGTTAGCTTGACAGGAGAGTGAAAAGGACAGAGGAAAAGAACTGGAGAGGTGATATTGAAGACAAAAGCCCAGGCCATACTCCAGGATGTGGAGTTTCCATTTTATGACAGCTGGGAGCCAGTAGAGGATTAGAGATTGAGAGGGGATATAATCCAATGTGAATTGCAAAAACATGGTAATGCTCACATTTACCAGGGCTCTTTATAAAATGACCTTAATGTAAGTTTTTACCTTCCTCTCCTGTTTTTTCTTCATACAGTCTGTGCTCTAACTGAAATTCTAGGAGCTAGTGCTGTGCTAGAAAATCAACTCCATGGAAACAAAGCCCTGATCTGTAGCATTTGCTGGTTTCTGTGGTATAAATACTTCCACCCTAGCTGATCTTATGCTATCAACAGTCTAACAATCAACTTGTAAAGTTCCTGAATATTTAAGAATCAGCTCTTGAGAGCCAGTTCCATAACTACACCCCAAATATTTTAACCTTCTGAATTCACAAGGCCTTTACGGCGTATGACTTTTCTATATTCTGTTCTCCCTGCCTGTAAAATTTAACCATTGCAGGGCTGTGGTTAAGAGCAAAACCTCTGGCTTCAGATGGACTTGGATTCAAATATCAGCTTTGTAAACCAACCACATGATCTTAGAAAAAGTTGTGAACTTCTTTAAACCTCTGTTATTCCATGTATAACATGGGAGTTATAGCAGTCCTTACTTTAGGATATTGTTACAGGAATCAAATGAAATAATATAACAAAAAGCACTTAGCAGAGTACCAGAGACATTATGTACTTCTTAAGCAACTTTATTTATTCGCCCATTGATCCACCATGGGTGCTAGCTAGGAGCTGAGAAAAGCTAGGAAGTTGGTAAAGTTTGCCATTAATAGCCTATCTTTTGAGTTAGGTCTCCTGCTGAGTTTACCACCCCCCCCCCCCCCAAGATGCTTTCCAGGATACACATAAGAATCTTTTTCTCTCACGGGCTAAAGAAAGTTCTTAATGATATATGATATATCTTATATATGATATGAGAACACACAGTGGCTTCAAGTATCAGTATCTATTTTGTAATAGAGTTTCTTGATAACAGGAAAGACTTCAAAACCCCTATGGCAGAAATTTCTTGTCATAGTATTTTTTTGATATTGGAGATTTTGTAAATTTTTCTACACAGGCAACAACTTGAAGTAGATAACTAAGTCTTAGGCTCCACCTGTCAGATTTTATTCACAGGAATCCTGTGGATACTCACTTTCACATTTAGTCGTATCAACACTAAGAACAGCTTTATTCATTGACTATTAAAGATGCAGGTTCTAATGACAGTTCCATTTTACCTTTGTGACCTTAAGTCTCAAACTCTCTGAGATATACCACATTAGAATGAATTCAGACTCTATACCTGCTCTAAAATTCAATGATTCTACACATTTAACTATTTACAAGTTCCAAAAGCACCTCCAAAGCTAACAGAAAAAAATACATTCAACACCATTCTTATGAGATTAACCTAAATAAACTTAGACCTCTATAGCTAATGAAAGCAGAGTAGTGAGTCAACTGTATGAATGATTCCGAAACAAAAAAAAAGCAAAACAAGAACTTATAGTTCTAAAGTTTTCAGAATACACAATTTATAGTCTTATTCAGAAGTCACTAGAACTGTGATTTATATTTAAGAAACCATCAAAGCTGCATTTTCCTTTAAATTCAGGTTTTTCAGATACCCCATATAAAAATCCTACTTAGAGGAATGTTCTAGGCCCATACGAAGTTAAATATTTGTAAAAGCAACCTGGGGGAAATTGTTAGTTTCCTAGTCAAATTTAAAAAGGTATTTTTATGTCACTAGAAACACAAAACTCATCCATCAGATTAGATGACTCTATTCTATCATTTCTTTAAATGTATTACGCCCTGGGGCACCTGGATGGCTCAGTCGGTTCAGCGTCCGACTTCAGCTTAGGTCATGATCTCACGGTCCGTGAGTTCGAGCCCCACGTCAGGCTCTGTGCTGGCAGCTCAGAGCCTGGAGCCTGCTTCAGATTCTGTGTCTCCCTCTCTCTCTGGCCCTCCCCTGTTCATGCTCTGTCTCTCTCTGTCTCAAAAATAAATAAACATTTAAAAAAAAATTTAAATGTATTATGCCCTAATCAATATATTTATAGTCCTATACCTTTGAAAGTTACCAACCCTGAAATATGTATCCAATGCACTCCAATATTTTTTACCTCAGAGATTGAGATCACTATGTTCTATATTAATCTGAGATGATGCCAATATATTTAAGGCAATTATTTATTATTTCCTGAATGAAAGAAAGGCAATATGCAGACTATAATGTACCCTGAACAGTTTAACCAATGAGGCCACTATTTGTATGGCTGAAGTGGTTGTGTATCCCTCTTCAGCATCGTGAGGGCAGAACCCCAGAGAGATGTTGGCTTACTATTAAATATTTTATATCAGCTAGTGAATAGTCACCATAAATAAAATCAAAGAAAAGTCTGTCTCTAATACATATTTCAGGTAACAGTAAATAATAAGCTACCAACATCGCTTGGTACCTCCAATTCCTAACTGAGAGATAAATTATAAAATATATTTTCTGGCATGTTTTACAGCTCTGATGACAGCAAATTCGAATCATGAAATGAGCAATTTAAATTATCAATTACATTTTTCTTGATCGGACTTTGCACATCTATAGTCAGTTTGGGAGTAAGTTATCAAAATTAGAAGGGTGAAGGAAGCCAATCAGAAAAGGCTACATGACGCGGTGCCCGGGTGGCTCAGTTGGTTAAGCATCCAACTTGGGCTCAGGTCATGATCTCATGGTTTGTGGGTTCAAGTCCCGCATCAGGCTCTGTGCTGACAGCTCAGAGCCCGGAGCCTGCTTCGGATTCTGTGTGCGTCTCCCTCTCTCTGTCCCTCCCCCACTCATGTTCCCAATCTCAATCTCTCTCTCTCTCTCTCTCTCTCTCGCTCTCGCTCTCGCTCTGTTTCTCAAGAATGAGTAAATGTTAAAAAATTTTTCTTAAAATAAAAGAAAAGGCTACATGTTGTAAGATTCCCACTACATGACATTCTAGAAAAGGGAAAACTATGGAGACCATAAAAAGATCAGTAGTTGCCAGGAATTAGGAATGAGGAAGGGATGAATAGTCAAAACACAGAGGATTTTTAGGGCAATGAAAATATTCTGTATGATACTATACAGGTCACTATACCTTTGTGCAAACCCACAGAATGTGCAGCACTGAGAGGGAATACTACATAAATTATGAACTTTGTGTGATTATGATATACAATGTCAATTCCTGGTAAGGAATGTGCATGATGGGGGAGGCTATGCATCCGTAGGAATAGGGGTTACAGGGTAAATCTCTGTATTTATACCCTCCTAATTCTGATGTTCACCTAAGATCTACAAAAATAGTCTTTTTTTTTTATTTAAAGGGGATGTTTAAAAAGTCAAGAATTTAACATCTTTCATGTTGAAAAATATGTGCCCCTAAAACAGGGACAAATTATTTAATAAACAGCTCAATCATCTTCTTTCCTTTGCATTATTTCCTTGGGCCTATAAATTCTAGAAAGCAAAGGTTATCTTTTAGATTCTCTGAAACTTCCTATATCTCCCAGGATAGCATCTTCACATTCTGAACTGATTATGATGATCTTAGAGACAGTTCGTTCATAAATTAAGCACTCATCCTATCTTAAATGTGCAATAATTAGTCACTGACTCCTTTGTATAAATAAATAGAAATGCATGAGTGCGTCTGTAACATATTCCTGCCTGGTTTCTGGAAAAGGAAGATCTTACTTAAAAAAAAAGATGGTCTTTTTCACAGTGATACTTTGATGCTCCATTGATCAACTGTGGGAGTTAACGGATTCATGTTGCTGGACAAAACTCTGCTAAATATGGCTGGTTACTTTTCTGCACAGAGAAGCTCACCAGAGGCCATTATAAGCTGCCTTTATATATCCAAGCACTTTTCCACAAGAGGCTGAGAAAAACTCACCCATCCCATAGAAATGCTCAACTTGGCCCTGGAGTGGCACTGAACCCCAGTAGGATTTAACACTGAGACCATAATATCTACCACAAGACTTTGAAGAAGCCCCAGCTGTGCCTGTTGCCATGAGTGAACCGGAAAGCCCACATTACTGAGGGCTTCCGGTGGTTTGACATTCTCTCCTCAGGCTTTACTGGAGAGGTGGCCACAGTGTGACTCAGCCATGAGCTGTGGCCGGGCCTTCCTCAGTCCTAGGGGAAGAATCAAGGGGAGAGAACTGAATGTTTGCTAATACAACTGCCATCTGCCACCGTTAAGTCTGATGGTGACAGAGTGCGCGTTAATGCCAGATAGACAGAGAACACTCACCATCTGTTCATTGCCCTGAAATAAAATTAACTAGGTCATCTGGATTTGGAAGCCTATCTGGAATTGTTGACATCTATTCCCAACCTTAAGGATGGAAATTTTCTCCCATCCTAAATCATTCAAATTACCCAGAGAAATATTTTCACTCTGATCCTTCTAGTGGAGAAAGTACAGTTAACAGATAACACATTAATGACAATTTATGTGTTAACAATGAATAAAGGATTTTGTAGCCCCTACCTTAGTATATTTATAAGCAATATCACAATTTGCCATCCAACTGAAACCTTCTAGAGGGAATAATGTCTAATAAATTTAATTTCAAGAAACATGCACAAAATCTATGTGGACTTCAGTCTTTGTTGATCAGCTAATGAGATGCAAATTTCTTGATTTCCAGGCACTCAAACTAGAAAGGGCAAATAAAGAATTGTAAGATAATTTACTCCTGGTACTTATTTAAAAGATGTTTGCATCACAGCAAATGAATCTAGGATATGACTGAAGGGGTGGTGAAATAAACATATATACATGTGTATGTGTGTATGTATTTCCCCCAAGGAAGGGGCAGGAAAAAGCTTTAATTCAATTTCTATACAGGAAAACTCATCTCTCTCTCCCTACCCACAATCTCTCACCTTCCAGTCACTTCTTCTTATCAGTCTGTTATTTCTTTTAGCCTAGCATTGGTCGGGGCTAGTATTGGTTTAGTAGTGAATCTCAGCTGGACCCGTGACCCAGGAGAGAAGAAAAGAAAATAAAATGATTGTTTTCAGTTATTTAGATCAGTCCTGCCCTGAAATATGGTTCTCTGAAAGGAAACTCTTTAAAAAATTCTACTTCCAAGAGCCAATTTACATCAACTTAGAGGAAAAGTTACTGTTTTGAAGAGTTTATGGACATCAATAACAGGAAATAACCCAGTTCATTTAGACAACCTGTAATGTACTGACTTGAAATAAATCCCCTGCAGCTATCCTTAGGTCTCAAGAGATTGAGTTTTTAAAATGACTTTGTGTGAGTTGGATTATTCACCAAGTTTGGTATTAGCAAAGTCCATGAGCAGAAATTTCTCTAGCCTCTTATTTATGCCTTAAGTTTTAAAGAATTTAAACAGAATATATTTCCAAACAATTACTAACGGTTTAATGAGTGATCCCCATATATTCAGGCTTAAGTTTAGAGCTCTGAAAAGGGCAAAGAAAGTATACAATGTTATGTCTTATGGTCATATAGGTTAGATAAAGCAGATACAGACTATTCATAAAAATATGATAAAAATAACAACTTGTATGAAACATGCCAAAGAAAAAGCACCTTGACCTTTCAATCTAAAGTAGTTCCCATGGGGTCACTTTGGTGGCTCAGTCAGTTAAATGTCTGACATCAGCTCAGGTTATGATCTCAAAGTTCAGGAGTTTGAGTCCCATGTCAGGATCTGTGCTGACAGCTCGGAGCCTGGAGCCTGGAGCCTGCTTTGGGCTCTGTGCCTCCTTCTCTCTCTACCCCTCCACCACACTCACTCATTCTCTTTCTGTCTCTTTCTCAAAAATAAACATTGAAAAAAGTTTTTTTAATAAATAAAAAAATAAAGTAGACCCTATTATTCTCTCACATAATGCCTTATACTTTTCCTTTATAGCTTCAGTCACTGTTCAAATAGTATTTATTTATAGGTTCCTTTAATATCTGTGCCTCCACCTCACCCCCATACCTACGAGCTGCATGAGGACAGGGACTACATATAATTATATCCATTGTTTTATCTGCAGTGCCTAAAATACTGTGAAACATAGTAGGTGGGCACTAAATATTTGTTACTTTTTGAAATACACTGTATTCACAGTCTAGTGGAAAATACTGAAAAATAAATGATCATAGTTACATTTTCCTTCACTGATTAATTTATTCAAAAGTGTTTACTGAGCATCAACAATGTCAACACTATCCTTAGAGGTGTGGATAGATAAGCGAGTAAAAATCACATGATTATTGACCACAGGGAGCTCACAGTGCAAAAGACCACTATTAGATAATTAAACTTTAAAAATACATAATTGCAGGTAAATACATAATTACAAAGTGTAAGGTCATTATGAAGTAAAAGCAGTAACAGATTTTATTTATTCTTAGGGGTTAGGGAATAAAGAAGGAATGCGTGCATGTAAAGAAGTAGGATAATTATGCTTTTAGAAATAAGAGAGGTCACTGAGGCCAGCTGGGAAGAAACAAAGTTTATTTCGTTGGGGTTTCATGCAAGAGGAGAGCTAGTGCCGGGTATTATTTCCTCCTATCCTTCAAGGCGTAATTATATGTACAGAGGCATCTGATAGCACTTAACACTTAATAATGTAAACTATATTGGAATGACGTACTTCTCAAGATATTCTATTTTCAAATAACTTGGGCATTAAGTCTTCAAATTTTGTCATTTTGTCTTTATTTGTTGCTTTTCAAATTAACTATATACACATTGTGCCATTATTTTTGCAACTATTCAATATATCACTAAGTAGTTTAAGAAGCATCAAGAATCAAAATTTCTTTTTTCAAGAAATTAACTTCACACCTTTTTTTTAAATTTTGAATTTTTTTTTAATTTAATTTTGATAGAGAGAGAGACAGAGCATGAGCAGGGGAGAGACACACACACAGAGAGAGAGAGAGAGAGAGAGAGAGAGAGAGAGAGAGAGAGAGAGACAGAATCCGAAGCAGGCTCTGAGCTGTCAGCACAGAGCTGGATGCAGGGCTTGAACTCGTGCACCACGAGATCATAACCTGAGCTGAAGTCGGCTGCTTCACCAACTGAGCCACCCAGGCGCCCCAACTTCACATCTCTTAATAAAATGCCAAATGATAACAAAATAGAATGGGAGGAAATAGTTACATGAACCAATTTTTTTTTCCCAAATGAACTATTTTTATGTTTTCCAGAAGAGGAACACCACTCTTTAAAAGAATTATCATGTAGATATGGCTGATGGCGGAGACATTATTTCATAAAGGATTTTTATTACAAATACATCAAATAGTTGGGGGAGTGAGTTAATTTGGAAAAAATATTTCCATATAAGAGCTACTAATTTATAGAGTTGCTATTATAATTTTAAAAGGCAGCATGCCCTAAATTACCAATACAGGGAAAAAAAAAAAAACCCAACTGGTATGTTTATTTTGAAGCCAGGCCTACATCCTGTCAAAGCCAAAATAATTGGGCAATGATCATGAACTCAGTTTCAAAGCTGAGACACTGAGTGCTTGGGTTGTGTCAGTTATTATTTCCTGAATAAGACTTTATGCCGGATCCAGAATTCACTCCGTCTGACTCTCAGCCAAGAAAGGAAGTAGCGTGGGTGACCAAGTTTAACACTCGCTCTGGGGATTTCTCTCTAGCCAAAGCTAAAAGGAGACTATAATTGGGTAGCCAGGCCTGTCCTTCGCACATTCTGTATTTAGATGGCTTACCTAAGCCCATTAGACAGCAAAATTACTCTGCCCTATGCCCCTACAGACATCTGAGAAAAAATAAATAAATAAATAAAACACTGGGGCCTGGGTGTTGGTAGTGGAGCCAAGGTAAAGGGTCATGAGGAGGGGGAGACAGCAAGGAAGGAAGGGGGCTCTATCCATGTCTGTGGGCTTAGGAGTTGAATGGACTAGAGTTACAACTCTAGTTCTACTGCCTACTAGTTGGTTACCTTTAGTTAAATTATATCCCTAATCTGAACTTCAGATCCTTTAGCTGTAGAATGTATATAGAGTAGTACCTGCTTCACAGAATGGTCTTCAGTCGTTGGCAGATAAGAAACACTCAATAAACCTTAGTTTTTGTTGCTGGTGTTATTATGACTTTTATTATGCCATCCATGGAAGAGGAAACAGGGATAAAATGGTGCATTTTCTATGAGGCTTTAAAGATGTCGTGTTTCTTTCTGCCATCTCTAAACCACCTCACTTCACCTCATTTAACCTTCTTTAATTTGGATTTTTCAGGTTAAGAAGCAAAGGAGCTATTAGGCACAGAAAAGGTTGAGTAACTTGCCCTAGGACTAATCTTCCCAACAGGCACTCCCAAAGAAGTATTTCCAATCAGATAGTTGCCAGGCATGCCCAGAACATTTTTTAAAAGCAATTTGAGTAGGTCACTTGGGGGAGGCAAATTAAAAGAACCTTTCTAACGAAGTCAAACCTTGCTCTCTAACTAATTTTAATACATCTTTCTAAAGTGCTCTTGAAATCTCCAACAAGGTAAACAAAGCAAAAATAAGTATACCTAAAATGTCTCATACCAAATATAAACAAACAAACAAACAAACAAGTACAAAAGAGAGAGAGAGAAAATACAAGCTCTTCACAGTACAGCTTGAAAACTGATTGTACACTACATAGGAAATAAAAATAACCTGGATACACAATTTCCTTCAAAATAGAATTTGGGATATTGGATATGAAGTCATATGCTGCTAAGAAATGGGGGAGTTTTATTATTTCCTATGAAAGTGACAAGACACATAAAGATATTTGGTTTTGGTATCAGTATAAGCTTCCAGGGAAGTTTTCTAAAAAGATATTTTAAAGCTAAAAGCCATATTTACTTTTTGAAAAAAAAATGCAGTTTCTCTGGCAAGTAAGAGTAAAAATAATGTTCCTCCAAAATACCCAAGAAAGAAGGAAAATAACTTTTAACAGAAATGAAATTCACAATGAGGAGGGATGGGGCAAGAGTTTAAATCTTCAAGTCATTTTGAATTTGTCAGACAAAGGAGGAGTTTAAATCTTCAAATCATTTAAAATTTTTCAGGCAAAGGAGGAAAAAACAAAGTGAACTTGTTAACATCAACTTTCCTGATTTTCTTATAACATTTTGAAAAGGCTTGTTTCATAAAGAATGTCTACTATTCTTCACTAAGGGTTTGTCCTGAGAGATTCCTTTTGGGATTCAGAGAGCTACCCACGCCAATATCCCTTACATGGTCTCAGGTATTGACAAAAGGAGACTAGATGCCTTCTGTAATCCTGTTTTACTTGGAATTTTTATCCGATAGTCTTCCCTTCTCCAGGATACTATGTCCGAAGGTGGCAGGAACAAACACTATCCTTAAGTTACTTTTGGATTTCATGCTTATATGAATTTACTCAACTAGTCTTATTGAGCAGCTACTATGTTCCAGGTGCTGTACAGAGTAAGTAGATGATGCTTGTAACTATAGAGATAGTAAGAAAACAGTATACATATTATGATGTATTTTGACAATAGTACTAGCAGGACTAACTAGCTAATGGATTTTATAAGGTGACTAAGGAAAAAGAGAGTCATCGAGGATATCTCCTAGGCATTTTGCATAAGGGTTAGATGATGGTCTCATGATATCAGCTGGAGAATACCAGAGAGGAGTGGGTTTGGAAATCAAAAGTTCTGTTTTGACCTGGCTAAATTTAGCCTGTGATGTTTATTGAATAGGCAGTTAGAGAGATGACTAAGGAGCTCATAGGAAGGCAAGGGTTAGAAAAATGAACTTGGGAGTATTTACCTATAGAGAACATTAAAAACTATAGGATGGCAGGTAGAGAACATAGAGGGGGAAGAGATGAGGATCCAGAACTGAGCACTGAGACATTCCACCTTAAGAGAAAGACGAGGTAGCAAGGGACAATAAGAACAAGCAGGTCATGAAATAAGAAGATAACCAAGAAAGCAGTGGCCTAGAAATCACTTGAACAAAGCATATGAAGAAGGTTAACTGTGTCCAACTGTATAAGGTAGACTAGTTAAGAGGCACCGCTGGGTGCCACCAGATTTAGCAGAATGGAAATTGTTAGAGAGCTTGAGGAAAGGGCATGCACCAGTAAAATGGTGCATACTTCTTCATTAAAATGCTTCATTATAGTCATCATATAGATTAGATCATGAGTGCAGAATGCAGAACATAAGTGTTGTTCATCTCTGTATTCCTAGTGCTTAGGACAGTATCTTGACACATAATAGATCCTCAATAAATACTTGCTGAATGTTGACTATGGATTTTATCAGTGCTTTATTTTGTGTTTGCCACAGATAGTGTAACTCTAAAAAGCAGAAATGACACTGATGCATTTATCTTTGAACTACGTCTTACACATTCCAAAATATTTACATCTTCAATTAGATTCTTAGTAAAAAATCTGTAATGGGAATGAAGAAATATGCTGATTGTAATTGTGACTAGAGAAAGATTCAGTGTCTCTATGAAGAACAGGCAGGTGCACAGACTGACGGGAGACTGTGGAGGTTTCAACAAATGATCACAAATTCTCTCACATTCCTCTCTCGAGAGATGGAGTCTAATTCCCTTTGAATTTGGGTTGACCTTATTTATTTGCTTCCAACAAATATTTGCTGAGGAAGTATTACTGTTAGACTTCCAAAATAAGGTCATCATAGAAGGTAATACAGATGCTGTATGGATCTCTCTCTCAGGACTCAAACCCCTGAGCACTGACTCATTATGGTTACCCTACAACTGCCATGATGGAGAGACTTCATGTGAGCACCTAAAGATAGACAGAAAGATAAAGATGCACAAGAATTCCAACTGTTCCCAGCTCAAGTGCTAGACATTCAAGAGAAGAAGCCCTCAAAATGAGTCCAGCCCATGTTACCATCTGACCACACTGTATGGGAAACCCTGAGGGAGAACCACCAGCCTGAGCCTAGTCAACCCCTAAAACTAAGAGTGATGGTAATAACTGTTGTTTAATGCCATTAAGATTAGATTGCTTTGTTACATGGCAATGAAAGGTGGAAGAGACCACATGAAAAAAAAAATAGGTTCTACGAGAAAAGAAATAGGTTCAAATAGCAAAACAACCAAAGATTCTTTCTGATTGGCCTAAAAATTGATCACGTCAAGATAAGATTAGAAGAGCTGCTTGAACTCTCAACAATAGCCAAATTATGGAAAGAGCCTAAATGTCCATCAACTGATGAATGGATAAAGAAATTGTGGTTTATATACACAATGGAGTACTACGTGGCAATGAGAAAGAATGAAATATGGCCCTTTGTAGCAACGTGGATGGAACTGGAGAGTGTTACGCTAAGTGAAATAAGTCATACAGAGAAAGACAGATACCATATGTGTTCACTCTTATGTGGATCCTGAGAAACTTAACAGAAACTCATGGGGGAGGGGAAGGAAAAAAAAAAAGAGGTTAGAGTGGGAGAGAGCCAAAGCATAAGAGACTCTTAAAAACTGAGAACAAACTGAGGGTTGATGGGGGGTGGGAGGGAAGGGGGGGTGGGTGATGGGTATTGAGGAGGGCACCTTTTGGGATGAGCACTTGGGTGTTGTATGGAAACCAATTTGACAATAAATTTCATATACTGAAAAAAAAAGAAGAGCTGCTTGAATGACTCTTATTATTTTTGATTGAGAAAACAAATTTCTAACTTGACCAGAAGATCCTATAATATTTTGCTATTATAATGATCTCACAGGCCATTTCCAGGTTTGAAAACTGTCATGAATAAGTAAGAAAAAGAAAAGAAAAGAAAAGAAAAGAAAAGAAGAAAGAAGGGGGAGGGAGAGAGAAAGAAAGAAAAAAAGAAAGAAGAAAGAAAAGAAAGAGGGAGAAAGAAAGAAAGAAAGAAAGAAAGAAAGAAAGAAAGAAAGAAAAGAAAGAAGGAAAGAAAGAAAGAGAAAGAGAAAGAGGGAGGGAGGGAGGGAGGGAGGGAAAGAAAGAAAAAGGAAGGAAGGAAGAAATTATTTCTTTAGTTTGAGGTCGATTCATGGGTATATAGACGGGACTAAAAGGATCCTCTGGTCTGAGATGTTAGTCATGCATCTCTGACTAGAATAGTTCTTTGATCTCATGTTACTACAGTGATGGCAAACAAGTAACGCAAAAGGTATTTGTCAATCCAGGAAAAGGACAGTATAGAAGTGCGGTTTCTCTGGCCTCCCTCCCCCTCCTGGTAGTACACTTTAAGTTCACTAGTGTAAGCAGCCTTCATATAGCAAGCACGTGCTAGGCCACAGATCCCAGAATTGTGAGTTTACTGCTTCTCATCCCCCTTAAATCTGGGGGACAGTTAGTGGGAGAAATGTTAATATTTGAGCCTCTTCATCATTATCATAATCAAGTTGCACTTAAGCTATGTCACCTGGAACCAAGAATGGATTCCAGATCTATGATTTCTTGTTTTGCCACAGTTACATAACCCCATTGCGTAACACTTACAAAACACCTTTTAAAATTCTACTTCTGAGCTGGTACTGCCCTCCTCATTGTACCATTGGGCTAATGAGATAAATGCTTCAGTGAAGCCACCCTGTCCATAACCTATCACATTTTAATCTAATAGCTGCCATGTTCATACTAGATAAGGCTCCTACTTTTATCTACTGGAAAGTAATTCTACTCCCTTTTTACAAGCCAGTTTTACATCTGTCCTTCTGGGCCGGCCAGACCTCTCCCTCCCCACATTCTCTCATGGGCCTTTTCCATCTCCTCAGATGAGGTGCACCTTCACATCTAAATTGCTCCTTACTTACTTTTTTTTTTAATGTTTATTTTTTTTTTATTTTTTTTCAACGTTTATTTATTTTTGGGACAGAGAGAGACAGAGCATGAACGGGGGAGGGGCAGAGAGAGAGGGAGACACAGAATCGGAAACAGGCTCCAGGCTCTGAGCCATCAGCCCAGAGCCTGACGCGGGGCTCGAACTCACGGACCGCGAGATGGTGACCTGGCTGAAGTCGGACGCTTAACCGACTGCGCCACCCAGGCGCCCCTAAATGTTTATTTATTTTTGACAGAGAGAGAGAGAGAGAGAGACAGAGCATGAGCGGGGGAGGGGCAGAGAGAGAGGGAGGCACAGAATCCAAAGCAGGCTCCAGGATCCAAGCTGTCAGCACAGAGTCCACTCGGGGCTCGAACTCACAGACTGTGAGATCATGACGTGAGCCGAAGTCAGAGGCTCAACCAACTGAGCCACCCAGGCGCCCCGCCCCTTACCTTCTAAATGCCTTAGATACACTGAGAATGTGGCATTCTGCTTGGTCTATTTTCTTTTCAAATTATAATCTTCTTGATGGCAAAGTCACATTCTGTTGAATTTGTTCTTGAAACAGAGTGATACAGCACCATATTAAAATGGAATGTAATAATAATCACATAGGAATAATAATGCTTATCTGTCCTTTCTAATTCAGAAAATTAGACTCCTATATTGAAGCCTTCCACATACCATTCTGCAAACCTCCTTCTCTTCAATATTTAAATTTTACCAATTAATTTTGAATCCTATAACTCTAGGTCCACTTCTAAAGAGACTCTTCTTTACAGAAGATAGAGTGTGGCTCTGTTAAACTGTCCCTCCTTTGCCTTTTCTGGAAAATGAATGCAGCAATAGAAGAAGAAGGAAAACTCTATAGAGAACCAAGGAAAGAAACTAATCAGCCATACTTAATGATTTAAAAGAAGGGACAAGAAACTCAGGGATAAAACAAGCTCAAGTTTCCCTGCAGGCACATATACATCCTACGTCATACTAGCTATTGGAAAATGTTACCAATTAGGTTAAAAAATTGTCACATGGAGAATCCATTTTATGCTTTGTGCTGCTATTAAGTCCACTGCTGTTTCTCATTCCCAGGATTCAGCTGCTGAGCCCACTGGCCTTTACCAGAGGGACGTGGTAGCTTTGGACAGAGCTCTGGGCATACTTGTTTGTATCCTAACGGCTGGCCATTAGATTGCTTGGTGAACTGTGGCGAGCACACAGAATTGTTTTTCACCAATTCGGTTTTGAGCAAAGAATCCCTTTTAATTCCCCTGTCCTCTGTGTTGCCAAAATTCTTAAAATACTGTTCATGGAGACTTTTTTTTGTTACCCGCCTTGGAGCCCAGATGTAGGAACCAAGCCAGTGCAGCTGGTGTAACTTGGCTGAGTCTCACAGATAATTCAGTGTTTGAACAGTCTTCCTTTTTTTTTTTTTAATGTTGTTATTATTTTGGAAAATTTTGGAGTGAATGTTTATGGACGTAAAGGTTGAGGGACTAGCAGAAATATAGGCTAAAGGTCTCATCACTCTTTCACGTAGGGACTTCATCAAACTGGGGTGCGGCAGAATCACAGCTACTTCTCAGACCCTGTGCCAACTTTGCCCCTGAACTGAAGAGACAGGCTCGTCAGAGGAGAGCAGGAAAGGGGAAAATATTCTTTTTGTTTTATCTTTTTTTCAAGAGACTTTGTGTCATGAGTATGCACATATTATACCCAACACCAAAATTTTAAAAGCAAGAGAATTTTAAGAGTGAAAAACACTCATTCAGAAATTTCAACACAAAACCCAGTGATGCTTAGGGCAATGAATGTGATTTTACACTAGACTTTACTTCTGCTAAATTCTGGCACCACATTTACTACTTATAAAGCAATTGCATTTTACAGCAAACACTGTATTATACTGATACGGCATGAACATCATATTAATCTCTCTGACCTACATTCCAATTTGCATTCTTCCATGGAATATGATGATGATAATAATAATAGCAAGTATTGGTTGAGGGCTTACTGAATTGTGGTACATGTGTTATACGGATTAACTCATTTAATGCTCTCGATAAACATATAAGAAAGGTAAAATTACTATCCCATCTAATTCTCAAACCTGCATCAGAAACTCTGCATTCAGCCACCTCTCTGCAGAAGGCATAGTATTGTTGCTAATATGCAGGGAATGCACACAACTGTGGTTGTGGATACACAACAGTACTTTGCTTTTGGACATTATCCACCAAGTATGTCACAATAGAAGGAGCTTAAGAACTGATTACTCAGCTATGCTGTGAATTCCTTTCCTCCTCAAGGAACACTGTCTATTTGCTTTGCTCTTTCTCTGCAGACTGACTAATCTAATAAATAAATAAGGTGATATTAATGACTCATAATTACTTGATAGGTATCCCTTCCCTGATTCATGTATGTTTTATCAGAAGTCATCAGTGCCTTAATCTCAGGGGCTGAGTTATGGCAGAAACTCCATATCGGAATGCTTTGCAGGTTTAAATCTCAGTCGGGAGGTGTTTCACTGCCCTTCAAATGCATACCTGTCCATGTTGGACCTACTTCCACCTATGCAAACCATTAGCTCATCTTTGAGACAGATCACCAAAATTTCCTTGCAACTTCTGGTATTACAATTCTCTATTTTTTTTTAATGTAAGTAATAACTCAATCACAGCATTAAATATATAATGAGGTAGAGTACCCTCCTTCATTTGTTTCTACAGTAAATGTATGCATGTAACACTTCTTCCTAATGCTCCCTGAGTCCTAATACTATGCTATTTATACAAATTAAACTATATTTAAAACTTAAAAATCTATAAGCTCCATAAAAAAAAGGCAGCATTTTAGCAGCAATACATGTTCCTACTAGCTAGGAAGTCTAGCACTGCTCCAAATTTTCCAGGCCATATGGAAGTGAAAAGAAAGGCATCTGAGATATATTCCTAATGTGAAATAGCTTTTGTGATTGGAAAATATAATAATGAACTATATCCTGAGGGTCTTAAAGATATTTAAAAATAGCATCCACAGGTCTCTCCCTTAAATGAATTAAGTGTGATCCTATCAGGACTCAAGCTGCCTTTGAAGCTTATGACTATACCTGTGCAAATGCAACATAAAAACAAAGGAGGGAAAAGGGAAAAATCAGAAATTTTATATGGGAAAAAAATGTAGAGGTCTGTTGCAAATATGTAGCCTCCTCTCACATGGGCTATTTTGCACATGCTGTTATTGCAAAAGCCATTAATGTTATGGTATGTCCTGGAATTTAAGTGTCAGATAATAAACACTCAAGTTGGAACTGGAAATAATGACATAACACCATGAAATCATCATGATATGACACTAAAACATTAGTGAGTACATCATGAAATAATCATGATTTGCAACTGAATCTTTCACTCATTTTGCAAAGGAGTTGGCAAAACATGGCTCTGATAGTAGTATTTTTCAGGGGGAATTTGGGAAAACAACTGGAGTAAACAAGAGAGAAAGGGTTACAGCATTCATTTAAATGCATGTGGAATGTCTTTGGATCATAATTAGAATCTCACATCTTTCTGGCTTTCAGTCAGTAACTTTGTGCTCATCTAATATAAAACATAAGTGGAAAATTTTCACCCATGTTCATAAAAAGCAAATATCTTGAAATACTTGAAGAACTCAAGCTCTGTATATTAGTGCAGGCATGTTTCAAAAATAACCACTGAAGCAATCCCATTACTAGGAGGACTGCTGCACTCTGTAATTATGTTTGACAGGTTTTTCAGATCTTTCCTCCTCCAAATTATCTGAATTTGAGTGAAAGCCAGAGGGCTATCTTGAAAACTGATGAAAAAATACATGAATGTGCTTTTCTAAAGGTATCAAGCCTAATGTATCATAAGCATGGGACTCTGGTAGGCATAAAAATTTGTGTTAAAAGATAGATTTCTTGAAGAATATGTCTTCAAACATATGTGCTATCACAATCAAACATATGTGCTATCAAGAATAACATCAAATGAATAAATAGCTCTGAGTAAATAAGAAAAAGCCTTCCTGCTAACACTGATGTTCTCAACTTGAGGTTATTTATTTAATCAATGCCTAGTATATCCAGCAAATATTCATTCAACAAACATTTGGGAAATTATCATGTGGCAGGCACTATGCAAGACACTGGGAATACAAAAGAGCAAAAGATAGAGCTCTTTGTCCTTGAGATGGCCCATTAATTGGAGATACTCATATATACAACTTAATAGAATAGAGTATCACATTGTTCATCAATATTTTTAAGACTGGTGAAATAATAATTCAAAATTGCTTATAATTCTCCAAATTGTTATATATGCTCTATATATGTTCTTCTTATGCTCCATAAGTCTGTAATGAGCTAAATATTAATAACCTTTAGTCTGGGGCGCCTGGGTGGCTCAGTTGGTTAAGCGGCAGACTTTGGCTCAGGTCATCATCTCGCGGTCCGTGAGTTGGAGCCCCGCATCGGGCTCTGTGCTGACAGCTCAGAGCCTGGAGCCTGTTTCAGATTCTGTGTCTCCCTCTCTCTGACCCTCCCCCATTCATGCTCTGTCTCTCTTTGTCTCAAAAATAAAAATAAATGTTAAAAAAATTAATTAAAAAAATAACCTTTAGTCTAAGAACACATTCCCTATTCATCAGCTGACATTTGATACACTTTTTCTGCTTTACATATGCCCTTAGCTCTTAGAGACTGCTATCTCTGTTACAGAAACAAAAATTTTAAATGCTTTAGAATACCATTCCCATTATCATGTATTCCTTACCCATATGTTGAGACAGTAAGAAATAGAGGTATTAACATGATATATAGGAAGCAAAGAGTAGTGAGAAAGGAATATACAAGTATGTCACAAACTAATAAACATTCAATTCATCTCCTAGGCTGTATGTTGGGAATTAAATAGAGATAGTCACAGCATCAAGCAGCGTCACATTTATGAATGAAATCTACATATTGCAAATGAAACTATACTACATACCAAGGTCTGTATTTTAGATCAGATTGCAATTTCTCTGTGCAGATACTTCACTAGAGGCTAAAATTAAGTTCCTTTAATTGCACTTATCCTTTCTTCATATGTCTACAATCTGTAATTCTAGCCATAATATTGCAAAGACTTCTAAATCCTGTATTAGATGTATTTTGGGTATGGTGGAGTAGATTTATTTCTATAGTTTAATTTTCCTCAGTTCTTTTTTTTCCTATATTTTTTAACAGAGTCTTGAATTTTATTTAAAACATTATATTCACATTAGAAAAGCAAAGATGGGAGATCAAATAATTCCCACATATGTTTCATGTGTAAAGAAACACATCCTTGTCAGTTTATAATGATAACAGTTATTTATTGAGCACTTACTCTACAATGCTCCTTCCCATGTCTGACTTTTCTTCCTGTGAAGGCAGCTCAGTGAACGTGACTTTGTGTCTGTGTCTTACTCTATCCTTGGGAAAAGGGAGTCATTTTTGAGACTTGCAAATTGGGGAGTATGAACATACCCTGTTCCACACTCTTTCTCTTGGGTATGAGCTGGAGGCAGAGAGCACATGACCACCCAGCTGAGAGCACAGGATTGCAATGGGGACTGCCTGAGGCTAGATGGGTAAGTCTGCCTCATTCTGGAGTCTGGAGGCTAGAAAGTTTATTTGGCTTTCACAGATGCCTTCCAGCCTGGCCTCTATAATTAACACAGATGCTATTTTGACCTCTATCTTTATTCCTTCTTTTAATTTACTTGCTTTTCTCAGCCAAGACATCAAATGTGAGGTTGCTGAGTCTACTGCTAAATAATACCCCTCTCTTCCCTGGTCAGGTTCAAAACAGGTTGAGATCCCTATGCCAGACACTGAGTGTCTATAACATGTGATCCCCATTTATTCCTCACAACAGCACTATAAGGGAGATGGAATAATTACTTTCATTTAGGAGAGAAGGAAACTCATGTTTAGACAAGTTAACACACTTGCATCATAAGGATGCAGTGACAGAGTTGGGATTTAAATCCAGACCCAATTCTGGAGCCACAAATCTTAACCACTATGCTATATGACTATACTGAAATTCCTACTAGAATAAAGTTAGCTGAAGCAGAACCAAAGAATGAATACATACCATTGATCCTGAGCCAGGCTTCACAAAATAATAGATGACATTATTAAAAAGCCCCCCCCCCATTATAAGGAAGCAGGGGTTTCAGGGAGAATGGCTGACCAACTACTTTGACCATAATGGCTAACAATTTGTCCTGCCTTTGGGTCAAAAATCAGAAGTCTGGCTTCTTTCTCTAGACTTAAAATCAGCAAGTTCAAAATGTCACCTATTTTGTAAGCCGTAAAGCATAGCCAAGGTAGAAGACAGAAATAAAATGACCTGCAACACATTCCAGCCAGGTGAGTGACAGCACCTGAGTCTGTACATCATTTCAGCTGTGAGTTCTTGTGTTTATTTATTCTCTATTAATTTTCTTCTAATCAAATAAGGAGATCCAAACTCAAACCAGGGTGACCTACTACCCTCACTAGTCTGTTCTCTGCCAATATGGTAAAACACTAGCTCAGCTTCTTTAAAGCCCTGTTAAAAACTAAACTAAAATAAACTAAAATAAAACATGTTTGGCAAAGAATAATGAATTTTAAGTACTTAAGTTCTCAAAATAGACTGATGCCATTTTACTTCTCTTCTTTCCTTTCCACCTAATTTTACCTCCAATACTCTAGAATGTTCTTTCCCAAATTAACTATTAGAAAAAAAATACAAGGTCTTCATCCCTCCCCGACCACTTCTTTTCTTATCATTTCTCAGTAATTTTGTAGTCACCTTAAATAAGAACAGAGATAGATGAGAATAAAGTCCCTCTGATGCTGATAGTCTCAGTTTACCCCAAATCAGTCTTTAAGTTGTAAGTTTTTGGTGGTTGTTGTTGTTTGTTTTTGTTTTTTTGCAGGGGTAGATTTGTTAAAGCTAACCATGCTGACTTTGTAAGACTCATAAGTAAGGAGGAGTTGAATTGGCACAGATGAAAAAGAATCCATAAGCATATGTGATTTGCCATAGGAAATGATGTATGGCTAAGGATGATTAAAATAGTCACAAGGAAACTAGCACAGCATTAGATAATACTATTAAAATAACTACATAGTAATACACAGCTCTTGTTGAGAGCTAAAAATATTTCTTGGATTTTTTTTTTCATTCAGTATGTTTAGATTCCAAACTCTTTATAAACATAGTGGCATATTTGTTTGTTTAAAATGGGCCAAATGTATTATCAATTATTTTTTTAATATTTCAAATAGATTAAATAATGTTTCTGGTTTGGCAACTTTTTAAAAGGCTATTTCACGGTGAAAAGTAACAAGAATAAAATAGTTTTTCTTTTTTTTTTTTTTTTTTTTTTTTTTTTTCTGAAATTTATTGACAAATTGGTTTCCATACAACACCCAGTGCTCATCCCAAAAGGTGCCCTCCTCAATACCCATCACCCACCCTCTCCTCCCTCCCACCCCCCATCAACCCTCAGTTTGTTCTCCGTTTTTAACAGTCTCTTATGCTTTGGCTCTCTCCCATTCTAACCTCTTTTTTTTGTTTTCCTTCCCCTCCCCCATGGGTTCCTGTGAAGTTTCTCAGGATCCACATAAGAGTGAAACCATATGGTATCTGTCTTTCTCTGTATGGCTTATTTCACTTAGCATCACACTCTCCAGTTCCATCCACGTTGCTACAAAAGGCCATATTTCATTTTTTCTCATTGCCACGTAATATTCCATTGTGTATATAAACCACAATTTCTTTATCCATTCATCAGTTGATGGACATTTAGGCTCTTTCCATAATTTGGCTATTGTTGAGAGTGCTGCTATAAACATTGGGGTACAAGTGGCCCTATGCATCAGTGCTCCTGTATCCCTTGGGTAAATTCCTAGCAGTGCTATTGCTGGGTCATAGGGTAGGTCTATTTTTAATTTTCTGAGGAACCTCCACACTGCTTTCCAGAGCGGCTGCACCAATTTGCATTCCCACCAACAGTGCAAGAGGGTTCCCGTTTCTCCACATCCTCTCCAGCATCTATAGTCTCCTGATTTGTTCATTTTGGCCACTCTGACTGGCGTGAGGTGATACCTGAGTGTGGTTTTGATTTGTATTTCCCTGATAAGGAGCGACGCCGAACATCTTTTCATGTGCCTGTTGGCCATCCGGATGTCTTCTTTAGAGAAGTGTCTACCCATGTTTTCTGCCCATTTCTTCACTGGGTTATTTGTTTTTTGGGTGTGGAGTTTGGTGAGCTCTTTATAGATTTTGGATACTAGCCCTTTGTCCGATATGTCATTTGCGAATATCTTTTCCCATTCCGTTGGTTGCCTTTTAGTTTTGTTGGTTGTTTCCTTGGCTGTGCAGAAGCTTTTTATCTTCATAAGGTCCCAGTAATTCACTTTTGCTTTTAATTCCCTTGCCTTTGGGGATGTGTCGAGTAAGAGATTGCTACGGCTGAGGTCAGAGAGGTCTTTTCCTGCTTTCTCCTCTAAGGTTTTGATGGTTTCCTGTCTCACATTTAGGTCCTTTATCCATTTTGAGTTTATTTTTGTGAATGGTGTGAGAAAGTGGTCTAGTTTCAACCTTCTGCATGTTGCTGTCCAGTTCTCCCAGCACCATTTGTTAAAGAGGCTGTCTTTTTTCCATTGGATGTTCTTTCCTGCTTTGTCAAAGATGAGTTGGCCATACGTTTGTGGGTCTAGTTCTGGGGTTTCTATTCTATTCCATTGGTCTATGTGTCTGTTTTGGTGCCAATACCATGCTGTCTTGATGATGACAGCTTTGTAGTAGAGGCTAAAGTCTGGGATTGTGATGCCTCCTGCTTTGGTCTTCTTCTTCAAAATTCCTTTGGCTATTCGGGGCCTTTTGTGGTTCCATATGAATTTTAGGATTGCTTGTTCTAGTTTTGAGAAGAATGCTGGTGCAATTTTGATTGGGATTGCATTGAATGTGTAGATAGCTTTGGGTAGTATTGACATTTTGACAATATTTATTTTTCCAATCCATGAGCAGGGAATGTCTTTCCATTTCTTTAAATCTTCTTCAATTTCCTTCAGAAGCTTCCTATAGTTTTCAGCATACAGATCCTTTACATTTTTGGTTAGATTTATTCCTAGGTATTTTATGCTTCTTGGTGCAATTGTGAATGGGATCAGTTTCTTTATTTGTCTTTCTGTTGCTTCATTGTTAGTGTATAAGAATGCAACTGATTTCTGTACATTGATTTTGTATCCTGCAACTTTGCTGAATTCCTGTATCAGTTCGAGCAGACTTTTGGTGGAGTCTATCGGATTTTCCATGTATAATATCATGTCATCTGCAAAAAGCGAAAGCTTGACTTCATCTTTGCCAATTTGGATGCCTTTGATTTCCTTTTGTTGTCTGATTGCTGATGCTAGAACTTCCAGCACTATGTTAAACAGCAGCGGTGAGAGTGGGCATCCTTGTCGTGTTCCTGATCTCAGGGAAAAAGCTTTCAGTTTTTCCCCGTTGAGGATGATGTTAGCTGTGGGCTTTTCATAAATGGCTTTTATGATCTTTAAGTATGTTCCTTCTATCCCGACTTTTTCAAGGGTTTTTATTAAGAAAGGGTGCTGGATTTTGTCAAAGGCCTTTTCTGCATCGATTGACAGGATCATATGGTTCTTCTCTCTTTTTTTGTTAATGTGATGTATCACGTTGATTGATTTGCGAATGTTGAACCAGCCCTGCAGCCCAGGAATGAATCCCACTTGATCATGGTGAATAATTCTTTTTATATGCCGTTGAATTCGATTTGCTAGTATCTTATTGAGAATTTTTGCATCCATATTCATCAGGGATATTGGCCTGTAGTTCTCTTTTTTTACTGGGTCTCTGTCTGGTTTAGGAATCAAAGTAATACTGGCTTCATAGAATGAGTCTGGAAGTTTTCCTTCCCTTTCTATTTCTTGGAATAGCTTGAGAAGGATAGGTATTATCTCTGCTTTAAACGTCTGGTAGAACTCCCCTGGGAAGCCATCTGGTCCTGGACTCTTATTTGTTGGGAGATTTTTGATAACCGATTCAATTTCTTCGCTGGTTATGGGTCTGTTCAAGCTTTCTATTTCCTCCTGATTGAGTTTTGGAAGAGTGTGGGTGTTCAGGAATTTGTCCATTTCTTCCAGGTTGTCCAATTTGTTGGCATATAATTTTTCATAGTATTCCCTGATAATTGTTTGTATCTCTGAGGGATTGGTTGTAATAATTCCATTTTCATTCATGATTTTATCTATTTGGGTCATCTCTCTTTTCTTTTTGAGAAGCCTGGCTAGAGGTTTGTCAATTTTGTTTATTTTTTCAAAAAACCAACTCTTGGTTTCGTTGATCTGCTCTACAGTTTTTTTAGTTTCTATATTGTTTATTTCTGCTCTGATCTTTATTATTTCTCTTCTTCTGCTGGGCTTAGGCTGCCTTTGCTGCTCTGCTTCTAGTTCCTTTAGGTGTGCTGTTAGATTTTGTATTTGGGATTTTTCTTGTTTCTTGAGATAGGCCTGGATGGCAATGTATTTTCCTCTCAGGACTGCCTTTGCTGCGTCCCAAAGTGTTTGGATTGTTGTATTTTCATTTTCGTTTGTTTCCATATATTTTTTAATTTCTTCTCTAATTGCCTGGTTGACCCACTCATTCGTTAGTAGGGTGTTCTTTAACCTCCATGCTTTTGGAGGTTTTCCAGACTTTTTTCTGTGGTTGATTTCAAGCTTCATAGCATTGTGGTCTGAAAGTAAGCATGGTATAATTTCAATTCTTGTAAACTTATGAAGGGCTAAAATAGTTTTTCTTTTGAGAAGGTATCAATGATTATTCTAAATAACTTCTTATAAAACACCCACAGAACGGGGGAAACATGGGAAAAGGGGGAATAAAACATCAACCTCTGTATATGGCCTTAAAATGTCCAGTGTTTTTTAATATAGGTTATAAAATCTAACTTCCCACAAAACTGTGTAGTCATACACCTGGTCAATCTGTTTTTACATCTTTACTTCACATGTGAAATTAATTGTACATCATTATTTTTCATAAGTGATGACTTAGACTTGGCTTCCCTGGGCAATTGACACTGAGGCTCTGATATAGCCACGTGCATGTAGGAGTCCACTAGGGAGGACTTGGGAACAACACTTGTCAGAGAGTAAGGTGAGCAGGATTAGGCCGAAGGAGAAGTTGATGTGCTCTACTCTTGCCACAGAGACCTTAGCCAATCTCCCTGAGAACTTTGGAGAAGGATGACCATTAGCTTTCACAAGGAGACAAGGGAGTTGAGTGTTTGCAGCCACATCTCCTATTTCTACATTTAATAGTGATTGGATGCAGAATGTCTCCTGGGTGTGGATACCACCTTTTGTGAGGCAGTTCCTTTGGCTGAGGGAAGTTCCCAGAAAAGGTCTTAGTTGTGCACTTTCGGTAACCAGCATTCCAGATTGCTGAGAGGATGAATGCCTCACCACTGAAAGGGGATCCATCCAGGCAGAGCTCAATATAATCTACACCAGCCACTATACTAAACGAGAACAACCAGATAAAAGAAGTGGGATAATTTGCTTCATTTTATAAATGCCACACTTGCAACCAAATCTTCACTCTAATGTCGAAGGTAGCATAATACTATAGTTTCAGGTGGGTGTACCATTACCTACTTAAAAAGTAACATAATACACTGATATTTCTTACAGCTTTTGTCTAAAATAATGCTCAGTGTCTTCGGTAGGGGAATTGCTATTAGCATAAGGACCAGAGCATGGCTTTGTGCTGCTATTTTATACTTAAAGCATTGTCCATTCACCATACCAACGTATTCAACGATTCCTATTACTTTTATTGAGCACTTTCTATATATCAGAATCAAAGTTGGAAATGGGAGTTATAGAGGTAAAAAGTAGTTCTGTTTCCTGACACTCACTGGCTAGTGAAACAGGATACAACTGCACAGATGATTACAAGCCAGTGTGACAAGTGCTTTGCTTGATGGAGGTGTCATGAGGTACAATATATGTAAACCAGACTAGGCCTGTCTTTTAACCATATAAACTTGGGTGAGGTATGGTGAGGCCAGATGTAGATCCAGAAAGAGAACATAAAAGAGTTCTACCATTTTTTTTAATACTCACACTTCCCTGGGGAGAACATAGCACTCCACACAGGGCCATAAAGGGAAGAACCTGGGTTAGTCATAAGGCAGAAAAAAGAAGGGAAGGAAAGGGAAGCAAAGGCAAGCCAGTTTAGAATTTGCAAATTCGAATAACTTCAGAGGGCTATGGGATATTGGAATTGTCCTTGATTGTCTGGTACCTCGTCCTACGACATTTAGGGTGGGTGTATAGTGGCTCAGAATATAAAAGCCCAATAAAGGAGTAGTTAGGGTGTGGACTTAAGTCAGCTCCTCAAGTAGGGAAACTGACAAACTCCCAGCCAGGACCTCAAAACTATGTCAGGCAGTATTTTTTTTTTAATGTTTATTTGTTTCTGAGAGAGAGAGAGAGACAGAGAGAAGCAGAGCATGAGTGGGGAAGGGGCAGAGAGAGGGAGACACAGAATCCAAAGCAGGCTTCAGGCTCCAAGCCATCAGCATAGAGCCCCACGTGGCCCAAACTTGTGATCATGACCTGAGCTGAAGTCAGACACTTAACTGACTGAGCCACCCAGGCGCCCCAAGGCAGTATTTTTTAAAAATTATATTACAACATGATTTGAGGTGAGGGAGATCTCAGGAATAATAATTTATCAAAAGTTTCATTGAGGTTGAGCTTTGAAGGAACGCTAATGTGCATTCTCTTTGTGTGGGATAGGTTTACAATTCCTATCATCCACTAAGAGATACAATTACTGTGGAAAGTAGAGTTATTATTTATTATCCTTTGTTTATAAAGAAGGAAACAAATGTAAGACATCAATATTATTTGCAGGACAAAATACTTGTTCTTTTCCCTTGAAAGACTTTTGCAACTTTTCTGCAAAATTAATTGATATCATCAGCTGTAATGTTGCACAAAAATGATTAAAAGAGAACAACTACAATGTACTGGTATTTAGTTTCTACACTGCTTATTTACCTGGGCAGAGAATACTGCAACAACACTAATATGAAGTTCAAATTAAAATGAAATGTTCTTTGTTGTTATAGGAATGAGACTACTAGTGACAAAACTGTCAAAAATTAATAGGGTCACCATCTCTTTCTGCCCCCAATATAGCAATACTCTAGTCCTAATCCTACATTTCCTATTTCCATTGATAACATTATTTTCTTACAAGATGTTTGGTTCTCCCTCTGTCTCTGTCATTTTCGTTCTGGTGCTCCCCACTCATTTATTTTACTCCTATTGTCATGTAACTGTTGATTCAATTTCCTTGAAGCCTATCAAATTATGACCTTATCCTAGTTTTGTCTCTCAATCTCTCTAGACTATGCTGTGCTATAAGCCTCCTCACTAGTTCCCTGCCTTATTCTGTCTTCACTAAAATCCATCCCAAAGCAGCCTTCATAAAGACATGTTGACTACATATTGCCCCAGTGTTAACTCCCTAAAGCATTAGACTAATCATATTACTCCCCAGCTCAGAAACCTTAGGTAGTTTTAAGTCTCCTATTGGAGCTGCCTCTGACAGAAGAGGGTGCACAAGATAATATACTGGGGTTCAGAAAGAAACTACTAGGATATCAGTTTACCTAAAAGCATTTAGAAATAATAAACATTACTCATATTTTTTTGAGAGCAAGCGATCATGGGAGAGGCAAGGGGGTAGGGGAGAGAATCTTAAGTAGATTCCACGCTCAGTGCAGAGCAATGCAGGGCTCAATCCTACAACCCTGGGATCATGACCTGAGCTGAAATCAAGAGTTGGACATCCAACTGACTGAGCCACCCAAGAGCCCCAATATTACTCATATTAAATTCCATCATTCACAGTATCCCACCACTATCCTGAAAGACCATGTAATAGATACCCTGACACCTTCAGTTACTTGAGCACATGGCAAATTATATGAGCTTATATAGCATGTAGTCATTCTTTTCCAATGACCAACAACAGAATCTTTAAAACACTTTGGAAAGAGATGAAAAAAGCTAAGCAAAAAGTATATAAAACACAAAGGTTTGTTGGATATTTCCTGGCAGAACATTTAAAAAGGGATAAAATTTTGAGAAGACGTATATAATTTTCTTTCATAAAAAACACTAGTAGTTTCCAGCTATACTATTCCTTTCTTTAATGATAAGCAGTTTTCAGAAGTATATTGCCTAGCAGATGTTGAAAGAATAAATACTTAATCTATCCCCCCAAGGTAAAGATTATGAATTAACAATGAGTGAGAAAATTACTGCTGTTCAAAAGAACTCATGCTCTGTAGAAGGCATTTAGACAATGGATATTTGAAAATATCTCTGCCCAATGTGATTTTATTACTAAAAAAAAAACTATTCTATTTTCAAACTTTAACAAGTAGAAAAAAGATATTGCAATTGGTTAAGGTTTCCCAAATGCAAAAATTTATTACGCTCTAAACTGCTTGTTAAAAGAATTAAGGGGAGTTGCGGCAAGATGGCGGCTTAGGAGGACGCTGGGCTCACCGCACGTCCTGCTGATCACTTAGATTCCATCTACACCTGCCTAAATAACCCAGAAAACCGCCAGAGGATTAGCAGAACAGAGTCGCCGGAGCCAAACGCAGACGAGAGGCCCACGGAAGAGGGTAGGAAGGGCGGCGAGGCGGTGCGCGCTCCACGGACTGGCGGGAGGGAGCCGGGGCGGAGGGGCGGCTCGCCGGCCAAGCAGAGCCCCCGAGTCGGGCTTGCAAAAGCGGAGGGGCCGGGCGGACTGTGTTCCGACAGCAAGCGCGACTTAGCGTCTGGGAGGTCAGAAATTAACAGCTCTGCTCGGAAAGCGGGAAGGCTGGAGGACAAAGGGAGGGAGAGCTGCTGAGCCCCCTGACAACAGAGCTCAGTTTGGTGGGGAACAAAGGCGCTCGCCAGCGCCATTTCCCCCGCCCATCCCCCAGCCGAAATCCCAAAGGGAACCGGTTCCTGCCAGGGAACTTGCTCGCTCCGCGCAAACACCCAACTCTGCGCTTCTGCGGAGCCAAACCTCCGGCAGCGGATCTGACTCCCTCCCGCTGCCACAGGGCCCCTCCTGAAGTGGATCACCTAAGGAGAAGCGATCTAAGCCTGCCCCTCCTGCCCCCGAGCACCTTGCCTACCCACCCCAGCTAATACGCCAGATCCCCAGCATCACAAGCCTGGCAGGGTGCAAGTAGCCCAGACGAGCCACACCACCCCACAGTGAATCCCGCCCCTAGGAGAGGGGAAGAGAAGGCACACACCAGTCTGACCGTGGCCCCAGCGGTGGGCTGGGGGCAGACATCAGGTCTGACTGCGGCCCCGCCCACCAACTCCAGGTATACACCACAGCACAGGGGAAGTGCCCTGCAGGTCCTCACCACGCCAGGGACTATCCAAAATGACCAAGCGGAAGAACTCCCCCCAGAAGAATCTCCAGGAAATAACAACAGCTAATGAGCTGATCAAAAAGGATTTAAATAATATAACAGAAAGTGAATTTAGAATAATAGTCATAAAATTAATCGCTGGGCTTGAAAACAGTATACAGGACAGCAGAGAATCTCTTGCTACAGAGATCAAGGGACTAAGGAACAGTCACGAGGAGCTGAAAAACGCTTTAAACGAAATGCATAACAAAATGGAAACCACCACAGCTCGGCTTGAAGAGGCAGAGGAGAGAATAGGTGAACTAGAAGATAAAGTTATGGAAAAAGAGGAAGCTGAGAAAAAGAGAGATAAAAAAATCCAGGAGTATGAAGGGAAAATTAGAGAATTAAGTGATACACTAAAAAGAAATAATATACGCATAATTGGTATCCCAGAGGAGGAAGAGAGAGGGAAAGGTGCTGAAGGGGTACTTGAAGAAATCATAGCTGAGAACTTCCCTGAACTGGGGAAGGAAAAAGGCATTGAAATCCAAGAGGCACAGAGAACTCCCTTCAGACGTAACTTGAATCGATCTTCTGCACGACATATCATAGTGAAACTGGCAAAATACAAGGATAAAGAGAAAATTCTGAAAGCAGCAAGGGGTAAACGTGCCCTCACATATAAAGGGAGACCTATAAGACTCGTGACTGATCTCTCTTTTGAAACTTGGCAGGCCAGAAAGAATTGGCAAGAGATTTTCAGGGTGCTAGACAGAAAAAATATGCAGCCAAGAATCCTTTATCCAGCAAGTCTGTCATTTAGAATAGAAGGAGAGATAAAGGTCTTCCCAAACAAACAAAAACTGAAGGAATTTGTCACCACTAAACCAGCCCTACAAGAGATCCTAAGGGGGACCCTGTGAGACAAAGTCCCAGAGACATCACTATAAGCATCAAACATACAGACATCACAATGACTCTAAACCCATATCTTTCTATAATAACACTGAATGTAAATGGATTAAATGCGCCAACCAAAAGACATAGGGTATCAGAATGGATAAAAAAACAAGACCCATCTATTTGCTGTCTACAAGAGACTCATTTTAGACCTGAGGACACCTTTAGATTGAGAGTGAGGGGATGGAGAACTATTTATCATGCGACTGGAAGCCAAAGGAAAGCTGGAGTAGCCATACTTATATCAGACAAACTAGACTTTAAATTAAAGGCTGTAACAAGAGATGAAGAAGGACATTATATAATAGTTACAGGGTCTATCCATCAGGAAGAGCTAACAATTATCAATGTCTATGCACCGAATACCGGAGCCCCCAAATATATAAAACAATTACTCATAAACATGAGCAACCTTATTGATAAGAATGTGGTAATTGCAGGGGACTTTAATACACCACTTACAGAAATGGATAGATCAACTAGACACACGGTCAATAAAGAAACAAGGGCCCTGAATGAGACATTGGATGAGATGGACTTGACAGATATATTTAGAACTCTGCATCCCAAAGCAACAGAATATACTTTCTTCTCGAGTGCACATGGAACATTCTCCAAGATAGATCATATACTGGGTCACAAAACAGCCCTTCATAAGTTTACAAGAATTGAAATTATACCATGCTTACTTTCAGACCACAATGCCATGAAGCTTGAAATCAACCACAGAAAAAAGTCTGGAAAACCTCCAAAAGCATGGAGGTTAAAGAACACCCTACTAGCGAATGAGTGGGTCAACCAGGCAATTAGAGAAGAAATTAAAAAATATATGGAAACAAACGAAAATGAAAATACAACAATCCAAACGCTTTGGGACGCAGCAAAGGCAGTCCTGAGAGGAAAATACATTGCAATCCAGGCCTATCTCAAGAAACAAGAAAAATCCCAAATACAAAATCTAACAGCACACCTAAAGGAACTAGAAGCAGAACAGCAAAGGCAGCCTAAGCCCAGCAGAAGAAGAGAAATAATAAAGATCAGAGCAGAAATAAACAATATAGAAACTAAAAAAACTGTAGAGCAGATCAACGAAACCAAGAGTTGGTTTTTTGAAAAAATAAACAAAATTGACAAACCTCTAGCCAGGCTTCTCAAAAAGAAAAGGGAGATGACCCAAATAGATAAAATCATGAATGAAAATGGAACTATTACAACCAATCCCTCAGAGATACAAACAATTATCAGGGAATACTATGAAAACTTATATGCCAACAAATTGGACAACCTGGAAGAAATGGACGAATTCCTGAACACCCACACGCTTCCAAAACTCAATCAGGAGGAAATAGAAAGCTTGAACAGACCCATAACCAGCGAAGAAATTGAATCGGTTATCAAAAATCTCCCAACAAATAAGAGTCCAGGACCAGATGGCTTCCCAGGGGAGTTCTACCAGACGTTTAAAGCAGAGATAATACCTATCCTTCTCAAGCTATTCCAAGAAATAGAAAGGGAAGGAAAACTTCCAGACTCATTCTATGAAGCCAGTATTACTTTGATTCCTAAACCAGACAGAGACCCAGTAAAAAAAGAGAACTACAGGCCAATATCCCTGATGAATAGGGATGCAAAAATTCTCAATAAGATACTAGCAAATCGAATTCAACGGCATATAAAAAGAATTATTCACCATGATCAAGTGGGATTCATTCCTGGGATGCAGGGCTGGTTCAACATTCGCAAATCAATCAACGTGATACATCACATTAACAAAAAAAGAGAGAAGAACCATATGATCCTGTCAATCGATGCAGAAAAGGCCTTCGACAAAATCCAGCACCCTTTCTTAATAAAAACCCTTGAGAAAGTCGGGATAGAAGGAACATACTTAAAGATCATAAAAGCCATTTATGAAAAGCCCACAGCTAACATCATCCTCAACGGGGAAAAACTGAAAGCTTTTTCCCTGAGATCAGGAACACGACAAGGATGCCCACTCTCACCGCTGCTGTTTAACATAGTGCTGGAAGTTCTAGCATCAGCAATCAGACAACAAAAGGAAATCAAAGGCATCAAAATTGGCAAAGATGAAGTCAAGCTTTCGCTTTTTGCAGATGACATGATATTATACATGGAAAATCCGATAGACTCCACCAAAAGTCTGCTAGAACTGATACAGGAATTCAGCAAAGTTGCAGGCTACAAAATCAATGTACAGAAATCAGTTGCATTCTTATACACTAACAATGAAGCAACAGAAAAACAAATAAAGAAACTGATCCCATTCACAATTGCACCAAGAAGCATAAAATACCTAGGAATAAATCTAACCAAAGATGTAAAGGATCTGTATGCTGAAAACTATAGAAAGCTTCTGAAGGAAATTGAAGAAGATTTAAAGAAATGGAAAGACATTCCCTGCTCATGGATTGGAAAAATAAATATTGTCAAAATGTCAATACTACCCAAAGCTATCTACACATTCAATGCAATCCCAATCAAAATTGCACCAGCATTCTTCTCAAAACTAGAACAAGCAATCCTAAAATTCATATGGAACCACAAAAGGCCCCGAATAGCCAAAGGAATTTTGAAGAAGAAGACCAAAGCAGGAGGCATCACAATCCCAGACTTTAGCCTCTACTACAAAGCTGTCATCATCAAGACAGCATGGTATTGGCACCAAAACAGACACATAGACCAATGGAATAGAATAGAAACCCCAGAACTAGACCCACAAACGTATGGCCAACTCATCTTTGACAAAGCAGGAAAGAACATCCAATGGAAAAAAGACAGCCTCTTTAACAAATGGTGCTGGGAGAACTGGACAGCAACATGCAGAAGGTTGAAACTAGACCACTTTCTCACACCATTCACAAAAATAAACTCAAAATGGATAAAGGACCTAAATGTGAGACAGGAAACCATCAAAACCTTAGAGGAGAAAGCAGGAAAAGACCTCTCTGACCTCAGCCGTAGCAATCTCTTACTCGACACATCCCCAAAGGCAAGGGAATTAAAAGCAAAAGTGAATTACTGGGACCTTATGAAGATAAAAAGCTTCTGCACAGCCAAGGAAACAACCAACAAAACTAAAAGGCAACCAACGGAATGGGAAAAGATATTTGCAAATGACATATCGGACAAAGGGCTAGTATCCAAAATCTATAAAGAGCTCACCGAACTCCACACCCGAAAAACAAATAACCCAGTGAAGAAATGGGCAGAAAACATGAATAGACACTTCTCTAAAGAAGACATCCGGATGGCCAACAGACACATGAAAAGATGTTCAGCGTCGCTCCTTATCAGGGAAATACAAATCAAAACCACACTCAGGTATCACCTCACGCCAGTCAGAGTGGCCAAAATGAACAAATCAGGAGACTATAGATGCTGGAGAGGATGTGGAGAAACGGGAACCCTCTTGCACTGTTGGTGGGAATGCAAATTGGTGCAGCCGCTCTGGAAAGCAGTGTGGAGGTTCCTCAGAAAATTAAAAATAGACCTACCCTATGACCCAGCAATAGCACTGCTAGGAATTTATCCAAGGGATACAGGAGCACTGATGCATAGGGCCACTTGTACCCCAATGTTCATAGCAGCACTCTCAACAATAGCCAAATTATGGAAAGAGCCTAAATGTCCATCAACTGATGAATGGATAAAGAAATTGTGGTTTATATACACAATGGAATATTACATGGCAATGAGAAAAAATGAAATATGGCCTTTTGTAGCAACGTGGATGGAACTGGAGAGTGTGATGCTAAGTGAAATAAGCCATACAGAGAAAGACAGATACCATATGGTCTCACTCTTATGTGGATCCTGAGAAACTTAACAGGAACCCATGGGGGAGGGGAAGGAAAAAAAAAAAAAAGAGGTTAGAAAGGGAGAGAGCCAAAGCATAAGAGACTGTTAAAAACTGAGAACAAACTGAGGGTTGATGGGGGGTGGGAGGGAGGAGAGGGTGGGTGATGGGTATTGAGGAGGGCACCTTTTGGGATGAGCACTGGGTGTTGTATGGAAACCAATTTGTCAATAAATTTCAGAAAAAAAAAAAATAAAAAAAAAAAAATAAAAATAAAAATAAAAAAAAAAAAATAAAAAAAAATAAAAGAATTAAGAATACAACATCAGATAAATAAACTGAGAAGAGTAGATGATTAGTATTTAAAAAGATGGACATTTACTACCTAATTCAACAAAAGTCTCTACAAAATTGATGGACCGGATTTTAAAATGAATATCATAATTTAATAAACCAAGAAAATGGTACTTTTCCTCATTTGTATCTACATTATTTTGTGAGGTATTATTTTTAACTTCATTAGTGGTGAAAACCAAATAAAAGCAAATTTAACAGAGAACCATGCCCTGGGGTTGCTGTATCACACAGAGTTAAACCAAAATTTTATAATCACCAAAGAAAATTCACTCATATTGTTCTCACACAAGATAGTATAGTTAATATTTAATGATATGATAAAATGTTAACAAAATTTTAGGGAAAGAAAAAATGGGTATATATGACTAATAAATAAAATTAAATAATATATAAAGTTATTTAAAGTATTTAAAATATCTTTATGCAGTAATATAAGGATATATATGTATATATATATATATATAGTTGCACACTCAATACATTTTTTGTTTACTAATGAGGTACAAAATATAACAAATTAGGGTCTCATTTGGGTTGCTCAACCTTGGTACTATTGACATTTTGGGGCCCTGTAGGTCTTTATTGTGACGAGAGGTCTATCCTGAGCCTAGTAAGATGTTTAGCAGCCTCCCTGGCTTCTACCCACTAGGTACCAGTAGCATCTACCCATAAGTTGCAATGTAAAATGTTTTCAGATATTACAAAATATGTTCTGGGGAGAAAAGTCTCTCCTACTGAAAACCAGCAGTCTACAGAGTATATTTCAAACTTCTAAATCCAACATTAGAGTTTTGCAGAGTCTGAACCCAGCCTAAACTTCTAATCTTCTACAATCTGTATTTCTAACGTTATCTTTTATAATTTTGCTAATTACCCTCCATTCCCACCCTTTCTGCACATATCCCTGCTCATACGATTAAATTAAGTCTGCCCTTCATTATTTACCCCTGTGTTTTTACTAATGGCTAGAAAGTTCTCCCTCCATTTCTTTATGTAATATTTTGCCTATTCTTCAAAAGTTGTTACAAATTATGCCTCCTTCTTAAGGCTTCTTTTAAATTTCCTTATTAGAATAAACCTACCTTCCAAGTAAAAAATAAACCACTCTTAGCTTCTACTGCAAGCTCTCTTGGGTTTCTCTATTTTTAATATTTTTCTTCCTTCTCAAACCTACACTAGGTCTCCAGTAAAAACTGTGTACAAATTTAAATGATTGTTAATGCTATTGTTAATGTGATCATTTATTAATGAGGGACAATGGATTATAACATGGGCTTTAAGAAGAAAATGGTAAATCTGTATATATTCACGTAAGGCGTTCAACATACATTGCTAACTGAAAAGTGTAACTATGGAATGATATCTTTGAAGACAAAATAAATATTATCCTTGTATGAAGAAAAAATTACGAAAAGACAAGTAACTGTAGCAGTGGTTATTTGGGGGATGTGAGGAAAGAATCATAAATTAAGGAATGAATTTATAATTTTAAAAAGTTATTTAAAAGTTACAAAATTTAGTGTACTTTTCACCGTTTACCTATATTTTCTTGTTAGAAATCTTCCTTGTAGACTACAAATTCCTAAAGGGATGGAACCTAGCCTTACCCTGTACATTGAAATGGTAGCCATTTTTATGACATCTTTTAACATTGCTCTTCTCTTGGGTCTGTCATCCTGAGTCCTATTGGTTTGATAGAAGTTGTTTCCAAATCATTACTAGTTAATAATCAACAATAGTGCAGTCTCCTTTGTGACTATTTCTCTGTAGATATCCAGAAAGGTAAACTAAAATTCCTATGAGAAGAAGCAAGAATATTTCTTGGAAGCAAGGGTTAAAGTTTAATATTTGAATTAAAAGGTCAGTATGTCTTCTGGTTTTACTTGTAAGAAGAGACAAATTTAGACACAAGACACCTTGGCTTTCCTAAGGTCTTCCTTGTTATCTAGACACATTACCAGACCTGCTGGGTTATTAATTTAACCCGACGGAGCATTTAGATTTCTCTGCTTTACCTTTTATAAAATGAAAGGCAATAACTCATAAATGTCTGCTGAGAGGATGAAACTAGTCCTCAACTATTAGTTTTCCATGTAATGGCTAATTCAGTCAGTCAATGATTCATAGTTTGTTCACAAATTGCCAAACTGTCCGCTTCCTGTACTGGGGAGCAAAGGAAGATACTAGGCTGGCTTTAACTTGTAATGGAAATATTGTGTCCCATGACCCAGAGACTCCTAAATGAAAATTTCAAGGCATATAGGAAAAAAATTTAGGAGAACTTTCTTTATAGGACACACAGTATGAAAAGCCATTCAAAGATCCCATTTTGGGAGCAAGAACATTTTTGCTGATTTTTACTGCAAATTGCCACAGATAACATGGTAATTATGTATGTTGAAAATAGTCTAATTCTGAGTCATTCAGTAAAAATTAAAGAAAAATTATGGCAAAAAAAAATCTATTTGAAAATCTCGTATAGAAATCTTTTCAAAATAACATCCAACTTTTCCCAGGAGAGCACCGCCCCCCCGCCCCCCACCTTGGTCAGGGTCATTTAATTGAAAATCCGATTTCTCTGAGCATAGGTTTTACCTCTTAAAACATAAATTTTAACTCATTAAAAGACCACAAGCCTAATACAAATTAAGTAGAATATGAGATAAATTATTAAAGGAGGATAACCATTCAGAGAATGTTCTACTTTTATAAGAAATGAATAAAATTGTAAGAACATATGAACACAGAAATAAGTAGAAGAAAAATCAGAATGTGGAAGACAGACGCAAGGAAACAGCTATTGGCAGCCATCAAGAATCCTGAAGTGCAAAACTAAAAGAATGTCTTCTTAGGGGTGGAAGAACCTGATTCAAAAATCTTTCTTTTTTTTTTTTACTCAGTACCAAGGCAAAAAGAAACTTTAATACCTGAGTCCTGAGGCTCATATTCTTACTAAGATTTATGAGCATTGTAGTACATTTAGTCCTTGTGGTATATTTAGTACCTATTGCATTTTAGCCAATACAGGTTGATACAAGCAATGCCCTACTGTTATTAGAAGCAGCCTGGGATTCCTGGGATTTCCTGACCTGGTGTGCAGAGGTCTTTCATCTTACTCCCTCTTTTTTTTGGCTAAAACAGAACATTTCTTCCATAGTGGAAATGGAAACAAGGGAAGTGGCTTTTCTTATCAGAATCTATCTCCCTCCCATCAGGAAAGAAGAGAAAGACAAGAAAAACAGAAAGAAAGACAAGGAAGGCAGGAAGGCAGGAAGGCAGGAAGGAAGACAAGGAAGGAAGGAAGACAAGGAAGGAAAGGAAGGAAGGAAAGAAGGAAGGAAGCAAGGAAGCAAGCCAGCCAGCCAGCCAGCCCTTTCAGTGTTCAGCTATGAATTCTAAGACAGGGGAATATTGTACTCAGCAATAAATCTTGGCTCTCTTGGACTATCCTTAAAATAATTAGGAAAACACCTGCCTACTTATTTCTATATCCCCACTGCTATAAGCATGAGGGAAGGGGGCCAGAATCCCTGCCTGTCTGTTCACTATTGTGGTTTCATAGTTTTAAAATACAGACAATAAATATCTATTTGTAACATGAATGGATCAGTACTTACACACTGCAACAAGTATAGTAACTCCTGAAATGCTGGAACCTATGTAGAAAGTAAAGTTATCTTCAAAGATAAAACACTGATTCATATTTAAAAGAAAATACAATCCTAATGTAGATTCTGACTAAAGAAATAAGTCAGGTCTTTACCATGCCCCAAAGTCCAATCTTTTTGGAAAGGTAAGTTGTTACATAATTATTCAGAGTTACTGAGATTTATGCCCTTTAACTAAATCCTCAGATTTATTTATTTTGGATCAAGAAACATTAATAGAGGACCTAGAATATGCAAGCGACCTATGCGTATCTGTCATGTTTCAAACTGGGAAACAGATCCAATGACAGACATATATTAAGAGATTTACTGCACGGAAATGGCTTACATGATTGTATAGGCTGGAAAAGCAAGTCTGAAGTCTGAAGAACAGGATGGACCTCCTCAGCACATGGTGAGGCTGACACCTACAAGCAGAGCCTCTTCAGGGCAGCTTCAGTTCTTCGCTGAGGCTGTTAAGGCCTGTCAACAGATTGAATCAAGATCACTTCTATTATTTAGGATGATCTTCGTTTCTTACTTCAAGTTCACTGTTTACGGACTTTAGTCACATCTACAAAATACATAGCCTAGTGTTTGATCAGAAGCTGTGGACTACAGTCCACCCAAGTTGAAACATAAAACTGTTCATCACACTGTTGAATGAGGGGACAGCACAGATGATAAAATATGCCCCTTTTTTTCAAGCTCATTAAAAAAAGAGTAAGATATCTCCATGATCACAAGATAGGATGCAACTGCTTCCTCTAGAAAATGTTAACTGAAGTGCTATGGAGAAACTTAGAAAGGAAAGATGACTTCCAACTCAAAGGATAAATGATCTCAAGAGCGAGATGCTATTTAGGCTAGGCATTTTTTTAATTTTTTTAATGTTTTATTTATTTTTGAGACAGGGAGAGACAGAGCATGAACAGGGGAGGGTCAGAGAGAGGGAGACACAGAATCTGAAACAGGCTCCAGGCTCTGAGCTGTCAGCACAGAGCCCGACACGGGGCTTGAACTCACGGACCGCGAGATCATGACCTGAGCCAAAGTCGGCCGCTTAACCGACTGAGCCACCCAGGCGACCCTAGGCATCAGATCTATACCATAGTGCTACCTTCACCAATAACCATGTAACTTTGAAAAACTCATTAACCTCAATGAACCACAAAATGATTCTTAAATGGGTATCATAAGCATGCCCTGCTTAACTCACATTTTTGGAAATGAAATGTGAAAATATAACTAAAACCATTAACTAAATTATAAAATACTTTATAATATTAATGTCATTTGACATTTTCTGTCAATTATGATATTATGGTAGGTTGGTTGAATAATGGCTCCCAAAGATGCCCATGTCCTAATTCCCAGAACTCGTGAGTATGTTGTTACCTTAAGTGGCAAAAGGGATTCTGCATTTATGATTAAGATTATGAATCCTGAGATAGGGAGATTACCACGGATTATATCTTTGTGGGTCCAATGTAATCACAAGGGCTCTTCTACAAGGGAGGTAGGTGGTAGAGTCAGAGACAGAAAGGAGCCCTGCAATGACAGAGGCAGAGTTCAGGATGATGTGATCGCTAGCTGGCAGGATACTATGAGCCAAAGAATACAGATGGCCTCCAGAAGCTAGAAAAGGCAAATAAACAGACTCTTTTCTAAAGCTTCTGGAAGGAACACAGCCCCGCTAACACCTTGATGTCAGCCCAGGGAAACCCATCTTGGACTTCTGGCCTCCACCACTGTAAGATAATAAAATTGTGTTTTCTTGAGTCCCTAACTTTGTGGTAATTGTTAACAGCAATAGGAAACTAATACATAATATATGGCCTTGAAGGTTATCTACTGTGTCAGAGAATGCTATTTGTCCCCAGTGTCCAATCTCTCCTTTGTCCATCTTTAGCTGAAGATGCTTAGAATAAAGACTAATCTTCCTTTGCAGCCAGGATGCCAGGTAACTAAGTTTTTGCCTGCGCAAAGTAAAAGGGAAGGGAGGCGTGCAGCTTCTGCAAAGTAGCCTTAAAGAAAATAAGCTCCATCTTGTCTTTCTCGTTCATGCTGGTTGTAATTAGCACATTATGAATGAAGCTGAACCAGACAACTTTGACTGTGAGATGGAAACTCATGTTGAGGACAGAAGACCAAAAACAGACAAAAGGAGCCAAGATTCTTGACTGTAGAACCACCATATTAAATCCTGGCCAAGTATCCAGACTTTGTAAGATAGACAAATCAATTTTCATCTAATTTAAACACCATTATTTTGAATATTCACCCACATATAGCAAAACTTAGTTGTACCTACTATATTTCTATTTCTTGGTTAAATAGACAATTATTATATATATATCATAAAAACGAGTATTAGGTAAAACTCCTAACCATGAAGGCTAAATAGAACTTTATTAAATGAAAATATTAGAAAGTAGGATATTAACAGAAGGAATGCCATAAGCAAAAGTACAAAATCCAAATCTTTATACCTTTCTTAATACTTTTTTATAAGCTGGTATATTCTAAATAAAATACAAATGTTCTGATCCTAACTATTCACCATAACCACAATCCTATCCCTGTTATTATTTCTCCAAACAACCACCATCCATCATCAATACTGGACTTACACATTCAGCCTTCTGAGTGTTTTAAAAAAAAGTAGTCTATTTGGTCAGAATCTTATTTTGAAAGTCAAAAGGTTTTCATACAGACATACTAATAAAGAATATGTGACCATTTTCCCCTGGCATCATGCTACAGAGACATACTATACATTAGAATTCCTTCACAAGTAAGCAAAGCTAATAAAAAAACAGCATAATCTTCAACTCAGATACCAGAGTACAGAAATAATGAAACTCTGCTAGAAGAGATTAATCAAGTTTATGTAAAGCCATATGCCTGCACTTGTTGGTCTTGACATATCATTACATGATGATTGTCTCATTTAATGTGGTTTTTCACCATATGGGTAAAAGAGAAATATGCATGCAGTCATAGAGCCTATTTAACAAAGACTATTAGTCAACTTAAAGATTGATAGGAAAAAAATATTGCTCATACTGGTGACTGAATCCTCTAAACAGCTTTCCCATTTCATCAATATATAGACGTTGAGTTGAGGTGGACAATGGGATAGGATTGATGAGAACCAGTCAACTATTAATCAGTTTCAGAATAGCAGGATTAGTTCATTTTCTTTAGAAGGGATACATTCCATGATCAATGACATCCTGTTACAAGAGTGAAAAAAGTAACATCAACACTGATATCAGGGTATGGTCTCAATATTCTAAACACAAATTTTGAGAAATATGTCTGGATACAAGACAAAAGCGTGGGGAACTGACAGAGGACTTCCCATTCTGAGAGAGTAGTACAGTCTGGAATTAAAAATATAGACAAGATTCTGGAAAAGTGGACTTGCTAATATCCTCAAATTTGGTGAAATGATGGCTGGAAATAAAGAGTCTGGGTTAAAAAAAAATGTTCAATTCTCAAACTTGCACATGGTTTAGGATTAAAACAAAAATTACAGAAAATGTAAATAGTCATCCAGAGTGTCACTGTCCAAGACCCAGGCTCTATGTGAATATCTGGAGCTAAATTAATAGTAGAACAGTAAACTCTTTTTTTATATTTATTTATTTATTTTAACATTTATTAGTTTTTGACAGACAGAAACAGAGCATGAGTGGAGGAGGGGCAGAGAGAGAGGGAGACACAGAAACTGAAGCAGGCTCCAGGCTCTAAGCTGTCAGCACAGAGCCTGATGCTGGGCTCAAATCCAGGAACCTTCAGATCATGACCTGACCTGAAGTCAGACACTTAACCAACTGAGCCACACAAGTCCCCTTAGAAGGGTAAACTCTAAACATCAACCTCCCAAAATTGTTTTTGGAGAAAAACATTTAAACATTCCCCTCAAAACAAGTTGACAGGGCAAAGATAATGTATTTCTATTATTATATATACTATTTTATGATTAAAAAGAATTCTTAGATATAAAATCCACTGAGTCAAAAATAAGTAAGGAATGGAGAAAAAATTAAGTAAGCCCTGTGCAAATTATATAGAGAAAAAAATTTAAAGAATCAAAAACAGAAGGAAAAAATACATCGATACACATTTTATATACACAAAATATCAAGAACT
Source organism: Prionailurus viverrinus (assembly GCF_022837055.1). Lineage (NCBI taxonomy): Eukaryota > Metazoa > Chordata > Mammalia > Carnivora > Felidae > Prionailurus > Prionailurus viverrinus. The sequence continues at coordinate 109,582,404 of NC_062567.1, read as the reverse complement.
ATCAAACTCTTCAAAAGAGGAGATTATAAAGATGAGACTAAGAAAAACAAAACTGAATAACAAAAATAAAAGCAAAAAACAAAATATGGAATAAGAAAAGATTTTAAAAATTAAAATTTAATTCTTTATAAATATTAATGTAATTGATAAAACATGGGAAACTAATTTATTCGAAAAGTAAACTTGTGTGGAGCCTGGGTGGCCCAGTCAGATAACATCCGACTCTTGATTTCAGCTCAGGTTATAATCTCATGGTCCCGAGATCAAGCCCCACACCAAGCTCTGCGCTGAGCATGGAGCCTGCGTAAGATTCTCTCTCCCTCTCTCTGCTCCTCCATCATTCACTCTCTCTCTGTCAAAATAAATAAACATTAAAAAAAAAGAAACCTTTAAAAAAAGAGTAAACTTGTGACTAAAAAAATCAGAATTTGTAATTACACAGATATAGTTATAATAATAAAATAACATAAACAACTATAATGAATACATTTTAAAATTCTGATAGAATGAGTAATGATAGGAAAAAAACCCACAAAATGCCAAATTTGTGCAAGACAAAATAGAAAGCTCAAATAGATCAATAACCATTAAAAATTAAACTGGTAATCAGTACTGTCTCTTCGAAAAACTGTCACAGATATTTTTATAAAGCCATTATTCCAAACCTTAAAGAGATAACCTCTGTCTGAAACATGTTTCTTCCAAAAACTAAAATGAATGAAAATTAGCTGATTAATTTTACAAGTCCAGTAATCCCTGATACTCCAGAAAAAGGAGAGCAACAGAAAAAAGGAAAATGATAGAATCATTTAAACCATAACAGAAATGCAGGTTAAATACAATTTTGGCTAACTGCACATAATAATATGCTTTTAAAAACTACATCATGATCAACTACATTTCATCTCAGGAATAAAGGAGACCTTAATGTTACTGTTGAAATAAACTATAGAAGAAAAATCACACAATTATCTCAATGTATATCAAAAAATTAAGTTCATAGATATTCATAATAAAAAAAAGAAAACTCTTGGAAAAGGAGGAATAGACAGAAATTTGCCTAGCTTGGTAAAGTGGTATTCCATAAGCACTGAGCACTTATTACTATTATTACTCTAAGTATAGAAATATTAAAAGTATTCCTTTTTGTATGGAGAACAGATCACAACACTGCTATTGGTCAAAATGGTAATGAGGTCTCAGTCAATGGTCCAAGACATGAGGTAAAATGATGAGAGTGATCAGGATGGAGAAATAGGAGACTAAACCATTATTATTTGCAGATATTTTACTTATTACCTTAGTAATAAGTAAACTCAAAATTATCAACAGCGATTATAACAGTTTAACATGTTGCAACATGCAAAATTAACTTAAACAGATTTCTTGTCTACAATAATCTGATATTATATCCTATTATTACAATAAAATAAGGTCCCACTAAAAATAATAACTATAAAGATTTTAAGATTTCAACACATCAAAAATGTATAAGACTTTATGGTTATAATTTTAAACCTCTATAAAAGATATAACCACTAAAGAAATTGAAATGTTAACCACTGGCCCCTCTCGTCCCAAATAGCCTTTATAGGTGTGCCCTATGAAAACTGCAAGAAATAGAAAAATCTCTATCTGCTCCAGGTCAGGTTCCCTAGTAAGGAGACTCTGAAATGGACATCACCATGTGGTAATTTATAAAGGAGTTGACTGGGGATTAAAAGCTGTGGGGAGAGGGAAGAGGCAAAATTGGGCACAGGAGAAACTGGGGTGTGATGCAGTCACAATCAACTCCCCTCAGGAGTTCTGAAGCTGGGGACAAAGGTCATCAATCAGTTATGGATGTAGGCAGTCTCAATGGATGCACATCACAGACCGAGCAAGGGAACATAATGTTGAGAAAGACGGCTCTCTTCAGTCAAGGACAATCGCCAGAAACTGCTGAAATGAAGGGTGTCGGCCAGCAATACTCTCAGCAAGAGAGGAAATAGATCTTTCCATACTGAAAGAAGAGTTGGGTGGCCTAGCACAGTGTCCTCTCTAGTCTAGTCTGTGTGCTGCTCAGCTCCTGTCTTCTGTGTAAGTTCTGGAAAGAGCTACTGCAGGATTCTTACAAGGTAGACCTCCTCACAAGGGAAACTTAAGAAAGAAAGTCCTTTTCCTTGCAGCTCGTATTTATCTTCTCTGTTCACCATTTGACATTCCACTGAGCTAGCAATTCTGCTGGTCTCTGGCCCCTGATCACCACACATTTCCCAGGTGCGGCTACTGCCATAACCATTTACCACAAAAACTGGGCAAGAAAGTGCCAAGAGATGCACTTTGGGTGGCCTGAGTGCCACATATACTTCCCCCTGCCTACACTGTGTAGCAGCAACCTTCTTTCTTTTGATTATCTGGGTCCATTTCCCCCACCAGAAGGTTATGTCTTTTCACCCTCAGATTTCCCTGACCAAGGTGTTCAAGGTGCCTGGGCAGGAGGCATCCCAAAAGTGCTTTGGGAACCAGCACTTTTAAACATGCAAAGCCCAGAGGCACCTGGGTGATTCAGTCAGTTCAGCGTCAGACTTCAGCTCAGGTCATGATCTCACGGTTCGTGAGTTCGAGCCCCACGTTGGGCTCTGTGCTGCTGGCTCAGAGCCTGGAGCCTGCTTCGGATTCTGTGACTTCCTCTCTCTCTACCCTTCCCCCGCTTGTACTCTGTCTCTCTCTGTCTCTCAAAAAATAAATAAAGGTTAAAAAAAAAAATTAAACATACAAAGCCCAGAGTTGATGGATGGGAAGCACAACTGGGCTGAACTGGGCCACTGGGAAGGATGGTACATGGGACCATTCTTAACTCCATCCCTTGGGTTTCCCAAGCCCATGCAGCACATGTTGGGACTTCAGCAGTAGAGAATCATCACTGATGTGGAGGGTGTGCTGCACGCACTCTAGGACGCAACATCCCATCTTCACTCAGTACTTTTTCTGAGCTAGAACCTCAGTTGTGCTTTCAACAGACTTTATCATTCTATCAGTTTGGCCATTTCTGAACGAGACAGGATATGGTTAACACCAGTGGCATAATTCAAACACAAAAGGACATTAAGTAAATAAAAGAGAAAAAAATAAACCCTGCTCTTACACAGCATATATTCTAGTGGCAGAGGATAAAAGATTTTTACCAGAAGCTGTAAGCAATAAACTTGTATCTTCTTGGCAACATAGCTATATATACATTTTGACAGAGCTACAAAGAGAAATGGTCAATTTTTACCATCATAGTGAGAAACTTCAGCATACCTCCCTGAGTAATAGACAGACCTAACAATAAAAATAAAAAAATAATATAGAATATAGAATAGCATAAAAACAGCCTGCCATTATAAAGAACACAACCACAAACAACTGTAGAAAATATAATGTTTTCTTGCAAACTTGGAACACGTCTAAATATTATCGACATACTGGCCCATAAAACTTATCTCAGTAAATGTCAAAAGATAGGAATCAAAGAAACCATTTCCTCTGCCTGCAATGCAATTATGTTAGAAATCAATATTCAAAAGTTGATTATAAAAATCCCATGTGTTTGGAAATTAAGAAACTTCTAAATAACTTCATGGGTCAAACAACTCAGTGAAAATTAGAAAATACATAGATTTAAATGATCATGAAAACACACACACACACACACACACACACACACACACACACACACACATCAATATTATAGCCTATAGCTAAAGCAGTTCTTGGAGGAAATTATACAGATTTAAAATGACCATAACGGAAGAAAAAAAATTAAAATTAATTACCTAAGCTTCTGACTTCAGAAGTAACAGAAAAAGAAAATATACCCAAAGAGAATTTGAAGGGCATAAGTAATATATATAATAGCCAAAATAATTTAAAGAAAAATAAAATAGGAGCAATAATGTCAAAAAATTAAGGCTAATAAAATTAACAATACAGTGAAAGTAATCAGAAAAAAATGAAAAAGTCTCAAATAAATAACATGAAAAAAAGGGAGTAATATTTGAAAAATATATGTAATAGGCAATTTCTGAGAAAAACATCACACACTAGAACTAAATTAAAAAACAAACAAACCTGAAAACCTGATTTCTTCTATCCATTAAATAAATCTTTACCAAAATTGAAAAACAAAATAGGTCTATACTTGTTTATGGCTTCTGTCAATATTAAGGGAGCAAATAATTATAATTTCCAAAGAATGATACAGAGAAGAAACAAACTTCAACCCAATTTATGAAGCTAGAAAAATAAAATATGACAAGAATATTATTAGGAAATAAATTATGGGACAACCTCAAGAATATAGATTCAAAAGCCCTAAATATAATAGATCTAAATCCAGCATGTAGAAGGCCCTGGGCAGCTCAGTCCATTAAGAATCAGACTCTTGATTTTTGGCTCAGGTCATATCTCAGAGTTGTTAGATCGAGCCCCAGGTTGGGCTCCGTGCTGGGCATGGAACCTGCTTAAGGTTCTCTCTCTTTCCCCCTCTCTCTGTCCCTCACCTGCTCGGCTCCCCAATCTCAAGTTCTCACATGCGCACATGCATGTTCTCTCACTCTAAAAATAAAATTAATAAAAAATAAATTAAGTAAATCCAGTAATGCATATAAACACTAACACAGAATCACTATATTTGGGTTAGCCTAGGAGGAATGCAAAGACTTTTAATATTAGAAAATAAATTCAAAATCATTTACCACATTAATTTAAGGATTAAAAAATATAGGACTTCGATAGTAAATAAAATTCAATATCCCTCATAGTTAAGAGATAAAAGACTCTTAAAAAATTAGAAATAGAAAATGTTTAGTCTGATTAATGGCACTCCATGCCTCACCCTTGAAAACAACAATGGTTGAATTCCTTTTATGATTATTTCAAAAAAGATTGCTCCCCATTGTCACTTCTATTAAACATCCAACTAGAAATCCTCATCAGCACAATAGGGCTTCAAATGTAAATTAAATGTGAAATAATTAGAAATAAACAAACAAAGCTATCACTATTCAGAGTTGGTATTATCTATATAAAAAAGGAAATTAATATACAGTAAAATTAAAAAAATGGAGAGTTCAGCAAGCATTCTTGATATGAAAATTAAATGCAATTTTATAAACTATTAACAATTAATTACCAAAGGTAAAAAAAAAAGATATTTTTAATAGCACAACACAGAAAGTACCTAGGAATATATAAAATTTTTATAAAGAAAAATATAAAATATTGTTGAAAATATGAAACCACCTAATTAAATATTGAAATAAGTCACATTTATAGATTAAGAGATCAATACCATGGCGATCACTGGGGAATGATAGAAAATTTAAATAATATCCAGTAGCAAAGTGGTTGTATCACATCATCTTCAAAAATCAACTCCTACTGAAAAAAGATTTCACTGTAAAATGCAAAACTATAAAAATTTAGGAATAAGGAAAAGAATATCTTTTAATATTAGAGAATGAGAAGATATTTTTAACAATATACCAAAATAAAAGGCAAACCACAAAAAATCAGTGATAAACTATGAATTCTGGTTCATTAAATTAGAATATAAAAAAAAGTTTAAAAAAAGACACTTTGGAGGAAGGCATTAAAAAATGACAATGGCAGTGAAATGAATGAATCAAAAATATGTGAAACAACATGAATATTGATAGAAAAAGCAAGTCATACAGCATTATTCAGTATTACTCTATTTATATAAAACATACAACATTAAAAATTTATCTTTAGGCATGGCTGATTACAACAAAGGACACAAATTCTTCCCATCTCTATTTGCATATCCTTTTGCATATGTGTAATAAAATTAGAAAATCAGTGCTGATGGGCACCTGGATGGCTCTGTTAGTTAAGTGTCAGACTTGGTTTTGGCTCATATCATGATCTCACGGTTCATGGGATTGAGTCCTACATTCAGCTCTGCGCTGACAGCATGGAGTCTGCTTGGGATTCTCTCTCTCTCTCTCTCTCTCTCTCTCTCTCTCTCTCTCTCTCTGTCCCTCCCCCACTTATACATGAGTATGCTCTCTTTGCCTCAAAATAAATAAGTAGAAAGAAAGAAAGAGAAAATCAGTGTTGCAAAATCACCTTGGAGTTTACCCAATAGACCAGGTAAAATTCTAGTGATGTATAGGGTTTTTTTCCTCCATATAAAACCACCTATTTCACTCAATTACATCAATGTGTTCTTTTACCTCTCTATGCAAATAATGTCCCCAGCCTTGTCTTCTTTAGATCAATCTTTGGATTAAGTACCACTACCAGAGCACTCATTATTTGCTCATGGTATTTGTAATTCGAGTTGAGAAACTGACCTATATGCAAGTAATTGAAACTGTAAAACATGGGACAATAATTTCCATATGCATGATTGAACAGAGTACCACAGGAATACCAAAAAATAGTTTTGTCCAGAGGAAACTGAAAAATGCTTTCCAGAGGAGGTAACATGAGAGATTGTGAATTTCCTTAAAATCTTTCTGTCTATATTATCTTAATGCACATAATTTGGGGATAATCCTTGATTTATAGTATTCACACATTCACCACCTCAATGTCACCGAAATGTGATTACAATCCTATGTGAATTTTCAGAAATAAAAATATACTCACCTTCGTCCTTTCCCTAGACCATGTCAGTTCCTTCTGTGTTAAAAATTTTTTGAGTAGTTTGGAGCTATAATATTTCTTAAAAGGCTATACATTTGCTAAAATACACTGTTCTTCAATAACAAATGTATCCTTTCTTCAGCAAAAGATAATGATGGGAAGTTTTAAAACAATTTTCTGAAGAATCTTTAGGGGTAGTTTCCCACTTCTCCAGATAGAAATATGGAAGAGCTCAACATAGCAGCAATTTAATAAATCTAAGTATTAAATATCAAACCTTGATTATATAAGCTTTGTTTTAAATATTAATGACAGGTATGGATCTAGATATTAACTTTTTTCTCAGCATTTCTACACACAAAGCCAAATACATTTAATTCAACAACTGCTGATTGATCACCCATTGTAATCAAGGTACCATGAGATAGAATTATTTAAAAGTATGATAATTTTGAAATGTATACCACAATGTCTAAAATAAAGCAAAAATGTGAATGAACTAAAATTATCAAAAAAATATGTCTACAGGGGCGCCTGGGTGGCTCAGTCAGTTGAGCATCCAACTTCGGTTCAGGTCATGATCTCATGGCTCATGAGTTTGAGCCCAGTGTCGGGCTCTGTGCTGACGGCTTGAAGCCTGGAGCCTGCTTCAGAGTCTGTGTCTCCCTCTCTTTCTGTCCCTCCCCTGCTCATGCTCTCTCTGTCTCTCTCTCTCTCTCAAAAATAAACATTGAAAAAAAATTTTTTTTAAATATGTCTACAAAGTAGAAAAGAAGACTTCATGTCCAACTTGGAACATAAAAAGGCCTTACAAGAGAGCAGATTTCAGGGTGGGGTCCAAAAGAGATAGTAGAGTAGTGTATACCAGTTGGAAATCATCACAGAAGCAAAGGCCTTGAGTTAAGAAAGAACAGAATGTGGTCAAGAAACACTGAAGAATTCAATTTGATCAGATTATATGTCTGAGTTAGAAAAATTTCCATCTCCCGTAACCAATTTGTACTACATGTCTGAAGTTATAAGAGATTATATAACTGTATCCAGGCTCAGTAGGAAAAACTGCCACAAGCAATTAGCCAAAATTGCTGTGAGTGAAGAAGGTTGGAATGGCAGCCCACAGTCCACGTATTTGCTAATTAGGGAATCAGACATCTGAGGCATAGCGAGAGGTTAGGATAGATAGTTAAAATAAGTCAGGCTCAAAATTTGAAGGGCTTTAAATTCCAAACCAAGGAGTTTGTGTTTTACATATCTTTTAAACTTTAATTACAGAAATAATACAAAGTTTATTGTGAAAGATTTTTAAAAACCCGAAAGTATATATAGAAAAGTAAAAATCTCTTTCCCACACTCTAAAGAAGCAATGAATCAGTGCTGAAAGACTGAAACAATCTTTCAACTTTTATACATACATACACAAACAGGTACAGAATATGTACTATAAATTATTTCAATGTAAAATTGGTCCCCATTACACATATAATTTTATATTTCTGTGTTTTTTTGTAGATATCTTTTCATGAAAGTACAGGGATCTATCTCATCTTTTTTTAATTGCAGCATATTTCATTGTATGTACATTATTGACCTATTCTTTAGCTAATTGAGAGCCATTGAAATTTCCAGTGGGAACAGAAAATGGTTACAAAATTTCAAAGCTGAAAAAAAGTTGAGTTGATACATTTTCAGAAGAGAAATAGGAGATAAAGAAAACACTTAGGAGATTACAATATTCTAAGTAAATTATAATAATGAGAGCTTGAATTGAGCTTCTAACAGATTTGTCAGCTAATTAAAAAAAAAAGTTTTATAATTGTCCTTATTTACCAGGTGGGAACAAGAAAGAACTTTGAGAGGAAAGGCCCCATGTGGATGACTAGGGAGATCAGGAAGCTGCCTCTAGAGAAAGTGAACAGAGGAAAAAATAGTTTCTTGTGGAACTTTCTCATCCTGTAGTCTTGTTTTATAGCTCCCCATCTTCTTACCAGTTGCCATGTTCCATCAACTTCATGGCAGTATTTCCTGAACCCACCCAATTTTATCTATTCCTGCCCTCAGTATCCCTGCTTATGCCTCATTTTCCCCCTTTTGCACTGCTCTCCCTCAAATTCATCCAACACCATTTTCAAAGTCAAGAATGGTCCAGGTGGCTATTGCTCACTGTACATCTTCTAAGTGTCAGGTGCTGAGTTTGCCTTAAACATATGTTGTCATGTCACTGAATCTTCACAAAAAAACCCACATTCTGGTTTTGTGACTTTGGTGAAATTATTCAGCCTTACCCTTTCAGTCAGTTTCCTCATCTGTAAAATGGGGATAATAACATCTGTTGCACGCAAAGTATTAACGCATGTTAACCTCTTGGTGTGATGGTGTCAGAAAGTAAGCACAAGAAAGACAGCATTCATTTGCATGAGTGCTCAACCATACCCAAAACTGCCTCTGCAGCCTGCCCAACATCACAACTTTCTTGCCCATTATATATTTCTATTCATGTTTTCACATCTCACTGCTTTAACCCATGCTGCTCACTTTGACTAGAATGCCTTCCCCAATATCTCTATCTCAGTATGTGTAAATTCTCCTCACTTTTATAGGTTCCACTCACATGAAAATATTGCTATTTTTCCTACCTAATAGCAATCTCTCACTTGCCTCAATTGCCACAGCATTTTATACGTATCTACCGTGTAACACTTTCTCTTGAATTTTATTTTTATACATGTTTGTTTACATGCCCTATACACACACTTATATGTTTACAGGTGAACATATCATCACTTCTAGGCTCTTAGCTTCTGTAGAAGTTGGGGGCAAGAACCAATGCTTTATCTTTTATGAAATCTAAAATGTGTTTTCTGCATAATAGACACAGCAAAAACATTTGTTGAGATCTATGCTAGGTAATTTCCATTTGTCCCTCCAAACTCCATCCTGCTGTCTGTGCTGACAAGCTGATGCATGGACAATGGAGAGGAAGAGTCAAGAGATCAAAGGAAGGGAGGAGAGAGGAGTCAGGTTTTGGCTCTCTCATCTCAGAGTCACACTGAGCTGGCTGCATCTCTTGACTGAAGGTCACTGCTCCATTCAATGTGGCCAAATCTATAGGACCCTCTCTTTTCAAAACTCAGTAACTGCTCTATCCATTTGTCCATCTGGACCTAAAGGGTACTAGCTTTAAAGAACTACACAGCCCCCATATTTGTAAAAAGTTGCTTTATTAACCCTCCCTCTAGAATTATCCTTCCCACTTTGAGTATGCTTTTTTTTCCCCCCTTTCTGGAACCACCTGCTGAAAGTTCATAGGCAATTTTTAAAGAGGATAAGATTGGAAAGTAACTCCTTAAGGTCTGTCTTATCAACCCAGTGAGAAGAAAGGCCTTTACTTAGACTAAAGAAGACATTAGTGTGGTTGGAGGCTAGAGGAAATTGAAAAAGGATTAGAATAACCGCTGAAGAAAAAGCTTTAGGAAGTTAGTTAATGGTAAATAAAGGATAGCATAACAGCGTGGAGAAAGGGCCTAATTGCACAGAACTCAATTGGCAAGCTCTCCTGAATTTCTCCAGCAGTGCTTAGCGGAACAAGATCAAGAGAGTTGTTAAAAGAAAACAAAGCAAAGCAAAACAAAACAAGTGATAAGGTTTAACTAAACTGTGAATTATGGGAGACTGAAACATCATGGGATCCAAAAGTGCTAAGAAGGGTCATAACCAGAACTCAGGTAAAAGTTCAAATGGAGACAAGTGAAGCCAAGAGGTTAATGGGTAATCTTTGACCTTTAGTCCATTTGGAAGAAACACCGATTAGACTAATTGTGTAATATTACTGATAACAAAAGGCTGCATTTTTTAATCTTATGACCAAACAGGACTCTGCTTACTTGCAGTTTAGTTTATGTACCCATAGTTAGGCCGCCTATAATTTAAACCACCTTTTTAGGTAATAGGGTTTGGATAATGTTCTTGTTATTATTCAGAAATTCCTCTTTGGACTTCCTTTGAAAATTTGATTTTGCAAACACACATCGCACTTTCTAGAATTTGAATATTTATAACTTCCTTTTAATTTTGCTTCACTTCTTACTTTGCTTTCAAGAATTTGCACTTCTGACAAATTAAGAACAACCAGATTTTAGGTCTTGATGTATAATAAACACAAGGGAAAGGAAAAAAGAGAAGAAATGCAAAATAATCACATTAACGAAACAATCAAGTTCTCCACTGCAACAGGGAAAAAGAAGGAACTGCTGTCCCTGCCACACAAAGGTTGCCAAGGGAACAATACTTGCATATTTCCTGGTTCTCAAAAATATACCAATGTGATGTTTGCATCTCTTTTCTTTTCCTTTTGGAAATCTCAGCGAAAAACCTACTCTAAACTTGTGAGTTCTTTGTGATTCACCTTGTAAATTCATTCTTCGCTGCTCATATCACAGAATTCACCAAGCTGCACATACAAAAAGGCGCTGATTTTTTTTTTTTCTCCGAAAGTTACGACTCCAACTTGTAATGACAATCTCCGCTCTCCCTGGAGCCTCCAAAAATAGTAAACCATAAATTGGTTTTGCCTCTAAGTATCTTTCATTTTTGTTGACTCTCTTTGTACTTTGAGATTATAAACTCCTCCAGGGCAGGCACTAGATCTTCAATTTTTTATGCAATTCCCTACAGAAATTAAAATAGGTCTAACCCAGAGAAGAAAATAAACAAATCTTTTCGGCTATTATTATGTATGTATAAGATTAAAAAGCAGTTTGGGAAATTGTGAATTGTTTTTTCTTTTCAGTTGGTTAAAATGAAGTCAGGTCTTGAGGCGCCTGGGTGGCTTAGTTGGTTAAGAGTCCAGACGCCAGCTCAGGTCATGATCTTGCCATTCATGAGTTCGAGACCTGCATCGAGTTCTGTGATGACAGCTTAGAGCCTGGACCCTGATTCAGTTTCTGTGTCTCCCTCTCTCTCTCCCCCAACCCTGCTTGCACTCTATCTCAAAAATAAACATTAAAAAAAATTTTTTTTTAATGGACTCAGGTCTTACATGTTTACCATCAGTTAATAACAACATCTAAGAAAAAAGCTGCAGAGGCAAAAGTATTTTTAATCCACACTGGGTATTATGTGATGCACCCATCCCGGTGTGAAACATGTAGGGGCAGATTGAAAGGGATTGGCCATTTATTCCTTTAGTGTCTTTTCTAGCCATTCCCTCCAGGTGGTGGATGCTTCCTTTCATTTCTATGACAAAATAAACCAAAAGGATTAGTCATGAATAATTTTAAGACTATACTTAGGGATTTACTAAGATCAATATATTTTTTTAATTTATTTAGTTTGAGAGAAAGAGAGAGAGACAGCATAACCAACTAAGCCACCCAGGCGTCCCCTAAGGTCAATATTAAACCATTAACTATTTGTTGAAGGCATACACTGTTTATGAAAAGAAAATGAATTGTTAGTAATAAGACAAATATAAGTTAATCCACCTGTCAAATACAGACACATGGATTTGCTAAATATTTATTAAATATTTATATAAATGCACCATATTTAGTGGTGCAGTTTAAGAAAACATTTTTACTTTCAAGAAACTTAAAACCTATTGATAGCTTTTCATGGGAGGAAAATACTCTTTCTATGTTATCCTAGTCTCAGTGTATAAGCAGAATTTCAATTTTAGATACTGTTAAAGAGGCCCCAATGCTAAGCCCCACATCACCAAATTGAGACTTTAATTTAATTATAGTTGCTGTTCTCCCAGAAATGGAATCTTAAACCGGTCAGGAATCAACTAATCAGTACTACTGCGGTAATCTGCCTGACAAACCCCTGCCATTCCCTAAAGGAAGTAAATTGCAATAACCTAGTCGATTTTTTTGCTTAGTTTATTTTGTTCCTGCTCCCTTCTGCCTATAAAAGTCTTTCATTTTGCACAGCTCCGCAGAACTCCTTTCTACCTGCTAGATTGGTTGCGGCCCGATTCAAATCGATTTTTGGGCAAATAAACTTTTTAATGTGCCTCAGTTTACCTTTTGACAATTCTGGTGTAATGAAATGGAACCGAAGGAGACACCCGCTGACCCGCAGGAGGAAGCAAACGTGGGTACCGGCTGAGGCCCTGCCGCCCCCTGCTGTCCAGCTGCCCCAGGAGGTTCTGGGTAAATCCTCAGGATCCTCCGCAGCTTTCGCTTTAGGAGCTTCCAGACTTTTCTCTCAGCCTTTCTTTCTCTGGACTGGGTCCGGAAACTGGCCGAGTCGTACTGGGTCCACTTGGAAGCCGGACCGGGTCCAGGGCCGGAAAGGGTTCAACTTGGAAACCAGACCGGGTGCAGGCAGGAATGGGTCCGACTTGGAAACCGGACCAGTTCCGCGTCAGACACCGTCAGACTTCAGCTGGACTGGGCCGGTGTGAGGGCTCAGGTGAATACAATTTTGTTTTAAGGCTGAACAAGCAGGTTAATCTTACCAAAAATAATCTTGAATTACAGTGGCCACAGTGGAGAACTTTTAACGTTAGATAAACCTCTCCATTTACGAAGTGCCCTAGAGAGAAAAGGATCTCGGCCAAGTACTCACTATGAGGGGTAGAGGGAAAATTATTTTTCCTCCTCTGCCGGTTCTGGTGACAAGGATGAGACCCACTGAAACACAAGACTCCCTCCAGAGCCCACAGAATCCCGGGAAACGGCGGAAGCCAGCAAAAGGTAAGAATTGTTAGCAATTCTCCCAGATCTCTATCTGTGGTGCCTGGTCAAGAAGAAGTGAAGGTAGGTCATAGGGTAGGTCTATTTTTAATTTTTTGAGGAACCTCCACATTGTTTTCCAGAGTGGCTGCACCAATTTGCATTCCCACCAACAGTGCAAGAGGGTTCCCGTTTCTCCACATCCTCGCCAGCATTTATAGTCTCCTGATTTGTTCATTTTGGCCGCTAGAAATTTACCCAAGGGATACAGGAGTACTGATGCATAGGGGCACTTGTACCCCAATGTTTATAGCAGCACTCTCAACAATAGCCAAATTATGGAAAGAGCCTAAATGTCCATCAACTGATGAATGGATAAAGAAATTGTGGTTTATATACACAATGGAGTACTACGTGCCAATGAGAAAGAATGAAATATGGCCCTTTGTAGCAACATGGATGGAACTGGAGAGTGTTATGCTAAGTGAAGTAAGCCATACAGAGAAAGACAGATACCATATGGTTTCACTCTTATGTGGATCCTGAAAAACTTAACAGAAACCCATGGAGGAGGGGACGGAAAAAAAAAAAAAAGAGGTTAGAGTGGGAGAGAGCCAAAGCATAAGAGACTCTTAAAAACTGAGGGTTAATGGGGGGTAGGAGGGAGGGGAAGGTGGGTGATGGGTACTGAGGAGGGCACCTTTTGGGATGAGCACTTGGGTGTTGTATGGAAACCAATTTGACAATAAATTTCATATATTGATAAAAAAAGCAAAAAAAAAAAAAGAGGTGAAGGTAAAGTTTCATGTTGCCCCTTCCATTCAGATTGGCAGGCAAAAAACATTTGTGGAAATTCAATATTTGAACTGTAACTTGCGAATTTGCTTTCAAGTACCTATTGATTGTGGATCCTTTCTCTCCCGGAGACAGCTGTTGTGTTCTTGCCTCATTTTGTGTCCTGAGAACCTGACTTGGCTTTCTGCCTTACTGGGACATCCAGGTTCATGTGTGCCCAGGCAGCTCACACAAAACTTATGGAAGCCCCAAAACAGGGCTGGACAGAAATATGGATTGTACCCCATTTGCAGCCAGGGTCCTAATGACTATAGCCATCTCTCAGGGGAATACTCTAAAGCTTTCTTTCCTTTTGGTTATCTTTGGAAGTAGCCCTGGATCTTAAGAGAGTTGTGTCTTTTGCACATTCCTTTGGGATGTTTCTTTCCTCCATAGGGTTGTTCACTGCTGCCAGGAATATTTACTTTTTGTTTCTACTGAAACCTGATGAGATATTCCAAATATATATATTTTTTTATCTGAATCCAAGTTAATTAACATGTAATGTAACATTGGTCTCAGGAGTAGCATTTAGTGATTGATCACTTATATATAACACTGAGCGCTCATCCCAACAAGTGCCCTCCTTAATGCCCATCACCCACTTAGCCCATCCCCCCATCTAACACCCCTCCAGCAACCCTCAGAATGTTCTCTGTATTTAAAAGACTCCTATGGTTTGCCTCCCTCTCTCTTTTTATTTTACTTTTCGTTCCCTTCCGCTATGTTCATCTGTTTCATTTCTTAAATTCCACATATGAGTGAAATCATATGATATTTGTCTTTTGCTGACTGACTTAACTTCACTTAGCATAATACATTCTAGTTCCATCCATGTTGTTGCAAATGGCAAGATTTCATTCTTTTTGATTGCCAAGTAATACTACACTCTGTGTGTGTGTGTGTGTGTGTGTGTGTGTGTGTGTGTGTGTGTGTTTGTGTATACACACCACATCTTCTTTATCCATTCATCAGTCAGTGGGACATTTGGGCTCTTTGCATAATTTCGTTATTATTGATAGTGCTGCTATAAAACTGGGGTGCATGTGCCCCTTCGAACCAGTACCAAATAATTTTTTAAGAGAAAACATATTGATCAATTTATTTGACTCTTTAATATAGGCAGATCATCAGTGTATCTACTTTGACCCACTGTTGACTAGTGTTTGGAGAGATAGTCCAAAGTCCCAAGTCATTAGTTTTATACTCACTCCCATGGTGGAGTGGCTGGTCAGAGCTAAGATAGAAACAAAAATTCATCAGTATCCTCAATACCTGATTTTGTACCATTCCCACCCCAAATTTTAATATCTATACCAATTAAAACTACAGTCATTTGTCATCATATAGACTTGATTTTACAAAGGGCCAAGTCCCACTTTTAGTTAGTATAGCATACAGAAAAGATCATAAACTTTGGGATAAGTCAGGGAATTCAATTTCTAGCTGAGTATGAGCAAATTACTCTTTGAGAATCAGTTTTATCACCTGCAAAATGGGAAATAATCTCTCCCTTGCATGATTGTTAAGGTTTAAATGAGATAACCTGATCCATGGTAAGTAGTTGGTGATGGAGAGCTATTAGTTGTGATATCTTTTTTTTTAACTGACATATAATTGACATAACATTACATTATCTTCAGGTGCACACCATGCTGATTCAGTATTTGTATACATTGTGAAATGTCACCATACTAAGTCTAGTTAACATCTGTCACCACATAGAGTTACATTTTTATCTTGTAATGAGAACTTGTATGCAATACTGTATTATTAACTGTAGTCACTATCCTGAAAGTTATATCCCTATGACTTATTTTATAACTGGAAGTTTATACCTTTGGACTCCCTTCACTCATTTCTCCCACCCCCCACCCACGCCTCTGACAACCATTAATATATGTTCTCTGTATCTGTGAGCTAATTTCTTTTTTAGGTTCCCCATATTAGTGAAATCATATGGTATTTGTCTTTCTCTGGCTTATTTCACTTAGCATAATGCCCAAAAGATTCATCCCTAATGTCACAAATGGCGAAATTTCTTTATTTTTATGGCTGAATAATAATCCATTACACACACACACACACACACACACACACACACACATCACATTACATCACATCACATCACATTATCTTTATCCATTCATCCATCAGTAGACACAGATTGTTTCATATGTTGGCTATTGTAAATAATGCTGCAGTGTACATAGGGGTGAAGGTATTTTTCTGAGTTAGTGTTTCCATTTTCTTCTGATATCTAAAAGGAGTTGCTGGGTCATGTAATTAATTTTATGAGTAAATTCTATACTGTTTTCCATAGTGGTTGTACCAATTTACATTCCTACCAACAGTGCATAAGGATTCTTTTTCTCCACATCCTCACTACTTGTTTTTTTCTGGTTTTTTGATAATAGCTATTCTAACAGGTGTGGTGATATCTTATCGTAGTTTTGATTTGTATTTCCCCAATACTTAGAAAAAGATTTCTTTCAAGTAGTTGTATGGTCAGAAATTGGATACATTGGAAAATGATATTTATAGCCTGATAGGAACTTGTTTTTAGGCCTTCTTCCCAAAGCTAAAATAAAACTATGTGCTCAGAGGAAAGAAAAAGATTTTGAAGTCTTTGTGGAAGGATTTACTAAGACATTCCAAAAATACACACCTCTAAATCTGGAACATAGGAATTTTTTAATTGTCATTTTAGTTGGAGATCTCCCTGGTATAAAGAAGCAAATTGAAGATAAATGTAGTTGGATGGGTGGGACCACCTCTTAATATTATTCAGGTTGCAACCCAGTTCTTTGAGAAATTTTAAAAACAACTGTACTTGTCTTCCAAATCTAGTTTTTATAAGAACAGAAATGTTGCTCTAGAAACAATTCAAAGCCATCTACTTTCTTTACTAATCACGAAACCTCCCCTATTCATCTCAGAAGACTTGCAGATATTGTAAATCATTGGGACTTAGGGAACAAAAGTCCTTCTTGGTGAAACTTGTATTCTTTCTCTGTGCCTTTTGAAATATAAGTATTCTACCTAGTCTTCTCCAGAAATTAAGGTAATTCTGGGGTGCTGGGTGGCTCGGTTGGTAAGCATCTGACTTCAGCTCAGGTCATGATCTCACAGTTCCTGAATTTGAGCCCCGCGTTGGTCTCTGTACTGACAGCTCAGAGCCTGGAGCCTGCTTCAGATTCTGTGTCTCCCTCTCTCTCTCTCTGCCCCTCCCCTGCTCACGCTCTGTCTCCCTCTCACTCAAAAACAAGTAAACATTGGGAAAAAAAAAGAAAGAAAGAAACTAAGGCAGTTCTTATCAGAAGGGGAGAGAAGTAAAGGCTATTTTGAAAACTAGGCCTATGAAAAATTTTTAAAGTCTCTTCCACAAATATTAGTAAAAAGCTTTGCCATCTGAGCAGATAACCTTAACTTATTCCAGCTGCCAGAAACACAGTCTAGATCCAACAGGTTTTTATGTTTGTTTTGTTTGTTTAACAAGCTAGTGAGATTTGCGTTATTGTACCTGTCTTATGGCTAAAATTTTAAAACAGAACCTATAAGATCTCCCTTGGCACCTGTCTGTATGTGTATGTATGTCTAGGCTTGTATATTATAAATGTGTGATTTTTTTTTTCTACGTCTAGATGGCATTGCCAAAATTTATTTGTGAAGAGGTCTATTTAATTGGCTTAAAGACAAACAAGTGTTTATGTAAACCGAATATACTTTGAGAAATCTAGAAAATTAACCCAAATGCATTTCAAGTGCGTGTGATCTTAAGTAAATAAAAATTAGTTTAAGTTTGCTGGTTTAATTAAAACAGGTATGTCTACACAGTTAATCAGCATTGAATTTAATATTTTTATTCTACCCAGGTTTACTAAAAGTCAAATATGTTATCTCTGTTGTAGATTTTGTAAGAAAGGTAACTTAAGGTTATGGTTAGCTGTTTAACATCTCATGAAAATTTCACTAAGCATAATTGTTAAGAACTAGAAAATTATTGCAATAGAGGAGAGAAATCAGGCTTAACTCCAAATATAGCAAAAACAGCTGGGGATTTATAGCCAACAAGCAAAATGAAGGGGTTAGTGTATGGAAAGTTACTAAGAGAAATCAAGGGCAGGGGGATTCTTGCTAACCTGACTTAACAGAATTCTTACTGATGGCAAGCCAGGATTATCAGATATCAATGATGTGGGATAAGGAATTTGATCAGATATTAAGGGTAGAAGGATTTTCATTAACCTGATTTAAGCAGGAATTTTGCTACACTGGATGAGGGCTAGCCAAAAAGAGGGTTCAGTGGGGTCTGTCTAAAGTTTGGTTAAAAAGAGAAACTTTGCCACTACTTCAATGCTACTTTTCTAAATTATTGAGAGTCAGAATATCTTGAATTTAACTCATTTGATTATGAAGGCAATGATGAACAGTATGCCAGACCCACCAATTTACCTTCTTGGGTGGCTTGGGTAAGAAGCATTTCTGCTCAGAGCGAGTTTCCTCATCTGCAAGTGGGAGTGATACCCACATTAATGGACTCTGTGTAGCACATGAGATCACGAAAATGCCTTGAAAACTAATTTGTTGTGCATATACAAGGTGCTTGTTGAGAAGGCCTGTCTCTTCCTTATTTCAATGAACTCAAAGCATGAGTAGCCTGATGCCTTCTGGACCACAGACAGAAAAAGCCACTGCCTCCTGTAACTCCCTCTGTATTTTGTTAACGCCTCTATTGCAGCCTTTATGGTTTTGTGTTGCAATTATCTAGTTACACAGCTTTTCATTCCACTAGTCTATTCTCAAGACAGGGAGCTTACGTCATTTTTCTTTGTGTTCCCAGTGCCCGTGGCACGTATTTGGGCTTCAATAAGTATGTGCTGAAAAGACAAATAGTTATTTCTTGGTTCCAAGAACATCTACTAAGAGTTCTTTGTTTCTCTAGTTTTCCTGAAGCGGCATCCTCCAGAAACCAAAGAAACTCTTTCCCTGGCCTTCCTTTTAGGCTATTAGTAGACTAGAGCCACAGAGCATATGGAACTTATGTTCAAGACGAGCATGTGAAACAAAAGTCACATATAGTCAAAATTGTTTTTGAAAACGGCCTTAAGTAGTCCTTTATTTCTCTTTTGCAAACTTCCATTCACTGGGTCAATGAAAACAAACAAAAAAAATGAAAAAGAATTTCCCATGCAATCTTTTAGATAAGCAAAAAGACTTATTTCTATAAGTTAAATGTGTATGCGCTGGTGTTCCCTTGTGTTGCCAGCTCCTACCTAATTCCCATCCTCTGATTTTATTCTTTCCCCTCAGCTAGAAACTTGCCGCTCTTTTTTTTTTTAATGTTTGTTTATTTTTGAGAGACAGAGCAGCAGTGGGGGAAGGGCAGAGAGAGAGGGAGACACAGAATCCCAAGCAGGCTCCAGGCTCTGAGCTGTCAGCACAGAGCCTCATGCAGGGCTGGAACTCACAAGCTGTGAGATCATGACCTGAGCCATAGTTGGATGCTTAACCGACTGAGCTACCCAGGCACCCCTTGCCACTCTTGTTTTAAGTTCAAACCTACATTAGTTTCTATCAAAGGCAATGCCAGGCAGGAGGACTCAAATTAAGGTTCACCACATGAGCAACTAACAGCAAGGTGTTGCCCCAACTAATCTGGTCTGATCCCTAAATCTGGGTTCCAGTTATGTTAGCGGATTTCCACTTTCTTCCCAATATCATGTTCTCCGTCTCCTGTT
Source organism: Prionailurus viverrinus (assembly GCF_022837055.1). NCBI lineage: Eukaryota > Metazoa > Chordata > Mammalia > Carnivora > Felidae > Prionailurus > Prionailurus viverrinus. The sequence goes on along the minus strand of NC_062567.1, from coordinate 109,562,513 downwards.
TCATGAGTTAACTCTATCCCTGCCTTTCCTTGGATGCATCAGTCTCAGAATCTGCCTAGTTACCTTCTTTCTCTAGGAGGTAGAAGTGGACTTACAATTGCTGATCAGTATTCCTTCTACATATGGGAGTCATGGTTTCTTTTTCCTGCTCTCACACTCTACCTATATACTTGCTATATTGTCAGATAGTTTTTCCTATCAAGACATTTAAACCCATCAAATACCATTTTCCATTGCAAGTGGGCCTGTCTGCCACCAGCCTGACAGCTAGTTCTTGGTTGTTACTATTGTGTCTCACTACTGTGAGTGCCCCCTTCATCGTATCATCGCATCATCATATTTGACTCAGGTGAATAACTGACTCTTTAGAGAGACCAAACTTACATTGGAACCACAACTGATATAATTTAATAGTTAAACAATTTAACACAAGAATCATGTATCAAGCATTAGCAGGTTCCCTCACACATCGGCTATCTGGTGGATTGTTTTACAAGGAAAAGAAATATCCAAAAATTAGTCTCCAAAACATCAATTTTTGAGTTATGGTGAGATAATTTAGTGAACAAGATCCAACACTGGATTTAACTCATAACCTTGGAATATACAAAGATTTGGGATCAGGCGTTCTTCCATTTAGAAATTTTGTATATCTCTGCTTGTGGAAGAATCTTCTATGTGAAAACAATGACTCATCAAACAGTTTTATTTTCTGTTTTCTTGGAGAATATCCAGAAAGTTTATGTACAATATGTAAAAAATATATATTTACATTTATACAGATATACATACATATATGTACAAGTATACATACATACATACACATTTATATATGTATATATGTATATATACACATAGTGTATTTGTGTATATATATATACGCATGTATATATATACACACACATGTATATATGTATATATATGTACATATATACATATATATATCTGTATCTATATATATACATACTGTTCTGTGGTTTGAATTATATTTAGAAAGTGTTGGAAGTGGGTATAAAATCAGATCCAGGAATGAGGTGATGATAAAGATTTAGGCTTTTCTTATAAGACAGACCAAGATGAGAACTGGCTAATCTGTGTAGCTTAAGTCTTCAAACACCCTAGCTGAGATATGATAAGAAATATGCCTTATTTCTCATAGTAATATGATTTGAATTAATTCTTTCCTACTGCTGTTTCTCCTGTATGCAATCGCAATACCTTTGACCTAACTGCACGAACATAGCAAACTTCTGGGCTTTTTATAAGCTCTTGGTTATGTAAAGAAACAGCAATAAAAAAAGGAAAAAGCAATAAAAATCAAAGTGAATGTTAGAAGTATCATGTGAAAAGCTGGCCACATGTTGAAAGTGATTTGCTTTTTGCAATTCAAAACCCTCTGTTTTAAGGGAAAAAATTTTGAGAGTCAGAGAACATGATTGGATTTCCATTTATGTCTCATTATTACTAGGAGTCCTGTGCGATTCTAACATTTACTGCTTGGTAATATGAGTGCACGGAACAATATAAACACTCTGACCCTTAACTCAGGATCTCATTAACTACTCCATACCTTTCTAGTCCGGTCTACTATCTTCGTAAAAAATGAAAGACATAGGATTCAACAACCATGTTTAATTTATCAGTTAGGTTCAAAGGAGGTTATTAAGTAGTTGGGTTTTTTGTTTCTGTGCACTTTATAGAAACAGGAAAACTAACATTGCGCAGAAAATACAGAGGTTGACAGTGTATGTGCTTGGGTCAACTGTTCAAATGGGTCTGTCCCAGAGAAGAGGGAAAAAAAAAGATTATTTGCATCGTGATTTTTTCCTTGAAGCCCTTTTCTTACAAAGCATGACACTACTTTGCTAATCTGCTTTCCTGTGATCTTAGCTTTTAAGTCATACTCTTTAAAAAAAATTATCTGTACTGTTCTTGGTCTTGATAAAAACTCTATTGCAAGTTTACTGAAGGGATTTGACATTTTTATGGAAATTAGGATAAGACTACACATATATTCCTCACAAAGAACAGTGTGAGAACATGGCATATACAAACTTATATTAAGAAACAATTATCAACAATCTGGTGAAAACTGGGTTTTCACTAACATCAAAACAGGAAGACAAAGGTATAAAAATAAACTAACAGCCAATCGGGTTTACTAAAGAAAATGCCTTCCATTGTTAACATTATCAGCCCACTCGAATTAATTTTTTTTTTCTGAGAATGCTGTTGACAAGGGGGAGAAAGCTTTTTCAATTTGTCTAAGATAAGCTTTTCCTTTTTGTTTTAATTGCCTGAGAATCAACTATCACTTCATCTCTGTGTTTATTCCACTAATTTATAGCCTAGCAGCACGCAGAGGGGCTTAATTCCTGGAAAGCTGAGCTAACCTCCTGTCTGAGCCCTCAACCTCATCATTCAAATTCCCTCAGTGATGGGGAGGGCTCAAAGGACAATTATTTTCTCTTCATTTCCATAATTTCATGCTATCAATTTTCTTCCTATTTCTTACATGATTTCATAAATTGTGTATAACTTCTAAATTGGTTTATAATTTACCTCACTCTTGCAAAAACAGCCATTTGCTTAAAGTCTCTGAAAATGATGTATGTTGGGCTAGGTGTGAAAAAATCTGAGAATTAGGTGGGGCCAGTACTATGGTTGTTTTAAATCACCTGTGCCTTGGGGCGCCTGGGTGGCGCAGTCAGTTAAGCGTCCGACTTCAGCCAGGTCACGATCTCGCGGTCTGTGAGTTCGAGCCCCGCGTCAGGCTCTGGGCTGATGGCTCAGAGCCTGGAGCCTGTTTCCGATTCTGTGTCTCCCTCTCTCTCTGCCCCTCCCCCGTTCATGCTCTGTCCCAAAAATAAATAAATGTTGAAAAAAAATAAAAAAATAAAATAAAAAAAATTAAATCACCTGTGCCTTGTCTGGAATGATAGAAAAAATGAAATTAATGTAAAGCACTAACAAAGATAGACAAAGGAGGGAGGATAAGTGAGCCATCTTAGGAATTACTTTTCCTTTTTTTTCCAATAATTTTGTTCTTATTATTTTATACACACACACACACGCGCACACACACACACACCCTGTAAAAACTCACCCAGATTACTCACAACTCTTCTTAGAATTCCAGACCCTCCACTCCACCTCCATAACCCCTGTGATGCCCAATGTGGCCTCTGAGGGATTTCCTAGACTTCAGAAATGTGACTGCGTAATGTTCCTCTTACAATTCTCAAGAAATTTTCTGGTTCAGTTCTACTTCCTTTAAAAGCATATCAACAATTTCAGGATATGACTATCTACAAATGACCCCAAATCATTTCTTGATCTAAAGAATAGCATTTCTAGATAACAGATCATATTTTCTAGTTCCCTTTTCTGTAGTCTTTCTTACCCAGCCTGGATTTTCTGATGCTCTATTTTAAAAGCAGTAGGATTATTAGATAGTACATATGTATAAAATAAAAAATGACAGTTTTGCATCATAATTTAATCAAATTCTGTAAATTTAATCCATTAGTAATTGCTATTAATATTGCAAAGTCCCCACTGTTCAGCTGACATATGGCTCCCATTGATTATAGCTTACATTATGTCAATAAAGAATGAAATTCACTGAGTAGGAAATTTTGGCAGTTTATGTTTATAATAAGAGAGTTTCAATTTTTACATAGTCAATATAATCCTGAGTAAATGAATGAAAAACTGATTTGAGTTTCCTTTTTGGAGCATAATTTTACCCTTTCACATATAGGCAGGTGAATTCATTCAATGGTTAATAAATGTTAAAAAATAATCATGTTCACTTAAGCCTATTCATACATTTCATTGTCTTTAAAAGGATACACAGCCCACCAATTTATTTCAAACCTATCACAGACAAAATTATTTGTGAGGAAGTCTACTCACTAACCAAGTTAACACTAAATCACCCCATTATTGAAATGGTAGATCAGTTAAAGCTTTGGTAAAATAGATTTAGGTATTTTGATATGGTATAATTGGAACAATAAAGCATCTAGCTTCAAGGGCCTGGGTATAAAGGCTAGCTGTGTGTTTAGGACAACTTTTCTTTTAATCCTTTGTTTTTTGTATTTTTCATCTGTCAAAGTAATTTATAATAAGCTGTCAGCATAAGCAAGGTAATAATGTTTTGCAAGTATTTGTGAAAACTTTGGTTAACATTATGGTGCAAATTTTAATTCAGATACCTTACAATCCATTGTCAGATCTTTAAGGTAGAAATGGTATTTAAGATGATGTATTAGATATGAGCTTTGCCTCTGGAGCCAAAAAGACCTGCGTTTGTATGACAGATACCGTGGACTGCATTTTTCAAAATTCACTTAGGCTTTTCAGTTGCCTTCTTGTACTGCAGAGACTAGAAAGCTAAAAATTTTCCTCATTCCCCTGTAGCCAGTACTCCAAGTGGGATTTAGCTTTTTACATTCAGATGTACCAGTGCAAGATTTGAACTGAATCCAGAACTTAGTTATTTGAGGAAAAAGGTAAGGCATCCATTTTTCACACACAGATCACAGCAAAGTTAGCATATTGTAGTAACATTACCAATGGCTGCCAGATTTGGCAGAGGAGGCTCCCTGAACTTAGCAATGGCACTCAGGCTCTACAGCTCACACTTGTAGAAGTCGCACCTTCGTTTCACAAGCAGCATCCTGTTCATGGCAGAGTTGCAATTCCCTTACTGTTCCAGTTCCATAGTTTATCTTCCTTCCCAGAGCACCAAGGTTTAGAGAGTCTTTGTGCACCAACTCTACACCTAGAAAATCTAGACAGGATTTGCAAAATGACACATGGGAGCTACAGCCCAGTCAAGGTAGACTGTTAGGTGAAGACACTAAGCTCAGAGAGGTTAAGACACTGTCCCTGGATCACACTGTAAGAAACTGGCCATGAGACAAATTCCAGTTCAGTATGACTCAGGCTGAGAGGCAGTCAGAGGCTCCAGTACATCAATACTAGTCGTTAAAATATTGAAATATTTCTGTAATGGTTGGTAAATAGCTGCGCTCATAAGTGCCCTATATGCCTCCGGCACTTCTGTTAGGACCCAGTGGACTTTCTTGTCTGCTAGAAACTAATACTGTAATAGCAGGTCCAGCAGTGGGACATCAGTATTTTAGCCATTTCCTTTCTGATTGTACGATTTGTGCCATCTAATTGTTAAATACTTTTATTCCCGCCCCCTACCCCCACCCCAGGTAGGAGTCTGCAGGCAGGGCCTTCTACCACACCAGGTTATGTCTTTGCTTAATATTTTATTGAATTCAAGAGAATAGTTAGATTTGAAACCGCAGTAACACAATTTTAATCTCTCCTTAGAATAATAATACCGTTACTATGTATGGAAGAGGGAGGCAATGCTAGAAACCTGGCAATCTGTCATCAGAGGGAGCTCATCCAAAGATGTCAATTTATAAAACTGTATTTTTGACAGGTCGGTAGCAGCCTTGTAGCACTGGTGAAATGCTTAACAAACTGAACAATGAATCTGAGAAGATGAAAGGCATCTGTTTTCAGTGCTAATAACATATACAGAGCATAGTCTTGAATACATAAGATATTATAATTTTCATATTTATAATTTATAACATAACTTACCCTTCAGTAAGGAGCCAAGAGAAAATGAGACAAAGGACCACTAAACTACACAACACTGTGACAGAGTTCTTTTATTTCCGAAACACTAGGTGTTATATCAGAATTTTTCACATTTATACTTCTTGGCATCTGGGTTTGACAGCTGCATTTAGCAACAAACATATAGAACAACTCTCTTCCTATTATTGTTTATCATAAATTACTCCCAAATTCTCAAAATGCAAAATCTCCCAGACTTTCTAGACCCTGGATCAATAATGAGTGAGTCACACACAAATACTACTTGGATGACCAGCCTTTATCCGAGAAATGGAAGATAGATTTTTCTTATCTTTCCTGGCACCTAATTCTGCTGTAAAACAAATGTGTCATAATTTATTTAAAGTTCAGGGAAAAGAGAAAGCCCCAGAGTTCCAGAAGTCTAGTGTACTTACCTCATGGAAAAATTGGAAACGGTCAGATAAGAACTGCTATTGAAGTTAAAGAATAATACTAAACATAGTAGCATAATTGGTGAGTAGAAAAGGTGGAGAAGCCACAAGATTCTCAAAACAAAATTCAAATGTTCCCATCTCTAGACCTCACAATTTTACTGGGAGAATTAAAAAAAAAAACTTTTTTTAATTATTAGAATAGTTGAAAAATAATGCTGGAGATTCAGGTAAGCCTACTAAAATAAAAACACATTGATTCTACTCTGTCCTAAAACTCAAGTCATGTTAGAGTATAAGTAAATATAAATAAACTATCTTTAAAAAGTGGACTACTGTCCAATCAAAAAGAATGGGAGCAGAGAAAATAGCAAAAGGTAATAAAAATGTAACAGATGAGAATAGTAACCGACTTAGCAGAGTGACAATGGCTGAAACTAAGGACCTGCATTTATCATTTACTATGTACTGAGCACCTACTATGTGTCACGCCCTATTCTGGAGAGAAGCAATAGAGCGTGGAATAAAAAAAGGCAAAAGCTATGCCCTCATGAAACTAAAATAGAAGAAGCCACTGAGAAGAAAGTTGTTTTGTGCCATAAAACCACAGAGAGGCTGAAAACCAAATTAAGAGCATAAGGTAGCTCCATAGATCTGAAAAATGCTAAAAATAAATGAGAAGTGTAAAAGTCTTCTTAAGGAACAAATAGATATTGGATCTCTTTTCCAACGGAGCGCATTTGGTGCCCTACACCAACCTTCCATCTTACAAACTTTGATCCAAATGACTCCCGGACAGTGCTAATCTGGCACCATATCAGGAGGGGCATTCTGGGAAATGCAATTCCAGTTTGTCTAAATTGATGCAATAAAAGCCATAAAGAGAAAGTTTGGGATTCAGAAGATAGTGGGCCCAAGAAAGGAGTGGGCCTGAGAGTACTCTGTGGATAATAAAAGGGAGTTCAAGGGGAAAACAACTGAGCAAAATGCCTAGAAAGAAATACATCCAGATTGAAACAAGAGGACATAGGGCTCCAAGAAGTATGGATTCAAGAAAAATATGAACTGATAAACTAACTGAGGTGCTTGATTACAATAAGAGGTGTTTTTCAGTTCTTGTCAGAGAGCAATTAAAACTACAGGAAAAAAAAAGAATAGATGCACAAGAAACAAAGTGTAATCATAATATTCTACATGGCTCAGTTGTTAACTATATTTACATCATTATAATCATCTCTACATTGAGCAGTGATTCAACAAAAATTAAGAAGAGATTCATGGAGAAAAGAGGAAAAGTAGTATTTGAAAACGAAAACAACCTTATTCATAGTAGGGAGTCAGAATACAATGTGTAAGATTTTTTAAACTATTTAGAAGGGTTTTTTTAGAAGTTTTATTTTTTAGAAGTTTTATGTCGATGGGAAAATCAAGCTTATAGTAAGAATTCTCAAGTGGCCCCTTCCGCTCACATACAGTTTTGCCTGTTGTTCCTATCGTTCATTAGTATAACACATTTGTTACAATTAATGGGCCAATACTGATTCTTCACTGTTAACTAAGTTTACCTGTAAACTCTAATTTAGATTAAGGTTTGTACATCATGTTATACAGCTCTGTAGGTGAAGGAAGAAGCTGAAATGCATAATGTCATGTATCTACCATTATAATACCATACATAATAGTTTCCCTAGCCTAAAATTCCCCTGCATTTCACTTACTGATCTCTCCCTTCATTTTCCAAACCTCTGGCCACCACTTCTCTTTATGCTGTCTCTGTATTTTTATCTTATTTTTTTCCAGAAAGTCAGATAGTTGGAATATCACAGGTAGCCCTTTCAGAACAACTTCTTTCACTTAGCAATATGCATTCAAAGTTCCTCCATGCCTTTTCATTGCTTCATAGCTCATTTTGTTTTATCACTGAACAATATTTCACTGTATGCACGTACCACAGTTTTGTTCGTCCACCTACCTATTGAATGACATGTTGGCTGCTTCCAGTTTGGGGCAAGTATGAACAAAGCTGTTATGAACGTTTATGTGCAGATTCTCACGTGGACATAAGCTTTAACTCATTTGGATAAATATGTAGGAGAGATAGTGCTGTATCCTATGGTAAGATATTTTCAGCTTTGTGAGAAACTACAGAACTGTCTTCCAAAGTGGCTGAACCCTTTGCATTTTCACCAACAATGAAAGACCTCCTGTTACTCTGTATCCTTACCAGCATTTGCTATTGCCATATCTTGGCTTTTAACTATTCTAATATATGAGTAGTCATACCTAATTGCCATTTGGATTTGCAATTTTCTGATGACATTGGATTTGCAATTTTCTGAAGACATTTGATGTTGAGCCTCTTTTCATATGCCTAGTTGCTATCTGTGTGTCTTCTTTGGTGAGATCTTTTCCCTATTCTTAAATTGGATTGTTTTCTTATTGTTGAGCTTTATGAGTTCTTTGTGTATTTCAGATGCAAGTCCTTTATCAGATATGTGTTTTGAAAATATTTTCTCTCAGTCTGTTGCTTATATCTGAATCTTCTTAACAGTGTCTTTTAGAGCAGAAGTTTTTAATTTTAATAAAATCCAATTTAACCGTTTTTCTCTCATGAAATATGCTTATGGTGTTGTATCTAAAAACCCAAGGTCACCTAGATTTTCTTCTGTTGTATTCTGGCATTTTATAATTTGTGTTTCCCATTTAGGTCTTGAAACATTTTGATTTAATTTTGGGTAAAGATGTAAAATCTGTGCCTAGAATCTATGTTGTTATTGTTGTTGTTTTTCTTAATGTGGATATCCAGTTTTTCTAGCACGATTTGCTGAAAAGATTGTCTTTTCATCATTAAATTGCTTTTGTTTCTTTGTCAGAGATCAATTGACTCTATTCATGCTAGTCTATTTTTAGGCTCTCTATTCTTTTCTGTTGATATATTTGTCCATTCCTTCTCTGATACAATGTTGTCTTGATTGCTGTAGCTTTATAGTAAGTCTACAAATTTGGTGGTATCATTCCTCCAATTTTGTTCTTTTTAGCATTGTATTGGTCATCCCAGGTCTTTTGGCTTTTCATATAAATTTTACAGTCAGTTTGTTGATAAACTCAAAATAACATGCTGGCATTTTGACTGGAATTGCACTGAATCTACAGATCAAGTTGAGAATGACATCTTAACAATATTGAGTCGTCGTCTCTTCCAGGAATATGGAATATCTCTCCATGTATTTTGACCTTCTTTGCTCTTTTTTTGTCAGAGATTTCTAGTTTTCTTCATATAGATCTTACACAATTTTTGTTAGATTTATGCCTAAATATTTTGAGTATTAATGCAAATGGTTTGTGTTTAAAGTTTCAGATGCCAGTTGTTCATTGTGGTTATATATAGGAAATATTAACCACATATCCTGCAACCTTGATACAATATATTATTAGTCCCAGCGATTTTTTTTGTCACATCTGGGATTTTCTGCATATATGATCACATCATCATTAAACAAATGCAGTTTTGTTTCTGCCTTCTCAATCTGTATATCTTTTATTCCTTGTGTTATTGCATTCTGGTAAGAAGGTACATCTTTGCTTTATTCCTGATTTTAGGAGAAAGCAAACTTTTTCATAGAAGGAAGTCAGAATATAATGTGTAAATTTTTGAAAGGCAATAAACAGACTTCCAAGCAAGTTATTTTAAAATATATAATTAAGTGTCAGATATAACTGATAAAAAGAATTTAAAAGTTTGCCTCTGGACTGTGGAGTGTAGAGGATAAGGAGAAATGACAGAGTCCTGCTATACATCACTATGTCTTTTCACACTATCTTAGTAATTTTCTTCATAATGATATAAAAGGTAATGTTAATGAGGCCTGTTTTTGAGACAAACAGGGGACAAGTTATACAAATCAACACAGTTTCTCCTATATAGAAAATACCCACTGAATGTGGCTCAAGCAGACCCGACCCGAAAGTTGACCTTCTACTAGACAGCTAGGTCTTTGATGAAACAAAAACTTTAATGTACTTTCTGATATATAGTAAACAAAAGAAAATTTCTAAAGACCTCTCAAATTCTCTACCTTAAACATTGCCAACCCCTTACCTTTTTGAGAGAAAAAACCTGGCGGCTGAAACAAGGACAGCAAACAGTACAAGATGAGGCACCAAAAGATGGTCTTTCCCTGAAGGGAAGTGGTACTACCAGACTGTGTTTCTTTCCCATACTGCAAAGCAAATTAACACAAACTTAGTGACTTAAATCAACGTACATTTACCATCTCAATTTCTGTGGATCAGTTGCCTTAGTTTAGCTGGGCCCTCTGCAAGACTGCAATTAAGCTAACTGCAAGGTCCAGGTTCTCATCTAGAAGTTTGACTGGAGAAAGTTGGTTCAAGTTCATTTACCTTGTTGTAAAAATTTATGCAGTTTTAAGACCTGTAGCAGCTCCTTCTTCAAAGTCAGCAAGGAGGGCGAAGTTTTAGAGCAAGTCAGCTAGGATGATGGAGTCTTATACAATGTAATATAATGACAGAAATAGTGTCCAATCACCTTTGCTGTATTATCTTGGTGAGAAGCAAGTTATAGGTCCTGCCCATAATTAAGGAGAGTGAATTATATATACAGGGTCATGTACATGGTGGCCACCTTAAAGTCTGCCCATCGTAAGATTGATAATGATCAGGATTCTAAACACAATGGAAAGGAAGGTGGTGGAAGTTGAGATTTCTTCATTTAGGCAGTACCTCAAAGGAGCATAAGAGGATTACCCACACTGTCCATAACACCATCTGCTTCTTGCAAAGAAACAAGGAAGGAAGGAAGGAAGGAAGGAAGGAAGGAAGGAAGGAAAGAAGTCGGTCTTTCAGATGTTTAAAGAAAGAGTATCATATTGTTTCCAAAGTGTTTGTATCAATTTATATTCCAAAATTAATTTCAGATGATATAACATTCTCAGTTTAGGTTTACAGACCTCTATATAATAAAATCAATGAAGTCTGGGTTTATTATAGCAAATGCAAAGAAACACACAAAGACATAAAATGAGTGTCCGAAAAAATAACAAAGGACAGTTATGCCCCTGCAGCATTTAGATACATAAATTATTAGAAATTATTTGTAAACTGTGAATTAGATATAATAAAAATGAAAAAGGAGATTTAAAGATAAGCAAAATGATGTACTAAAAAATAACAAATCATATTTTTAAAATAGTCAAGTAAGAGTTTCAAAATAAAAAGATTGTTGAAATCAGAGCATTGCCAAAAGATTTTAAAAGAAGATTAGATACTTCTGGAGATAGTTGAAAGATAAATAGAAAGGAAAAGCACAGAGGTGCCTGGGTGGCTCAGTCAGTTGAGTGTCCAACTTCAGCTTCAGTCGTGATCTCACAGTTTGTGAGCCCTGCATCGGGCTCTGTACTGACAGCTGGGAGCCTGGAGCCTGCTTTGGATTCTGTCTCTCTCTCTCTCTCTCTCTCTCTCTCTCTCTCTGCCCCTCCCCTGCTTGCAATCTGTCTCTGTCTCTGTCTCTGTCTCTCTGTCTCTCTCTCAAAAATAAATAATAAACATTAAAAAAAAATTTGAAAAGAAGGAAATGCACAGACTCCAGAATATAGGGGGAAAAGGTAAAAAATATGAAAGAATGGCTTGAATGGTGGAGAAAACAGAATGAGATAGTTTTTTGGTTTTTGATTTTAATGTTTATTTATTTTTGAGAGAGAGAGTGCACAAACAATCCAGAGAGAGGCAGAGAGAAGGGGACAGAGGATCCAAAACAAGCTCTGTGCAGACAGCAGAGAGCACAATGTGGGGCTCGAACTCACGAGCTGTGAGATTATAACCTGAGCCAAAGTTCAAACACTTAACCGACGGAGTCACCCAGAGGCCCTGAGATAGTTTACTATATACTTTACCAGAGTTCCAGGAAGAGAGGATAGACAGATGAAGGATCAGCTATTTTGAAGAGATAATGGCTACAATTTTTTGCAGATCTAATGAGAAATACCAATCCACAGATGCAGGAGACATTACTACCAAAGAGATGCATAAAAAGAAATTTACACTTATATCCATTGTACTTAAACCTCAGAATACCAAGCTGACTTTAAAATGTATTTAGAAACCAAAAACCATGAAATACATAGGAATAAATCTAACCAAAGAGGTGAAAAACATATACACTGGAAACTGTAGAAAGTTTATGAAAGAAATTGAAGAAGACACATAAAAAAATGGGAAAATATTGCATGCTCCTGGAGAGGAAGAACAAATATTGTTAAAATGTCAATGCTACCCAAAGCAATCTACATATCCAATGAAATCCCTGTCAAAATAACACCAGCATTCTTCACAGAGCTAGAACAGACAATCCTAAAATTTGTATGTAACCAGAAAAGACCCTGAATAGCCAAAGCAATCTTGAAAAAGAAAACCAAAGCAGGAGGCATCACAGTCCCGGACTTCAAGCTATATTACAAAGCTGTAATCATCAAGAGAGTGGCACAAGAACTGGCACTGGCCACTTGGTACTGGCACAAGAACACTTAGATCAATGGAACAGAATAGAGAACCCAGAAATAGAACCACAAATGTATGGCCAACTAATCTTTGACAAAGCAGGAAAGAATATTCAATGGAATAAAGACAGTCTCTTCAGCAAGTGGTGCTGGGAAAACTGGACAGCGACATTCAGAAAAATGAACCTGGACGACTTTTTTACACCATACACAAAAGTAAACTCAAAATGGATGAAAGACCTAAATCTAAGACAGGAAGCCATCAAAATCCTTGAGGAGAAAGCAGGCAAAAACCTCTTTGACCTTGGCCGCAGCAATTTCTTACCCAACACGTCTCCAGAGGCAAGGGAAACAAAAGCAAGAATGAACTATTGGGACCTCATCAAAACAAAATAAAAAGCTCCTGCACCGTGAAAAAAACAATCAGCAAAACTAAAAGGCAACAGACAGAATGGGAGAAGATATTTGCAAACGACATATCAGATAAAGGGTTAGCATCCAAAATCTATAAAGAACTTATCAAACTCAACACCCAAAAAACAAATAACCCAGGGAAGAAATGGGCAAAAGGTATGAATAGACAGACACTTCTCCAAAGAAGACATCCAGATGGCCAACCGACACATGAAAAAATGTTCAACATCACTCATCATCAAGGATTACAAGTCAAAACCACAATGAGATACCACCTCACACCTGTCAGAATGGCTAACATTAACAACTCAGGCAACAACAGATGTTGGCGAGGATGCAGAGAAAGAGGATCTCTTTTGCACTGCTGGTGGGAACGCAAACTGGTGCAGCCACTCTGGAAAACAGTATGGAGGTTCCTCAAAAAGTTAAAAATAGAACTACTCTATGACCCAGCAATTGCACTACTAGGTATTTATCCAAGGGATACAGGTGTCTGTTTTGAGGGGACACATGCACCCCCATGTTTATAGCAGCCCTATCAACAATGGCCAAAGTATGGAAAGAGCCCAAATGTCCATTGACGATGAATGGATAAAGAAGATGTGGTACACACACACACACACACACACACACACACACACACACACACAAAATGGAGTATTACTTGGCAATCATAAAGAATGAAATCTTGCCATTTGCAACTATGTGGATGGAACTAGAGGGTATTATGCTAAGCGAAATTAGTCAGAGAAAGACAAATATCATATGGATTCACTCATATGAGGACTTTAAGACACAGAACAGATGAACACAAGGGAAGGGAAGCAAAACTAATATAAAAACAGGGAGGGGGACAAAACATAAGAGACTCTTAAATATGGAGAACAAACAGAGGGTTACTGGAGGGGTTGCAGGAGGGGGAATGGGCTAAATGGGTAAGGGGCGTTAAGGAATCTACTCCTGAAATCATTGTTGCACGATATGCTAACTAACGTGGGTGTAAATTAAAAAAAAAAAAATCTGTGTTCACCTCTCCATTCTATTTCCCTGCTTTACACAAACCTCCTAATACCTAATCCTTCATTCCTACCTAATACAGCATAAAGGTTAATAATGCACATTCTGAGCTAGACCAATTGCATTGTTTTCTTTGCCTCAGTTTCCAAATTGTTATTTGGGGGATAACTAATATCCACTTCATATAATAACTATACTGGTTAATACATTTGTAGCATACAAATGAGGCCTTGCAAATGGTAAGCACTGTGCCATTCTTAATTGCTAATCATTATTATCATCATTGTTAGTCACACACACATATTAATTACTAAAGAATATTTTGTTTTTCGCAGATTGGTTTGAGCTTTACAAAATGGCATCATGATGTCTCTGTCCTCTTTAGTGGCCGACTTTGTAACTTAACCTTACACTTCTAAATGCCATCTACATATTGTAGCATAATTTTCATCGAGTGAATATGCTATGATTTATTCATTTTGTTGTTGATTATTTGTGTTATTTCCATTAATGTTTTTCTTTCTAATATTGATAATGTTTTTATTACTATTCTTGTACACACCTATTGGTGCATACATGTACGAATTGTCCAAATTGAGGGGCGCCTGGGTGGCTTGGTCGGTTAAGCGTCGGACTTCGGCTCAGGTCATGATCTCACTGTCCGTGGGTTCGAGCCCCGCGTCGGGCTCTGTGCTGACAGCTCGGAGCCTGGAGCCTGTTTCGGATTCTGTGTCTCCCTCTCTCTCTGCCCCTCCCCTGTTCATGCTCTGTCTCTCTCTGTCTCAAAAATAAATAAACGTTAAAAAAAATTAAAAAAAAAAAGAATTATTCAAATTGATATCTTAAATAAAATGACTGGACTGTAGGGACTTTTCAATGTTCAATAACTTAAGATAGGATCAAATTGTTTCCAAAGTCCGTGTATCCATTTATAATTCAACCAGCTGATACTTGGCCTTGGAAAAGTTCTTAATTTGTGGCCAAATTAGTTGGTACAAATACATAATTCAGTGTGATCTTAATGTGAATTTCCATAATCATAAGACTGAATATAATTTTATATGTGTATTACTCTTCATGGTGTCTCTTTTGTTACATGCCTACTTTTGTTTTTATTTGCCATTTTTCCCTGGATTATTTTATTTTTCTTATTGTGTTGTAGGTGTTATTTGTTCTTTGGATATATTATTTTATTATTATGTGTGTTACAAATAGTATCTATAACATTGGATTGATTTTCACTTCTTGGTGCCTTTTTATAAATAGAATTTCTTAAATTTAGCATAGTTAAATTTATCAATCTTATATCTTATGTTTAGTATTCTAAATCATCCCCCAACCCAAATTCAAAACTTGCTCTCATATAATTTCTACCCAAATTTTAAAGTTTTGCCTCTTAACACTGAAGGACATAGTCATCTGGCATATATTTCTGTGTATGGTGTATGGTAACAATCCAACTTAATTATATCCATATGGATAATGCATTACCTATTAAATTGTCCTTTCTTTTCCTCATAGTCTGGAAGGCTATTTCTGAGTTTCCATTATATGTGTGGCTTTATTTGGGGGCTCTCTCTCATTTTATTCTTGTCCCACGGTCACTTTATTCCTGAACTACTACAACACTGTCTGAATTACAATAGCATGATAGTGAAACTTAATATCCAGTACAGCAAATAGTCCCTCTTTATTCTTCATCTTGAGTACTGTCTTGGCTACCCACAGGCCTTTGGTCTTCTAAATACATTTTGTTTATTTATTTGGCTTTAACTTTCTTTTCTTTCTTTTTTATTTATTTTTTTAATTTACACCCACGTTAGTTAGCATATCGTGCAACAATGATTTCAGGAGTAGATTCCTTAACGCCCCTTACCCATTTAGCCCATTCCCCCTCCTGCAACCCCTCCAGTAACCCTCTGTTTGTTCTCCATATTTAAGAGTCTCTTATGTTTTGTCCCCCTCCCTGTTTTTATATTAGTTTTGCTTCCCTTCCCTTGTGTTCATCTGTTCTGTGTCTTAAAGTCCTCATATGAGTGAATCCATATGATATTTGTCTTTCTCTGACTAATTTCGCTTAGCATAATACCCTCTAGTTCCATCCACATAGTTGCAAATGGCAAGATTTCATTCTTTATGATTGCCAAGTAATACTCCATTTTGTGTGTGTGTGTGTGTGTGTGTGTGTGTGTGTGTGTGTGTGTACCACATCTTCTTTATCCATTCATCGTCAATGGACATTTGGGCTCTTTCCATACTTTGGCCATTGTTGATAGGGCTGCTATAAACATGGGGGTGCATGTGTCCCCTCAAAACAGACACCTGTATCCCTTGGATAAATACCTAGTAGTGCAATTGCTGGGTCATAGAGTAGTTCTATTTTTAACTTTTTGAGGAACCTCCATACTGTTTTCCAGAGTGGCTGCACCAGTTTGCGTTCCCACCAGCAGTGCAAAAGAGATCCTCTTTCTCTGCATCCTCGCCAACATCTGTTGTTGCCTGAGTTGTTAATGTTAGCCATTCTGACAGGTGTGAGGTGGTATCTCATTGTGGTTTTGACTTGTAATCCTTGATGATGAGTGATGTTGAACATTTTTTCATGTGTCGGTTGGCCATCTGGATGTCTTCTTTGGAGAAGTGTCTGTCTATTCATACCTTTTGCCCATTTCTTCCCTGGGTTATTTGTTTTTTGGGTGTTGAGTTTGATAAGTTCTTTATAGATTTTGGATGCTAACCCTTTATCTGATATGTCGTTTGCAAATATCTTCTCCCATTCTGTCTGTTGCCTTTTAGTTTTGCTGATTGTTTTTTTCACGGTGCAGGAGCTTTTTATTTTGTTTTGATGAGGTCCCAATAGTTCATTCTTGCTTTTGTTTCCCTTGCCTCTGGAGACGTGTTGGGTAAGAAATTGCTGCGGCCAAGGTCAAAGAGGTTTTTGACTGAGGTGCACACAGATTTATGCAAAGGTAATGTCAACATTCAAATTGTAGGTCCAATGGCGAGTGATAGGTGTGCATTTTAATATTTTCTACTTTAACGTTTATGGACATATTATGCTTATTATTTGGTTGCTTTTAAAATGTGTGTAAATATTTTTTTAAAGGATAGAATTTGATGATAATTAGGCTGTCACCTGCATATCTGCTTGCAACAGCAAGGTCAGATCTCCTTTTCCATACCCTTATACCTAAAGGTGTAAGTGTTTACACATAAACATCACTAGCTAGGTGTTTTCCTATTTACCAGACATTGTTCTGATTGTTTTATATGACTTCATTCTCATATTATTCACAATAATCTTATGATTATTATTAGTTTTTAAATTTTTATTTTTTATTTTTATTTTCTCTATTTTTATTATTTCCATTTTATAGTTAGAAAAAAAGGGGAATGGGATGTATAGAAAGAGGCTAAGTAACTTGCTCAAAGCTACACAGCTAGATCGTATCAAAACTAGATTTACAACAATTCTGCCATACGGCCTGTTTTTATGGAGCATAAGTTAAGGGGCACCTGGGTGATGCGGTTGGTTAAGTGTCCAACTTCTGCTCAGGTCATGAGCTCAGCCCCACATCGGGTTCTGTGCTGACAGCCCAGAGCCTGTAGCCTGCTTCAGATTCTGTGCCTCCCTCTCTCTCTGCCCCTCGCCCATTTGTGTGCTCTCTCTCTCTCTTGCTCCCTCCCTCTCTCTCTAAGTTAAATACATAAAAATAAAGTATCAAAATAAGTTAAACTCATCTACTTAAAGTAAAAGTAGAATTATGGTTGGGAGGTTTGTGTAAAGCAGGGAAATAGAATGGGGAGGTGCACACAGATTTTTTTTTTAATTTATGTCCAATTTAGTTAGCATATAGTACAACAATGATTTCAGAGTAGATTCCTTAATGGCCCTTACCCATTTAGCCCATTCCCCCTCCCACAACCCCTCCAGTAACCCTCTGTTTGTTCTCCACGTTTAAAAGTCTCTCATTATGTAAAATAGAACTTCCCAAATATGTATGATTTTTTTCCGAAGGTTCTACCAAACATATTTGGAAAATCTACATTTTATGGGTAATTGAGAAGTGTTGTTGATAGGTTGGATTATTGTGTCCATTTCTCTCACCCTATTATAGAAACATACATCCATGCCCTTTGTTAAGATATTTAAGCATTACTCTCTCTAAAGCAGGTAGAGAGGTGCCTGGGTGGCTCAATCAGTTAAGCGTCCAACTCTTGGTTTTGGCTCAGGTCATGATCTCATAGTTCATGAGATTGAGCCCCACATAGGGTTCCACGCTGACAGCACAGAACATGCTTGGGATTCTTTCTTTCCCTCTGTCTGTGCCCCCTCTCCTGCTCATGCTCGCACGCTCTCTCTCTCTCTCAAAATAAACTTAAGAAAATAAAGAAGGTAGAATGTATTTATCTATCTGTTGCTATTGAGCATGGCTATATTACATGCTTTTGCCAATAAAATAGTAGCAAATGTAACACAAGCAGAGACTTATTTAAAGACTCCTAGGTAATTTGGCTTGGATTCTTGTGCTCCTGCCCTTGCAATGAAAAGAGCAACCACTTGTCCTATGATAGGATATGTGGAATAAACCCTAACCTGACTTGCAAATGAATGCAGCTGAACTAAATCAAGCTCAGCCAAGATCAGCCAGACTTCAGCTGACCCAGAGACATGCACAGAGAGCATTACTGCAGTAAAAGCTGTCTAATGCAGTAGCTGCATTATAATTTGCAAAATAGTATATTAAAAGAATAAAATACGAGTCTAAAATATATGAAGTTCCTCAGAATTTACAACACTTTCATGAAAATCAATACCACATTATAAAGGAGGGAGCCCCCAGTGTCTGGCAGACATGGTTATAGACTGAAATTACAAAGTCTCTGGGCCTCAGTTTTCACATCTAACAACTGGGCAAATGGTTTGGCTGGATTAGAGATTATATATGTAAAGAGTTTAGAGCATATACACATTTAAATGGTGGTATTATATCATCATTATGTAATATATTAAGCAAGTTAATAAATACATAGGAACTTCTTTAAAAAAAAAAGAAAACATTGAGGGATGCCTGCTTGGCTCAGTCAGTTAAGCCTCCAACTTCAGCTCAGGTCATGATCTCGCAGTTTGGGGGTGGAAACCGTGCATCAGGCTCTGTGCTGACAGCTGAGAGCCTGGAGCCTGCTTCGGATTCGGTGTCTCCCTCTTTCTCTGCCCTTCCCCAACTCACACTCTGTCTCTCTCTCTCAAAAATAAATAAATTAATTTCATGTTGAAAGCACAGATATTTTATATTTACCTTTAGTTTATCTTCACAGACTCCTTGTGCCTATGGAACATGCACAAAATACAAAATTAGGTGTTAGGACAAACCCAGAATATGCCCTAATGACTCAAGAGCTTTGTCCCCTTCCTTATTTTTCTGAGAGTAATACTGGCAGAGGAAAGAGTTTAGTTTATTAGATGGTGATCCCACAGTTGCTATTTGACAACAAACCTTTAACTTTCCATTTCCTTATTGTTTAAGATTCTGAAGATGCCTGACACATCTTGTCAAAAATTTACTCATCTATTATGTACCACTAAATCTGTGTGGTGTCCTACATTTGAACTCTTCTTCTACAACACACAGAATCTGTTGACAAATGTCTCTTTTTTTCCACAGCCTTTATGATACGATGACTCATTCCCTCGTGGGTGGTAGGTAACTGCCCTTGGTCACTAAGTGAATGATTTGGAAAGCCTCTGTGGCTGAACATATTTGAGCTAAATGATGCAGTGGGAAAGATGGGGTCACGGAAGGAGCATAGTGCTGCGGATTGTCAAATGGTGCATGGCAGGCATCAGGAATGTGGTACAGATGGAGAGGCTGTGAATATGTTTCAGGTACTGCAGCAATTAGAACAAGTAGGTTCCCCTTGGATATTGGAATATGGTGTCAGTGTTCTCAAAAATACAGATGGTGTTTCAATACACATAATAGCCTTAACTCTCACCATCTGGACCCCAAAGAGTCTGCTTGCTTGGATTCCCTAATCGGTGACCATGTTTTACCGCATGGGTAGCAATTAGAAGTGACATTTCTCTACTTTTTTTTTTAACTGATAATCTTAGCATTCCTATTTTCTTTCTCTGAATTTCTCCCTCGAACTCTGTCACTTACAGCCCTCTCTGATCTGAGCTGAGGAGGATACCTCATTCTGAACAATTCTACCCTGGCCCTTATTCATCACATGTGAGCAAATATGTAGATAGGGAGTTTGAGTCGCACTCATTCTCCAAGTAAAGGTGACATGCTCATAAATAATTTGGTTCTATCCACAAGTAGAAGAAGAAACATCTGGCATGAGCTTTTATGTTGTCTGTGTTGTGTAACTTGAGAGGGAGACACCTTTTCCATGAGCTGCAGTGAAGATGGTGCGAAGCAGTCACTCAAGATACAATCCCATAGGAGTGGCAGGATAATTCTTTGAGATATTGATTTGTGTTTTGCTCTCCTGTCCATTTTGAGAGAGAAGCCAGGCCCTTATGCACACGCTTGCTTCAAGGGAGCTTCATGTTAACAGGCTGATGGCAGATGTTGCCTACAAAAAATACTTTTTTTTTTCCTACAACTGAGTCTCTGGAAAAATTACTAGAGAACAATTTAAAGAGCAACAGGGAATAAAAGTGTCAGTTGAGTTGTGTCCCCCAAAAAGATCTGCTGAAGTCCTAATCTACAGTACCATGCATGTGACCTAACTTGGAAATAGGATCTTTGTAGTAGTAATCAAGTTAAGATGAGGTCATACGTGATTAGGATGAGCCTTAATTAAATTCAGTGGCTCACTAGTCACTTAGAAAAAAGCCATGTGAAGACAGAAAGACACACAGGGACAATACAATATGAAAAAAAGAGGCAAAAATTGCAGCGATGCAGTTGTAAGTTGAGGGACACCAAGGATGGCCGGCAACCACCAGGAGAAACTAGGGAAAAGGCATGAAACAGATCATCCCTTAACGCCTCCAGAAGGAACCGACCTTGTTGACTTGCTGACACCTCGATTACGTGCTTCTAGCCTCCAGAATTGTGACAGAATAAAATTTTGTTGTTTTAAGCCACCCCGTTTATGGCATCTTTAGGAAACTAACATAAAAATAAAGTCCCTGTGGGGGTAAAAAGAGAGCCTCTGAAGCTAAAATGAGGTCATGATTGAAATGAGACAAAATCAAGGAGAAGCTCTGATAGCTCCACCACTTATTTAGTTCTATAATAACGGGCAGCTTACATAATGTCTCTAAGGTTCATTTTCCTCTTCTACACAGGAGAAAAGTTAATTTATTGAGCTGAAACAATGCTCAATGTACAATAGCTCTTATTCTTACCATCAATGTCGTCATCATCATCTCTACCACTTCCTGAAGTCATAGGGAAAGGGGTCTGGTGGCATCAGGGCCAGGGCCCCAGCTGACCATGGTACTGACCAAGCTGTGCTGTGTCTGAAATAGTGGATGGCTTTAACCTAGCTAAGCCATGGACCCACCTTAGGAAAACATGTGGTCCCAAGTCAACTGAAATGTGCTTCCTTATTAGAGAAGAGAGTATTACTCAAGCAACCACACATGGTTGCTTCCCATCCAACCTTGTTGAGGTAAGAAGTCAAAGTGGCTGTAAGAACGGAAACTGGAAAGATTTCTTATAGCATATTGTTCTCATGATTGACTTCATTTTGACCTAGATTGAGCAGCAAGGATTCACAAAGACAAGGAGAAATGAAAAAGGTACCTCATATTTTCAGCTCGGCATTTTTCCAAACATTTGTTGTATCTTCAGTTCATACAACTGTCCTGTTATGAATCTCTAAGGGAGGACTTAGGGAATGGTTTTGGATTTAGCCCCTCAGTGGGCTCCTTATCTTAATAGAGAAGAAGCAAATCCACAGTTCATGACTGGGCCATACACCTCCCAACCCAGCCACCTCAGAGACATGAGCCCCTGCAGGAGGTCTAAGGCCATACCATCATCTTTGTAAAACTGTTCCATAAATCAATGTATATTTTTCCTGCCTTTGTAACACATAATCTGATTAATGATCATCCAATACCATAATAGAAGGTAAAGGCATGATTGGCCTCATTTTGACCTATATCGAACAGCAAGGATGCACAAAGAGAGGAAGGAGAAATGAAGAAGATGCCTCACGTCTTCATACAAAGTTTAATCACTGCTTATTCCTATCTCTGTTTCTGTTGTTTGTTTGTTTGTTCTTTAACTAGCACATTTAAAAGGTCAGAGTGGATATTGTTCCTTGGTTCTGGTTCTCAGGCCTGAGACACAACCCTCCTAAGCATCTTCTTGCAAGTTCATTTTTTCTTGGCCTACCCGCACTTCCAGAATGACTTGTAGTTACATTGTCTAGGATGATCTGCATTTGTTTTTTACAGATGAATTTCGTGGCCCAAGACCTAGATCACTCCACTGAGGGGAGATAGGAATCTAATAAGACTGGGAGAACTATGGCTAATCTAATCCCTGGCTGGTAACATTGTCAGAAAGTGGCATAGAAAGGTCATTTGCATGTGGTCAGGGATAATGGGGATTAGAAGAGGCATTGGGTTCCAGAGTTACAGCATGAATGCCAAAATACAGGTAGGTAACCCCTGGCCAGAATGAGTCCTATATAGACATGTAGACTGAGGGATATACAATTATTATTAAATCCCAATATTCTACCTGGTCTCACATCTGCATCCTGCCGTTGTGCCTGTTATGTGAGGAATCTATGATTTGGAGGGCAGCAGCTCATTAAGAAGAACCAAGCTAGCTTAATAAAAGAGTATTTTGGAAGGTATGTCATTACATAAAAAGGTTTTTAATTTCACCTAAAGTTACCTTCTTAAACCTTTGCCAGGTGCAAATGATACTAGATTGTACAGTGAGCACTCATTATTGACATAAATGGCTTATTTTTAGCAAAGTAGCTCCTAGAATAATTTATAGCACCTACACATAGAAAGAAATCTACATCTTAAAAAATACAGCGAGGCTGTCAATTTGAACATGGAATTGCATAATAAACTGTATTAAGAACTTATTTCAGGAAGTAGGGCTGTACACTAAGAACTTTCCTTTGATGCTTTTATATAAAACATTTTAACAAGTGAAATCTCCCCAAAGATTTCTATATTAATATTTAGAGCATGAAATGTTTCTAATCATTTACCTGTTATGTTTGGCTAATGACTGATGGGAAATTTGATGTTTAGAGCATTTATTTCATGGAAAAAGGGGACTGCAACTCTTAGATATATTTAGGATGTGATACTTTATTCTCTGACCTTGATATATAATAGCATAATATATACTATATAATATATATATCCAGGAAAAAATAGACACAAATGACAAATATTATCACAAAGCAAAATCAACTGAATTTGTTTAAAGTCATATTGATTTTTCATCTCTTAAGATCCCTTAGATCTATTTGATTACTTTCAAACTGTGTGCAAATACATAGGAAATGAGAGCCCAAGAAACAATGATTCTATGTATTTTTTAGCATTATTTTCAGTAATCCACACCCTGCAATAGACCTTATCTTTATAAACAATATATAGCGAATATTAGGTCCTCTGGACTGCTTGTATAGCTTAGGCAAAAACACATTTCAGAAATACATATGGAGTTAGTCTTTTCCTTTTGTCTGCCTTGCAACATTCTACAAAGATTAAATTCTAAAGATGTCTTTCCCATCCTTTTCTAAAATGAAAATCAAGCTCATAAAAGAGAATCCAACTTAATTTGCCATTCTTCCATTTCCACAAAACACACGTTGAGTTTTATTGAGAACACTTCTTATACCTCCTCTTGACATTTCTAGACACTCTGGTCCTTAGACATTTAGAAAGCAGTCAGATTCTCCTGGTTCTAATTCTCAATATTTGGCATCTTAAGACTTCAGCTCATTTCCATTTCTTTCAAGATTTCTAATTGAAGTGAAGTTAAGATCTTTGCAGTTAGGAAAAGTGTTCCCATTTAATTTTCACTGAATGTGTTGTTGGAATAAAGCCTAAGCTGCCATAAGAAAAATTTCTCAAAATACAGTATTCATATAACAGAGATATTTCTTTCCCCATGTTGTAATAGTTCAAAGGGGTCAGCAGACTCTGTTCCATAAATTAAGTCGGGGACCTGGCTGGTGCAGGAATTCTTGTATCTCCATGAAGTGGACTGCAAGGTTGCCCTGTTCATGGTCCTAGTTCTACCACGAAGAGCAGTATGAATCCAGTCCTCTCTGTCTGGAGCAAAGAGTGAAGGAGAAGATTGGTAATTTTTTTCTGAGGAATGAAGTGGAACTTGTATACATCATTTGCATCCACTTTTCACCAATGAAAATTTATTCATGTACCTAACACAACACTTTTGCTTTAGGAAGCAGTTAAATAGCCTTACAGGACAGCCATGTGGCCAAAGAGAGAAGAGATTGCTAGGGAACAACAAAGAGTTGCACACCTAGAGGTTATGAATCTTTGGGCTCATTCTTAAACTTTTATTTTTCAAAATTGCCAATTGCAGAGGCCAGTTGTTAGTTTTTCTCATTGAGGGAGAGTGCTAGACAGTAGGTACCTCCATCACATCTTGACTGAAAAGAAGAAGAAACCACAGCTCATAAGAAAGTAAACCATAAATCTTGATACTGTTTTTATTCCTTCTCCATTCTGCATATCCTAAACCAAACAGAAATATGTCTAGTAGGAAACAATTTATCAAGTGCTATAAAATTATTTGGCTAGAAAAAGTGACAGAAATTTCTTGTTCAAAGGCCAGATTCTTATCCTGTAGGACTCAATGGGCTTACTCTTATTACATGCTGATCACTGAGAGTTCTCCTAGCCCAAATCAAAGAACTAAAGGAGGCTTAGTGCCCATCTGGCGGACCTACAAATATAAGTTGGAAGTGAAAAATTTTAGACACATCAAAATAAATATGTGACACAAACAAAAATCATTGCACTAAACTTAATAGGTAAAAATTTTGAGTATTTAACAGGAATAAGAGATACTGTCCTGAAAAGAAGGGAGAAAATAATTTGGGTAGTTGGCTAAATATTTTTTGGAAGGAGAGAATGTGTATCAGTATGAATTCAATCATGTTTGCCCTGGCTAGTTCAATCAAGAATGGTACAAAACTTGACAGGAATATTTTCAGGTCATCCAGCTAGAGATTCTTATTTGCTCTACCTTCAAGTTTTAATTTCTAGCAATATCCATTATGTCATAGTTGTCCTCTATCAACCATGATCCTGGACCTTTAAATGTGTCCTGTACCTCTGGTAGTGAGCTTGCAAAATCCAACTGTTGTCTACGTTTCATGCATCTGATAAGGATCAACCTTAAGTTTACTTTCCGGATCAACTACTTCATGCTTGAGTCTCTGTTCCTTGGTGATGCTCTACAATGTTTATTATCTACCTCTGTCCCTTTTTTTTGGTTTGACCATTGTAGATTTTTCTCTCTAGCATACTGGTGCTTGTCTGTAGAAGGCCCAGGCCTGAAGACCTTTCATTTGGCAGGCTACTCGCCATTGAACCATGTTTCTTCTGTCCTTCCCTTCAGTAAAAATGGATCCTGGCAATTTAGGTTCTGCAAAGGCAGAATTGGGAGACGGAGATTAGGGAGCAATCCTGGAGATTTGATGGCAATTAACATTCAATAAACAATTATAGTGTACTTTCTGTGACCATAGTACCCTCTCAAGTGATATGAAAAGGCCGCATTCTTAGATGCTTAAGGGAATATAGTCTACTTGGATAGAAAACAGAACTATTTAAAACACCTACAAAGTGAAATAAATGTTTGCCTGGTACTCACAAGAACAATGGAAATAAATTTCCTGTAATTTAAAACAATAACTTCTTCCCACAATTGTGAATAACTAAGCCAGAAATATATTTTGGGACCCGAATGATTCATAGAATGTGAATGTCTTACGTTGGATGCACAAATGTATATAGCTTTACAATAGAATTAAATTTTCTACAAGATGTGATTTTCCTTGGACATCCTGTGATCTTCAGACAAAATAATATTTTCCTTACCCCTTTGTTGGCACTATGATAAGTTGTAAGTATTATAAACAAATACAATGTGAAATAAAATGTTACATGTGCATAGCAGTTCACTGAAGATGTTGATTTCTGTTCAGTCTTTCTTTAACTTGTTAGTTCAAATAATGAAGGCAACATATTAAAGTATGTGCTTGATTTCCATCAAGTTCAGCCTCTACCACCTAACTTGACCCAATCTATCTATGCCCCAATCCCAGGAATTTATGAATGTGTTAGATTACGTGGTAAACTGTGACCTCAAAATAAAGAGATTATCTTTGTCTGAGTGGGTCCAATGTAATTGCCAAGTTCCCTAACTAGAGAAGAGGGAAGCAAATGAGTCAGAATCAGAGAGATAGTATTCTGAGAAAGATAAAGCCATTGCAGGTTGTGAAGAAGGAAGAGGGCCATGGGTCAAAGATATGAGAGCAGTCTTTCGTGAAGTCCCCAGAGAAAAACACGTCCCTGTCGTTTACACCAGATTTTCACTTTCTACTGAATATATATGTGCAATATTTAAATTTTATAATAACCTAAAATCTTTTTGTAAGTGATAAAAAATACAAATTAAAAAAAAAAAAGAAACATATCCCTGCTAACATCTTGATTTTAACCCAGTGAAACCCATTTTGGACTTCTGACCTCCAAACTGTAAGATAATAAATTTTTGATTTTTTTAAGCCATGAAGTTTATGGTAATTTATTATAGCAGCAATATGAAACTAATGTGTAATAGAGTATTAAGGGAATATCCTTTGAAGTTAAATTACCTAGATTTAAATACTGGGTCAGCCATTGTCTAGCTGTGTGACTTGGGAATTACTCAACTCTCCATGCTTCAGTTTTCTCATGTATAAAATAGGATAATAGTTCTTTTTTTTTTTTTTTTTTTTTTTTTTTTTTTTTTTTTTTTTTTTTTTTTTGGCTCAGGTCTTTGTTTTTTTTTTTTTTTTTTTTTTTTTTTTTATGAAATTTATTGACAAATTGGTTTCCATACAACACCCAGTGCTCATCCCAAAAGGTGCCCTCCTCAATACCCATCACCCACCCTCTCCTCCCTCCCACCCCCCATCAACCCTCAGTTTGTTCTCAGTTTTTAAGTCTCTTATGCTTTGGCTCTCTCCCATTCTAACCTCTTTTTTTTTTTTTTCCTTCCCCTCCCCCATGGGTTCCTGTGAAGTTTCTCAGGATCCACATAAGAGTGAAACCATATGGTATCTGTCTTTCTCTGTATGGCTTATTTCACTTAGCATCACACTCTCCAGTTCCATCCACGTTGCTACGAAAGGCCATATTTCATTTTTTCTCATTGCCACGTAATATTCCATTGTGTATATAAACCACAATTTCTTTATCCATTCATCAGTTGATGGACATTTAGGCTCTTTCCATAATTTGGCTATTGTTGAGAGTGCTGCTATGAACATTGGGGTACAAGTGGCCCTATGCATCAGTGCTCCTGTATCCCTTGGATAAATTCCTAGCAGTGCTATTGCTGGGTCATAGGGTAGGTCTATTTTTAATTTTCTGAGGAACCTCCACACTGCTTTCCAGAGCGGCTGCACCAATTTGCATTCCCACCAACAGTGCAAGAGGGTTCCCGTTTCTCCACATCCTCTCCAGCATCTATAGTCTCCTGATTTGTTCATTTTGGCCACTCTGACTGGCGTGAGGTGATACCTGAGTGTGGTTTTGATTTGTATTTCCCTGATAAGGAGCGACGCTGAACATCTTTTCATGTGCCTGTTGGCCATCCGGATGTCTTCTTTAGAGAAGTGTCTATTCATGTTTTCTGCCCATTTCTTCACTGGGTTATTTGTTTTTCGGGTGTGGAGTTTGGTGAGCTCTTTATAGATTTTGGATAGTAGCCCTTTGTCCGATATGTCATTTGCGAATATCTTTTCCCATTCCGTTGGTTGCCTTTTAGTTTTGTTGGTTGTTTCCTTGGCTGTGCAGAAGCTTTTTATCTTCATAAGGTCCCAGTAATTCACTTTTGCTTTTAATTCCCTTGCCTTTGGGGATGTGTCCAGTAAGAGATTGCTACGGCTGAGGTCAGAGAGGTCTTTTCCTGCTTTCTCCTCTAAGGTTTTGATGGTTTCCTGTCTCACATTTAGGTCCTTTATCCATTTTGAGTTTATTTTTGTGAATGGTGTGAGAAAGTGGTCTAGTTTCAACCTTCTGCATGTTGCTGTCCAGTTCTCCCAGCACCATTTGTTAAAGAGGCTGTCTTTTTTCCATTGGATGTTCTTTCCTGCTTTGTCAAAGATGAGTTGGCCATACGTTTGTGGGTCTAGTGCTGGGGTTTCTATTCTATTCCATTGGTCTATGTGTCTGTTTTGGTGCCAATACCATGCTGTCTTGATGATGACAGCTTTGTAGTAGAGGCTAAAGTCTGGGATTGTGATGCCTCCTGCTTTGGTCTTCTTCTTCAAAATTCCTTTGGCTATTCGGGGCCTTTTGTGGTTCCATATGAATTTTAGGATTGCTTGTTCTAGTTTCGAGAAGAATGCTGGTGCAATTTTGATTGGGATTGCATTGAATGTGTAGATAGCTTTGGGTAGTATTGACATTTTGACAATATTTATTTTTCCAATCCATGAGCAGGGGATGTCTTTCCATTTCTTTAAATCTTCTTCAATTTCCTTCATAAGCTTTCTATAATTTTCAGCATACAGATCCTTTACATCTTTGGTTAGATTTATTCCTAGGTATTTTATGCTTCTTGGTGCAATTGTGAATGGGATCAGTTTCTTTATTTGTCTTTCTGTTGCTTCATTGTTAGTGTATAAGAATGCAACTGATTTCTGTACATTGATTTTGTATCCTGCAACTTTGCTGAATTCCTGTATCAGTTCTAGCAGACTTTTGGTGGAGTCTATCGGATTTTCCATGTATAATATCATGTCATCTGCAAAAAGCGAAAGCTTGACTTCATCTTTGCCAATTTTGATGCCTTTGATTTCCTTTTGTTGTCTGATTGCTGATGCTAGAACTTCCAGCACTATGTTAAACAGCAGCGGTGAGAGTGGGCATCCTTGTCGTGTTCCTGATCTCAGGGAAAAAGCTCTCAGTTTTTCCCCGTTGAGGATGATGTTAGCTGTGGGCTTTTCATAAATGGCTTTTATGATCTTTAAGTATGTTCCTTCTATCCCGACTTTCTCAAGGGTTTTTATTAAGAAAGGGTGCTGGATTTTGTCGAAGGCCTTTTCTGCATCGATTGACAGGATCATATGGTTCTTCTCTTTTTTTTTGTTAATGTGATGTATCACGTTGATTGATTTGCGAATGTTGAACCAGCCCTGCATCCCAGGAATGAATCCCACTTGATCATGGTGAATAATTCTTTTTATATGCTGTTGAATTCGATTTGCTAGTACCTTATTGAGAATTTTTGCATCCATATTCATCAGGGATATTGGCCTGTAGTTCTCTTTTTTTACTGGGTCTCTGTCTGGTTTAGGAATCAAAGTAATACTGGCTTCATAGAATGAGTCTGGAAGTTTTCCTTCCCTTTCTATTTCTTGGAATAGCTTGAGAAGGATAGGTATTATCTCTGCTTTAAACGTCTGGTAGAACTCCCCTGGGAAGCCATCTGGTCCTGGACTCTTATTTGTTGGGAGATTTTTGATAACCGATTCAATTTCTTCGCTGGTTATGGGTCTGTTCAAGCTTTCTATTTCCTCCTGATTGAGTTTTGGAAGAGTGTGGTTGTTCAGGAATTTGTCCATTTCTTCCAGGTTGTCCAGTTTGTTGGCATATAATTTTTCATAGTATTCCCTGATAATTGTTTGTATCTCTGAGGGATTGGTTGTAATAATTCCATTTTCATTCATGATTTTATCTATTTGGGTCATCTCCCTTTTCTTTTTGAGAAGCCTGGCTAGAGGTTTGTCAATTTTGTTTATTTTTTCAAAAAACCAACTCTTGGTTTCGTTGATCTGCTCTACAGTTTTTTTAGTTTCTATATTGTTTATTTCTGCCCTGATCTTTATTATTTCTCTTCTTCTGCTGGGCTTAGGCTGCCTTTGCTGTTCTGCTTCTAGTTCCTTTAGGTGTGCTGTTAGATTTTGTATTTGGGATTTTTCTTGTTTCTTGAGATAGGCCTGGATTGCAATGTATTTTCCTCTCAGGACTGCCTTTGCTGCGTCCCAAAGCGTTTGGATTGTTGTATTTTCATTTTCATTTGTTTCCATATATTTTTTAATTTCTTCTCTAATTGCCTGGTTGACCCACTCATTCGTTAGTAGGGTGTTCTTTAACCTCCATGCTTTTGGAGGTTTTCCAGACTTTTTTCTGTGGTTGATTTCAAGCTTCATAGCATTGTGGTCTGAAAGTAAGCATGGTATAATTTCAATTCTTGTAAATTTATGAAGGGCTGTTTTGTGACCCAGTATATGATCTATCTTGGAGAATGTTCCATGTGCACTCGAGAAGAAAGTATATTCTGTTGCTTTGGGATGCAGAGTTCTAAATATATCTGTCAAGTCCATCTGATCCAATGTCTCATTCAGGGCCCTAGTTTCTTTATTGACCGTGTGTCTAGATGATCTATCCATTTCTGTAAGTGGTGTATTAAAGTCCCCTGCAATTACCACATTCTTCTCAATAAGGTTGCTTATGTTTATGAGTAATTGTTTTATATATTTGGGGGCTCCGGTATTCGGTGCATAGACATTTATAATTGTTAGCTCTTCCTGATGGATAGACCCTGTAACTATTATATAATGTCCTTCTTCATCTCTTGTTACAGCCTTTAATTTAAAGTCTAGTTTGTCTGATATAAGTATGGCTACTCCAGCTTTCTTTTGGCTTCCAGTCGCATGATAAATAGTTCTCCATCCCCTCACTCTCAATCTAAAGGTGTCCTCAGGTCTAAAATGAGTCTCTTGTAGACAGCAAATAGATGGGTCTTGTTTTTTTATCCATTCTGATACCCTATGTCTTTTGGTTGGCGCATTTAATCCATTTACATTCAGTGTTATTATAGAAAGATACGGGTTTAGAGTCATTGTGATGTCTGTATGTTTTATGCTTGTAGTGATGTCTCTGGGACTTTGTCTCACAGGGTCCCCCTTAGGATCTCTTGTAGGGCTGGTTTAGTGGTGACAAATTCCTTCAGTTTTTGTTTGTTTGGGAAGACCTTTATCTCTCCTTCTATTCTAAATGACAGACTTGCTGGATAAAGGATTCTCGGCTGCATATTTTTTCTGTCTAGCACCCTGAAAATCTCGTGCCAATTCTTTCTGGCCTGCCAAGTTTCAAAAGAGAGATCAGTCACGAGTCTTATAGGTCTCCCTTTATATGTGAGGGCACGCTTACCCCTTGCTGCTTTCAGAATTTTCTCTTTATCCTTGTATTTTGCCAGTTTCACTATGATATGTCGTGCAGAAGATCGATTCAAGTTACGTCTGAAGGGAGTTCTCTGTGCCTCTTGGATTTCAATGCCTTTTTCCTTCCCCAGTTCAGGGAAGTTCTCAGCTATGATTTCTTCAAGTACCCCTTCAGCACCTTTCCCTCTCTCTTCCTCCTCTGGGATACCAATTATGCGTATATTATTTCTTTTTAGTGTATCACTTAGTTCTCTAATTTTCCCCTCATACTCCTGGATTTTTTTATCTCTCTTTTTCTCAGCTTCCTCTTTTTCCATAACTTTATCTTCTAGTTCACCTATTCTCTCCTCTGCCTCTTCAAGCCGAGCTGTGGTGGTTTCCATTTTGTTATGCATTTCGTTTAAAGCGTTTTTCAGCTCCTCGTGACTGTTCCTTAGTCCCTTGATCTCTGTAGCAAGAGATTCTCTGCTGTCCTGTATACTGTTTTCAAGCCCAGCGATTAATTTTATGACTATTATTCTAAATTCACTTTCTGTTATATTATTTAAATCCTTTTTGATCAGCTCATTAGCTGTTGTTATTTCCTGGAGATTCTTCTGAGGGGAGTTCTTCCGCTTGGTCATTTTGGATAGTCCCTGGAGTGGTGCGGACCTGCAGGGCACTTCCCCTGTGCTGTAGTGTATAACTGGAGTTGGTGGGCGGGGCCGCAGTCAGACCTGATGTCTGTCCCCAGCCCACCGCTGGGGCCACGGTCAGACTGGTGTGTGCCTTCTCTTCCCCTCTCCTAGGGGCGGGATTCACTGTGGGGTGGTGTGGCTCGTCTGGGCTACTTGCACCCTGCCAGGCTTGTGATGCTGGGGATCTGGCGTATTAGCTGGGGTGGGTAGGCAAGGTGCTCGGGGGCAGGAGGGGCAGGCTTAGATCGCTTCACCTTAGGTGATCCACTTCAGGAGGGGCCCTGTGGCAGCGGGAGGGAGTCAGATCCGCTGCCGGAGGTTTGGCTCCGCCGAAGCGCAGAGTTGGGTGTTTGCGCGGAGCGAGCAAGTTCCCCGGCAGGAACAGGTTCTCTTTGGGATTTCGGCTGGGGGATGGGCGGGGGAGATGGCGCTGGCGAGCGCCTTTGTTCCCCACCAAACTGAGCTCTGTTGTCAGGGGGCTCAGCAGCTCTCCCTCCCTTTGTCCTCCAGCCTTCCCGCTTTCCGAGCAGAGCTGTTAACTTATGACCTCCCAGACGCTAAGTCGCGCTTGTTGTGGGAACACAGTCCGTCAGGCCCCTCCGCTTTTGCAAGCCAGACTCGGTGGCTGTACTTGGCCGGCGAGCCGCCCCTCCGCCCCGGCTCCCTCCCGCCAGTCCGTGGAGCGCGCACCGCCTCGCCGCCCTTCCTACCCTCTTCCGTGGGCCTCTCGTCTGCGTTTGGCTCCGGCGACTCCGTTCTGCTAATCCTCTGGCGGTTTTCTGGGTTATTTAGGCAGATGTAGATGGAATCTAAGTGATCAGCAGGACGTGCGGTGATCCCAGCGTCCTCCTAAGCCGCCATCTTGCCGCCGACCTTCGGATAATAGTTCTTAGGAACTATTTTTCTTGGGAAAAGTCATAGGGCTTTTATAAGAATGAAATAAGCACTTAAAACAGTGCCTGGTACAACTTGCTTTTAACAATGTTTGCTATTTTTAATTGTTTTTTTTAGTGTTTTAATTGTTTTATAATTATTATAAGGTCATTTGGTAAGGCCAGCCAGTTTACTCTCCCCACCTCCTCTCCAGCTTCATCCACAAAGAATTTGAGAAGCCATTCAGAAAATACATATGAAGTCATTAAGAGAAGATAAAAAATAAGTAACATCCAAATTCTAATGGAAGCACCAGGTCTTATCCTGAATGACCCCACCCTAACCTATTGTTATGGTTGAGCTTGTATGTCAGAGAGACATGTAAACATGCAACCAGGATGCACAAAAAGTGATATGACATTTAGAACAACATACTATAAGGACTATGAGAACTTTCAGCTAGAGAGCTCATGGACAAATTTCAGGGAAGTAGAGGTCATTAGAGTGGGTCTCAGGAAATTATCAGGATTTAAATAAGTGGAGAATGGAAGAGAAGGATATTTATAACAAAGAAACAGGCATAAGAATAGGCCCTTACTATAGGATAGTCAACTGAGTACCTCCTTGACATAGATCAACAAGCTTACCCTTTTCTAAACAAAACTGCCCATGTCATACTCCATTCCACCTCTCAGATATCTTCCCAAATGTATGCCCAGTTATTCAGACTGTCTCTCATTTAAATTCCTGTTCACTCTCCCCAGATGTATATAAATATTTCTTCAGCTACAAGGCTTCCTGTTGAGTCCTGCTCCTCCTTAGGCATGCTTGCCTTAAAAGATTGAATACTTGTCCACCTAGAGAAATCAATCAACTTTGCTATATCCCTCAGCTCAGGAAAGTAGACTGCCTCAAACCCTGTAGTAAAGTCCCTTCAGCCATAATTTTCCAACCTTTCAAATATAATTCTTATAAAAGAAGTGGCAACATCTTTCTAGACTTAGTAGTTGTGATAAAATATAGCCCTGTCCAAATTGCTGAGATCTCTTCTTAAAATGTGAAAGAATGGCTTCTGAATGCAGAAATCTTGATCCTTTAAACTTTAAAAAATTAACTATAATAAACTTTAACTGCCTGACATCTGGAATATGGAATATGAATTACCTACGTTCCAAAATATTAGGACTTCTGTTTGGTAGTTGAATTAAGTATAGCCTGTTTTCAGATAATTTCAGAGTGATCAGTCTGAGGTCTGTAACACCTATAATAAGAAGATGTGAAACATTTAAACTTAGCCCTTAAATGAGCTAGAAGTGGTGGATCTTAATGTTTGTTTTACTCTTGCCAGGGAGAAAGGAACACACACACACACACACACACACACACACACACACACAATTTCAGAAGGTTCTACCTTAGATATAGAATTAGATATAGAATAGGTATAGAATTAAAAATACAAAAATTAGAAAACTGGAAAACCATTCACCCTTACACACATACACACACACACACAGACACACACACATCATGACCTCTTAGTCTCATAGTGAGATAAAACTATAAACAGAGCAGACAGGTGCCAGATCAGAGCTAGGACAAGTAGGAACAAGTATGAATATTGGAGAAAGGTACCTTTGAGGTACTAGGGAACCAATTTTTTTTTTTCAGAACAGGTGATAATTGACTATTTTTATGGAAGGAGGGGGGATGGTTGGCCCTTCATATTTTCCCCTCTGACCATAAGGAGGAGAGAACTTTATGCCCGAACCTGTCTTTCTTTAGCCATGTCTTGTCTGTATAAGAAAGGAGCTATTAACTTTATTAGTCAAATCCCAGAGTATTCACTGGAACCTGCTTTCTAGTGGGGCAGTTCTTGAGTTATAAAAAGCATAAGGCCATGCTCATAGCCTACTCTTCCATTTCCTTCCTTTCACTTCCTGCTCCTATGAGGTAAGCATGGGGACATAGCTACTCTCATCCAAATGCTACTCTAATGCTTCAGATATTCTAGATTCCAAAAATGCAGTCAGAAACCCCTTTTATCCTAGACTTGAATCATATGCTGTATAACACAGCTCACCAGAGATGATGCGCAATGGGGACAATAGAGAGTACTTTCCCAGCAATCAAAATAATCATATTTCCTCATTTGCCTATAATTCCTTGTTCCCTCACTTTCTAATAAGGAACTTCAAGGAGGAGGATGAGTGGGTGTTTGGATTCAGAGACCAAAACCACCCAAAATTCCATTGTCAAAAACAGCTTGAGCTGTCTTAAATGATAAGTGGGATTTTCTAAGCAAGGGGTAGGAGGTGGGGGTAGGAGGTTGCTGGAACAGGCAGCATAAGGAGAGCATTTGAGAGCAGAGCAAATAGCATCAGCAAAACGGTGCTATAACTGTGGTTAGATAGAGTGCATGGAGGAAAATCAAAGATTATAAAGCTGGATAGGTCTGGGTGCAGGTCCAGGAAAACCCAATTGTTATGCTAATATGTTTGAATTTTATTCTGCAGGCTATAGGAAGCAATTGAGGGAATTCAAAACAAAGAATAACATACTTAAAGTGGTCTCTAGGAAAATGGTCTTTGAGGTAGTATGGATAATCAATAGGAGAAAAATGAGAGCAGCTAGGAAATAATAGTGATAATCTAGCTAAAATACAGCAATGGGGCTGTGGACTGTGTCCCCCCCAAAAGTCATATGTTGGAACCCTAATGCCTAATGTGATGGTATTTGGAGATGAGGTCTTTGGGAGGAAATTGACTCATGAAAACGGACACGAGAGAGATGTTTTCTCTGCTCTGTGAGGATACCACAAGAAGGTAACTGTCTGCAACCCAGACGGAGAGTTCTCACCAGGAACTAAATCAGCCAGAATCTTGATCTTGGACTTGCCAGCTTCCATAACTGTGAGAGATAAATTTCTGTTGTTTAAGCCACCCGGTCTATGGTACTTGTTCTAGCAGCCAGAGCAGACTAAGACAAGTGGCAAGGGAGGGAAGGATGAAACTATTTGAGTATCTAATGTGGGATAGAGACCACTCACCTAGGTACTTTGTACCCATTCACTTTTTATTCCTCCAAATAACTGTGAGGATAGAATTATGATCTCATTTTGCCATAAAATGAGAGAGGATTACAACCCATGTCTGCTTCATTTCAACTCTTATTCTCTTTTTACACCGAACTATCTTTCATGACAGAGGGAATGAGAAAATAATATAGACAAAAGAGAAACTGGGAAGTCAAATAATGGAAAAACTAATTCGATGCAGTAGAGAAAGGAAGATTAGGAAGAAGCCATTTTGTATGTAATTGATACAATAAAGTGAATGTAGGTTCTCATGGAAAAAACAAGTGGATATGCCCAGTGTAGTTGAATGTTCTCATAGAGACCAGCAGAGTGGCCTATGCTAGCCCGTCTGCACCACACAGAATGACATTTTCCAAGGAAAAGCAGATAGAATGAGATGTAAATAAGAGTATGCCTCTTGAGGACCACTTAGGAGACCGAAGCCACACCAGTTATTTGTTTGTTTGTTTTAGTTTGTTTAACAGAGAGGGGTTAATATAAAATTCTTAAATTAGAATTAAAGAACTAAAAATATGGAAATGGTAAAGGTAACATGAAGGTAACAACAGCACGAAGCAGCTAATAGCCCCAGGGCTGGAGAATAGGAGAAGTGGGGATTATTAAAACTTAGAAGCTTCAAGAAGGGGTTCTGAGGAACTGCTTCTCAGACCCCTGAAAAGGGGTATGTTGAGTCTCCTCAAGACCACCCTCACCTTCGATTCACTGAAAGGATTCACAGGCTCAGAAACTGTTATACTCAGGGTTATGATTTATGAGAGCAAAACATACAGATTAAAATCAGCAAAGGAAAAGATGCATGGGAGTAGTCCCCAAGAAACAGGGCATGTTTCCAGGTCTCCCCTCTGAGTGGAGTCACACAGATGTACTCAATTCTCCCATCAGTGATATGTGACAACATTGAAAACATCTGTAAAGTATTGACAACTGGAGAAACTCACCCCCGCCATGGGGTTATCAGGTTATTGGTTATTGGGTTTTATTGGATAGGGGGGCAGGAGGTTGGTAGGTTGAGTAATGCTGCCTAAAGAGTTATGTCCAAGTCCTAATTCTTGGTACTTGTGAATATGACCTTTTTTGGAAATAGGGTCTTTGTGGATGTAATTAAGTCGTGGCTCCCAAGACAATGTCATACTGGAATTGGGATAGGTCCTAAACAAAATGACTGGTGTCATTCTAAGGAGAGAAGGAGACACAGAAACAAAGGGAAGAAGGTCATGTGAAGACAGAGGCAGAGATTGGAGTTAACACTGCCACAAACCAAGGAATTCCAGGAACCACCAGGAGTTGGGCGAGATGAGGCAGAATTCTTCCCTAGAGCTTTTGGAGGGAGAATAGCCCTGTCAACACCTTGATTTCCGACTTCGGGCCTCCAGAACTGTGAGAGAATCAATTTCTGTTGTTTTAAACCACCCAGATTGAGGTAATTGTTTTCAACAGCCTCAGGAAACCAATATAGATTTTGGCACCAAGAAGTAGGGTGCTGCTGTGTCAAATACCTAAGAATGTGGAAGTGGCTTTGGAATATGGTAATGGATAAAGTCTGGAAGAATTTTGAGGTACATGGTTTAAAGAGCCAACACTGCTTCAAAGAGAAAATTGGTGGAAGTAGGTATATTAAAGTGATTTGGTGAGAGTTCAGAAAGAAGTAAGGAGCATATAAAGCTTTTACTCTGTTGAAAGAAAACATACATGATCATGAACATAATGTTGCTAGAAATGTGAACATCATCGGTGTTTCTGGTGAGATCTCAGAAGGAAATGAGGAACATGATGTTGGAAACTAAAGGAAAGATGCTTCCTGTTTACAAAGTTTTAAAAAATATAGCTGAATGGTGTTCTGCTGTTGTGTGGAAAGCAGAACTGAGAAGCAAGTAACTTGGATATTTAGCTGAGTAAATATCCAACAAAGTATTGAAGACAGCCTGATTCCTCCTTGGTGCTTACAGTAAAATTCAGGAGGGAAAAGATACATTGAGGAAAGAACTGCTAAGCAAAAAGGAACCAGCGCTTGATTTGGAAAATTCTCAGTCTGCCCAGATCGCGAAAGATGCTAAAGTGTGCTCTGGAGACAGAATCAAGGGTGTGGCTGGACACACTTCTACCAAAGAGATGAGGCATGTGACTCACGGATGCAATCAACCAACTGAACAGAAACCAGGAAGAGGTGGGGTTTTCTAAAAAAGATCTGTGGAGGAACTTCTTGTCTAATGGCATAAATCCCCTGCTACACATGGGAGAGCCACAGGATTTGGAGAATACTGTATCACCCAAAACACTTCCAGCTTGGGATGAAGGGGACACAACTGAAATGAAACGAAGGAATGTTATCAGATTTCCAGAATTCTACAGGGGAAACATGTTGACAACCCTCCTCAGTGGCAAATCTGTGCTATCCTTCAAGAAAAAAACAATAGGGTGACTCAAAGGACAAGGTCACCATCGGTGAAGGGTGCTGCCACGGGCCTGAAGAGCAGAGTTAACCTTTTCCTGCAGAAGGGGATGTTGCTTGGTTACTGCTGGTGTCTTGAACCCAAAGAAGAGTTTCAGACCTCTGAAGAGGGCAAGAGCCAGTTGATGTTAGAATCCCAAAGGGGCATATGTAGGCTACTGTGTTAGTTTCTATTGCTATGTAACAAATTTAGCAGCTTAAATCAGTACCCATTTATTAGCTTATAGTTCTGTAGGTCAGACATATATGCTCCGAAAGCTGCAGATGAGGTATTGGCCACAACCACTGTCCCATCTGAGGTTCAGGGTTGCCTTTCAAGTTCATTGGTTGCTTGCAGAATTCATTTTCTTGCAGTCAGAGACGGATCCCTGTCCCCTTGCTGGCTGTCAACTGGAAGCCATTCTCAGGTCCAAAGGACTGCCCTTATTCTTTGCCATGTGGTCCCTTTCATTTCCAAAAGCACAGCAAAGAATCACTGTTGCATTGAACCTTTCCTGAGTTACTAATCTCTCTTGTCCAGGAAAGACCATATCCTTCCTTTTTAGCAGCTTGCCTGATTAAGCCAGGCCCACCAACAGTAATTTCCCTATCTTAAGGGAAACTGATTGGGGATCTTAATTGCATTTATAAAAGCCCTTCCTGGTAGCATCTAGATTGGTGTTTGTTTGAATAACTGGGAGAAAGTGTATGTACCTCAAGGGCTAGAAATTTAAGGGGCACCTTACAATTCTGCCTACCACACTGAAAATGTTAGAATAACTGTAAATGCTACTATTTGAAAGAACCACCACTGCTAGATGAAGAAGGTATATTGCTTGGAGACCCTGGGAAGAACAAGAAAACAGAAAGCAAACAGGCAGAATAATCAAACTGAAAGAAGCAGCCTTCCAACCAACCTACCTCCAGCCTTCCAACCTCCCCGAGGGGCCCCTACTGGCAGAGCCTATCATGTATCCCCTGGCAAAGGGGAAAATAAATGTGGCTTGCAGTGTCCTGACCGCAGCAGGATAGAGTAGGATAGGTTTGAGAGGCAATAGTTTAATAGTTTAAGAACTCCCAGATGGTACTCCAGGGGCAATCAGCATTATTGGTCAGGTTGGAGAGGGGACGCCAGACAGGAGGGCAGGATGTGCATGGCTTGGGTGTGAAACGAGAGTTCATGAAAGTGTCAAAGGAACATCCAGAGAGCTAGAGCAAGAACCAAGACGATTGGAGGAATCACTATTCCACAAACATAATCCAGGAATTCTGTTGATCTAGATGTGTTATTTCATCTATTTTTCAAGTTGCATAATGATCTAAAGTAACCCTAATTATCTATAAAAATAGAAATAATTTGGAATGCTTTCCTTAGACTTTCCACACAACTTCAAGCTATGAGGGTAATGTGTTAGCTGATGTTTCTGTGTGAAACACTCAAATGAGACTTATACCCTCTGAATGATCTGGACAAAACTAAAGGGGAATATAAAAAGTTGTGACAAAGATTAAAAGCCACTAGAAGCAGAAAGAAATGTTCATTCCCGAATTCATTAGAGAGTAATGGAGCACACTTTTTTGGAGCATGACAAATTGCCTTTAATTTTGTTATTTTATATAACAGTTTAAAGCAATAGTTTTTGAAGTACAGATGAATTGTAATTTACAGAGGTTAATATACTTCCAGAAAACAGTCAAAGCAGACAGAGAAGATGTGAGAAGGAAATTGAGAGACATAGGAATCTATCACGGGAAGATTTAGTATTTCTACTTGTTCAATTTTTTAATTATATGCTTAAATAACCTATAATAAAAGCACAAAAGTAAGAAAAAGCTTTGCAGAGCTTACTTTTAGTATATGTGCTGCCGATGCAAACACTGCAGAGCTTACTTTTAATTCCAGGAATTAAATTTTACAATGTACGTATCATGATGGTGTCACATTTACCTGGAACTTAGTAAATTCCTATTCTCAGGAACTTTTGGACACATGCAAGTAGAAACTCACATTTATATTCACTTAATTCTCTTCTACATTGAAAAAGAGAGATGATTTTATAAGGTAGCAATGTGATGTGTGATTATTTAATCTGCCCTGCCAGGGTCAAATGCTATGGGGGTTGAAACCCACCATAAAATGGCTGATTGGAAAGAAAACTGTTAGAAGCAAAGTCAACAGTAAAATGAGCAACAGACTAATCAATAATATGATTAACATCCTAGATTTCTAGTAGATTGTTAGAAAATAAGAAATTAAAAATTATCATACTGCATCTCTGATCTGGCTGGCCCCCCACACTACCCCCTGACCCCTGCATAAGGTTGCTTCCCTTTACAACAGGAATTAATGGGTCCCAGCTGCGGTAGCATCCCTAGTCTTTCTAAATACATCTCAGTTTTTACATCTGCCTTTAAAATGCCTAGAACACTCCCTAAATTCAGAGCTCTATGTAAATGTCACTTCTATGCATAGTACTTGCTTGATAATCCTAGATAAAACTGTTGCCTCCCAACTGTGCCCACCATCATTTTTTATTTCTTCACCTGCTTTATTTTTCTTCATGGGAGTATTTACTACCCAACCCATTGCAGAGATTTGTTTTCTCATCTATCTTTCTCTTCACTCTAAAATGAAAGGTCTGAGAGGGTAAAAACTTTTCATGTTTAGCTTATTATTATATGCTTAGAACCTAAAAACAAAAGCCTGGCCTTGAGAAGTCTCTGAATAAATATTT
Organism: Prionailurus viverrinus; assembly: GCF_022837055.1. NCBI lineage: Eukaryota > Metazoa > Chordata > Mammalia > Carnivora > Felidae > Prionailurus > Prionailurus viverrinus. The sequence continues at coordinate 109,521,280 of NC_062567.1, read as the reverse complement.
GTTGAAAATTGTCTACCTAATCTCATCATTATGATTTTGGTCCCTTTCAGTCTTTATATTTCCCCAGGACCAAATTTAATGTCTTGATAACTATAACAAGGATAACTCACACTCATGAAGTTCTTGCTGTGGACAAAGCATTTGGTGAAGCACTTTGTAAATCTCACTCCCTGTCAGGTTTGTACTAATATCCCCATTGTATAGATAAGAAAATGCTGCCAGAGAGATGGATTCACTTGCCCGCATAATTCCAACTTGCACAAGACCAACTCACTTTAGTTCTGTCTAGTTCTCCCCACTTACTTAGGACACTCTTGTAGCTGCATTGACTCCTATAGTAAACATGTACAAATTCTGCCATTTCCATGTTTCTTTAAGGCTACCTCCTACCCTACAGGCCTAAGTCTCTATGGCACTTTTGTGTGATTTGAAAAGAGCACCCTCTCGCTAGGCTGACCAATTAGAAGAAGATGCCTCCACTGGGCAGCCCAGCCCTAGAAGCAGAAGATACCTCTGTGCAAAGGAAAAGTTTCATGGATGGACTCAGAGGGTATTATGCTAAGTTAAATAAGGCAGACAAAGAAAGACAAATGCCATATGATTTCACTTACATGTGGGATCTTAAAAAACAAAACAGATGAACAATAAAAACAAAAACAGACTCATAAATACAGAAAACAGACTGGTGGTTGCGAGAGGGGAGGGGTATGGGGGCATGCGCAAAATAGGTGAAGGGGATTAAGATGTACAGTCTTCCAACTATAAAATAAATAAGTCACAGGGGTGAAAAGTACAGCATAGGGAATATAGTCAATAATATTCTAATAATGTATGGTGACAGACGGTTACTAAACTTATTGCAGGGAGCATCATGTAATGTATAGAATTGTTGAATCACTATATCATACACCTGAAATTGATATAACATTATATGTCAACTAAACTTCAATTAAGGAGAAAAAAAGATTCCTGTTTTCTCCAGGCTGACCTAACTGCTCTCCAAGAAACATGGCCTGGTTAACAAACATGGCTTAGTTAGTGGCACCTGAGTTAGATCTCCGCACCCACCCGCCTCTAGGACTGATGCCTATTTGTACATGGCAGAGATTTACAGCTTGCCATCATCTCCCTTCTCCCCTTGCTTACTCTGCTGTCCTACGTTTACATTTCTGGGGTTTTTTTCTTGACCACTCTAAGCATGCTCCCACCTCAGGGGCTGTGCATTTGCTTCTTCCTTTGCTTAGGACATTTCTTTCCCCAGACATTCTTGTAACCCACTGGGCTCTGTACAAATGCTACTTCTCAAAAAAGCTCTGACTGCCCTATATTAAAGTTATAAAACAATTATTTTTTTGCTTTATGCTGCTAAAGTTTTCTTCATATCAGTCGCCACTATTGATATTATACATTAGGTATACATTTGTTTTATTATTTTGCAAGAGCCATCCCCATATTGTTTCATATGCAAGGACCCAGTTCCACAATTTTCTTTCTGAACTGGAGTTAACTTATCTATATGGTTGTCTGTGACATGATTTGGCCTTCAATCGTTGCAAATACATCATCTGTGTTGTAAGTTGACCTCCATCCTTTACTCATTAACCTAGGACAGTTGAAATAAAGCAAATACTGGCCTTGGGATCATAAATGTAATGTGTTTAAATACAAGACAGATATGCACATATTATAGAATATGCTTATATTAATTTTAATATCAATATAGAAACAAAATTTAAAGATGCTGATCAATAACTTTTGAAACCTCTACTCCTTAAGTCTCTCAACAAAAATGTAGACCACACTTTGAAAAATGCTATTTTTCAATGTTTTTATGAAGAATGAGAAAGCAAATGACTAGAACATAGTAAGTGAATAGTAAATGTGAGTCCTTGACTTTGTTCTCTGTAGACCCATATGTCCACCCCCCCACACCCCCACACAAGTCATAATATATACTTACATTTCATTTATCACAGAGTGTATTTCAAGAAAGCCTGGCAATTTTGCCTGAATAATTACAAGCTATGATTAAAATAAATGAATAAAAACAGAGATGTTGTCAGTAAGCTCATATTTTTATTTCTTAGTATTTATCCTAAAGTTGCCAATTCTATAGTTTTCAGTTAGTCAATTGCTGTCTTTAGTTGATTGCTTCTCAGTTTTTCTAGTGAGAACACAAAAATAGGTCATTTGGAATGTCATTAAATCCATTCCTTATTTCTTATATAATAGAGGAAGGCTTTTAAATTTAGTTCAAAATAATTTAAACAAAAGCTAAGAAAATATCTGAAAAATTATCTTCTGCATAGTATATATTTGTATCCAGTGCCCTTAAAAAAATAAAAACTCATTTTTCACAATTTTATAACTATGACAAATGTGATTATAATCTTTTTGTTTTTAGATATGATATGGCCCTTTCTATGGCTTTAAATTTTGGGGAAAAATATGCAGAATTAAAAACATTTGAGAAAGTTTCTAGAAAAATAGCAAGTATACTTAAAGAACTCAAAAATGTTTTGCAGCTGGTTATGGACATTTAAATGACATTATTTCTCATGTTTTCTGCAATCAAAATATCGTTGATTAGACGATTCTGAAATAAATGCCAGTTAGTCAATACCTCCAGGATCTGTTAATTATTTAGAACTAAAATGAGTTTATGACCTCTGGTGCATCTAGTATAGGCTTTGTAATTTTCTCCAGTTTTTGCTATAATCTAAGGCATTGCAAACTACAAACATGAATTATAAAGAGGTAGCTTGGGGGAAAAGAAAAGAGATAAAGAGAAATAAGCAAGGGGGCACGTTGGTGGCTCAGTTGGTTAAGTATAGGCTTCAGCTCAGGTCATGATCCCACAGTTTGTGAGTTCGAGCCCTGCATCGGTCTCTGTGCTGACAGCTCAGAGCCTGGAGTCTGCTTTGGATTCTGTGTCTCCCTCTCTCTCTCTGTCCCTCCCTCACTTATGCTCTGTCTTTCTCTGTCTCTCAAAAATAAATAAACATTGAAAAAAATTTTTTAAAGAAAGCAAAGTTCACAGTAGAATATAATTACCAAATTTTCATTTATCTGTTAAATTAAAATATATTCTCCTACCTTCAATTATTACACCAAAACTCTGTGAGAATTTTCCCTTTGCACATAAAATAGATATCCACATTACAATATCATTCATTGTCATGAATAGTAAAGCCAAACTTAGAAATTCTGTCTGACCAGAATTGAAATCTATTATAACACATATTGTACAGGAACTGAGACAAATACCTAGGAATGAAAATAGAAGGTCTTGGATTCTGTACTGCAGATATAAATCAAACCAGATATTTATCTCTTCTTTTTTTTTTTAACATTTATTTATTTTTGAGACAGAGAGAGACACAGCATGAATGGGGGAGGGGCAGAGAGAGAGGGAGACAAAGAATCGGAAGCAGGCTCCAGGCTCTGAGCCATCACCCCAGAGCCCGACGCGGGGCTTGAACTCGCGGACCACGAGATCGTGACCTGAGCTGAAGTCGGACGCTTAACCGACTGAGCCACCCAGGCGCCCCTATTTATCTCTTCTTTAGCAAGAATAATAGAACCTTTGGTTTCTGATTGAAAAGGTAAATTAGAGCTGCATTCCATTTCTCCACACAGCCAGTAAATAAAACTCTTATTTTAATTATTAAGGATTATACATGTTTTATATTTAATATATATTAAATGTATATTACTTGATGTTTTTTTCTGTTACCGATATTATATATTTACATATATGTATTTTGTAGTTACATCTATATTCATTTCTGTAACATAAGATAAGATACTCAAAAACACAGTGGTTTAAATATGACAGGTATTTATTTCAACCTCACATGGTAGTCAAGAGATGTGCAGAGCTGTTAGAATAGCTTAGTGCCACAGAGTTACTCAGGGACACAGCCCCTCTATGTTGTGGCTCCACCATCATCATGGACATTGTCTTTACTTGCAAAGTAGAAGCTGACCACCTCCACATTCCTATTCTATGGGAATGTGAAGGGAAGGGAAAAAAGAAGGCCCAGGAGAAAAGTCCCATTTCCTTTAAGCAGATTAACTTGGACTTGTAGGCATCATTTTCACGTGCACATACTAAATGCAGCCACAAGCCTCACCTATTTGCAAAGCAGACTAAGAAATGTCTGTAGCTAGGTGACCCTGTGTCCATTACAACTCCAAGGATTCTATTACCAAATATCTACCATGTGTACATCTATATTCCAAATCAAACTCAAGAATTAGCCGGTGAGATGGAATAAGAGCTTCAGCCACCTGGAAAAATATAACCAGTTTTGAATAAATTCTATACTAAATCCAGAAAGTATAGATTTCATTCTAAAACATGTCTTAAAGTTTTAAACTGCAAGTAAGAAAAGAAATGTTGAGTGCGAGGACATGAAATCTGTGAGGCACCAGACCATTCATTCAAGCTGTTTTTTATTGAGCAGCATGGCAGAGTGGAAATAGCTTTGAACTTTTTCTTGTCTGAAACATGCAGCACCAACAGTGTGGGATTTTGTGAGGGTAACTAGAACTTACCTACAAACTACTTGAGTATATGTATAACATGTATTTATCCAACACAAGGCCTGGTGTATACCAGGAATCTCATGAATGATGAAGACCAGCACTCATGATACTTTAAACAAACATTTATTTAAGAATTGCATTACCAGGGGTGCCTGGGTGGCTCAGTTGGTTGAGCGTCCGACTTCGGCTCGGGTCATGATCTCTTGGTTCATGAGTTCGAGCCCCGCGTTGGGCTCTGTGCTGACAGCTCAGAGCCTGGAGCCTGCTTCAGATTCTGTGTCTCCCTCTCTCTCTGCCCCTTGCCTGCTCACACTCTGTCTCTATCTCTCAAAAATAAATAAACATTAAAAAAATTTTTTTAATTAAAAAAAAAAAGGGTTTCATTACCAGTCATTGGTATTTAGTGATGAAGCACAGACAAAACAAACATCTCAATCCTCAAGGAGAACTCAGATAATTTAGGGAGAGGGCAACTTTAGGGATAAAGCTAATCAGGAAGACAAATAATTTTAATAAAATGGAAAAAAATTGCAATAAATTTAAGCTCATGATGCCATGTGGTCTCAAAGGAAAGTAACTACTCACAAAAATTGTACTGGGGGGGTTGTAAATTCCACCAGCTCTATCAGTACCATACTTTTAAAATACTTACTTGAATTTTTTAATTTTGACATTTATAGTGAGAAAGTAAAAGTACTAATATTAGTGGTAATATAATTGAATCAGAGATTCAAAGAATCAAGCAAGTGATCAAGATCACTAAAGGTCAGCATTAATCAGACATTCATTGTGCCATATTAGTTTACTCTGTGCTAACTATAAAAGAAAATTTTAAAAAAATATATAAAATACATGTTATATATATTAAATGCTGGATAAAGCATCAAAAATAGTGGCTAAAACATGACTTCTCACAGTGGAGGACAAACAGATGTGGTCCAAAAATGGAAGTCATAATGGAGAAAATGAAGAAAAATTAAATTGATAGAAATCAGCATTAAAATATCCCTATTTTATAAAATAAAAAGAAAGTAGTTCACAGTTTCATAGAAATTTATTACAAACGCAGCATATCACTGATTCTCTATATCAAAAAGTAAAGGCTTATATTCAACATCTCCTGCCCAGATTTTCAGAAGTTAATAAACCACTCTTGAATCAGCATCAAAATCAACATCTCTATCTGCTGCAAAAGTTCCTTCTAAATTCCTTGCAAAATCATCATCAGTAAATCTGCCATACACTGAAATCAGTTTCTTCTATCTACTAAGAAAGCTAAGGGAAGTAACGTTAACTTTAAGAAATTTTTCAAGAAAGCTAAAAGAACTGTACCTTGTGGTCTAAACCACAGGGTAAAAAGTTATTTTTGACAACAATTTCCACTGTGTATATTCAGCTTTTAGTCTAACTTGTTGTATTAAAATAACACATCAATTATATAATATTCAGTACTTAACCATGGATCACAATAACTAGTTATTTCATCATATAATTTAACTGTTGGGAAATGGAAGAGCCCTTACTGCTCAATTCTTGTATATTTTACTTTTTAAAAAAAATTTTAATGTTTATTTATTTTTTTGAGAGAGACAGAGAATGAGTGGGGGAGGGGCAGAGAGAGAGGGAGACACAGAATCCAAAACAGGCTCCAGGCTCTGAGCTGCCAGCACAGAACCCGACACGGGGCTCGAACTCACAAACCACAAGATCATGACCTGAGCCAAAGTCGGACACTTAAGTCACCCAGGCACCCCTTGTATATTTTACGTTTATAGATATTTTTTACATTAAAAAGAAATATTTTCTATGAATGTACATAAGTATATCTATGATGAATAATTATTGAGTCCTAGGTGGACCAGCATTAGATATTCACTGGCATTAGACCCCATGGATAAAGGGATAAATCTTGTAGACAAAGTTCCAGCTTTCATGGAATTAAGAGTGGTAATGCGAGATAATCAAGAAACAATGAAACTTAGAATATGCAGAACTGACATCTACATGGCTGAGCAGTCCAGCTCCATCCAGGCCAAAATCCTATGTGCAGTCTTTCAGGTCCAACTGCAGACAATTACCCACAGGTACCACAGCGGTAAGCCACCCCCTGGACATCAGACTTGGTACAGACACTGTCTTGCAGTTTCTAGATGGAGTCGCAGTAGAATAGAGTAGTAGAATTCAGACTCTGTATATATCTGCATTCCTAGTCCAGGAGCCTCCATTCCACAGCCTCCTTAATTGAGGCACTTACAACCTCACCTTATTTGGAGACCTGGAAGACACTTTTCTTCACTCTGACTCAGTCTTCAGTACTTCCCTTCCCTCTCTCCCTGCTCCCTCCACAGTGAGATGACCCTTTCCCACCCTTCTCCCCTTACTCCTTCTGACACTGTTCTTTGTAAGCAAATGGAATAAAGGGGAACTGGCATTTTTAGTCTCTTGCTTATACCATCACCATTCAGTGGTTAAAATTTTGGTTGTTACTTCCATTTTGGCTATCTTAACCAACCACCTAAACACCTGGCAACTCATCTCTTACGCTTAGCTCCTGAGAGCTTGATGCTTTGTTGGTACTGACCCTGTACATGTCTTAAGGAATCTCATCTTTAGAACCACTACCGAGAAGTAAATTAGGCACATCCAGGTTACATCACTCCACCCAAGTCACCCAGCCCAGCCAACAACAGTTTGGGCCAGGGTATGATACCAGCCAGGCAGGCTCCAGGGCCATCACTCTGAATGGTTAAACTCCACATATACAGCCATTCCAGAGAGTGATGGGGCCATGAAAAATACATAACAAGAAGCAAACCACATTACATAGAGAGGCCAGGAAGGGCTCTCTGAACATGTGACTATTGTCTAACAAATGAATAACATGAAGAACTAAGGCTGAAAAGATAGGGGGGAAGAATGTTCCAGGTACAAAAGTCCATAAAGCCAGAACAACCCTGGTGTGTTCCAGGTACTGAAGGCAGGCAGATGTGGCTGGAGCCTAGGAGCACACAGTTGGGGTTAGAGACAAGTTTGGAGGGATGGAAGTTCAGTGATAATAGAGGGGGTCCTGATGGTCATGAGAAAGCTTGGCTTTTATTCTAAGTGTAGTGGGAAGTTGTTGGTGAGTTTGAACAAAGGGTGCCATATGATATCTATTTTTAAAAATTTGCACTGCCTGCTGTGAGGAAATAGATTGAGTAGAGAAAAAGTAGAAGTAGGGACATCAATGATATTGGGAAGAGGAGAAGGGAATCTGTACATTTTAGGCAGCAGAAATGCAATGTGCAAAGGCAGAAAGCTGAGGAAAAGTATGGGGAATGAAGAGGGTACAAATCCTAAACAATGGCTAATTTACTGGGTGCAAGTTGGTAAGTGACTAGTGGGCAGGATGAAAAATGCATTAGCACACATCCAAAATTTCCCCAAACTTTGATAAGGAGTCTGGAATACAAATGGTAGAGGTCCATTGATTTTTAAAAGAAAAGTAGAAGTTTCTCATTCACCAAATCAAATCTACCTCTTAGAAAGGGACATAGAAAACAAGACTCTACAGGCAAAGGGTAGATCATACCCCTAAGTTCCCAGAGCAGTCTTACAGTTAACTCCTTATAAACTATGTTATCATCCTTACCAGAACATCTGAAGGTACTCAAGACCACTGGCAGGTCTCCTCCACCCAGGTAACCACCCAATCCTGACTTGACCTGGCACGATACTAAGAGTGGGTGGAGTGTGTCATGTATATGGCTGCCCTTAAAATGAGAGTCTGGCTTTCCTAAGGCATACTTTAGACGCTTGTGCCTGTGGAATTTCAAGTTCATTCCTAATCCCTACCATCTTTGTATAGACCCTATAATAAGGTCTCTGTCTTGATTTCGCAATTGCATTTGCTTCTTCTACCAGGATAGAAGTCTGTTGCAAACTCCAGATAGCAAGGACAAGCTCTGGCCTCTGACCTCCCTCTCAGAGGGCTAGATTCTGCAGGTGAATATCCCCATTTTGTTGGAAACCCTGATTCAAAAATCACTGTGAAATCACAGTGCTGTCTATCCCTAACTACAAGTGCCTGTTCACTGTCTGGATACTCTAGTTATTTTGTACTGTTCAGCCCCAGGTCAGTCTCTTTATACAGCCCTATTTCTCTGTCAGTATCCCAGGTATATTCTCACATATACGTGATAGAGGGAATTCCCTCTCCTTGTGACCGACCTGTGAGTACCAACATTTTAAACAGCCACCCTTCTCAGTCCATTATATTAACCTGATAACTTTGAAGAACAAGGCTCTTAAGAAGGTGCAACCAAGAATCCATTCCATTTCCTGGACAGTTTAAGATTTTTAGATACCACAGACCTTATTACTGCTGACTAGTTTATGTTGACATACTTTAAAATAATATCTCCAACTAAACATGAGAAAAAACATCAGAGGTCACCTGGGTGGCTCAGTCGTTCAGCGTCTGACTTCAGTTCAGGTCATGATCTCACAGTTTGTGAGTTCAAGTCCCACATTGGGTGAGCTCAAGCCCCGCTTCCAGTAAAAACAGGAGCCCTGGGTGAACCCCACTTCTCTCTCTCTCTCTCTCTCTCTCTCTCTCTCTCTCTGCCCTTTCCTTCTCTAAAAGAAGAAGAAGAAGAAGAAGAAGAAGAAGAAGAAGAAGAAGAAGAAGAAGAAGAAAGAGAAGGAGGAGGAGGAGGAGGAGGAGGAGGAGGAGGAGGAGAAGAAAAGAAAGAAAGAAAGAAAGAAAGAAAGAAAGAAAGAAAGAAAGAAAGAAAGAAAAGAGAAAAGATAGAAAATTCCAGTTGAGGGACATTTTACAACATACCTGACCAGTACTCTTCAAAATTATCAAGATCATTAAAAATAAGGAAAATCTTAGAAACTGCTCACAACCAAGAGGATCCTAGGGAGTCATGGCAACTAAATGTAATATGGTATCCTGGATGGGATTCTGGAACAAAAAAATGACATTATGGAAAAACCGAGGAAATGTGAATAAAGGATGTACTTTAGTTAATAATAATTATCGATACTGGTTCATTAGGACACATATAATATGGCTACTATAAAATGTTAGTAGAACTAGACATAGGTTATATAGGCATACTCTGTGCTAGCTTTGCAATAATTCTGTAAATCTAAACCTGTTTTGAAATTAAGTTTTTAAAAAATAAGCATCATAATATGGTAATGGTCATATATTTGAAAAATGTATATTGCTTTATTCCAGAAATTATGCTCCTTGCCATAACTTTTCATATCTCCTTTCTTTTTTTTAATTACATTCAACTCCCCTTTTTAAAAGATATATAAAGATCTTCCCTTTTTTCCTGAGCATACTGATGAGGTTATTTAAGGTCAGGTTATCTATAAATATTAGGAATGGCTTCACTCAGAGTTGAAAGGAGAAGCTTCTTTGGGAGTTGAAAGAACACTTAAAATCATTTTTGGTTAATTATTTATTCCTGAAGTTTCTTATTCTTCCTTTTGTATATTGATTTGCATGCGCAGAAGCAAATATCTTGAATGCTTTATAAAGGTTTCATTATGCTTCCTATCTGTGTCTTCAGAATGCATCTTTTCAATTGACCCATTTTCCATCATCTAAACCCTGATAGAGAGAATATAATGCCCTCCCTTCAGCATTAATGATGATGGTGCACATGGCAGACTTAGGAAAAATAGAAGTTCCACCAATTAGCAGCTTTTTAACCTTGAACAAGCTCTGCAGCTTAGCTTCCTTCATCTTTACAACACAGTAAGACTAGTAATTAAAAATATGGTAAGGATTAAATGAGATACTGCATTTCAAGTTGCTTAGGACTTACCACATAATAAGGTCTATAAATAGTAGCTATTGTTTTTAGGGCTGTGATCTCCCAAGAACCCATGTGTGACAGAGAAGGCAAACCACCTATGGTGAAGCAGGAAACATGGCTGTGCCAAGGGCCAGGTCCTCCTAAGACTGGGACAGCAGAGTGAGAAGATAGAGAAAAGGCTCTATGTTGTTAAGGGAATGATGATAATGTGCAAAGTGAAGGAAGCAGATAGAAAGGTAAGCAGTCTGGCTTTTCCTATGGTTTTATAATGGCTCTGCAACGCACAGTGACTACTTCCAGGTCATTACCTCTTCATATGTGTGAAAAGGTCACCAAAGTTATGGTTTTGAATTTAAGAGAGTTTTATTATTGTTGAAGACCACTCCAGCTTCTGGGGGAGACCCAAAGAAGGGAGAAAGAAAATGTCATTATCTTACCCATACTTACCTCTGGAGACCACACGAAAAAAAAGTAGTGCTGTATAATATTCAGTAAATAAGTATTTGTTGAATAAATGTATATATACACAAATTTATATATGTATGTAAATTTTTTATTGAACATTGCATATGTGATAAGCATTTTATATACCTTGTTTACTGCTCACTACAAACCACTGAGATAGATTTACATTACCTCATTTTAGATAAAATATAACAAGAAATTCTAGAGCATGCCCACTCAACTAGGAAAAGTGATCAGATGCCAGGTCTCCAACTCCAGATAAATATTGGAATATTTATTCCTTTTGCAAGCACTAGAGCCATACTAGTTCACAACATGTAATCCCTGCCCTCAAGGAGCTGACAGTTCAGTGGGAAATACAGACAGGGTAAGTGCAGTGCAGGTCCAATGAGATCACACAGGCAGAGGTTTTAACCCAGAGACATTCAGTATTCATGGCTCACATCACCGAGCAAAGCATGTGTCCCACTTGGTTCAGATATGTGAGATCCTTAACAGCAGGGATAGTATCTTATCCTTGACTTCTGCTGCAGTCTAGGTAGTGGTTTAGCACATGAGAGTATGTGCACTGTACCTAAGCAGTTTCTTAATGCCATGTCAGGTATGCTGTGGCTTGGTTTTCTCATCTGTTGTGGAGAGATGCTAATAATCACACTACCTCATAGGAAAGTATCTTTAGGAAGCTCTACTTGGAATAGTGCCTGTCATGTAAGTACCCAAATATGTGTTTGACTCTTTACTCTTCACAGTTAGCACTATGCCTTGCAACAGTAGGCACTCAGTTAATGTTTTTAAGTCACTGTAGAGATTGTGGAAACTTTTGATATATTTTAGACACTCTGTAAATAAATTCAGACCTAATGGGGTAAAAAGCCAATGTGGCATAAAGTGATTCAAATCAGCAAATACATACATACATACATACGTACGTACGTACGTACATACATACATAAAATCTCTTTTCTACTAGGGCCAGCAGGTGGGTGTGGAAATTAGACAACTTTCAAAGGTATATACATGGCAGGCTTTTATCATGATTAAGTCAACCAGTCTTCTTTTGATTTCTTTATCTATATTTCTATTCCTTCTGCTGCCTCTACCAATATAGTCTTAACCTTCTCCTCAGCTTGTGGAATTATCAAGAAAATTATCTGTCTATTGGATAGGGATGGAGTAGGTGGTAATGGTGGGTCTTCCCTGAGCCAGATCATTGCCTTGGATACATGCAAAAAGTTCCAGACCTGCTAATTGTCCCTTAACTTCTCCATGGAATGAATCCTTTTATACTTACTTTCCTAATATGTGCTACAATAGAAGGGATTAAGAGAAATGAAGCATAATATGGGAAATAGTATCAAGATAAGACCCATCTGAAATTAGTAGTTTCGTTAGAATAGCAAGTGACAGAAGATTCTTAGAAATTACCTATTTACAGGGGCACCTGGGTGGCTCAGTTGATTAAGTGTCCAGCTCTTGGTTTTGGCTCAGGTCATGATCTCACAATTCATGGGTTTAAGCCCTGCATGAGGGCAGTGCAGAGCCTGCTTGGTATTATCTGTTTCCTCTCTTTCTCTACCCCTCCCTGCTCGCTCTATCTCTCTCAGAAATAAACAAACAAACTTTTAAAAATTTTTAAAAAAGAAATTACTTATTTACAAGATTTCTTATAAGTTACCAGATTAATTACAAATTACTTAGAAGACTAATTCCTAAACCTCCTTATTCTAATACTTTCCCTGAGAAGAAACTAAAAACATGTTAACATCGTCACTGCGGTAACAATTCAGAATTTTTGAAAGTGAACCTAGAGGTAATAACAATAGCAGAAATGAATAAATAATATTTTTAAAGAAAAAAAATGCTTTCCTTTTCTACCATGACCCAAACTGTAATTTCATGTCTGAGGCTCATAAAACTAATCATGATGAATTCATTTAGCATGATTATGGGGTGCAGAACAGCTCTTCAGATGGAATTTTGTTCTATCATAATTTTGTTCCAGAGCACTGTATCATTAAAGTGAAATATTAATGATATTTTTATTATAACTGTCAAGAAAATTATGGACAGGATTCCAAAAACATAAAAGCTTGGAATTGTTTTAGAAACCTACATTTTTTTCAAATGTACTGTTCAAAGACATTCAGCTTCTTAGGAAAATAATGTATAACAACTCTCATTTATCATAGGTATTTATTATTCCAAAATCACATAAATACTTGGCTGAACCAGAAAGCAGCAGTAAAATAATTTACATAAAAGATTAATTACAATAGACTATTTCCCTTTAGAACAATTCTAAGGGAACACGTTGTGTTGGTGTTCATTTAAGTTAGAATTTTCACTTCTTTAAAAGGAATACTTTTTTCACAACTATATCTGCCCTGAGAAAAAAGATACTTTCAAATCACAGTTCTTTGGGGGATATTAAAGTAGTGTTTTTGGCTCCCAAAATGACTATGTGTAACCTAAACCACGAAAATGTGTCTTGTTTTAAATTCCCATGGACAAAATTAGTATGAGTCCTGAACCACTGTTTCCTGTGGAAAATACTAGCCCACTGCTGGGAATAAGTTTTCCCCTAAAAACTTGCTGTTATTATAGAACAGTTTTGACAACAGTACTGATAGTAGTAAAGGATTTGGGGGTTTCATTTGTCGATTATTATGCATCACTACAAAGTTCAGCAAACTCTTATCATCTTAGATTTTGAACAAAATTTATTCAAGAATAGACTAGACTAAGGAAAGCTTGTGGCAAATATTTCTATCTTTCTCTTTGTATTTCTTTTGTCTTTCTTTCTAATAGTAAAATAGATTGATGCAGTAGGTAGATTCAGGAGTTCTGCCTTCCTAAATGACGAAGCTTCTCTCTGGGAGAGAAAATAAATGTAGAACCTAGAAGGAAAACATATACCTGTCAATAAAGTCAAACTTTGTTAGTTTAAATAATCTTTATTTACCCTTTACTTTATCTGATAACACAAAAGTCCAGAATATAGTTGGGATCAGAAAGAGAAAAGTATCTTAGTTGGCACAAAATTATTTTATTTAATTTCACGTATTGCATTCAAAAGAGACCTTTTTAGGAGTTTGATCATAATATTCTTCACTCTGTTTTCAAACACAGATCAAATTGTCTTGGTTATCATCTCCAGGCTGTGGAGAATCCAAAAAGTGGTCGGTGACAGTCTTCCTATTGCCCAGGGAAGTAGAAAAGACAAAAACTATTAACAAAAAAAAAAAAAAAAAAAAAATTCCTCAAACTTAAAAAAAAAAAAAAGAGCAATGGAGGATCCAGTTATTGTGAACTTTCTTAGTTCACGGGAAATCAATTTTCTACTTAACTGTATAATATGGTATTCGAATATTGTCAAGAATTTTGCTCAGTATCTCAATTGAAGAAAACATGAGGTGATAATCTGAGATGATTAAGTTTCTATATTACTTGATTCTATTGAAGGTAACACTTCAAGTCCTAGACTAAATAGTTTTAAAAACAACCTAGAAGGGGCATCTGGGAGGCTCAGTCAGTTAAGCGTCTGACTTCAGCTCAGGTCATGATCTTGCAGTTCGTGGGTTCAAGCCCCACAGCTGGCTCTATACTGACAGCATGGAGCCGGGAGCCTGCTTCGGGTTCTGTGTCCCTCTCTTTATCTACCCCTCCCCTGCTCACACTCTTGTCTCTTCTCTCTCTAAAAAAGAAATAAACACAATGAATGAATGAATGAATGAATGAATGAATGAATACATACATACATAAAATACATACATACATAAAATTTTAAAAAGAATAAAAATATAACCTAGAAGCATTGTAGAGGGGTACAAAACAGACTCTGGAGAGAAACTGAAACTTAGAAAAATGGACCACAAGAAGTAAGTTGCCTGTTTTTATGGTATTTAGCATTTAAATACTGTTGGAAAACCTTGCAGCCTTTCTTGCCTGAAGGTTCAGAAGATACAGTATAGGGAAAAAAGAAATCTTGGAAAATGAGAAGGAAATCCCAGAAAAGAGAGCTTTAGAGAAGTGGTTTTAAATTTTGTTTATGAATTTACCCATTTATGTGACTGCCTGGTGAACTATTATTCATGCATAAGAAAGATTGAAAGCAGTCTAACTTAAGTTTTTGTTTTGTTTTGTTTTGTTTTGTTTTGTTTTGTTTTGTTTTGTTTTGTTTTTAGTGAACTGATAATTGAGTTTTCACCTACAAAATAAAGTTTGTAGTTTGGGACCTAACAGTTTAATTGCCCACTAAGACAAAGACCTGAGTACTCTTTGGATGAATATGTAACAAAATACAAAGTCCCCAGAATATAAGAGTCACAATGTCTGTGATATAATCTAAAGTTATTTGACAACAGATGATATAGGAAAGTGTGACCCATTCTCAAAAAGAAAGATAACCCTGAGATGACCCAGATTTTGGAATTATCAGGAATGGTATTCTAAATAGCCTTACAACTATGTTCAATGAAGTAAAGGAAAATATGCTTGAAATGAAGAAATCCTTACAGAAAAAAAGAAAAAAAATACTTGAAGTGGAAATTCTAGAACTAAAAAACAATATCTGAAATAAAATATTAACTGGATCAAATTAATAACAGAATGAAGATGACAGAAGACTTAGTGAAATGATATATTAATAGATAATGTTCAACCTGAAGACTACAGAAAAATTTTTAAAAAGAAAATTAGAGAACCTCAGTGATTATGATATATTAACTGATCCAATACATGTGTAATTGGAGTCACGGAAGAAAAAGAATGTGACAGAACAACTATTTGAAGATTGAATCACTAAAATTTTTTTCCAAACTGGAGGAAAAACAGATTTACAGATAAGGAAATTAAACAAATCACAATCAGGAAAAATACAAAGAAAACTATGCCCCAAAATAAGATTATCAACCCACTGAAAACTAAAGACAAAGAGAACATCTTGAAAGTCATCAGAGGAAAATAATACCCTCCGTGTAGGCAAACAACTATTTGAAAAATTCCTGACTTTTTATAAAAAAGTGTAGAAGCCAGAAGAAAGTGAAATAAATATCTTTAAAGTGATAAATGGAAAAAAATGGCAATCCAAAATTCTTTATCAAGTGATAATATTCTTTAAGAATGACAGTAAACAAAGACATTTTCATATGAAAGTAAACACACACATGATCAGACACACACAAACTGTGACCAACCAACTTGTGTTATAGAAAATGTGAAAAATGTCATGCTGAAAGAAAATGATGGAAATTTGGATCAGCAGGAAGGAAATAAAAACATCAGAAGTGCTAAATGTCTTCAAAATAGAAAAGAATATTTTTCTTTTCATTTCTTTAGCGTACATAGAGCTATTTAAAGAAAAGGCATAAAATTATTTTGTGTATTTGTAATGCATGCAAGACAACTATAAGATAAACAAGGGCAGGAGAAAATGGACCCTGCATGTTTTCTACATTTCTTCTTGAAGTGTTACAATATTAATTCTAAGTGGATATGTTGCAACCCTTAGAGCAACCACTAAAGCAAATAATACAAATAGTTGTAGCTAAACAAAACAATAGATATATTAAAATGTAATTCCTTAAAAAATAACAAATAATACAAAAGAAAGCAGCAGAAGTACAGATGGACTTAAAACAGACCTAAATCAAATTATATCAGTAATTGCATTAAATTTATTATGGAATAAACACCCTAAATTTTCAAAATAAAATTTTGAGAAAACAAAGAGGACATGAAACAAAATTATATGTTTTTTAAATACCCCAAATAAAAATAGAACAAATATATTAATTTTGCCACTTAAAGTAGCCCTTTATATCTCTGAGAATATGACAATATAAAATAATTCATTTTCCTTTGTTGTTGAATAAATAATTATATTCTTTATTATATGGAGAATCTTTTCAAGGAAATCTCTCTTATTTTCTTATTTTGCCTTCATTGAAGCATTTTCTTTTTTTTAATGTTTATTTTGTTTATTTTAAAAGAAACAGAGAGCAGGGGAGGGGCAGAGAGAGAGAGGGAGAGAGAGAGAATCCCAAGCAGGCTCCATTCTGTCAGCTAGGAGCCTGACACAGGGCTCTATCTCATGAACTATGAGATCATGACCTAAACTGAAATTAATTGACTGAGCCACTGAGGCACCCCTCTGAAACATTTTCTTAAATAGATTTTATTCCAAAATTACTTTCAGTGCAAAATGGCATGTATAATGTGATCTGTTGTCCTATAATACGTATATTAGAACATTTTCTGAATATCTTTATATGTCTGTAGCATCTGTAGTGGTGTCCCTTTTTTATAACTGAGGATGGTTATTTGTGCCTATTAGTTTTTTTCTTTTTAAGCCTTGGTTGGGTTTTAGCAATCTTATTAATCTTCTTTAAAAAAAGAGCTTTTTTGTGCTCTTTAATGTACACTTGCTTTTTATTTCATCAATTTATATGTTTATCTTCATTATTTTCTCTTTTTTTATGTTTATTTATTTATTTATTTTGAGAGAGACAGAGAGCATGAGCAGGGAAGGAGCAGAGAGGGAGAGAGAGAGGAAGAGGGAGAGACAGAGAGAGAGAGAGAGAGAGAGAGAGAGAGAGAATGAATCCCAGCCAGGTTCTTCCTGCAAGCACAGAGCCTGACATGGGGCTCAATCCCAAGAACCATGAGATCATGACCTAAGCCAAAACCAAGAGACAGATGTTTAATTGGCTAAGCCACCCAGGCACCCTATCTTCATTACTTTCTTTCTTCTGTTTTTTTTTTTGTTTTGTTTTTTAGTTTTAAAATATTTTTTTTCAACCTTTTTTTTTATTTTTTTTATTTTTGGGACAGAGAGAGACAGAGCATGAACGGGGGAGGGGCAGAGAGAGAGGGAGACACAGAATCGGAAACAGGCTCCAGGCTCTGAGCCATCAGCCCAGAGCCTGACGCGGGGCTCGAACTCCCGGACCGCGAGATCGTGACCTGGCTGAAGTCGGACGCTTAACCGACTGCGCCACCCAGGCGCCCCTGTTTTTTAGTTTTGTCTTTAGTTTTAATTTTTGTGAGGAGTGCAATTATTTTTCTGTTTTTTTTCCTGATTTTGATCCATCCTCATGGATGCGTAGATAATTTATTTTGGTCTGTAAGTTTTCCTCTAAGCTATATCCTGCATGTCCTGATGTCATATTTTTATTTCGTTCAGCTCAAAATATTTCACTGTGATTTTTTTCTCTGCCCAAGGGGTTATTTAAAAGTGCACTGCTTGATTTTCAAATCTTCCTCTGTTGCTTGAGTACATACTTTGTTTTATTTTAGGACTTCAGAAATTGTTGAAATTTACATTTTATTGCTCACCCTTTTTTATATGAAATTCAACAAAGTCAAAAGTTAAATACTATTTTAGAAACTGTGCCATAATATACAGATCTTAGAATAGTTTAAGTTTTTTTTTCATTTATTTATTTTTGAGAGAGAGAGAGCACAAGTGGGGAGGGTCAGAGACAGAAGGAGACAGAATCCAAAGCAGGCTCCAGGCTCTGAGCTGTCAGCACAGAACCTGATGTGGGGCTCAAACTCACAAACAGTGAGATCATGACCTGAGCCGAAGTCGGACGCTTAACCAACTGAGCCACCAGGCTCCCCAAGATCTTAGAATAGTTGAAAGCTGATCAACTCCCTGTACATTTATGATATTCTTTTCATTATTTTAGTTTTCTTTTCTACCCTACAAACTAGATTTTATTCATGTTTTATATAGGAATGTTTGTTAAGGTTACATATATATTAGCCATTTTATTTGCTCATCATTTATTCTTGCATTTGTGGCTGTCATGCTGGGCACTTATTTTCTTTCTTAATTTATATTCTATAAAATTCCTTTAGCTCAAGTAATTGGTAGTGAACCCTCTCTGTTTTATTAATCTGAAGATATTAATAATATCTGCACTGCTTTGGAGCAGACAAACATTTCTTACACAGAACTGAAGAGGTACTAACCATAAACGATACAATGAATAAATGTGATATCAGTAGAATTAGAAACTTTATCCACAGTTTATCAAAAGACACCACTGAATAAAAACACGGACAACAGAATGCATGAGAAAACTTTGCAAAGGGCTTTCCTACTAGTGAAACCCAAACTAAAATGATTACTTTTAAGAGTGAGGGAGAATAAAAGTAAGTAATCAGAATAGAAAGAAGGCTTCTCTTAATATACCTCGCTGTGTAATTATACTTGGGAATTGTAAAAAATATTGACATATTCCAAAACAAATATAAATAATAAAAAAAACCCAAAAACTGAAAACAAATGGAAATAAATGAGCTTAACCATCTATGAAGTTGATGTCATAACCATATAGAAAGAATTATTTTGTATGTCTTGGGAACACAGTATCTTGACTGTAGATCCTTGAGAGACTAGATTCTGGGAACAAATAGAGCTATAAAGAAATCTTAAACTTCACTAGTTTTGAAGAATTTTATATGTAGTAGGATAAAGTTAATAAATAATTATGCTAATGTTAAGAATGTTAAGAACAAAGATTTATAAAATATTTTAAACAATCTAAGTGTCCATCAGTAGATGGACAGTTTACTTATAATTAGTAATAATAATAAAATACAAGTGACTTAGTATTAGTTCATTATAATTACACATAAAATATAGAGGAATCTTAGAAACATCATATTGAATGAATAAAAATCTCAAGACTCAAAAGATGTATACAATAAAATGCCATTTTTATAAAAGTTGAAAACAAAAACAAAACCATTGAGTCACGTTCTGAGATGGCCTCCAGTGATCTTCAGCTCCTGGTATTCATGCTCCTATAATCCTGTTCCCTGGGTGGGGGTTGAAATTACTGACCTGCATCTAGTAAGTACAATGTAGCTGAGGTGATAGGTTTTCAGTCCTCAGATTAAGTTACCTAAGGCCTGTGGCTTCTGTCTTGTGTGCTCTCATTTACTCACTGCTTGCTATTATGGGTTGAATTGTGTACCCTGCAAAAAATTGAAATCCTAACCCCCAGGATTTCAGAATGTGACCTTATTTGGAAACAGGATCATTGTAGATGTAACTAGTTAAGAGAAAATCACATTGGAGTAGGGTGGGCCCTTCATCCAAAAGATGGTCATGTGAAGACAGAGACCCACAGGGAGAAGCCATGTGATGATGAGGGCAGAGACTTGGAGTGATTCGTCTATAAGCCAAGGAACCTTAGAGATTGCCAGCAACCACCAGGAGCCAGGAAAAAAGGAAGAAAAGGTTTTAAATAAACCATGGCCCTGCCGACAACCTGTTTTTGGATGTCTAGCTTCCAATACCATGAGCTAATAAATTTCTGTTGTCTTAAGCTACCCAGTTTGTAGTATTTTGTTATGGCAGCCCTGGGAAACAAATACACTTGCTCTGATTCCTGACCCACAGATATAGAGATAATAGAGGGTTGCTATTTTACATTTTTTAAAGTTTATTTATTTATTTTGAGAGAACAAGCAGGGGAAGGGCAGACAGAGAGGGAGAGACAGAATCCTAAGTAGGCTTCATGCTGTCAGTGCAGGAACTGTGAGATTATGACCTGAGCAGAGCTCAAAAGTCAGACGTTTAATCAACTGAGCCACCCAGGGGCCCCGAGGGTTGTTACTTTAAGCTGTTTAGTTTTAGGGTAACTTACGCAGCAATAGATAACTAATACAGATGTTGCTTTGGACTAATATAAATAGGTGACAGTTCTGAGAAGATCAGACTTGGAAATGGGTGGGACCTGGCCAGTTCTGGGAGACAAGTTTTAGAAAAAGACATAAAACATCACATTTCAGGCATTGTCTGCCCTATATGTTGCTAGTGAGATAGGAAATATGTCAAACGCTTTTTTGGCCCCTGGATCCCTTCCTCTATATTCACAATCCTGAAAGAAAGCTTCCAGTCGGGCAAGGTTTAATCCTTTTCCCATCATTGGTGTTATCAGGGAATTAGAGAAAAATCTTGGCCTTTGGATTTCCAAGGGGATGGAGAGGGTTGTGTCTAGATTTACCATTCCCCAAAAGCTATTCAGATTGAGGATGAGGTAGTTATCCCCAAAGAAACTGAAGTATATTGGGACAGGGCAAAAGATTCCAGGGACCCACCATTCAACACAGAAACGTCCTCTAAAAGAAAGTGTTTGGCTGGGAGCCTGGAGCCTGTTTCCGATTCTGTGTCTCCCTCTCTCTCTGCCCCTCCCCCGTTCATGCTCTGTCTCTCTCTGTCCCAAAAAAATAGATAAAAAACGTTGAAAAAAAAATTTAAAAAAAATAAATAAATAAATAAAAGAAAGTGTTTGAAGAAATAACAAAAATGGATTTAATCATTATAGATCAAGAAATCAAAACTGTCAAAATAAAACAAGGGAGTAGCTCTCCTTGAACTGACAATCTACATCAGATGGGCCTACTTTGAATTCTTCCTTAAATTCCTTTCACAGGAATTCTAGGTGTGGCGTTCAGCAATTCAAGTCTAAAGAAGAGGGGCAGGGACAGCAAAGGTGCAATTTACCTCAAACCCCCCTTTGCGCTCTTTTTTTTTTTTAAATTAAAACGGTCTTAAAGTGTTTTGCTTTGGCTACTAGAAAATTTTATTGCCCCCTTTTAGTTGCACATATGTACACACAGAGGCAGAACTGATTGCACCTACAGCTCCAAGCCAGAAAGGAATCAGACTGGTAACACATCACTCCCATCTTAATAAACAGCACACCCGAGCACATTATAAATCCTTTGTTTTCATTGTATTTTGCAGAGAAGAGATAGCACGCATCAGGATTGTACTCACCTCATTACAGGAAAGTGAATCTTTTCCTGTCTTTAATAATTACCACTTTAAAGTTTGGAAGTCCCCCCCCCCAAGTTTGTGTGTGTGTACATGCACCTGTATGCTTTTTGTAAGAATTAAAGAGCCAAGTAATTTAAGCCACTAAATAAATAATAGGGACAGAAGGAGTGGAGCATTGTTAAGCCATTGTCATAAAACTTACTACCAGTTACTTCTCTGAAGTTAAATCATGTTAATCTACCCCAAGCCACGTGTGCTTATAAATTCCTGACGCATCACAGAAAATGGCATTCTCCTGAAGCTCCACACACCCCACGCTGGTATGTCACAGAGGCAGCTGCTGGCTTGCAGTCCCATTGCTGCCTGATGCTAATATCCTAAACCAGTCTTTCAAGGCTTCTTTGCTTGCCTGTCAGCCGCCCACCTCAGGGAACGGGCAGCTCGTCCAGGACCCTGGCAGCACAGGAGGATTTGTCAGTGCAGCCAGTGCCACATTCCAGCCTTCTCTGCTGCAGACCGTGCACACACATTGTTCTTTCTGAGCACTTTGCTCCTGGTCTTCGATCCCCTAAAGACCACCGCGGTTTATCCGATCATTACCAAAGTACTCAGGGAATGAACACAGCCTTCTGGAAATGCAGATATCTGGCAGAATTCATACATCCCAGAGACCTGCTTATTGAAGTGATGTGAGACAAAAACCCAAAGCCTGAGTATTTAGTTGAAAAGGAGTATTAGTCCTGACCCTTTATTCATTGGGACTCTCATTTTTTTTCTGCACTACTAGAATATAAATGTTAAAGAATAGTAAAGTGTTTACTGCCTTCTATATTTTAGGGGTTTATCATCTGTGAGATGTTTCAAGAAGAAAGTCCAAAAACCCTCTGGAGCAATCCAAAGGAGAAAATGCGTGGGAAAAAATTTGTTCAAGGAGCATGCTTACTTCAGGGGGAAAAAACTCACTTAAATCTTTCAGACCTTTAGAAATTGGGTTGATAACTACTCAGCTGAACACAGAACCTATTGTTCAGGGTCTTTGAAGCAGAGGGAGTAATACCCATTGTTGTTGTTGTTGTTTTTTTTCTTGTCTCAAAGGTAAGTTTCTTTAAAATCAACATACCCCAAACAAACAAATATTTCTTTCATGTTCCCCCAAACCTGTTGGTCCTATTAACTTACTATCTCAGTGATAGAATCCTCATTGCTTCAGTCATCCAAACTGGGAAATCTCGTCAGCAAAAAAAAAAAAAAAAAAAAAAAAGTATTCTCCATCTCCCTATCACAATGGTCACAAAGTTTTGTCAACTCTGTCTTTAAATTCTTCCCGCTCTCTCCATCTGTCACTGTCAGGGCTCTAATTCAGTCCCTTCTCATGTTTCCTGGATTGCAATAACACCCTCACCGCAAAAAAGGATCACCTTGCCTCCAGTCTCTGTTCTCTGTAATAATTCATCTGCCACACTGCTTTCAGTTAATTTTCCTGTAACACAGAAGCAAACCTGTCACTCTCAGCTTGATATTCTTACTATGGCATTCACACCTCTTCATTCTTCAGCCCCAGGCTACCTCCCCAGTAACTTGCCCCTCTCTTCTACTCACCAGCCACATGCCCTAGGACTGCTCTATTCATTCTCTCTTGAATGTGCTGCAGGATCTGAAGCCTCTCTGGGGCTCTCCGTCGTATCAGGAAAGGTCCCATCAAGAAAGAGAAATTTGAACAGGGGAAGTTTAATATGAAGAATTATTAACTATAACAGGGGATTAGAATGATAAAGGATTGGCTAGAGAGAAGTAAAGTGAATTCAAATGAATATAAGAATAGCAGCGTAAAGAGCAGCCATCCCCTCCAGGACTGAGACCCTGCAAGTGACACCCACCACCTCCCAAGGTGGAGATCTAGACCTCATAAGAGAGGACATGGCCATGGCTCACTGACAGCAGAGAAGATGCCACACTGCCATGCTGAACAATTGATTGGAAATTCACTCTCTAGAACTTACTAAGAAAAGTATTCATGGGGAGGTGTCTCATCAGAGGCACTTTGCTCTGAAATGGTCTGAGGGGGTTGCTGGGGGCAGCCGATGGCCACTGAGTGCTGCTGGCTGTTGTGCACTGCAGGAGCCAAAAGCTGGAAAAGTCAAGAGCACCTGGAACTAGCAAGCACCCTGGAACTAGGAAGCAAAATGCTTTTCTTCTTGCGGTGTCTCTTCAGCACCCACAACTGACAAAGCTCACCATCCTTCCAGCTGGCAAAGAAAAGTTATGAAACAGCCCATCTCCATTGTTGTAGGCAATGAAGAGTGAGTTTGGACCCATGAGGCATAACCTGATAAGTGGCACATGCCCACACCTTTTTCTCAGCATGAAAAGCCACCTTAAGTCTTTTCCCACCACACATCCTGATCCCAAGCAAAACTAAACAATTCTTGGAACGTTGTCCATATTTTATAAAAATATCTTTTTGTATAGTAATTCACTGTTACGACTCTCATGCCATTTGTTTCTTTCTGTGATATCTTCTAGGAAAGGAGCCATGAATTATGCATGTTGGTGTCACAGCCCCTAAAACAAGACCTAAAATCAGGGCAAGTACTCAATTTCAGAGTGCAAAAGAAAGCAGAGAAACTAGAAATTGCCAGAGAATGAAAATGCTTTTGGTTGCTGTTACATCTTTTGAGTTGGTTGGGCCCTTAGACCTTATATACATTTGTCTCTTGTCAGTTGCAGTCTGGAGACATCAAGTAACTTATTAAGCATTATCTAACTAGTCATTGGCAAAGCAAAGACTACAACCCAGTTGACATGTATGACCTCAATTCCAGTGCTTTTTCCACCTTTTAATAATACTGATTTCTGCTAGGAAATGTAAGTCACACATTATTTTGCATTCAAGTTTTATTTTTCCATAACTGGTAGTGTAAGTCGCCAGATTTCTATCAATAACTAATTCATCTTGGTATTCAAAAATGGGATGAGTGGAATAGGAAAACATGTAGATCGTGTCTCTGCATATCCTGTGCTCTCTTCTTCTACAGATTGTCTCATAAGCTTTTCCTCTATTTGTAATTTCCTTCCTCACTTTTTCATCTGTCTTCATTAAAGCCCTCTAGGGTTGGAATAACAGAAACACATGAACTCTAGCTTATTCAAGGAAATAACATGGAGACTCCTAGGCACTAGAAATGGAGTCTGGAAAATCATAAAAACCATGCAGTCAGTCCCTTCTCTTTTCTTTTTTTTCTTTTTCTTTCAAGCTTTCCTCTTACATATTCTTCCCTCTTCTTTTTACACCTAGACCAGCCTTCCGTGTCTCTCTATGAACATAGGAAAATAGTAGTATAGTCATCTTCAACTCTAGGTTAACATGTCCTAACAGGTCCAGTATCTGCCACTAGCCATCAGGAAGTTTGAAGTCTCAATTACACATCTCAGGAAGAGAGATTGACTATCTTAGATCAGGGTATCAATTCAAATCTAATCAACTATGGTCGATGGACTAAAGCCTATTTTGTTTTGCTTTGTTTTGTTTTGTTTTGTTTTCCCCTAATAAGTATCTCACCTAACAGAATAGAGAGGAAAGCGGTTTAACAAGGAGGCTCTAACTGATGGCAGACACTTCAATGCTCGCTGCATTCTACTACTTGTATAGCTTTCAGGCCCAGTTTAAACGTTCCCCCATTGGCCAATCTTGCCTGGGTCTATAAAGCAAAATTAGTTACTCCTTCTGGATATTGTGCCTCTGTCATACAACTGACTTCATTCTGTCAGTTATTATACATCTTTTTTTACATACTTCTCTTTTCCAACCATGTGATTCATCTTTCTGTCCCCCATAACACTTAGGACAATACCATTAGATCGTTGTGTGGCATAGCATTCATGGCACACTAAAGGACTTAGTAAGGAAAATCATCTTTCTTCCTTTGTCTTAATTTTCTTGGGTCTGTGAACATCTGTGATGCACTCATTCATTACTTCAATTGTTTTTAGTACATACCACGTTCTAGGCACTGTAATATAATATACATAGTGACGAACAAAACAGACTGCCATTATAAAGCTATCTACTGTAGAATTTAAGTAGTCAAGCAAGTAAACAAAGAGTGCTAAATTATGATCAATGCTATCAAGAAAGTATAGGGTACCAGGAGACTGGGTGGCTCAGCTGGTTAAGTGTCTGACTCTTGGTTTCGGCTCAGGTCATGATCTCACAGTTTTGTGAATTTGAGCCCCATGTCGGGCTCTGTGCTGACAGCATGGAGCCTGCTTGGGATTCTCTCTCTCTCTCTCTCTCTCTCTCTCTCTCTCTCTCTCTCTCTCTTTTTCTTTCTGTCTCTCTCTCTCTCTGCCTCTTTCTGTACCCCTCGTGCTGTCTCTGTCTCTCTCAATATAAATAAATAAACTTAAAAAATATATACATAAAGTACTATATCAGTATAATGGGGGGGGCTAATTTAGATTGGATGGTCAGAAGAGTCCTCCTTGAATAAGTGATCTCTCATGTGTGGTGTAAGAGATGACTAGAAATCTGCCAGGTGAATAGTGGTGGGGGACAGGTAGAGGAAAACAGGGAAATTTTGCCATTAAAAGGACAATGTGTGAGACCTCAAGGTGGGAAGGAATTTGGTATGTCCCAAGAGTGACAAAAACTCAGCATGCCTACAGAGTGGTCAGTAATAAGAAAGAGAGCAAAGTTCAGCTGCTGAAGTATGCCAAATGCTGTTTTTGTTTTGTTTTTTCTTTTTTTAGAAGTACGTCAAATTCTGCTTCTGCAGGACAGGGCTTGGTCTTTGATCTTGAGAGAAATGAATGCCACTGGAGTGTTTTAAAAGAGGCAGTGTCATGGTTCAAATTTTAATTCTTGAGAGAGCACTCTAAATTCATATTGGAAAATTAGGGCACCTGGGTGCCTAAGTCAGTTAAGCCTCTGACTCTTGATTTCGGCTCAGGTCATGACCTCAAGGTTGTGGGATCTAGCCTTGCACTGACGCAGCACTGGGCCTGAAGCCTGCTTAAGATTTCTGTCTCTCCCTCTCCCTCTGCCTCTCTCTCTCTCTCTCAAAACACAAAATTAACTAACGAATTAATTGAAAATAAATAAATAGATTCATATTAGAAAGTGGATTGGAAAGGAGAGACTGTGCACAAACAGAAGCAGGATATAAGGAGTTCTACGGAGTGGTGGCGTGTACTTTTAGACTCTGTGAAGAGATCCTTTCTCTACTCACACTGCTCAAGTCCACACCAGGACAATGACTCAGCAACTTCCTTTCTACTTCCCCTTAGGCCAACCCATGGATTACTCCTGACATTCCTGTCTCTCCCATCTTCTAAGCCAGTCCTGCATCCTCTTAAATGACAAATCCTGTATTTCTCATTGGCTTCGCAATTTCAGTCAACCTCGATGTAGTCAAAAACTTTGTTACTGATTCACATACTTTTATGAATGGTGACTGATCTCAAGCATGACTGGTCATTGGAATCATTTCAGACATTTATTCAAAATACTGGTTTCTTAGCTCTATTTCCAGAAATTCCCAATCAGCAGGCCCCTGAATGAAACTGATGATCATCCATGTTTGAGAACCTTTGTTAGCAGACTATTAGCAAATTCATATCATGATAATTTGTTTTTAAACCTTTTCTAACATCTCTTCAGTTTTCAGAGGCCATGTAAAAGGCACAGTACAGACTCAGCTTTAGAAATAACAACCTAAGGGTGCCTGGCTGGCTCATTCAGTAGAACATTCAACTCTTGATCTCAGGGTCATGAGTTCAAGCTCCAAGTAAGCATGGAGCCTACTTAAAAAAAAAAAAAATCTAGTAGGAATCACAATCCAATCATTTATCATGATTTGTCCAAGGCTAGCAATGTCCTTTCCCACAGTGATGATTACTCATCAGTTATATACCTGCCCTCAAGGAAAAAGATCTTTTTCTTATAAAATTACATTGTGAATTTTTCTAGATCCTGCAGCCACATATTATTAACAATTTGATGCCAACTGCACATAATCCTAGTAGTAGCAATAAGCATTTTGATGCTGTATCATATTAGGAAAAACTGCCTGATTTCTTATTATCACTTACAAGGTTAACATATCAGGTCATGTGAGGCAAATGAAGGCTGTGAGCTTATGTGATATGCCTACAGGCAAAAAACAAGAGCAAATTCAAAAACTCTGAGCTCCTAAATTTCCAGTCTTCTGTTTCTCGCCCAGAGCCATATTACCTCCCACACTGCACATGTTGTAAACTTTATGTAGCCCATCTGTTAAGAAGTTTGTTTTCCAAATTTTCAGGGGCTTGGCACTTCTGGACTGAGTACCAGAACTAAATGTGACACAGATTTTTACCTTTTTAATAATTTTAGATTACAAGGACACTGGTGTTGGAAAGGGTCTGGGGAGCAGAGGAAATAACCCTTAAATACAGAAGCAGTACAGCAACGGTTCAACATCATGGCTTGGGCAAACATGTACTTAACACCCGCCATGATGGCAGTAACGATGCTGAGGATTTATTGAGTTTTCGGGTTCGATTGTGGGCTGAATGTGGGCACAGCTTGGCATTTGAAATTAGGCAGATTCAGACCATGATGTTTTCTCACAGTTAATGCAGAGACCATAGATAATAATTATGTTGCTGAGCCTACAGAGAATCTTTACGACTGATCCTCTATTAAACTGGCAAAACAAGAGGATAATGTCTCCAGCACTAACAAGTTGGCAGGGAAGTAGCTGGCAACTCCTCCCACTAATGTTCCATCTGTGCGAACCTTCAGTATGATCCAGGAGATTGTTTCCCCACACAGGTTGTGCCTGCAGTATAATCAAGAGAGAGCGAGACCGAGCAGATATATCTTTATTGTTTCTGAAAGTCACTGCCGTTGGAGGGTGAGCAGTGCCTGGGATTGAGCACAAATGCTGTTATGTCATTCTAAGGAGAATGTACCCATGCAGTGATGTCGACAGGAAAATAACTATTTCTAAGAGCTGACTTGTTGTCCAAGTGACATAAAAGTCACAGAACAAGAAGAACAGTTTCTACCAGGATTCATTTTAGAAAAGCCTTTTGTTTCTTTTCTTGGAAGCTGGGAAAACTTCTTCTGTTTAAAAATATCTTTCCTGTTGATTGCTAACACGGTCCATGATACTTTCCCAGCCTTGACTCTCCTCCAGCATCCTGGGTCCACTGGCTCAGATTTTGCTCTACAAGCACGAGGGGGAAGGAAGAAAAGCTCGTGAATGCAAAGAGAACGCACAAACCAGCTGAGGCAAATCCTTAATTAAATCCCTGAAATGATGTCTATCGTTGTACACTTCCAGTGCCACCCAAGAAGTATTCTCTGGATGTTCCAGGCAGAAGTAACGTCTGCTTCCTCTGAACTCTTAACATTTGATAATTAAAATGTGCTGCCTTGGTTTGGAAATGCTGTACTTCAAGGCTTATTTTTCCTTTCATATGATCCACAGTGCCTAGCATAGGGCCTAATGTAACATACTTTGTACCACGACTAAATAAATGTATTCTAAGCCATCCCCACTGAAGGCCATAGACAGAGAAGCAGCATGAGGTTATTCACCAAGGAAGCATATTACCAGTGCCTCACCTTATCCTTAGTAATAGTCACACTATAGAATAACAGGTGATAATAGCTAATACTTTGATGCTTTTGGGTGCCAGGATGGTTCAAAGCACTTTATGTATGTAACCCATTTAATTTTCACAATAGGAAGTAGCTACTGTGATTATTTCCATTTTACAGTTGAGAAGACTAAGGCCCAAAAGAGTTTAACTTCTTTAAGATTCTACAATAGTAAGTGGGTACGTTTTGATATGAACTTGAGTGATCTGACCCAAAGCCCAAGTTCTTAAGCCCTACACATACTGCCTCTGGACCAGAGCCCTAAATGTCGACAAGGGATACAAATCCTATTATAGAAAGTCTTCAGTATCTTTAAGAACTTGCGTATGATGGAAATATAGAGATGGCAAAGGTTTTAATTATCTGTGTTCTCATGTGTTCTCCTTCATGGCATTCACGGTGAACACATATTAGGGCTTTAAAGAAACCCAGGCAGTTACTTCCTTCTATCTTCTCTTCATTAATTCATACACTTACTCCTACTCTACATTTGTTCACACCCTTCCTCCTCCAAACAAGGCAGAAACAGAGACATATGAAATATTAATGCTGCAAGAGACATTAGCAGAGATCTACACAATTCTTCCCTGTGTGGAAGGGTCTCTCATTACCTGATTCACCCAGCAACATGGTCCAACATTCATCCAAACATGGTCTCTGTAGAGTGTTTCCTTACCTGTGGGCAGCTTAGGTGCCTCTCAGTCCTTTGTTTATAATTACATCATAGTGATTATCATTTTATAAGAATTTTATTTATTTGCATTTAGATCTCCCCTCCTAGGCAGCAAATTTCTTGAGAACAAAAACCAGGTCTTAATTAGTTGATATTCCTAATCTTGTGTATTATAGCGGACACTTAAAGTGGATGTTCTGAATGAATTAATTAATCCAATGCAAAGCCCTCATTTTATAGCAGAGGAAACTGCAGTGGAGGTGGAAATGTAAAGTGACTGCTCATGATCACACACCTAGTGATTGGAAAAGCTGACCTCAAGTCGGCTGCACTTTCCATTAGGGATGCCAAGTTGTCCTCCCTAGCCTAACTCAAACCTGACCTCCTTAATACCTTAATGCCTTTGCATCTTATAATGCTTATAATCTGCAACACTCATTTAACTCTTATGTTAATATTATATATTCTAACATAGGTTTGCATGTGTGTATTTTACTTCTGCCTAGATTAGAACTATTTTATTTTACTTTTTTTTTTTTTTGAGAGAGAGAGAGAGAGAGAGAGAGAGAGAGAGGAATAGGGGCAGAAGGAAAGAGAGAGAATCTTAAGCAGTCTCCACACTCAGCATGGAATCCCACATAGGACTCAATCCTGCATCTCTGGGATCATGACCTGAGCCACAATCAGGAGTAGGATGCTCAACTGACTGAGCTACCCAGGTGCCCCATAGATTATCATTATTTTCAAGTTAGGAATGCACCTATTTTTCTTTTGCTTTCACAGTACTTTGTTTGAATGTTTGAGCTTGGAACAGTTAGGGATTGGTTATCTCATCCACTTTAACCACTTCCATCATGAGCAGGGGGCCATAAGACTTTAAATATATTGACTTATACTTCCTCTTTCTTGAAAAGTTTTCAATAGTAATAGATTGGGTTTGAATTTTAGCTCTGAGTAACCTTGAGCAAATTTCTTTTCTTCTCTGTCTTCTATTTCCTCATATGAAAAATTGAAAAAAAACACTATTACCCACCTTTGGGGACTGTTGTAAGGATTAGTAAGATAATTATATAAAATACTTAACAAAATCTCTCACATTTAGCAAGCACTCAGTAGATGGGGGTTATTGGTACCTCCCTCTAGGCTTCTATAGATGATCAATCAATCTCTTTTTTAATTATGTCTTTAGATGTGTCAAGTTAAACCTCAGTCCTATTGGTTAGAACCCATTGGGGTTTTTTCATTAATGTTCATTTATTTTTGAAAGAGACAGAAAGAGAGAGCAGGGGAGGGGCGGAGAGAAAGAGGGAGACACAGAATCCGAAGCAGGCTCCAGGCTCTGAGCTGTCAGCACAGAGCCCAATGCGAAGCTCAAACCCACAAACCAGGAGATCATGATCTGAGCAGGTCAGACACTTAACTGCTTAACTGACTGAACCATGCAGGGGCCCCAGGAAATCCATTGTTTATATCTCTAGTCTGATATAATACATGTAGATTTAATAGTTTAAATCTCAGAGGCTCTTGTTATGTACAGCCCAGATTTCCCATGCCTCATCTACTTATTGTCAGCAAAAAGTTACATTAATAATAATAATAATAATAATAATCATTTACATTTCCTAGTTTCTGTCCCATCTACTAATGAAGGATCTCCAGCTCCCAAGAGAGCTCTTTTTACCCACCCATATTTCTGAGAGTCTCTAGGGTCAATTTCACATGGGCTGAGTCAGTATTTCATCAGTAGTGAAGGTTTTCCTTCTTCCCCTGTATCCTCTTCCCATGTCCCTTTATTTATGGGCTTGCCTTGCCCTTTTTCTGTCAATAACAAATGTAGTCTCAGCAGCAAGACTGAAGAGGAGACTCCATCATGTCCTCCTTTTCTCTCCCTCAAAAGTCCACATGCTTATTGACCCATGCCCATGAACCTCAATGAGGCAGAGAGTAGTAGGGTCCCTGACCTCACAACCCCTGCTTAGAATTCAGTCAGAACATCCCGCTGACTTATGTATATTATTCTTAAGTTTGGGGGTCCCTCAGCAATGTAGCGATGTATATCTACCTATAAATTCTTCTCAAAACAGTTGTCATTCTGTGTTCCATATTTCTGGTAATGGCCCTAAGCTCAAAAATGTGAGTAGTCTCATGTTCTCTCTTCTTTCTCACAATCAGATATAATTAGTGCAGATTTTGCCTCTGTAATCTTTAATTTCTATCTTCTCTTTCTCAAATTTCATAGCTGATAACCAAGGTGAGTCACTAATTCTCTTGCCTAGATTGCTGAAAAGTACTCCGAATTTATCTTTTTGCCTCTCCCTTTATCTTCCACCTACATCTACCATTTTCTGATCTACAAAGTTTGAACACTGGACTAAATCTTGCAGATCTAAAAACGATTGAATCCATGAAAATCAAGTTGAACTGGCCAGACATTTGCCTACCAATGTACATCACTGTTCCCTTCCATTTTTGGTAGATCTGATGAACTAGGTCATTTTTTTTTTTCCAGTTCAGGTTGAAAACAAGTTGTTCGAAGCCAAGATACTCCTTTTTGAAAACCAGAAGTAAATGTCCTAGATTTCAAATGTAGAAGTTGCAGAACTGTACACCAAAGAGGCTGCTATAAGACTGCTTTTATCTTAAATAGAGAAAAGTTAAGTCTGAGAAACAGTTGGAACTGTTGATAGACTGTTATGGGTAGCTGCCCTACTATAGGAGCACAAGTAATATTTGTGTCATACTTCCCTAAACTGTAAGCCCCATGAGAACAGGGTAGTGTCTGCCTTGTATCCTTGTGCCTGGGCATAGGAGTTGATACAAAGTTGACACCAGATAATTATTTATTGAATAAATAAATGAATGAGTGTTTCCAAATCACAATTTGAGTATTCTATTACTTATAAATGGACGTTTTCTTGAAAGCAGGGGCAGTATCCTGCGT
This sequence comes from Prionailurus viverrinus, assembly GCF_022837055.1. Lineage (NCBI taxonomy): Eukaryota > Metazoa > Chordata > Mammalia > Carnivora > Felidae > Prionailurus > Prionailurus viverrinus. The sequence continues at coordinate 109,488,385 of NC_062567.1, read as the reverse complement.
ATTTTTCTGTGCTCTCTAGGGATCTCTGTATAGTACTTGGTACAGATGAGACATTCAAAAGGATTGAAGTCCTTGATTTTTTTTTTTTAATTTATAGATGCATTCATGTATATCACCAGAGGAAGTAATATTCTCAGCATGGCAATGCACAACAGAATCTGGAAATGGAAGAAGAAGAAGCCATAGAAGAAGTTGGAAAACCTTTAAGGTAGGGACTTCTCAATAAATTCCTTCACCACCTGCCTAGAAAATGGTAAAATATATGAGGTCACTCAGGGAGAAGGAAACAATCCTTCTACAAAGGAATTCCCATTAAAAGGGGAGATAGTAACAACTCTTTCCTTGTCTACAACATCTTCAAACTCTTTACCGTTCCATTATTAGACTTTGGAACAACAATAACCAAAAAAAAGTAGTTCTTTCTTCTCTCAAAGAGAATTGGTGCTAAAAACATATATGTTGCAAGAGTTGGAGTCAGATGACAAGGCACCCACTAGCTCTTTGGAAAGTTCATATATATTTCAGAGCTCAAATATCACATCTATCAAATGGACTGATGATACTAGCCCTATCTTTCAAACACCATTGTTCAGGCAATAAAATAAGGTAACATATGTTAAAGTGTTTTTTAAAACATGAAATGAGATGCATGTTAGGTATAATTATTGTTGCTATTGCTTTTGTTATTGTTTTATATCTTGAGAACCCTGGTTTAAATTATGTGGTTATCTGAATATCAATAATCACCTAAATATACATCCTTAAGGTGTGGCTTCTCAATATGGTTACAAATGATGCTATAATAATAAAATTCCCTACAGAAGTGTTCAATGTGGGACACATACACCCACATAATTCCAGGTGCAAGTTCAAAAGCATCTCAGGGGAGCAAAGGTAGCTAAAACTATGTTAATGAAGCAAGGAAAAAGCATAAAGAACATTGGTATCTCACAGAAGGAAAAAAAATAGAAATGAGTTATGCATCTAGGATACTGGGTAGCCCCAACTGTATTTAATAGAAAAAAATACAACCTTATACTCCCTGATTATCCTTAAAAAATTATGTGGCACTCTATTATTCTAAAAAAAAAATCTTCACATCTTCTACCTGGAGACTAATCTCTTGGTCCATCCACTTTCTTTCATCTGCCATTGTTGCTTCATCTCTTTTAGTGTTTTTCCTCTGTCCTTTTATGTTTGGTGATTTCACAATTTCACAAATGGTTCAAAGTTTTATTGTCTTCTGTTTATTGCTTTAAAAATTTTTCTTTTTCATGCTGCTTATCTTTGTATCAATTTTTCCATTTTTCTCTTACTACCAGTCATTTTTAATTTCCACTGCTTTTGATCTTGCCTTTCCTTTTCTCCATGTCATTTGCATGACTGTTTGGTGTGTTGGCCTTATACTGATATTTCCTGTTGTTTCCCCCTCCTCTCTTTCCCAGTCCTACATGGCTGTCTTCCTTTTTTAAAAAAAAATTATTTTTTAATCATGGGTGGGTGGCCTTAAAATGTTGCAGGAACAGTTTGTCACTAGGATATTTGGGGGGGTGGGGGAGGAAGCCACAGCAAACATTTATTCTGATGAGTATGTTTCGGGGAGTATGTGGGGGCAGATGGTTGTCCCAGATCACTAGGTGGCAGTAATCCAGATATGATTCTAATCAGATGGTTGTGCCCCCCGCCTTAATGTTTATGTCCTATAAATGGATTTTTATTCAAAAATTCATTCGGTCTTCCGCAGCATCTACTTCTGAAATCTAGGACATGTCACATCAGTCTCAAAAATAACATAACTTAACACTTAAGGGTTTATGACTGCTGATTGGGAGCTTGAACCAGGGAGGAAATGGTTTGGTTTATCTGCTTTTCTTGCATGAAAAACAAAATAATAAATTTGAAGGACTTTTTATTTGTATATGATAATGCATAAAATTCCAAATACCAGTCCAAATACCCAGTTTGTGAAATAGACTGTATTCATGAGCCTTTCATACAAACACGACTTTCAAGATCTCCAAATATTATTAGATAATTTGAATAATTCATAGTGTGTTCCATTGAATATGTAGTGACACTTGCTACTTTTTATCTATCCTATACCTTCTCCTCTGGGGCCCTGACCCTGTTCTACCATTTACTAACTAGGAGACTTTGGACACATTATGAAGCCTCACTGTGCCTAAGTTTTCCCTGTTTGTAAAATGGGAATATTAATGATTTATAACTCATAGAGTTATTGTAACATTTAAATGAGATAATATTTGTAAAAAATCTAGAGCAGCATCTGGCATATTCTCATTTCTCATTGATATTTATCATTTGTTCAAGATTCCCTTAGGCCAACTATTTTTTTTAAGCATTAGATTGGGGGATGAAGAATAAATGGGAACTGTTCCCTTGTAATTTATAAATACAGATGCAGATAAGCAATCAGATAATTACAGTGCAGTATTGTAAGTGTGATGGGGGAGGAAGAACACAAATTTTACAGGATGAAATACAATCGACTGACTCAGTAGTAAGGTATGGGAAGGAGTAAAGGGAATCTTTCCAGAGAAAGTTACGTCTCAGTTGAAACCCAAGGATGAAAAGGTGGGATTGAATGAATGGGGAGGATAGAAGGTTGGGAAGTGTTTCTGGAAAAAGAATAAGCATATGATCTTCCTGCAGGTATGACTAAGAAGGGAACACTGGCTTTATTCAAGAATTAGGCCATTATTTCATAATGCCCACAGGTATCTGTGAATAATTCATTCTGATTCTCTATAAAGCAGAAGCAAAGGAGTCATTTTAAGGGCCAAGAAGAAGCTATTCTAAGACTGACCTACTGAAGTGTGACTGTGAAATAATGAAACAGATTTTTAAATAAAATGTGGCATGAATCTTTTCTCAGATAATATGCTGATCTCCTACCTATAAAATGCTACTAAATATGAATAAGGAATGCATTTATGAATTATATTTTCTAAGAGTTGTGATGGGTTTATACTGAGTCATCAATTATTTTCTTTTTTGGGCCAATGGGGGCCAATGGTGCAAATTTGCAAATTAGTTTGATGTGGGATGGGAGAAGGGCGCAATCTGGTACAGTCACAAAATGAAGTCACTAAACACAAGGGCAGTAAAAACCTGGATTAAGTATTTTTGTCTGTCTGTCTGTTTGTTTTTAATAATCAACCAACCTTGGGTTTTATTCACTGGACTGAGATCACCAAAGATGGGAATTGGAGGGAATGATTTCCCCTTAACTTCTAGCCCCATAATGATGTAGTCTTGATTTTCCAATTGGACAAAACAAACTCCCTATGGTATACAACACCTAAGCTAGCCTTGCCCTTTTTTTTAAAGCAGACAGCAGAAATATGAAACACTGAGTTTAACCGACCAGAAAAGAAGTCAGAAAATCACCTACAAATCCTTGCAGGAAACGTCTATTTCAGCAAGGCAGAGAATTGTGGACACTTTATGTGATGAAATATGTAAGTGAAGACCTGTGGGTCTGTGTATGGATGCAAAGTGATTAAATTGGGTACTTACTGTAATTGCTTTCTACCATTTAGTCAAGTAGTGATTAAAATGGCAGCCATGCAGTATGGGCAGCAAAGGGGTCAAGCGTATTCTCAGCTCTGAGTATGTCCTTCCAATCTTTAACTCCTCTTTTTATGCTCCTCCTGCGATATCTCCCTTTCTTTAAGCTATCAGACTTGAAGGTGCCAGAATTCCTGCCCCCTTCTCTCTCTCTAACCATCAAGACCCAGTTTTAGAGATTAAGTATAGTCAGGGATTCTAAATAAGTCTTCCTGACCTAGAGCAATGAAGGACTTTAGGTAAGTGGGGGTGGGTTGAGACAAATCTGAGAGCAATATCCCCTGCCTGCCAGTTGGTATATGGTTCCCATAAAGCACTTCACATCCTGAAGGTTAGCTATTGGCAATCACCTAAGAATTTTCCTTATAAAAAAGTCACCAGCCAACTGTCCTACCCTTAAGGACAGCCTCATTTTTCAGTTATCTCTATTCAGTAATTACTCCCATAATTCCCTTCCTCCTCCTCTTTGGATTATGAAAAAAATCTTTCACCTCTTCCAAGTCATTTGTGCCACCTGGTTTTTCAGGAATTCCCTAGAATGGAGAGCAAGTAGCTTGTGATGCTTCATTTTTTTTTTAGATGTCCCCATCATACATTATGAAGTCACAAGCCTCTGAATAGTTAGCACAGATGCCTTCTTTCATTTTATAAACCTGATTATAGTGTCTCTACTTCAAAAAGAAAATTGTCAACAGCAATAATTATTCCCTTACAATTGTTTTTCTTTTTAACTTCCAACTGGTTGCAATACCACACGCTTTTAGTGTAATATCCCATCAAGCTCACATAGCATTAAATATTCAACAATGCCTGCCTGCAGCATACTGATACATATAACATGTGATCTCATTCATATTTCCACCCTTATCCATTCTACCATTACTATTTAATTCTATCTTACTATTTAAAATAAATTCATTCAACTATTTCTGATCTTCTTCCCACTTGGGCTACTGACTTTGAGGTGCATGGGTGTGGCTCCTTTTCCTACAAGGTTCCACTTACCTTATTTTTTTTCCTTTTTCTCCAGACCTGTTTTTGATCTCCTGTCCCCATTTTCCTACTTTTCCTGGCTAACAGGGTAGCTGTATCTGTCAATGATCTTTCCTCTTTTGCATCCCCATGGTCCAGACCCTTACTTAGTATCTAACAACATGTTAGCATTGTCCCATCTACCCCAGCTCCACAGGAAAGCCTTTGAAAAATTTGTCTCCTTTGTAAAGGAATCAAGGGAAGCTCCAAACCAGTACAGTACCTTAAAGGAAAACTAAATATATATCAAGTAAGGACATCATCTTATGATGTAATTGAAATAAATTTTTTTTTAATGTTTATTCATTTTTGAGAGACAGAGCATGAGTGGGGGAGGGGCAGGGAGAGAGGGAGACCTGGGAGAGGGGCAGAGAGAGAGAGGGAGACCCAGAATCTGAAGCAGGCTCCAGGCTCTGAGCTGTCAGCACAGAGACTGACATGGGGTTCGTGTCATGAGATCATGACCTGAGCCAAAGTTGCATGCTTAATCAACTTTTTAATCCAGGTGCCCCATAATTGAAACATTTCTAAAACATAACATACCAGAGTTGATTCAATGGTAATTCAAAGATAAATGGCTAAGGATAATGTACATTTGCTGTGTGTGTGTGTGTGTGTGTGTGTGTGTGTGTGTGTGTGTGTGTTGCTGTGTATTAGGTACTAAAGGCTATACCTGATATGCTGGAGTAATCTTTCAACTGTTTGCAACTTAACTCCTTTCCCTGGGAAAATCAATGTCCCTTCTGGAACAGTCTGCTGCCCTGCAGAAGTTCCACTCCAAAGGAGGCTTGAGCTTAGATACTCAATCTTTTTGTTCCCCTCTAGGTTTTCATAAATGGCACATTTTGTGTTCATGATTTTTACTTTGACCCCCACTCTTCATGCCATTTAAGAACATGGGGCTTTTGGGGTGTCTTGGTGTCAATCAGTTAAGTATCCTACTCTTGATTTCAATTCAGGTCATGATCTCATGGTTTGTAAGATCCATCCCCAAGTCGGGCTCTGTGGTGACAGAGCAGAGCCTGCCTGGGATTCTCTCTCCCTCTCTCTCTGTCTCTACCCCTCCCCCACCTGTGTGAGCCTGTGTGTGCACAAGCTCGCGCTCTCTCGCTCTCTCTCTCTCTCTCTCTCTCTCTCAAAATAAATAAACATGAAAAAAATTTAAAAAAAAAAGAACATAGGGCTTTGAGTATGACTCACTGAATAGCAAATATAGCATCTAGTGAACCGCAGTTTGTCCAAATTAGCACATCAGCTTGCTCTGTGACATCAATCTGAGATAGGACAAAGACAATGAAAATGGCCATTCAATCACCCTGGGCTCTGAAGGAGAGGTGTCATTGTACTTCTTGAGAATTACACTACACTGCCTTAATATTTTCAGGATTATCAGGTAAATTATAACCTTCAATTTTTACCCCAGATCCTAAATGAACTGAGATAAAAATTATCTTTAATTCCAAACCACCAGAGTCCATTTCAAATAGAAACTGTAGGACAGACATACTTCTTCAGGTGGTCTCTGGATTTCCTGGTAGAGAGGGGTACACAAGAAGAATACTCAAGCATCCAGTGCAGGGAGGGCTTCCAGGAAGTCAACAGTGTTGGAGAGAAACCTAAACTGGGCAGCTATTCTGGTATTGAATCCAAAGAGCCATTCCGGTCATCTTCTTTTTCCTGGCCCCCTCTTCATCCTCTCAATCAGCCCCAAGGAATCTAAAACCTGACCAAGCAGTTCCAGTCAGAGCTAGCTCACCCTTTGGCTATGGGAGGAGAAGCTAGCTTCTCTCAGCCCTTGTGCTATGGCATTTGCCTGGCAGCAGTGTTTCCAAGAATAGCTAATTTCTGTGGTTTTCTCAATCCCCACTCCCTAGGGAAACCAGGGAGTGTAAACTTTTTTGGTCCTAAGGTTCAAGCATCAGCAAAATGTTTGCCTTGAGTTTTAGCCAGCATCTTTTTTCACCCCGATGAATTCCCAAATCTCAATTTACACAAACTAAAATGCCCACCAGACAGATCAGTAAATTTCTGTTCTGTAACACTAATGGAAACAGAAATAATTAAAGGAGGCTAAGTGACCTTCAGAAAGAGTATTCAGTTGAGTGGCAGGTAGGGCAAGTTAAAACTTAATCCCAATGCCTCAGTCTCGGATTAAAGTACTATTTTGAGTCAAAATTGATGTTAATTGCTAGCGAAGGGAGCTTTTTCAATACATTTCTTTGACTGACCTACAGAGAAATTGAAGTAGGAAAGCAGAGTATCTCTGAAAATTCATTTGTAATGGAAAATGAAAAGCAGGGCAGAGCACCAAGCAAAAAATTCATAGTGTCATTCAACCCCCAACACATAAATAATCTTTTTGAAAGAATTGTTTTTGCCACTTAAGTCAAAATTAGAATTACAAATGGGACATTTATGGATGTCTCTATAAACTTTGAGTGCAAATAAACCATGTATCTTTAGTTCCTAATTAACCAACCTAAGCTTTCACCTGTCATATTGGCAGGAAGCTCACTAGAGAGCCTAGCATAGTATAACAGGAAAGAGCACAGACTCTGAAGCCAAATTGGTCTGGGGAAGCATAGAAAAATTAGGTAATTTTTCCAAGATCACACAATGACAGTTGAAATGGGATGGTCTCATTTCCATATTCAAGTAGTCAGAGCAGGGGTCTGATTGAGTTACTTCTCTTCACCTTTCTTTGCCACACAGTTAGGCTATGAACAAGTAGGCCTATAAACTGGGAAGATAAGGTTATTGACAAGTAGTCCTGTCAGTTTGACAGATTAAAGAGAAACCACCATAGATCCAGGTCCCTATACAGGCCACCATAGATACCCTGGGAGAATGACTCTCCTCCCTCCAGGGCTGCCCCTTTGATAGAAATAGTTTATTTCATTTCCTATGGCTGCTGTAACAGATTACTACAAACTTGGTAGCTTAAAACAACTGAACCTTATTCTCTCACAGCTCTGGAGGCTAGAAGTCTAAAACCAGAGTGTCTGTTAGCAAAACCGTACTCCTTCTCTAGTTCGAAAGGAGCTTTTTCCAGCTGGTGAGCACTTTCATTTGTGCAGCTTTACTCCAATATCAGCTTCTGTGGTCACATCACTTGTTCCTCTTTAGTGAGTGAGTGTGTGTGTGTGTGTGTGTGTGTGTGTGTGCACGCGTGCGCACGTGTGTGTGGATATAAAATCTCTGGCTGGCTCCCTCTTAGAAGGATGCATGTGATAGTATTTATGGCCAATATGAATGCTGCAGGATTATCTCCCTATCTCAAGATTCCTTCAAAATGTAGAAGGCAAATATCAATATTTACTTTCCCAACAATAGACCTACCTACATGTCCTTCTAATTGTACACATAATATTTATATCCCAGGGAAAATCCACATCCTTAGGAAAATGAGAAGATCTTCTAATGCCTCAAAAATTATTAACCCATTTGAGGACACTCAAGGTGTCTCTCCAGCCTTTTTGTCACTAAAGCAAAGCAAGATAAGATAAGATAAGATAAGATAAGATAAGATAGAATAGAATAGAATAGAATAGAATAGAATAGAATAAAATAAAATAATATAAAATAAAATAAAATAAAATAAAATAAAATAAAATAAAAAACTTTGTGCTCACAATGTCAAAACAAATAAGTAAGTTCCAGTCTGTGCTGTGAGGTGTTGTGAAAACCAGAGAAAGAACTAACAAAGAACTAACTTTCACTCTAATGTATTTTAAGATAATTTTCCTCTTGCTTCCCACTGCAATCTACAGTTTAGTCCCCTAGATCTTCATGCTTAGTATTCTTTCTTCAAGGCTTGTCCATTTGGTTTATACTATGGTTGGCATGCACTGTGGTTAGAGATGTAGACTCAGGCCCCAGAAAAGGCTGGGGTTCAAAGTCCTGCTCAGCCTTTTCCTAGCCATGTAGTCATGGACAAGTCTCTTCGCTCTACTTATTTCTGATCTGTAAAATAAAAGTATCTGCTCACTGACTCTTATGAAAATTCAGTGAATTAAGTGCTTAGAATCTTGCCTGTCTCATATTGAGCACACATTAGACATTCACTATCACTGTCCTCTTGCTCTTCCTTGATCTTTCTATGTAGATAACTCTCATTCATTCATCTCCCCGAGTCACTGAAGGCTTTGACACACGCTTCCCAGGCTGCCTTTCTACTTCAAGGACAGGAGCCATGACAGAAACTCTGGCACCCTCAGTGATGACTCATTTCCAAGCTCTTAATCTCCAGCATTGAATTTACCTTGAAACTAATAAGGCTGAAGCTTCAGTGTTCCCTTTTATTTGCATATGCCCTGTCCAAAGCCCTGGAAGTTATTTTGCCATTTGTATCTGTAATTTGTATTCTTTTTTAAATAGGATCTTCCCCTATTAGGGTAAGCTTCAGGCCCTTCGAGCCCATCTCTACTCCTTTCCAGTGATTTTTCTGTACCTCAACCACATTCTCCAGTGGCTACTCTGGAAATAGGAAGCAGCCTAGCATACCCCTGCATTGAAATCACTTTATCCTGACCACAGCACCCCAGTTCTTCTAGTTTTCTCTCCAGAGTTCCAAAAAAATCCATTTTTGATCCCCTAATCATTTTGATCTTCATAAATTAACTTTTCTTAGAAATTACAGAAATTATGTGGTTCTGTACTTTTTAACCCACAGATAATTTGAAAACTCAGTTATTATCATATGTGCCCTAAAATATTTTGATCATGGAAAAAAAGAATATGCTCAAGAAATAGAGAAAGCTTGCACTGGAGTTACTAGTTAAGTCAAGGTACAAAGCAAGTAGTTGTTCTGAACTGTAGATCCTCAATTTCCAACGTTTCCATTTATACATCAGGACTTTTCCTTGCTACATTGGTATTTTCACAGTGAAATGATGTTCAAAGAAACACAGAAACATACCCAATGCCACCACTTTGCTTCAGAAATTTGTAAAGGTAGCATGTGTTTCTATCTATGTTCTTGCCTTAGGCCCAAACTTAATATTTCAGTATCCTAACCCTCAAAAATCTAAATTCAAATGTTAATATGGCAAATCAAGGTTGACCAATATATAATGAAATGTCAAAGACTTACCTGGGTTACTTTGATTGTTGTAGAATAATATAATAATGAGGAGGCAGTACACTGTTAATATATCAGCATTCACACTGCTAGATTTTAATTCCTGACCTGCCAATCACCTGCTTAGAATTAATTAAACTTTACTTACTTCAGTTTCTTCGTTTGTAAAGTAAGGCTATTACAATATCTATACAATGAGGATGTTTTGAGGATTAAATAAGTTAAGTTGTGGAATAGTGCCTGACTAATAGGAACAGTCGATACATGTTAGCTATTTTTACTATTATAGTTGTTTCAAATAAGCAGGCCATTTGTTGGAGTATAGAAATATTTCTCTTTTTTGGAAATATTTCTAATTATACTGAAATTTTGTGTAGATTGGTATTATGGTCACATTTTTATCTCAGATGTTACCTTCAATAGAGACTAAGATTTTCTCCTGAAATTTAAAAAAAAAAATGTATGGGGTAGGGGGAATCTTATGACCTTGTTGTCCAAACTTTAGCGATAATAACTAAAGGAATAGAAATCCTGAGGAATTGTCAGAGATAGAAACCAGAAACTCCAAAGACCAAGCGTACATCCTAGACTGTGTATCTTGTCCCAGAAGAGTATTTTTCAGAAGGAGTATTCCCTCATCACATATTTATAGAGGATGTTTATACAGTAATAATAATTAGGATAAAAATATTAATAAAATGTATATCCTTGTGAGTTTATAATCTAGTAAGAGATAAAGATAACTAAACACATTTTTTATAACACTGTGAAAAGTGTGATGATTGAATGTATAGGATTTTAGAACATTGAAGCTTAAAGCTTCTCTTAATTACAACAAATAAGCCATGTTACGACAGTTTGGCCACTTGTTTTCATGATTGTCTTCACCTTTGACTCTTTGTTTACTAATGAATTTACTTTCTGCCATCACTATCTGAGGCCACGCAAATGTATTCTATTCTATTCCCTTGATGAAGTTTTAGTGTCAAAAAAGGTTAATATACCGGTTAATTTGCTCCTTTAAAGAAATTAAATACAGAATGATTCAATATTATTCAGTATAGGTACATAACTCAGAGTCCCCATAGACAGTACATAATTAAGCCCACTTGTCCTCCTTACCAAATCAGTGCCCAGGAAAAGCAGAAATCCCAGCAGAGGATTGGTGTAAATTTAGATCAGGTATACAGCAAATTTTGCAGCCAATATGGGGCTTGCCTTTCGATCAATCAAAGCAGAGTGCCATGCGTTTTGACACCAAAAGGAGAAAGCTAGAGAACTACAGTTAGGCATTTGAAAGCTGCTGATAAAGTGGAAGTGTCTCATCTGAGTCATTTCACTGTGGTGTGCTGAGCAATTGAAGATGTTTCCCAAGGTGCTAGAGGGTACAGAAGTCATTCTCCCGCCCACTAGGTGTGAACACAAGGCCTGTATAGCTGATGCATCACTGGGAGTGCTGGGTTATGATACAGCATAAGCAAAGTCCCAGCAATGCAACTGCTTGGGGTGGACCAAATTCAATCCCACTTAGGGATCACAGTATGCAGTAGTGGCTCTCTCTCTACTTTCCAAGGGCAGAAATCAAAGAGACTGGTAGAATGCAGGGTTGTGGGTGGGGGGTGTGGAGGAGGGAACTTCCTCTCCTTTATATTCAAGGGGGGGGGGGGGGTCTAGAAGAGAAATGTATGTGAAATGAATTATACATCTCAACCTCCTTCACTCTTATCTGGAGTGAATAGACTGCTTTGTCATACAGCTGCCTAAGGCTAATCCTCCACACTCCCACGGGCTTCTCAGTCTGCTGCCTGAGTACCTTTGAAGCCAGGATTTAAAACCCTAAAAATAGAAGCAGGATTACTGGTTGCAGACTGCTGAAGAAGAAGCGGGAACAATGTACAGTGGTATGAGGAGGGATGAATGAGGAAGGGGAATGCCTATTTTTAAGAGAAGTAGTAAACCCCAATCTAGCACATATTTCAATAAATCTGACTTATCTTTTCCTGACTGTCAGAGTTTTTGTGGATTTTCGCAATTAAAAATTACATCCAATTTGAGTCTTTATAAAATGTCCTATTCTCTTCTACCAATTGAAATTCATCTTTCCTATAATCTCTGCATCACTTCTAGGGCTAGATTAAGATACCATCCACTAATTCTGCTGGCTCGTCTTGCCTGGGTTTTCTGGTTGATCGCTCTGCTGTGTCCCCGCTTCTCGGATTGCCCCATAGGTAGGGGTAATCATTGCCCTGGAGACAAAAATCTGGCAAGGTGCCACCTGCTGGTCAAATAGGCAAGTGTTATATACACTTTTATAAATCCAGTCCTTCTTGGTTAACACAGAGTAAAGGCTAATAAACATAATTTAATAAGTATTTATGACATAAATTTGCAACCAATAGTGAATGAGACTGTGGGTAATTGAGATCTCAGGGCTATTTACAAATATTTATTCCCATACTTCTGTCAGTTATTGTCAGAATAGTACTGCCTCATTCCGATAAACTCAAGAGTGGCCATGTGATTTTCTTTGGCCAGTGAACGGATGTTTTGAATGTCATTTCCAAGCAGAAGCTTTAAGAGACACTGTGCACGTCAACACATGTTCTTTTGCCGCTCCCACAGTAAATGGCAATGTTCCAGAGGAGAGGCTAAATCACTAAGGACAACAATAACGTGGGAACAGTGACCACAGTGAAGTCTCAGTGGAGAGCAGTAAACCTTTAAGTGAGTGATATTTGAGGTTTGTTTGTCACTGCAGCGTAACCTAGCCTGTCCCAACTAAAACATACCATAAAATATTCCCGGGTTCACTAAGTTGAAGATCATGGTCTTCCAATTTTAGATACATCTTTTAAAAAGCCTCCTTTTCATTGAATGTCTTCAAAGTAATTTTATACATCTCAAAAGCAGTCAAGGGAAATGAAAGTTAAGTCTAAACCTAATGAAATCCTGGCAGCGTGAGAAGAGAACTCAAATCCCCAGCTGTCCTCTAGCTTCTGTTGTATGAATATTTTCATAGGAAAAAAAGGTTTTGCAGACAAAAGTAAGTACATTCTTCCCTTCCTTTCTTCACTAGGGCAAAAGTATATTCATGACCCTCCAAATGCTGGAAAATAGTTTATTTTTAGTTAACCAGTAGTAACCTAAAGAATAATATTTGTTTCTGAAAACAGAAAAGGTAAACACCCAGAGATTTGCAGCTCCACCTTAATGAGACCCTGCCACAAACAACTCAGGGCTCCAAAGCATTCCAATATCACAGTATCTTATTAACATATAACAACTTTTCTTTTAATCCCAGTGAGATTATTACTGTAATCATTTCCCTTGTCATTAATTGAAATATTTTTATCCTGTGGCAGTTTTTCTCTTGGGCCTGTTTTACTTTAAAATTTGTCACATTGTAATTTCCTTCTCAAAGTTTTAATAAAGTAAAACAAAACATCATCTGTCCATTTGCTAGGTATGCATTAGAACTTGAGATTGATAAATGGCAAATGTCTCTTTTTCTCCAGAAACAAAAGATTAATTTCAAAAGCCTTTTTGAAGTCATATGACTTAACTCCACAGCATTTGGACTTCATTTACTTTAGTGAGTTGAGAATAACAACACTTTAACTAATCAAGGTCTCCCTAGAGATAGAGCCAAGAGTGGTTAAGTATTACCTTCAGCATAGCATTACTTTCTACCTGTTGCTTAGGATAGAGATTCTCTTAGAAATGCACAGAGAAGGTTAAGGACTGGAGACTCCTTAATGACACTGACTAGAGCAAGCTATTTGGTAATAGTAGAAATAAAATTGAGGTATGTATTACTCTGTATATCTCCTGCATACCAGTTACCTAGGATCTGTGGAGCATATTAATCAAACATTTTCACAATAATGAGGACTTCTCCGTTTGTGGGCCCAAAGACAACTAGAAAGATCTTCCATTCTTTTTTTTTTTCATTTCCTTCCAGTTAAGATTGCTACCAAAAGAAAAAAAAACAACCACAATTCTTAACATTTTACTTTGTTTCACATTTTCCAAATATTTAACACATCTCCTATGTGATAGGCATTGTACTAGCCCTCAAGAACCTAATGGTGAGCAGAATCAATATTGGCCCTGTCCTGGGAGAACATACATGTAGTGAAAAGGACAGATATCAAATCAGCAATGATATAAAGGATGGCAATAGAGGGTTTCCCAGAGTGACAAGAATGTGAAGCATAAGTACCTGCTTTAGTCCAAGCATGTGAGCAGAGGAAAATGCAAGAATACTTCTAATATGTCACCACCAGAAAGGAAATTAGTCATGCATTTACATGCAAGCATATCTCAGGGTGTTGGAAGCTGGAGAAAGTACCTCTAGGCACCAGGTTCTGACCAGAATCTTGAGAAAACTAACGTGAGCTTACACTGTGCATAAATGGAAAGTCTAGTCACATTTTAGCTCCACAGCTCTAAAAGCATAGGAAACAAATCCAAGGAATGGAGAAAAGGAAGCAGATAACCATCAGGTCAGAAAGGAAAGGATCAGAAAGAACTGTGAAAGCAACCCAACAATACACTAGGCTAGGAGTCAGGTGAGCTGGGCACTGGGTATCATGACTGTAAGCTTTAGTGCTGCAATGTGCCAGTCCCTGCGATTAGCCCTCTGGATGAATTACATCATTCACCTATCACTATAAAGCCATATGGTAGATATCATATTGCCCCATCTTAAATATAAGTAAAATGAGGCTTCCATATGATAAGTAATTTAGCTCTTTCTGCCTTCCAGTCCTGATCTCTGAGCCACTAGGCTACTGCCCATTAGAATTACATTCATGTACAAAGATTTTTTTTTTTTAATCTCAATGTCCAGGCCTACCACAGATCAATTAAATCAAAATCTCTGAGGCAGAACTCAAACATGAGCTTTTTTTAAAGCTTTCTAAATAACTCTAATGTAGCCAAAATTGAGAATTACTATGGTTCTGCTACTAAGCCACTAGATGACTTTAAAATATACATATAATTCTTCCACTCAGGACCTTCTCAATAAAGCAAAGAACTAAGACTAGGTTATTCCTGAGGCCTCTTCCAAGTTGAATATTTTTCACTTCCAGACAAAGAAATTTTTTTTAATTTATTTTTTTTATGTTTATTTTTTTGAGAAAGAGAGAGAGAGAGCTAGTGGGGGAGGGGCAGAGAAAAAGGGAGACACAGAATCCAAAGCAGGCTCTAGGCTCCCAGCTGTCAGTCCAGAGCCCAACATGGGGCTTGAACTAACAGACCATGAGATCATGATCTGAGCCAAAGTCAGACGCTTAATGGACTAAGCCACCCAGGTGCCCCTAGACAAAGAAATTTCTGTTAAAATGAATGCTTCCAAAAGATTTGAAAATGGGTAAGTGAATGTATGGCCAAAGTAGGTCATTAATTACATAGATCTCATCTTGTCAATTGTTAGACTCTTGATTTATATTTATGAATCATCAAAATCCCAAATCTTCCAATTTTATACCAAAGTTCACTATTGGAATCTAGTAAATGAATGAGTTAATCATTCCAGCACTATTCGTGTGATGAATTAGAGAAGACAGGAAGAACTGAAAGTCAATTACAGTTAGTGATCTTAGATAATGCATAAGCCATCACAGTAAAAATTATGTAAAATTATAATGCTTGTTATTTTTAGAATTAGTATGTAGCCTATATACTTTTTCTTTCCAGAAGATCCTTCTAACATAGAGATTCACAGAGCTGCTAAATTGATGCAGCTATGAAATAGAGTTGGGTGTTGAGGGAGAGAGAAATAGAAGCTGGGACTGAGTAATAAGAAAGGGTCTGCTGAGATGAACAGAACATTTTTCATATTCAGTGCAGCAGTCCAAAGGAAGAAGAGAATAGAAAAAGAAAGCAGATAAGCTGAAGATAAGTGAGACAAAAATCCACATGGATTCATAATTTGAAAAACAATAAATTAATGCCTGTAGGGGAAGTGACTGAGCCCAGGGGAAAGAGAAATGAAAAATACAAATTCTGGTTTTAAGAACTGAAGAAGAAACCAGACAACCTGAAACAAGCATAGCATTTATGAAGTTTTTATATGTTCAGATTTCCTTCAAGCTTGAGAGCCATGCCATGGTGCTATATTCAATTGCATAATGATGGGACAGAACCATTCATTAAAAAAATTCAGGCTCCTTTAGTCCCAATAAAACAATAATTGGGCTTTTAGGCATAATCAAATACAGTCTCACTAGTTGAAAAATAGTCACAACTGTCCATGGGGCCTATTCACACAAAATGAATCTGAAGGCGACCTGGACTTTGGAATGCTTGTACCGTAGTCCTGGGCATTGATGTTAAATCACTAATAAACGGCATCTGGTGTTTTGAATTTTTCCTGTGAATGTTGCTTTCTCAGCCAGGAATTAAATATCGAAGACATTAAGGAGCCAACCATGCTCTTCCTCACTTCAGCCCAAGGTTGTAAGCACAATGACCCTTGCCTCCTAAACAACACTATACATGCACAAAACGGGGGAGTCGGGCACAAAGCTTACCTTACCTCACTTCATAGCAACTTTATAACTCGCTACAGTGAGATTTGTCTGCAGACATTTTTACCAACCCTTCAGGAAACAAACAATTAGAAGAGCTGTGGGGAAAATATGCATATATGCAAATATGCATCATTAAGTGAAAGGGGAGGAAAAAACAAAGGAAGATGGAGAGAGGAGAAGAGGAAAAAGAAGGGAGAAATAGAAAGGACATTGAAATAAAAGGAAGGTTGTAGTAAGGGGTGATGAGATGCAAACAGCCCTGAACTAATTTGGTAAGAATCTAGTTCAATACAGCAAATAATATTTGTTGTAGTACTTAACAAATTAAATATTTGTTGAGTACTATCCAAGGATCAAGCACTGCTTAAAGACCTAGAAATAACAGTGTATGAGATCTTGTCCATTCCTTAATGAGCTCACAGCCCCTTGAGGTAGGCAGACATGCGCATACACGCACATTCAAATACTCAAATGACCAACTATTTTTTTGAGTAAGGCCTGTGTTCCAGGCATCGTCCTAGCTCTTAGCATGCAAAAATCAATGTACTGTCATAAGTGCTATGCCAGCAATAAAAATTAAAGACTTTGGGAACACAGAGAAGAGTGATAACTTCCATCATGAGGTCATTGAAGACTTCAGAAAGTGTCAACATCAGAGGCCTGAGGGACAGTGCTGTGTCTTACACTTACCAGCTGTGTGACTTTGGACAAGTTTCAAAATCATCGTCACCCACTTAAATATTGTTAGAAGACACAGATTTTTTTATTCTATGACTATTCTAATGATAGTTTCTGCACAGCCAAATTCACAGATTAAAACCACTGGAAGAACAGTCCTTCTCATTCCACTACCCACAGGGTGACTCAAACAGGTGTTCCAGATTTAATACAGTCTGCAATTAAGACAGTCCAGGCTGATCACATTTCTAAATAACCAGGGTTGAAGACCAAAGGAATGGGTAAAAGAAACTGAATACCTGCTCTCTACTCATCAGCTACAGTGATGACAGGCCAAGGGGCATATTATGATGGGCACTCTCATAGCCGTCTACTCCACATTGGTTATGGCACATTAAAATGAGTGAATTTGAAATTTATCATTTTGTGCAGATATGGAGTACTGAACCAGCTTAAATATTACCTAATCTTCTCCCGTCAACAAACAAGAAAACCAAGGGAAAGAGAAGTGACTGATAGTCCCAAGTTATAGAACTAGTTAATAAAGCACCTAATATAAGTGGTTATTTGGTTCAGGCAGAAGAATGATCAGGTTTTGAGAGAGGTGAAAAAATGAGGTTTTATAGATCTATGTTTCTATTCCAAGGAAAGTGATGTGATGATATGGGAGTAGGGGTGAGTGGGAGAGGGTTTCTGAGGAAAAAAGTAGGAAATGATGGGAAAACTAATTAGACGCACACACACACACACACACAATTCATTTTTTTAAACGTTTATTTATTCTTTTTGGGACAGAGAGAGACAGAGCATGAACGGGGGAGGGGCAGAGAGAGAGGGAGACACAGAATCTGAAACAGGCTCCAGGCTCTGAGCCATCAGCCCAGAGCCTGACGCGGGGCTCGAACTCACGGAGTGCGAGATCGTGACCTGGGTGAAGTCGGACGCTTAACCGACTGCGCCACCCAGGCGCCCCTACAATTCATTTTTAACATTGATAATCCACATGTTCACTGACTATTTTAAAGGAAATAGTTCAAGAGAAATAACTCTCATACCATAGAATTGAACAGTTTGCTTGTCTAAATAGGAAAGCAACTCAATTTCTTCTGTATGCCTGACGTGTTACCACTTCATGACTAAATAACTGATAAATAGCCACAGACAGGTAAACCTCAAGGGGCCTCCAAGATACAGCTTGGATGTTTGTGTTAATAAGTCTAGTCTCAAAGTAGAACTGGCAATCTCAAAAGGAAATTGTTCTGAGCAATTCACATCTCCACTCATTGCAGCAGGCATCTCTCCACAAGTGTTTTGCTAATCCTAACTACCACCCTATAATGCAAAATGGGATTTGGGTATGTCAATCTGTATTTGTTGAATATTTAAAAGAATGGCTAAATATGGCTCAGAATGCTGTATTTTATCTACAGCAGTTCAGTCTCATCATTGCCTCTAATAAAATCAGCTCTTTAAGAAAACTAATGCTAGAAAATTCTGTATCAGTGTCCCTTCCCCCTTGTTTTGCTCCATATTAGCAACTCCTCACCAGGATATCTTAGCTTATTCTGTATGTGGTGGCAAAACAGAAGCAAAGGGAAATTGAGGAATCTGTGATTCGCATTAGGATTCAACATAACAGTTACAGTAATTCACCTATTGGTTGATAATGTTGTTTATTTCTGTCATCATGTAATATTCAAATGTGGGGTGTGTGTATGACTGTGTGTGTTTGCCTCTCTGTTGGGAACTGAAGGTGAATGGAAGAAAACAGACAGGTGGTAATGGTAGAAGTTCAAAGTAGTATCTTGAGAGGTATTTCTCAAGCCATAAAAGTGATAAAACCTGGACACCTCTTGCCCATTTATAAATGGGTTGAATGAAGTCCAGAACCCACAGTGACTTTTCCAGCACAAAATGGACAAATGGACTGTGAGAGCTATAGCTTATTACCTCCCAGGTATTAACCTCCTCTACACCTAATGCTTCATCAATTTGTACTTACCCAGTTGCTTTGGAAAATGTTCTCGATTTACTTTTGCAAGTGTTTTATGATCCCAATTAGATAATAAATTCCTCCAAGTCACTGTCTGTATGTGTTCTGTTCTTGCTGCTCCTTCTACACTTCTTATTACAATACACTGTGCCCCTTGCCCCTACCAACACCACTGATAGAACACTACTGATATGGGCAAACTCAATATTCATGACTTGAATACAACTTGTAGCATCTTTTCTGGACTTCCATATATATAAGGTTTAATCTTCCTAAGCTTTTGTGACCACAACCTGCTTGCTGTTTTTATATTCACATTTTCTTGACTTCATGTCGCATAGTCTCAGAGCTTTTTATCCAAATCTCAACAATAACTGGGAGGTTTGTTGTTTTTGTTTTAGAGAGAGAGCATGAGTGGGGGAGATGGTCAGAGAGGAGAGAGAGAGAGAGAGAGAGAGAGAGAGAGAGAGAGAGAGAGAATCTTAAGCAGGCTCTATGCTCAGCGTGGAGCCCATTGCAGGGCTCAATCCCATGACCCTGGGATCATGACCTGAGCCAAAATCAAGAGCCAGACACTCAACTGACTGAGCCACTCAAGAGCCCCAACAAGTAACTATTCTCACTGGCTCCTAGCTCATGAGAATCTGCTTTTCTAAAAGAAAATTCTTCACCTTTTATTTCCAATGAAATTCTTTTATAAATTTCTTCTCCTTTTTTCCCCATCCTTAAAGAATTTTCATTATTGAGAATACAGTGGAAAAGCATTAGACTGGGAGTGAGAAGGTGGTGATTAAGTGTAGCAATCTCAGTGAGCATGCACCATATTCATGGACAGATGGATGACTCAGTAACTGAGTGAAAGAATGTCACAATTTATCAATATACTTTTGCCAGTCTTTTCAAAATATGGTTCTCACATCTGTATAAAATGTTATAATCTATAATCTTAAAATTAAGAGAAATAATCCAGAAAAAAAACACAAAAACATTATCTGAAAGAAATCTGTACTCCCATGTTTACTGCAGCATTATTCATAAAATACCTAAGTGTCATGGACAGACAAATGTAAGACGATGTAGAATGTAATGTCATTCGACCTTAAAAAAAGAAGGAAATCCTACCATTTACAACAATATGAATGAACCTGGAGGGCATTATGCAAAGTGAAATAAGCCAGACAAAGTAAATACTGCATGTATCACCTATATATAGAATCTTAAAAAAACATATCAAGCTCTCTCAAACTCTCAGGAAACAGAGGGTAGAAAAGCAATTGTCAGGGGCTAATGTTTGGAGAAATTGGGAGAGGTTGTAAAAGGCTACAAACTTGCAGTTGTAAGATGAGTAAAGGTCTAAGGATCTAATGTGTAACATGGTAGTGACTATACACTGTACTATGTAATTGATATTTGCTAATACAGTAGAACTTAAATGTTCTCACCAAAAAAAAAAAAAAAAGTAAATACATGAAGGGATGGATGTGTTAAGAAGCTCAGTGGGGGAGTCTTTCCACAATGCATAGTATATCAGATCCTCACATTATATACTTTAAATATCTTGCAGTTTTATTTGTCAATTATACCTCAATTGAAGAAGAACACATATAAAAATAAAAGAAATATTGAATACTTCTACTGTACCAGTTATTTTAAAATAAACATAGAGCTGCAAATATACAGATAACGATATAGACATAATTTAGTCATTACAACAACTTCCGTTAACCCCATTTTATGTGGGAAGAAAACTGTAATTCACTAAAACAATGGAACTGGCCCAAGGTCACACAGTAAGAAAGTGGCAAAACTGATTTTTAATCTCAGGTCTGTCTCTTTCCAACACCAGTGCTCTGACCTCTTAGACATACTATTTCTCTTTATCCTTCTGATTTTTTTTTATCTCTATATGAACTCCATATTGCCAATCTGCACTTGATTTAAGTAAAGAATGCCCTAATTCTTAGTAGCTTCAAATGCTTTTCAGAGTCTCTAAAGAAAGCATGCCATTCAAAGGAGGTAGGGCTGTTTCTTCCAATTAACAGACCAAAGGAATGGCTGTGTTACAGGAGACACAGATAGGTATCTCAATGTGAAGAAAAAATTACATTCCTTTACAATGTTCATTCATGGTAGACACTTTAGGGTCCCTTGCTGAATGGTATTTAAAACTCTACCTAGAGTTGTATACTATTCTTCAAGAAATGCAAACAGAACCTTCCTTTATTCTAATAATCTGACATATATCTGGATTTACAAGTAATCTCTTAAGAGTGGCCTGCATCCATTTTGCTGTTCCCTCACACTACCCATTTTTGTCTGCTAAAAGAGCATAGTTCAGCAGCTTTGTTTATTTTAATGCTGCTTTCAGCCTACAAACCAAAGGTTAATGACAAGAGGGTAACTCCAACTGCAGATTCCTTAATCTTTTCTGCCTGCACCCAACAAAATGTAGCTTTAAAAAATGGTGGCATTTTCTACCTCTTAGGCAATTGCTATATATGTATGCCCCGGATATAGCATTAAGATGATTTCATAATCATTTTCCAGACTCTTTTCACCCAGCATGTGTTTTCCTTTTATCAAAATTAGTTTAGGAACAAAAGAGCATTTATTTTACTCTTTTAAAGAGGTGATGTCATGCAAAACTAAGACAAATTCTTTAGGGTTTTCAATTAAAATCTAGCTTAAATGATAACATGGTACATTATTGAATGCTTTGTGGTCAGTTATCAGAAAATTACTCTGAAATATAATCTCAGTTAACCAAAACTAAACTGTTTCCTGTTCATGCCATATCATCCCATTTGCCTCAGTCTTACCCTTCGGCAACTAGTTTTGTTCTTCTTCTGCACTTATGTTAGTATTTTTAGATTACTGCGGTTTGGAATGATGATCCAAGGACTTTGTAAGATTAGAACCTTCAAGAAAGCTCAAGTAGCATTCAATAACCCTGTTTCCAATGACAAGAAAGCTGACTAATACATTTTAGAATGTCTATTCAATAACAACGATTGAAAGAAGATATACTCATAGACTCACTCTTAAATAACCAGAAATCCAACTAAATAGAACAACCCATTTAGCAAGAAGTCTGGTTAATCATATATTCTAGTGCATTTCATACTTGAATTCACAAGGTCAGGAATATCCTGCTGTCCCCAAAGTTAATTTTGGGCTGATTCATGTATAAACAGGTATTACAGGGAAACCAGGCCAAGTGTTTCTACAGAAAGCCAGTGGATTTTTATGGTTGTTCTTCCCCCATGGTGGGAGGCAGGAGGGGATAGAGGATAAAAGGAGGCATAAAGGCCTCTGGGGTCAAATGCCAAGTTCTTTCGAGGTTCAGTTCACACTGCTCCACTTACTCAGCCTGACTTCATCACAGCAGAGAGCACGATGCCGTGAGCCAGATGTAAATACTCCCGTTTGGAGCTGTCAGACATGTTTGGTGGTTCACCAGCCTGACCTTCAAAATCATGTTCGTGACATTTATCTCAAGCCTAAAAGTTCCATGCCAGGGAATTTAAACCGTGTAAGCATAGAAATAGCAGGCTTTTACATCAAAATGCAAATCTCAACAACAACAACAACAACAACAACCACCTTTGTCCCACCACTTAATTTTTAAATCCTGGGGTTCGGAGGGGGGGATCAAAAAACAAAATATAGCTTTGTTTTGCTTTGTCATTTCATGACAACAGATTATAACATTTGAAATTTAAAATGGAGGCTAGGACAACAAGTATCTTTTTATATATAAGTGGATTTTCAAGAAAAATCATGTAAGATTTAGTTTTTCAACATTGACCATTCCACATGAAGCAGGGCTTTTTTTTTCTGTGTGTTTTCTATTTATTGTGTTCTTAAAAGTATCTGAAAAACTCAGTCATAAAAGTAAAGTATATAGTGGATTTTTTTCCTAAATACCTCAACTATTTTTATAGCCAAAGCTGTCTGCTGCCTTTCCTTTGTAGACCCATGAACTCTGAGTTACCTTCTAAATAAGACTGACAGTTCTCTTCAGTGGTGCCATCCTGGGATAACAGACTGCATTTTGCAAAAGTAAGCAATATAATACATTTGCAAAAAGAAGAAAAGAGAAAGACAAATCTAGCTATACCTCAAGTTATCAAAACTAAGCCCTCCTGGGGATTTCTCCAACCACTTTGTCTTTCTCCAACTCTGATATGTCCTTTTGTAGCTAGCCCTGAATACACTTCCCACAGGTCAACAGTAAACGTGGAAGCACTTTTCTGATGGCTCATATACAGCAGTCTCCCTCAGCAGCCACATCGTGCGGAAGAAATCTTGTCTTTTTTCTCTCTTTGTATCTTCCACAGTGCTTGACCAGTAAATATTTAAGAAGCACTTGCTGATTTTTTGCTTCTTCAAACCACAAAGACACACACACACACACACACACACACACACACACACACACAGTGTTCTACAAAGATAGAAGGGAACTTTTTTGTCATATGACATACATGATCTGTCTGAAAGAAGGAGTTTCAAGAGCTGAAAGTGAATCTAAGATGTACTTCTCCAGGCACTAAAGAACTGTCACAGTGCTCTCTGTAGAGTTGAAAACAATGTGGTCGTCAGTGACACTTGCACATAACACCTGCTGGCCCACCCCGCTAAGTGGGCCAGGAGAGTAAGGCAATTATCCAGGTGACTCATGGAAATAAGCCATTTTTAGCTGAAATATCTAAGCAGTTCAAGCTAAAGTAGGTTGTTACCCGGGTCATTCAGGCAAAAGCAGGTTGTTATGTTTAAATTTTCTGGTAGTAGGGGGAAGGGTGGAAGCCAACTAAATAGAAAGGTCAGCCAGAAGTTCTCCCAAAACCCCAGAATTGCTGTCATGAGCTTCATGAGCTATTGAGAAGGGAAAGGGACTAATATTTTGGTGATTCTCCTATTCTATCTCCTAATTCTATTCTGTTCTATGAATCCTGTCGCATTTACAGGTGTCATCTTAATTTGAAATCAGGAGCTTTCGGTCTTAAGAACTACCTTTTACCATCACTGATTGGTGGGAAGACGAGCATTTGATTACAGAGATCCTGACTTATTCAGGCACTGAGAGTCACTTCACAGACATCAGTTTAATTAACAATAGATCCTGACACCAAAACTGTGGCAAAGTTCCTGTTCCTTATAAAGATGACTTTAAAATATTTGTTGTTCATGTTGAATGCAATATTTCCTGGCAATGACCTCTAATGCATGCAAGTCCTTTCTTCATACGCTACCAAAGGGATGACCGTGGCCTGTCACTGGGAGGGATGGGTGCTG
The DNA here is from genome assembly GCF_022837055.1 of Prionailurus viverrinus. Taxonomy (NCBI): domain Eukaryota; kingdom Metazoa; phylum Chordata; class Mammalia; order Carnivora; family Felidae; genus Prionailurus; species Prionailurus viverrinus. The sequence continues at coordinate 109,464,174 of NC_062567.1, read as the reverse complement.
GCACAGTTTCCCCATCTATGTCCGCCCAAGAGCTTTGTTGAAAAGCTGCTTCCCTACATGTCCATATGATTTCTTGCCAGAGCCAGGATTCATTTTGCTTTGTTGGATCTCTGCAGCAGCATTGCTTAGACTTGTGTCTCAGTAGGATGTTTCATGTTTTATTTGCATACTCTGCTCACTATAGCTCTAAAACCACAGCCCTGCCAAGGAAACTTTTGTAAACCATTGTGTTTTTTCAGACCATAGAAAGCTCAGCTTCAGTGAAAGAGGACAGAGAACAATGAAATCGGGTAGGATAGGATGGGTAAGATGCCCCACAGAGTACAGACACTCATGTAACCTCCAGGGACGTTTCTTGGTCATAGGTGAGCTCACCTGTTAATCCTCTTGATATGTAGGTGTTCGCAGTATAGACTTGAGTCAGACTAGACAAGTATAGAATTCTGGTTCTTCACTTACAATGGAATGACTTTAGAAAAGTTGTTTTAACCTCTCTAAGCCTCAATTTCCTCATCTCCAATGTAAGAATAAATATTAACAGAGCCTTACACAGTTGTAGGGAAGATCAAATGAGATGTCTGTAAAACACGTTAGCATAGGGGTGGTACAAAGTAAGTTTTCTAAAATTGTAGCTATTTGATCGCTGTCATCATTGTTATATTTTTAGTGCTTTAGGAATCATCCAGCCTATTGCTCCTCATGAATGACATTTCTTCCCTGGACCATCACAAAATGAAACATAGATTAATAGCTTTTCCCCCTTCTTTTACAATCCCAAATTAGGATTCATGGCATGATTGACATTTTCTAAGACATTTAAACAGTAGCAATAAGAAAACCAGGAATAAAATGCTATCAACCTATGAGCTGGTCTTCATCTTTTTGGTATTTTTTATCCCTTAAACATAATCTAAGCCATGCATGAATTTGTATGGCTAAGCTTAGAAGGATTGTAAGACTAAGGAAAGAGTTATCTTCAAACACAGGGAGAAAAAAAAACCAGATGCAAATTGTATAGGACATTTAATTTGTGAATTGAGGTTACAGGGACTTGAGTTCAGGTTTTCAGGATGAGACAAAAAAAGAAGGGAGGAAATTGAAATAAAAGTGAGTCGTCATGTGGTTGTCTAAAATGCATCAGTGTATCTAGCATGCAAGAGATCACTTCTAACAAAACTGTCCTAGATAATATGGACTTTTGGGTTACTACCAGCTGGGACAACAAATCTCAGAGAGCCTTTCATTTGTATTAGAGTTTGGAGTGCCAGTGTTTAATTGAGTAGGAAGCCCATTTCTTTAGTACCTCTTTATCTAATGGCATTGAGTCCTCATGTGTATTGAACTGAGTAAGGTGTTCATGTAGCATTATCGACCTTTGGGTATTTTAATTCTTCTATAGAACTAAAATATCTGTGATACATATTTGGCAGGGGGGGAGAGGTTATAGGCATTTGCAGACATGTTTTGATATTCACCTCCGTTTATTCCCAGCTACATACCATTTTTTTGATTAAAAATTTATTCGGTTCTATTTCTGGTATTTGGTATTTGGTCACTGATAAGAGATCTGCCACTTCTAAATCCCAATATAACAGATAACTAAATACAGCAGAAGATTTGCTATTTATAAATTCATATTCATCACAGTGACTTTTAGCTAAAAAGAATGTGGTCTTTCAATTATATACAAATTATCTTTTTTACTATCTGCAAAACAAAGTAGAATAAAAATTAAATTGAAAAAGTATGTCTTCAGTAGGAAAAAAGTGAAAGAAAATTACTTCCATAATCCACAATAGTATACTTTATTAAAATTCCATTAAGTTGTATTGTTTATCACATTGTTCCCCTACTTAAAGCCTTTCAAAAACTCCCATTCCCTGTCAAGTCCCTGATGCCCAGTGTGATTTAGCCCTCCCTGTCTCTACAAACTTACCTTGTGCCACTCTCCTCCATGTTTTCCTTTCTCCAGCCAGATAAGCCTTCATTCAGTCTTCCAAAGAGCTAAATGCCTTTGCACCCCAGGCCCTTTACATGTGCGGATATCTTTACTTGGTGCTTTTACTTCACACCCTTGCCACTCCCCCTACTCTTCCTTTATCATATTGCACATTCCCCTACCTCTCAATACTTGTCCTTTATGGTATATGTTTACAGTCGTAATCAATTCATTGTTAGAGTGCTCTCTTCTGCTGACCTCAGATTTTAATGAGAATAAATACTTTATCCTTATTCATAGTTCTATCCTCTGCTCCTAACAAGAAAGCACACAATAGGGGCTCACTAAACAATGGATTGGCTGATGGAATAAATACTACAGACTTTAGTAAAACCTATAAGCTATATCACAGCTTCTTTCTTGCTTAACTAACAATATTACAGCTCTTCTAAGAAGCTGGCACTCTTTTATAGGTACTCAAAGAGCAATTAATGTCAATAGTCATTTTTTTAAGTCCCAGAGGAAATGATTACTGCAACAGTTTCTAGTGGGCAGAGCTGTCTTGACTCATATCTGCTTGAAATTAAAGTACCTAGTCTTTTCATTAAAATTCTTTGCCTCTCTGCCTGTCAGTTTCAACTAGAATTCTCTCTTCCTCACCTAACCAAGCCTGTGGAAGATAAAATACTTTCTTTCCAAAGTTGAATGTTATATCTTTATCTTTAAACAGGAAAATCCTAACTGGAAAACTAGCTCCTTATCAAATTCTTACCCATTTTCCCTCTTCTGTTCTTTTTAGGTAGTTGTGATATCACAGATGCAACTCTAGTGTCCCACCAAATGGTATAGACTGAAAACTTAAACTACTGTGCAATTGTCCAAATTATAGTGAACCTCAGATAAAAGGTTTGCTATCTCCTATTCTCTATTTTCAGGAACCATAAATAACCTAGCACAAGCCCAGTGCCCACTGCAAGCAACACAATGCATTCTGGAAGTTTAAATAGGAGAAAAACAGTCTTGCAGTTTCAGTAATATAAGTGGAAGTCACATAAATCATCTTCTTAGCAATCTAAATTGACTGGAGCATCATAACCAGCCAAGCCTCTTCCAATGCTCTGCATTTTCTCTCAAAATGTCCATTAGACAATGCTGCTATTATTTGGCATCTATGTGTGGTTAGTACTAAAATAGAGAGGTGTTTCTATGTTTGTGTTTGTGAGACTTTTTAATAATTCACACATTAATCAGGCAATTCTCAACCTGGCCAGTCCTGAGATTTAAGACGCAAGATCCTTTCAAATAAAATGGAAAACCTTTTTCTGCCTGCCCAAAGAGAGGTATATTGATACAGGTTGCCTTTGAGCTGCCCCGTGATCAAGTCAAGTCCTTAGCAGAAGAGTCCCTGGTCCTGGAAAGGGTCAGCTCAGGGAGCGGTACAGTTTATACAGCATTAGTTGCCAAAATGTGAGCTTGGGCTTGGCTCCACTTCCCTTATGAAAGTCAAGAATGGAAAATCTTGTCACACTGGAGATTCAGTTAAACTTGATTCAAATATTTAGGCTGTGACTAATCAGGATGAAGTAGAGTTGAAATACAGTTAATTTGACTAATGTGTTCCCTCTTGTCCCTGACTTCCATCTTCTCCCTTCACACACACACACACACACACACACACACACACACACACACACTTAAAAACTTGAATATCTCCTTCCTTTATAATCCTCTTTGACCCCATCTCCTGCTCCCAACTCTGGTTAAGTCCCCCTTCCCCACCATGTGTTCCCCTAGTACACTGTGCTTACCTTTATCATATGACTTTTTTTTTAAGTTTATTTATTTATTTTGAAAGAGAGAGAGCGTGCGCATGATCAGGGGAGGGGCAGAGAGAGAGGGAGAGAATACCAAGTAGGCTCTGGGCTGTCAGCATGGAGCCTGAGGTGGGGTTCTGTCTCAAGAACCATGAGATCCTGAGCCGAGCCAAAATCAAGAGCCGACGCTTAGCTGACTGAGCCACTAAGGTGCCCCTACTTCCATCATATGACTTATAGCTTATTTTTAATTACCTGTTTGCCTTTTACATTAATGAGATCCACAAATTGCTTAATGTCAGGAATCCTATTTTATTTCTCCATCCCCAGCATCCAGTTCTGTTCCTGGTCAATAATTCTTTGATCAAAGAATGAACTCCAAGATAACATGTAGAATCACAAAATGCCTGACATGGTAACTTTCTTAGAACTAATTGTAATACATTGACTTACTGTTATCCTGAAGTCTGTAGCCTAGAAGCACCCACTCTGAGATTTCCAGTACTGCCCTCAGAGACAGCACAATGGCTGAGGAGCACTGCAGTTGTCTGTGAGCTATAGAAACTTAAAATTTAAGGGGAAAATCTTTTATCCAAAATATTGGATTCAACTCAACTTTTTTGCATATTCTATCACTTCCCTCTAATCCTTCCCCAGGGTTGGGGAGGAAGAGGCACTGCTCCCATGTATCCACTTGGCATCTCATATCAAGGAAGCAAAGCACACATTCTCCTTTGCCACAGATGTTACCATGCCTTGTTACATCACCTTTAATGCTCCCTGGAAACCCTCCATCTCTTGAGATTACTCTCTTACCTATGCCATCCGCCACTATTAATATACAGTGTGTGCCCCTGTATTCTTTGAGGACACTGAACTTGGCTTATAGTTTTTCTCTTCCTGTAGTCTCCAGCCATCATCTTAGGCAACTCTGCCACCACACTGAAAAATCATTTAAGCCTCGAAGTCCCCCACCTCCTCTGATTCAGTGCCTTGTATCCAAGCACTAGACCTGTAATTACCCAGCTTACTTGTTTTCCCCTGTATGGGATTGCTGATTAGGAATTGGGGAGGATGGATGGAGGCAGGGGTTTGACTTAGACTAGGAGCCCTGGGCAAAAGAGATATGGACTGTAGCAAGGGGAAATTGGTAAGTCATCTTGAGCAAGGAAACGGAGGGAAGTAAGAATGGGTCGAAAATATCAAGTATAATGAAGCAAAGTAAAACTAGTCTGGCAGATAAAAACCTAGAAGAAAATATTAATATGGACGTTGTTGCAGTTGTCAGCATTCTTAGCTGTCCATGGTTATCTGCTCAACTTCTCCTCATATTTCCTCTTCTCGCCCTCATCCCTACCTTTGGAAACAAGTTTGACTCTGCCAGATCAGTTCTGAGACTTGTGCATTCAGAATGAAAGGGAAGGTCTGGTCAGACAGGAGAAGAAAAGGAATTAATCGACTCCATCAAGATCTAGAGGAAAGTAGTATGAGTATGAACAGGACAGCTCCCCCTCAGGGCTGGACTGACAGAGGGAGGGGTGGAAGGTGGAAATAGGAGGCTCCAGAAGTATATGAGAATTGCCAAGGAAAGAAAAAAAGAATTCAAAACTTGGATCCCATTATACCTTCCAAGGAAATAAGTGGAATACATCAGTGTGTGTGTGTGTGTGTGTGTGTGTGTCTATCTGTGCTTTACTCTGGGCCTGAATCACAGAAGTCACTGCTTCAGTTGAATTACTTTAGAATCCATTGTGGAGGTTTGGTGTCATACAATGAACCAATTAAGTAAGGACATTTGGGATGCACAGAATTCTGTGGACTGCTAGTGATCAGCTCCTGCATGAACAGAGAGCTGTGGAGGCACAGAACCAAGTTGGGCAGCCTTGATCTCTCACTACTTCTAGTTTGCAGAGTGCCAATCCCTAACCTGGATCAACCCAACCATCTGTTTCTGTGGGCTTGCTCCCAAGCTACCAAATGCAGTTGGAGAAAATTGGCTCTAAAACAAATTTATAATTTTCGAGCTCAGCTGGACTGTCAGTGCTGCTCAGCAATTCTTTTACTTACCCATGATTGGTTCCCTTCCCCATTCTCAATCACAGCTGTGCCAATAATTTATCCTTCTTTTTCAGAGCTCCAAACAACTCTCTCTCTCCATTCATGTATGCATTCAACAATCATTTATTGAGCACTTACTATATCCCAAGCACTTTTTCAGGAATTTTTGGAAGATTAAAAAATAATCACAAGCCCTTTGAAGCTCCTCTCATCAAAAGGATGGTGTCTATTTCTTTTCCTTCTAACCTGATCTGATTTGCTATCTGAATTACCTCGGCCAATACAATGCAGCAGAAATAATGTGGCACTACTTTCAAATAACGTGCCAAGAATCCCTGTAGCTTCCTCTCACCCTCTTGGAACCTTGGTGTACCATGATTTGAAAAGTTCCAATTTAGTAGTCTTCTTGAGAATTAAAGACCAGGATAGATACATCTAGTCAATTCAGTCTTCACAGCTGCGGCAGCCTACCAACTGACTGCAGCTGCGTGAGGGAGTCCCTCTGGTTTTCTCCATTTCCTTCCATCTCTGCTTGAAAATCAGCCAGTTCTTGCCTTATCTCATCTCCTTTGTGTAATATTTAGGGGAACTAATAGTAGCCAATGCACACTCCACTCTGATACTTTTCAACAACTTCCTCTAGGAATAAAGTCAAGAACCTTCAACGTCTGTCTCCAACATACTTTCCTGTCTCAGTCTACTCTGTTACTCATCACATTCATCAGTTCTATCTATGGCCTAGGCCTTTGGACTGCTCACCATTTATTTCCCTTACATACCGTGCGTGTTTACACCATGCCTTTGTTTTTGTTCATCACTGATGATTAAAACATCTGATATATATACATCTTCAAGTCCTTACGTAGATTTTAAATCTATTTTTGTGAAATTGTCCAAAATTTTATTTCATCCAGTAACTTCAGTCAAATTTAGTTTCTTCTTAAAAAACTAAAATACATTTTTCTTAATTTTTTAAAATTAGTTTCTTCTTCCTCTATTGCTCTAGAACAATTTATTTTTAATCCTAGGAAAATATAACATTGTATTATAATTACAGTTTATATATTTCTTTTGGCCCCCAATCTGCCACTCGACCATTAGTTACTGAAGAATGGAGATTTTAAAGTCACAGTTATTGGTGTCCCTGGTGTGTAATATGGAACATAGTGGGAGCTCAGTGAATATTTATTAAAATTAAATGTATGCATACCAAGCTAACAGTATTATAGTCAATTAAACAATTCTGTCCACCCACATCTCACCCATCATTATGGCCAAATTAAGTATGCAACAATCTACCCTGATATTTAACTCAGCCAAAATGACCAGGCCGACTGTGGGACAATCAGATCATTTTACATTAGGAATACCATTCTAATTTTTCAGAGGATTAAAGGAGAGAAGTTCCTAACAAAACACAGATGGCCTAAAAGAGCTAATGCACTCTATCTCCGAAGAGCAGGCACTTTATTTTCTTCTTGCCACCAAGACAAGACTCATTACCTAATTTTGTGCATCTGTCTTAAAGTTATTTATAAATACGGGCCATTACTTTAAAAGGACAATTTTTGGTAGCTGTTTAGCACTACCTCATTTAAATGCATTAAATCCTGAAAATGTAATGCATTTTCAATGCATGACATTATTGAAAAATGCAGAGAAGCATGGGAAAACAGATATCTTCAGAAGATTCTAGTTCATACTGCTTTGTATTCCTGCTCATAGGACAAAGCTCTTAAGGAATATACAATCTTATTTTGTGAGGGTTACAGATATATATGTAAAATATTCTATTATGCAACTTTTATTTTCCACTCATTTATTTCGATAGTATCTTGAAATTTAAGCATATCACATATGCTTTCTGATTGTGTTTTTGTGGGTTTTTTTCTTAAATCTGCAGCTTGTTAGACCCAGAAGGAACCTAAAAATCATATAGCCCAATCCCTTTATTTTACTGAAGTTCAGAAAGGCCAAGTGATTTGCCCAAGTTTTCAAAATAAGAAAATAGTAAGATTAACAACAAGGTTTCCTGAGCTCACTATAAATGGAAATGGCATGGGAAAACTAGCATCTACTGAAGAGGTTTTAGGATCTCTGAGTTCCAATCTCAGCTCAGATCAATTAAACATGTTTTTTATTTGTAAGAAATTGGGGAGATAATATAATCCTGCTTTACTAAACTGACAGGAGCACTATGTAAAATGTATACCTGCCATAATTTTACCAGAGAATCTGTGACTTTAAAAATTCTTGCTCTTACTCAAACTAGACATTTATTTTATATTTCAACAGTTTGCTTGCACACACACAGACACAGAAATATTCAATAGCCTAGGTTAACTGGAAGATGTCTCCTTAACTAATGTGTATCCCTAACCTACAATAATGAAAATCTTATGATGCCTGAATCCCTCAGATGCATCAGTTACTTTTTTCTTAGTGATTTAATCACTTCCTTCCATTTAATTACTTTGAGGATTAACTGTGGGCAAATGTATTCCAATAATAGGCCAATCTACAAAGAACAGGAAGCTTTCCTCGTGGTCCCAGGGGAAATTTAGCACTTCCGACTATAACTCTGCATTACGGCTCTCATGTTTCTGTTAGCCCTTAAGCCATGTGTGTCACCTTACTTGTTTGACTGTAAAAAAATGTCACAGGATGCACTGTTTACATGCTAGCATTTGTACACAATTTCTGGCAGGAGTAAAGATGGCTCTTCTTAATCCAAGCCATACAGGAAGCTATTTCTTTCCAAATCAAGTCATTAATGCTTAAACAAGCAAACAGTGCAGCCAAGACAAAAATCAATTTGCAAAAAGGGAAAGCTTTGTTCCAAACACTCCAGGAGTCACTGGGGAAAGATGCTTTTACGAATCTAATGCCTGAGAGTATTACAGTATTACATTAGGTTGATCCTATTTTTCTAGTTGGATTTATTTTATTTGAAAGTCAAGGTGACTAAGAGTACTGAATAGCATCAGCAATGTTTTCGATATCAGAAGTAATCTTCCTTCTGAATAGCAAGCCTAGAAATCTTCCCAGTGACCTTCATTTGACCTGTTTGTCACATGTGTCTGAGTATTTTCCAAAGGCTAAATGCTCCATGACAATGGTTCCCAAACTGCTGCACGTTAGAATCACCTAGAGAGCTTTTTAAAATCCCAATCCCAGGTTGCACCCATCACAGTTAAATCAAAATATTTGGTGAGTGGAAGCCAGGCATCAGTATTTTTAATGATTCCCCAAGTGATTTCAATGAAAACTTTGGGGACCACTGTTCTGTGACATTTCTGACTCATGTTGCTTTCCAGTAGACAAACTCTCAGAATGGAGGATAAATAGGGAATTTCCTTCTCTGTTCTGACTTCTGCACTTATAAGGTCAAGAAATGGTAAAGATTTTAATTTATGACTGTTTTAGAGAGATAATCAAATATGCAAAGACATGTTGGGGCGCCTGGTGGCTCAGTCAGATAAGCATCTGACTCTTGATTTTGGCTCCGGCCATAATCCCAGGGTCATGGGATTGAGCCCCGTGTCAGGCTCAGGCTCTGTGCTGAGCACGGAGGCTACTTAAGATTCTCTCTCTTTCTTCCTCTGCCCCTCCCCCATGCACACGTGCTCTCTTTCTCTCTAAATAAATAAATAAATGTGCAAGATGTCCATGGCAATGTTAATTATAATTTTAAAGAATTAAATTATGCTACAAGATGTTATGACTTAATGAATTATGAATCAACTATGTTAAGAACATTATGTTTTTCATTAGAAAGGAAAATCCTCTTTGTATGTTAAGTATAAAAATACAATGCAGACATATATATATATATATATGTATATATATCCATATATTAAAATAATATATATATTGTCTTTGAAAGTATAACCATGGACAAATATGGCTAAACACAAAAAGTACAAATCTGTGAGGTTGCGCTTGAAACTGGAAACAGTGTTTTCTCTGGACAGCCTAGCAGGGTTGGGTGAAGCAAAAGGAGACTTCCTCTTTTTATTTCAAATACTTTTTTTATTATTTGTGTTTTTACAGTGTTAATATATCCATTATTGTTTTAAATGTTTAAAATAAACAGAATTGGGGTGCCTGGGTGACTCAGTTAAGCATCTGACTTCGGCTCAGGTCATGATCTTATAGTACATGGGTTCGAGCCCCGCGTTAGGTTCTGTGCTGACAGCTCAGAGCCTGGAGCCTGCTTAGGATTCTGTGTTTCCCTCTCTCGCTCTCTGCCCCTCCCCCTCTCATGTTCTGTTACTCTCTATCAAAAATAAATAAACATTAAAAAAAAATTTGAAGGGGTGCCTGAGTGGTTCAGTCAGTTAAGTGTCTGACTTTGGCTCAGGTCATGATCTCACAGTTTGTGGATTCGAGCCCCGTGTTGGGCTCTGTGCTGACAGCTCAGAGCCTGGAGCCTGCTTCGGATTCTTTGTCTCCCTCTCTTTCTGCCCTTTGCCGCATGCACTCTGTCTCTCACATTATCTCAAAAATAAATAAAAAAACAAACAAAAAATTTGAAGAACAGTGAGGCATCTTGGCCACACATGTCATTTCAAATATCATTGGTAGTCGTAATCAAAGGTTCACTTCTTAATGACCTAACCTAATATAATTCCAATTGTACCTATTTGTACTAGTTTGTAGTTGTTCTATAGATAGAACATGTATGCATGTGGTTTGTTCCCAGTTGGACTTTCAGAGCAGAAACAATTTTTAATCATACTTTTGTAAAATTCTTTTCCTACCCAGAGTTCTAAATGGACTAAAAATGATGCCCAACTAATGTTGACTCTGAATAAACTGTCTTGATTTCCACTCTCACCCTAGTCTGAAAGACCTGGAACAGCTCTGTTTCATCTCTTCTGTAACCAGAGACTCTGGATGAATGACGGGGGTACTTACATTTTGTAAACAAATGGCTTGTGCTTAATAAATCAACCTAGTTTTAATAATTGATTTTAACAAATATCAACTTTAATTTGGATTCTCTCCCTTGCCGTGTATGTCATATCCCCTTCATCTTTTTTTTAACTCAACACTAAGTACTTTCAGAATTTTGCTCCTCCTTCTCACCAATGTTTGTGGAAGACTTATTCTTGGTTATCTCTTTCATGGCAGACTCACAGATCACCTGGGTTAGTTATTACACTTAACTAATATTTTACAACCAATAATGTATGGTTATTACCCAAGCCATTTTTTTTAGTTTCCAAAATTATGCAGTGGCAACTATATATTGCTTTACACACTTACCAAAACAATGTTCACTATAGTCTCTGTTTTTTAATAAAGATAGCATCTGCGTTGACGATTCCCCTCAGTTATAACAATCTCACCAGTCATTCCATACCTATTAAAATAGGCCTTGTAACTACTCGTTGCCTTCCCAAGTACTGCTCGTAATGCTGCGCAAATTCCCAATGAACATGAACACATCACCAAGGACTGCTACTAGGCAGGAGAGTAGAGATGGATCCAAGCAGATCCATTACTGCTAGTGTAAAAGTACCTGCCCTCCCGAGGGTGAGTCACATATTAAGACCAATCTATTTTTATGTCTTTACTTTTACAGCCCAGATGAATTTGTTATAACCTTATTATAATAATTTGAACGCTGTTGTCTAAGCCCATTATACACCATTGTTAAGATAGAAGTCCTTTGGTGATATGGAAAAACATCTAAATATATTGTCTTTGAATGGTGACTAAAAAATATATAAAATAGTTTTCTATTTTTGTAAGACAGCCAACTGCCGTCTGTTATGATACCTCATTTCCTATCAGTGGCTAAGAAAATACAATACCTAGATATTTCTTTGATCTACCTTTGCCTTCTGTCTTTTTGCCAGAGCCGCAAGTATTTCTCAATTGTATTGGAGAGAGAGGGAGAGAAAGAGAATCCGTGATCTGTGAACATACTCTCAGGTGGCACAACCCAAGCTCTGGTGCTGCTTTATTTATCACAGAATTCAATAACAGTAACAATTACTCCCCTATCTGAGGTCATGTTATGGTCACCACTTCATAAAATATTCTTAAAAATTCATCCTCATTAACAAACATGTAATAGTCACCCCTGATGGGTAATACATGATGTTAGGTAACAGGGTGGCAAGGGGGGAGGGGGCAGTGTGGAGAGGACTCCTACAAAGAAAAGTAAAAGTTTCATTATTTAGCAACTGGAATTTGAGGGTTAGATGTGAGTGTGTAATCTAAACATTGCCCGACCTGTTAATATAACTGCAGCTGGAAGAAATCTGGATTTTCCAAATCCAACTCCATTTTACTACCTATTGCCTCCTTATCACGGGCCACCAATCTTGATCTCCTTGATTGATCACATAGTTGTAGTGTTTTGGGTGAAACCAACTTGAACCACCTGGAAAAAAAAAAACACACTTTTGGTCTTACAAAACTGTTCTTATTTTAGTCTCAAATATTTCATAAATTCATCTATATAATCTTATTTAAGCTGCTTTAAGTATTCCCTTTTTTCTGTGATTTTCCCCGTCACAATACACCATGCGGAGTTTTAGTCTGGTTAAATTGTTTTAGTGTAAAAATATCATTTCTGACATATTTATACAGACTGTAATGAGACTGTAGTAGAAGTCTCTTTTTATCAATGATAGAGTGCTACCTGTTCATGTTAATACTAATAAATACTTTTTAAAGTATCAAATCATTTCTATTCTCATACAGTTAGAGCCATTACTTTATAGATTAATTTGCTGGGTAGAACATTTCCAGGGACTGCTGTTTATTGCTGATAAATATACCTTGCTTATTTAAGCTCTTTACCTTTCTCTAACCCTGCAGAAAGATTTTCTGAAGCCAGAAGCTTTAGAATGACACAGGCAGGCAATGTGCTGAAAGCATTGGACACCCTCTTATTGGAGGCACCATGAGCAGATAATAAAGCAACCACTGTAACTCAAGGTCAAATGATCCTTAATCTAAAAACAATCTCTAAATGACATAAGAGGGGCTTTAACCTTAACATCCACTGCATTTGAGGCACTATTTCATCTCTCTGCAGAGTAAAGTCAATAATATGAGAATCATAAACCGAGCAGGATTGCAAATCCTCTTATCCTACCCGCTGCAAGTTAGTGGGAGAAAGCATTGTTTCAAAATTTCACTAATGCGAAGAAATGAGAAAATAGTTCATAAGGTGATTATTCAATATAAGCATTGGTCAAACATTGGTATTTAATGGGAATTTTTTTTTCTCTGCTTGCTTCCTGAATCCTCCATTTAACATTCTAAGAAACCATTCTGATGGAGAAAGTCAAAAATATGCAAAAATAAAGTGAGGCTTATTAATCGTTTTGTCAGTGGAAAACTTGAATACTTTATTAAAGAGAAGTTTCCTAACTTTATGCCTTAATTACTCAATATCCAAACAAGTTAAATTCAACAACTCACATCTCTGTATTGAGTTTTATGCCTCATAATACTTTATATTCATAATTTTCCTACAACGAAAGGGAGGAAGCAGTCATTTGGATAATATAAGAAAAGATGGAATTTTAGTTTTAATTTGTTAGAAACAAAAGATTTGTAGAATAATGCTTCTCAAACTTTAATATGCACACAGATCACCTGGTGATCTTGTTAAAACTCAGGTTCTGATTCAGCAGGTTTGGAGTGGGGCCTGAGATTTTGCATTTCTAACAAACAACTAGAGAATGCAACTCTGCTGGTCCAGGGTTCACACTTTGAGTTGTAAGATTATAGAATTTTGTGTCACTCCTGTGCGGATTTTAAAGAGAGGGTGGGGGCGCCTTGGTGGCTCAGTCGGTTGAGCGCCAGACTTCAGCTCAGGTCATGATCTCACGGTTTGTGGGTTCAAGCCCCGCATCGGGCTCTGTGCTGATAGTCCAGAGCCTGGAGCTTGCTTTGGATTCTGTCTCCCTCTCTCTGTACCCCTCCACCACTCACACTTTGTCTTTTTCTCTGAAAAATAAATAAACATTAAAAAAATGTTTTTTAAATAAAGAGAGGTTGAAGGTAAAGGTATGGAATGGATTTTCTGGATTTTCTCATTCTTTGCTCTCATTTGTATGCATAGATAGGTCCAACATTTTTTTAAAAGCAACCAGGGAGTACATGGTTTAACCTTCCTAAAATATAAAACACAGTGCAAATGCAAGATGAACACTGTTATGAGTTATACTAAGCTTTGTGTCAACATCTAATACATCTTTTATTAATTCATGGACTACTAATTTAATCTTCTCACTGTGATCAGTCAACAAGTAAAGTGTTCTCAGATTGTTCAGGAAATACAAATTTAAATGCAACCAATCAAAATATTCACTTAGGTTCCACTGAATAGTTTATAAACAATAGAGTAAAAAGATTGTTTTAAATTGGAAATGCACTGAAAACAAGATTTTTCTTTGTTGAGCTCAGAAATTAGCATATTTACTTAAAATGCTGACAAAGGCCTTGGACAGGCCTGTTGACTTCACTAAGAAGTTCAAATTATGTTAAAGCCTTTAATAAACTCTGGGGGAAATTCCACTGCCATACAATGAAATTCCATTACGTATGACTTATTTTTGGCTCTCCAGTTGATAATAAAACATATCAAATGGCATTTTCCTTTATTTTTTTCCTGAAGCTTGGTTATTGTACTACCATTTATATATTCTTTAGGGAGAATGTTTTTATTTAAAATGATTTTTAATTTTGTTCTTCAAGAAGTACTAAAATATGTAAATTTTGTTATTATAATGATGTCATAATATATTAAAAATTATGTATTAGCAATTACCCTGCTTAATGATTTCCATAAATATTCTGCTATTTATAGGTTAAAATGCCAAGGAATAACTTTATGGCAGAAAAGATTCATTTTTCCAAAGCCCTGTACATAGTTAGCATCTAATATATATTTATGTGTGAACTGTAGTCTGATCCTTTGATGATTGATCAGGAAATGAGCCCTTGCCAGACACTAAATCGGCTGGCACCTTGATCTTGGACTTCCTAGCTTCTAGAATTGTAAGAAATAACTCTTTGTTTTTTAAGCCATCTGGTCTATGGTATTTTTTGTTAAAGCAGCCCAAACTGACTAAGATACTTATAAAAGCCCAGGCATTTCAGATCAATTCAGGACAGCCCAAAGTTTGACTTTGCCCTCTGCCTAATTCTGATTTTACCCCCCTCCCCACCTTGTTTTAATAGGAGCTTATCCCAAGAGCCCACCCAACCTGGCACAATAGACATTGTCATCCTTGTCTTACAGATAAGGAAGGAAGCAAAGGTTCAAAGACTGTGAGTGACTCACCCAAGGTATGGCGGTTTGGCCAAGTCACGGGCTGAGTCCTACTCATCGCAAATCCCAGTTTTTCTACCATGAAACTGTTATCTCTATGACCTGTGGGATCTGTGAGATGGATTTTAACTGTACGTGAGGGGATATAGTCAACTAAAGAAGACTGAAGTCCCCTTAATTATTTTATAAATGTTTGGTGCCCATTATCCCCTTTCTCCATCTTTACCATAGGAAGTGCAAATGAAACTGATACACGCTGAACAATGACATCCTCAGGCATGCTGCTCCAAAACTCTCACATCAAATTCAGAAGGTCATCATCTCCAGGAAATATGACTGCAACGAGAGGGCAGATATTGAGATAAGAGAAGAGGCTGAGGCAAGGCCAAAGGCAGGCATAAAGGCCAGCATTATCCCTAAGGTAGGGCCAGGATTCTCAAAGAGCAGAGAAGGAGTAAGAGCAAGGGAAATATATGAGACCGGGGTAGTGGTAGGGGCAGGATAGTGTGGGAGCAAATGATAGAGAAAGAGGCAGAAGAAGGCAGAGATAGAAGCCCTTCTTCCTGGAATATCTGCAGCTTTTCTCTCTGTGAGCCTTCAGATCTAGCAGATGCTGGCCATGCTTCAAAAGAGATCTTCCCTTACTACTGCTAAGCCAGTTTCCACTTCTCCAGTTATCCTGCTTTAGCCCTTAGGGATAGGAGAGTTCTTAACGTCTCCACATGGAGCATGTTCTATAGATGTAGATAGCTTTGAGTATGTTGTGGTGCAGTGAGTCAAACCAAACACAGGCCACAACTCAAACATGCTGTGGGTCTCCATAACAAAAATAGTTCTAAAAATTTGCAAACCCAATCTATGGGCCCACTTCTTTTAAGTATTATTTGATAGTATACAATCCCAAAAGAACAAGAAAACAATGAGAATTATTTCCTTGAATTTGTCGTAATAAAATTTGATCAGTTTTTTAAAGAGTAGAATGTGTTCACTGGTGTACTTGTCAGCCTGTTATAGAAGATGTTAAATGGAAAAAAATTGAAAAAGAAAAACAAAGAGGCGAACACCCAGATGCAACTCTAAGTATGTGATCAGAGTTGCACATACCTAGTAACTCACAGGAGAAAGTAATCCAGGAGGCAGTAGAATATAGCTCTTAGGTTCCTAGTTGCTTGAATAACAATATATGAAACATACCATTTGATGTTCATTTGAGAAAACCAGCACCACTCCTGATCATTATTGTATCTTGGTAAAATAAGATTCCTAAGTGGCACCTTTTATGGAATGCACCACATTGTGCAAAGGGGGAAGCATTTTGCGTCAAGAAGATATGTACCTTTGCAAAATCCCCAAATCAGTGGTGGCAGAATGATAAAGAACATCTGGGTAGAGATGAAAGGATCAAAATGGTATTACTGTTGAAGCGGGGGAGGGTGGAGGCCAGGTTTGGTAAAACAGCCATTCCAGAGAGAAGAGAAGAATGGACCATCACATCCTACATCGATCACAAATCTGGCACAGAAACAAAGGCAAGATGCAGAAGTGATGAAGGATTGTGCTTATCTAGACATCTCCAGGAAGTCGGTCAGCAAAAGTAAAGCACTGGATACGTCTTACTGACAACCTCATCTTTTAGAAGGCAGAAAAAGCAATGAGGGGAATTACTCCTTAGGACCTAATTCTGACAAGCAAGGGGAGTATTGGTTGGCAAAGTGGAAATGATAGAATCCTTGAGGAAGAAGGGGAGAACCAGTGTATTATCTTACAGTTTGTGATAGCCAATGCTCTGAATCCTGAGAAAATCTAGATATATGGCCTACACTAAATGAAGACAGATTTCCAGAGGTTCAAAGAGAAGATGGGCATGATCTTATGGCCAGAGACTGGGGAAGCAAAGGACTTTAGTCCTTTAAACACACAATTCTGAGAAACTGATCATGAAGATGAAGGAGAGGCAGCTAAAGAAACCGTTCTGGCAGTTCAAGAAAAAAGGAGACATTTTAAAGGTGTCATTTATAAAGAATGGAAGGACCAACATGTAACCATAAACAAATAAAAACTAATACCAAGGGATAAAGTAAAGTTTCTGAAAACTTCCAAGCAAGATGAAAATTGCTTTTCTAAAGTTCTGCAGGGAGCAACAGAAATGTTTGGGGACAATAGTATGAAGTCTTCAGAAAAGAGGCAGAAAGCAAGGCTTCTTAGCTCTTTTCTGTATTGTGGCAGGCCTGTTTCTTTGTCTACCCTGCAGCCCTCCTCGTGAGGTTTTAATGGGTCTGTTGGCCACAGTGCTGGGCCTGCCCTGGCCACAGCTATTGAACATGTGATCAAACCAGGCCAGTCAGGTGCTCCTCATGAGTTTTGGTACATGGATACTGAGAGAGAAAGCATTTCTCCTCCTTTGGTATTTAGATCAAACCCAGTAGCTATCTTCTCTACCATGTGGAAAGCTCATCCACAGAGGAATCAAAACTCAGGTATAGCAAGAAATCTCCTCCTGATGACATCCTCTGAATCCCTGAATCCAGCCATGATTGAAACAAGCTTTACCCCTAAATCCCTTGTTATGGGAGCCAAGAAATTCCTTTTTCTCCTAAGAGACTTTAAATTGAGTTTCTTGTATTGTAATCAAGAGAGTCCTGATTAATACATTAGTTGAGAAGTTTAATTATCAGATTAGAAAAGAGAAAGCAAATATTAGGAGGAGAAAATTAAAGTCCAAGCTAGATAAGGAGGTTGAAAAAAAATGTACCTTTCAAAGGACTTTGGTTCCATTCCATAAAACCAAAAGAAGGCTCAGATGACATCAGCGAACTGTAAATAGTCATCTTTGAAGAATTATGGGAACAGACATCTTGCTGGCAGGTGGGAAAAGGGCAAATAAATGTTTCCATTTTCAAAAAGGTGAAAGAAGTTAAATTCTTTAAACTATATGCCAAAGAGATTAGATGGATCCCTAACAAAATGTTAAAGTATAAAATGTGGGTAAATACTTAGGAAGCAAAGAGGTAATCATTAGGGATGAGTACAGGTTCAGGAAGTTCAATTCATGCTGGGATTATATCATTTCTTTTTTGAACTACATTTACCAGAGAGATCCAGGGGAATATTCATTATGCCAGGTACTGTGAGAGGCACTACCCTGATATAGTAAAGTATTATGTGTGATGGTTGTAGTCATATCTGGTTTGCTTTGTTCATTATAATAATATCCGCTATGCATTGACAATCTGCTTTGTCTCAGAATACACACACACATATCTGCATGCATGGACAGCACAACACACATACAAAAATATGCGTAACACATGCACAGTATGCACAAATATACAAACATATATGCATAAATGTGCACACCCACCTATACACATAATACAGACATACACACATGCACATATGTACCTAAACATGTCACTTGCATACACATTGTGTACACACATACACACAAAACATTTATTTATACAATACATATACACATGCATTTACACACATATACCCACATGCACACACACCAGAACAAAAATCTAGTGTGGGCCATAAACAACCCCATGATACCTAGAAAACTGGAGTTAGGCAATTTGTCCAAGGTCACAAAACTAGTAACAGCAAATCATGAGTTTGAGCCTAGAATTTTCTGACTCCTAAACCAATATTCTTTGTCAACAATGGGTATCTATATGTACTGTTACATAATAAATGCTAACTAAAATTAAGGGATGGCAAGCTGAGGAGAGGCCTGAAGTATCTTGGGCCTCTTCAACTTTCAAATATTTGAATGACAATAGAGATAGCATCACAATCAAATCTGAAGGTAACTCAGAAGCATATGCAATACGTTGTTGAAAGAATTGGAATCTGAGCAGGAAATGATAATAAGAAAATATAATAGAGAATTCTCAGACACGGGCTACACAATAGTAGAAGTTTAAGGAGAATTTTAGAAGTTTAAGGAGAATAGGAGAATAAGGAGAAGTTTAAGGAGAATAGTAGAAGTTTAAGGAGAATAGTAGAAGTTTAAGGAGAATTCCTATCAAGGAATTAACAGTGAGAAGTTGCTGCTAAGGGAATGAACTCATCCCTGGGCTGCATTGACAGCAGGATGAAGCTCAGAAGGAGGGAAGAAATTATCATTTTCAGCCCTAAATTAACACATTGACACTTACCCAGAGGACATTGACATGATAATGAAGAATCTAATCTTGTCTTAGAATCTTACAACGGTTTCAAGAAAGGTGACCACTACATTTGCTTACAGAAAACTTACACTTTGGGTGTGTGAGGAAAATTCACGATACAGTCCTTCTATCATCCAGAGAGCTTTAAAAGGCAAGATAGGAATTAATGGAAAGGATCTGTGAATCACATTTCAATACAATATAAATATGAGGTTCCTGTTAAAGCAGAGATTAAATGCAGTGCCGTAGAAAACAGTGGTTAAACATTTTAGTAATATGACAATTCCCTGAAATAAAGGTAGTCGGAATCACTGTGGGAGACATCATTTTGCTCCTGAAAAGAATCACTTGAGTGGTGAGTGGGCATCCAATGCCCAGTGCCCTAAGAGTTCCCCCCAACAAAACCCATTAAACAATCTCTATGGAACGAAATGGTTCTACTAACACAGGAAGCCCATGGTTCTCAAGAAACTCAGATCCTGGCTTACATGTCCCGAGATTTAAATTTAGGAAAATTTATAAGTGAGGACTACAGTGACTTTGACCCCAAAAGGAGAATTCATCAGGAGGACAGGAAGAAACCATTTATTGCTTTAAGCACAGCACGTAGGATATTTGTGAGGAAGACGTCGTTGTAGCACCACGTATGGCTGAGACTGAAAGCCCCTTGGATGGTAGCTTACTGGGGGCTGTGTTTAAAGAATAATCAATGAAATACATGTGCAACAAGCTTGACCTCCAAGTATAGCATGCCAATTTGACTTGTGTGGGGAGATGTGCCAACAAAGGCATGATCAAAGGAAGGGAACATCAGTTCATGTGTGCAGACACATCTTCAGCAGGACACCATGTGACAGACAGCGGTAAAGGCAGAAGAGAACTGATCCTCCCCACTGTTCTTTCTTCATCTCGACCAACAGAAATACAACCTACTGCCTCTCCTTCCTTGCATTGATCACCTTCGGGGATTTCTGAACAATTGGAGTGCGTGGTGATCAAAGGGGAGATGTTGTTCTTCTGTTGTTATTAAGGATAGGTGGGTGCTTGTCTACACAACGTTAGAAGAGGCTTCACTCCCTATCCAATATAAACTTTGATTCTTCTAAGTACAATAAATGAATATTATAGGACTAAAGAAACAGAAACCAGTTAAATGCTTGTACACACATGCTATTATTTTCTTATTAATGCAATGCCCAACCATACTTACTGTTATCCATACTGTTTTGAGACCTTAGTCTTAAACTGGAAAACTTTAAGTGTTTCAGAAGTCCTGAGTCCTAAGCCAGTGTTTCCTACTCATTGTGGCAGGTGAACACGAGAGGGTGTCTGCCTCTGGATTCGTTTTCCACTACTACTGTAACAAATGAACACAAACTATGTGGTTTAAAACCACATAAATTTATCTTCTTATAATTCTGGAGGTCAGAGGTCTGAAATGTGTCTCAGGCTAAAGTCAGGGTGTCAGGAGGGCTGCATTCCTTCTGGAGGCTCTAAGGAAACATCCATTTCCTTGCCTTTTCCAGCTTCGAGAGACACTCACATCCCTTGTCTTGTGGCCACCATCAGACAAACTAATCACATTGATCTCTGTCTGCTTCCTCACATCTTCTCTCACTCCCCCAGATTCCTTTTCTCCTTCTAGGGGTCCTTCTGATTACACTGGGCCCACCAGAATAGTCCAGGATAATTTCCCCATTTCAAGATCTTTACCTTCATTACATCTGCAAAATCTTTTTGCTATATAACATAGTCATGACTTCTAGGGATTAGGACATGAGGCCATGATTCTGTGTGCCACAGAAACCTATAGGAATTCTGAGCTGTCACTACAGCAGTTGAAAAGAGTGTCCTGTTGCCTTCTTTTTTTAACCTCTATCAAAGCTAAGAGGACAGATGGTTTAGCTTATTGGTGAAACATCCACAAAGCCTAATCCACTAGACCTTGCAGAAGAGAAAGTTTCAGGAAAATCTTTTAACAAAGACACAGATCTCCCAAATTCGATGAAACAGAGGGATACAGGGAACAAACACGATTGTTTAAAAAAAAAAAAAAGTCTCTCCCTCAGTGTGGTTGTGCAGAAATCCTATAGAAAGATAACAATATCTTTGACTTACCTTTATTTGGAAACAGTTTTGATTTTATTATTTTTCTACCCCCATAAGAAATTAAAAGTATTATTCGGCAAGGAACCTGGGGAGTTCGGGCCTTTGTGGGAAAATTTCCCCCAAATCTCCTAGACCACTGCTCAGAAATTAATTAGGGAAGTAAAGAGGAAGTGACCTTATTTGAAAACCAACTTGATGAAGTGAGTCACAAAAACTACATCAAGAATAATTTTTTATTTAGTACAGTTTTATAAAAACGCTTACCTCTTTGGCAGGTTTCTCATTTCTGTTTCTGCCAGCTCCAACAATAGCCAATACCATTTTTTTTTTCACTTCATTTTAAGGCCAAAAGTCTTGCCAGTAGTGCCCATTCCCACCCATGGCCCAACTTGCTTATTAGAAGTTGCAGTTACTGTATTTCATGTTCAGATAAACTCAAGTCTGAAAGTTGAAGGACATATTGACTGGAAGCCATGGGAACCATAAAACAAGGCATGTAAGGTTTTTACATTGTGGTTACCAATGTATAAGGAATACACTCTGGATTTTCCCCAACCAGTGAAGACCAATTATTAACCCCTTGTCTAGAGGCAATTCAGTATCATTAGCCACAGAGAATGAATGCCTACCATATTCAAAAAAGATACCTGGGGGGCGCCTGGGTGGTTCAGTCGGTTGAGAGTCCGACTTCGGCGCAGGTCGTGATCTCGCAGTCTGTGAGTTCGAGCCCCGCGTCGGGCTCTGTGCTGACAGCTCGGATCCTGGAGCCTGCTTTGGATTCTGTGTCTCCCTCGCTCTCTGACCCTCCTCCACTCATGCTCTGTCTCAGAAATAAATAAACGTTAAACAAAATATTTTTAATAAGATACCTGGAAATGTCGTATATCCAAATAAAAATGGTATTCTTATTGCATATTACATGTACAAATAAAATACAGTATTTTTATTATTATTATTATCTTATCCTGATGAAGCTAATATATTTCTTCTTGTTTTATCAGCAGAAAGTTGAGGTGGTTAACTTTCAATTTTAGCAATCAAAATGAGGAAGTCACCCTACATGTCTCAAAAGAAAGGAGTAAGGCTGTTAAGTAGACACAGAGGAAATTAATCACAAAGCAATTACTTCTAGGACCTTTTATAATCTGTATGCATTACAAATCTTCTCATGGAAGGGTATCTAAGATTGCATGCTGTCAATGTAGTTTTTTTTTTCCTTCAGCAAATATTGAACTATTAACGAGTATATTTTATTTAAGAATATACTTGCGGGGTGCCTGGGTGGCTCTGTCGGTTAAGCGGCCAACTTCGCCCAGGTCATGATCTTGCGGTCCATGAGTTCGAGCCCCACGTCGGGCTCTGTGCTGACGGCTCAGAGCCTGGAGCCTGTTTCGGATTCTGTGTCTCCCTCTCTCTGACCCTCCCTCGTTCATGCTCTGTCTCCCTCTGTCTCAAAAATAAATAAACGTTAAAAAAATTTTTTTTAAAAAAAGAATATACTTGCTCTCTCAATGAATGAATGAATGAATGAATGAATAAGAATAATTTGTGAAAGTACAAGAAAAGCGATGTGATGTCAAAGGTAAACCCATGCAACCTCTACCTTCAAATTTGCTTCATTGATTCAGCCTATATAGCTGATATATATAGCATTGCTGTTACTGGACTTATCTATATTCCCTCTTGCATTGCAGACAAGTAAGTAATGTCTTGCTCACCCACTCCGTGGAAGGAGGGCTGATGAGGATAGTCTCCTCAGGGGGCACCTGGGTGGCTCAGTCGGTTGAGCATCCAACTTCTGTGCTGACAGCTCAGAGCCTGGAGGCTGCTTCGGATTCTGTGTCTCCCTCCCTCTCTGCCCCTCCCCCACTCGTGCTCTGTCTCTGTCTCTCAAAATAAATAAACAGTAAGGAAAAAATTTTTTTAAAAAGGACAGGCTCCTCAGCTGCATGTCCACCTCATCTTTGACTGATGAATTCCATGAACAGCTGCTGAGCTGCAGGAGGGGTGCCATGTATCTATTATTTTAATTTAACAAACCTGTAATAACTGACTACTCTGGTAAGGATCTGAGAGACAGAGAAAATTAAAGACTTAAAAATTCTTTTTGAATTTATTTTTTATGTCAGACACCATGAAATTTACTCTTTGTGGTATACAATTCTGAGTTTTGACAAATGCACAGAGTGAGGTATCTACAACCAAAATCACGATACAAAATCATTCCATCAACTCAAAAAATTTTTCTCATGCTTTTCTTTTGTAGTCAGCTTTTCCCCCCACACACCCCACCCAGAGCTCCTAGGATCTACTGATCTATTCCTCCATTTCTATAGTTTTGCTTTTTTCATAACGTCATATAAATGGAATCACTTAGTCTATAGCCTTTTGATCTCGCTTCTTTCAGTTAGAAGAATACATTTGTGATTTAACCATGTCGTCGTATGTATCAATAGCTTTCTTAGGGTTTTTTTTAGTTTTATGTATGGATGTACTACAGTTTTGTTTTTTTATGGTAAGAATACTTAACATGATATCTGCCCTCCTAACAAAATTCTTAAGTGCACAATACAGTGTTGTTGACTATAGGTACAATGTTGTACAGTACATTTCCAGAACTTATTCATCTTGTTTAACTGAAATTTTATGCCTGTTGATTAGTAACTCTTCATATCCCCCTCCCTCCAGCCCCTGGCAACCATCATTCCACTCTTTGATTCTAAGAATTTGGCTTTTTAAGATACCTCATAGAAGTGGATTCATGCAGTATTTGCTTTTCTGTGACTGGATTATTTCACTTAGCATAATGCCTTCAATTATAAAATCATAATCATTTTTCAGAAAAGCATTATAAAAATCATAATTTTTTTTAGCACTTTGAGGATAAAATTTTACTTCCCAGTTACAGCACATTCTTTTTATTCCTGTTTTTTCAATTAATTAAAAAATGTTTCATTATACTTCTTTTTTTTAAAATTAAAAAGAAATATGCAACCATATACATACTACACTATCTGCTTGTCTGCTACTACATGTTATCTTAGGCAAATTACTTAGCTTCATTAAGCCTCAGTTTTCCTAATCTGTAAAATAGGGAAATAATACTTCTTAGTTTAGATGTT
Organism: Prionailurus viverrinus; assembly: GCF_022837055.1. Lineage (NCBI taxonomy): Eukaryota > Metazoa > Chordata > Mammalia > Carnivora > Felidae > Prionailurus > Prionailurus viverrinus. Next base: position 109,439,653 of record NC_062567.1, on the reverse strand, counting down.
TAGATGTCTCCAGACACTGTCAAATGTTTTCTGAAAGACAAAATCATCCCAAGGTTAGAACCACTGACTTAGGCAAATTGTTGGCTGTGGCTACTAAAAAAATAAAGAAAGTAAAATAAAATAAAATAAAATAAAATAAAATAAAATAAAACAAAATAAGAAAATAAAAAAAAAAAACCATGTTGCCCAGAAGTTTTGGGTGTTCTTTTTTTTCCTATGCCACTTGCTAATTTATTATACCTTCTGTTCTGCCATCTTGCTTAAAATAGATAGACTACAGGAATTTTATTATCTGGCTGTTTTGGATGAAGCCTCAGGAAAGAATGTCTACTAACTGTTTCCTTAGCTGTTTCTTTTCAGTCTGTAAAAACAATGGTAAATTACTACAGTGATTTTTGCTTTTTCCCAAAAAATTCACAGATTGCACATACACATGTAAAGATCCAAGCTAAAAAATTTTTGAGTTTAAAGTGCTTTAAATACTGTCATGGATTTAATTTTACTCTTTTTCTTATTCCAAAAAGAATGCAACGTAATGATACATATCTTTTTTTAAAAAAAAGTAATTTTCATTAATATACTCTCCAAAAGTTAACTTATAGAAAAAACAATTTATAAAAGTATTTGATATTTTTAATTCTTGGGTATTTGACCTTCAAGTAGATAGTAACATCAGTGCATAAGATGATGTTGTACATCTTGCTTTTGAGTAATTGTTAGCCACAATGAGTTATTTTGCAATGTCTCAATCTACAAGTAAATTGTTATTTCTAAGAGACTACTTACCATAAGCAATCAAAGAATCTGTTTGTCCATCTGGTGTACTAACTTAGTAAAATACTAAGTCCTTCATTGTTTGTAAGGATAAAATCAAAGCTTATAGTCCACTATTCAAAAGGTTACTGAGGTCTACTTTTATTGCTATGAAACAATGTCTAAGAGATACTGTTAAGTGAAAAATGGAAGTCACCAAGGTGTTATATGTATATGTACTTTTTTGTTTAGAAAAAAAAATATGCGTGCATGCATGTGTAAGAATGAGCATAAGTATAGAAAGATACAAATCAAACTGAACTTAGGAAAGGAGTTAGAGGCATGGGAGAGAACACAAGAATCTGGTGAAAAATGAAAATTTGTTCAAAATGAGTATTCAACGTTATTCCATATATATTTGGTATTTTTTTAAGTTTATTTATTTATTTTGAGAGAGAGAGAGCATGGGAGGGTAGGAGAGGGAGAGAGAGAGAGAGAGAGGGAGGGAGGGAGAAGGAGAGAGGGAGAGAGAGAATCCCAAGCAGGCTCCACACTGTCAGCACAGAGCCTGACACGGGGCTCAAACTCATGAACCGTGAGATCATGCCCTGAGCTGAAGTCGGGCACTCAACTGACTGAGCCACACAGACACCCATATATTTTCTATTTTTTAAAGTTTATTTAATTATTTTGAGAGAGAGAGAGAGAGAGAGAGAGAGAGAGAGAGAGAGAGCATGAAGCAGGGAGGGGCAGAGAGAGAATCCCAAGCAGACTCCACACTGCCAGCAAAGAGCCAGATACACACAAACCAGGAGATCATGACCTGAGCTGATATCAAGAGCCGGATACTCAACCAACTGAGCCACTCAGGCACCCTGCATTTGCTATTTATATATAATTCATTTAAAACTAATTCCTTCTCTTCCCTACTTATGGTAAGGAAGGAAATATGCCACAATCCAAGTGGTCAAGAACTGTTGGGTTGGCTTAATATAGTTGTATAGCGTTTAAAATGTGGTTCCTATGTATAGATTAATAACATATGCATCTAAAAAGGATATTAGAAAACTATTTCGAAAACCATTCATAATAAATATCTCTGGCTGAATCATGAGTACACTTTATGTGATTTTGCTTGTCTGTATTTTATTTTTTAATGAATATGTATTGCTTTTATAATGAGAGGCTGAAAATAAAGGACAAAGATCTGAGGAGTGGGGGATGGAATGAAGAAGCAGTTGACTTTCCAGAACACTGGAAAGTGTATCAGAAAATGCTGTGTGAATAAGCATTCTTAAAATGTAAGATGAGTTTTGAAATTTGTCTCAGAGGTTCTTGTCAAGAGCTGCTGGAGGAACTGAGTCATACTTTCACAGGAATCTCTTGGTGAAGGAGGAGAATAAATTCCAGGAGATAAAAAACAGGTTGGTGGAAAATGGCTCCTGGGGATTTGTTCTCTTCTGGGTATGAGTTTTATTTCAGTTTAAGATTTTTGTATTATATATGGACATAGAAGTACACCCTCATCTGATCAGAAGGATAATTTGCACGGGATTAAATCCAAGAATTCACTTTCCTTCTGAATAAGTTTCCTGAGAACTAGTGCCACTCTGTTCCACTCATGCCACTAGTGCCATGCAGAGACCTTATTTGGAAAACAATTGGTGTCCTAGGGAAGTAAACATAGCCCTTGAAGTTGTCTCAGGGTTGGACTCGATGCTTTCCTCGATTGTTTATTCTCTTGCTGCACAAGCTGCGTTCCTTTCCTTGCCTTCAGCTCCCTCTCCTACTTCTCTTTCCACCTCCTCTAGCTGGCAAGCTCTACCAAAAGCTATGATTTTGAAGATTGTGTATGATATGTGAGCCCTCAAGCCCCTCAAAGGAGGTTTTTTAATGTACCTAATAAATATATAACCCATGCTTAATCTGTACTATTGTTTCTAATATCGTATCATGTCTTCTGAACACCCTAATTACAAGACTAAAAAGTAAAGTCAAGGAAGGATAGAGAGTCATAAGAATGCTACAAAATCTAATTTGTGGACTGCATTTGAATTTTTTTTAATGTTTATTTATTTTTGAGAGAGAGACAGAGACAGAGACAAAGACAGAGACAGAGACAGAGTGTGAGCAAGAGAGGGGCAGAGAGAGAGGGAGACACAGAATCTGAAGCAGGCTCCAGGCTCTGAGCTGTCAGCACAGAGCCTGATGCAGGGCTCAAACCCACAAACCATGAGGTCATGATCTGAGCCAAAGTCAGAGGCTTAACCGACTGAGCCACCCAGGCTCCCCATTTTGGACTGCATTTAAAAGAAGCACATACAGGAAGTTTGGGCTGTGGTAACCCCATATGTACAATGTTAGATTCCAAAGTGATCTGTTGGACCACTGAGCAGAAGTTTCTAATCTAGTGACCTAGGGTGGATTCAAAGGCTCTAGAGTCTATAAGAAAGATATAAGAAGGTTTAGGAGTTAGTCACTAACTAAGAGTAGATTTGTGAAGAGATATTTTAGGGAGAGCAGCTTTGGCGCTTTGAATCTCCACCCCCAGCCTCACAGCAGTAGGTGGGTACTTCCTCCTTAGCACAGAGACCAGAGCTTCAGACCTGCAGAGAGTTTCGTGTGTGTCTCCTGGTGTCGGGAAGGATGATGTGCTGGTGCCAGAGGAGCCTAAGGATATACAGGGGACAGGTCTGAGGGCAGAGTTAGGAGAGAGATGCCACTGCCCTGGAATTTGCCTGAATTTCTTGAGTTTCACCAAGGTAAAGAGTAAGTGTGTGTTTCCTAGAGAGTAGATGTGGCCATTTTAGATGGGAGTTTGCCCAAGAGGGCTTCACTCAGTGAACAAGAGACCTCCAATAAGGGTTTGTGTGGAATGAGCCATGATGAAAGCCAGAGACTGAAGTTGGGGTCTAAAGCAGCAGCTGAAAAAAAAAAATGATTACATCACTTGAATTATGAGTATTCTGATGGTCCTATAGGGAAATATCTTTAAGAATCCACCAAAGTACCCAGGAGAGAAAAGTAAAGCTTCACGATCTTCCAGATCTAGAGAGCATCCAGCCGTTTTACAGGAGTAAATATCAAGTGAGAAATATCCTATCCTCTTACTTCTTTTTCTACCCCATCATTCTACTGACCATCAGTAGACCCTGAAGAGATCAGAACCAGCAGCAAGTGGTTGATGGAGAAAGAGGTAAGCTGAAGACAAATAGCCAACCACATCACTTTCCAGAAGGCAAGCAACTTGCCTACAGTCAAGAGAAGGAAGTCTTGACTTGGAATGAAGACCTAAAGATTGTTATTTTAATTGCCAAATTAAGATGGGATTTGTTGAATTACATTATACAGATAACTCTATATTACCTTAGAATGAATAGAAATCTCAGGAACCTGACAGATTTTTTTTTATTCCAAGGGGAGAGAAGAACTTTCACTATTGAAATATTTTGAAAGGACATTGGAAGATTGGAAAACAAAATAAAAAATTTGCATTCTGATTACCTCACAAAGTTTACTTGTTCAAAATAACAGGGACAATAAGTTTCAGAATAAAGGACATGATCGTGTTCTTATCAGTGCTCAGACCAGCATTATGTTCAATTCTGTATGATGTTCATAAAGAAGGATGTTGGCAGAGCAACCAAGAAGGGGAAAGGATGCAAAAGTTAAATCACAAAAGAGACAACTCAAGGAACTCAAGCTGTTCAGGCTGGATAGAATGTAGGCAAGACATAATAGCTCTTTTAACCTCTACCAATAGGCTTGCATATGGAAAACAGACCAGAAAAAAATCCTATGTTGTTCCTGAGGATCAGATATGGACCAGTGTGCAAATTTTAGTGGGAAATTAAGAGACATATATAATGCAAGTATTTAAAAACAAATTTTTTTAATTGTTTTGTATTGTCTTGTATTGCAATATATTTCTCAATGTTGGTTGTTTAAGCTGAGGCTGGATGACATTTCTCATGCTTCTTACACAGAGGATCCATTACACAGAGGATCTTACACAGAGGATCATTTTGTTCTAGGCCAAATTGCTAAACACCAATTTGTTTTAAGCCAGTTTGCCAATTGACCAATCTACCAAATGACCATTTCACTGAAAACCAATTCACCCAGCACCAATTTGCCACATCTACTTATTTCCTTTAACAATTTCATTTTAGTTGACTAGATATCATTTGTCATCATAACAGAGCACTTTAAGGAATATTTAATTGATTGCTTCCCTAGTTCTCTGGGGTCCGAGAGAGGGGGGTAGAGAGGATAGTTTCTTAACTATATTCTTTTTTTAATGTTTATTTATTTTGAGAGAGAGCACACAAGCAAGCGGAGGAGGGGTAGAGAGAGAGGGAGAGAGAGAATCCTAAGCCCACACAGGGTTTGATCTCACAAACATGAGATCATAACCCGAGCCTAAATCAAGAGTCGGACACTTAACTGACTGAGCCACTCAGGTGCCCTGTCCCAGTTGAATATATTCTTAAATATAATTTGAAATATGATAAATTAATAAATTATAATCTCTAAAAATACTATTATTCCTCTTGCAGACCCTCATTCTCTCTCTGCCGCTTTCCCTGTCTCTTAGCCTTCAGCTATAGCACCTAGGCACTAGATGGAGACAAATGGAGCATGTTTTGGGTGTTGATTTTTAACACTCCTCTTTTCTTTCCACTTTAGAACTAATTGAGAGGTAGATAAAGGTGGAGTATCTTGAGTGGAGATCAGAATATCACCTTTGTTCTTAGGAAGCTATATTGGAGGATATGGCCCAAATTTCACCAAAGGGGCCCAAACTGCAGGCATAGAACCTCGCACCAGAAACAAGATTTCACAGCACATCCACAAAATTATAACATGCCAGTCCCCAGCCTCGAGAGCATTATCACAGGCAAAAGCATGATCCTAGAACTCAGAGCCCAGGAAATTCAGTGATACCTGAGAGGGCATAAATAGAGAAAGATTTTTGGGTTTACCCTCATAGCATACCATCAGTGTGGGCCATTGGTTTGGAGCTCAAGACTTGTCTCCAACAGAAACTCTGTTAAATTAAGTGGTTAATTCTGACTTCACCTGTAATCTTGCAGTGGCTACCTGTTTCACTCAGGGTAGAAGCCAAAGTCCTCACAAAGGCCTACTAAGCTTTCTTATGCTAACACTTCTCTGACCTTATCTCCTCCAGACCTACCCTTTGCTTGGAAACTCTGCTTCAGTCACGCTGACTTCCTCACTGCCTTCAAATAAACCTTTTCCTCACCTATTTGAAGGCCTTTACCCCAGGTGCAGTTAGAGCACCCTCAGTTGGTCAGTTTATCCATGACCCTTTGTGTATGTGTGTATATGTATACATAATATATATATGTAATACATACACATATACATGTTATACAATATTACATGTGTCATATTATTGCATTAAATGTAGTATATATTTTATGTATATATATACACACACCTTTATTTAATTTAACTAATATTCAGTTACACAGAAACTCCCATTGATTTTTCAACTCTCAAAGAGTAGGAATCACATTTTTAGGCTATCAAGTACCTTAGTATCATGTCTGGTGCAAAGTTAGATAAATGAGTTAATGAATACGTGAATGAATAAATGAATGAATAGAATGTTTCAGTATCACTGGTTGTAAACACTATAAGCAAAGTCCCCAGTGGAAGCTATAATTCTCATCTGGACAGTATAAAGTACTGCTGTCGAGAAACCCTGGGCCCTCAACTAAAATCAAACTGGTCAAAGTCATTCATGGCTTTGAGTCCATCTTAACCTGGATGGCAGTCAACCACATCACTCTTGGCACACCATATTACCACCCGGAACCACCAGTCTTCCAGAATCACTAATCCACCTCAAGTTCTTTTAATCTTGCTGTTGTGAAGCTTAAAATACAGCCATATTGTACAGTTTATAACGTGTATTCTACACATGTAAGATACTCATCACATTGCTGCTGCTGTGACTGGCAGTCACCAGATCCAGTGATCACCTAGTCTGATAGCTCTCTCTTTTGCTCCAGAACAAATAATAATGTATCACAAGCTCTTTTTTTGACACTAACTGAAGGATCTCCAATTCACAGTTCTCTTCTGCTGGATAGGCCCTATTCACCTGAGTCACTGAGATATCCCCAGTAAGACTTAGTCCTGGTCATGCAAGATAGCACACCTTCTCAATAAGTCTAGGACAGTAGAAAGCAAATTAGCATAATTAGCATGACCATCCCTTAACATCCAACCCCATGCTCTATCTCTGATGACATCCGGAGATTAGACTGAAAAAGCCACTTATCTTCTACCATGGGTCATTCAGCTTCAGGTGGTGTGGTACAAAGCAGTCTTTGATTCCCTGTCTTTATTTCCCATAGTCACAGTATGTGTACACATTATAGAGACTAAATTTATGTATTTATGTATATGCACATATATTATCTATGCCTATGTATATGATGTGTGCATTTACACACACATATACACACATAGATATATATTCATGCATATATATTGCAAAGTAGAAAATACATTTCTAGATGGTATTTTTAATTTTCTTACTTCTTTGACCAAATTTGTAAGCCCTACATCTTTTCTTCCTTTATAATTCTTTTGTAAGAATTTCATAGATTATCTAGATCACACAAGTGCTTTTCTCCAAGTCTGAATTTTGTTTTTAATGACTCTTTCATTCCTCCATTCATCCATTTGAAATTAATTTTTCTCTTTATTTGCTCTCCCTACTCTTCCCTGAAATGAGTCACCCAAAACTGTGTCAGAGATACTTTTTGTAAAACAATAAAATCAAATCAAAAGCAGAAGCCAGTAGTTCTGACTTTTACAACTTCTCCTAGATCTGTTTAACAGAAAATTACATTATATGCTGAGAGGTATCATCCACATTTAGAAGTTGCCTATATATTCACGGAATCATGAAAACAGCTTTGGCATCTCACAGAGTCTAAATCCATCCTTCATTTTACATAAAAGTCAATGAGGCCCAGAGAAGTTTTATGAGTTCCCCAAGGTCACCAGCAGATATAAATAAAACCAAATCTGAAAGCCAGATATCCTAAAGACTCAATGTTCTTTCTAGTCTAAAAGGTTGCCTTCCTTAGAAAAGACAAAAAATAAAATTTCTAAGGTTGAAATTTTACCAAGACAGCCCCTTCCCAGAGTTATAATACAGGCAGAACATATTATTGGGATTCTTTTGCGATACAGGTGGGGCTTTAGGACATATGTGATAAAACAGTAATATTTGGGGCAAAATTCAAAGGTCTTGAGCTATTGTTGCTACATTATACTTAAAATGAAAAATGATTTGGTTGAGCTAAATACTATAAAATATAATTATAGTCTTTGGGAACAACTCAGCAGAACTGGAGCTATATTTTTCTGTCTTAGCTCACCAAAGTCCTGGAAGATATTCAACAGAGATTGTATAACAAGTGGTACACATTAATTCCTTTAGATTCTAGCTCTCAGTGATCAGAAAATGTGACTGTTTGGGATTCATTAATAATCAATGTTGATTTTCAAAATTTAATTGCTCATGTGTTAATGAGTATTGAAGAGGGCTGGGCACTAGTTATTTCTCTCTGTATATGTCAGTAAATAGTTATGGTTCTCTTACCGTAGACTATATATTTCTGTCTTAGGGAGATAAAACTACTGTTCCAAGCCACCAGCTTTTCCAATTTAGTCTGAATCTGACTTTTTGTCATCTTTATTTTTAGTTTATAAACTGCTTGAGAAGCACCCCCCCCCACCCCGATTTTTTTTTCCTCTTGATTCCTGGCTGGAGTTGAAACTGAGTTTACGGAAATACCTCGAGTGGTTATTTCTATCCACACTGAAATGAAAAATTAAGAGATGTTTAGCTGAACGTTCAAATGTTTCAGCTTTTACCCTTCACTATTAATAATGCCATCATCTGTCTTTCACACAGAAAAATCTTTCTTTAACTTCACACTTGAAAATTTTGTTTCTTTTCCATTTAATTTCCTTATGGAGTCTTCCTGGAGTGAGTCATAACATATTGAGGTCATGTCAGTTGCATTCTGTTACACAGGAGGATGTTTCAGCCCCGAATGCACCACCAGATCTATTGACATGTGTATCAATCTTGAATTGGGACCATTTGTTCTAAAGATCCCAACAGAGGGATGCCTGGGTTCAGAGTCTTCTCCAAACTGTTATTCCCATTTTGGACAAAACCATACAAAAGGAGAGAAATTCCTTATAACCTGAGGCTTTAGTCCTAAATGGCTTTTAGTCCTAAAAGTCTTAAAATGACGTTTCACTCATTTTAACCAGTTTAAATTAGTATATGAACAGCTGGAAAAAAATGAGTTATAAATTACACACTATCTACTCATAAAGTAAGGTTGTGTCATTTCTTGCGTGGGTGTAGCTGAGTTAGGGAGGGGTTCCACAGTTTCAACTTCATTTTCTATTAATGTCCTTCCTCAGTCATGGATGTGCCATATCCCAGTCCTCATAAATCTCACTGTGGATTCCTGAACGTGCCAGTTATCTTACTATAGGGAATAATCAAGGAGTTGCCGAAGTTTCTTTATGTTCAAATAGACTTCTGATTAAAATTGAGTTTTTGCTGAAACTTAGCAATGCATTTTGTTTTATGTAGATTTTTCAGTTGAAATAAATGCATTCATTTGAGAGTCTCAAATCTTCTGTGAGAAATTTTACAGCTTACTTTGACCCTTCAACTCCCTTTTTTACTGCCTTCACTACTTCCTGTAGTATTCAGAGACACACAATTTTCAAGTTAGAATAACCTTACAGATTGGTCATGTAGTCCAACTCTTCATTTTAAATGAAAAGAAAGCTAAAACCCACAGGGTTTAAGACATGTCACCAAAATGACCCAACTAGCTAATGGTAGACCCAAAATAGAACACAAGATCCTGGACTTCTATTTTTTTTCCACTCACTTCTCCATTTACCCATCATTCTTGCTTTTATTTTTGCTCGCTCTCTTGACATCATTATCTATTCGCTTGTCTGTTGGCTTGTCCTTTCATGGTACCCACCTAACAAAGCACCATTTGTGGTTAGCCCAATGCTCAATCTGCTGTGTATTGTTGGAGAAGATGACCCAACTTGTAAAATTGCTGCCACTGTAATTTCAGTGCATCTAGCAAATTGATGACGCCCAGAAGTTGTTCCATAGTTCCATGGTTCCATAAGTGCTGACCTTCCATAGTCAGCACTCAGGTTTGGCACAACAGTGTTTCCATACTTTCTCCACTCTTCTCAAACCTCTGATCTATTGAGCAACCTTGTTATCTTACATTCCAGAGAAAATACAAGGAATCCAACTTCTTGCTATCAAACCTCCCAAATGACTCATCTGCCATCTATTCTTTCTTTGTACTTCTTATTGAAATGGATGTTTTCCATTTAAGCCTAATAGCCTATGTTCATGCTTTGGATAACATCCTCTCCAGGACTCCCAAAGCATCTGTTCTATTGTATTTCCTTTTTCTCAAATTTTCACCATGCCCACTTCCACGGTCTTCTTCCCATAAGTACTTAAATATATTCAAGCATCTTCATTTGTCTGCCACTCCTCAGTAGTCTCATTCTTGGATACTCTCCCTTTGTCAGGCCCTTAAATCTCAACATTCCTAGTAATCTGTCCTGAATAATTTATTTTATCCATACTCCTGAAAAATCCCAACAAATCCCATGGATTTTACTTCATATTTTCACACTGATGACTCCCAAGTCTACATCACTATCCCTGCTTATTCTCTCTCATATTCCCTTCTCTCTCTCTCTCTCTGTCTCTCACTCTCACTCTCTGTCTATCCCCTTACCTTCCCCACGAGACATTTTCACATATGGCCCCAGAGATACTTCCAAATCAACATGTCTAAAACTAAATTCACAATCTAATCTTCCCTCACAAATCTCCTTCTCCTTGCTTCCTTGTACCATCAAATGACACCACCATCCAGTATGTATTATCTTTCACCATATATATGTATGGTGACTATTGAAAAGTAAATAAAATAATGCAAATATGACACCCAGCACATAGTAAGTATTCAACAGTTTTTGCCTATCGCTGTAATTACTGTGATTATTAGTATTATTGTTACAATCAGTACATATCTCAAATTAAAGTCTACTCCACTGTGTGCCTACTGCCACAAACCTAGCCCAGGTCACTCTCATCTCTCCTCTGCATCACTTAGAAGTTTCCCAACCAATCTCCTTGGTGCCAGTCTTTCCCCCTCCCCCTCTAGTTCACTCTCCACATTGTATCCATGCCAAAAGTTTCAGGTTCTTTCTTTTTCTAAATGAATTCAATGGCTTCCCATTGCTACTAGATTAAAGTCCAAATTTCTTAGAATGGTTTAAAAGTTCCTTTATCATCTGGCTCCCATTTACCTCTCTAGCCTCATCTCTTGGTTTCCCTAATATTCACTCATCATAACTGAGCCAAAATGATATTGTTAAAAATGGCCCAAACTCTTCAGGCCACTCTCATACCAAGACCTTCATGCAAGACCTGAAATACTCTGTATACTGATTTGGGCATGTTAACTCCTACTCATATTTCAGATTTGTTTATATGTCTCTTTTTTAAAGAAAGTATTAACTAATCTTTACCTCACCTACTCTAAATTAGCAACTTTCCTATTCACTCTTACAGAGCAACTTAACTTCTACCAAAGCACTTACCATACAGCATTCTACCTATTTATTTACTTCATGGTATTAGTTTCCTAGGGATGTTGCAACAAAGTACCACAAACTCGGTGAATTAAAAAAAAGAAAAAGAAAGAAACAAAGAAAGAAAGAAAGAAAGAAAGAAAGAAAGAAAGAAAGAAAGAAAGAAAAAGAAAGAAAAGAAAGAAAGGAAGGAAGAAAGAATAATTTATGTACAGTTCTCGAGGCCAGAAGACTAAAATCAAGGTTTCATTAGGGCCACACTCCTTCAAAAATGTCTCAGGGAGAACCTTTCTTTGCCTCTTCCAGCTTCTGGTGGTTCCTGGGGTTCCTTGGCTTCCAATCTCTGTCTTGGTCATGGTGTGGCCTTCTTTTCTATGTCTCTCTGTGTCTTCTCTTTTTATAAAGACCTCCTAAATCCAGGAAGATTTCATCTCAAGATCCTTAACTAATTATATCTTAAAAGTCACTATTTCCTAATAAGGTTGCATTCTGACATTCCTAGGGACATGAATTTTGGGTACTTTTCAACCCATTACACTTTTCAGTCTTATCTACCGGACTGCAAAGTTCATAAGGGCAAGGTTGACCATCAATGCAGAGTTATCTTGGCACATAGTATATACTAAGAAGTAATTATGGAACTAATACTCTCTTTCCCCTCAATTTTTAGCCAGCTTTTCCACCACATTATCATCCCATCGAACAACCTCAGTATTCATTTCCACTTAGTCCTTTAAAATTGATTCATGCTTCAGCCTGCAAACTAAACAAAGAATATTGAGTTACTCACCTGGAAGCATTCTGTCCTCACATTAGTATTCACAGAGTTCTTCACCTGATTTTTTTGGTAAGAAATTCATAACATTCTAGCTTGTATTATACTTGAGTATTTCTTTTATAATATTTTTAAAGCAAAAATTATAGCTTTATATCTTTATACCCCTCTAGATGACTACCATAAAACTCAACATAGAAGATTTTCATTAAATATTCTCCTAATGTGTTAATCTTGTTGCTGATATATAAGTTCACCTCTATTAGAAAGAGTTAGGTTTATTTGAAGACAGTAATAGGCTATTGACTCTCTGACTACAGAGAAGCAAAAAGAAAGCTCCCTCACTCAAAGTGCTAACCAGTTTTTCTGTTCTTTGACTTTAAATTTCCTAAAATCTGTAAGTGCCAAAGTCTTCAAGTCTAAATGCCCTACAATTCTTTGTGTACATTCACTTGTTTCCTTTCTTCCATTGAGCTTATCTTCACATTAAGGTAAAGTCAGTGATGACATCTTCATAGATCTACTCAAGGTTTGTTATCACTGATAGTTCAAAACATTTATTCACTTTTTCAACTTGACATGAGCTTTGCCAAGATAATCATGCCAACATTTACATATTCATGTCATAATGTATTATCAGAGTTTCATCAGGAAAACAGGAAGTATTCTAAGTATTTTAGACAAGAAATAACAAAGAGAATGTGGTGTTTACAAAACTGTTGGAAGGGCAAGGCATAAGAAAGCTAGCATACAGCACAGGTTTACCTTTGGTTTCAGACAAGCAGAAAATTGCTACTATAACCCTTGTCAGAAATTCAGCTTAACTGCCCCAGTGTTCACAGATGTCTGCAGCACTGAGACAAGGGATGATAAGCAGAGGAACATCCAGAGATTACTGAAGAACCTCATTTCTGTTAATGCCCAGTTATCTGCCTGCCAATACTAGTAAATTAATATCGTTTCAACCCAGTGGTGTGCTAGAAATATCTAACACTGGGCAGAAGTAAAGGCCTGATCTGTAGTATTTGCCAAATTTGTGGAATAAATACTCCCACTTTGGCTAATTTAAGGCCACTGAATGCAGAGTTGGGGGGAGATGCTCACAATTGCTTTCTTTGAGCTTGTATGAGCCCTGTCAACACACCACTATTTCTGCCTCTCTTCTGTCTTCCAAATAGTATACATCTGTATTTCACTGATGGAACTTAATACAAATTCAGAACCCCGCTAGCAAAGGACACCAGGAAATGTAAAGTTCTCAGATTTCCAGTCCCTACAATATGGGGTACAGCCAAGGAGGTATCAAGTATGCCCAGGGCCAATACAGAAACATCTAGCTCATGTGATGGACAGAGTAATGATAGCTGTCATTTTCCCTTTTCATGCAAATAACAAAAACAAATCCTTGGTGATTTCATCTGCATCATGGCTCGGTTCCCAAATGATGTTCAAGCTCTGTATGGCTCATTTGAAAATTAGTGTTTCAGCAGGCACAACAACACTAATTCTAGCTAACATTTATCAAGCCATTATAATGTGCTTGGTATTGTTTCAGGCTTTATATGCATTACTCCACTTAGTCCTCACAACAATTTCATGTGATAGGTTTACTATTACCCTAATTTTATAGATGAGGAAACTGAAAATTTGTATGGTTCAGTAAATGCTCCAGATCACAGCTGTTGATTATCAGTGTGTTTCAAACTCAAGTTGTCTGACTCCAAAGCTACTGTACTTATTTGTCGAAAATATTCTATCTTTAAAAGTTGAAGCAGTATTTTATGAGTTGTTTCTGCATCTGGGTACCGTGCTTGGTATCAGATACCTGACGACATCAAGTATGTCAGAGAATCAATATATTGAATTATTTTTAGGACTATATTGTATCTCAGCAAACATCTGGTGCTATCTGGAAATAAAATAATAAGCATCTGTCCAAAAAGGCAAAAAATGTAATTTACAGGTCATTAAAATTTGACCATGAAGTGTCTCTTTTCTTTTGTTTCCATCATTACTGCCCCAGGCTTGATCCCTTTTACTTTTCTAGTTTAGATGAAAATCCCCTCTTCTTGTTAATGATGTCACTGAGCTTAAAGTAAATGAAAGAATCAGTAAAAATTCTGTGTAATTTTCAAAAGGCAAAAAAATATGGTTGAGAAAAAGGATCAAATCTTCTTTTTAATAAATATAAATTTACTAGATTAAAGACCTGTACATTTCCAGGTACAGAGACTGTCTTTAACGTAAAAGTTGTATATTTATATAATGTTTCGAACCCCTCTCTAATTTTTCAAGTGCTCTGTCTTACTTAATCCAGCAAAATATCACTCTGTGCTTTCATGTCATGCTCACATACCTTGCATTCCCTTTTCTGGGTTCTGTTTTGAAAGCAAGCAAACATCTCTCTCTATTACAAACCATTAAGTGATAATTTAGTCAGTGTGCTTTTTACCTTTGTAATTTCAAGTTAATTGCATGGCTGTATGTTTGTCCAAACCAAAGTAATTGTGCTTTCTTCTTTTTTTTTTTTTTTAGTCAATCCTTAATTTAAAAATTAACAAATAAAACGACATATTTGTTGGGGAGAGGGTGTCCTTTGGAGAGTGGTGGACCTGATTTCAGGGGCAGGTGCTATCTGTGTAGGACACCATTATCAAGCCTGGCCATGCTTTTGCCACGGTTTGGTGTATTTGTGCCAACGCCTTACTTTGGGATGCTTTTAAGGCTTGTCAAATACAAGCATGCAAAGTGCTTCTCAGTTACGTGATATCTGGTTGAGACAAGTTCAGAGTATCAAATGCATGAAAACACAGCAAGATATTGAAAACGCTGATTTGTATTTCTTCCACGAATTTCAATGTGATGATGAACCCAACTGTCCAGTGATAGGCTAAGACAATATTTTCAGTGGTCATTACATTTAAAAAGGAAAAGAAAAAAACATCATTGTGGTATTTAACCTATTTGCGAAGAGACACTCAGAATTTTAAAAATCAGAGGCACTCTTCTCCTTGAGAACTACCACAAACAAGCTGTTCTCTTCTAAAGATATTTTCTTTAAGATATGCTGGATTTCTCTGGTATTTGCCATATCAAGCTATAAGAAGTTTCTCAGCTATGTGATATCTGGTCGTGGCCAGCTGGAGTTAAACCAGATTAGTTCAGCCTAATTTGACATTCATATTATAAATATTGCTGAAGGTTGAAGAAAGTGAATGTGGACCGTTGGGCAGGAAAGTCACTAAGAGCAAGCCTGTACCCAAAGCTAACAAAAGTTGACCATCTCTAGCACAGACACCAACATTAACCCAGGCTGATATTAATAAACACTCAAAAATGAAATAGGTTTAATAACTGTAAATGCTGACACCCATTTCAGCACTAACTGCTCTGTCTGGGAATAAATGAGTATTTATCATTTCCTGAATTCCATTCTGGCCAGTGGCCAACAGAGAATGTACATCAAAATTAGAAGAGATGGGAGGTGGGACTTGGTTCCAAATTGATCTGAATAATGATAGCAAACTTAAAAGCTGCCTCCCTGCTTTTAAGATTCACTGTTGTCTGATTTCAAGAATAAAAGAAAACATTTAAAAAATAACAGGAAGCAGTCTGTAGCTCAGAGAGAATCTTACTGGATTTGATTCCTTTACAACATTGCATTATCATCTACATGAAAGCGGAGCTCACCCCTGCCAAACCCTGAAATGCATAAAATGGAAATGAGGAGGAAGAATGCCTTAGCCACTCATCTGTTTCTGTCTTAGGAAATGTCTCCAGTGTATCTGCTTGCTGTCTCACCCAGAGGCTTTATGTGACCACATGAAATAGGGCAGATGCCATATAGGGACAAACCTGGATATGTGCTGGCCTGACCCATCTCTCAGCAAATCCCAGATGCACTTCATCTTAATGAAAACACCCACACAAAGGGAATCTCTGGTCTTTCATACCCAGAAGTCACTTGCCTCCTAATCATGTCAAGCCTTGTTTGGAATTCTGAGGCAGGTTCCTGCAAAATGCAATCAAGTTTATTGTCAGAGTCAGGACAATACACAGGTTAAGAAAATCTCTCTTGGGTCATTGTCCTAGAAGCAATATAACTCATTACATTTTTATCCAAAGAGGATATATCCCAATAACTACCTTGAAAGTAGAGATAAAATCTGAGTAATATAGGAGAGGAATATTTATTTATTTAACAATTGCACTTAAAAAATTAAATTACATGGCAAAAAATTTGAAGTGATAACATTTCTCATATGTAAACCACACATACGTGCACACGTACACACATGCACACAATTACATGGATGCTGTATTAATTTCCTAAGGCTGCAGTAATGCTGTACCAGAAACTAGGTAGCTTGAAAGACAGAAATTTATTCTGTCATAGATGCAGAAGATAGAAATTCAAAATCAAAGTGTCTTAGAGTCATGATCCCTTTGAAGACTCTGGAAATAATGTTTTCTTGACTTTTCTGGTAATTGACTGCAATCTTTGGCATTCTTTGGCTTGTAGATGCAACTCTACAATCTCTGCCTCTATCTTCACATGGTGGTCTTCCCTCTCTGTGTCTCTGTGTCTGTCTTTCCTTTCCTCTTCTTATAAGAACAATAGCCACGTTAGCTTTAGGTCCCACCTTTATCTAGTATGAGTTTATTTTAACTTAATTACATGTACAAAGACCCTATTTTCGAATAAGATCACAGATTGCAAGTAGGCACGAATTTGGTGGGCCATTACAATCTGCCTCTGAACCCCCCAAATTCATGTCTTTCCCATGTTCAAAATACATTCAGCTCATCTCAATATCCCAAACAGGCTTAGGCCATTCTCATACTAGAAGACAAGTTTTTTGCTTCCAAAATACAATGATGGGACAGGTATAGGATAGGCATTCTCATTCTGGTCTCCTCATTCTGGAAGGAGAAACAAATAGAAGGAATAAAAGGATTACAGGTCTAAAACAAGTTCACAACACAGGAAGGCAAATCCCAAATCCCAGGTTTTCAAAGCCTGGGAATGATCCTCTGTGCCTCAGTGTTCTGTCCCTTGGGCTCTCTAGGATGGCCCCTCCTCTCTATGGCCTCGCCATCCATGGTTCTGCCTTCAGTCATTCCTCCTCCACTTTGTTTCATCCTTGTCCCTTTCAGCCTAGGCTGGCAGTTTTTCAGCTGGTATAAAATTCTCAAGAACCTTGTCAGTCTTCAGTGGATACCATGGGGATCTTCAAAATTAGACATGAGGGTTTTCCGTGGACCTTCCCTGGATAACTCCATCTCTATTCCTGCCTTCTGCTGGGATGGTTAATTAGATCCATGAGTTATACACCTGATCTCTTCAGGCAAAGTTTGTCCAGTAGCACCCTTGGCTCTGCTTCCAGAACACACAATCTGGCTAAGCTGAGAATGTTCGCAATCATCAAGTTCTGGTTTCTTTTTGATTAACAGCTTCTTCCACAGTTTGCATCTTTCCTCTCAAGTTTTCCTATAGGCAGTGAAGAGAAACCATGCCACATCTTCTATACTTTATTTGGAAGTCTCCTCAGCTAAACATCCATGTTCATAAATTCTGCTTTCCACTCAAGAGCAGAGCACAATTTAGCCACATTTCTACTGTTTTCATGTCAAGGATCACTTTTTTTCAAGTTTCCAAACTTACATTCATCTTTCTTTCTAATGTCTCACCAGAAACACCTTTAACATTCATCTCCAGCAGCATTCTGTTTGTGACGATATATGTATTTTCTGTGGTGATAAAACTTTCTCTATTGCCCTCTTCACTTCCTTCTGAGCATTCAACAGAATTACCTTTAATATCCCTATTTCTACCAACCATCCCTTCAAGGAAATCTGGCTTTTTCTCCAGTTCCAAAGCCACTTATGCATTTTTTTTTTTTTTTTAGTAACTGTTATAGCAGCATCCAGCTGCCTGGTACCAGAATCTGCACTGGTTTTCTAGGGCTGCTGTATCAAATCTCTGCACACTGGAAGGCTTAAAACAATAAAAACTGTCACAGTACTGGATAGTTACTGGATGCTAGAAGTCTAAAGTCAAAGTCTGAGCCATGTCTCACTGAAGTCTCTAGGAACAGATACTTCCTTGCCTCTTTCTGGTTTTTCATGTTGCTAGCAATCCTTATTTTTCCTTGGCTTATAGACATATCACTGTAATCTCTGCCCATGTTGTCAGATGGACTTCTCTTGGCATGTATGTTTCTATGTCCTAATTTCCTTCTTCTTATAAGGACACTGGTCTTTGGTTCAGGGCCCAGGATAATCCAGCATGACTTCATCTTAATTTGATTACATTCACAGGGTGCCATTCATAGCTATCAGGGGTTAGGATCTCAGCACTTTGTTGGGGTTGGGGGGAGTACATAATTCAATTCACAGGAGACTTATGCAAAAGACAAAATGAGAGTAACATAAAAGGCAGCCAAATAAAAATGCAGAATTGCAAAAATATATGTCAAAATTTCCTTATAGTCTTACAGACAAGCAGTAAACTTAATGGTCAACATAAAAGCAGAAATCTGACCATTTACACAATCTGCAGTGTCACTGAGATTAAAACAAAACAAAACAGAAACGTGCTATGGAAAACACAACTGTTGCTGGTATCAGGACTAGAAAGAAAGAAATCTGTAATTTAAGAAAAAATGTAGGGGACGCCTGGGTGGTACAATGGGTTAAGCATTTCACTCGATCTTGGCTCAGGTCATGATCTCACAGTTTGTGAGTTCAAGCCCCACATCGGGCTCTGTGCTGATGGTGTGGAGCCTGCTTGGAATTCTGTCTCTCTCCTTCTCTCTGCCCTCCCCCACTGTGTTTTTCTCTCTCTCTCTTTCTCTCTCAAAATAAATAAATAAAACTTAAAAAAAAAAGAATAAATGTAAGATGATTTCTTTGCAGGCAAAAATATGACTACACAAAAAATAAAGCATCATTTTGCTAACTGCATATAATTCCTTCACTTTAAGTGAGCTTTAAATATAGACTTATTTATATATTTATATATGTATAAGCATATATATTTATATACATTTATACTCTTTAAAAACAGAATAATAAACCGTTGGAAATATGTCCTATATATAAGTCATATTTAAATATTAGATGTAGAGGATCATTAGAGAAGCTGCCAATACACAATTCAATGATTCCCCAGTCAGGGAGCACTCCCACAATTCCGGAAAAATTTTAGAGGGGTAAAGTAAGCAACATTTCTAATGTCAGTTTTGAAACAGTATCTAAACATCCTATGGTGATGAGCATGGCTGTAAGTCTCTTGGAAAAAAGTTTCAGTTAAGAAGACAGAAGATTTTTCTGCAGACACATAGTTTCAATTATATAGTAGAAATCAGTAGCAAAATAGGATTTGATTTCTAGGGATTCACTTTAGAGCTAAATGTGTCTATCTGGGAAAGTGAGTGATACTGCATTTTTTAAAGATATCCTCTTTCTTACAAGTCTCTTGTCATTTTCCCACCTGTTTTATTTCAAGTGCTCATCTTTGGGGCTTTCTTTTCTTTAATTTTGACAACTAGGTCCCCTGTCCCCCCCCCCTTTCCTCAGCCCCCTCTAAGGCAAAGCCTAATGTGTTTCTGAAATCTTGCATTGTTAGGCTTTAGGTTGTGCAAAACTTTCTTACAAGATGTCTTAGTCCGTTCAGGCTTCTATAACAAATACCACAGAATGGGTGACTGAAACAAACAGAAACGTATTTCTCTCAGTTCTGGAGGCTGGAAATATGAGATCAAGGTGCCAGCAGAGTGGAGTGGGGGCCTGCTTCCAGCTCCCACACTTATCATCACATGGGCATATGGCGGAAGGAGAGAGGTGATTTCTGGACACTTCCTTCAAAGAACACTAATCCCGTTCGTGAGGTCTCCACCCTCATAACCTAAGCACTTCCCAAAGGCCCACCTCCTCATACGATTACATTAGGTATCAGAATTTCAGCATATGAACTTTGAGGAGATGCAAACATTCAGACCATAGCACAAGATTTAGACAGGTTTGGCAGGCAGAAAAAATAGCCCTCCAAATATATATTCATCCCTAATCCTTGGAAACTATATCACCTTCTATGGTGATACATGTGATAAGGGTCGAAAGAGGATGAGTTTTCTGCTGGATTATCTGGGAGCTCTAAATGCAATCACATGTTCCCTTATAAGAGAAAAAAGAGAGATTAGACTCAGACCTACACAGAAGGTGGAGTGAAGACAGGAGAGATGCAACCACAACCCAAGGAATACCAACAGCCCCCAGAGACTAGAAGAGGTAAGGGATAGATTTACCCACTAGAGCATCTGGAGGCAGTCTACATCTTGCTTTTAGACATACAGCCTCCAGAACTGTGAGAGAGTAAAATTGTTTTTTTTATGCCACCACATTCGCAATAATTTGTTACAGCGGCCACAGAAACCTGTATAATGGGTAAAGACACAGAAAACAAAGAGAGTTGATAGAAAAACAGTCCCCCCACTATGAATATATCTCTTCCCAGAGATACCCACCACTTACGTAGCAGCTACCAGGGAGGTGCCCGAGAGCACTTACAAAGCCCTAGTGCCTGAGGGTGATTGTCCATCTTGCAGATGAGGATATTGACTTGCCCAGGTCACACAAAGTAAGTTACACAGAAGTCCCGGGATTTAAACCCAGATGCATTCAACTCCATTTTCCACTTTTCTGCAACACGCTAATTGCACTTCTTACTTCTCCCCCTGCCCCCCCCCCCATATGCCCCCATCCACTTGCACGCTGACAACCAAGTTTCTCTTACCCTTAACCAGCTGCGGGCAGCAGTTCCGTGCATATGCCCAGGGGCAACCAATTGTGTCCTTTTGTAGGAAACAAAGGGCAAAAATAACCAGAGGCAATATGCCTCAAAAAGCAAAGGTGTGTAGTCTATTTTTTTTTTACTCTACTGAATTCCTAGATCCCAGCCCTAAAGATCTAAACAAGTTGGTTTCTCCTCCCCACCAGACTAACCCTGATTTACCTCAGATTAGACAAATTGCTAGCAATTCCCTAGTTTCCAAAGCTACAACCTTGGGGTAAAAAGCAAATCTGAGATTACTGCTCAGGTCTTTGTATATCCTGCCAAACTTTCTGTCCTAGCCTCTGCACCTGCTGCTCCCCCACCCCCCCATCCTTACCACTAGTCTGTCCAGCCTTGAACCACTGTAATTTAGGCCTCAGTGTGTTTTCTGAGGCCAGAGAATTGCTAAAAAAAAAAAAAATCTCATTCTCTTTGAGGTTTATATGTGTAAACACACATGCACACGTACATACACACACAAAACTTTACCAGGTATATGTTTCTTGAGGCACAAAAACACAGGTGTGCCGAAATAGAAACTTTGTTATTTCTATTAAGTGGCTCTGTAGGTTACGTGTCTGACTCTTGATTTCTTCCCAAGTCATGATCTCACAGTCATGAGATGGAGCCCCATGTATGGCTCCATACTGGGCGTGGAACCTGCTTGAGATTCACTCCCTCTCCCCGTCTCTCTCTCTCTCTCTGTCTCTCGTCTTTCTCCTTCTCCCCCAGTCTCTCTCCCTCTCCCCGGTCTCTCTCTCTCTCTCTCTCTCTCTCTCTCTTTCTCTCTCTCTCAATAATAAGAATAATAATAGAAGTGTAGTAATAATAATAATATCTTTAAAAAGAAAAAAGAAGAAACTTCTTTATTTCTTCCAGTTAAAAGTGACCTAGGCCTTAAGCCTCCATTTCTGTTAATGGTAGGGAAGGGATTCTTCTGTTTTCAAATTCAGCCTCAGCAGTTTGCACCCTTCCTCCCCCCTCCCCACACCACCACATCTGCAGTTTTTCTTCTTTCTCTTAGGACACAGGTAAGTTTTCGGGACTTAACAGCATCCTGGTTTGAGGGCAGAGGCTTCCCGTCTGAGAGGCCTCCTCTGGGGTAGGCCGTACACCTCATCTTCCTGTCTTAGGTGTGAGCTAGACTCTTTTTGCTGCATCTAGAATCCATTTTCCCAGGTGGCACTGGGGCCCAGTCTCCAAGTGAGACATTGTGGTGCGCTACTCGGGGAGCTTTGCTCTCATGTTGTCCTCGCACTTGCTGCAGCCGCTGATCCTCTGAGGCTTTCTCACTTGAGTCTCTCTCTGCCAAAGGGCCACCCTCTCAGCGCCCTGATAACCCCTGGCAGAAGGCTCGTAATTTTCAACTGCATTTCCGATGCTCTCAGGCACAGTGTTTCAGGTCTCCTAGATGCGTGTAAGCAAGGGATCTGAGGGTGAGGCAGTGAAGAGGGAGTCCAGACCTTCCCTGTTGGAAGGACTACACTCCCATCTCCATTGACCATGGCAGACCCACACAGATACAGAGGCTGGGAGAGGTCTCCTTCCAGAAACCCAGACGGGAAGCAGGACACCAGCCCCTCCTTTGAGAACTGTGAGCCCATCCAGGAGTCCTAATCTTTGATGGCAGAGCTTTGATTGCAGGGGCCAGGGAGCAGGACCCTCTCCGGCATCCACACTCATGCTCCCCCTTGAAAACCCTCCCTGATCTGCCCCCTTAATCAGGCCTAAGAGGTCTCAAAGGTCCTGGAACTCCATGTGGGAAGGAAAGCTGCCCGGAAGGCATCGTGATTCCTCCACAGTGTGGTTCAGGGTGTAAGCCCAGCACCCCCGTTGCTAGGCTTTGCACTTGGTTTATCAAGACAAATTTTTGAATTTCCGTGAAAACTTTTTTCTGTCAAGTGGCTTGTGGGAAGCATTGTGGCTTTTAGAGGATTTTGTCTGCTATGAACTCCAAGAAAATAGGTGAAATTTAGAGCCACGTGAGGACAACTTTGTCCCAGTAGTTGTGTCTGCCTTCCTTCCAAAGCAGCCAATGCCAGTTTCAGTGAGGATTCGGGAAGGCGGGGAGGCTTGACATATAATTAGAAATTACTGGAGTTGAAGGATGCATTAGATCATGTTTTAAAGACACTGATTTTACAACATTATGTAAATACTTTAATCTAGGCTTTTGATACAGTTTACAACTTTATATACCATTATTTTACTGGTGCTATTTGGCCATTTCTTTAAAAACACAGTGCTTGGATTTCCTTAATTTTGTTTAGTTTTGAAATCAAAGCAATACATTTATTTGTTCATTTTGATTTCAAAGCCAAAGTAGTTTATGCATTTAGTCTGATGTAACATGGCATATCAAAACTAATAATTCTATTCAAAAGAGGCATGTGTATTTTGAAGATTACCTTGTTATTGTTACATTTTTGTCACATTTCTTGTTGAAATGCTATGATAACAATATTTGAGAAAAAATTTAGAGGCGCTCTTAGCTTCATTATCCTATGTGGCTAAGGAGAAAAAAATGTAGGGCACTCTTAAGCTTCATTATCCTATGTGGCTAAGGGATGTGTAATAAGTTACTAAACTAATGCCACATTCCTGGATATGAGCTTTATTTTTTCTAATTATCCATGATTATGAATGATGACACATCAAATCACTTTCCATGCACATATGTTTTCTTTATTAGATTACATCCTGTGACAAATACCAAAATTTTGATTATTGAGTCAAAGGGTAGATTTACCTCCAATCAGTGTGTTTCCACAAAGCACTATGGTTATCCAGGTGCCTTTCCTTGCTGAACTCAATGCCCTATAATACTACCTATGAGGTTTTTAAAGAAGCTAAGATAATCTCAATAAAAAAGTTTTTATAAAAGAGGGTGTTACTTTTTTTTTTACAACAAACTGACCTTCTTCTGTTGACACAGTATGTCATAAAACAGCCTCAGAAGTTCAGTTCGTTTAAACTCATTAACCTAGAATACTATCTGCAATTATTTTTTTCCAGGAGTCGCAGGGTTCAAGTGAACTTATTGATGCCTAGTATGTATGAGTCAAAGTGCGATATGAGACAAGTTTTATTTGTGGCCTCACATGTAGATAAAACACTAAATGAGAATATGTTTTACCTTAAAACTGGTAGTAAGTTATGAAATGAGATGACTTGTATAATTTATTCTATTTAACTTGTATCATTGTAGTTAATATTAGACCTGAATAACCAAAGAAAGTACTGATAAGCTCTGTGTGTGCACATGTGTGTCTCCAAATAGAAAGACCTTTTAGAATTAAAGCATAACCTCTTATATCAATACTAAGATTTTCTAGAACTTTCCAGAATGTATTTAATCTTAACAACATTTTGCAGAACTATTTTCATATATATATAGACCTATTAACAGGAAGTAAAGACCAATGTCACAATGTCACTGAGACTGTTATTTCAGAAATGTATTTGTTCAATAAAATGTATTTGTTCCCAGTGATTTTATGAAGAACAAAATAAGTCAAAATAGAAAGATACTAAATTATTATAACTGCTGCAAATACTGTACATTTGCAGAGCTGAGAGATACCCAATTAAGCCAAACCATATGAAGGAGGTGTCTTCCTTTATGCATGGTGGAATGAGTTCTAGGAAACTAAGCTCTACCAAACTGAGTTGACATCTGAGTTTTGCTAACAATATGAAACTTTGCCTCTCTCTGGGCTTAGCTCTAGTTTGGACATCTACAATATAAGAGAAAGGGACACATAAGATGACTTTTAGGAATTTTTGAAGACTTACAATGCTATCATTCTAGAGCAAGTTTGTCAACAGCAACACATCTCCAGCACAAAAGGATTCAATCACAATAACCAATGTAGCGAGTTGCTATTATAATTATAAGCCAATAAGCAATGCACACAAACATCTCTTTGTCACTCTCTTGAAGTGTGGTCAATGTCATGTATAGCTGAATATTCATAGTATTAACTTCTGTATCACATTTTTGTACTTAATGATCTGCAAAATAGTGGATGCTATTACCCCATAGCATAATCATTCATTTATGGGCTTCTAGTTGTGTGTGTGTGTGTGTGTGTGTGTGTGTGTGTGTGTTTTGAGAGACAGAGAGACAGACAGACAGTGCATGAGTGGGGTAGGGACAGAGAGAGGGAGACACAGAATCCGAAGCAGGCTCCAGGCTCTGAGCTGTCAGCACAGAGCCTGATGCAGGGCTGGAACTCATGTACCATGAGATCATGACCTGAGCCAAAGTCGGACGTTTCACTGACTGAGCCACCCAGGTTCTTCTAGGTTTGTTTTTGTGTTTGTTTTGCTTTTTAATGAAACCATTCTCAGGAATGAAGATTTATAAACAAAAATAAATAAATAAAAACAGAAAGAAAAGAACATTAAAAACCAGCTTCAGGGCACATGGGTTAGTATCTGACTTCAGCTCTGGCCATGATCTCTAGGTTTGTGAGTTTGAGTCCCACGTCGGGTGAGCTTGAGCCCCACTTCTCTCTCTCTCTCTCTCTCTCTCTCTCTCTCTCTCTCTCTCTCTTTCTCTCTCTCTGTGTCCCTTCAGGGATTCTTTCTCTCTCTCTGCCCCTCTCTCGCTCTCTCTCTCTCTCTCTCTCTCTCTCTTTGTCAAAATAATAATAATCAGTTGCCAAATCAGAAGATCACATTTGCTTTGCTCACCCTTTCTGTTCCATTTCCTGTTCTGCCTCCTTTTTAAAGCCTTTTCTGATGTTTCTGACTCAGAAGCTCTCTCTCTCTCTCTCTCTCTCTCTCTCTCTCTCTCTCTCTGTCACACACACACACACACACACACACACTTTCTATTTCTATTTCTATTTCTATTTCTATTTCTATCTCTCTTCTATAGTTCTACCTTCTTCATGGACCTTATCACAGCTTCAGAGTACATAGCTCTTCTCTTTTTCATTGTGTTTAAATTCTTGTCCTAATATCTCTTACTAGATTTTACATTCTCTTTGAGGTTAGGATTTTCTTTTATCACCTGTGTATTGCTCATAATACTTAATATCTTGGCAGTAAGTATTATGTTACTTGTTGACTTGAATCAATAACAATTTAATTAATTTGTTCAATATTGTGTTATTTTCTGTAAAAGTATTTATATGGGTGAGTGGTGATATCAAGCTATCCCAAAAGGTCTCAGTGATAGGATTACACAGGAGCCTAAAATAAAAACCATATTTGTGATCTGATTCTCAGGGTACATCTGGATGACATAAGCTATGGTTATGAGATCAAGGGACGCATGGAAACACTTGTGCCAGTGCACAGAGATGATCCTGTGAGAGGGCTCTCCAACAGTTAAAATTCTGAGTACTTCTCTCTGGCTATACCCTCACAGAACCACAAGAAGATCTTTATTATAGCTCCACCAGGCTAGAAAAGAGCGTGTGCCTGCATCCGCTGCTGTCACAGAAACAGTTTTGTGCACCCCCAAGCCATGGGGTCTGCCTTTTTTAGGCCTCACTACTCTGTGATAACTGGATAGGCAGGGATCCTGGGGGCAATTTTTCTCACAAAGGACAGCCCAAAAAAAGCCTCAAAGACCACAAATAGCTCAAAGATAAAATCAGGGTTACTATTCCCTGATCTCAACACCTCTTTGGGGAATTTATTATCCTTATACAAGTCAGCACAAATCAGTCATAAAGCATTTTAAGTCACTAAAATTAAAGCTGGCCTTTAGCTATAACGTTAGGCAAGACTGGATGAAGATATTTTGCATAAGTAACTCCGTAAAGTCATTGACTTAAAATGCCCAATTTCTGTTTTGCAGATAGATAATCAGCCAACAAGAGCAAAATAATGTTTAGCATCAAAAATAAAAGGATCACGGATCTTTGCAAAAATCTCTGTCTTTACACGAATTAAAATATAATCAGCAGAACATCGTAAGTCAGTCGGTCTGTGGCCTTTTAAAGTTTCATTTTCAACAAGTCAAATGAAAGTAAAATTGACAAACTTACCTCCCAAACATTGCCCCATATGGAACTCTATAAAAAAAAGGCTTTGGAATATCCAAAACCTATTTGGCCTACTGTGTAGAACATTTTAAGGTTTGAGTAGAGAAAATGTTAGGAAGTTTAGAGCCAGAGGGCCAACACAGCCATGGAGTGAAAATAGAGATAAAAACAAAGATCTTTTCTTAGTAGCCTGATAAATCCATGTTCTGTGCTCAGCTAGATTATATTGGGGAGCATGCCTCCTGTTTCTTTTCCATCTCTCTCTCAAGCTAAATGAAATTATCTGCATGTGTTAGAGAATGCAGGTTAAATGAGAGAATGTAATTTAGCTCAGATAATAGAAAAGACAATCTAACTAATTCTAAGTCATGAAAAGTGTGGATCATGGAAACTGTCTGTGACACCTCTCCACACCTATGTAAATCTTAGCCATCAGATTTCAGCTCAAACTTACATTCTCTCCATGTCTCTCCTGATCTCTCTCCAAATTCCTACAACAATGATGCTCTCTAGACTATGCAATTTAGGAAAAAATAGATGGGCATGACATCATTTGTTCTTGCTTCACCTGTTTCGTCTTGTTTTCTCCACTTGGGTAGATTATAAGTCTCTTGAAGGAAAGTGGTGCCTCATTGTTTTGTGTATCCTCCAAAGTGAATAGCACTGTATTCAGGACAGAGCAGATATCCTGTTGAATGCATGAAAATATAAAGATGATGTATAGTTCAAGCTTCCTGAAAAGAAATCTTGTTTTGGTAAAATGCATTCCAAATTGTTAACCTTTTCAATGTTGAAAATCCGTGCACTCATGAGATACGTATGCATTTGTTCAAACCCTAGTAAAATATTCATGTGATTTTAATGACTACCTAAGGTCTATACTACCTAAGATGCATCATGACACAAATACAAGGGGTGGGGAGGGAGATGTAATTACAAGCTTCAGGTGTTTTGTACGCCTTTTCTTGCATGCAGCTGCTATTATCTCTATTTCTCGTTGACGTGTCATTTTAGACTCTGGCAGCAATGATTATTCCTAATTATATACAGGAAAATAAATTGTAATATGTGTTTAATACAAACAGTCTATCATTTGGATAGTCATGTCAAATGGTTAATCATGTTTAAAACTAACAGGAATAGGTTAGGGGGCAGAATGTGTTGTGAAAAGACAACTTCTTTTCTTAATCTTGATTTAAATTTTAATCTGAAGGTCAGAAAAATGGCTTCCAGAAACATGTTAGCAAATTTTTTTAAAGTGTATTTATTTATTTTTAGACAGAGAGAGAGAGAGAGAGTATGAATAGAGGAGGGGCAGAGAGAGAGGGACAAGAGAGCAGGGGAAGGGTAAAGAGAGAGAGGAAGAGAGAATCCCAAGCAGGATCTGTGTTGTCGGCATAGAGCCTAGTGTGGGGCTCGAACTCACAAACTGTGAGATCTTGACCTAAGCTGAAATCAAGAGTTGGACACTTAATGGACTCAGCCACCCAAGCGCCCCCATGTTAGCACTTTTATAAAGAATAGTTTCCTCATAACATGAAGAATTCTTTTGGATTAAGTAACACGTCTCTCTATACTTGCTTGGATGTCCCTGCAGAGAGCGGTGTCTTTGCTATGATTCTCATCTCCCAAATTTGGCCACTTACTTCTGCCTCATGGTAGGACAAGACCAAAGAATCCATTGTTTCAAAGAATCCATTGTTTAGGCTGCAGCTCAATCAATTTCTAACTCACCAGATATTAGGGGGATTCATTTTCAAAAGAAAGCTCAGTTTAGTATTTTGTTCACAGTCTCACCTATAAAAATTATTATTCTCATTTTTCTCAGGCTTAATTCTACCTTGCAAATAAGAGCTACTCCTTAAAATAAGTCTAATGCAAATAAGTACATTTTAAAAACACGGTATTCTGCAATCAACCCATTAGAAAGAATTATTTACCCTGAGTGAGTGAGCATACAACTATGTATAAAACAGGTTTGGATATTATTGATTCATAACCAAATGCCATCCCTGTTAATGACTATAGGAAAAAAAAATCAAAGAGAGCACACAAGTATACCCACATCTACGGACCCTCAAAATATTCCCAGATTTGTGCAAATCTACTTGTGATCACATGGCAACTCTTTGTTTACAAAAGCTTATTTCTTTTGTGAGGAAATATTAGGTTCCCATCAATGACTACAACGTATATCTATAAATAAAATTTTAAGCTGGGGAAATTCCTGGAAACACTGCTATTTTTCAGAATCTCTCAATGACTCCTGTGTCAGTTGCAGAGGTCATTCGTATCTCTCCAATACTTTGAACATCATGAAAGTCAAGTTATTTAGTATTATAATATCCCACAGTAAAAAAAAATTAATGATGATCTCATATTCCTGGAAGCTACTCTATGTAGTAACCTCTTTCTGTGATGGCTTGGTGCCTCTCCACACTGGACTTGGAGACTGTGAAAGAAATACACATGACTGTGAAATTTCTGCTATTTCAGGAGAATGGGTATGCAGATAGAGGCTGCTTGTGGAAGAACAGATGAAGAAAAGCCTATGTTTTATGTTAGTATATGTTAGGAGGAAGGAAAGATAAAAACCATTCACAAGTTGAGCTGAATAGAGGGAAAGGATAAAATCTGTCATCAGTCTGATCATAAGGCAGGATGTTTCTAAGGAATAGAAGACATTTTACATCCCAAGAACAGCAGAGCAAAAAGCAGAAGATGATATTCTAGTGAAATGAAGTCAGGATCTTGAGGCCTTAGGTTCCTGTTATTCCTCATGACCACTCACCTATTAATAATAAGCCAAAAATAGAGAAACAGAGACTACATTCTTCATCTCCTATAGTTGACATAGCTATTCATCTTTAGTGAGATGGAGGTCATAGAAAAACCTGATTTTATGAACAAGAGGAGTCTAGAAATAAACAGTCCCAGTTCGCCATTAGCCATTATGAAGAAGACAGCAAAATTAATTTATTTTAATGTTATACCCAAGAGGCACATATTTTCCTTTCTATGTGATTATGAAAATACTGAATGTCCCCTGGGGAAAGAAGTCCTTTTTTAGTCTTCAAGAGCAGACAACCCAATTTTCTCCGAGTTTGTTTTTTCTCCTTTGAGAGCACACTTAATTTGTTAATGCAGGAGTGCATTTGTCACCAATAAAATTCATCTTCACTCTAGAAACAGACTGCCTGAAATTAGTCCTGATAGAAGGAAAGCTAGGGGGAGTGTATGTGGTTGCATGTTATAAAAACATAATTCAACGGTTTAATTTGTAATAAGGTTTT